>NC_080791.1:7952500-9290833 GCF_028018385.1 Neofelis nebulosa | reverse complement strand
ATGCAGTGCCCATATCCTGAGCAGCCACAATGGAAGAACCGGTACCCATTGTGTACCAGCCCCTGTGCTGGGCACTGTACGTCGTTACCACATTTGCTCTCATGTCCTGCATCCAGCAATGCACGACAGATGCCTGACATTCATGTTGTTACATTTTGCCAATAGACTAAGTGATTATAAACCCATCTTGCTAGCTAATTGCTATTTCCACTCTAGGAGCATTTTTGGAGATCTGGGTGCAACTACTTAAACATTTTAAGTGCAGGGTAGAGCTATTTATGAAGACACGGATGGCAGATAGAGAGGTTTCAGACTTAAGACATCTCCAACTCGGATATTTCCATCTGATTTTGCTATAGGGAGGGTTTCTCTAAGTTGTCTCTATCAGATTTAGAATAACGTGTCGATGAAGATTGGCATTGTCCCCACCAGCTAAGCCTTCATTAATTCACGATTGGGAGAAATGAAAAAGTCAGGACATATCATCCATTCTTTGCCATGAGCTGAGACAGCCAGCCAGTAAGTTCACAGAGCTCTCCAGGTTTTTGCCCATGGGTTGACATTTGTACCCCAATATATATTTTTTAACGTTTATTTTTGAGAGACAGAGAAAGACAGAGCAGGAGCAGGAGAGGGGCAGAGAGAGAGGGAGCCATAGAATCTGAAGCAGGCTCCAGGCACTGAGCTGCCAGCACAGAACCCGACGTGGGGATTGAACCCACGAACCGTGAGATCATGACCCGAGCTGAAGTTAGATGCTTAACCGAATGAAGTACCAAATAATGTTAATAATGGTAATTATACAGTGTGTGCTAAGTAAATGAGGGCTTTGCCATTGAGAATATGAGACTCAAGAGGAAAGATCGGAGATAACTAGCTTTCAAAGAGGACTGAGGCCCCCAAAGACTTCAGAATGAACTAAATCGAGACTTACATTAAATCTTGAGTTACTTGTCTGCCTGGATCGTTTTTCCGCCAGTAAGTCTTTGACCGTGTGCTTCACTCTCACGCCTTGATACACGCGTTTGCTGTAGTCTCCTGTGACTTAAGCAAATGGAATAGTAACAATCAAATGTGGATAGAGTAATAGGTTAACCTCCCCAGGGACGCATTCAAGGCCTGACAATTGTGACTGTTTGCTCACTGCAATGATAGACTTCTTGAATTTGCAGTGGCTCCAAAAGAGGACGTTTAGTCTTCCTTCCTTGATAGAAACTCATCCAAGTTCTGTGTAGGCAGAAAAAGCTCCCCCCTATTCCATCTTCTACGCAACAGCTCCTCAAAGTGTCCTCTTTTTTGTACTCTGACTTGTCAAGATTTATTCCGGGAAGGCTTATAATTTATGCTTTAATTGCAAGACAGGAATCAGATGCAACTTATTACCTGATGCAAAAGTTAGATTTGCATGCTTCAGTTTATGGAGTGACAGTATTCTTGCCGTATTGTATTTCTACCTGATGTGGGTGAGCAGGTCACCTGGACTGTTTTCAGATTGGGTTCCTGAGAAGAAAATCATGTGTTCCTGTTTACTGCACTAAATTAAGCAGTTTTTATTTTTGAAAATACAGTCTTTCGACACGGGGAGTTGCTGCTTTGAAACTAGGTCAAGGATAAGGGAAGAGTCATTCATTCATTCAACAAATATTTATTAAGAACTTACTACAAGCACCCACTGAACATATTACAGTGCTCAGTAATTTACCTGCATTATTTCACTTGAGCCATTTTAAAAAGGAAGGACCTGAAGTCTGGGGCTCAGTTATCTGCCAAGGTCTCATAGCTGCTAATAAGCCATAAGAGCTGGGGGATCCAGACGTGGGTCAGATTCTAACCCTAACAACTGGAAAAATTAGCTGTTTTTTACCATGAAGAAATTACAGAGAGATAACAGACTATAGAGAAAAATGTGTCCCCAAGGTTCTGAAATTGACAACTCTGTTTCTGGGGATAGTGAGTTCCTTGTTAGTGAGGACGGTCAAGCAAAAGTAGAAGAACCTTTTGTTTAGTCAATTGGAGAAAGCATTCAAGCAATACATCGTAGTTAAACTGCAGGAATTTTAAGATATTTTGTAAGTCTGAAATCACTGTTCCATTGTAGGTTGGATAGTTTCAATTCATTTTAATCGAGCTGTTGCTGGTGTATGAGCAATGCCACCTGGATTCGGTATCAGTGCACTAGGCTGGATGTACCCACGTGTACGCACATGTATACACATACCACCAAAAATATTCTCTAATCTGCTTAAACTGGTAGTCTAGGATATATTTGACTTATGAGTCAAATACCATCACAAGGAGAATAAAAGGAAGGAAGAAAGGAAAAAATAACACAACCCAAACCAAAAGCAGAGCGACCCATGGGATGGAAGAGGTTGCTGGCCCAAAAAGCAGTGCCTACGTGATCACATGTTACTCTAGTCACTGCACCGGGACAATCGTAACCTCTCAGGCCCATTTTCTTTGTCTGTAAAATCTCTCTGCAGTGTTCTATAAGACAGGCATATGAAAATATGCCAAACTATTAAGTGTTATACAAAATGCCTATACAAAATTAAGAGGAAAAAAAAATCTAGGTTCCAAGGCAATGTATCATTTAGTTTAAATGAAGCCACCACACGAATGATTTCAGCAAAATAAAGTTATTTGAATGGTCCTTTCGGTATAATTTTAACAGGGTCTAATTTTGGCCTATATATCTTTTACTTAAAGAGGCTTGAAGTACTTTCAAATCAGCCTCGAATTTAAAACTTGATGACTTTACGTTTGTTCCAAAGGAAACTAAACTCTGATTCTAGAGTGTATGCTTCGCTTTTGGAAAAGCCTAAGGCTACATTTACTCATCAATGATGCATTGAAGTATTTCTTGTGTGTCAGGCATCCCGTCAGAGCTGGGGATGCAAAAGAATTTGCTATCTAGTGGGAGGAGAGAGGAGCTTAAAAAATAATTTTAATGCAAATGTGCTAAGGGCAACAGCAGAATCACGCCTAGGATATTCAGAAAAACACAGATGTGTCAATTCCTTATGAGGGCGGGGAGGGACTAGGAGGGCAGGGGACAGCACAGGCTGGAGGGATGCTGCGTAGTGATAGGAAGGTGGGCAAGAATATTCCAGACCTTGAGGACCACAGGGGCAAAATCCTGGAGGCAGGAACAGAGCAAGGTGTGTGAGGGAGTGAGGGAGGGAGGCCAGAAGAGAAAAGAAACAGCCTCAGTCATGAAGCTTCTGGTGGGCAAAGGAGTTTGGACTTCATCCTGTCAGCAAAGAATCAATGGAGGCTTTTAAGCGAGGAGCCAATACGGTCAGATTTGCATTTTAGACAGGCTTGTCTGGCAGCTGTGTGGAGGGCAGATTTAAGAATCACAAAGCCACAGGGAGATCAGTCACGAGGTTCTAGAAGAATTCAGGCAAGAGACAATGGGGTCTGAGTAGTAGATAGGAGGGCAAGGAGCAGACACTTGAAAATTATTTCGGTGTGGGAGAGAAAGAAGAGGGAAGATTCGAGGGTGATTCTCGAGTTTTCCCCATGGGATTGATCTGGATACATAAGTTCTGGAGCCATCATGACGCTGGTGGTAAAGAAATCAGGAAAGAGGATGGAATTGCTGGTGGGAGGGGGGAGTGCTTGAAAGGTGGAGTCACAAGACGGCACACAGAGAAACGATACCATCCCGCACACCAGCATAAGCAGACCAGGCTGCTCCCATGGCCTGAGAGGATCAATATCTCGGAAACTCCTATCATCCTCATTCCTGACATACTGGTTGGGGAGCTCTGGACTAAATGGTTCCAGACAGAAGCCTGGGAGCATCCACATGTGAAGTGCGGTCAGAGGAGGAAGAGAGACATGAAGAAGAATATAATTGAGGACATAGTTGGAGAGGAACCAGGAAAAGCCAGGGGAAGGAGGCATCACAGAATTCAGGGGAAGGGACTTCAGGAAAGAAGGAAAAAGTAGGAAGGGTGGCAGAACGGTCCAGAAAGATAAGGAAAGCAGGGCACTCACTGCTTTCAATTCAGTCAACCTTAGAAGAGAAACTCTGGAAGCCTAGCTAGAAGCCAGATAATAATGTCAAGGGCCAAGACAGGGATGGAGATTTCTTCTTGAAGCTTGAATGAGAGAGGGAAGGAGGAGCGGGATGATAATTGCAGAGAAGTACAGGGTCAGGGAGAGGTTTGCATATATATAAATATACAATATATACATGTATATATATATGTATACATATACACTATATATGTATATATATACAAGCAGAAGAGGGGCAGAGAGAGAGAGAGAGGGAGACCCAGAATCTGAAGCAGGCTCCAGGCTCTGAGCTGTCAACATGGAGCCCAATGTGAGGCTTGAACTCACAAACCGTGAGATTGTGACCTGAGCTGAAGTCGTATGCTTAACCGACTGAGCCGCCCAGGCACCCTGCTTACATTTTTATATCTATATATTTATGGGTAGCAGAGATTTGAGGATATTTGAGTAGGTCAGAGGAAGGGACTAAAGATTTAGGAAAAGGGGAGAAAATGAGGGAATGGGGTTGAAGAGGAAGCAAGAAATTGGGGGCAAGGGCATGAGTTGGCTCTCAACCCCCGAGACTAGGGTAAGGAAAGGCCAGAGAGGGGTGGAGGCCAGGTGTGTGGTCAGTGGCTGAGACAGCTCTAGCGTGCAGGGGAGCAGCCTGGAGCAGGAGAGTGACTAGGGCACCAACAGTGAGAACAAGGCAGGGGGCAAAGCCAGACAGACAGGTCAAAGTGAGAATGCACCCCAGTGATCCTCAAAGTGTGACCCCCGGACCAGCAGCACCAGCATCGCTAGGAACTTGCTAGACGTGCAGATTCTCACGCCCTTACTCCAGATGTACTGAGTCAGAAACTTTAGGGCTGCGGCTCAGCAATTCATGTTTTAATAAGCCTCCCAGGTGATTTTGATGTTTTCTGAAGTTTGAGAATCACAGGTATACATAACAGTAAGGACTTTATAGTGCTCCTGTTCGGGTGGGGGCCAACCGTAGGTATTTGTGTATTCCTGGCGGGGCCGAAAGAGGAACGTCTGGTGATTACCAGTGGGAGTGGACACAGGTCTGAGAGAGAGGAGGGGGTGGGGCTGAAGGGGTCCAGCCTGGATCCCCTGTGGGTCTGCAGACAGAATTGTCTTCACTCTTCCCTGAAGGGCTTTTTAATTGGTGATTTCAATCTGACTCACCAATTTGTGCTTTATATGTATGCCAAAAAGCCTAGAAGGAATACACCTATTTTAAATAAGCTTAACAAATAACCACACGGTAATTAATAGAGGGAGAAAGTTCGTGAGATGGCAAATAAACACATGAGAACTTCTGAAGGTTTGTCGTAAGCAGTCAGTCTTACACACCAGTTGGCACGGACTTAGTGCAAAGCAGGGGCGAAATGCCACAGGGGATGCAAAAGAAGTTTAGAACATGTAGCAGATGTCCTCAAAGAGATCTCAGTTTGGTAAGAGAGGTGAGGTGTTCACATGTGAAAGAGTAAGGGAGGGGCAGAACACACATTGGGTGGTCGGTGACAGTTTTGGGGGAAGGGACGTGATTCAGGTGGACGTGATTGCATGTGGATGAGTTAGGGGCAGGGAGAAAGGTCTCGCGGGCGTCAGGCATGGCATGAAGGAACACAGAGGTGGGCAGGAACAAGGCAGGTGCGGAAAGGGTAGGGAACTGGAGTAATGGGGGTTAATGCCACCTCCACATAGATGAATTTCAAATGGACATCATCCTTTAGCCCAGACCCATCCGGCCCGGACTTTAGACTTGGATGTCCACGTTCACACAGCTGTCTGCTGGACGTCGGGAACCCCACGCATCCAAACCTGAACTCCATCCCCCGCCCCTCCGCATTTGCTTTGTCTGGAGACCTCCTTTGTCTCAGCTGAGGGTTACTCCCTCCACGCCGCTGGTTACTCACTCCCAAAGCTATCGGGATCCTCCTGGACTCGCTCCCTCTTGTACTTCACAGGCTGTCCTCGAGGAACTCATGATGGTGCCGACTGTTCCCCGCCTGCACCGCTATTGTCTTGCCATCTGTCGTGTAGATTACTGCAGGAGCCTTCAGCATCCCTCACCCCCAGTGTCCCAGTCTATTCTCAGCCCGGTAGCCAGAGGGATCCGTGAAAAAACAAAGCACAACGGTGTCACTTCTCTTCTCAATACCATACTGAAATGGCTCCCTGTTTCAATCAAAGCCAAAGTCCTTAGAATGGCCCCAGGTAACCTTGCTGCACGATACCTCTGATCTCACCTCCCAACACTCTCCCCTTGCTCACTGTACTCCCATCAGCCTCTGAAATGCACCAAGCACACCACTTCTGCCTTAGAACCTTGGCACTGGCTGTCCGCTCTCTCTGGATTATTCTTCCCCCCGTGATCCACGTGGCTACACCCCTGTGTCCCCTTCACGTCTTGGCTCCAATGTCATCTTTTCAACGAGAACACATTTAAAGTTGCATCTTTCCCACGAAACACTCCTAACCTGCCCCACCCCATTTTACTTTTTCTTTCTATGGACCACTTGTCACTTTACGATGGCCTATATAATTTCCTTATGCATTAGGTTTATTGCCTACTGCTGTCTGCTGTTTGCTAGAATGTAAGCTCCACGAAGGTGGGGATATTTGCTTGTTTTCTTACTCACTGAAACATCTCAGGTGCCAATGCCTGAATGGTGTCTGGCACATAGTAATTATTTTTAATTACTTCTTAATTATTTGTTGAAAGCATCCTGTTTTTTGGAGTCGGGGAGGGGTGGCAGTGACATTAACGAACATGTTGAAGGTCTTGAAAACCAGACTGAAAAATTATACTTTATGTTGTAAGTGATGGAAACCACTAAGCCTTCTGAAGAGGAGAATCTTGTGATTTTATCATTTGGGGAGAAGATTTGGAATACCGTTTTGGAAGATTAATCTGAAGATAGAGCCTAGGATGGGTCTGAGGGCGAGGGACCACAGAGGATGGGAAAAAGTAAAATAGAGGCTAACCAGAGACAGTGGAAATGACAAGGAAAAGACAGATTTAAGAAAACTTTCAAAAGAAAACACACACATGCACATACATACACACATGCATATGCACAATAAAAAAAAGACCACCAGGATTAAGAAGAACAATCAGGAAGGCAGGGAAGAGAGTCAGTTTTAGTGGGGAAATAAGAGTTCAGTTTTGAACATGGTGACTTTGAGGTTGTGCTGGCATAATCAAACTCAAATACCCTATAGATAGGATGATGGCTTTGACCAGCACTTCTAAGAAACACCTTTAAAACTATGGTAACCAAAACTGCAAAAATAAAGGGCTCAAAGGAAGACTTTGTGGCAATAGGAGACTAGGTATCCAAGCACTGAGCCTCAGTGGCAGCTACAGTTCTGATGTCCAGGGGACCACAGGGGACAGGGAAGGTGGAAGCAGGGAGGAGAGGTCAGAAATGAAGGCATATATTGGGGTGCCTGGGTGGCTCAGTCAGTTGAGCGTCCAACTTTAGCTCAGGTCATGATCTCACTGTTGGTGAGTTCGAGCCCTGCATCAGGGTCTGTGCCTGATAGCTCAGCCTGGAGCCTGCTTCGGGTTCTGTGTCTCCCTCTCTCTCTCTCTGCCCCTCCCTTGCTCACGCTCTGTCTCTCCCTCTCTCTCAGAAAAGAAATAAACATAAAAAAAAAATGAAGGTATGTAATGTACCAGAGTGTTAGCATCAAGGAAGTGAAAAAAAGATGGACTATAGAGAAAGGAATAACCAGTGGTGTCCAGAATCTGGCACCTAGTACATGATCAATAAACACTTGCAGAGTACATAAAATACCTTAGAGGAAAATGAAGGCACAGAAAGGCTATAAGGTTTGGAAAGATAAATATTCTCAGAATGTGGGAGACGGCATTTTCATGACAGGGGGGATGAAACCCTGTCACTGGGGCTTCTGAGCCATCAGCACAGAGCCTGATGCGGGGCTCCAACTCATGTACCGCGAGATCATGAACTGAGCCAAAGTCAGACACTCAACTGACTGAACCACCCAGGGGCCCCTCATATAAGTTTTAATTAAGCAGTGGAACCTGGTACAATTTCTTTAAATTGTAACCTGGACTATTCTTGGTGTTTTGAGGATTCTGGAAAGTTCTCTAACCTTTCCTGCCCTCCCTCTTTACAGAGGAGTCAAAAATTCTATCAGTATTCCTTTTCCCAAACATTTCCCCCCATGTGCATTGTCTATTTAAAGAATCCACACCTGCATAAACCAGGAGATGCTTGAGAGTTTTTATTCAAATACCCCTAGATACAAACTTGCATTCAGATCAGTTGTTGAGAGAACAAAGACCCATGTTTCCGGAAAGAAAGCACAAGCAAATTTATTATGAAGAATCAACTTATCCTTTAGAATTTGGAAAAAAAGTTTTTTGTATTGCCATATTGTCATTATGTACATGCAGCAAATTGTCTGAGTCACGTCTGCTCCTTACTGCTCTCTATTCTGATAAAGAATTTGGCCCATAGTACACTTAATGGTACTGTTGCTTTAAAATTGTTTTTGAAAATTAAACATTTTCTCCATTAAAACAAAATAATATAAATTTTAAAATGTAAAATATAAATTATAAAATATATATAAATATATAATATATATAATATATAAAAAGTTATATATATATATAAATATATAAAATATAAACCAAAATATAAATAAAACAAAATACATATTAAATTTATATTATAAAAAACACATTTATAGTGTTTATTTGAAGTAAACACCATATTATTTTACTATTTTATTTATTTTACTATTTTTGATAACACCTGTCTGGAATACACTTCTTTGCTGTCCCTAAGCAGGTGCTTGTTGTCTAAGGTAAGGGAACAGAGATCATTTGAAACAAACAAACAAACAGAGAATAAAATAGAAAACCATCCCATAACTTCAGGAAAGAGCAATTCATATTTTGAGTTCTATCATTTGGTGACAGAAAAATTCAGATAATAGATGATGGGCTTGCACATGCTCACTCAAGACAGATTAGAATAAAAATCCTGAATGATGGGTAATTGATGGACAACATCCATGCTTGTTCCATTTCTTGGCCTGCCAGCGAAGTACCAAGAATGAGGTCCGGGACAGTCCGGTGTCCCTACGGTGTGCGGCTCGGGGACCCCTGACCACCGCCCTAGCCCAGCTCAGCCTGCCTCACTGAGGATCAGAGCCCCCTTGCCGAAGGGAGGCAGACACCCACGTAGGAATAAAATGTGCTAGCTCCACACTCTCTAGGGGCTTGGTGTTTGTGATTCCACTCCAGATCTATGGGGCTCCTGTCATGTCAGGGTTATTATGGGAAACCCCCAGAAGGATACAAGGAAAGGCAAGTTCAGCAATTAATAATGAAGTGTTCAAATATCAACTGCTAGGCAGAAAATAATATATACTATTTATGAAAGCTTCAACTGGAAAGAAAGACTAAAATTTTTAAGTGAGGCCAAATTAGTTAGCATGTTAGGATTTTGCACAAGTTTGGTTTGCTCACAGACCCCTCCCCATGACGATCCTTCTCCCACCCAAAGCCTCACGGCTGCATCCAAAACTTAACACTTGTGTCAATAACCCATTCCGTGCCACAGCACACGGATGCACTTGTGTGATGGCTCTATCCGCTTATTTTTTGAGATCAGACTTTGAAGAGCTGAGGCATTTACAAAAAATACCAATTTTTCCTTCAAGGTACCTCACAAGGCATTTTTTGAAATACTCTGTCATTCTTTGTTAACACGTCAAATTCTAATTTTTTAATCTCAAATTTGTTCCTGGATGGGTGGGTTTTACTCCATGTTGCCACTCACATTTGCGTCCTCAAGAGTGAACAAACTGGGAAAGATCTATATTCAGTTTGAACGCATGAGACAACAGCTCGGGCTGTTCTCTATCACACGTATGTGGACAGCCCTCCATTCTTAGGCTAAGAACCTAAATCAAGATGCATGAGTAAAAGACCTTTCGAGTTCTCTATAAATCTGGATTCCTCTCCTGCACCTTCCTTAACTTTGAGAGCTTACTGAGAGTTGTTCCATTTAACACAACGTTTCGCTCGCCTGGAAAAGAGTGCTGTAATACCTAAGTCTTTGTTGTATAAAAATGATGTTCAGTAGAGCTGGTCTCCAAAATAGATAGCTACCTAAGCTCTAGGCAGCAAAAGTAAACCTAACAATTAGTAACTAAATGTGAAAGAATTATGAAAATGTTACCAAGAGTTCTAAATTGTTGGTCTCTAGTCTGCGTTTTTATACTTTTATATGTTCTAGCCAGAATTTAGGGCTATTTCTTCTTGTCCTTTGCTCTGCATTATGACTTTGTGATGCCCAAAATAAACATTAGGATTATTAAAGTTTTTTTTTTTTAATTTTAATAATTGAGAGTGACTCACCATTTTCCATTCTGGATGGTTCTGGTGAATCTCCTTCTTAACGGCAATGTAGGATATCTGGTGACTGTGTTCTCCTTGATAAGGGATCCTGGTCTCTGGAAAGGTCAGCCTGGTCCTGATGGGAAAGGCTTCTGTACCTGTCAGTGATGCTTCTGAAATGACTTGCTTTAGATTTGATTAAATGCAAATCCTTTGGTGTCTGTTTCTCTACAATTTGCATCCCCAATGTGGATTATATATAAGGTATTTTTTTCTTCCTCAAGATTTTTATTTAGTAACAATGAATTTCCACTAGGAACAAACTCTCTTAAAAGTTTATTGTAGAAGCAAAGAATCCACGATTTGTTTTCTGAACAACAGCAGCTTTTTCTATTTCTTTAATTTAATTTGGAGTTAAATTTCAAAAAATAGTGCTTACGGAAAAGCTCATGTGTCCCAATTAGAAATATAGGTTCTATGCCTGTATATACTTATGGGTATATATCACGAGTATACAGTTTTTAGGCATCTTTCAGATATAGATAGAATTCTAGGAAGAAACAAAATCAAAATGAATACAAAATAAATACATTTTAATACAATTGGATAGCCTTATTATACATAAAACATAAATATATGATCTAAGGTACAGGTTCTTAAACCTGGTAGTACCTCAGAATTAGCACCAGAGCTGGTAACAGATAGCACCTGTGCCCATGCCCCATCCAATTCTAATTCAGAATCTTTGAAATAGGGTCCAGATAGCTACATTTTAATTAATTAATTAATTAATCTATTTGTTAAAGTTTATTTTGAGAGAGAGAGAGACAGAGACAGAGCACAAGTGAGGGGAGGGGCAGAGCCAGAGGGAGAGAGAGAATCCCAAGCAGGCTCTATGCTGTCAGCACAGAGCCCGACAGGGTGCTTGATCCCAGGAACTATGAGATCATGATGAGCTGAAATCCAGAGTCGGAGGTTTAACCGACTGAGCTAGCCAGGTGCCCCCAAATAGCTCTCTTTTAAAACAAACTTGCTATTTTTTTTTTAAAAGAGTCTTTTTGATGTATACTCAGTGTTATAAACTCCTCTAGAGCAAAAAAAAAAAAAAAGACATATTTTAGGTACTTTCTGACATTTCCCTTATTCATCTTCAAGAACCCAGAATTGCTTCTTAACGTAATTTTGGTTCTGTCTCCCAGTCCCGAATAGAGTTAGTTCCTGAACACCTTCATAGTCAGCCAGGATTGGCATAAGACCAACCCTGGAATTTCGGGACTTGACACAGGTATGATCTACTGGTCCTCTAACCCGGCTGTATCTCACATGCCCTTACCCCATTTCGGATCAGTGGGATCTGGAGAACAGCATCTGGCAATGTGCCGGATAACCTGCATTTGAAACGTGCTCCTGACCTCACGAAATTCTTAATAAATACTGAAGGTTGCCCCCCACCCTCTGGGCTTGCTGTAGCTGATACCTCGGTGGTTTTCAGATAAGTCATCAACTTTCACATCTCTTTACCTTTGTTTACGGTATTCTCTCACATTGAAGCATGCTGCCCTCACTTCGGGGGATTAAAGGTCTACAAATCTTTCAAGACTCAGCACCAATGCTATCTTCACGGAGATGAATTTAATCGCCCATTTCATGGTGCTTCTCGCTTGAATCTCTCCAAGGGCACTGATTTCATGCTGCTTTCCATGCAGGTCAGTGGTTTGCATATCTGTCCCTCATCCCCGACCAGACTATCTTTCTCTTCTTCTCGATATTCCCATAGCACTTCACTGTGTTGGCGTTGGTGGTGCTGTGCACATAGTAGGTCCCCAGTGAGGGCTGGCCATGCTGAGGGAGCCCTGCCGTAGAATCCACCAGAAACAACAGTTTCTGGGTACAAGCAGCAATATCAGGGGGATTTCGTTCTTTTGCACCATAAAGAAATGTTACCATGAGTATCACCTTTCTCTTTCCATGATCTGAACACACCACTGAAGAGTTTGTAACCATTTCCATATAGGCTGGTCCTGTATCCAAAACTCAAAGACATGATGATTTTCTAGAGGCAGGTTAATGGAGAAAAGTCCAGAATCCTGCAGAAGTTTTTCAGATATTAGATGTCATTGGAAAAGCTGGAATGCATTGATCTGCAACAGATGCTTGCTTGTACTTTAAAATACCCTTTAGGGGAGCCTGGGTGGCACAGTCTTAAGTTAAGCATGTGACTCTCAGGTCATGATCTCATGGTTTCATGAGTTTGAGCCCTCCATGATGATGGTGCAGAGCCTGCTTGGGATTCTCTGTCTCCCTCTCTCTCTGCCTCTCCCCCACTCGCATTGTCTCTGTCTTGCTCAAAATAAATAAACTTAAAAAAAAATCCTTTCTTGTGCTGTATTTGCATACAACTCCAGAATAGTTTCCATAGAACTAAGTACAAGCTAAATAAAAATTAAATGAAAAGATCCCAGAAAGGTTGCTTTCTTATCCCAAGGAAACAAATCTTTGCAGCTTGGAGTGGATGGCTGTTGCTGGCAGGGTGTGGGTTGGCAACAAGTTTTGTCTGTGTTCACTCCAGTTGCTGGTGGGTTCAGAAACATGGCACAGACACAGTCAGGCAGGACGCTGGGTCGAAGTCAGATCTGGTGATGGTCTGGGGCAGCCCATTAAGGAGGAGGGTAAAACAAGGGTATGTTTTGGTAGAATAAACACAGATCCACATAGCTCAGGCACGATTAGTATTTGTCTCCTTTATCTTGTATCGGGAACACCCCTCAGATATTCCGACCACAATGTTTCTGTATCAGCTTTTTTATTCATTCCAGGACTGGGCACCTGCTGCGTGGGTTGGGTAGCTCCTGACAACTTAGCAGGGGCTTCAGTGATACATTTGCTCTAAGGTGGTTATGGGTGAGGGTGTGGAGGGCAGGTGTGAGGGACCCCAGGGCAGGCCTGCCAAAGCAGGGACCAAGGCACCCTGTCTCCCCCACCCTGCCTTTGTTCCAGGGCTTCCCTATTTCTCAGGCCTGTCTTTAAGGGATGGTTACGGGGAGAAGGTAAGGCTGCTCAGTGGCTGTGCTCTACTGGTATAGCGCATAGGGGTCCAGGGACACCCTTATTATAGGCTGTGGGAACAGAAGGGAGAGGCTTCACATGCCTCTCAAATGGAGAAAAGAATGGGCATTGTGACATAATAAGAAATATATATTTGGTCTCTGCCCTTGGTTCCTGACACAGAGCTCCTAAAACCTTTGTAATTTCCTGAATGACAGGGACGCTAGGAGCATTTTGTTTTTTCTAATATTTGGTCTTTGACTCTGGTTCCTGGCTTAGAGCTCCTAAATCCCTTGGAATTTTCTGGATGGCAGGAGCATCTTTTGCTCTAACAAGGTGACTCTTGGTGGGCTCCTAGGTAGCCTCAGGATAGGAGCTGGTCACCAGAAAGACAAGGCCATGATCAGAGGAATTTTCAGCCTCATGCTCTATCCTCTGGAAAGGGGAGAGGGGCTGGAGACTAAGTAAATAACTGCTTTTGTCTGTATGATGAAGTCTCCATGAAAATCCCTAAACTACATGGTCCAGAAAGCTGAGGGGTTGGCGAACATGTCCAGGCACTGGAAGGTGGCACCCTCAGAGAGGGCATGGATGGAAGTTTCACACGCTCCTCGGCTTAGGTATCTGCTTCATTCAACTGCATCCTTTATAATAAATCAGGAATAGTGAGTAAACCATTTCCCTGGGTTCTGTGAACCATTATGGCAAATTTATTGAATCCAAGGAAGGGCTCATGGGACTTCCTGTCAGTCTGGCTTCAGTCAAGGGTACAGGTGACAACCTGTGACTTGGAATTGGCATCTGAAATGGGGGGGGGGGCGGTGTTATGGGACTAAGCCCTTAGCCTGTGGGGTCTGCACTCACTCTGGGTAGTTAGTGTCAACATTGAGTTAAATTGTAGGATCCCCGTTGGCATCTGCTGAGAACTGGAGAATTGCTTGGTGTGTGAAAACCCACACATTTGGTGTTACAGGTGTTGAGAGCAGAGGAAGGAGACACATGTCTTTCCTTTAGGCATGAGCAAGCACATGCCCAGTGGGCCCAGTGGGGTTCTCACATGCAGACAGAAGTTTCTTTTCTCCCTATACTTGGACAGGTGTGGAGATTGGTGGGGCTCTGGCGGCTATACGTCTGCTTCTATGGCACGGAGGCAGGTTACTGGGTTCTGCTTCATTGAGGACGGGGTCATCGTAATCCTGACGGAGACTGAGCAGAGGAGGGGCTTGGACATCATAGTTTGCCAAGTAAAGGTGAGGACAGCTTAAAGCGGGCTTGAGGTACAGAGAGGGGTGTAATGCCTGAAGTTCCAAAACCTCCCACAAAAGACCACCAGAGTCGTAAGTCAAAGCCAAGCGGCAAGGGTCGTTTATTGCAGGTTCGAACCTGGTCCTCTGCGCACTCGTCGCCGGTGACACAAGAGGCCACGATTAGGGTTGGTATAGCGTTTTTATAGACAGAGACAAATAGCACAGGGGAGGTTTTTACTTGTGGTAGGAGGAAGAAAGGGGGAAGGGGGTAGGTGAGGAATGTGCTAAGCAAGCAGGTTTACAGAAGCGAGAAATGCCAGTTAGTTTGTATACAATCACTCATTCCATTACATATCAGACTACATTTAGGAAGTTTTACAGCCCATTCTACAGCGGGTTACAATCAGGAAAGGTCTCACAATGCTCATAGCAAACAGCAAGCAAAACAGACTTCTCAGCAATTGTATTTCTTATCAAAGATCCATAATAAGCAGAAAAGAGAACCTAGCTTTAAACTAAGGCAGGGCTGTCATTTGGATTCAAAGCTGTTCCTTTCATTCCCCCCTTTTCCTTGTGCCTAAAGAGCCAATCTTGGATCTTCGGCTTTCTATTTGTAATGTCTCGAGCGGTTGGTACTGAGTTCGTAAGACCGTTAATTGTACAGCATTGAACCTGTCTTGGACAAAATTAATAATTTTGTTTATGATGCAGAGGCCTAATGTGAGAGCGAGAAGGAGAATGGCCAGAGGCCCGAGTAAAGCGGAGAGCAGGATAGTATTATAGACTTCCTGGGTTTTTAAATTAGAAACCTCCCAAGTTAAAGTATAGGGTATGTGGGGGTTGCCTGCAATATTTATGAGTCCGTAGGAGGTGAACAGGAGCACGCTAATGAGTGTTCCTCCGATCATTGTGGGTCCGGAGCTGCAGCAACAGTCTTGGTATGGGACACCCAGGCCTTTGGTCTCAGCCGGTTTTCAGGGTCAGGTTTTCGACGCAGAATCAATTTTAAAGGATGGGTCTTACTCTGGTCAACCGTCCAGGCAGTGTTGGCTTCCGGCACGAAGTCTTCTCGAACCGCAAAGGGATCAGCTGGTCGGGCGTGGGTGTAATGGATCCAGGTAGCAGTCCCGTCGACTTTGAGAGCAGTGGGTGTGGTTAGGATCACAATGTAGGGTCCCTTCCACCGTGGTTGGAGGGTCTCTTGCTTGTGTCTCCGCACGTATGCCCAATCTCCGGGTCGGTAGTGATGTGGCTCAGGAGGGGGCCCGTTCTCATAAATGGCTCTCAATCTGGGCCAAACTTCCTGGTGGGTGTGCTGGAGTTCCCTCAGGGAAATAAGAAGTTTATGATCATCAAATTCAGTTAACACATTAGACTGTAGGTTGGGAATTATAGGGGGGGGGCACTCCATACATGATTTCAAAGGGGGTTAATCCCAGTTTGTAAGGGGAGTTCCGCACCCTGAACAGAGCGTAGGGGAGTAAGACTACCCAATTAGCGCCAGTCTCTATGGTCAATTTAGTTAAGGTCTCTTTTAGAGTTTTATTCATTTTTTCTACCTGTCCTGAGCTTTGGGGTCTATATGCACAATGTAGTTTCCAATCAGCTCCAATAAACTGCGCTATCCCTTGTATTACCTTTGAAATGAATGCTGTTCCGTTGTCTGATCCTATTAGGGTAGGGAATCTGTACCTGGGTATGATGTTTTCTAACATTTTCTTTGCTACTACCTGCACAGTCTCATGCTTGGTGGGGAAGGCCTCTGTCCATCCTGAAAAGGTATCTATAAACACTAACAAATATTTATATCCATATTTTCCAGGCTTTACCTCGGTGAAGTCTACTTCCCAATAGGCTCCCGGCCTGGTTCCGCAGGTTCTGGAGCCAGGGTTTTTCCCGTGGTTGGCGGTGTTAGTTAATTGACAAGCTTTACAGCTAGTAACTATTATTAAGTCTTGCATTTTTCTTGTGCCCATATGAGTGGCTCGGTGCATCTTGGATAAGACTTTATTTTTCATTTCTTCTGGGAGGATTATGCTACAGTCTGCTGCTCTCTACCATCGGTTAAGACACTGAGTTAAAGGTAATTTTTGGATCCAGTTTAGGTCTTCTTTAGTGTAGGCGGGATTTTCTGGTAAACTAGCTGAACCGGGGTCTGGTAGGGTGGTCATTAAAGCACAGTCCACCTGTAAGGCCGCCTCTCGGGCCACCTGGTCAGCCAAATTATTTCCTCTGGCCACCGGTGTGACCAGTTTTTGGTGGCCTGGGCAATGTATGATGGCTAGTCGTTTAGGCAGCCAGAGTGCCTTTAAAAGAGCCAATATTTCTTCTTTGTTTTTGATAGTTTTCCCCTCTGCAGTTAACAGTCCCCTCTCTCTGTATATAGCTCCATGTGTGTGGGCCGTAGCAAAAGCATATCTGCTATCGGTATACACATTTAGTTTCTTGTCTTTTCCCAAAGTCAGTGCCTTGGTTAAGGCCACAAGTTCAGCTCGTTGGGCAGAGGTGCCAGCTGGCAAAGGCTCTGCCCAAACAGTCTGTTTCAGTTGTGACTGCTGCCCCCGCGTACCTTTGACCCTGATGTACAAAGCTGCTGCCATCAGTGAACCAGGTAACCTCGGCGTCTGGCAGCGGGTGATCCTGTAAATCTTCCCGAACTCCGTGAACCTGTGCCAATATCTCAGCGCAGGCATGGATGGGGGTATCCAAGTCCGGGTCTGGTAACAGGGAGGCAGGGTTTAGTGTTCGGGGGGGGAGCATAAATGATTCTGAGGGGATTTAATAATAGTCCCTAGTAGTGAACCAGTCGGGCGTTACTTATCCATCGGTCAGGAGGTTGTTTGAGGACTCCCTCGATGGCATGAGGGGTTGTAACATGTAACTCTTGTCCCATAGTTAACTTATCAGCATCCTTTACCATTAGAGCTGTAGCAGCGATCATATGGAGGCAAGGGGGCCAGCCAGCCGCTACTGGGTCTAGTCTTTTTGAAAGATAGGCAATGGGCCTGGGCCATGGACCAAGGAGTTGCGTTAGCACTGCTTTGGCTACCCCCTTGTTTTCATCTACGAAGAGATGAAAGGGTTTGGAGACATCGGGGAGCCCTAAGGCTGGCGCCGACAATAGGGCGAGTTTGATTTGCTGGAGAGCCTGCTCAGTTTTCTCTGTCCACTCAAAGGGCGCCTGTTCTCGGGTGACCAGGTAAAGAGGCTTAGCTATCTCGGCGAACCGAGGTATCCACAAGCGGCAGAACCCGGCCGATCCCAGGAATTCTCTTACCTGCCTTCGCATTGTGGGTCGGGGGATGCGGAGGACGGTTTCCTTCCGTGCATCAGTGAGCCATCGTTGGCCTTCTCTTAACAGATACCCCAAGTAGGTTACCTCGGATCTGCAAATTTGGGCTTTCTTTGCTGAAGCCTGGTACCCCAGGGCACCAAGTGTCCGGAGGAGATTTTTGGTGCCTTGCAAGCAAGCTTCGGCAGTCTCAGCGGCGATTAAAAGATCGTCAACGTACTGCAAGAGAGTCACTTTGGGGTTTTGATTCCGGTACTCACCCAGATCCTCGTGAAGTGCCTCATCGAACAAGGTGGGTGAGTTTTTAAATCCTTGGGGGAGCCGGGTCCAGGTGAGTTGCCCATTTATGCCTCTCTCAGGATCGGACCACTCGAAGGTGAAGAGCTCTTGACTTTTGGGGGCCAGAGGCAGGCTGAAAAAAGCATCTTTTAAATCAAGGACAGTATACCATTGTCTTTCTGGGGTGAGGGCACTTAGGAGGGTATAGGGGTTGGGTACTGTTGGGTGTATGTCCATGACTCGGCGGTTAACTTCTCTCTGATCTTGTACCGGACGATAGTCCGCACCGTTAGGTTTTCGTACAGGCAGCAGGGGGGTGTTCCAGGCTGAATGGCAGGGACGCAAGATGCCTAAGTCTAGGGGGTGACGGATATGTGGCGTGATGCCATTTCTGGCCTCCATTGACATCGGGTATTGTCGGACCCGAACCGGATCTGCCCCCGGTTTCAGCTCTATGAATAGAGCTGGGCGATGTTTAGCCAACCCCATACCCCCGGTTTCAGCCCATGCTCCTGGAAACTGTTGGAGCCAGGGCTCTATGTTTTGACTTTGTGAGGGTGGCCCCTGGTGGAGTCGATATTCATCTTCTAATCTTAGAGTAAGTGTGGTAATGGGTTGGTTGTGAGGGCCAGTCACTTGGGGGCCCCCATTTTAGTAAGTCTCTTTTTAATAAGGGGCATGGGCTGTTGGGGATGACTAGGAAGGAATGGGTGACCTTTCCATTTCCTAGGTCCACAGTCCTCTGGGTGGTCCAGGGATATTTTTTATTCCGGTAGCCCCTTGGACCCAGGGAGATTTTTGAGAAATTTTTCCATGGGGCCTGATCAAGACCGAATGTTGTGCTCCTGTGTCAACTAGAAATTGAACTGGGTTCCCCTCCACTTGTAGCGTTACCCTAGGTTCGGGGAGGGGATCCGAACCCCGTCCCCCCTATTCTGCATCTTGAGTGAAGAGGGCGGGTGTGGTTTGTGGCTGCCATGGTTTTTGATCATGACGTGGCTTTTTCTTTTTAGGGCATTCTCGGGCCCAATGGCCTTTTTTTTTTCAATAGGCACATTGGTCCTTATCTAGGGGCTTTTGTTTATCCAGGGGCTTTTGGACAACAGCGGCCAGGACTTTGGTCATTTTCTCGGTGGCTTTAAGTTGCCTGTCCTCTGGAGTCTCTCTATTATTAAGGACGCGCTGGGCAATGCGGAGTAAGTCCTGAATCTGTTTTCCCTCCAGGTCCTCTAGTTTCTGGAGTTTCTTTTTAATATCAGTGGCTGCCTGATTTACAAAGGCCATTACAGCAGCAGCTTGATTTTCGGGGGCCTCGGGGTTCATGGGGGTATACTGTCTGAAGGTTTCCATTAATCTTTCTAAATAAGCGGCAGGGCTCTCTGTCTTACCTTGTATCACTGAATACACTTTGGCCAAATTAGTGGGCTTCCGTGCAGCAGCCCGGAGACCCGCCATTAGAGTCTGGCGATAAATGCGTAGCCGTCCCCTACCTTCTGCCTTGTTGTAGTCCCAGCCATCCTGTGGGGGTCGGGTCAAGGGAAAAGCTGCATTAATGAGATCAAGGTTAGCAGTGGGTTGGCCGTCATCTCCAGGAACCAGCTTTCTTGCTTCCAATTGAATTCTTTCTCGCTCCTCGGTGGTGAACAGGATTCGGAGGAGCTGCTGACAATCATCCCAGGTGGGTTGGTGGGTAAACATAACGCTGTCTAAGAGACTTATTAAATCTTTAGGGTTGTCGGAAAATCAGGCATTCTGGGTTTTCCGGTTATATAGGTCACTGGTAGAGAAGGGCCAGTATTGAAGTCGGGGGTTCCCCGTCTCATCGGGAGGCCCTATTTCCCGTAAGGGTAAAGCTACGGTGGAGTCAGGAAGGCGGAGTCCTGGCTCATGTGGGGCCCGCCTACGGGTACGTCCAGCGGCCCTTGGACTTTGCCCCCACTAGGCTTGGGCGCGGGTTGAGCCTCCCTATTCTCTAGTTCTCCTATGGGCCGGGGTACCGGAGGCTCTGCCGGCGCAGCAGGGATAGGGGCAGCTTGCGGAATAAGAGGAGGAACCTGGTAAGGGGGAGGGTCAAGGGAAAGTAAATCTTGGTTGTCGGGGAGAACAGGGGGTGCAGTTGGAGTTGGCGGCTTGGGAAGGTTGATAGGTTTAGCCGCTAGGATTCGGCATGACTCTGCTATTAAGGAAGAGGCCATCCAAGGAGGTGGGTTTTCTACTAAATCTTGCCACACCAGAATATAGGGAATCTGATCCGAGTGACCTTCTTTCCCTGGTAGGAAAATTTTTTATTTTACTTTAAGGACCACAGGGAGGCAGAAGGTTCCCTCTGTAGGCCAATTGACCCCAAAGGTGGGCCATTCAGAGCGGCAATAGGTGATCAACTTCCTTTTGCGAATGTCTAGGCTTAAGTTGTGTCCTCTAGCTTTTACGTCCCTGAAGTTGGCGAGAAGGAGGGAGAGAGGGGTGCTCTGCGTTTGGCCCATGTTATGATTCTGAGGAAGAGAAGAGAAGGGGGCGGCACGGAGGGGGCCCTGAAGCGGCTGAAATCAGCGATGGAGTTCGCACAGGCGACCTCCGAGGGTGAGACCCCTGGCGGCCTGGCTGGGCCCCGGGCGGAGGGGCGGGAGGGAAAGCCGCAGGCAGCTGAGGAAGGAGGAAAGAGGAACAAAGGATGGAATAATTAATTCTGATCAGCCGAAAAAACACTTAATTCCAATAAAACATCCGACGCACGAAAGAAAAACAAGAGCCAACAAGAATCTCTGACAGTGGTTTCAACTTTCTGGGGCCGTCTTGGCCAGCCCAACAGAAAGGGTTATGGCTAGGACGGCGGTTATTACAAGGGCCCAGGGGTGACAATACATTTAGACTGACATAGAAGCACTCGCGTACTCGCCCGTCTGCGTCCCTCGCGGGAACTTAGGTGCCTCTTAGCATGGGCGGGCAGGTATAAACCCCCTGCTTGGATCAAAATAAATTTTGACCGCCTTAAGCCGTATGAGGATCACCGCGGAAATCGGGTTAGAGCCCACTCGAATCCCGTAGCTTATGCCGTGGGACTACACATAGGGTAAGTCAGGCGCGTGCCCCTGACTCCCAACAATCATTCCAGTCGATTTAACAGACAGACACACAGACACACATCACATCAAAATACAGGTAACAATTGGCATGCCTAGATGGTTTTTTCTTTTAGATGCCTAGAGATATTTCTTAGCACTCTGGAAGTTCATAGAGAAAATGAAAGTATTTAGTTCGCAGGCGCGTTGGGCGTAAGCAGCCCACAGAAAAGAATCCTGATGGGCCAAAAAGGCCCCCCGATGGACCAGGAAGGTCCCCTGATGGACCAAGAAGGTCCCCAGATGGGCCAAGAAGGCCCCCAGATGTCAGTGGACGTGTCCAACTGACCAGGTGCCCTATAGCGCGTCCGCCAGGGTCACACCAGCTTCCAGACAGAACCGGTTCTCCAGAGAAGAAACACAGATCAGAGAGAAAAGGAAGAACGTTAGGGCCGGCTTACTTACCGATCGGAATCAAATACGACCCGTTGACCAGAAGTCTGGTGGGCTCTGGGGAGATCTCGGTGGAACCTCCAAATGTAATGCCTGAAGTTCCAAAACCTCCCACAAAAGACCACCAGAGTCGTAAGTCAAAGCCAAGCGGCAAGGGTCGTTTATTGCAGGTTCGAACCTGGTCCTCTGCGCACTCGTCGCCGGTGACACAAGAGGCCACGATTAGGGTTGGTATAGCGTTTTTATAGACAGAGACAAATAGCACAGGGGAGGTTTTTACTTGTGGTGGGAGGAAGAAAGGGGGAAGGGGGTAGGTGAGGAATGTGCTAAGCAAGCAGGTTTACAGAAGCGAGAAATGCCAGTTAGTTTGTATACAACCACTCATTCCATTACATATCAGACTACATTTAGGAAGTTTTACAGCCCATTCTACAGCGGGTTACAATCAGGAAAGGTCTCACAATGCTCATAGCAAACAGCAAGCAAAACAGACTTCTCAGCAATTGTATTTCTTATCAAAGATCCATAATAAGCAGAAAAGAGAACCTAGCTTTAAACTAAGGCAGGGCTGTCATTTGGATTCAAAGCTGCTCCTTTCAGGGGCAGGCTAGGTACCAGATACGGCCATTCTAAGCCAGCTGAATTGTCATTTAGAGAGACCTGCCTGGGATTTGTAATTGTGTGTGTGTGTGTGTGGGGGGGGGGTGGTACTTGGCCACTTATCATTCAGTCCTTCTACATGTGGCCAGGTTCATGGCCATAGCTTTCCCTTGAATCTGAAAATAACGATTTTGCAAATACTCTGGCATTTGGGCATATGGAAGCTTGGTTGGTAGATTTTCTCCACTGGGTGGGGGGGGGCACTCAACAGGCAGCTTGTATTCCTCAATTTGCATGGGAGGAAACGCAGCCTTCGACCTGCTAGGTCAGAGGAAAATCATTAAATTGATCCTGGTGTTTTGCCGGAGGCACAATGGAGTTACAGCCATAAGGGGTCTGGAGGCCCCTCCCCAGGGGGGCTTCTTTGGCAGCAGGACATGCTTCTGGGGGAGGCTGACCCATAGCCATAGGAGAGGGCGAATGAGACGGCCTAAGAAGTCTTCGGGAGGCAGTAATTTTATTTCGCAGGCTACACTATTCTGTGACACCCTCGGGACTCTCCAAGAAGCATGAAAGCGCTCAAAGGATCTCTTCGGCACAGGGGAAGGGGGATGGATTTATCTGCTGAAAAGTACACAGGGCCAGAAGAGAGCTCTTGGACTCTGAGCCTTACACTCGAAGAAACCAGTCCTTTCCCTGAGCCTATTCCCAGAATCCCTCAGAGAGGGGATCTTAGGGATTGGGGAAAAAGCTGAGGGAGCTGGTATGTTCGTGCTGAAGGTGAATGCCTACCCATTCCCATCCCTGGGAAGGTAGGTGAGCCCGCTTGAGGGATTCTGGCTTCCTGGCAGGAGCTTTGCCTGAAGCCTGGCCCGAGCATACTTCCAAGAGGAGCTTGGAGGACGTGATGAGCCGCCATAACAAACATATTCTCGTCAGGTGCAGCCTGGTCTGCAGTGATGAGAAGGTCTTTGCCTTTATTTGGATATTGTCTCTCCCTGAAGCTAAGGCACCATTGATTGTAAGACAACCATGATTTTGTGTGTCCCTGCCACTGTGCATTCAACTGGTTGCTAAATCTTGTCAGTCTTGCCTCCATTGTGGGCTCCCACTGAAGCCTCCTTCTCTGGACCTTTAACTTGTTCCAGTCTGTGTCTTCTCCTCTCTGGCTATTGTGCTGGTTTTCTATGAGTTTCTCTATCCCCAACCACTCCCTTCACTCCCCCTATCCCAACCAACCTCAGAGCTGTGATCATTCATTCCCCAACTTGAAATCCTAGAAGATACCCTAGAGCTCACCAAGTGCAGGAACAGGTTCTCATCTGGTCTTCCACAGCGTCATCTGGTCTTTCACAGCGGGGCCCTCGCCACCCCCTCAGAATCTTGTTTCACTCGTACCTTAAACCCTTATGCTCACTGCTTCCTAGGTTTTCCCCACATTTCATTATCTTCAAGCTTTGTCTCACACTGTTCTCTCCACTAGGAACATTTTGTTCTCTTCTTTATCTCCTGAAAATGTTCGTATCCTGAGCTCAGCTTAGAACAAAGGTGAAGAAGCCACACTTCACTCGAGGATGGAACCAACGTTGAGAAATGAAAATAGAGGTGAGCCAAAATACACAAGAGAGAACCTAGTCAGCAGAGCCTGGAGGTTTAGGAACTTGAGCAGAGAGACTAACAGGAAGGTGAAAAGTGGACTGCGATGCCAGTCCAGATATGGTGAATGGCAAGAACTCTTGAGGCTCAAATAGGGGAAGTACTGTCCTCTGCCTTGGTCTGAGTACGGGGGGCTTGCTGGGGCTGGGGTGCCTGTAGAATAGACATAATCAAGTCTAGGGGCTGAAAAGAACAGTTGGAGGCTCATTCTGAGAATATGTTCCAGAACCTTGGTTCCTGCAGAGTCAGGGGGCTATTACACTGAGCACAATGCTAACCTCAACTGACTTCGGACCAGTCTCTGTAGATGGACCACCACTGAACCTGGCACTGATTGATGCTACATTTGGCTGCTTCCTGGATCTACTTTTGTCTGTGCAGACCTCTCCTGTCTGATCCTTTGATTGCTTGGACTTTCTCCATTCCCCTTAGGTTTCTAGAGGTAGAGAGGAGGGAGCCCAGTCAGCAGCCTGGTTTCCTGGGGCTGGACCCTACCATTCTGAATTGACTTTACCAGTTAACAGCCTTGTCTGTATCAGACGCCAAAGCACGAGCACGGCTCTGCATTCTAGAAGCTGTATTTACATCCTGTTCTCTCAGACTGTATCTCCTAGCTGCCTCTCTTTCCTGTAACTCTCCAATGTGACATGCCTGATCTACAATAGACTTCTTCTGGAGGTGCTGACCTGGCCTGCGAACTTCTCTCCTGCAGAAGTGCACGGGCAGCCTTGGTCTTGCTTGGTCTGTAGGACCTTGGTCTGGCCTCCTTGGGCTGCTCATTAACATATGCTAAGTAAGACACAAGGAATGGACACCCACTAACAACGCCTGAAAGAGCAAGGAAGGAGGGTTACACCCTGAAACAGTGCATTCTATTGCCCTTCTGTTACTCCAAGGTTTTTGCATAAGCTCAGTGGAAACTGTTCTTTGAAAAGAAAGAGCCTTCTCTTTCCCATTTTCCCTTTCTTTCCCTGCTTCTTCACTGTCACTAACTTCTCTACTGAGTCTCCCCCAGATGCTGAATAAGGCCCAAAGATCTCCAGGGTGGTTTACAGTCCTGGGGAGAGATCTTAGGATACACAGTTTTTCAGTCTATTGGGGAGTATGGGGTTGAGGTCCTGGGGTTTGGGGTTCAGGTCTCCTGGATTCTAGTTCTTGCTTTTTTCCTGATAAGCTGGGTAAACCCTTAAACAGGATAGCAAAAGAAATACATCTTTTAATGATGTGTGGCTATAGGCTACAGGGAAATATAGAAAGGCTTTGAGTGTGGGTAGGTTTTCTTCTCAGTTCCCTTTTCCAGCCTTGGACAGATCACAGTTCCCTCCTTGCCTTGGATTCTCCAGGGATATCCTTAAGGGGTATTTTCAGTTTAAACCACTAGGTGGTGCATCAACCCTATCAGTGGCTCATCAAATGGCTGGCTCTGACAGCTGGGTTTTAGGACAAGGATTTTTTGGGAGGCCAGGACTGCAATGTATTAGAAGGAACGTTACTCTTTTCTTCCTGAAAATCCTGGAAGTCAACCTAAATATTCTTTCTATGACTGCTGCGAAGAAGGAGGCCATTTCCCCAACTTCTCTGTCTTTTCCCCTGACTCGTTCTACCTGCCCTTTGCTGCTAATTGGAGTAGGAAATAGGACATACAGGAGGACCGTTCTTTGGGTGGTCCTGGGGTGGGACCTCTTCTCTTGTTCATGAGAGACAGCAAAGCCAACTGTTTAAGCACAGGCTCTAGATTTATTGGATCAGATTTAAACCTGCCTCCACTTATAAATTTGTAAACAATGGTGAGTCACATAACTTCTCCTTGCCTCAGTTTCCTCATAGATAAAATGGGGATAAAGAAAGTGACCTGCCTCAGGATTGTTACACTGTGGTAGTATAGCTTTTATTTATTAATGCTGTCCAGGTTAGATATTAGATCAAACCAAGCAAGCTTTAGTTTTTGGTAGGTTCAGTCTGCCATCTTGCTGGCCCTGGTGAGAGAATATCTTTTCTAGTCTTTTCTCCCAGAGGGAACTTCAGTATGCCTCCTGCCTCCAGGACTGGGGGAGCCCTACCTATGACCACAGAGCTGGTAGAAGATAGTCAGCCTGTTCCTCTGGGCTTCAGCTTCTTCTAGTTGTCCATGCCCTTGGAGGCAGAGCCTCCAGACCATACGCCAGGGCCCCAACTCAGGGACCATACGCCAGGGCCCCGTACCCCTGTCAGCCTGCTCTGGACACTTCCTCCCTCTGTGACCATCATGCATTTCACTTGGTATTTTTTTCTTTACATTTCTGGGTCTTCTGTTAGATATAAGACTCTTGGCGTCAGTTTGGTTTAAAACATTTATTCGGTGGCTCTTTTGGTCAGACGCTGGATAGTATATTCTATTCCTGCAAAGGCACTGTTCCTGGAGCATGTATCTTCCAGTAGCCTGGGAGTGGGACCCAGCCCTCTGCTCCTAGTGAACAGTAAGGACTGCAAAGTCCTCGTCAGTCCATTGGGTGACCACGGGGAGAGAACAGCCCTCTCTTCTTGACATCGGGCTGTCCCATATCTGGAGAAGTCTCTGAAAATCATAGAGGGAATATCCTGTCCTCGACTGATAACAACTCTCCTTCCTTAGATTTATCCGAAGTGTCTGCATTTTATGTTCTTCAGATTTGTCTTCCAGTTAGTGGCTTGTTGATGGAATTTTGGGGTCACGTGGGGACTGGAGGACAAAGGGAGACTGAGCATGAACTCCCTGAGGTACCAGAGGAGGCATGGGGGGGGGGTCTGTTCTCTGTCACCAAGCAGCTGCTTGCCTTCTTCAGCTGGACAAACAGTCCTTCCCTCCTGACTGCCTCACAAGAGAGACGACCTTTTGGACAGGAGAGGATTTCTGTGCCTACACGAGAAAGATGTGTCGTCCTCCTCATCGCTGACAGACAGATTTGTGCCTCAGGTTTTGTGGTAAAAATATTGTCTTTTTTTTTTTTTAGAACATTTTAATGTTTGTTTATTTATTTATTGAGAGAGAAAGCACGAGCAGGGAAGGGGCGGAGAGAGAGGGAGACACAGAGTCCAAAGCAGGCTCCAGGCTCTGAGCTGTCAGCACAGAGCCCGACGCGGGGCTCAATCTCATGGACTGCGAGATCATGACCTGAGCTGAAGTTGGACGCTCAACCAACTGAGCCACCCAGACTCACCCTGCCAACTTTTTTTTTTTTAAAGCCACTTTTTTTCTGTAGAAGCCTGCCGAAGGCTGTTGAGTGACCTTTCTGCCGAAATCCCGCAAGTGGGAGCTGGGCCCACAGCTGAAAACAACAGGCAGGAACTAACTGCCATTAAGGAGAGAGTCACCAACTCGTGGAGGGCCCCGGAAGCCACCTCCTCTCTGCTTATTAGGAAGTGATGAACAGTCCCTCTACATCACCACCTGCCCCCACCCACCTCCCGCACCCCCACATCTATATAAGAAAACAAAGGAGTGAAGGAGGCGGCGGAGAGAAAACAAGCCATAGCCGTGTGGTATTTGTGCTGAGAAGTTATTTCCTCTCTGTGCCCTGGGTGATGGAGGAACGGATTGGACACCACTCCTCTCCTCAAGCCCAGCCACAGGGAGCCTCCAAGGAAATTACCTGTAGAAGGTGGAGAAGGGGAGGTGGGCATCCTGGTCTCCAAGTGGGTGACTTGTTGATGTGCCCTGGCAGGTCCTGTCTGATCTCATCAACGGGGGGAAGAGGACTGGAAGACGGCAGGGCCCAGAGGTATGGCCATGGCAAAGCACATGTGTCTCCCATGGGACTGGAGAAAACTCTGGAAGGTAGCTGGGCTTGCATCACTTAAGAGAGCTGTCCTGAGAGGGGTGCGTTGATCCTGTGGCGCTGTCTTCGGCCCTCCTCTGCAGGTGCAAGCTGTGGGCGGTGGGGGTGGGGGAGAGCAGGCAAGGGGCGGAAAAGGTGGAGCCCGGCTTAGGTCTCCAGAGTCAGAGAAGCAAGAGCTCCCACAAGGGCTCTTTGAAGAGCTGGTGTTTGAACGCCAACCCCATGGGGGGTTGTCTATAGCTAGTTAATGTCACCCTGAGAAGCAGAGCCGCCTTTGGGGAGAGGAGCCACAGAGGCCAGTTAAATAAGAGACGCCCTCTCTCTGCCTACTTCCCGCCAGCATCCTAGAGACCAGACCCTGAAGGGGAGGGGAAGGCAGCTCAGAGCGTCCCATGCCCTGGTCCTCTCTCAACTCCTGGGGTCTCAGGTTGTGATATGCAAATCAAGTTGGAGATTAGAGCTTCAGTTGGACTGAGTTTTAATAACAGAAAAATAATCAGAAAAGGTTTGAAACCTGCCTGGCATGTCACTAAGGAATGCAAAGGGCCAATCTGATTACGGTTGCTTGAAGGCAGTAATAAGAGAAAAATAAAACTATATCATGTTCCTATACCACTGAGTTGAGACAGAGCAATATACTAATTACAAGCCTTTTAAAAATGATTTGTACCAAAAGAGACATAGGCATCTCCAAAAGAAATGTTCATAGTATTAATTAGAGATGTCTTTATTAGCAAGAAGTTACAAACGTTTCTGGTATAAGACACAAATGTTTCCTAACACGAATATCTTCATCAAAAGCGAATTATAAAAGGCCACTTGGTGTTAGGTCTTAATAGATTTTCACACACTTTGAGATAAGAATTCAGGGTAAGATTAAGGATTATTGAGTATGTGTCAACTATACTGCAATTAAAAAAAAAGGATTATTGGCCTAAACTTGTCTTGCTAGCCTTTTTAGAGTAGGCTCAAAGTCTACCAAGGATTCAAAAACTCATGTCGATTCAACATTCCTCAGCGCAGGCTTACGTTATCAGAACATCTCTGGAGCTATTCTAGAATACATCCGTTTGGACTGATTCGGTCCAAATATTCAGTCTCCGGGAGCTTCAGTTCATTCTCTCAGGACAAATGGATGGTTTTAGTAACCGGTCCCCACCCTCCACCACCAAGTCAGAAAAAATGTACCCACCTGGTGTGGGTCGCCGTGTTTGGGCAGACACTAGGCATGCCTTCTCTCAGCCTATAATTACTTTTTTTTTTTTTTTTTTTTGCTGGCCATTGGCTGTCAATTGTGACCTTACTTCTTTCTAAGATTCCTCTTCTCATTGTCCCTGACCATGACTTCAACTTAGTCTAACTTGTTAAATTCTCTTCTTTTGCCAAGACCTTTGCTCTGCCTATTAAGGTCTGCTGTCTGCTTAAACACTTTAAAACTGGGTCACTTTTTGTTTTAAAGCCATTTTGGTATTAAAGAACGTGACATGGGGGTGAATAAGGATAGCAGTTTTTGCAAAGAGGAAAGTCCTTGTGGCAGGGCTAGATCTCATTAAATCGGTGTTTTCTGACATATGTTCAGTATATCTTTCTCCCTCTGCTCTCTTGCTGCTGCCCTGGGGGTTGTTTGCTCATCCCCAGCCCACACAGAAGCGGAAACAAAGACTTAAAGGAGCCGCTGGCCTAACTCAGGAAGAGGAGACTGGGATGTAGGCTCATATTTAGCTGGGGTTTCTGCCACCAAGGCAAGGTAAGTGTGAAGGTAGGGGAAAGAGAAGAGCAAGTGGCAATGGAGGGGCAGACCGTAGTACTTGAAGCGGGGAAGGGAAGAAACCCAGGCTTGGTGAGCATTAGGGATGCCAGGGAAGGTGAGGAATTTGGGCCCCCTGGTGAGAGAAGCAGCAGTAAATGGGGAGACTTCATCCAATGGATCTCCCTTTGGCCTGAGGAAACCATGGGCGTGGCCTCCTTGTTTCTTACTTTAGGCCAGGCTGAGCTGGTCTGCTAGCTTGTGGGCGAAAATGATTCATTTCACCTGAGTTTTAAGTTCTGCGTCTGCTCACTCTAGGGGAGGCTGATCTCTCAATTAAATATGTTAATTTTGCAGATTCGAATGAATTACAGGGTACAAAACAATATTTTACCTGGGTATTACCATAGTTTTTTGGATGTTCCGTTTGCTCTGAATACAACATTCCATTGATCTTCAGGGTTTACTGCCTGATCTGGATCTTTCTGTTATGAGGGTCGTCCTAAGCAATGCCAGCTTTTTAAGTGACTAACCAGTGGTTTAGCTGGAAACTCAGAAGTCCAAGTCTGGCTTCAAATTATATGTTCCAGCGACAGATTCTTGCTTGATTGCTTTTGTAGAATTAAGTATACACAGATATATCATCAACACTCAGCTTCCAGTATTTATTGAGTCAATTTTGGGACAGCAAGTGCATTTGTTCACATGTGAATGTGTACGCACATGTATATATGTTACAAAGTAGTAGAAATTGTGATTATAGGAAGGGAGGGGTTTGTTGTTCCTGCAACAAAACAGGGTTAAACGCGAGAGAAAATTTGGTATAACTTCTGACTTCCCCCAAATGTAACCACTAATCACCTACTGTTGACCAGAAGCTTTGCCAATAATATAAAGAGTTGATGAGCACATATTTTGTTATCTGTATTATATACGGTATTCTTACAGTAAGTGAAGCTATAGAAAAGAAAATGTTCAGAAAATCCAAAGGAAGAAAAGATAGATTTACAATGCCAGACAGTAAAAAGTCTGCATATGAGTGGATACATGCAGTTCAAACCCGGATTGTTCAAGGGTCAACTATAATCTGGCTAAAGTAACATATATAGGTAGAAGCTTTATATTTAGACTTATCTTATGGATAAATATTTCTTGGCCCCTGAATACGTGTTTATACAGAATTATAGCAGGACATGAACATAGAGGTCTCAACTAAGGCATTAAGATACAAAATATGCTGTCTACCAAAATGAGATGTGAGAAATAAATATATAATTAGAATCATGCAGTAGGTAGCCTTTTCAGACTGGCTTCTTTCATTTAATGATACGCATTTAAGATTAATCCATGTCTTTTCGTGTCTTGATAGCTTGTTTCTTTTCATCATGGAATGATATTCCATTGTATGGATGTTGCAAAGTTTATTTATCCATTTACTTACTGAAGGACATCTCGGCAGCTTCCAGTTTTTGACAATTATGAATAAAGTTGCTATAAACATTTGTGTGCAGATCGTTGTGTAGACATGAATTTCTCAAATAACTTGGGTAAATACCTAAGAGTATATGAAAAAACTGAATTTAGCTGTCTAAGAAACTGCCAAACTGTCCTCCCATGTGGCTGTACAGTTTTGCATTCTTATCCACAATGACTGAATGTTGTTATTGTTCTGCATCCTTGCCAGCAATTGGTATTGTCAGTTTTTTGGATTTTAGCCATTTTAATGGATGTATGGTTATATCTCATCATTTTAATTTGCAGTCTCCTAATGGCAATGGGTGTTGAGCATCTATTCATATGCTTATTTGCTATCCATATATCTTCTTTGGTGAGGTATCTGCTCAGATACTTTGCCCATTTTTTACTTGGATTCTTTGTTTTCTTATTGTTGAGTTTTAAGAATTTTTTTTCTATTTTGAACACAAGTTCTTTATTGGATAGTGTTTTGCAGAGATTCCTCCCTCCATAGTCTGTGGCTTGTCTTTTCATTCTCTTAAGAGCATTTTTTTGCAGAGCAAAGGTTTTTAAGGTTAGTAAATTTCAATTTATTATCAATTTCTTCTTCCATGGATTTTGCTTTGGATGTTGTATTTAAAAATTCATTGCCAGGGTGCCTGGACAGCCAAGTAGTTGAACGTCTCTTTTTTTTTTTTTCTTTTTTTAACTTTTTAAAATGTTTATTTACTTTTTGAGAGAGAGAGAGAGAGAGAGAGAGAGAGAAAGAGAGAGCAGGTGAGTGGGTGAAGGGCAGAAATCGGGAGACACAGAATCTGAAGCAGGCTCCAGGCTCTGAGCTGTCAGCACAGAGACCAGCACGGGACTTGAACCCACATATGGTGAGATCATGACCTGAGCTGAAGTCGAATGCTTAACTGACTGAGCCACCCAGACACCCCAGAACTCATATAGCATTTAAATAGTTGTTTCTTGCATTTGCGTTAGTGTGGGTCAAAGCATGTGCCCTCAAACACTATAACTATATCCAACAAGTAAAAACTTGAAATGTATCATCAAGTATAAACAAATTATAAATATTGATTCTACTCTCTGGTGCCATATTTAGGAAGGAATTATGTTGTATTTCCTATTCTTAATATTTTATAGTTATAACCCAAACACAATGTAAGTACTTCCAAATAATATTTCTGTTTTGTTTTCCTTAAAGGTATAAACTTTAGGTTTCCTCAGTAACATTGCAGTCTATTAATTACCAGCCATTCCTCAGGGCTTGTGATTTTTCCTGTGGGTGTATCACCACATCAATTATGGCTTACTCTGCACAGCACAAGTACTTTTTTTAAGGTATTTTCTTTTTATTTAAAAATTTTTTTTTAATGTTTGTGTATTTTTGAGAGAGAGAGAGAGAGAGAGAGAGAGAGAGAGAAAGAGAGAGAGAGAGACAGTTTGAGCGGGGAGGAGCAGAGAGAGAGGCAGACAGAGAATCTGAAGGAGGCTCTAGACTCTGAGCTGTCAGCACGGAGCGCAACGAGGGGCTCGAGCTCATGAACCATGAGATCATGACCTGAGTTAAAGTCGGACGCTTAATGGGCTGAGCCACCCAGGAGCCCCTTAAGGTATTTTCTATCTCTTATCTCATTTCAATATCTGAGACAAAATTATAATGTGCACCCTCCGATGTACTTTGGTTACAGGGTCTCATAGTTGGTATTCTTGGGAGATGCTTATGTAGTCTCCAGGGTTATCTAGAACTGCCCTTGTCCAGTATGAACAATGTGAGCAGTTAAGAATGGACCAACAATATTAAAGTAGCTTGGAAACGATTAAGCATTTGCTCAGTAACATGATTATTTTACATTTTTCCATGTTTGCATTTCAAAAAAAGAAAGATATTGTTGGAATTCACCTCTTTGCAGAAATAAACTTGTTTAGCTGAGAGTGACTAGTTAACCTAGATCAGGGGTAGGTTAACTTTTTCTGTAGCTGTCTCAGGCCTTCTGGGCCAGACGGTTTGTCTCAACTACTCAACTATACCATTGTAGCATGCAAGCAGTCATAGATAATATGGAAACTAATGAACTGAATTCTAATAAAACTTTATTTATAAAAGTGTCAGCATTTGGCCTGCAGGCTGTAGTCTGCTGATCCCTGGCTTGGAGAGTAGATGTCCACTTCAGACTTTGTTTGTACGTAAGTGGAATTAAACGCTAGTAGGCAACTTGTAAAATCTAGCAGGGAGTGGTAATTACGATGGACGCTTTTGCCATCTGCCTGTCAGGAGGACTCTAAGAAAACTTTCCACGTACCAGAATTTTATCTGAAAAAATTTTAAGAATAAGAAAGAGCTAGTGTCAAACGCCATCTTGTCTGTTCAGGGAAGGAAACAAAAGAGGCAAATTCCATCATGGTGCAGATGAGACAGTGGCCCCATGTGTAGCACTGCCTTGCCATTTCCGAGGGAGCCTCTAGAGGCTTATCTGGGACATTGCAGAGGTACACGAAACACACACCCAAACTTACACACTTCCTTCATAGGAAAGGCTCTACCCTGTCGGTCACGGTATATTTGTTCTTACTTTAGAAGAAGTTACCCGGTTTCTTAGTCCTGGATGGATGACAATCAGCAAATTAGAAAGGGAAATTAAGAGGGGCACCTGGGTGGCACAGTCAGTGAAGCATCCGACCCTTGATTTCAGCTCAGGTCATAATCTCATGATTTGTGAGATCAAGTTCTGCATCAGGCTCTGCACTGACAGTGTGGAGTCAGCTTGGGATTTTCTCTCCCTCTCTCTCTGCCCCTCCCAGCTCACACGCGTGCTCTCTCTCTCTCTCTCAAAATTAATAAATAAACTTAAACAAAACAAGAAAGGAGGAATAAGAAAGGTGTTGCTGGAGGCTCACAACCTGCATGGCCTGAGAGTAAAGGAAAGACATGAGCTTAAAAAAGACACACCAGTTCAACCCCCCAGCCTTGCAGTCATTTACTGCTGGGATCAACAGTCCTTATGTACAGATTACTGCTATTGATTCTGGCGAAGATAATTATGAAATATGGACAAGATCAGTCGGAAGCGTTGTGGAGATAAAGGGATATTGATGTATATGTGCTTACAAATAGATGTTTTACTCAAGCTCAGCGAGACTGACTCAAGTAACGGCTTAAATGGATATGAAAGAGAGCAATTTTCTGAAGAAACACTCACTGATTGTTTAGCATCCCAAAGTACGGAGGGAGCCACTACCACATATATTTCCTGGAGACAAAGGTGGGCAAGGGCCCTCTGGAATTATAAAACAAAATGAGATTAGGAGCCTAAGTGATCTTGACCCCAGGTCAACGTGAAAACCTTAAGCATATTCTGTCTACTATCTTAAGAAAAAGGAGGAAAACACCCACATGTGTAACAGCTTTCCAAAAATGATTTCAATCCAAGTGGTTAAAATTATTAATAAAAAAAAAAGTCTTGGCACTTAAAGGCATAAAATTATTTGAAACACTTCATTTCACAATGATGTTGAATAAATAAAGCATTGCTCTCCTTAAGTAAGGCCAGGTGTAGAAACAAATTACTTTTTTTTTTCTTGTCTTTTCTTTTTTTTTTTTTTTGCTGAACGTTTTGGAGATTTGTACTTGCATAAGATTGTTTCCATATAGGACAAGGTGTGGCGGGGGATTAACTGTTATTTGGTAATTGTGATCAATATTAAATACCCGAGAATAATTGATTCTTCATATGAATTAATTTCATGCAAATAGTAAGCTTAGATACCTGACACCAATACAAGTAATGGAATAACTGCCAAACATCCTTCTTTTTTCCTATGTGGGAAGCATTTATATTACTGAGACATTATTTGAAATTCTTAAGTTATCTAAGGTTTCCAATCTTGTTGGAAACCAGAATTGACTGCACATTTTTTTGTTTTTAAAACATTTACTTGTTACTCAGACTAATTTAATCTGTGTACTGTTCTTTCCTCCTTTTCCATATGATAGGTGAAATATAGTAGATATAGATGAAGACCCTGTACTCTTCCCTAGTCACACTGTTTCTTACCCCAGGGACAACCTTTATCCAAATTTGTGTGTTTATTGTCTTGTATGTGTATTTTAATTGCTATGTACTATTCCAGTGTATTTATAAACCACAGTTAATCCTCTACCCATCTGTTGATGGCATTTGGGTTGTCATACTGGTGAAACCAGTATGAAACCAACTTTCCAATGTGTTTCCATGCACATGTATCTAGAAGCACTATTTCTGGGTTTTGTTTCTCTCCAACCTGGCTTTTTTTTTTTTTTTTTACAAAATTTATCTCTGCTGTGGCTGCACCAATGTACAGTCTACTCCGTGGGTGAGAATTCTCACATATACACACTCAATATTATCAGGCTTATCATTTCAAAAATGTGGCCAGTCCGATAATATTGAAACTGATGGGTTTTGTTTGCATTTGCTTGACTTGTTAGTAACCCTGAACATCTTAACCATATATTTTTCATGTGTTTGTTAAAGCTCATATTAGGGGCACCTGGGTGGCTCAGTCGGTTGAGTGACTGACTTTGGCTCAGGTCATGATCTCGCGGTCTGTGAGTTCGAGCCCTGCGTTGGGCTCTGTGCTGACAGCTCAGAGCCTGGAGCCTGCTTCGGATTCTGTGCCTCCCTCTCTCTCTGCCCCTCCCCCACTCATGCTCTGTCTCTCTCTCTCTGTCAAAAATAAATAAACATTAAAAAAAATTTTTTTAAAAAGCTCATATTAGATGACAGAGAATGATAATGAGTTGGGGGGACCAACTCATGTCTAGGAGTTGAATTATTCAAAAATGATGGAAGGGATTACAAGTTGAGGAGACATCAGCAGTGAGGAGAGGGAGAAGGTGTCAAGAACCTCTCAGAATCAAGAACATGTGAACAGTGGTTTGGGAGGGGCCCTGGGGACCCAAAGACCCTTACCGGAAGAATGTGGGGCTGTTGGCAGAGGGCTGAGAAGGCAGGGGGCCACAGAGTTTCCATAGGACACAGCCAGGTTTTCATTTAAAGCAAGAGAAGTCAAAGGCACAGGAGAGTTTGCTGATGGAAGGTTGGGAGGTCCAAGGATCAAGCTGAAGGATTTGGTCAAAATTAGTCACAGAGGGAACAGGACAGAGATGAGATTTGGGGGCTAATGGGTATAAGGCATGGTAGGATTGGCCCTAACATTCTTTTAGAGGAGGGTGGAAGCCTGTATAATGGGATGCTCCTCCCTGGATGGTCTGACAGCTCCCAGGGAGAATGAAGGGGATTGTTGCTCTCACTGACGTTTGGGGCCCGGGGAACTTTACGTGGTGCCTTCGTCTGGGCCAACATTTCCCATGCTTCCTGCCTGCTAAAAGGCCCAGCCATCTGCAGCCAGAGCCTAGAGCCAGAAGCACTTGATAATCTCTGTTTCTAGAGTAGGATTCGCAAAAGGAATTCAGGATTTAGAAGTAAAATTCACTAAGGAGCTACCCAAAAAAGGCTTTAAAAAATATTTCTGTTTTAGCTGTATAAATATGAGTTATTTTGTTTTCAGTTCAGCCTTTATCAAAAACTTCACAGGAAAATATTTTTATTATTTAAACATGGCTTTCCAGTGGGATTACATTCTATGCAAACATCAGTTCTGAGTGACTCAGGGATTGTTTGTCTTTGTATTCTGCATAAAGTAGACTGTGTTTACTTTATGCACATTTATCTACAATTAAAGGGATGCATTTGGGGAATATTTGTGACTAGGAGTACTTGGTGTTTATAAAAAAAATCAAATTTTATACATTTCACCAAAACTTGGTGCTATTGAAAAAAATATGTCTTCTTCTGTTGTGTTGTGCCCAATTTGTAACAGCAAAGCAATTGCAGGCATTTAAAAAATACCCAAATCATAAACCTCCTAAATTGATAGAGTATTCATCGTTTCTTGGTAATTAGTGAAGACTTCCAATTTGCCAAGAGTCAGCAATGAGTGTAGACAGAGGAATTAAGGCTGGAACCCATTTGGCCCAGTGTCCCATGTCACTGCAGATGATGGGAAGGCACATCCCACTCCTACAGTTGGCCTGTCACCATGTGGCCAAGTCTTGTCTTGAGTGTCTGCTGTGTTTGCCCAGACAGAGACAACACTTTTCTTGTAATGGCATCTATTTACATACTGAAATGTGTATTTAAATATTCAAACTTTTGGTTTGATAAAAACTATTGTAAGAAATGAGAGAGCCATCATTTGAGAACAGTAGGTCTGACTCCCAATTAATCTTCAACTCTACCCTCTAAGTTTTCTGTATTTATACCATGAAACTGGTTTTTCATTTCCAATGTTTCAAAGAAATGACACTTGCCACTCAAGTAAACATGCATCTAGCTCACACTTTTGGGTCAAGTCGGTCAGTACTCAAGGCTGGGACACTTAGCCAGAGACAAAGTAGCATGCCTCTCGAAGGCTCTAACTGCTAATACTCATTCATTCGACACATGCTCAGTAAATGCCTACTATGTACCGGCACTGTAGACAGGCTGGGGAGACAGCAGGGAAGACATCTGCCATGAGCCCCTGCTTTCAAGCTTGAATTCAGCACCAAAAAGTATCTGAGCAGAGAACCTGCTTCCTGGTCTTCTCACAGTGCCCTTGAACTTCCAGCTGTCTTCTCTGGTCAAAGTCCGGGACCAAAGAGCAAGAAATAGCTTTGCCTTATTTACCCTGAGGACCCTGGCACCAACAGAATGTCAACCCTTGAAGCATCCTTGTGAGCATCTTAAGAGAAAAATCCTAGTTTCACTTAAAGGGATGAGCATTGGTTTCTTAGAGCTGTCACAAAAAATACAGTGGACCCTGAACAACCTGGGGGGTATGGGTGCTGACTGCCATGCAGTTGAAAATCTGTATATAACTCTTGTCCTCCCCAATACCTTAACTACTAATAGCCTACTGTTGACCAGAAGCCTTACTGATAACACAAACAGTAGATTAACACATATTTTGTTATATTATATGTATTATATAGTGTATTCTTACCATAAAGTAAGCTAGAGTAAAGAAAATGTTACTAAGAAAATCACAAAGAAGAGAGAATACATTTATAGTATGGTCCTATAGTTACAGAAAATTATCCATGTGTATGTGGATCTGTGTGGATCAAACCCACGTTAAGGGTCAACTAAATTATGAACACAATGGCTTAAAAGAACAGAAATTTATTCCCTCTAAGTATTGGAGGCAAGAAGTCTGAAATGAAGGTGTCAGCAAAGCCATGATCTGGACAGCTCTGGAAGAACCTTCCTTGCCTCTTTTAGCTTCTGGTGGTTGTGGGCAATCCTTGGCATTTCCTGGCTCATGGCACCATAACTCCAGTCTCTGCCTCCAACTTCATATGACCTTCTCTGTGTGTCCTGTGTGTCTTCAAATCTCTCTCTCCTTATAAGGGCCACCCAAATCCAGGATGACCTCATCTTAGTTGAATTATATTTGTAAAGACCCTATTTCCAAATAAGGTCACATTCACATATACGGGGGTTCAGACTACAACATATATTTTGGGGGAACACAATTCAACGCACAATAGAAGGGAATGGAAGAGACATTGTAAAATGGGGCTGAGGGAAGAGATGAGCTTGTTTAGAGTAGGGTGAGGGCTTCAGGGATTCCACTCAGGATCAGTGAGGGATGACTGGTCAGAAGGCAGGAAGCAGGGAGGAAGAGTTGTAGCCACGATGCCCATAAAGCAGGGCTCTCATACTGGGATGGTCGGGGGAAAGGTCAGCTCCTATCAGGGAGGAAGGCAGACTAGATGGGGAGTGTAGTGAATGGACTGGACAGCATGTATTCATTTTGAAGGAGCAGTCACTGCGCCGCTCCAGCTGGCTGTTATCACAAGAGAATGGGAAGCAACGTTGCCAAATTTTCCCATTTTCTAAAAAAAACCCTGTACACCAAGATTATGCATCATGTCCTGAATTTTAAGTGATGGCAGCTAATTGACAAATGTTGATGCATTGTAGAGATTACACGTCCCTAGGCAGGCTGGATTTAGACCGCGATGGTCAAGGATCACGTGACTAGGGGAGGCAGGGCACCCGGGACAGGCAAGCTGGACAACAATGTAACAGGCATCTCCGGGTTCTCACTGGCATGCTGCCTCCCTGATTGCACAGTGACCTGTTCGTGTGCAGAAGCTAAGCCCTGGGCAGTGAGAATTACACGACAGCTTCTGCTGAGTAGGCTGCTGGGAATAGGCTGTCTTCTCTGCTAGAGACAATTATGGCCCCTGACTTCCAAAAGCTTACTGTTCCTTTGAGTGGACATCACTAGTGTACCCAAGATGGAAGGTTTACTGTATAAACCACCTGTGTAGCCCCAGCCTTTACAGCTGAGAGGATTTCCACACACAGAGGAGGTGGCGAGAGGATCCTTCCACATGCGAACAGAGAGGGGGAAGGCATGTGCCGTAAGAGCGAAGAGTACGCTGTGACTACAAGATGTCCAGAGATCAGGGACCGGTCTCTCTGTGCTCCAGATTCACCTGCCTCCTCACTCTGTGTCCCAAGAGGTGGACCTCCATGGACTGAATCAACCCTAAGCTCCCTTGCCCTTTGGCATCTGGTCAGGTTCAGCCAACGGGAGAAAATTAAGGTTGAAGGAGAAGAAGGTCAAGGTATTTATTCCCCCAGGAGCCCTCATTGCTGGGTTGTGGGTTGGCAGTGGCTGGACCAGAGGTCATGGTTGCTGTTGCCCTGGGCAGCCCTTGTCTTCAGCTATAGGTCTCACTGAATTTCTGTAAATGCTTGTCCTTGCTTGGTCAGGCCGAGGGGTGGTGAAAGCTCTCTGCTGTTGCTAGCTCCAAGATGCTCCACTGATCCTGCTTTCCACTGACTCTGTCATCTTTGTGACTAGTCCCTTCATGGAAGTCTCCTCAATTATTCTGTTTGAGTGTGCCATCTGTTTCCAGCTGGGTCCCCCCGATTCCAAATCAGAGCTGTGGTCTCTACAGTCCTCTAAGCAGCAAGATGTCTGCTTCCACAAACCCCTTCCTGGCCACAGAGCTCTTGATGAGTAGCTCCTACCTCGGTACCAGGATAGCTCTGAGACTGCCTTCCTGGTTCTCCCTGTCTGACCCTCTCCATCTTTCTCTCACTCTCTTTCCATTTTTTATTTCTTGGCTTTCTGGTCTCTAGTTCTCTAGAGCTCAAAATTTTCTCTTCAAATCATGGTTTCTTTCCTCCTCTTTTTCTTGCAGCTTCTAAAATGATTTTCCTTCCATTTCCTTTTTGTAACTATTATTTTAATTCTAATGTAGCTAACAGAGATGTTAGTTTCAGGTATACAATATGGTGATTCAACAATTCTGTACCTTACTCAGTGCTCATCATGATAAGTGTGCTCTTAATCCCCTCCACCTGTTTCCCCCATCCCCCCCCACCTCCCCTCTGCCAGCCACTAGTGTGTTCTCTATAGTCAAGGGTCTGTTTCTTGGTTTGTCTGTCTTTATTTCCTGTGTTTGTGTCTTTGTTTCTTAAATTCCATATATGAGTGAAATCATATGGTATTTGTCTTTCTCTGACTGACTTATTTTGCTTAGCATTATACTCTCTACCTCCAACCATGTTGCTGCAAATGGCAAGATTAAACTCCTTTTTATTACTGAATAATGTTCCATTGTGTGTGTGTGTGTGTGTGTGTGTGTGTGTGTGTGTGTATATATATATATATGTATATATATACACACCACATCTTCTTTATCCTTTTATCTATTGATGGATACTTGGGCTGCTTCCATAACTTGGCTATTGTTGATAATGCCGCTATAGATATAGGGGTGCATATGCCTTTTTCAATTAGTGTTTTTATAGTTTTTGCCTGTACTACCTGAAGCAATCTACAGATTTAATGCAATCTCTATGAAAATACCAACAGCATTTTTCACAGAGCAAGAACAATCATAAAACTTGTTTGGAGCCACAAAAGACCCTGAAAAGCCAAAGCAATCTTGACAAAGAAAAACAAAACTTGAGGTAACATAATTCCAGATTTCAAGTTATATTACAAAGCTGTAGTAATCAAAACACTATGGTACTGGCACAAAAATAGACCCATAGATCAATAGAACAGAAATAAAAAGCCCAGAAATAAACCCATGCTTATATGGTCAATTAATCTTTGACAAAAGAGGCAAGAATACACAATGGGGGAAAGACAGTCTCTTCAATAAATGATGCTGGGAAAATTGGACAGCTACATGCAAAAGAATGAAACTGGACCACTTTCTTACACCATACACAAACATAAACTCGAAATGGATTAAGGGCCTGAATGTTAGACCTGAAAACATAAAAAGCCTAGAAAAGAGTCCAGGCAGTAATGTCTCTGACATTGGCTGTAGCAACATTTTTCTAGGTATATTTCCTGAGGCAAGGGAAACAAAAGCAAAAATAAACTATTGGGACTACATCAAAATAAAAAGTTTCTGCATAGCAAAGGAAACTATCAACAAAACTAAAAGGCAACCTAATGAATGGGAGAAGGTATTTGCAAATGACATATATGATAAAGGGTTAGTATCCAAAATACATAAAGAACTTGTACAACTTAACACCAAACCCCCCCCCCCCCAAATAATCCAATTAAAAAATAAGCAGAGTACCTGAACTGAATAGAAATCTTTCTTTCTTTCTTTCTTTCTTTCTTTCTTTCTTTCTTTCTTTCTTTCTTTCTTTCTTTCTTCCCCTCTTCCTTCCCCTTTCCTTCCTTCCTTCCTTCCTTCCTTCCTTCCTTCCTTCCTTCCTTCTCTTTCTCTCTTTCATTTTATTTTTGAGAGAGAGAGAGAGAGAGAGAGCATGAGACAAGCTGGCTCCACATCCTTAACAAAGCCTGCTGATGTGGGGCTTGATCCCATGACCATGGATCATAACATGAGCCGAAATCAAGAGTCACATGCCCAACTGACTGAGCCCGTCAGGTGCCCACGAATAGACATTTTTCCAAAGAAGACTTACAGATGGCCAACAGACACATGAAAAGATGCTCAGTATCACTCATTATCAGGGAAATTCAAATCAAAACCACAATGAGATATTACCTCACACATGTCAGCATGGCTGTAATAAAAAACACAAGAAAGAGCACAAGTGTTGGGGAGGACATGGAGGAAAAGGAACCCATGTGCACTGTTGATAGGAATGCAAACTATTAAAGCCACTGTGGAGAACAGCACAAAGGTTCCTTAAAAAATTAAAAGTAGAACTACCATGTGATACAGTAATCGCACTACTGGGTATTTACCCAAATAATATGGAAACACTAATTCAAAAGGATACATGCATCCCTATCTTTTCCTTCCATTTCAACACAACCCTGGTTAGGACCAACCTCCAAACTACTGGACTGTACTGGGTGTGCCCAGGGGCTACGTCGGCATTCCTGGGACTCCTTGCTCTCTTTGCTCAACCACTAGTATATAAACAGGCAGACATATAACCCAGATTGCCTTCCCATTGCTTTGGCCTCAGTTGGGTTGGTTCCTCTTGAATTATACAAGGAAACTGGGTGTTGTGAAAGGGAATTATGTTGGCCTATAACTAAGTGTGATGTGATTTCCATAAAGCCATTTGTCTTCTCTGGGTCTCAGTTTCTTTATGTGTATAATGGAAGGAACTGGAGAAATGTTTTTAGCAGTATACTGTCTTCTCAAACAAAATGTTATATGTAAAATAGTTCACATTTACAATATTTACACATTATAAAGTCAACCAATGACAATGACATTAAGTGACAATTTAAATTGGGAGAGGTGCTGGTGGAGAACAGGTGATGGGTGCAAGCTCAGGTGAGCAGATGTACATCTGGGATCGTGGAACCTGCCCAGAACTCTCCACAGAGACCTAGGGTTCTCAGAACACAGTCTGGTGGCCATTGGGCTGGGAGATCTCTGAGACCTGGCTGCCCAGAGTGTAACCGTGGAAAGCAACATCAGCTTCACCTGGGAAGTTGTTAGAAATGCAGAATTTTGGCCTCACTCCAGACCTACTGAGTCAGAATGTGCACCTCTGCAAGTTCTCAAGTGATTCATTGGCCCTTGAAAAGTTAAGGAGAATGAATCTGGAAGACTGTTTCTCAAACTTGGCTGCATCCTGGAATCACACAGGGCTTCTCAAACCTTAAGTCTCCTTATGCCTTAAAGAGGTTCTTTCCAGCTCTGAAGTTCCATGGTTTTATTTTCTTATTAAAAATTTTTTTTTAAATGTTTATTTATTTTTGAGAGGGGGGGACGGAAGGGACAGAGAGAGGGAGACACAGAATCCGAAGCAGGCTCCAGTCAGCACAGAGCCCAACGCAGGGCTCGAACCCACCAACCGTGAGATCATGACCTGAGATGAAGTCGGACGCTTAACCAACTGAGCCACCCAGGTGCCCCTGAAGTTCCATGATTTTAATACATAACCTCATGAATTGGGGGTAGAATATGATATTTTTGTTAAAAACAAAACTAGTTTGATCATTTGGTCCTGTGTTGTTTTGTTTTTTCTTTTTAAGCCAGAGGCTGACAAGTGATCTAGATAGTAAAGGAAGTCTATGTTTTCTAAATGTGTGAGCCACCTTTATTATCTTTACTCTATATCTAGATAATCTCTAGGATATGAAAAATTGACATCTCGTGGCCAACAATACATGAAAAGATGCTCAACAACCCTAACCATCAGGGAAAGGCAAATCAAAACTACAATGAGACATCGCCTCACACCTGTCAGAGTGGCCAGGATCAAAAAGACAAGAAATAACAAGTGTTGGTGAGGATGTGGAGAAAAGGGACCCCTCATGTGGACTCTGGGTAGGAATGTAAACTGGTACAGACCCTGTGGAAACAGCCATAAAAAAGAATGAGATCTTGCCATTTGCATCAAGGATGGACCCAGAGGGTATTATGCTAAATGAAATAAGTCAGAAAGAGAAGGATAAATACCATATGATTTCACTTATGTGTGGAATCTAAAACACAAAAACAAATGAACAAACAAAACAAAACAGAAACAGACTTGTAGATATAGGAAACAAACTGGTGGTTGCTAAGGGGCAGGGAATGGGAGAAATAGGGGAAAGGGATTAAAGAGTTACAAACTTCCAGGTATGAAATAAATAAGTCACAGAGATGTAAGGTACAGCACAGGGAATTTAGTCAATAATATTGTAATAACTTTGTATGGTGACATATGGTAACCACACTTACGGTGGTGAGCATTTCCTAAGATATTTAAATATGGAATCACTATGTTGTACGCCTGAAACTAATATAATGCTGTATATCAACTATACTTCAATTAAAACAAGAAAACTCACTGAACTGTACCCTTAAGATTTATGCATTTCACTCTATGTAAATCATACCTCAATTAAAAGGCTATCTAAAAAAGTGACATCTTGGTAACTTTACAGAATGTATCAAGGAGAGACATCCTCAGTATAAAAGCATTTTCCCTGGTGGGTCGAGGGGGATAACCCTGAGTAACCACATCTTAGACTCCTCACTTCTGTTTTTATTCTCATTAGCTATCTCAAAGTAGCTATCAGAACTCAACATACTTTATTTTGAGAGACACACAGGCAGTGCAAGTGGGGGAGAGGCGGGGGGGGGGGGGAGAGGGAGAGGGAGAGGGAGAGGGGAAGAGAGAGAGAGAGAGAGAGAGAGAGAGAGAGAGAGAGAGAGAGAATCCTAAGCAGGCTCCACAGTGCCAGTACAGAGCCGGATGCAGGACTCGAACCCACGAAGCCATGAGACCATGACCTGAGCCAAAACCAAGAGTCGGACGCTTAGCCAACTGAGTCACCCAGGTGCCCCATCTTCTAATGTCAATAAGGGGGAAGCATCTGTAATTGGCAGTCTTTTTGATATTTGAGAAGTGCTTACTCATTTTTATTTCCTTTTAATTTCTACCATAAACTGTACTTCAATACAGATGCAGCCTATGAATTTGATAATATTGAAAGCCCCGCTTCCCCACATTCTTTCCATTTGTAGAAATTGTATGTATAAAGAAGCTGAACAGGAAGCAGGATGACTGATGAAAATAGCTATTTTTACCTAAGCCAGGAAGCTATTCCCAGAAGAATTACTGTTGGCAAGAAAAATGAACTTTTCTCCAGGGACGTCACTAACACAGTCGGTACATGCTGTCTGACATCTTAGGAGGCAGCACTCAAGTTTCTGCCTGAATAAAAGGAACCACATCTATCTATCAGGTTCAAAGCTAGTGGACAGTAGATTTTTCAGTCTTGAATCTTTAGATCTCAAATATCAAATGGATGAATAAATTATAATGATCCAACTACAAAATGGAGGCTACCACACTTGATGGAATGAGAAATTCACTGACTAGCCTTTCATTTGAAGGAAACTTTGTCTTGCTGTTTGTGACATCAGATCTGTCTTTATTAGGATGTTCCAAACACACTGTCCTTCACTAGGAGGGAGTCAACTACCACCTGCTTGTTAGATTACAAACGGGTCGTGATCTTGCATAAACCAAGGCCAGAAGTTTAAAAAAAGTATCAGGGCACCTGGGTGGCTCAGTCTGTTGAGCATCCGACTTCCACTCAGGTCATGATCTCAGGGTTCATGAGTTCGAGCCCCGCATTGGGCTCTGTGCTGACAGCCCGGAGCTTGGAGCCTGCTTTGGAATCTGTGTCCCCACCCTCTCTCTGCCCCTCCCCTGTTTACTCCATTTGTCCATCTCTCTGAAAAATAAATAACATTTTAAAGAAAGGAGAAAAAATATCAGTGTACCTTCAAAAAACCCCAAATGTTGTATATGGAGGCAAAACAAATGAAATGGACAATCATGTTTTGGAACGTTTGTCAGTAAGAATTTAGGAAGAGTTCCAGCTATCAGTGAACTTTCTTCTGTTCACCCAACAAAATTTGCATATTCAACAACTAGTGTGTTAAAATTTCTGATTTTTTGTTTCCTTCTAAGAATTGTACTCGTACCGACATACTGGGTGTTACTCTTTGCTGAGTGAATAGATCTACAGAGCTGCAGTCTAAGGGGCTGTATTTATATTTATAAAAATAATTAGGCTAAGATCAGAGGGAAACTGTGGGTCCTTTCTACTCCTCAGGGGCTGAATGCAGAGCCCCTTGTCTCCATAGGAAGAGTGGGATATAAAGCCTGCCCAGGAAGGCTTGAGGCACTCCAAGGGTTGAAACAGCTGGAGCTGTTTGTCCATCAAAGGAAAGTGTAACCAAAACATAAGGGAAGAGGTATTTTTCAAGATGGGGGATGACTCTAGCTGAGAATGACCACTCATCTTCAGTTTAAACTTGTACGGATTCCTGTTGAGGGGCAGACTTTTGAATAATAAGATAACTGATCTAAACCATCTGTCTTAAAAACACTCTGCTCGTCTGAAGAGATGACATTATGCTCTGTTAGGGAGGTTGAAACTGTACCCAAAGCCAGATTCGTGGCTGGTTACAAGCCTATCTGAAAGCTTTAGGATTTCCCCAAGATACCCTCTTTTTGGAGGAATCGCCTAAAATGAGCACACTATATAGTATTAGGAATAACAATCATTTATTTAAAAAAAATTTTTAACGTTTATTTATTATTGGAAGACAGAGCATGAGCATGGGAGGGGCAGAGAGGGGAGAGACACAGAATCTGAAGCAGGCTTCTAGGCTCCAAACTGTCAGCACAGAGCCCGACATGGGGCTCGAACTCATAAACCGCGAGATCATGACCCAAGCTGAAGCTGGATGCTCAACCGACTGAGCCATCCAGGCACCCTAACAATCATTTATTAAGTGTTTACTATGTGCCAGTACAGCACGAGTTTTTGATGCTCTTTTTACGTATCATCCAATTCTTTCTCTCTCAAATTAAAATCTGAGCCACCAATTACACTTCCTTCTATGTCTCTCTTAGCATCCACATGTACTTTACTTTTGATCAAATCTTAGCTCCTTGACGTCAGAGACCGGATATAGGACACTGACCTTGGAATGCTAAGGCAGGCAACACAGACACCCTTTGTGCCTCACGGAACTTACAGTCTGTCCTAAGGGCTCAGCTTTTCGTTATGGCTCAAGTGTGCCAAACAGATGAGCATATATTTATACAGATGACACACATTTGCCCCAATAATAGCCCGATGCTGAGTTAATGAAGACCGTTATGTTCATAGTGTATCTGAATCACAGCCCTCGCCACAAAAATCACTTGTTTCTCATTTCTCAGTCCATGAGGGAGACGAGCAGTTTTACGAGAGATCTTTGGCAGTCTTTCTGAGTTCATGGTGTATCACTGTCACCCCATTATGACTGACTTTCTAACACCACCTCTCTTGTGATTTCTACTCTCACTGATTCTGGTGTTCTAAATGTTGTCTCTTCTAGTTATTGCCATCAAGATGTAAAGAATAAGTCCCCTGTCCATTGCTGTTAGAGTACTGTTCCTCGAGCCACGCACACTCATTCATTACTAGCCCCTAGGTTGTTGAGCTCTTGTGTTTTACTTGCTCTTGGTTTACTCCACTTCTCACTTTTAGACACGTACCTCTGTTTCACATTAAAACTGGATATATTTCTTGCTGTGGTGTTCCAATTTTTCTCCTTCCATAGTGAGTTCCTTGTCCATCTGGTATACCGCCCACATTTTTTTCCTTAAGAGGTAGCCATTATCCCTCATTATTTAGAATTCTTGACCCTGAGGACCTGATCCTGGCGCTAATCCCCCTAATTATTCTGAGCTCCCTGGACTCTTCCTGGACACTTGCCTGGCATCACCGTAGATACGAAGTTTAGGCTTTGGCTCTGCGACCTTCTCCACACATACACACACATACAAATTGGAAAGTCCCCAGTGATCAAATGCCATCAGTAACAAATGAATGTTGGGATTAACTCAAACGACTGAGAATCCAAACACTCCACTCACTGCTCCACTTAAGAGAGGATCACTATGTTGAGAATCACTACCCAAGGGTTCCAATTTTCTTATGTAGTCTCCAAATCCAATGGGTATTTTTGGCTTTCAGTCCTTGTTCGACTTGTATTACTTGACTGGTAGCATTTCACACTTCTGACCACTTCCTTCCTGAACTTGTTTACCTCTTAGCTTTTGAGCTATACTACTTTCTCCTGGTTGTCTTCCAACCATTTTGGTATTCCCTCCCGGTATCCACATTATTTTGTGCATCCCTTAAATGCTGGTCTTCCTTAGGTTCCATATTTGACCGTCTTCTTCACTTCTGCTATATACCTTATTTGATTAATGTATTTGGTTAATCCCATTACTTCCAGGGCACCAAACTTCCATCTTTACGTAAATACCTAAATTGGTATATTATACCTGAGTGCCAGACCTAAACTTCAAAGTGCCTAGTAGATGTTGCTCACTTAGATGTCTGTGAGCATCTGAAATGAACATTACAGTGGACATGTCCCAAAGTGAACTTGTTTTCATGTCATTTCTCTTTCTCCTGTATTTGCCAACTTTGGTTAAAGGCAGGTCATGTCTATTCTAGCTGCTCAAGCCAGAAGCTTTAGACTTCCTCCCACTCATCACCTTCAAAATCTCAAAATCCAAACACTGCTGAGTGTACCCAACTTCTCCCACTGGCCCCTCTTCTCCATCCTTGAAGTCGTTTCTTGCCATTTCTCAATGGTGGCTCCAAAAATTGCCTTTCACGTGTCCTCCATATATGTGGTCACTTATGTTTTTATCCCTTTTCTCTGCTCCAGTTAGAATTCTACTTCTCAAATGCAGACCTGAGGATGACTGTCCTGCTTAACGCTGCTCCACACCTCCTTACTGACAATCAGACAAAGGTTGAACCCCTGACCTGACCCATTAAGACCTCTCCACATCTCTGGCTCTTCCCTGCCATCCCTCGCACACAGGCTATGTGCCTCAGTCATACTGAAATTGCTGCTTCTCCCTGAACAGGCCCTTCTTGCACATGATATTGTGTCTTCAAATTTCCCTAAAAATGTGTGGATTGAAATGTGACCCAAGATGACAGGCAGGGTCACGATCGGAATGGGCCCCTGAGGACGCCGGGGCAGTGAAAGGGAGGATAGTCTACAGGAGGATGTGTAACTTGGGCACAAACCTTGAACATGCTGACTTACTCCTTGTAGAAGTGGATGGAGTCTTTTCTAGGAAAGAGGGGGATCTCTAGGGTGATGAAGATGTAAAGTAGCTTGTGGGGGGTCAGAAGCAGAGAAGATAGAGCTCTTGAGAAAAAAAGGTAGATAATCTGCAGCTGTGGGGTCTATACAAGGCGGGGGCCAGGTTATACGATCTTAAAAGTGAGAGCAGGTCTGAGATGATGACACCCTAGGGGCTAATAGATCCTTACAGCAGAGCTTAACACCAGAAAATCTTATGTTGAGTTCTGGGTTTAATGAGTCAGGATTTCACCAATAGACAGAACAGTTTCAACCCGAAATTGAGGGGTGTATCTGCCACTCAGGCAAAGAAGAAAGTATTTTCTGATAACTAAGGGGTATGACTAATAATAGTAACACTTAGAATTTTTGAGTGTTTATTCAGTACTAAGCATGGTTCTTTTTTTTATTTTTTTTAATGTTTACTTATTTTTTTTTGAGAGAGAAAGGGAAAGAGAGAGACAGAGTGCAAGTGGGGGAGAGACAGAGAGAGAGGGAGACACAGAATCCGAAGCAGGTTCCAGGATCCAAGCTGTCAGTACAGAGCCTGATGCGGGGCTTAAACTCGCAAACCACGAGATCATAAGCTGAGGCGAGGTTGGCCTGTTAAGCAACTGAGCCACCCAGGTGCCCCAGCACTAAGCAAGGTTCTAAGAGTTTTATTCTACTCATTTCATCTTCACAAAACTATGAAATAGGTACTGTTGGTAGCCCCTTTTCATAGATGAGAAGATCGAGGCACAGAAAAGTGAAAACAATTGCCTAAAGTCACAGCCCTATGTGATAGAGTCAGCATTAGAACCCAGAACTCTGTCCCAGAGCCTGTTCTCTTAAGCATCTTGGACTAGGAGGCAGGAGTGAAACCAGGAGGAAGCATCTGGAGCAGAGAAAGAACCTATGAAGCAGAGAGGATTTGTGACTGGTCATTTACCACTTTCACACATGCACACGTATGCAGACACACATACTCATGTACACACACACATGCACATATACATGTTCATGTACATACAGCACACACACATGCTCAAGTGCACACACACATGCACACATGGCTCCCCATATTCACACACCTATGCACACACGCATGCTCATGCACACACACATATACACACATGCACGCTCATGTATGAGCACGCGTGCACACACACACACACACACACACACACACACAGATGGTAAAGGGCATACTGGGATTTTGCCTTTGAAGAAACCCTCTCATTTCCAGTAACAGCATCCTGATGTTACCCCAGCAAGCCAAAATAGGAATGATGTGTCATCACAGTTCCTTTTATATTTTTTCTCATCTATAGATTTTTTTTTTAGCTTAAAGCTAAATATAGATTAAAAATGAGAATTCTGAAATGTGGTAATTCTAGTCATAGCTATTTACAGTACACTTTATTTAAATTTTTTTTATTTTAGAGAGAGAGAGAACACAGGCGTGGGTGAGGGGCAGAGGGAGAGAGAGAGAGAGAGAGAGAGAGTGACAGAGAGACGAAGACACAGAATCCTAAGCAGGCTCCACACTCAGGGCACAGCCCAGAGTGGGACTCAATCCCACAACCCTGGGATTATGACCTGAGCTGAAATCAAGAGTCAGGTGCTTAACTGACTGAGCCACCCAGGTGCTCCTTATGGTACACTTTAAAACAGATTAAAAGATAGCTTTAAGATACAAAACTAATGGGAGAGTTTGGTAGATAATTTGGTCTGATGATGTACAGAGTCGTATGAAAGACAGTCCAGAGGCTCTTCAGCTCGAACTAGAGCACATTCCGATTTCTACCTACGGCCCTGTGAGGTGATGTGGGACTCCCTACCTCATACTCTGCCAATAGCAATAGCTATGGAGATGTTGGGACGTCTGGGACCTGGCTTCTGATCTTGTCTGTGGCTACACCTTGTTTAAGAATGACACTTGGAGAGGTACTACCCTGTCTATGCCTCTGTGGGGAGCAGTTGTGTTAGTTGGGATTGTTTGATGTTGTGATGTTTCTGGTTCTCCCCAAATTTGTATGTTGACACTATTATGGTATTGGGGGATGGAGCCTTTGGGAGGTGATTAGGTCATGAGGGTAGAGACCTCCTGAGTGGCATTAGTGGTCTTATAAGAGAGACTGCAGAGAGGTCTGTCACTCCATGTGAGGACGCGGTGAGCTGGCGGCCATCTACGAACCAGGAGGCGAGCCCTTACCAGACACTGAATCTGACAGCACCTTGGTCTTCGACTTCCCAGTCTGCAGAACGGTGAGAGATAAGTGTTTATTGTTTAAGCCACTCAGTCTATAATATTCTTGTTGTAGCAGGCTGAACAGATGAAGACAGCTGCCAAGAATCAGAATGCCATGTGGATAAGCTTAAGCATGTGTGAACATCACTGAAAGGATACAGGGGTACCTCCCTGAAGCAAGGGTAGGAAGTGTAGCTGGCCTCCTCTTCCCTCCCCCTGCTCACATCTCTGCCCTTCTCTCTGCCTACATCACTGTTCTCTATTTTTGCAAAATGGCTCTTTCTTCTTTGCACATGCAGGACCTGACTCTAGGTTTATAATCTTTAAGTTCATGCTGGAGTCTGACCTGACTCTGAGTTTCAGAACCGTGGAAGAGAATCTGATGCTTGCGTTAGGCGTCCACTCCTGGTTCAGTCAGCTGTGGCTGAGCATGGGGCTGACTGCCTGGCTCAGTAGGATTGTCGGTGCAGAGAAAGGGGTGGGAGGGATTAATTTAAACTGATTTAGAAATGATTAGAAAATGATTTAGACACCTATCATACAGCAGAGAAAGGGGTTATTTTGTATAAGTTACTTGAATGCGCCAACTCTTAAGAGTAGGTTTGTATGAATGGGCTCATACTGACTTGAATGCCTGAATACTGAGGCACAGAATGTTGAAACACTTGCCAAAAGTCACAGCGCTACATGGAAGAGTCTGGATTCAAGTCCAGCACTAAGGCCGTCAAGCTCCAACGGCACGGGGCAAGAAAATGCCTCTCCTCTGTGTCGTATTTTCCTGGGGGCAGGATGGGCTCTTATGGATCCCATGGACCTGGTGTGTTGCAGAATTGGGTGTGATGGGTCTTCCCATCCCCATGAGGCACCTTTTTCCCCAGGGCCACGCATGCTGCTGGGACAGCTGGGTTCAGAAGAGTTCAAGAATCAGCCACCCTCTGCAACGACTCTCCTTGTGACCTGCCATGTTGCTGATCCTCTCTGCCTGGCAAATTTTCTGTTTGATTCCTTCCTCTACTGTGCTAGTCCATCATGAATAGCCGAGCTGTGAATAGCTGAACCCAGTATTGGACACCGTATAGCTTTTATTAAAACGAGGCTCCTCGGGATGCCTGGGTGGCTCAGTCGGTTAAGCGTCCAACTCTGGGTTTTGGCTCAAGTCACGATCTCACGGTCCATGGGAGCAAGCTCCGTGTTGGTCTCAGTGCTCACAGTGCAGAGCCTGCTTGGGATTCTCTCTCCCTCTCCCTCTCTCTTTGCCCCTTCCTCACTCATGTTGTCTCTGTCCCTCTCTAAATGAATGAAGGAATGAATGAATGAAAAATAAAATGAGTCTCCCAGTTTCCATGTAAACTAGTGATTGCACATAGATATGGGTGTGTGTGTGTGTGTGTGTGTGTGTGTGAGTGTCGCTTATCACTAACTCCACTCAATGGACTTGCATCTCATCCAATGGGGACTCCAGATGCCCACAACTTGCCAGATGTTGTCTCAGAGATGCGTGAGATCTCTAGCTTCCCTACGGGCTGTGCACAAATCTTTCACATATACCACAGGCCTGTACTGGTGGTTGATAGTGTACCAGTATCCTTTAGGCATGGAGTTCTTGGATTTGTGGACCCCTGAGGTGTGCTTAGGTGAGTACCAAAAATCGGTGATTGGCGGTCTGTAAATACTCATGCACTCGGAATATATTTGATTGCAGTATTGCTCAGAAAACAAAATTTTGATCAGAGGCCCATGATATTCCCAAGTGTTTGAACACAAAATGTTATTGTTGTCTCTCATTCATTCATTATAATGATGGCTTTTATTAATAGATACAAGACACTGTCTATTTATTTTTAACTCGATCTACCTTAAAGATACAAATGGGACTGTGTGTAGGGGTCATCAGGATTTCTCCCTCTTGCTAATAGGCAAGGTGGTGCAGTAGACTCAACTTCTTACTCCTGATTAACTAATTGTATAATCATGGGTCATTTAATTTGTCTGGTCCCCTTTTTCCTTCATTATGACACGAGAGTAGACTAGATTATCTTTAAATTTTTGAAGTACCGATATAATATGACTCCTGACATTGTTTATTTTTGGGGGAGGGGAATAAATAGTATATAAATAATGTCAGGGAAAGTTTTTAAAAAGATACATTAATTCTAATCTATTCCTCAAAGTAGCTTTGACTCCATGGTCTACTTTCTAGAGCCTTCTTCAATGTAACGTAATCGATTCAACTAATGTGTTAATAGCATCTATTAAGAATACATTGGAGGGGCGCCTGGGTGGCTCAGTCCGTTGAGCGTCCGACTTCGGCTCAGGTCTTGATCTCGCGGCTCGTGAGTTCGAGCCCCGCGTCAGGCTCTGTGCTGACAGCTCAGAGCCTGGAGCCTGTTTCGGATTCTGTGTCTCCCTCTCTCTCTCTCTGACCCTCCCCCATTCATGCTCTGTCTCTCTCTGTCTCAAAAATAAATAAACGTTAAAAAAAATACATTGGATACTAGTGGCTTCTTAACCATATGTAATATCTACTAGTAGAAAATTTTAGTGCTTTCTCTTTGTTCTTTTAGTGTTCCATATAATTGGTTAAGTCAAGGATCATAAAATAGATCTTCACAGTTCATTAGTAGACCCCAAAGCAATTTCAAACAGATTTTTTCTTTCTTCATACCTGTTTACTTTAGTATAAACATAGAAAGCACTTTATATTCCTACCTTAGAATTAGCAGCTGGAGGGGTGCGTGGGTGGCTCAGTCGGTTAAGTGTCTCACTTCAGCTCAGGTCATGATCTTGCAGCTCATGAGTTGGAGCCCCGCATTAGGCTCTGTGCTGCCAGCTCGAGCCCAGAGTCTGCTTCAGATTCACGTCTCCTTCTTTCTCTGCCCCTCCCCTGCTCACACTCTGTCTCTCTCTCCTTCAAAATAAATAAACATTAAAAACAATTAAAAACAAAGAACTAGCAGCTGGAGTTCCTACTATTCATGGATTAATACAAGTTGGATTTTTAAAAGGATTGCAAATTAAGGAGTTTGTCCCTTAGAGTTGAGAATGTACAAAACTTATTTCAAATTTATATAGTGGTTGTTCCTGTTTTTTTTTTTTTAAATAAAATTTCTCTCTGAGGCTGACTTATTTGTGAAACCATTTGCACTTCTTCACTACTAAGCCCAGGGTGATGTGCTCCATGGTAGGCAGTATGCTTCTTTCTTTAAGACCTAGGGAGGCTTGCTTAACAAGACAAGCCCACAGTGATTCAGTCTCTGTCCCAAGTGTCCTTGTGGATAGGACATCTAGGGTTGAAAGGGAGGTGTTGCTCTTGATGATGCCTAGGGCAGAGTGACTGTTCTCAGTCCCCACAGCTTGGAGACAATGTTTCCCAAACTTCCCTGATGGAAGAATAATGGAAGGTACTTGGAAGACAGATGGCTCCCCAGGCCACCATCTTGGAGGTTCTGATTCCACAGAAAAGGGTTGGGTCCCAGGAATTTGCGTCATTAATGAGAACCTCAAGTAAATTTTTTTCATCAAGAAGTTCGGGAAAACACTTCACTTTGATGCACCTCCTTCCTTCCTTTTTTATTCCTATTAAATTTATCTAAAATCACAAAATTACCACATGATTATTGTGATCAGTGAGGCTCTTACTTTCTGAATGCTTGCCTGAGTTGCTGCCCTTACATCCATCATTCATTTTATACACCATCGCCAGCTTATCCTTCTGGAAATTCAGTCCTCATCACTATTTTCCTGCTCAAAGAACATCACGGCTGCCTGCTTCCCTGTAGAATTATATCCAGATTCCTCAGCCAGGAACTTAAGGAAGTCAATAAATTGGTCCTCACTGGTCTTTTCAAATTCTTTCTCATCCAGTTCCTTCATACAGCCTAGGATTCAGCCACGTGTGGCCATTTGATTGTCCCCAAACACATTCTTTAGTGTCCTGACTCTTTGCCTTGGTTTATGCTGTTCTCTCTGATTTTCTATATATGTCCATACCTTATCTATCTTTCAGGGGCCAGCTCAAAAGTTACCTCCTGTCTGAAGTGGGACCTCATTCTATCAGTCAGAGAATAAGAATTTCTTGACTGCGAATGGTATGTCAGGCATTGTGCTGAACTCTTCGTATACATTGGCTCATTTAATTTTCAAAATAATCCGTGAGGGAAATTTCCCTCTTCTGGACCCACAGTACAGTAACTCATTTGTTGGATTCCATATTTGTGAATTAACCCACTCACTTTTATTCCTAACCCTATAACCAATACTCATGGCTCCTTCCGGTTCATTCTCGAATATGTACACAGTGGTGAAAAATTCAAATCACCTGACACACACCTTCCAGCTGAGGTCAAGCAAGGTGACACTCTGCCTTCTTGTTTCAGCTTTCATGCTGTAAACAGTGTCCTTTTCTCCATCTGTTTAGTGACATGCATCTTTTTTTTTGCATTGTGTTTTTTTGTTAGCAAATTTGCTGTTTAAAATGGCCCCAAAAGGGGCACCTGGGTGGCTCAGTTGGTTGAATGTTAACTCTTGATTTTGGCTCACGTCGTGATTTCATGGTTCATGAGATAAAGCCCCATGTTAGGCTCTGGGCTGACAGTGTGGAGCCTGCTTGGGATTCTCTCTCTCTCTTTCTCTCTCTCTCTCTCTCTCCCTGTCTCTCTGTCTCTCTCTCCCTTTCTGCCCCTCACCCACTCTCTTTCTCTCCCCCGCAAAAAATAAACATTAAAAAAAAGAGAAAATACATGCTAAGTATTATACAGGAAAGAGTTATTGTGGAAGAGAGGATCCCATTATCATTCTTTCCAGCAACAGTTTTTGAGAGTCTGTTATGAGATGGTCAGAAGCAGTGGATAAGATTGCGTCCCTGCCCTTGGGTAGCTTGTAGTCCAGTGGGAAAAACAGACAAGCAGGTGGATGTCGTCACAGTGATTCAGAAAGGCACAAGGAAGCTGGTGATTCATTAAGTGATTGCATCTAAGTCATAGTCTAAGCATTCAATGATTGGATCTGCCATTTAAATTTCTTTTAATGTATGCTCTTGCCTTGAGTTAAGTCCTTGCCTCTGGGAAACTTGGATTCTCTATCTCTGTCTCTGTTTCTATGCCTAATTTCTATTTCTTTATCTTCCTGAAGACCTGTGATAGTTAACGTGTGGTTTGGGGGGAAAAACCCCCACAAGACATTGGTTTACATTTTCTACTACCACTGACAAGAGAAACGTAGGCTTTCTTAGGTCTGGAAGGGGAGAATTGTACAGGCTCTGCCCTGCAAAGCTGCCAGCTCATGAAATAAGAAGACAGCAGGGACAAGGGCAGAGCCCTTGAGGCTGTGGCCATGCTGCCACAGAACCGGCCATGCAGAGCATCACAGATAGCAATGCTCAGATGCAAAATCCACATGCTCTGCTGTGCAGAATACGGAAGGTGCCTGCACGCCTGGATGAGCAGCCACAAGGCTCTCATTCCAGCAGGACTTGGCTTTTCTACACTGGCCCTAACTAATAACTGTGGTTTGGATCAAGACTTTATGGTCAAATAACAAATGAATCACTTTCTTTCTTTTTCCTATTTTGGCAAGAATTGAAAATAATTAGTGATCTATTCAGCAATTCCAAATACCTCTGCTAGTCTGTTTGGTGTATTTGCTAGAATATATTTGCTAGAAGAACTCTGGCTGCTGTCCAATGAAGGCTGCTTTTCTAAGCCATTTCTTTTATCTTTTAAAGGAGGCAATTGCCCAGAAACATCAATTTTAGGGGATAAAGGGGAATGAGAATGAAAGGGAACCTGGGGTTGCTTTTAGGATTTTTCTTCTCAGCCTTCCCTCTTACGCGTTTTAGGCTTAGGCCTCCGACCTGCCTCCTAGACCTGCCAGATTCTTTGCTTCTGTGACCCTCCCATTCTCCTTCGAATCTCCAGGCTGGTAGGCGGCCCCTCTGTGGCTACTCTAGTCCCTGTGGTCAGTTAAAAGACCACCAATTAGGTGCTCCCCCTACTCTACTGTTGTGGTGTATGCTTCAAAGTTGAAATATGATCTGGCCCCTGACCTGGAGGAATTTATTGTCCAGCAGGGAAAAGTCACATGAAGTGATTGTAATGCTTTGTGATGTGGAGTGGAATCTGTAAAGCAGCAGAGTGGGTGAACGCTTCATCCCACTTGGAGGAAAATCTCACGATGCCCACAGATGCCTCCTTCTCCTGGGCTTGGGGTTGTCTCTGAGTAATCTCTTTCTCTCTCTTCTTGGTTGTCTCTAGGTTTGGCTCTTGGAAGGACCCTCCGCTTGTGCTCCATTTCTCTCTGTCCCTGTTGGCCTCGCTGAAGTACATTCCAAAGCCATATGTCAAACTGATTCTTCCCTTTTGTAAAGCTGGCCCTTTTCTCCCATAGCTCTAAGCTAGGATTGGGCCCACTCCCACTTGGGACCTCATTTGTTGTAAATTTGTTTGCTTCCCATATATAATCTCATCTCCACAAAAGGATTATCAACTCCTGAGGCAAGACTATGGCAGTTACTTCCTTAATGTATCTTTCACAAAAACCAATGTAATTTTGAGGCCATAGAATCTGTTCCACGATAATTTTTGATTTTGTCAGTATGGCCCCAGCATTCACATGTTTATTCAGACCTATGGAATCTGATGAAAGCCAGTAATGCTGAGAGGGGTGGTCTGGGGAGATTTTTCAACCAGAAATCATTTTGTTTGTGTATTTCAAGCCTTATTATTTTTCATTTGACCCTGTAAAAATACCTCTTGAGTTTTAGAAAATAAACTGTCTAATTTCACACCCCCAGTGCTTTCCATACCGTGTCCACTTTGAGCAGACCTTCAGAACTAATGTGGTCTCCATCATATACTGACACAGAAGAAATGGAATTACAACTTTCCCCAACCTTTGATATTCTAAGTCAGGATCTTGAAAGTTGCAGGAAGGCTCTCAGAGTTCAAAATGTTGATCCATTTTGTCTGACTTTGGCCTCTGGGGAAAAGACATAGGATTCGCATAATCTTTCAAAAATATTTCCTTACATTTGGTGTCTTCTCAGCTCAGGGGGTCTCATTATTCCCTTCAAGGGTTCTTGTGACCTGTAAATTATCTAAAAGCTTTTTTCTCTACCCTGCAGATCCTTACCTTTCTTCCATCGCTCTGTGTGTGTGAGCTGCACTCTGATTTTTCCCTACTCATTAGCACCCCATAAAGATATGGACAGGTCATATTAAAATTAGAGCTATTTGATTTTTTTTTTTCATGGTTGTAATGAAAGGTTTGGTGAAGAAAAGGAATAAAATTACTGCTTTCAATACCATGTTCCCTGTTGGTAATTCCAAAAGCATATGGATTGTACTTTTTTTTCACCCAGTAAGGAGAAAAAGCTTCTTTTGTATATAATCCTTAATTAACCCTTTTTTTCTGTGAATAGGGTCCCTTAATAAAATACAAGATGGTTCACTACCCACGTTTTATATATTTCTCTATTGTTGGAGTCCCTTCTCAACTCAACCGTGGTGTTCTTTTTCTACTCTTCTCCTTAAGCCTGGGATGTGAAAACGTCCCAGGATCTCCTAAAATGGTATTTTCAAATGCATTTTCTCATCTTCCCCTGTTTTCACCTGGAGAGCAAGGCGTTCTTTTTGGAGCCAAACCCAATGCTTCACTGCTGTTCTAACGGCAATATCCTTCACTTCTTCCAGCAGTTATGTTAAGAGGATAAAATTGACTTTGTTACAGAGTAAGGAAGCATTTTCTAACACATTCCTGGGTATTCTCGTTCTGTAAAACGCTTCACAAATAAAGCTTCTGTGGCCATAGAAGTTTGGACACATGGCTTACATACTTATTCCATCCCCTTCTGAGTGATTTCCAATGCACATGTTGGAATATATTAAACATATTAATAAAACCTCTGAGAAATCCTGCCTTTGACAAACCTGTTTACTCTTGTCTCCTTGTCGCTTCCTGAACTATTCCATCATCAAGCCCCTTTCGTTCTTGAAACACATTTTATCATTTGGCAAGTCCAACTTTGGGAGATTCTGGGGAAGGAATTAGGGAATACAGCTTGCTCAGCCTGGATAAACTGCAGGAATGCGGTGGTGGATTCCTGTATCTGACCTTTCAGGTCCTATTTGCTTTATCAGTGAAATGCAAACTTCATGGGGGCAAGGGCTTTTATCAGTTTTCATCGTGTCACTGCTGCATCTTCAGTGTTAGAACAGGACCTGGCATGTCTTTGCACCCAGTGATCATTTGTTAACTGGGAGAATGCATGCATCTCTGGGTCACCATGGACGCCATGACTTTCTTAGCTCAGGCTCAGGGGTGACCTTACTTTCAGACCGAAACTGAACTTTTACCAGTTATCTGAATTGTTTAACCAGTGTTAACATTCAGAATGTCCTGAATTCTTCATCTTTAGCAGTGTGTGGCACACATTTATCCTATTCATAGCTCCCCATCGTATTTTGATAAGTCTTTCTGTGTATTTGGGTAAATTCTTTTGTTATGAGTCTTGCCTCTGAATCTAGCAGTCACCATTCAAATTTCTAGGCTCTTCTCAGGAAGACGCATGACAAATATGACAGCAGAGTGTTGGGAGCAATGGGCTTTGTTACAGACCAAGCGGTGCAGCTGAGGTCAGCTTTGATGCAGAAATAGAAGCATTGGCGGGGCCTTCGATGAGGCAGTGTGGATTGGTCTGGGGTGGCTGTGGAAGGTCAGCAACTGCCTTACAGGCCAGTTCTGCAGGGTGGTCTGAGCCTTGTTCCCGGAAGCTCAGCCAAGAGCCCCATTTTCCAGGACCCAGAATTTAATGCACTCCAATATGTTTAAATGTCCCTGCTAAACATGATATCTACTCCATCATTCCACGAGTTTCAAATTCCCATTTCAGAAGGCTGTTTGTCTTCTTCTTTTTAAAATTTTTCATTTCTTAGTTTTTAATTAAAAAAATTTTAATTCCAGTGTAGTTAATATAGACTGTTAGGTTAGTTTCAGGTGGACAATATAGTGATTCAACAATTCTGCGCTCTCCTCGATGCTCGTCATGGTACCTGTACTCTTAATCCCCCTCCTCTATTTCACCAATTCCCCCCACCGACCTCCTCTCTGGTAGCTACTAGTTTCTTCTCTATAGTTCAGAGTCTGTTTTTTCATTTCTCTCTCTCTCTTTTTCCTTTGTTCTTTTGTTTTGTTTCTTAAACTCCAAATATGAATGAAATCATATCGTATTTGTCTTTCTCTGACTTATTTTGCTTAGCATTACGCTCTCTAGCTCCATCCATGTTGTTGCCATGGCAAGATTTAATGCGACTGCTAGGCCATAGGGTAATTCTATATTTTTAATTTTTTGAGGAACCTCCATACTGTTTTGCACCAATTTGCTTCCCCACCAACAGTTGTACAAGGGTTCCTTTTTTCCACATCCTCACCACCTGTTTTTTCTTGAGTTTTTTATTTTAGTCATTCTGACAGGTATGAGGTGATACCTCATTGTGGGTTTCTTTTTTTTTCATTTAAATTCAAGTTAGTTAACATATAGTACTGGTCAGGAGTAGAACCCAGTGATTCATCTCTTATATATGACACCCAGTGCTCATCCCAGCAAATGCCCTTCTCAATGCCCATCACCCATTTAGCCCATCCCCCCACTCACCTCTCCTCCAGCAACGCTGTTTGTTCTCTCTGTGATTAAGAATCTCTTATGATTTGTCTTCCTCTTTTTATCTTATTTTATGTTTCCTTCCCTTCCCTATGTTCATTTATTTTGTTTCTTAAATTCCACATATGAGTGCAATCATATTTGTCTGTCTCAGACTCACTTATTTTGCTTAGCATAATACATTCTAGTTCCATCCACATTGCTGCAAATGGCAAGATTTCATTCTTTTTGATTGCCAAGTAATATTCCATCATATATATATATATATATATATATATATATATATATATACACCCCACATCTTCTTTTTCCATTCATCAGTCAATAGACATTTAGGCTTTTTCCATAATTTGGCTATTGTTGATATCATTGTGGTTTTGATTTGCATTTACTTGATGATGAGTGACGTTGAGCACCTTTTCGTGTGTCTGTTAGCCATTTGTATGTCTTCTTAGAAGATGTTTTTCCTTATTGCTAAAGATTTCTGTACTTTATAGCTGCCCATACCATTTTTCTTATTTCATTTCCCTCTTTTAATTAATTATATATGCACACAAACATTCCTCCTTTGCCTCTTTGTCTTGCCTGTTTTTCTGGGTTTTGATCACACTGTGTATGTAACTCTCCCCTTCTGAAGGCTAACGTCTATGATTTGCTTTTTACAATGAGTCTCGTAAATGACTTCTTTCTATGCCTCTCTTGTACTCCAGAGATTCTTCTTCACTGAAGTGGTCATGCTTAGGATCTATAGGATTCTGTTTCCCCTTAGGTGGAATCACCTAAGTTAAATTTTAATAATTTGGCTTAATTTCACAATCATTTTATCTGCCAAACACAACTGGGAAGGGAATAGTGAGATAAGATTGAATTTGGTTGCTAGTAAGAAAGATACAAAGTAAAAGTAATTAAAATAGATCAGAGATGTGTTTTGCCTCTTAAAAGAGAAGTCCAGGGGCGCCTGGGTGGCTCAGTCGGTTAAGTGGCCGACTTCGGCTCAGGTCATGATCTCGCGGTCTGTGAGTTCGAGCCCCGCATCGGGCTCTGTGCTGACAGCTCAGAGCCTGGAGCCTGCTTTAGATTCTGTGTCTCCCTCTCTCTCTGCTCCTCCCCCATTCGCGCTCTGTCTCTCAAAAATAAAGAAATGTTAAAAAAAAAAAAAAACAGAGAGACGTCTAGAAGTAGGGTAATAAGGTAATAAGTCTGAGGGCCCAGTGTCCTTATTTCTGCTCTACTGCCCTTAGTAAATGGCTCTCGTCTTCAGGGGAACCTGATGCTCACAAGAGGGTTGAACAGCTACCGCTCTCCCATTCCGCCTCCCATATAAGTCAGTCCCCTTTCCAAGAAACCACACGCCATGACTTCCACCCGTATCTTATCATCCACTTCTATCTCTAAGAGATGCTTAGAAATTTAGTTTTATAGTTGGGCAAATTGCCACACCCAGTGATGTAGGTCTCTGCTTTCATTCAATGGAAGAAGGGAATACATATTAGGAAAACAACTAACAGTCTCTGCTTTGAAGATTTTTTTTTAAACTTTACTTTTTTTTGTTTTAAAAATTTTTACCATTGTTTTACAAAAGATGCTGTTGACTATAAATCCAATGGGAAGATGTTGTGAAGGTTTCTCACAGAACATATCTGTTATAGGAAACAATCATGGCGCAATTCTTTGCATTTGGAGGAGTGTCCAGAAATTTGTGTGGTCTTATGGGCCAGAAAGTGGGCACAGATTACCTGCATTTGTAGTCACTGTGAGCAACGTTGTCCTCTAGGATATAAGCTGTGCTTACTTTGTTAGTATAACTTTTGATATGCACTTAGAAGACAGCCCAAGATGCAAAGCATGTTCCAAAGGAAGCATTTTAATAATGCTCCATCATAATTAATTCTTGAGATTATTCACAATTCAAGGCATTTTGAGCTTTTATAAAAGATTTACAACTTTGAACACAAAACAGAGTTAGCTTTCCCTGGGCTCATTATAAAAACCAAGTCATAGCCACCATCACAGAAAATAGTTTTGTTATTTCTTCTTGTTCCTGGGTAGATAATGGGAGGTTGGGTCGGGATGGTCTCATTTGGAGCAGGATCTGCTCAAGAGAAAGACACACGATGCAGAGAAGAAATAGTCAATGCTGATGTTGCCTCCATAAGCTATGTTGGCAAGAGCTTTCTCTTACTATTTTTTTTTTATTTATTTATTTATTTTTTTTTTTAAATTTTTTTTTTCAACGTTTTTTATTTATTTTTGGGACAGAGAGAGACAGAGCATGAACGGGGGAGGGGCAGAGAGAGAGGGAGACACAGAATCGGAAACAGGCTCCAGGCTCCGAGCCATCAGCCCAGAGCCTGACGCGGGGCTCGAACTCACAGACCGCGAGATCGTGACCTGGCTGAAGTCGGACGCTTAACCGACTGCGCCACCCAGGCGCCCCTCTCTTACTATTTTTAAAGTGACAGGTTTAAAGCTCAAAACCAAAATCCAGCAATTCTTAACACTTCTGTTATACAATTACCCTTTTTTTAAAAAAAAGAAAAAAAAGCTCTACTCACTTGTAACCTACCAAAAGTCAGCTTCAAATCATTCATAGTACCCAGATATCCAAGAGTCAGAGCATTAAACCATCTTTTTTTGCCGGGTCATTTACTTGAACTCATAACAAAGAATTCAGACTTCGGCAAAATGCTGTGTAATTCTTGCCTTTTCTCCTCCTTCCTCCCACATAGTTTTTCCTTGTGACAAACAACTGGTTCTGCTCAGCCAGAGTGATACATCCATAACCCCCCCTGCTTTCCCTTCCTCTTGTGGCTTTCTGCTGTATAAAAGGAGGATGCAGTGGGGGTGCCTGGGTGGCTCAGTCGGTTAAGTGACAGACTCCTGCTCAGGTCATGATCTCGCAGTTCATGAGTTCAAGCCCTGCCTCGCGCTCTGTGCTGACAGCTCGGAGACTGGAGCCCGCTTCAGATTCTGTGTCTCCCTCTCTCTCTGCACACCGCTCTCCCACTCATGCTCTTTCAAAAATAAATAAACATTAAAAAAAATTTTAAAAAGGAGGATGCAGTGATGACTGCTTTATAAACAACTGAGGAGAACTCTGGCTTTTACCGAAATGAGGAAAAGCATTTATCATTCGGGGGGGGGGGGCAGGACTCTGTGACCCATTTTAGAGAAGTGGAAACACAGTAGCACCATACTGTGGGAGAATGCAAGTTGCCAAGGAAACCGGCGATTATTAGCTGGATTAGTGCTGGGTGCACGGAGGTGCGCCTGAGCTTGAGTTGACACGGAGGAGCCTGGGTTCAGCACTGACCTGTCTTCCCAAAGCAGCCCTGCGACAGGACTGCCAACAGGAGCCCTTCCTCGGGTTTCACTCAGTCAGATGTCTCATCAGCCCAAGAATCCTGCACCTCTCGCAGGTATTCAAAGAACAGGTTGGGTGCCAGAGAAGCAAAACACTCTCCGGCACTGGTGAATTTTCCACTGAAGCCCAAGCATGGCTCAGCTGCGGTGGAGAACTATGCGCGTCAGGGCTGAGAAGTCGCTTCTCCGTGGGGTTTGGAGGCATCCCAGCAAGGGAGGAGATGGAGTAACGGTGGGGCTGGGAGGCGGGCAGGGTGCCGCGCGTGCACCCAAGAGGCACACCAGGGCAGCGTTGGGCTCCCGGCCACAAAGCAAAGGACAGAGCGGAAGATGTAGCTCCAACTCCGCGTGGGCATAAGCCAGGCTCATGACCACTGATGCCATCCCTCACCCGTCTGAGAAAATCAGACTCTATGCGCTTTACGGATCTAACTTGGCAAACTCTGTTCAAAGTTATTCCATCCTTGTATCATTTTTTTCTAACTTGCAAAGAAACAGATGCAATGAAAACATGAGCAAGAGGTGCTATCAAGCACTTTAAAAGGAGAGAAGCCATTCTCCAGACAGTTTAATGAGGAACGTAAAAGAGCAACCAAAGTTTTGTATAACATGTGGTTGGTTTTTTTTTTTCCAGATTTTACTTGGAGTCGGGCATCTGATGCATACGTCAAGCTAGAGCATGATTATTTTGTTTTGCATTAAAATTAATTTGTCTATTTATCCGAACTCTAAATTATATGGGCGGGGGGTGGGGGAACCGTGGAGCTTAAATCATCTTCCAGTTTTGAAGGGAAGTGTTCACTGTTCATTCATGAAGCCTTTTCAGCAAGGTACCCACAGGCTTTTCAACTCTTGAAATGAAGTAAAGTGCCAGTTAAAGCAGAGTAGAAACTCTGAGCTTAAATTCTGGGACTGGCCTTTTGCTTTTTTTCTTCTAGACCTTAGATACTGACTTTGTACAATGGGCAGCCTTGTGAGGGGGAAAGCTAACTTGAGCAGACTGATGAAACATTTGGAGGGGCAAGATCCTTAAAACGTAAAGTATCTCAGAATGTGGAAGATCACGAAGAAATGTACGGCGTGGGATGGTAGATTGCAACAGCGTGGGAGCTCTGATAAAACAAGGATGACACGGTCAAAACTATATTTTCCTTTTCAGTGCACAGATTACGAAAGTTGGCCGAGAACAAGTATCTGCAGTTTCTTTTCCTAAAATCCTTTAGCTTCGCATTTTTTCTGGGTAAGTCATTGCTATTCTTACAAACTTTTCATTTATATCTTGGCTTGCTTGGCACCTGCCTTTCTCAGTAACGTTGACATGATCTATTTTTCTCTCTCTGTGTGTGTTTTATGTGTACACATCCCCTTTTATATAGAAGTTTATATAGAGTAGTTACATGGAAGAGAGAGAAGCAAGAAAATCTTCATTTACAAATAGGAAATCACCCTGGAATCTGGAAAACTAAAGAGACAATTTTAAAGGAGAAAGGGGGAATGTCTGGAACACAGTAGGCACTCAATAAATGGTTGTTGAATAAACATTCAACAGAATAAAGGAAGTTCCTCCTTCATTACAAGATTGTTGGTATTCTATAGAGAATTACACAGGGGGGGGGAAATGATGGCACACACGAACCCCGGCACACGCAGTGACCGCTTTTTCTCTGCCGTGTCATTCTTACAACCTCCTTGGGAAATGAGCCTGTCAGGGGTCGTGGCTATCCCTGTGCGGATGCAACCTGGAGCCTGCAGAAACTTGCTTAGAACTGGTCAGCGGCAAGGCTGAGCCACCGCCCGAGTTAGACAGTCCTAAATTCTGTGCATTTTGTCACTTTTGATTTCTGTCCTGTGTGTGTGTGTGTGTGTGTGTGTGTGTGTGTGTGTGTTTGTGTGTGTGTCTGTCTATGTGTACAGTGAAGCACCTTAGTTCTCAGCAACTGCTCTGACTACGGTCTGAATGTTCATATTCTCCCCAAATTCACATGTTGAAGATCTCATGCCCGAGCTGATGATGGCGGGAGGCGGGGGCTTTGGGAAGAGACCAGGCCATGGTCTCTACCCAACACCAATAAGATTTGTGTCCTAATAGAAGAGGCTCAAGAGAGCTCCCTTGCCCTTCTGCCAAGCGAGGACACAAGAAGTCTGTGACCGAGAAAAGGGGCCCTCACCCAGCCGAGAGCCTGGACTCTCAGCCTTCAGGATCATGGGAAGAACTTTCTGCTGTTTCTGAGCCACCCAGCCTGTGGAATTGCGTATCTGGCCAGAGAGGGTGAGGACAGCTACCCGGCACAAGCCAGTGCGCGTGCTGGTTTCACCCCCGAGGTGATCATTTCATTTACATTTGTTTCCATTTTCCAGCTTCATTTTCGCCCCTCACACTGTAATGTCTGTTCTGTGTCGACATTACCTGTTCTGGAAGAGTCACTGAAAAACACGCTCTTTGAAAGGAGAAAGGGGGCTGAGAGAAGCAAGACAATAAGGTTTACTGCAAAGCTGTGGGTCTGCTGCCTTTGTGCTGGAGAATTTTCTTAGGCTAAAACACCCATCCCCAGCATCTGTCCTCTCACACATGTGCACCACATTTCAGAAGGACACGAGCGAGCTTAATAATAACAAACATTCAGGCCTCCGCGTCTCCCCTCTGCTCAGCGACCGGCTCTCGATTCTTCATGTGGAAACGACCAGTCCAACAACCAGCAGGACAGAGAGGCGGCAAGGAGTTTCTTGGCAGAAGCAGCAGCTCAGAGAACTAAAACAAACTGCCACGCCAGGGCGATGTTGTTCCTGGACCTCGGAGAACACAGCTGAGATGAGGAGGTCTGAGTTTTACCAGGGAGAGCCTCTTTCTGAGCGTGACCTTTCCCTATGGCGTGCGACCTTTGGAGACAATGGAGCATCGGCTCCGTTTTTCAGATGGTGCCTCCCCTTCCCCCTTCGTCCTCACACATTTGTGTAAGACTTAACATCTGCCGGGGTCTTACGCTCTTAACCATTTCTGCAGTCCAGGAGTTGACCGCCGGGAGAAAACAGCACCATTTTCTGTTTCTGTGATGGATTGTGCCTGAGAACCGTTTGTGCTCTGGAGAGAACTCGGCGACGTGTCTGATTCTGCCTGCTGTTGTTCTCCGGCAACAAGGGCCCAAGCGCTCGCAGTCTTGGGAGCTCCTGCCTCTGCGGAGAAGGGCTGCAAAGAGCTGCTGAGTCCATTTTCAGGGACTCGGTACATACAGGGGTGGCCTGAGCTCTGGGGACCCACGTAAACAGGGAGACCTGGGCTTTCTTGTACCGGGGAGGAGGAAATGAGCCTGAAGAACCCCTCAGCCCTTGGCCCACTTAGGCTTCTCCTCAGGGAAGGGGCCAAAGGTACTTCCTGTCACCTACGCTCCTTTGCTTTCCTTCGTGGCATCTTGATTACGATGGATTGAATAAGCCCCTGCTAATCTAACAAGGGCAACCATGAACACCAGATGAAAGAGATATCATGACCTCTGAGGTATCCAGGTTCCATCATGAATATTGATTGGGATCTTCTCTTAGGGAGGTGTTATTTTTTTTTATTATTTATTTATTTATTTTTAAAATATGATTTATTGTCAACTTAACTAACATACAGTGTATACAGTGTGCTCTTGGCTTCGGGGTTAGATTCCCGTGATTCATCGCTTACATACAACACCCAGTGCTCATCCCAACAAGCACCCTCCTCAATGCCCATCACCCATTTTCCCCTCCCCTCCCCTGGCCCCCCCATCAACCCTCAGTTTGTTCTCTGTATTTAAGAGTCTCTTATGGTTTGCCTCCCTCTGTGTTTAGAACTACTTTTTTTTCCTTCCCTTCCCCCATGGTCTTCTGTTATGTTTCTCAAGTTCCACATATGAGTGAAAACATATATCTGTCTTTCTCTGACTGACTTATTTTACTTAGCATAATACCCTCCAGTTCCATCCACATGGTTGCAAATGGCAGGACTTCATTACTTCTCATTGCCAAGTAGTATTCCATTGTATATATAAACCACTTCTTCTTTATCTATTCATCAGTTGATGGAGATTTGAGCTCTGTCCATAATTTGGCTATTGTTGAAAGTGCTGCTATAAATTTTGGGGTACATGTGCCCCCATGAATCAGCACTCCTGTATCCTTTGCATAAATTCCTTTTAGGGAGTTTTAATACCCTCCCCCCAAACACACACACCAGTGAAACAGAGAGGATAGGAGAGGAGCAAGAGGACATTGAAACTGAGTAAAAGACTGCAAAACCCTTGAAGCAGGGAAGGAGGCAGCCTCTGACAAGATAAGCTAGTCACCAGAGCTGTCACAGTATTTTGAGCAGTGATGACCCATTGTTTCCTTTCTGGATTGCATTTTTCTTTAAGAGCTATGTTGAGGTATTGTTCACATGCATTTAAAGTGTAAAATTCGATAGGCTTTGACACATGGATGCATCTGTGAAGTCACCATCACAGTCAAGATAATAAACATGTCCATTTCTTCTAGAAGTTTCCCCTTGCCCTTTTGGAATCCTTCCCTCCTGCCCTTCCCTGTCCTTTCTCTTTCCCTAGCCAAGTAGTCTGCTTTGTGCCAGTGCAAAGAAGTTTGCATTTTCCAGAATTTTATATTAGTGGGGCTATACCATGCATGGCCTTCTGATCTCTCACCTTCTATGCAGCGTAATTTTGCCATTCACTCACATTGTTGTATGTATCAATAGTCATTCCTTCTTCCTGTTAAGAAGTATACCATTGTATGAGTATGCCACAGCTTTGGTTTTTTAAGAAACCCATTCGCTTGTCGGTGCACATTTAGGCCATTCCCAATTCTCTGCTATGACAAACAAAACCGCTCTGAGCATTTGTATACAAGTCTTTGTATGAATATGTGTAAACAGCTTCTTTGCTGTTTATATATCTCAATATCCCATGGGTCAAAGAAGAAATAAAAGGGTGAGTATTCTGAACCAAATAAAAATGAAACTGCAACCATTACAACTTGTGGGATGCTGATAAACTGTTATTTAGAGGAAAATTCATAGCATTAAACACCTACAAGAGAAACAAAGAAGTTTTCTAAATTTGTGACCTCAGTTTACACATTACAAAAGTAGGGGAGGAAAAGCAAATGAAATCCAAAATACAGAGAAGATAGGAAATAATAAAGAGTAGAATGGGAATCAATGAAATTGAAAACAGAAAAACAATAAAGAAAAGCAAGAAAAGCAAATGTTAGTTCTTTGCAATTGATCAAATATAACTGATGAAATTCAAACCACACTGATTAGGAATAAAAAAGAGAAATTACAAATTACCAACATTGGGAATGAGAGAGGTTTCATCAGTAAGGATTCTACAGATATTAAAAAGATAATGAAGGAGTATTATGAAAACTTTATGCCAATAAATTTGACAACTTGGATGAGAAGTACCAACTTCACGAAAGATACAAACTATCAAAGTTTATCCAAGAGCAAATAGGTAATCCCAACAGACTGTATCTATTAGAGAAATGAAATTTGATGCTCAAAATTGTCCTACACACACATACAAAATCCAGGCCCAAATGGCTTCACTGATGAATTATACCAAATATTTACATAATCAGTAATAGCAATTCTCTATAAAATCTTCAAGAAATTGAAAAGGAGGAAATATGTCCCAATTCATTCTATGAGGCTAGCCTTACTCGGACATAAGTTAAAACATTATAAGACAAAGTGTGAACATTACAAGAAAAGAAAACTACATAGTTGAAAAGTTTCATTGCAAAATTTTGTTAAATTGAATCCAACAATATACATGAAAAACAATACGTCATGACCAAGTGACGCTTATCACAAGGATGCCACGTTAAAAAAACCTCTGAAAATCAATCCATATAATTTGTCATAACAGACTGGAAAAAAATAAAAAAAAGAAAAACTGATTCTCTTAATAGGTGCAAAAAAAGCATTGGATAAAATTTTAACATTTATTCCTCATAAAAACTCTCAGCCACTTAGGACTAGATGAAAACTTTCTCAATTTGATCAAGGGTATCTGTAGTTAACATCATAATTAATGGTGAAATGTTGAGTGCTTTTCCTCTAAAATAAGGAGCAAAACAAGGATGTCTGCTCTCACCAATTCTGTTCAACATTGCACTGAAGGTTCTAGACATGTAATACAGCAAACAAGAGATATAAGAGGCATGCCTTATAAAGGGAGAAAGAAGATTGTCTTTATTCATAGGTATATGATCATCTAGGTGGAAAAATCTTATGAAATCTACAGCAAAGGCATGAGAACTTGTAAGTGAATACATGATATAAGATCAATATAAAAATCAATTGTATTTCTTTATACTAAAATGAGCAATCAGAAACAGAAAAAAAAAACCTTACTATTTACAATTATATCAAAATAGGAAATATTTAGAGGTAAATCTAGTAGAAAATGTGCAAGACTTATAACTGAAAACCACATAACGTTTCTGGGAGAAATGAAAAAACCTAAGGAAATGGAGATATAGAGGTCACATTTATAAACTGGAAGACTCAATGTCATTAAGACGTCAAGTCTCCCCAAACTGATTTTTAGAAGACTCAATGTCATTAAGACGTCAAGTCTCCCCAAAATGATTTCTAGAAGACTCAATGTCATTATGATGTCAAGTCTCCCCAAACTGATTTCTAGATTCAAACTATCCCAATCAAAATCCTTGCAGATTTTTTTTGTAGACGTTGATTTTAAAATTCCTTTTGAGGGGCGCCTGGGTGGCTCAGTCGGTTAAATGTTCCACTTAGGCTCAGGTCATGATCTAACAGTTCATAAGTTAGAGCCCTTCATCCGGCTCTGTGCTGGCAGTGCAGAGCCTGCTTGGGATTCTCTCTCTCCATCTCTCTGTGGCCCTCCCCCTGCTTGTGTTCTCTCTCTCTCTCTCTGTCTGTCAGATAAATAAATAAACTTAAAATTTTTTAAATTTAAAATTCCTTTTGAAATGCAATGGACCCAGAATAGACAAATAACTATGAAAGGACAAAGGGAAAGTTGGAAGACTTACAGTACTGACTTCAAGATTTATTATAATGCTGCAGTATCTGAGATATTGTGGTATTAGCATAAAGATACGAATCTTCAATATGTGTGCACCTAATAACAGAGCTACAAAACAAATGAAGATAATGCTGATAAAACTCCGTGGAAAAATAGGCAAATCTACAACTGTATTTGGAGACTGCAACATTTCTTCAGTAACTGACAAAAAAAAGTAGACAGAATCTCAGAAAGGATGTAAAAGAACAGAAGAATATAAATTAAGCATCTTGACCTAATTAACCTTTATAGAACACCATGTGCCAGAACTATAGAGTACTCATTCTCAAATGCATATGGAACATTCATCGATATAGACCATATGTTGGGCCACACAATGAGCCTCAATAAATTTTAAAAAGAAAGAAAAAAAGAAATCCTACATACTACAATAGAATTAAATTAGAAATTGATAACAGAGCTATCTAATTTATTAATAGCCCTCCAATTTACTTGGAAATTAAACAACACACTTCTAGATAACCTAAGAACAAAGGGAGAAACCAGAAAGAAAATCTGGAGATACTTTGTACTACACATGAATGAAAACAGAAGATATAAAAAACTTGTGGGATGCCTCTAAAGCCATGCATAAGGGAAGTTTATAGCTTTAATACTTACACCAGAGAAGAAGAAGAAATGATGAATTTTTCATTTTAAGAAGCTACGGAAAGAAGAGCAGATTCAACCAAAGCCAAAGAAACAATAAAGACCTAAGAGGTAATCAATTAAAATAGAAAATTTATGAGCAATAGAGAAAGCCAATAAAGCTAGAAGTTGGTTCTTTGAAAATTTCAGTAAAATTGATAAACACCAGGTAGATGTATCAGGAAAAAAAAGAGAATATGCAAATTACCAATATAAAGAATTAAGAAGTAAAACTACTACACACATTCAAAATTCTAATGCCCAGAGACACCTGGGTGGCTCAGTTGGTTAGTGTCCAACTCTTGATTTTGGCTCAGGTCATGATCTCCAGGCTGCGCTGATAGCCTAGAGCCTATTTGGGATTCTCTCTCTCTCTCTCTCTCTCTCTCTCTCTCTCTCTCTCTCTCTCTCATTCTCTCTCTATCCCTCTCCAGCTTGTGCTCTTTGTCTCTTTCTCTATCTTTCTCTTTCAAAAACTAAGTAAACATTAAAAAAAATTTTAAGTCCTTTACCTATGGAAATCTCAGTTGGTTACATTGATGAATTCAATGAAACTTTTAAGGAAAAGTAACACCAATCCTAAACAATTTCTTTTTGAAAAATAGAAGAGGAGATAATATTTCCAAGTTTATTTTATGAGTCCAGAGTTACTTTGGTGTCAGAAGTAATGACATTATAAGAAAACTACAAACCAACCTCCATCATGAATATACATGTATAAACTTTATCAAGTTCCTAGCAAATTTAATTCTGTGACACATAAAAGGGATAATACATCACGGCCAAATGGTATTTATTTCATAAATATAAGATTGGCCCAAGATTTGAAAATCAGGATCAGTTAATGTAACTTACCACATTAAAAAAAGGGCAAAAATCACACAATCTCCATAGATTAAAAAGTATTTGTCAAAATTTAACACCCATTTATTAAAAAAAAAATCAATAAATGTCTCAGCAGACTGCAAATGAAAAGAAACTTTTTCAGTCTGATAAAGGGCATCTACAAAAAACCTATAGCTAATATCATAATTATAATGGCATAATTCTGCTAATGAAATCTGAAAAACTTGCCCATAAGATTGGAAATAAAGCAGAGATGTCCACTCTCGCTATTTCTACTTGACATTGTATGAGAGGTCCTACCTCCAGTAGGAGGTAAAAGGCATAGAAGAAAAAGTAGAAGGTAAAGAAATAAAAGGCACATAGATTGAAAAAGGATGAAAAAAGCATCTTTGTTCACAGACAACATGTTGTATACATAGTCCTAAATAATCTACATAAAATCACTAGAACTAATAAGTGGGTTCAGTAAGGTGGTGGTATTCAAAGTCAATATACAAAAAGTAATTGCATTTCTACATGCTAGCAATAACTTCTGTAAAATGAACTTCAATATCATTTAGAATAGCATGTAAAACCACAAAACACTTAGGATTAAAATTAACAAAAGATGTGTAAATTCTATATACTGAGGAGAAACAAAAATACGAAAATGTTGCTGAGAGAAAGGAATGAGGATCGAAATGAAATGAAGAATTATACCACGGTTATGGATTGAAAGATTCAATATGGCTGAAGTGATGGTGCTCCTCATGATTCCACTCAAAACCCAGTAGGCTTAATGTGTGTGTGTAGACATTGGCATGTCATTGCTAAAATGCATTTAGAAATTCGAAGAATGTAGAATGGCTACAATAATCCTTAAAAAGAAGAGCTGTACTAGAAAGCTGCACTGTGTAGACACAGTGTGCTGTCGGTATAAAGACAGACAGTGTAACATAATAAGAGTTCAGAAATAAAACTACACCTTATGCTAAGGAACCAAAGCAATTGAAGGGAGAAAACAAAAGCCTTTTAACAAACAATGCTGGAATAAGTGGATATCCATATAGAGAGGTGACCTTGAACCTATACCTCACCCCATACACAAAAATTAATTAGAGATGGTTAATACATTTGAATGTGAGAGGGGATGAAAATCAGCCCTTGGAGGGTAAAATTTTCTTAGATATTACAATAGTTTGTTGTCCTCCAAAGAATAGATATATAGTATATCTGTGGTTATAACACATTTCATGTTTGGGAGGTTGGGGTGATTAGGAGTAGAGTATCTAAAGACTCCTATGGAAGTATTGTGGGTTGAACTGTGTCTCCCAAAACTTATACAGAAGCCATAACCCCTGGTACCTGTGAAAGTGATCTTATGTGGAAATAGGGTCTTTACAGATGTAATTAGGAAGCTTAGATGAGGTCCTACTGGAGTAGGGGATGACTAGTGTCCTTATAAGAAGAGAAGAGATATAGAGACAGGGGAGAAGGCCATGTGAAGACAGCACAGAGACTGGAGAGAAGTGTTACCAGCCAAGGAATGCCAGAGATTCCTGGCAAACCATCAGAGGCTAGCCAGAGGCAAGAAGGATCCCCTCAACAGTGCTGTCAAAGAGAACAAGACTCCGCCAACCCCTTGATTTTAAACGTCTAGCCTCCACAACTGTGAGACAATGAATTTCTGTTGTGTGAAACCCCCAAGATTACTACTGTGTTAAGGCAGCTTTGGGAAGTTCACATGGGGGATGAAAATGTAAGAAAGGTCAGGAAACATTGGTCCAGAAGAAAACATAGGAGAACAGTTTTGTAACTTTTGGTTAGGCAAAGATTTCTTAGATGGACCCAGAGAACACTAGCCATAAAGGAAAAAAATAATGACAAAGAGGACTTCATCATCAAATTACACACTTCTGATTACCAAAAGGTTAGATCTGTTAAGAACATTGTTTAGAAAATTAAGAGAGAACTCACAGACTTGGAGAGAATGTTTGTCATAGATAGCTGACTTATAAAGGACTTACAAACAGAATATTTGGAGCACTACCATTCAGTAATAAAGAGGAAACTCAATTTACTTGTGAGCAAAAGACTTGAATAGACAGTTCACAAAGGAAGATATTTGAATGGTCAATAAGCACATGAAAAAATGCTCAACATCATTAGTCATCAGGGAAACACAAATTAAAACCACAACGAAGGGGGCATCTGGGGAGCTCAGACGGTTAAGCATCCAACTGGGTCTCGGCTCAGGTCATGATCTCATAGTTTGTGAGTTTGAGCCCTGCTTCAGGGCACACACTGTCAGCATGGAGCCTGCTTGGGTTTCTCTCTCTCCTTCTCTCTCTCTGTCCCCCCCCCCAAAATAAATAAATAAGCTTAAAAAAAACCCCACAATGAGGTACCACTACACGCCCACTTGAATGGTATAAATAAAAAGACTGACGACACCAAGTGGTGACCAGGATGTGGAACTAGTGGGAGGACACAGCTACTTTGAAAAACGGTCTGCCATTTTCTCATTAAGTTAAACATATACCTAGCCTATGTCCCAGCCATTCCGCTTCTAGGTGACGACCGGAGAGAAATGAAGACAGGTCTACCATAAGAACTGCACACAAATGTTTATAGCCAAAAGCTGAAAACCACTCAAAAGCGTCCACTCTCAAGGGAATAGATCAGCAGACTGTAGGGCATTTATATAATGGGTACTACTCAGCAGTAAAAAGGAAGAAACCACTGACAGTCTCAACAACGTAGATGGAGCCTGAAAACATCTGGCTGAGTGAAAGAAGCCACACTCAAAGTGTACCTACTCTACTCTTCCATTTATACGATGCTCTGGAACAGAAATTGCCCCACTCTACACTGACAGACATCAGACCCGGGGATTCCTGCCCGGAGTGAGAGGCACGGGGTTTACTTCAAAGGGGCACATGGGAACTTGATAGTGATGGAGCTGTTCTATCCACATCCTCATGGGAGTGGAGGCTGCATGTGTGTCCACACAGGCTAAAACTCATGAAGCTAATAAAGTAGTTAATGTCTGGGCATTTTGCTGGCCCATGTGGCGGAGGCCAGGAAAATAGCCGTTTTCCCTGATGTGGCTAAGTCAGCTTGGAGAACCCCGACGGGTGAGCAGGTACCCAAGTTGAGGAAGCATCGAAATGTCTAAGAGTGGAAGCCTCTTTGCATTTTGATAGCTGTGTGGATGCAAGGGCCAGTGTCATGTGAGGACGTGGGCAGCTGAGTGTCAGAACGTAAACATATGTTCTCCTATGTCCAGGACCATCTCCCCAGAAGCCTAAACTCTTCCACACACCTGGTGGTTCTGTAGGTAAATCAAAGGAAGCACATCATGAGCCTGTGCAAAGAAAGTCAGTTCACATACTGGCAAGCCTTACTGACAGAAGTAGTGGAGGGGTCTAAGACTCCCATACAAGGGTGCCTGGGTTTAGTCGGTTAAACATCGGATACTTGATTACGGCTCAGGTGGTGATCTCAGGGTTTGTGAGTTCGAGCTGCGCATCAGGCTCTGTGCTGACAGCAGGGAGCTCACTTCAGATCCTATGTCCCCCGCTCTGTCTATCCCTCCCCAGCTTGTTCTCTCTCTCTCTGTCTCAAAAATAAATAAGGAAATAAAAAAATCTCCCATACGTTTACAAGAATGCTGACTGTGTTGAGACAAACACTTTCTACAAGGGACCCCAGAGTTTCTCTTAAAGAGTCTACATTTGGCATGATCATTATATTTGTCCCCCCACCCCCCACCCATTTCTTGTTCACAAGGATTTTCCTGAGGGAAGTGGCAATCTACTCTCTACCACTTTTTTTCCCCCTTATCTTTGTGGAAAGGGTATTTTAGTCTCTAATTCCTTTTATAAAGCTGACTTTGATTGATGGTGATAACTATAGTTGTCCTCTCCCGCACAAAGACCTGGTTGGAGGAAAGCCACAGCTAGTAACTAATGAGCACACGTTGTTATGGCTCAGGGTCAACATTGCAGGGGACCTGGGAGCTTACAATCAAATCCCACTTATTCTTTTCACCCTACTTCAGCAGCATTTCAAAAGCAGTTTATTTCATTGGCAGGTGGTATGATTGGTGGATTATTTAACATTTCTTTGTCAGCTTGTAAAGACTTTAGGTAATTTCTTTACTGCAGCTCAGTGGTTAGAATTGCATTACATCCAGAACCCAGAATTTGATATAATATTATCCATTATATTATACCATATATATATATATATGTATATACATATATATGTATATACATATATACATATATGTATATACATACATACATGTATGTGTGTGTGTGTGTATATATATATATGTGTGTGTGTGTGTGTGTGTGTATGTATTTCTTATTCAAATTACATTCCAAACTGCTTTTCAAGATTAAGCCCATGACAACAAAATGTATCTGTAAATTGTTCTTCCAATGAGGTGACATATATTCAGCTGAAAGCAAACTCTTCCTCCTCCAGAGTCCTGAATCATGTGGTGTCCTGCCTGGCCTGGGGTTAGAGCTGCTAAGCATTCAGAAGTGTAAGGCCACATTGCCCAAACCTGTTTGTAGTTAGGTAGTCAGCAAATCTCTCCCATCGCTCAAAGTGGCTATCTCCTAACTTGTAACTCTGACTTCTCTCCTGGGAGGGTAAGACAGTAATTTTGGTGGGGGCACAGGTGGAAGAGAAGATATACTCCTCTGGTCGTATATTCCATGGTCCATCCTGTGGATACCCTTTGACTGACCTCTATTGTGGGGTCTCTAGTGTCTTCTGTTGACTGTAACTCCTCTTTCCCCATTTCTTAATAGAATGCCACTCGGTATAGGCACAGTGTAGGCATTCAGTTTGTGTTTGATGAATAGACTGAATGCCTGCCTGTTTTGATAGCTTCCCTTCTTCCAAGGGATGTACAGAGCTCTCTCCTGGGAGGCACTGAGTTCAACACAAAGCTCTATTGATTTTGCTGGACCTTTGCCAGTCACCCAAACACTTATATTCCAGTTACAAATTTGTTCTTTACTCATTGGCCAGAATACCCTGGCTGCTATAAGTATAATCATTATAAATGTAAATATAATCTTTACAAACGTCCCCTCAGGCATGTGCTATGGGAACCTTCTAAAATCTTTTTTCCAGGAAGCCAACATTTATTGAGCCAGGCAGTGTGCCCTACCTACATCATCTAGGTGTTTGACACTCATCATGTAATGTAACCCAAATGACTAGACGATCCCCATTTTACAGGTTAGGAAACTGTGGAGCGAGAAGCTCAAGGAGCTGATCCACATTTTCAGGACAGGTAGTGTGCTACCAATGCTCTTTTCCACTGCTCCTTAAGACACAGGTTTCTCTGATATGGCAGAGGATTTAACATTTCTTTGTCATGGCAGGAAGCCTATTAAATATTAAGCACACAGTGCTGATGGAATTGAGTGATCCCACTCTGTTCTCTGGGCTCCACAGGGGAGGGGTGTCACAGTGGTCAGGTCTGGGCATCCTGACCTCTTGTGAGGACAGTATGACCCACCCCCCCCACCCCCCCACCCATGCCTCCTCACAAGCCTCAAAGTCACATTCTGTTTATCACTTTCCTTTAGAACCACTCCTAAGTGTTTCTCTCTTTAGGTGTTTGCAACCTGTGTTTCCAGATTAAGAAGCAGGCTACGCACTTTCCTACGGACTCATTGAGAACCTGCTGTGTGATGCTCTTACCTGCCTGCTTATCACTATCCTTGGATTTCTGTGATCTCTTGAGTTTTGCTCTTTGGCTTAGGGCAGAGACGCATTACTGTCGCAATAATGTCGTCCGGTGAGATACGTTTTTTTAATAGTTGCCTGTACCAACTCTGAGGAAGCCACAGGATTCACTTTGATAAGCGAAGTTCTTTGAGAACAGAAGCTTTGTCATATTTACCTATGTGTCTCTGGTGCCTGGCACAGTTCCTGACACATAATAATCAACAAGTGTTGGCTTCATAAGGAAGTTAGATGTCATTGTCTGGTATGTTGGAAAGCAGGGTCGAACTCTAGTACCCAAATGAGAGGAACATCTGTTTCTGGAGAGCCGCATTTGCTGCCTAGTTCCCCCTTCCATTTATTTAAGATTGAGCTGAGATAACATAATTGGCTTTAAAAAGGCCATTTTCCTCTACTGCGACTCCACTTTCTTGTATATTTCAAAGATGTGACCTGTTGTTTTTCTGAGTCCTTCTGTGTTTTCATTTCATATGAGAGAGTTTCATTTGGGGAGCTATAGAAATTTAAAACTATGAAAATTCATGTGAATTCTGGAAACCTAAGCCTGGACAGCAATACAGACCCAGACTATGCAGCTATGTAAGAAAGTTCAATAAACAGTTCTGCTTAAAAGGGTAGGATTGTTACAGAATACTTGGTGAAATACTTGTCTTTCTGCCTGGGCTCACTATTGAATGGTGAGTTGACTATCGAACGGTGATTCTCCAGGAAAGGGCCAGGCCTTCACTGATTTCTGTTTCCCCAGCTCATCACTAGCAATTTGAACATAGTAGGTGCTTGATGAGTGTTGAGTGAATGGGTTTGTGAGGGGATTAATGAAGGCATCAAAATGAAGTTTCTTTTAATTTAGAAAGTAATCTGGATCAAGAAGCCTAGAGATATAAGAGATCTATTTCTTGGGTGTATATTCTTTTTAGGTGTTAGAGGGGGAAGGGAATAGCTGATCTGTCTGGGTCAAGGCTTCTGTTCAGTGCAGGCAACGTAGAAGTGCCCATCAGAGGTGAGTGCTCTGTGCTTGGCCCAGCTGGGCCATCTGTTTATGTAAGTGCACCCTCACCCCACGTGCTTAAGGAATATGGTATATGTTAAGGGATGACGGATACCATTTGACTGCTTACCATTTGAAACACTCAATTTCACTTATTAAGACCAGTGGCCAGAAGGTCTGAACTCATGGCAAAGCTTCAGCATAGAACACCAAAAACAAACAGAGAACAAGTAACAGCTGTGGCATCCAGGACTATTTACAATGTTGTCACATCCTAGCTTTGCCAGGGGCCTGGCTACTGCTTAGAACTGCACAGTAATAGAAAATCATGTATATTATTTATACACTTTGTATACAATGTATACATTACACAGAATGCAGGAACAAAAGCAAGGCTCCCAGAGGGGTGACACAGGGGTGGCTGAGTGTGAATGAAAAACTACCGCCTGGGCTTAGATCATCAAATTCTAAAACAGAGTAGGATTGGTTTCTGCCAACACTTTGAAATCATAATTTGGGGCATGTTAAGAGGAATGTGGTCCAGAGTTAGGGTTCTTGCTTTCTCCATCTGAGTTATGGGTCGTCTTCTTTCTCTGCCCTCATCCCCAATCATCTATCATGTATTTATCTATTGCTGTCCATCTGTCGACCATCTATCTACGTATCTATGTATGGATGTATCTGTTGTCTATCTACCTACCCATCTATCTACTCAATGAAGTGGGATGAAATCACTTACAAGATTAAGAGTACAATACCATTATAAGAGCTTGGCCTTCTTACTCCTGTTCCAAACACGCATATCTGTTTAGCTTCTATTGCTTAAAACACTTCTTTCGGTGTGCAGTGCTCATCTGAACAAACTTCCCTCAAGTTTTATTTGCCCAAACATATTAACTTTTTAAATGTGGTATCAGGTCTTCTTCCCTAGGCCATAAGTTTACGAGGACAATGACTTCTTTGTGTCCCCTGCTGTTTCTGTAGACCTAGCCTAACGTTTTTATTGTTAGGCATTCATAAAGATTTATTCAGTGTAAGATTACAGGAACAAAAGGATGAAATGAATAAGCGAATTTAGCAAACATATTTGAAGACAGCAAAATACCTACTCCACTAATACCTATTAGTGTGGGTCTTGGAATCAGACGGACATGAGTATATATGGACCTTACTTTTTATTAGCAGTGGGAATGCAGATAAATGCTACCTTCTCAATGCCGATTTCCCCATCTCTGATGCATTTTAAATAAAAAAAGCATTTTGATCACCAAGGCTGGCTCCCTGGCCTCCGCTAATTACCTTTCTTTATTGCCTGCTAATTCTATACCATTTTACCATTATGAATATGCAAAGTTGGCAGAGTCCCAGGGAAATTTCACTATGGGTGGAAATTTTACGTTCAAGAAAGTACTTTGATTAGCAAGCTTCCCCTCAGTAATCATTCCATTTAGTTTTTTGGGGAATTATCTGATCTTCAACAAAGGGTTTAACATTTTAAGAAAGCGATGTGGATCTTAATCTGAACAAGATATGATCCCAGCACACTTAATTACCAAGACTAATGCATTAGGTCTGTTGAATTTAAAGCAAAGGAGTGTATGCATGTATCCTGGGGCCTCCCGTGGGGCTTGGTTCTGGGGAGGGGAGTAGTTCCTCCCCAGAGGTGAGCAGTAGTGAAGGGGGCATTCAGCCTGGACCTCACATTTGCCAAGATCTCCCCACTTTACAGTTTTAGATATTGTCTTACATACATACAATCATCATAATCATGTGTTAAACGTGCTGATTTGTTAAATATAACATTTAAAGTAATATTCCACAAGGTTAGTAACTCTTTTTTGGCATTCAGATTTAAAAAATACTATTAAATCCTCAAGAAATAGAAACAGCTCGTTTTCTGTCAATGTCTGAAAGCCCTATCTGAGGCCACCTATGTGTTTATGAGATCAACTTTTTCAGAAGAAGACACGGTTTGCACATGCCATAGAGCTGCTCGAATTCCTTTTATCTCAGAAAAGTAAGGCAGAGATCTCTTTGCCACATTGCTTTTTTAACCACCCCAACACTAGGTGATATCCAGTAGTCGGATTAGTGACAGTTTCTCTTGACCCAAAATTAAGTGCTCTTGACCTGTGGCTTGCTATACGTAGCCCCTCTGTGCCAGATATAGGACTTTCCTGGCACTGCCTGCCAATTGCAGAAGCCTAAGCTCTTGAGAAATCTCATGTGAAATGTTTGCTTCTGGCAGTTTGTTTCTGTATCTAGGTAATTTGGACGGCACTGACATATTTTAGGAAGGTATTTTTAAATATGTACCTTTGTCTACTTTTTTTATGTGTCACTTTTGCTTTATATACTTTGCTGTCAAATTAGTGGCAGTATTATGTAATATAAATATAAATATATAATAATATAAATTTTGTATATATACAAAGTTGGAATCTTTATCTCTTCCTTTTGTCATTGTGAAATGACCCTCTATCTGCAGCAATGCTTTTTGTCTTCAAGGTAACTCATTACCTTTCTCTACAGCTTTTCTTTTTTTTTTTTAAATTTTTTTTAATGTTTATTTATTTTTGAGACAGAGACAGAGCACGAACGGGGGAGGGTCAGAGAGAGAGGGAGACACAGAATCCGAAGCAGGCTCCAGGCTCTGAGTTGTCAGCACAGAGCCCGACGTGGGGCTCGAACTCACGGACCGAGAGATCATGACCTGAGCCGAAGTCGGAGGCTCAACTGACTGAGCCACCCAGGCGCCCTTCTCTACAGCTTTTCTAGATCTACTGGGTTTTCCTTGGGTTGAACTGAAATATTTTGTGATGTTCAAAAAGTAGAGACAGGAAAGTTCACGGAAAGCCAGATTACCCTTATTTTATCCGAATACATTTACTACTGATGCTCTATGAACTGAACAACTGTGATCTTTTCTGCTCTGCACCCCTATGTCTATGGCTATTGTAAGAGCTGCTTTGTTCTCACGTGACCTCACCCCTGCAAGTGAGCATCTGACCTGAGTGAGCCAGGATCATATTTTGCAGAGTTTGACTAGAACTGAGAGTGCCAGTCCTTATCTGTGCTAGGAGCTATAAAAAGTACCTAGGAGATTTGGGTACCCATGTTTCCCATTATGAGAAAGAGAGCTGTCTTTAGTGAGAGAGAAGAAAACTTAATCTGAGAGATGAGGGGTACAGGGGAGGGGTAGGTGGGATGCCATTTGCATTATTAGTTTCAATAGTCTGGGAAACCAGTTGGGTTTCTGCTATCTCAAAGGTCCTCATTTGTCTCCGTCTTTCCTGGATCCTGAGACAATAGCCCCAACCTTTTACTCTAACTAGTTGAAGTTGAATTTCTATCATTTACAACCCAAAGAATTTTTATGAATATGTTCGGCAATGAATTTTCCGCTTTGGCTCTGGGAAGACGCTGGCCACGGTTTTTAGAAAATTAATTTCGGCTAGAGGCTCAGTGCCACCAGCTACAGCTCAGCTCTGGAATTTTAAGAAACAAGATGTTAGGCAGGGCCATCCAGGAAAGTCCGTGTAACCTCTTTTAAGCAATGCTGTCTGGAAAAGTGTTTTATCTTATGGGGTGCACAAACAAAATCTTACCTTTGGCTTATGACCAAAGCCACTATGTGCAGAACCTGATCAGTGAGCACCAGTTGTGAAACATGACCCTGCAGCGTGATGCCAACCTCTCTAGGCAAACACAGCAGTCAAGAGTATGAAAACCAAAAAGAATGTGCATGACGAGCGGGTGAGGAAATGAGTTTGAATTAGCTTCACTTTGAGGCTTTATATAACTGCAGCAGTATTTGGGGAGTATTTATCAAATCCTATTTCTTCCTTTTTGGGTGATATGAAATTACCTTCAGTGGTTGAAATCGGCTTTGCTTGTTGAAGGCTTGATTTTGTTACCCCTGTTTCTCTCTTTCAGGACTCACAGATAGCTGCCCGGTTCCTACAGTCGGCCAATGTTCCACTCCCTGTGGCAGCAGAAAAATATCACAACCAATAAATCAGAAATATTCCAAACAGACTCTAGGTTCAATATTTGTTTGTGTCTGTTTCACTGTAAGGGTGTTATGTTTTGGGGGGGCGCCTGGGTGGCTCAGTCGGTCAAGCGTCTGACTTCAGCTCAGGTCATGATCTCAAGGTTTGTGAGTTCAGGCCCTGCGTCGGGCTCTGTGCTGACAGCTCAGAGCCTGGAGCCTGCTTCACATTCTGTGTCTCCCTCCCTCTCTGTCCCTCCCCTGCTCAGGCTCTGTCTCTCTGTCTCTCTCTCTCAAAAAAAAAAATAAGTAAATAAACATTAAAAAAATTTAAAGAGTATTACGCTTTTCCCCTTGTCAAAGAGTATTATGCTGTTTCAAGGAGGGGTGAAATCACAGGAAATGAGGCTAAGACATAAGTCAGTCATGAATTACTCTTCTCATTTCTGCTTCTTAGTCTGGCCTGTCAAAGTAGCAGAAATTAGGAATTCAGATTATATAATATCATTGGACTTTAGAGAAATATTTACTCAGTAATGTCTTATGAAACTTTATTTGCAAACTTCAACTCACTTTGGGTATGACTATAAATCACATGATTCAAACTGACACTGAAAAATACCCAAGTATCACAAAAATAAGTGAAAATAAGGTTGAAATTGTTCCTTTTTTTGCTACCATAATTAGAAAATGAAGCATTCTGCATAAGTACATTTTCTAAATGACCGAATATAATTTTTTAAATTACTGAAACTGAAGATTTTAAAGATTTTTAAAGAAATGTTTCTAGGACATCATGCATTTCCTTGTCTTACTATGTAGAATAGAAAACACAATAAAACTTATTTATTCAGTAAATATTTATTAAGCACCTAGTATATGCCAGGCACTGTGAGAGGTCCCCAAGCTATGAAGACACACATGATCCTGAACCCCATGAAGGTACATCTTAGCCATTTTCTAAGGACTCATGATTTTTGATGAATATGCATTACAGACCTGATACTGTAAAAAAAATTTTTTTTGTAACGTTTATTTATTTTTGAGAGACAGAAAGATATAGAGCAAGAGCAGGGGAGGGGCAGAGAGAGGGAGACACAGGATCCGAAGCAGGCTCCAGGCTCTGAGCTGTCAGCACAGAGCCAGATGCGGGGCTCCAATACACGAACAGCGAAATCATGACCTGAGCCAAAGTCAGATGCTTAACCGACTGAGCCACCCAGGCACCCCACAGACGAGATGCTTCTAAGTGCTCCTGACTTCCTTAGGACTCAACACCTTGTTAGTTTTGTTGTGGTCAAATCCAACAACTTTGTTTTGCCTCATGACTTCTAATTTGGGAATCTTATTTAATAAGACTTTGTACATGATTAGGTCACAAAAGAGATCTATATTTTCTTCTTTTCCTTATCATTTGATCCTTCCAAGTACAATTGTAGTCTAGCTCTGTATATTGTACAACAAAAGAATACAGTTTTATTTTTATTCATATCATCACATCATTTTTTTTTTCTTCTGTAGAGGTCCTTATGTATTCTCTGTTAGGAGAAATCCAAAATATTGTATAGATTTTGCTGCATTTGACTATTACTGGCATAGAGGAATTTTACTGAATTTTGTAAGTTGATCCATCTGACAGTAAAGCTAACCTCTCACATCACTTCTTTTTGATTACTTGTTGATTCTACTGGCTTTTCTGGTTAGATGATAATATTATCTGCATATGATAAGAGTTTAGGTATTTTTTTTTTTAACATTCTTTATATCTTAGCTTTTTTGTCTTATAGTTAACTCACTAACCAGGAATTTGTAACGTAATGTATGTAATGTATGTAATGGTAAGCGGCCTTATTTTGTTTCCAATCTTAATGGAAAGTTTTAAAATTTCTCTGCTAAGAATGATGTTTGCTTTAGGTTTTTGGTACTTCATCTTTATTAAGTTAAGGAAATTTCCTTTTTTATTGCCAGTTTTTTGAGAAGTGTTTTAAAATTATAAATAGTTATTCAATTATATCAAATTATTTTTTTGCCTCAGTCAAGATAATCATATGATTATCTCATTTAGTTTAGTCATATGGTGAACTACACTGAACCAACCTTGTGTTTCTGGAATCAACCCCACTTAAACATAATGTACTATTTTTAAGACACTTTTGGGTTTCCTTAGCAAATATTTTTATTTAGGATCTTTTACCAATGTTCTTGCATAGAGCTGTAATTTTCCTTCTGTGACCTGTTCTTACCTACTTTGGGAATCAAGGTTAAGATTGATTAGTCTCATAAGAGTGTTTAAATAGTGTTGAACAGTTGGGGTGCCTGGGTGGCTCAGTCGGTTGAGCATCCGACTTTGGCTCAGGTCACGATCTCGCCTGAGTTTGTGGGTTTGTGAGTTCGAGCCCCGTGTTGGGCTCTGTGCTGACAGCTCAGAGCCTGGAGCCTGCTTCAGATTCTGTGTCTCTTCCTCTCTCTGCCCCTCCCCTGCTCATGCTCTGTCTCTCTCTGTCTCTCAATAATAAATAAACGTTAAGAAAAAAAAATCGTGTTGAATAGTGTCTCTTATTATTCTACACTTTATAATGACATATAAGGATATGTTCTCTGGATATGTGATAAAAGCAATCTATAAAATTACCTTGAGACTTGGGGCTTTTGCTGTGTGGAGAATTTTACTACCATTTCACTTTTTAAATTGTTATTTGTTTATTCAGGTTTTAGTTTTTGGACCAATTTTGACATTTGATATTTTTCTTTTTAACCATGTAGTCAGGCGAATCATTTACTGTGTGAGTGTTATTCCCTTAGTTCCTGTTGCAGCTGCTCTTCGGTTTCCCATAGTGTAATAATTTATCTGTGCACTTATACAGTATATAATATCATATAAAATTTATGAATTAGAGAATAGTACATGACATATACACACAACGTTATATGAGATACTACATATGATATATACACAATATACAATACCTATTACATAAAGGTAAAAATACACTGTACCATGTATGGTATGATATACTTCAATATACATGTTCAATTACATATATAAGTAAAATATATAATAAAATATATGTGCAATAATACACCACATCAAGTATAACTGAAAGTTAAAAGCTATTATATATATTATTCATAGTTATTCCTCTTCATGCTGTATTTATTGATCTCTGCACTGAGTGCCCCCTCTCCCTTTCGGGGCTCCCCCTGCACATTCTCACTCTCTCTGCCAACGCTTTGTTTCTGGTGCACATTTCCTCATGTAACCAGTTTCAGGTAGTTAGTCTTCTCTACTTTTCTTTTGTTCTTTCACTCATTTCTCCCTCTTATCTTTACTGTTTCCTTATTTGGTCCTCTGGGGGAGGGGTGTGCTTGTTGCTACTTTTTTCCAGATTCTTGGGTTGAATGCTTAGCATTTGTCTCCAATATTTCTTATTGCTGGCAAATGTGTCCCAAATGAGAAATTTCCTGCTAAGCACTTGTTTAACTGTGTTGTAACAATTTTGGCTTGCAGTATTTCCTTGTGTCTCTGTTATAAGTATTTTGCAATTTTCCTTAGGATATTCTTTTTAACCAAACGGCCATTTAATAGTACGTTACTTAGTTTTCAGCATAGGAAATTAAAGGAAAGTCTTGTTGCTGGATTCTAAGTTTATTGCATGATGATCAGAGAATATAGTCTGTGTGATGCTGGTTATTTGTAATTTAACACAAAGAGTTTTGTAAATATTCCATGTTTGCTCAAAAACAATGCACATTCTCTGTAGGGTATAAAATTCTCTACATCTATTGGTTTGAGCTTATCAATCATGTCATCCCAATATATAATCTTTTACTTGCTTGGTTTTTTGTTTTTACTCAATTTAAAAGTTTCTGAAAGGGCTGTGTTAAAGTCTCCAATTACTGATTTTCACTCTGCAGGACAATGCTTTACATATTTATAGAATATATTATTAGGCACATATATGCTCATTATTCTTACATCTTTGAATTACCATTCCTTTTACTAACATATAGCATCTTACACAACTCAACCAGGGAAATATCAGGGAAGTAAGAAAATTTTAGATGGCACAAACATGCAGGGATTTAGTAACCAATCCTATGTAAATGAGAAGATGGCTCCCATTGTTAGCTTGGAAATCTGGGTGGATGACAATAGGAATCACTAGGATAAGATACACAAAGGGCAAGAAGGAGTAGAAAAGATGAAATGAGTAAACCTTTATTCATCTATTTATTTCCTCATTAAGTAAATATTTATTGAGTGCTTATTATATGTTAGGTAGTATACTAGGCATATTTGCCCAGAAAGTTTTCAGGTTACGTTTAAGATAAATTAGCCCCATAACCTCATCAAAGTTTTGCTCACAAACCATCAAAGTATAAAGACAAATCATAGAGATTCATTTACAAGAAATTGAATGTAATGGACTTTCTATAGTGCATGGCACCTATAGAGAATTTCCAGGCTAGAAGTAGGTTTAAGATCAACAGATTAGCATGATTTACAAGCTACAACTTGATTCCAACTAAAAAATAATGAGTTTATTCTTACAAATGAAATGATCCTATCTATTAGCATCAAACTGGACCTATAGCATATCCTCTTTGAAGGTTTCAATCTTCAGTGAGTGCACGAATTACCTGGATGCTTGATAAAAATGCAGATTCCTGAACTTCAACCCCAGAGATTCAGGAGGTCGGGAGGGAGCCCGAGTGTCTACATTTACCAAGCTTCTCATCTTACTATGTATTTAGCAAGCTCCTCAGGTTACTACTGTATTTTGAGAAATGCTGCTGGACACTTTACTAATTCAAATTACTGGATGTTCATAAACAAAGAAACAGAATCCAAAAACTTACTGCCTCCAAGACTGGGAATGGACAATTGCCAAACATGTAGATTTATTTAGATGAGATCTTGTTTCTCAGGGACTGCAAATTTGCTTCTTAAATACATTTAGAATGTTTAAAAAATGTATTAATATCGTTTAAGGGAAATAATCTCCATAGAAGGTATGAAAAACATAATTTTCTTACATTTCCAGCTACACAGTCTCCAAACTAGCCTTGTTTCTATATCTGCATAAAGGCTTTATTTTAATTTAATTTTATTTATTTTTAAGGCTTTATTTTTTTATTGCTAGGGATTCCTCTTTTAATAATGTCAGGCTCAGTGACCGCACAGATTTTTTACTAGTCCCTTCCATTGTGGAAGAGGCCCATCTTGTTGTTAGTTTCCCGGCTTAGGAAAGAGAGGGTAGTGAGCAAATTCTCTAGTTTTCTGTTAGCTGAGAAGATAAAAATTTACTCATTTTGACCCTGCTAAAATATTATTTTTCGCCTCTAGAAACTACCAAAAATCAGCAGCAAGTCACAGTGTCCTGTGATTTCTGGAAACATCTTGGGAGCATTCTGGGGAAAAAAAAATCCCATGATCACCCTTTATCCGTAAGGAGATTTTTTTCTCTTCTCCCCACCCCCCCACTTAGGAAAACACTCTAATTTGCTTCCTGCTGACAACTGAAGCAGGTTTGGGAAGCTATTCAACTTTAATAATAAAAGACTCTATGTAGATTATAATCTGCTTAAATTCAGAACTGTTCTGGGATTAAGACACAGAAGTAAATTTGAAAATAGGGCTAAAATTGAATCAGGTTTAATATCCATGGTATTAAAGGGATAAAGACAATCATTATGTATTAGCAGATATGGACCTTTGGACTAGGATAACAAGGTTGCCCCCAAACTGAACACTCAACAGATAGTGTAATGAATAAGCGTATATGATAGGCCATCCAGTTAGAGAATTATAAAAATTTATAGGCAAGCACTGTACAAGGGATTTTTCACAACATATTCTGAGCTGACAACTAGATTAAATGGAAAAACATGTACAACATTGGAAGAGGGCCATTGTGAATGGAAAAGTACACACTGCAACCAAAATGAGCATCATCAAACATGGGGCTGTTGGAGCACTTGGATTTAACCCAACAACGAATGACCCTGCAGCAGAATGAAGGTGAAGACACACACCAGGCTGGCAGACGGAGGAGGACACAGGGGTGCCCACGATTTGAAAACCTAGGGGTACATAGTATCTCCCATGATGAAAAGTGACTGCTATGTTTTAGTGACGGTCTCAGGTGATTAGAGCCTACACTGTCTCTCTTACCTGCTGATCTCATGATGCCTTATCAAAAGATTAATGATCTTTATTCAGTACGAACTGTTAATACTAAGCCCAGGGGGGGCAGTCAGTGGTATCTCCAGTCTTCTAAATTCAACTACTTGGTTGATTAATTGTTCTGGAATTTTGACAGGGACTGGTACTGGCTTTACTGGCTTCTCACGTTTATAGCCCATTCTTTCTTTCTCTTTGAAAACCAGAATAACATTTGCCAGTCTTAAGTCCTGGTTATTAGAAAATACATACTTAAACCACAGTGAGATCATCATGAACATATACTGGTAATCATACGCTGCCCGGGGGTGGGGGGTGGGGGGTGGGGAATATAAAATGATTAAAATTGTGTTGAAAAACAGTCTGGAATTTTCTTAAAAAGTTAAACATACACTAACCATATATCCAGCCATTCTACTCCTAGGTATTTACCTGAGACAGTTGAAAACATGTACACACAAAACTTGTGTGCAAATGTCTGTAGCTGCTCTATTTGTAATAGCCAGGTACTGCAGTCAATCCCAACGTCCATCACTAAGTAAAGGGATAAATGAATTACAGTATATCTATGCTGTGGAATACTACTTAGCAATAAAAAGAACTATCTGTACACACAACAACATGGATGAATCTCAAAATTGCTATCATTTAGCAATTCTTTCATTAAGAACCAGAAAAAGAGTGTGTATTACTCCACATATTTAAAACTCTAGAAAATATGAACAAATCTATTGTGACAGAAAAGAGATCAATGTTTTCTGGTGACAGGGGTGGACAGGAAGGGAAAGATGGAATTATAAAGGGGTACAGGAAACTTTTGGGGTGATAGATTCTTGATCATGACACGGGCTTCACAGGTGTATACATATGTCACCAGTAATCAAAATGTATACTTTACATATGTGCAGTTTATTGCATGTCAATTATGTCTCACTAAATGTCAATAAAACATAACATAAAGTGATTGCCTTTCACCGTTAGTGTTGGGAACAGAAAGAAGGCATCGCAGTAAGACACGTGTCGGGAGGTCCAATAGCATGTGCAGAAAGAACCATTAGGGTTTCATGATCCCTGCTCAAACTGGTTTCACCCATAGTTTTAGCTAACAAATATATATTTTGTAGTTGGCAAGCAAGGTAAATTATATGATGACCATAAAAGCTTTGGTATGGTGACAGCCATACAAACAAATGACTAAGTAAATAAATGTCCCATTAAATGAAAAATAGCACCAACTTAAGAGAAAGACGACCTTACTTCCCATTGGAGTTTCCTCTGACACATTATTGACAAGTGGCTCGTGTTGGATCGGGTGAGCCTCTATTTGCCGCTCTGGCATTGGATGATTATGTATACTAATTGGGCATAGAAATAGAATTTTGTGAAAACGTCCATCTTGTGAAGCTTCTTTGTTCTAATTTCTAGCATAGATTGCCTGCTGCTTGAACCCAAAGTATATTCCCTCTTACTGGCCCTTAAGCCAGCGGTCCTTATTTTAAATGCAGATTCTGAGGCCACAGCCAAGACACTGAGAAAGTCTGAGGAAAGGCCCGGGAATGTGCATTTTATAAATAGGTGGTATGAGACAGAGGGTCTGAACACCATGCTTGATTCTCTAAGCCTGAGGACAAAAAATGACGTCTCATCCGTACCATCCGTCCACGTTACAGACTATCAAATCTCCAAAACAGCTCCTTAACACGTTACCAGCTTTTTAAATCACAGGGTCTTTCCACATCTTATCCCTTCATGGGGAACACATTTTAAACCATTTGTATTGCTTCGCCTACCAGAAAAGTCAGTCAAAAACAGAAACTTTTCACAGCATTTACTGCTCTATCATCAGCCTTGGAGGTTTATAGATTACTGAAATAATTGTGATATTAGAGGATGGGCCCCCTGCTCTGCATCTGCTATATATTATTCTGCAGGCATAATAACCTCGATAAGCTTGTGTACAAGCAATTCAACTTCAAATGTGGGTTGGTGGAGGCACTGCGTACCCTAAGTACAGATTCCAGAACATGTTCGAAATAACCACTACAAGATGTTCTGGAATTGAGCTATAATGTTAGCCTAACAGATATTGGCAGGCATTCTTTTTTATTTGATAAAACAAATAAGGCAGTGGAATTTATTGTACTATTTAGTAGGGGAAACAAAGCAAAAACCTGTAAGAGAAAACAAAGAAGCTCTTTTGCTTTTAACAAAGAAACTAATGTAAATGCCTTAAAAGGGGGGCTGCTTATCATCTTGGGCAACTTGCCCACATCTGGACCTCAGCATCGCGTGCGTGGACTTCCTCCTCTCCTGGGCCCTCCCCCAGCCCTCTCTCAGCCAATCGATTGCAACATCCTTATTGGACTGACCTGCACAGCATTTCTCAGCTCGTCCTCTTGTCTCCATGGCCTGTCACCTGGGTCAGGCCTTCCTCACCTCTCACCTGACCATTTGCTACAGCCAAGGCCAATGCAGCGTAAGTCTCCACGTGTGGTCTTCAGACCTGCAGCATCAGCATCTCCTGGGAACTCGTTAGGAATGCAAGTTCTCAAGCCCCTCTCCTGACCTCCTCCAGACTTCCTCCAGAGACCGTGGGGGTGGAGCCCAGCCATGGCTGATTTAACAAGTCCTTTGGGTGACTGCTCGCTCAAGACTGAGAACCATCGCTCTGAGCGTCGTCCCCTTGGTGGGTCCTCTTCCTAGCCACAATTATTTTACCCACCACTGACAAAGAAAATTTCCAAAGCATAGATATGATCATATCGCTCCCGAGGGTGAAAGCCTTCAACCTCCCTGATTGTTAATACCGGTAACATGGAATGTCTCCTGGGCACTCCCTCTGTGCTAGGCAGAGTGGCTCCCAGCTGGGCATAACGGATATTTAGGACACGCACGAGGTGTGGATGTGTGACCACCTACTCTTTGTGGTATCTGCAGTGGTCCCCATCAGTGGCTCCCAGCCCTGGATGCACATTAGAGTCACCTGGCAGGCTTGGTAAAAATATACCACCCAGGAACAATTAGGTGGGTCATGTATCATGTTTTCAGAAGCTCCCTGAGACGATGTGTGTGAAACTGGGGTTGAGAGCCACCAATCTCTGTGACCCCTATCTTCTCAGCCTGATTCTCCCACAGCTAAGGTGGCTTTGTCCCCATCGGCAGTGGCGGCCACTGCCTTGCCTCTGGCTCTGTCATCCATCTCGTTCTTGGACAAAGGAAGGTAAGAAACTGGGGGGCGGTGGCTGAGCTGACTCGGCATCCTGTCATCTACAATCCACCCAGTGTCTCCAGTTTAGAAACTGCCCTGGCCTCTCTGCACTCCACTTTCTACACCGCAGCCTGAGTGAGCTTGTTAAATCTGAGTGGTCTTATGCTCAGACCCCTCCCTCCACCGGGCTTCCCATCCCATTGACAGTAAAAGCACGAGTTCACCCCATGACTTACGTATCTTCTCCTTTTCCCCCACCCCTCATGCCATTCACCTATTGCCTCTCTGGCCTTAGCAACTAGTACTCTCCCTCCAGCTTACTCCTCTCCAGCCACCCGAACTTCTCACCATTTCTTAGGCACACTCCTGCCTCAGGATCTTTGCACGTGCTGCTTCCTCTGCCTGCAATCATCCTCCCCTACTTAACCACTTTCCTTCCTCCTTTACCTCTTTCAGGCCACAGCTGTCATCTCAGTAAGGCCTGCCCAGACCATTCTATTTAAAATTGCTAACATCTTCTCTGGGTTTCCTGCTTTCATCTTTGCTTTATTTATTTATGGTGTTTATTATCTACCTCTCAACACAAACTTCGCAAGGGAGGGAGCTTTGTCTGCTGTATCCCAGGACTTAGACAAGTGTGTGCACATAGTGAGTGCCTAATAAATATTGCTAGAATGAATGAATGGCTGGGCCCATGCCCATCTCATAGTCCACAGTGGAGCCTGGGCCTCTGTCTTGACCCCTAGGTGGCCTCTCCTCTATCCCAGGCCATCTAAGACAGGATCTCTCCTCTGGCCTGGCCTACAGGGATGATAGAACTGCTTGGCACACCAGCCAGGGTGCTCATCCCTCCTGCCACATCTAGTTCTGCCTCTGCCCTGCCTGCGCTCCTCTGTTAGCCCAGCTGGCTCAGCCCAATCCTGCTGCCTATTTCGACAGGTGCCTATTGGCATGTGGTAGATACACTAAGTATATTAGTCTATACCATTCTGGTGGAAAACACCAGTGGGCAGGTCTGTCCCATTTATCTCGGGAGCTCTAACAGAGGATCCATCATGTATCACCAACACTGAACCAAGATCCAATGTTATATCTATTTATCTGTCTTTCTATTGTCCATCCTCCCTGGACTATAAGCTCCAAGGGACAGAGATTTCCATTTCTTGTTGTTGTTGTTTATTGTAGTTCTCCAGTGCCAACACAGTGACTGACCCATCGTCGTCACGCATTACATAAATATTTGTTGAATGAATAAACGCATCCCACGGTTATTGGTTAAACACGTCGCTGCCACTGCTGAGTTCTCAAGGTATGAAAATTAAATAAAAAAAGCAACACAGGGCACTGATTCCATTTCAGAGAATTTACAGAGTGGGCTGCCAGGATTCCTGGTTCACACCCTTCATCATTCACACCCTTTGTTGCTTGGTCCTGAAAGGGGAGTCAGCAAGAAATAAATCACATGTGTGGAAAGTCACTTTAGGAATGCTAGTAAAGGTATAAGATAACACAAATGGACTTTCACAGCCATATATTACAAAATCAACAAGCACCTATTGCAAAACCTGAAAAATTGACATCTAGACATTTGCAAACTTCCAGATGTGAGATGATGACAGGTGGGACCAAGCAGATATGTAATTGATATTTTTACTTTTCATGGTGAGACGCAGCCTTAAGGAACTTAGAAGAACAATTGTAAAGTAAGCTACATTCTCTTATGCTGAAGAAAAATGGCGATTTATGGTGCTTTCCTATGACGATATTTCCTGGGCCACAACAGTCTTGGGAACAGAAAGCAAAACAAAAGAAAACAAAACATCTGACACTTCTGATGGTCACAGAAGTGCTGGTTCTTTGTCTTGCCTCTGACGGGAACAGGAAGTACAGGGACAGTGTCTTATTCTGGGGGCACCGTGAAGGAGACCTGCGTACGTCATCTCATCTGGTTGTCCTAATCGTCTATGAGGAAGAAGTAATTATTCCCAAGTAAAAAATAAGGAAAATGAAGTTCAGCAAAATCTAAGTGACTTTAAGGTAGGAATTTGGGGACACCAGAAGGACGGACGTTCCCTCTGCTTTCCCTTCCCTCTGACCTCCACGCATCACCCACCCCCAGGCTCCTCCCCTCCTCAGCTATTTGCGAGACTTGCTCATGGCCGTGGATACACTTACACTAACACGGAAGCATAAATATTTAGTGCAAACAAAGGACATACTCATACTAAAAATCATTTATTGCTTATCTGAAATTCGAATGGAACTGGCTGTCTTGTATTCTTATTTTCTGAATCTGACAATCCTATTTCTGGTATTCCTTTGGAAAGAATTACTCTTTTTGTGCCGTGATAGAAGAGGATTTAACTAAAAATAACAGAATGTGGAGGAAAACCGTAGGAAGTACTTGTACATCTTAACCTCTTAAGTACTTGTACATCTTACTCTCACCTCATTAGCCTGCAATGCCACTAACCAGACTGGGTCGTAAACCACCATTATTTGTGAGCTTGTTTCTCCCCCAACAGATGATGAGAGGCTGCGGGGAGGAGGATTATTTGCACAACCCATTCCATGCGTTTCCTTAGCACGTCATTCAGTGCCCTCTCAAAGGGGCACCATCTGTTGGAGTATCCAAGCAAACTGGTCCCACCCAGAGGAATGAGGGAGGACAAGGGCGGGGGGGTGTGGATGATTGGCGGGGAGGTATGACCTTACCCGAGTGGGAAATATACTCAGTCCTGTGTACGGAATACACAGATTCCATATTTGCGAATTCACCTGCTGGCAAACATTTATTTGTGACCCCCTAATCAATACCTGTGGCCCTTCAGTCATCGTTCACAGACGTGCACAGAGCAGGAAAACGCCGGAGTCAATGGACACGCACGTTCCCAGCCTAACCTAGAGAGAGCAAGGGGAGGCTTGGCCGGCTTGTTTTATCTCTCCTAGTGTAAACAAGAGTCCTTCGTACAGTGTATTAGGTACCACGTCTTCCACATTTTTGTACTTTTTGTGGGTGATTTCATTGTTTGGAATGGCCCCAAAGTGCGGCCTAGTGTTGCTAAGCACAGAAAGGCTGTGATGTGCCCCGTGGAGCAAATATGTGTGTTAGATAAGCCTTGTTCAGTCATGAATTAGTCATGCTATTGGCCATGAATCCAATGTTAATGAACAATTTTATATATATATATATATATATATATATATATATATACACACACACACACACACACACACACACATATATATACACACATATATATGTATATATATGTATATATATAACATATGCACGATCAATATAACATAATAATATAATTAGCTATATACATAATAAGTCATCTTTAAACAGAAACACTTAATCAAACATGCTTAGGTGTCGATCTGTTGATGAAAGTATGACCATGGCTCACGGGAACATGGCTCCCCTAGGAGCCGTGATTCAGTATTCTCTCATTTAAGGTTCATAGCGACCTGACACCCTAACTGCTGTGCATAATGAGAATCAACTTCTATCTCCTAGATTTTTTCATTTCTAGGATCATGACAGTTAATTCATCATGCTGGCATATGGACAACTTTGGGTCAGAGAGATAGATTACTAAAACACTTCTCTCAAAAGAGGGAAAAAGCCTGGCAGACCGTGATCTTAGAAACTGGAGAGGGGATCCAATGGACTTGCTACTTTTTCCCAAAACCGAAGGTGATCCTTTTGAGAACATTCCAGAAGCAAGCCTTCCTGTTTCTGGCATTGGCTTTTTCTTTACAAACTTAATTTTTATTCCTACTTCTCAAGGAGAAAGTTTCCTGGCAGCAGGTGATGGTGCTGATGGGATTTTATCTCAGGATCAGATATCTTTTTGTTTGGCTCCGAGAAAAATCCAAGCGATGGATTGCTTCAGAGCTTGACAAGCATAGGGTTAAGATGTCCATGAGATTTTTATTAATGTAGCCAGGAGAGGCCAGAAAAAGCCGATTTATCGATGTCAGCCCCCTTAACCCCATTTTGCCTGAATGACTCAATCATCAATTGCACAGGATCTTGTTTCTTCTGGGAATGCTAAAGGCTGTTAGAATTAAATTACCATCGCTCAAACATTTTGTACTTGTTGCTTTTGAAAGAAAGCCTTGTCCAAAAGGCCTCTTATCTCCTGGAGTGAGGTACAGAAATCCTTGAACAAAACCAGACAGGTGGATTAGAAGATGTTCTCCGAGTCCTTCTTTCTTTTTTTTTGAAGTTAGACAGAAACAGGCTCTTCAACCCCTGACTGGGTGGGAGGTGTTTGTGAATCAGCAGCTCCTTCTTTCAATTCCCTCCTCCTTCAGTGCGTCAGGCTCAGCAGACTCAGCCAGGGGCAGAGTGGTGAAGGGACTCGCCCGGATTTTGCTATTTCTTTACCTCCCTCATCAAGGTCTCTGGTGTTCATTCTCCATCCTCACTTTTAGGGAAAAAATACCAAGTAAAGGAGTTTCTGAGAGTATACATTGATAAAACCATTTTTGGGGGCAACTGGCAATATCAGTTTGAATTTGGAATGTGCCTACCCTTTAACCCGGCAATTTCACTTTGGGAAATTTATCCTACAAATAAATACACACACAAATATCTGTGGATACAAATGACCACGAAGTCCTGTTTTTAACAGTAAAAAAAAAAAAAAAAGAATCCCCAAAACAACAACAAAAAACCCCTAGAATTAACCTACAATGTCATATGTGAAATCCATTAAAGAACAAGGCATCTCTCTCTGTACTGACTTGGAATGATGTCTGCTAACCAAACATGGCAGGCTGCAGGAAATGTACAGTATAGTCTAGCTGTGTGAACAGAACATGTGTGCTTAGAAAATGTGTCAAAGGATGATCACAATCTGTTGATCATGGTAATCTCGGTGGCCATTAGAATTGGGAAATGGCAGGTCGGGGGGAGGGTTGGAGCTGAGGGGTGGCTTTTCATTTGTATTTTACATATGTTTTATTGTTTATTTTATTACAGTAAACATTTCTTACTTTTATGCTGCTGTAAAAACACATTTTACGAAAGATTCCGAAAAGTTTTATTTTTCATTCTAGGAACTTCTGTGGAGAGGTAATGAATAACACCACCTCTTGGATAATGACACGTCACAGCGTTGGGCCGCTGTGTTCATGATGTGCTGACTCCATGGTCCACTTCATTGATGCTGGATGGATTTAGATGCTTTACGCCTCATTTCTGGGCTACCTTTCATATGGTTATCTGTGACACACTGAAGAACAGGTATGGAGAATATTTAGCCATGAGAGGATTAGCTGCCAAGAAGTGGGGTCCAGTTAGATGGGGCCTAACTGGTGTGCAAGAGTTGGGGGCTTAGAAAGTGACCACTCAGTCACTAAAACTTAATGACCTTGACCAATGTGATTGGTTCTGAAGTAACACTACTGAAAACTCATCCTTGACATATAGCAGGAGCAAGAAAGAGGGCAAGTAAAATGCTGCACTGATCTGAATCCAGAAGGAGAAATCCAGAAACTCTGCTTTCAACAGTTTCATCCATAATCATTTCAAAAGACATTTGTGGCCTAGTCACTGTATTTGTTGACGTGTGCTGTGTAAAAATATATTCTTTGAGCTTTGACCAATTGATTGATTCATTCAGTTATTCAGCCAGCATGGATAGAGCTCCCGCTATGTGCTAAGCCCTGGGTGTCATTTAAATAGTAAAACAATCACTCACTCATGCTTAGCAAAGCCCACAAGAAAATACTCAAGCATTTGAGTGCCGAGGAGGAGTCGAGCATAGCTGAGGTGTGAAGTGCCGACTTCCGTTACTACAAATCAACACTAGCGTCTGTTGTAATAAATTGCTTATTTGAAAATGCTAATAAAGAAACTTCCCTGAAGGTGATAGGCAAAATGTCCTCATTCAATTTTAAGCTGTCATGTTTCTTTTTATTTTATTTTATTTTTTAATTATTTTTATTTTATTTATTTATTTTTTTAATTTTTATTAAAAAAAATTTTTTTTTTAACGTTTATTTATTTTTGAGACAGAGAGAGACAGAGCATGAACAGGGGAGGGGCAGAGAGAGAGGGAGACACAGAATCTGAAACAGGCTCCAGGCTCTGAGCTGTCAGCACAGAGCCCAATGCGGGGCTCGAACTCACGGACCGTGAGATCATGACCTGAGCCGAAGTCGGACGCTTAACCGACCGAGCCACCCAGGCGCCCCATAAGCTGTCATGTTTCAAAACAAGTAGGAATCAGATGAGTCAATAGCGCAAAAAAATTCTTTTGGCCAACGTCCGCAGACAGAAACTGGGAACCGTTTTTATTTCAGATCTCCAGGAAAATATCTAAGGAGAGACGGCCTCATTCAAAGGAAAGGATCCATATCATCTACAAGGATCCCTCAAGGAGAAGATAACAGACAAGCAGGGGGTGGGGGGACCAACATAAAGACTCACCTCTGAGCAAATGAAAAAACAGAAACAGGCCAACATAGGAATCTTGTACGAGGACCTGTGAGAGCGGCTTCTGGCGCTTCCTGCCAAGCACAGAGCAGATCCCAGCTCCTCTGTGGTTCTCTTCTGGACTGAAATAAGAAAAAGACATTCATTATTTCTTCTGCCTGCCTAAGAAACATATTCCTCCTTCCCTCTCAGATATCACCTATTTCACTGCCCCCCCAACCCCTTTCTGTTAACCAACAATTTTTGCTGAATCTATGAGTCTGTTTTTTTTGTTTTGTTTTGTTTTGGGTGGTTTTCTGTTTTGTCTTTTAGATTCCACATATAAGAGAAATCATACAGTATTTGTCTTTCTCCATCTGACCTATTTCACTTAGTATAATACCCTCCAGGTCCATCCAGGTTGTTGCAAATGGCAGAATTTCATCCTTTTTTATGGCTGAGTAATATTCCATTGTATGTATATGTGTAGGTATATATATGTACAGGTATATAGGTATATATACATATTACATATGTATATGTGTATATATATGTTATACAATATTACATATTACATAATACATATACATTTTATATATATATAAATACATATATATATATATATATATATATATATATATATATATATACCACTTCTTCTTTATCCATTCATCTATGGATGGACACTTGGGCAGCTTCCAAGTCTTGGCTATTGTAAATAATGCTGCAATAAACATAGGGGTGCACATGTTTCTTCCAATTGGTGTCTGAATCTGTGTTTTGACACGGGTTCTCAGTGCTCCAGAGAGAAGAGAAACAAAGACATGTAAATACAAACATTCTTCACCCTGCTCTCACCCACCTGGAGGTGAACTTTGGGTTGCTACTTATTGTGTGACAGGCAGTACGCTAAGTATTTCAGTAAAAATAGTCAACATTTACTGAGCCCTTATGAACTGTTGGGTAACTTTAAGTTTTACATATATTAAGTCACTTGATCGTCATAGTTTACCTGTAAGGTTGGTGTTCTTACTCTGTTTCACAGAGGAGAGAAGTGGGGCACTGAGAGGTTAACTTGTCTAAGATACCACAGTGAGGGTTTGAACCTGGGCAGTCTGACTCCCAAGTCTGCTCTTGTATGTGATTATGACAATGCCTCTCCATTCTTTATCTCACTTAACTCTTACCCCAGACATCTGCCCTAGGGACAATTACTCTCCTCATTTCACTGATGAGGAAGCAAAGCCTTGAAAAGGCTGAGTGAACTTGCCCAAGATCACAAAATGTTTCATTTTGGTAGACTACCCTGGATTCAAACTCAGATTTATTCAGTTCCTATCATTCTCTTTTATAGCATCTTGTAATTCCCTTCACTAACCTACATACTTAAAAGACTGTACTAATATCTTCTAGGTCATGGAGATGGCTTGCTGTTGGACTAACGAGTTGAGTGAGGTCCTAGGTTTCCCACTGAGGAGCTGAGTGACTGGGTTATACCCCATGGCACCTCTCTGCCTGCCAGCCATTCTCTACCCTCCTCTGCTCTTCCCTGTGTTCAGGGACCACCTCATCCTGCTCATTTGTCCTCTGGCCTCCTGTTGGGTTCAGCTAATGGGGTATTTAACACAGTGCTTACCCTTGTCCTTCCTTGCCCCCTTCCCCCCCCGCCCCCCCCACTGTGGCCACTGGTCCCCTTAGGTGGCTCTTCTTCTATGGCTCTCACTCTCCCTGGAGGATGATAACATCATGCCTCCCTGCTAACCCACCACCCAGCCCCTTTGAGCCTAGAGATGATAACAGCTCTCCACTTGTTAGTTTCCGGGGGCTTCATCATGTCTTATGGATGGGTGCACTATTTCTTGACAGAGCTCTGACTGACTGAAGACCCTTAAACAAGGCATGCAGATTTTCGGCCTCAGTTTCCTTTAATGTAAAATGGGGATATGATATCTACCCAAATGGTACTATCATATTTCAATTGCTCAGGACAGTACCTGACCCAAGGTAAGTGGGCACTAGATAGCAGCCATTTAAATGACCATTTTCATCATGACTATTCCATGCCCTGAGGACCTCAGGCACTGATCACCCATGATATGTGACTAGGCAGGATTATCATAAACAGCAGGAATTCATGCCTCCTTAGCAATCTCAGTGGGAGTACAAAAGTGGGTCTCCATGATCCGTGACTCTGTGGCCAGTACACTCTTTACCTTTCACTAAGGCTGGCCATTAGAAATAACAAAGTTTGGTTTTTTCGAGATCATACTTTTTAAATTGACCACATGCTGTGCTTAATTCTTAAGTGCTTAATTCTGACAGTGACTTTAAGGAGTGGTTCCCAGTTATAACTCAGACGAAGTGGCCTACCCAGGGTCAGCCACAGGCAATGAGGCTGCGATTAAACTCATGCCGAACTCACATCTCTCTGTCCCTGAAGCCTGGTTCTGTGGTCCCTGTGGGAGCTGGAGGGGGGATGGCCATCAACAGCAGGATCTCCCTGCTTCCTTCCAAGAGGAAGCTCAGCTTTCTTAGTGGTGCATATCCAACAATACAACACTCGCCTCCCTTCTTCCCCCCACCAAGCCTACTTATTAATCTGTGATACAGGAGGCAAACTGGGCCCCCCAGGGTGCCTAATGAGTTTGGTAAGCCAGTAAAAGGGGCAATGCTGAGTCTTGAGGTGGGTGTGTGTGATTAAGCTGTGGGGACTTCAAAGTGAGGTCAGGGGTCTGTGGAATCCATCAAAGGAAGCTTCTTGCCAGGAGCCACACAGAAGGATGACAGAGGGAGAGGGACTCCTGCGGAGAGGGAGGGCTGGCTGGGGGCTCGAGAGGGAACAAGAGGCTGGCAAGGCAAGCACAATAAAGGCGTCAGCAGGGATGAGGCCTCTGCATCCCCACATGAGTGATGGGGTTCCTACTAATGAGAAGCTTAGAGACAGAGTGGGCCCCAATGAGCCCCGGAGGCAGAGGAGGAGACGAGGGGTGCCCGTGCCAAGAGCGCTGACAGAGATCTTGGCTGCAAAGCCGCCCAGGACAGGGAGCTCAAATTTGCTTTCTCATTAGCTGAAATATTTGGAATAAATAAACGGATGTCTCTGGAGCCCATGTTATTGCATTTGGAATCATCTGTCATCAGGTTTGGGAGAAGGAAAGACATTCACGCCTCTGAAGTATATCCATTTTGAAAATACTTGAATAGACTGGTCACTTGCGGGAAAGAAAAGATGCACTTATGTAGGTTTTCCCCTCCCCACCCCATGCTCAAAGAAAACACTCCATGTGTACATTAACCTTACAAAAAGAAAAGAAAAGAACCCCCCAGGCTTTCTTGCTGACTAAGAGAGAAAGAGTAGACAGTTGTCTCACTGAGGATGCTCGGCAGGGAGCTGGGGACCTTGACATAACCTTAACACATTTAGTGAGGGGAGTCTTTCTCCATATGACATCTTCTAGGGATGGGCTTTGAGAATCTCTAAATAAACCTCACACTGAGTAAATACCTGCAATATATATATATATATATATTTGGCCTGTTTAGCCCGCGTTTGTTGGGGTCTCCCTGCTTCTTGAGAACCAGACAAAATTGGCCTTACTTTTCTGTGGATCAATAAGGGGGTGACAGTTTCCTGGTCATCTCTGGGTCTTCCTCAGTCGACAAACCATTTCATCGGCCTGCGTATCCATTCCTGGTGTACAGAAAGCTAAGACACAAAACCAGGCTTCTTCCTTCACTCCCCCAGAAAGACTCACTTCCCCAGAAAGACTCACATACAACAGGGTGTGTTGTATGTGTAATCAGATCAGCTGGGGACTTTGAGGATCAGAGGAGTTATCTCCAAAGCAAATGTGAACAGACTTAAAATTGGATATTAGGTATCCTGTCCCGGAAAGTCCTCTGGGAACCCCTCCTGGGGATTTTACCGGATCACTTCATATCACAGGTGCCCCAGCCTCAAATCAGATGGGTGACCACCCCCCCCCCCCCCCGGCTTCCCATATTTCTCTGTTGTTACTTCCTTTGCTCGTCACACACACCACCACTGCCACCACCGTGGTCATCACCACCATCATCACAGCCATTATCGTCACCACCATCCCCCCCCACCACCACATAACCACCATCACCACGTGATCACCACTGTCACCCATCACCATCATTACCACCACCACCACATCACATCACCGTCACCGCCATCATTGAGGGCCCTCGCCAGAATCTCACCACGCTGACACCCTCATATGAGACTTCCACCCTCCAGAACAGTGAGAAAATACGTTCCTGTTGTTTAAACCACCCAGTCTATGGTATTTTGCTATGGCAGCCTGAGAAAACCAGGTATTTTCCCAGATAAAGTCAGTGTATCCCCCACCCCGCCCCCCAGCCACCAAAAGTAATTTTGTTATTGCCATTAGTACAATTGATCTTTTGACCCCCTCTCCTTCTCAGTATACAAGTGTCAACAAAGAAAAAAATCTAATTTCTCCCTTCAGGGTCCTTTGTAGAGAGGAGATGGCTCTGGACTTTGCCCCTAAATGGCTGGTTGGGCTTAGGTGTCTGATTTATCATTCTAAGTGTAAGTTCATCTGCAGATTAAGTGCATTAGTTGGAATAGATGATTTATGGTGAAATGTATGACTTGATGATTTACAGAGACAGCAACTGTAGATAATCCCTGAACAATAGCAAAACCTTATGAATAAATGTAGTATGAAGGCTGGGAATGCAAACTGTTGGCATCTTCTCTTGGAGATAATCTGTGCATCTGGAAGGATAATCCTGGGAAGGTGCTCCACACCTCATCTCATTGAATTTCACTTAACATTAAAATCAGGATTGAGTATGCAAGAGGTTGATAATGTGTTTTCCTTATAATACCCCCAACTTAGGGCCTACTTCTGTGAGGCCCTGGGATGAAATAGTTGAGACGTCTTTCAAGTTATTCCATTAATCTGAACTTTTTCTTTTTAGAAGAAGGAAATTTTTCTATCCTGCATCATTTAAATTCTTTGTCATTCTCTAAGTATTTATGGAACCCTTAATAATATCTCCTATTATGCTTGGTAACATGATCATTTATCTCAAAAAAAAAAGTGTCCTCTGAATCATCTGAGGATCTTGATAAGAAGAATTCTCTAAATCTCTTTTTAATTACAGAAGATTCAGAAGTCCTTTGTACACTGTGCTAAAGCACACTTCCTTCTTGGCATTTGCTCCTTCTCTATGAATCCAGAGGAATGCAAGAATCCAGAAAAAAAACCATTTGGTTTTATCTGGGTCAGATCTAAAAGACTCCTCATGGGAAGCATGAATTTCCTGCCTTGACAAAGATAAAATGATGACCAACTCCTCTGAATTTGTAAAACAGAAAGTTTTGAGACAGCAGCAAGTTGGGTCAAAAGCCAGCTGGACAATCCCTTTTAGGAAAAGAACGTGGGATCTTGAGTTAGGAAGTGAGAGTTCTGGTCTTGGCTCTGTCACTTGGGTGCTATTTCTTGCTGTTTAGAGGGACATTCATAATATTCTCCCCCAACAGGGTTGTCCTATAGGTTGTGGTAATACAGGTGATTGATGTCTTTGAGAAAGCCCAATAAATGGCTCCATCTTCCCTGATTAAACTCTGAACTAATTGACACATAACATAAAAAGAGTCAGCCAGCTTTTACTGACAAAATCTAGGCTGGTAAATATAGCTTAGTGTAAGAGCCAACAATAGTATGCTAACTTCTGACTCCCCAGTTTCAACCCTGCAACAATATGGGGCTGGGAGAGACATTTCTTTCTAACCTTGGTGATTCATACTGGGATATTTCATGTGTTAGATTCTTTGCTTCAAGATACAGACACCATTCTGTTTAACTTAAGCAAAATAAATATGTCAGAAGAATAATGAGGACTCACAGAATGGACAGGAAGAAGGATAAGAGTCAAACCACCCTAGGGCTGTGTTGGGTTGAGGCTGGGTTAAAGAGGCCAAAAGACAGTATCATGGCAGGATGTTATAGTGAAGACCCTGGCCTGTTGATGACTAGAGGAACAGCCATGTGTGGTCCCTTTTTTTTTTTTTTTTTTTTTTCTGCTTAAGATTCAGAGTACAAGTCAGGACTGTCTAAGTGGCTTAGCTTGGGTTGCATGGCTCTGCATGGACAAGAGTGAGTGGAGCCCTGGGTGGGTCCCATCAGTCTATAGGTATTGTCAAAGAGTTGATTCTGATAAAAGAGATCAGGCTTCTATTAGGAAGAGGAAATAAAATTTAAAAATCCAATGCAGTAACTATCATAGTATGAACTTTCCTTGCCTATGAATCTCATCCAGGGTTTGTAAACAAGGATCTTTAGAGTCTGTCCTGAGGCTACATTCTTAAGTTTCTAGGCTCATTTGTCACTTTTTTCTTCTTTCTGCTGATTGTTTCTTGCACACACTAGGTCTTTTCATGCTTCTATACCTTAGTTTTCATCTGGCTACAATACTTCTCTTACTCCTCATCTTTCTTATACCTGGAACACTCCTACTCATCCTTCAAGGCCCAAGTGTTATGGTACTTCTTACCTTCCTTACAATGCAAGGCAGAATTAAACCATCCCCTTTCTCCATTTTTTGTGCCATCATATATATGCACATGTCTCTATTATTATACTTATCATGTTGTATCATAAGTATTTATTTATGCATTAGTCATAATGATGAGGGCAGGGAATATGTATACCTCATACTTCTGTGCCTCACACTCAGTAGTGATTCAGTATGTTTGGTTTCTGTTCCTCAAATATTCACTTTAAGACTGCTGGTATGAATACTAGACAGGATATCAGAGAACTGACTCTGTCCTGGCCGTCCATATTTGTGGTCACATATTCACAATGTCTTAGTTTCCTTACCTGCCTAATAAGGAGGTTGTACTGAATTAGCCACTTATGAAATCAATAGTATCTTTAAAAAGATAGAAGTTAATTTTTCTCTCTTATGCAAGAAATCCTGAGATAAGCAGCCCAGGTCCACTATGGTGACACCACAAAGTTACCAGGGACATAAGTTTATTCCAGTTCATGCTCTGTCCTACTTAGAGTGCTGCCTCATAGCTCAAGATGGTTGCCTGAATCCATCCAGGCTTTATCAGTGAAGGAATTAGAAGGGAGGAAGGGGCAAAGGAAGGGCCATCCATCTCCTTAGGGAAACTCTCCAGAAGTTTTACAAAACACTTCCTATATCTTATTGGTCAAAACTTACTTAGTCATGTGGCCAAATCAGTGCAAAGGATGATGGGATATATAGTTTTTTATCTGGGCAACAATAGTGTCCCCTAAACATAAGGGTTCTTTCAAAGTTGAAGGGGAGGAAGGATAATGAGAATAACCAGCAGTCTCTGCCATACTGGAGTCTTTGGTTAAAGTTGTTGAAGGTTTCTCAGAAATTAAAACTAAGCTTAAACTTGTTGTTATTGTGGTTTTTAGAGTACATAACTTATTCATTTAAATTCAAGTTAGTTAACATATAGTGTAGTATCAGTTTCAGGAGTAGGAGTAGTAGTGATTTAGCACTTACATACAACACCCAGTGTTCATCCCAACAAGTAGCATTAAAATTAAGCTTAAATTTGAAAGATGAAAAGGATTCGGTTATACAAAAAGCTATATAAAGAATATCTCATGAAAAGGTAATAGCAAATGCAGTTTCCCCGAGGGGGTATGGTAGAGATCATGTTATGTGTTCATTGATTGTTCACCAACTCCTTTGTCATCTTCCTATTTCACGGCATTCTGGAAGACTACATCTCCCAGCGTTTCTTATAATTAGGCTGAGGTCTTGTGATTGAGTCCTGACCAATGACCCTTGTTTCATTTCCAGAGTTGGAAAACCCTTCCTCTACTTCCTTTCTTTTCTTTTCTTTTCTTTTCTTTTCTTTTCTTTTCTTTTCTCTTCTCTTCTCTTCTTTTCTTTTCTCTTCTTTCCTTTCCTTTCCTTTTTTAAAGATATTTTTTAAAGTTTACTTATTTATTTTTAGAGAGAGAGAGAGAGAGAGTGCACATGAGCAGGGGAGGGGCAGAGAGAGAGGGAGAGAGAGAATCCCAAGTAGGCTCTAAGCTATCAGTGCAGATCCTGACCCAGGTCTCAACCTCACAAACCATAAGATCATGCCCTGAGCCAAAATCAAGAGTCAGATGCTCAGTGGACTGAGCTACCCAGGCACCCCCTCCACTTCCTTTCTCATAGCAATGGTGAATGTCACATGTGTGGATGATGAGTTTCCAATATGGAGGGAGCCCAGATCCCTGAAACACTTTCTGGAGGAGAGTATATCAGACTCTCATATGAGTGAGTAACACTAATTTTATTAAACCACTGATCTTTGGGGTTGCTACCTCAACATATGCTACCCTATTTTGGCTAATATAGGTATGCTTAGAGAGTAAATAAAAAAGCAAGTAAGACCGGAGTACAGAAAGCGAAGTGTAAAGTGGGAGTGGTGTAAGATGACATTGGAGAAGGCAAAAGTGGAAGCAAGGAAACCAGGTAATGAGGCTGTTACAATAACCAGTAGATATGGTGCTGTTTGGCCACCGCAATGGAGAGAAGTTAGCAGGCTCCAGATACATTCTCGAGCAAGAAACATTACTTTTTTTTTTTTTTTTTTAAGAAAAACGAAGCTAAAAGAGGAGGTGTTTTGATTAAAGACAAGGTGGAAGATTTAGATCCATACCAATTAGTCTCCCCCTTGCTTCTACTGTAGCCCCAAGATTTCTCTACAGAACCCCAAGATTCACGGAGACACAGTTTGAAAAATCTCTGGGCTATATGATGCTGAAGGTCTTTCCAGCTCTAACATTCTGTAATTTTACTGACTTCTTACTTAGAAGAGATACAGCCTGGCCTATTTTCAGTCTGGATCTTTTATAAATTAAATGTTAATTTGAGGAGCCAGATTTAAAAAAAATAATTACTGAATTAAATCTTCAGACTATTGAGCAGAGTGCCAAAAAATTAGATGCCTGATAAGAACACATTTTTAAAATAATATGGGATATTTTTTTCTGATTCAATAACTAACATATGTTCCTTATGTGAACTCTAAAAAAAAGAAAATTACGGAGAGAGACAGAGAGATTATAAAAGTTACTTAGAGTCCCACAACTTGGAAATAACCCGGATTCATTTACATGTCGGTTTATCAAGGTGAAGACTGGAGTTGCCTGGGGCACGGGGCAGGGGCCTGGGGTGGGATAGTGCAGGCTTTGCAATGAGAAAGAAAAATGTATAGTGTGTGGATGTCTACTTGTATCTCTAGGGGCTCTGGGCTTAAAGGTATACATTTACAAGGACACAGAGGCACACATTTATATCAGACAACTCATTTCGAAACATTTAGAAGCAGGAATTTGGAGGAACTAGAAATAACCTATTTACCTGACTTAAAGGCTCTGAAATACGAGCCTATAGTGTGGAAAGCCAATAAAAGGCCAATGGATTCATCCTACAGAACTTGAGAGAGGGGTGTGTGGATAGGGAAATGCAGGGGTTTGGGAAAGTAGGAGGTACAGGGTGGGGCTAAAACACAGGTGGATTGTTGAAAATCCTCATTTATATTAGCAGTTAGGCTCCCATACCTTCTCCCTCAGGGCAACTGCTCCTCCCAACTCTGGCGGGTGGTGGGAGGTTTCCTTCTAGAAAGGGCAAATCACAGAGGTTCTCAAATTGGAGAGGCTCTACACAACTGAGGGTGTGACAGGGGCACTTAAACTGAAAACAGAGGATGTCAGCTGGAGATCTGCACACCGGAAGTGACAGCTCCCACATCCGGCCTCCCTAGGCCTCCTGAGTACCAGCAATGAAGCTTGTAACCTCGTCCCTAAGCCTAAGCTAGGAGACTGGAACATTTCTGTGTGCGAAACATCACGCACCCAAGAGTGAAGTGTTACGGAGACTACTTTTTGTGACTGTTTACAAACACAGTTGTGTCCCTAGACCTTCTTGCAGTCAAACCAACAGCCAACAAATGCCACACTGAGAAATTTAATTTCTTTTTTTTTTAATTTTTTAAAAGTTTATTTATTTATTTTTGAGAGATAGACGGGGGGGGGGGGAGGAGCAGACTGAGGGAGAGAGAGAATGTCAAGCAGGTTCTGTGCGGTCAGCACAGAGCCCTGTGTGGGGCTCGAACTCATAAACTGCGAGACCGACTGAGCCACCCAGGAGCCCCAGAAATTTAATTTCTAACAAAATTCCCACAAACAAAGTCTTCCCACAAACAAAGTCTTCTAACAAAGTCTCCACAAATCACCAGATATATGAAGAAATACTTAACGATGAGCTGAACAGGAAAAAAAAAAGTGACTGACCTTTCAGTATTCTCAGAGAAATGAGAGCAGAAAATGTGCCCATGAAAAATAGGTTTCTTTAAAATGGAAAGATCTTGGATATTAAAATGGGATAGCAGAAATTAAAAATTCAGTGGAAGGCTTGGAAAACAAAGTTGAGAAAATATTTCAAAATATATCTCCCTGGGTGCTTGGGTGGTGCAGTCATCAAGCATCTGACTTCGGCTCAGGTCACGATCTCACGGTTTGTGAGTTCGAGTCCCGCATTGGATGAGCATGAGCCCCATTTGGGTGAGTCCCGCTTCTCTCTCTCCCCCCTCCCCACCCCTTCTGGGATTCTCTCTCTCTCTACCCTTTGCTCATTTGTGCACTCTTCCGCTCCTGCCCCCCCACCCCAAAAATCTCCCAAATGTAGTGAGAAAAGGCAAGAAAATTAAAGAATTAGTTGAGGAGTTCCACAAGATATAAATGATACAGGTTCCACACACAGACACCAGAAGAAATAAGGAATTATTAAAGGCCTATTCTAAAAAAAATTTATGTTTTATTTATTTTTGAGAGCAAGAGAGACAGAACACGAGTGGGGGAGGGGCAGAGAGCAAGGGAGACACAGAATCTGAAGCAGGCTCCAGGCTCTGAGCTGTCAGCACAGAGCCCCACGCGGGGCTCGAACTCACAACCTGTGAGATTATGACCTGAGCTGAAGTCAGACGCTTAACCGACTGAGCCACCCAGGTGCCCCTTAAAGGTCTATTCCAAAAATATTGTTCAGACTATAGGAATTAAGTTTTGAAGAACAGGCAGCATGTTTGGTCAATAAAACGAATGATGAGAAACAGAAACGAGAAGCAAAACAAGGCATATTATCATAGAAACGTTAGGACACATTTCTCTATAGAAATTTCTCTGTAGAAATTTGGACTCACATCTCATTGTATAATTGGAAAACCTTCCAGAGATTGAGGAGGCAGATAGGTTACACACAAATGGCTGGGAATCAGAATAGGACCAGACTCCTGAAAACAGTATGGGAAGCTAGAGACAAGGGAGTTACAAAACAGAGTTCTATATACAGTCTAACCGACAACCAAGCATAAAAGTAGAAGAAAGATATTTTGGGACCTGAAGGTTCTTAATATTTTTAGGTCCCAGGCATCCTTTTTTTGGAAGCTCCTAAAGGATGTGCTTCCTTAACGACTGGGCATCATCCAAGAGAGAAGGCCAGGTGTCCTGGAAACAGGGTTTAGAATGAGTGGAAGGCAATTCCCAGGGGGACCCAGAAGAAAGGTCTCAGGACAACTGATGAGTGGCATCCGTCTGGTCCAGTTCAGAGCCGCAGGAGAGAGTGCTCCATCCAGCAGGGAAGTCTGCAAAGGAAAGACTCCATAGTCTTTTGGCGTGCTGGAATTCTGCTCTGGCAGAGAGTGGGCCTTGAACTTGTGACAGTCACACACTGAACCGACCAACTGGACTCGGGGAGGAAATTGTTGATTCCAGGGAACAAGATACAACGGAGGAAAGGAAATGAAACGAGAATACACTGCCTGGATCTACTTTGCATTGTCTTTACAGAGTCATACAGTATAAACAATAAACATTGATTAAATTGAAAAGGGTGCAAGACCTATCTCAGAAGAATAGGAGATGACTTACACGTTGGTGCGTGTGGGGATGATGGGTGGGGCTGACGGGAAATCTCCTCACCCGCACCAGGAATCAGGAGAGGTGGTGCACGTGTAAACATTCATAAAGGAGCAGTACGAACAAGCTGTTTAGAAATGTGGAGGTAAACACCAGGACAGACAGCCAGAGACATCGAAAAGTGTTTTGTTCCTGGGGAATTGGAATTAGGAAAGAAGACGGATGGGCAGGTGTCTGATTTTTTGTACATTATCTTAATTAATAAGAATGAAATGAAATTTTAAAAAGACATTATTTTGGGGCTCCTGGGTGGCTTAGTTGGTTAAGTGTCCAACTTCGGCTCAAGTCGTGATCTCACGGGCTGTGAGTTCGAGCCCCGCGTCGGGCTCTGTGCTGACAGCTCAGAGCCTGGAGCCTGCATCAGATTCTGTGTTGCCCTCTCTCTCTGCCCCTTCCCCACCTCACGCCCTGTCTCTCTCTCTCTCTCTCTCTCTCTCTCTCAAAAATAATAAACTTAAAGGACATTATTTTGCACATTATTTTAATTAATAAGAATGAAATGAAATTTAAAAGGAAAAAGCACTATCTTAAAATCTAACATTTGGACTCACATCTCATTGTATAATTCTTATGGAATTATAAATATTCTGATTTGTTAGCCAAACATCTAATGATCTGAAAAAAATTCCAAAGCAGGAAAGTAGAAAAGCTTCAAAGTTTCCTGTTCCTTTCTCACAAATTATTTGAAAAAACCATGCAGTCTATTTGAAAGTATTTCATGATATCTAAATATATTCAGAAGGACATTCAAGAAATATTTTTGAATAAAAAACTGAGCATGAGTAGTAGTAAATGTTCCAAGTTTTTAAAATAATGAGGCTGTACTTTTTTCAACCATAAAAGTTATAGATTATGTGCCGTCTGTATTTAAATTCAATGCTACTTAGCACAGGGTCTGGCCATACATATGGGAGATGCTCGCTAAGTATTTGGAAGGAATTGACATTTCTGAGTGCCCTGGAGACCTGACTGTGCCAAGAATTAAGGGTGGGGGTGCTCTCTGTTGACTGGCTACAATTTGATTTCTCACTTTTCTGTTGGAATGAAAACGGAATTCACAAATTCCTAGAGGCTTTTACTAGGAGTGAAATTCCAAGCTTTTATGATCTTTGTCTGTAAAGGAACTTACTGGACTCCATGCCTTAGATTACTGACCCGCATCTGGATTCTAGATGGATTCATGGTTTTCCTCATAGTCTATAAATCACACATCCAAAATGAAACCTCTTTAATCCTCTCCAGCCCCAGCTGCTTGTCAGTATCTTGTTAGTAAGTGAAGAACATTATCATATAAAAAGCCTTTTTGAGTTAGGAAATGTTTTTTGTTTCCCCCCATTCTTATTTATATGAATCTTATATGAATTAATTGTGTTCTTCTGCAATTAAAAACTTCCTTTCCTACTAGACCTAAGATACATACATCTTTCTACATGTTATTGATGTTCCTGAATATTTTGTTTCAAGTATGTGATAGACAATAATTCTTATATTGAAAAAATCTTCCTTTCCATGTATTGTTAGTGCTGCTGATATTGTCTTTTTAAGTAGTGTTTTCCCACTTTTTTTTAATTTACTTTTACTATTACTTTTTAAATGCTTATTTATTTTTGAAAGAGAGAGTGAGCATGGGGGAGGAGCAGAGAGAGAGAAAGAAACACAGAATCTGAAGCAGGTTCCAGGCTCTGAGCTGTCAGCAGAGTCTGATGAAGGGCTCGATCCCATGAACTGGGAGATCATGAGCAGAGCCGAAATCAAGAGTCAGACACTTAACTGACTGAGCTATCCAGGTGCCCCTCCCACTTATTTTTAAGGTAATATTCAATCAATACATACTTATTGTTTATTGGAAGTGTAGGACAAAACACCACCCAAAACATAACACCTTCTAGAATGCTCACCATGAGATACTGTTCTAAATATTTTACTTATGGGGCACCTGGGTGGCTTAGTCAGTTAAGTGTCTGCCTTTGGCTCAGGTCAATGATCTCATGGTTTGTGAGTCTGAGCCCTGATCAGGCTGTCTGCCCTCGGCACACAGCCTGCTTTGGATCCTCTGTACCTGCCCCCTCTTTCCTCTTCTCTGACTTGCACTCTCTCTCAGTGTCTCTCTCAAGCAAATAAACTTTAAAATAACTAAGTATTTTACGTATAGAAACTCACACAATCCTCCTGTATTAGTTTTCACTGCTGCTATAACAAATTATCACAAGGTTAGTGAAATAAAACAATATACATCTCTTATCTTACAGTTTGGTAGTTTAAGAGTTCCACAGGGTCTCACTGGGCTCAAGTCAGGTTGGCAGCAGGGCTGAGTTTTGTTTCTAGAAGCTCTAGGAAGGAACGCTTCCTTTCCTTTTCCAGCTTCCAGACTGTCCATGTTCCTAGGCTCATGGCCTCTTCCTCCTTCTTGAAAGCCAGCCACACAGCACACCTCAAACACAGCTTCCATTGTCACATCTCTGTCTCAGACTCCCTTCTTCCACCTCTCTCTTCCACTTTGAAGGATGCTTGGGCCCAGCTCAGTAACCCCACATAACCTCCCTATTTGAAGGTCAGCTGATGAGCAACCTTAATTCCCTCTGCAACTTAACCTCCCTCTGCTATAGAAAGCAATGCACTCAGTTTCTGGGGATCGGGATTTTAGGCATATTATTCTGTCTACCAGACCTCTTGACGACACTAAAGTACCCACGAGGGCTACTGTTGTTTTTGCCCCCACTTTGTATACAAGGCATAGAGAAGCTATGCAAATTTCCTGCGATCACAAAGCTACGCTTTGAGGGGCGCCCGGGTGGCTGAGTCAGTTAAGCGTCTGACTCTTGATTTCGGCTCAGGTCATGATCTCACAGTTCGTGGGACTGAACCCCTCATCAAGCTCTGTGCTGAGAGCTCAGATTCTCTCTTTCCCTGGGATTCTCTCTCTCCACCGCTCCCTCACTTGTGCAAATGTGCTCTCAACCTAAACAATAAATAAATAAAACTTAAATAGAATAAATAAATAAACAAACAAACAAACATTAAAAAAAAGCAAAAACAAAAACACAAAGCTAAGATTTGAACCCAGGCAGTCTGGTTCTGGAGCTGTTGCTCTTAACAGCTACCTTGACGTCAAGATAACTCAACACCAGCGTACTGTTGTACTTTTTACTTTAATGTCTTTATTTTTAGGCACTTTTCTTTTTTTTACATAATTGTTAGATAATGATTATAATTTTGTAGCCTTTTTCCTTATTCTATTTTTACTTAACATTACTACATGAACTTGGCCCTGTATCTTTAAAATGTCTGTATGGCCTTCTAGTTCAGTGTCAGGGCCTTTGCACGTACTGTTTCCCCTGCCTTCAGCGCTCCTCTGTATATCCATATGGCTTACTCCCTTTCACTTCACTGGGAAAACGTCATCTCATCAAGCAAGCCTCCCTGACCACTGTTGCTAAAAAGAGTAAACTACCACTATCAGTCCTCAAACCCTGCTTTATTTTCTTCACAGTACTTATCACTAATTGATTTCATGGAATGGACCTAAGTATGTACTCATTATTTGTCTCCCCTACTAGAATGTAATCTCTACACGGACAGGGATTTTATTTTGCTCATTGATGTAGGCATTCAGTAAGTATTCTTGAATAAACGAATGAATAGTGAAAATTTTTAATCACAGAAAGCATTTATGAAGCTACTAGCCTAGCACGTCTCAGCTGTCCTCGTGTTCTCTTCAATACCCATTTGTAAATATAATTTTACGTATTTAATTATACCATAGTGGCAATTACATGTGCACGTGTTTTAACTAAATATTAAATCTTAGGCATGCATCTAACCTTTCACAGATAATTTAACCTCTTTGAGCTCATTTCCTAGTTAGGAAAAGAATATTTAGATTATTATGTTAAATATAATAACATAAGTAAAGTACCCAGATAATCCGTGACAAATAGTTTTACTAAGCAAATTATTAGTTTCCTTTGCTTTGATTCCATTTCCAATATATTGCTCTTACAAAATAATGCTTCACTGAACATTTGTTATTGATATTTTTGTATTTATTTGCTTTTGGATAAATAACCAGGAGTGGTATTCCTGTGTTGGAGTGGCTCAAAATCTTCACTAAATTAATAAAATTCAATCCACTTAGGATAAATATTCATCTCGGTTTTAAGTGTGAATTTCCCTAAGGACAGATAACTGATATTTTTCTTTATAGTGTATTTTATTTAGAGTATAAATGTTTTACTATTTCAGAAACATTTTCTTCTCTTCCTAATAATATTTTAAGTCTTCTGAGGTGTAAACTCTATTTTATGCCTTAAAACTATTCAGTGTTTTGCTTAAAATTGGGAAATGATTTCAACCCTTTCTGGGACAAGTGGATTGCTCACTTACTCTAGCTCTGGATCTCCTTTGAATTTCTTAGAATTGATGCCCAAATTATTTCCTTCTAAGTTTTTTTTTTTTTAATTTGACAAATCTTTCTAATTTAATAGTTGCTCTTAAAAATAGATTCATCATCAGTTTGTTGCTATAGTTGTTAATATCTTTTCTGGTCTTAATTTAGTCACAGCATCTGTGCAAATGGTACGAAAGTTATTTATTACTCTATCATCCAGAGGGGACGCTTGATTCCTGACATTTATATTCCCTCGAATATAAAAACCAGATAAAAAGAAAATCAAACTTCATGCTCTGGGAACTGAACAGATTGCTTACCATGGTTAGTAAGAAAATGCCCTCCCCCGCCTCCTCTCCCTGAATTATAAATACATTTTCATGGATTGTGTCCCTGAGTAACCAGATAGTTTTCTTTTACATTGCATTTGTTGGAATAATTTGAACTGGGGAGAAAAAAAAAAAACCTGTTGGGCTGGCAAAATAGCTGAATGGTTGAGAGAAGAGTCTTTGAAGCCCTCAGCCCTGGATGGGTCATCGACATCTCTGGACCCGTGTCAGTCACTTTGCCTCTACCCGGCAGATTCCTCAGCTGTCCATGAGGAATAGAGGTCACTAACTAGCTCACAGCTTGAGCAAGGAGTAGATGAGTAATTGTATGCAAAGTGTATGCAAAATATCACACATTTCCTAAGTGCCCCCAATGTTACCTATTATAATCCTAAAGTAGAAATAAAATGAACTGCGCATGCAACACTCTGTCCATCCGAGTCATCGCTGCAAGCTTTCACAGGGTCCCCTGCCTTCTCATTGCACCTCTCCCTATTCCCCTGAGGATTTGGATGCTTTACTGAATGGGCAGGCATCAGTGGTTGTTTTAACTTCTGCACTTAATTATACTTTTGAAAAAGGCTTGTTCTTCCTGTTCTAGCATAATAGAGAGAACTCTGGTTTAGTTACACTGATAGTTACATAGAAACGCAGACTCTACATGACCAATAGGATTAATCAGGGCAGGATTAGAACTCAAGCTGAAGAGATTGTTACCTTCTCCTTAGAGGGAGCTAGTTGAGGCATAAGGAAGGGCTTCCCATATTTGGCAGACCTCATACCCAGGCCATATATGATCATGTCAGACCACCAGTCAAGGGGCAGAAAAAAACCCTGAGATTGTAGAACAGAAAGAAATCTCTATTATGAGCCTCCATGCCACTGAGACTACAGTACTTAGTTTCATTTGATTTGAAGAGCCTCTGTCTTTCCCCCCAGATTTGTCCCTGAGTTCTGGGCTGGGGGTAGGTGATGCTGTGCTAAGGCCTGTCACCTGTCACCTACAGATGCTGACATTTGTGGGATGCCCTTCTTCACACCACATTTATCTCCGATTGGTCTCTGCAGGTTGCTGACTGCCTGGTGCATGTTCCTACCTGAAAGACTTTTTAGGTTCCTCAAATCTCTTTGCTCCCTCTCAAGTGCTGGGGATTTAATCTGAAGCTCTATTTCTATGCCAGGCTGCCAGACGCTCTGAGGGACTGCCTGGGACCCTGGATGACCCTCTGCTGCTCTGGGCTGTCCCAGGGTTTCTCAGCTGCTTTCAGGCCCTGCGAGGACAAGGACATTCTGCAAGGCAGCTCTGGACAGGCTTTGCTGACACAAGAGCACCCAGACTTTCTCCTCTGGATCTGTGTCTCTTGGGGTTCTGGGTTCCCCTCTTGATTCCTCACTCCTCTTTGGAGGTGCTATCATTTGTCAAGCTTCTTTTTTTTTTTTTTTTTTTTTTTGAGACACCCACAAGTTCTACACAAACCTTGCTTCCTCTCAGACTCTCTCTTCCTAGCCTGGCCCAGGGAACCTTCACGAGACCTCAGGATGGGAATGCTTTACCTGATGCAGCACACATTCTTCCAAATCCACAATTTATGCTTTCTATTTCTCCTAAAGTCTTTTGAGTCACAGGAAGTTGTGAGATGGGAGAAAATGTAAAATAACAAGCTGTCAAAGATCAGGAAGGGAGTGGAAATTTAAAAGGGAAAGCTTTTAAAGACAAAAGTCACATCAGATGCAATAAAAATTATCAGAAAAATCAAGTTCAATATTAAGGAACATGTCATACATTTTAGAGAAGCTCACCCCAAATGAAAAAGGTAGAAAAAGGTTCCTTCTGGTTCCTTCTCTCAAACTCAATATTGGAGACACCACGGAAGTAGCAAGGAAGAGTATGATTCTGAACATTTCACATTAAACACTGGGATATCCCTGTGGAGACAGAGAGGAACTGTTTCCCCAGGAGGGAGAGAGGAGCAAGTATGTTAGAGGAGGAACCAGCACCTGGGGGTGAAGTTGGGGAGCTTCCCAGCGGTGTTCTCTCTCTCCTCCCACCTTACATTTGAGGACCTCTGCCTGTCTCTTCAACAGCGGATTAAAAAAACAAAGGCAAAAACAAAAACAAACATAAAACCAAAAATTCCCCTCAGTGCCAGCCCAGTGCTGCCAGGGTCAAGGCCATGTTGGTGCTCACTCTGGTGAGGGGGAAATGACAGCCAGACGGCAGAGTGGTGGGTGGTGCTGGGCATTTTATCACTTTTCCCCACTTCACATTTAAGGCCAGGGAATGAAAGTCAAGGCAGAAAACTTCTCATGGGGTCAGGGGATAGGAGTGGTACAGAAAAGGATGGGCAGAGGCAAGTTGTGGAACCACAGTCTTCCACTTTGTGTATGTCTTTTTCTTCTCCAAGCACATAAGGAGAGGCACACCAACTAGGAATGAGCATTTGGCTCCTTCTCCCATATCCTATTACTAACCAGGGAAATATAGCTCATAGCAGACACTAGAAAAAAAAAGACTATATACAATGAATAATCTATACCATGTACAACAGGATTCATGGCCCTAACAAGACAAACACTTAAAAATTTTTTTTAAATGTTTTTTCTTTTTTTGAGAGAGATGGAGACAGAGTGTGAGTGAGTGAGGGGCAGAGAGAGAGAGACACAGAATCCGAAGCAGGCTCCAGACTCTGAGCTGTCAGCACAGAGCCCGACGAGGGGCTTGAACCTACGAACTATGAGATCATGACCTGAGCTGAAGTTGGATGCTTAACTGACTGAGCCACCCAGGCACCCCACAAGTCAAACATTTAATAATTATTTATATCTTCAAAGAGATTTGGAAGAATATTGTTGAATAAATAACAAAACAAGCTGTTATGAAGCAGAATCAAGTGGAAAAAACTGGGTAAGAAAAATATAATCACTGAAATAAGGAACTTAATAAATGAGTGTAGAACTTACGGATACAGCTGAAAAAATAGTGGGTCACAGGATTAAGCTAAGGAACTCCCACAAAAGGCACCAAGATGGCATAAAGAGTTTCAAAATCTAAAAGAAAAAATAAGAGATATGGAGGATAGAATGGAAGTGATACCATCCAAATGACAGGAGCTTCCAGAAAGGAAAAAATATATGTAACAGGGAAAAAAGTATTTGGAAAAAAATTCCAAGAATCTCCTTGAACTTCAGATTGAGAGAACTCATAGCCAAACAGGTTAGATAAGAAAAAAAAAATCACACCTGATGCATTAGAGACACTAAGTACAAACAGAAAAGTCTAAACGTTTCCATTGGGAAGGAGCATATCACTTACAAAGGAGTAAGACTCATAATTGGCACCTGACTTCCCAGAGAAATACTAGATGCAAGACAATGCAGCAGTGTTGAATTTTTATGTAGTGAATGTGCCATCCAGGTAAATTATTATTTAAATATTAGGAGGCAATAAAGATGTAGGTTGTAATAAAGAGATCCTCAGGCATATGCAACCATAGAAGTTTTACTACACGGAGATCCTCTTTGAAAATACTCTTGGAGGAAGTTCTCTGAGGAAAAGAGAAATCCAGAAGAACGTGATAAAATATGTGGAATAAAAGGGTGGGTGTTTGTGTCCCCTCAAAGTTCCTATGTGGAAATCCTGTCCCTCGTGTCATGGTTTTAGGAGGTGGTACCTTTGGGAGGTGATTAAGATTAGATAAGTTCAGGTGGGTAGAGCCCTCAGGAATGCAGGATCCTAACAGTCCCTCGGGAGGGATCTTGCTTCCTCTCCCTATCCTCTGTTCGAGGCTACAAGGAACAGTTGGATATCTGCATCCCAGAAGAGGGCTCTCAGCAGAACCTGACCGTGCTGGCATTCTGATCTTCAACTTCCAGTCCCCAGGACTGTGAGATATAAATATCTGTCACTTAAGTCACCCAGTCTATAGTAAGTTGCTATGGCAGCCCGAACTAAAATAATAAATAAATAAGTCATTGATGATCATTATTATTTCCAGAGAAAGGACTAAAAACATATACTCAGAATGATCTAGAACTAAATTACAACTGATTAAAAACATAGTTGGGGAAAAGGTTTGTGACCAGAGGAATGTGAAGGGCTTGTTTTAGTGATTCCATTTTGCTATATATACATAGTTTTACATAGGATACTGTGTGTGTGTGTGTGTGTGTGTGTGTGTGTGTGTTTAATGTGCTGTGTGTTTCTCTCTCCTTATTTTTTCCTAAAGTTTACTTATTTATTTTGAGAGAGAGAGAGAGAGAGAGAGCACACATATGAGTGGGGGAGAGTACTTGTTATGTAGTGGATGTTGACATTAACAATTTAAGAAATTGAAAGATAAATATAAATTCAACTTTTGATCTTAAATCAGGCATAACCATTAAATGATACAAATAGAATGTGCAACTTTCAAATCAGAAAAGGAGAACCCAATCTATTTTTTCAAGGGCAGGAAAACAGGAAAAGGAAGTAGAAAGAAAGTACAGTAAATAGAAAATATGAAAATTGTGGTGGAAATATATTCCAATATACAAATGGGTTAGCTTACTGAACAAAAGGCAGCATGTTCTAGGGGCACCTCAAGTCAGTCGGTTGAGTGGTCTACTCTTGATTTCAGCTCAGGTCATGATCCCAGGGTCGTGGGATCAAGTCCCACGTTGGGCTCTGTGCTGACAGTGCGGAGCCTGCTTGAGATTCTGCACCGCGCCCCCCATTCCTTGCCCCTCCCCAACTTGTGCTATCTCTCTCTCTCAAATCAAATAAAGTAAAAAAATATAAAAAGCATGTTCTATGAATATACTTTTTAAAAGAAACACATTTAAAACTAAAGGATACAGACAATTTGCAAATAAATATATGGAGAAATACAAGCTAGACAAAGTTCTGACAGCAATTTTGATATGAAAGGTGGAATTCAAGGGAAAAATATCGTTAGGGTAATGTGGAACATAAAAGAACAATAAATCCAGAAGCTACTTAGAAACATATATGTACCCTACAAAAGAGGCTAAAATAAAAGCCACCAAGAGAACTATGGGGGAAAATAAATAAAACCATACTTAACAGCCACACATTTAAACATATACCTTTCAGAAACTGCTAAATTAAGCAAAATGTAAATGCCTTACACAATAACTTTGGTGAAAGAGAAAAATCACTAGAAATTTGCAAGACAAATGAAGACACATGTTAAATTTGTGGGCCCAGCTAATGTGGTACGGAGTGAAATGTAGAGCTCTAAGAATTATTTATGAGAAAACAACACAGACAAAGGCAAGATTGGCCGTTTCATAAACTGGACAAAAGATTAACAGAGCAAACTGAAACAACGAAAGAGGAAAGACGGGATGAATAAAAGGGCAGAAATGGATGAAGGACAGGATCACAGTAGCTAGTGACTGCCAGCTAAGAGATGAAAAAAAAAAAGAATTCAGAGACGGAGAAACAAAGATAAAAAGTCTGGGAGTGGACATCCCATCTCCTTAAATGTGGAACTGAGACTAAATGTGAGGATCCCAAAGACAGAAGAGAATGCGACTGTTGTAAACCATCCTTTGTGGGAACAGTAAGGACTTTCACTGTGTTAGGCTGAATGATGCCCCCTAAAGGTTAACCACGTCCTCACTGCTGGAACCTGAGACTGTTACCTTTAATGGCAAATGGGACTTGGTCGATGTGATTACATTCGGGATGTTTGGGTGGAGAGATTATCGTCCATTATTGGACGACGCACGCAATCACATATATTCTTATTTTTTTCTAAGTTTGTTTATTTATTTACTTATTTAGAGCACAAGCGGGGGGAAGGGCAGAGAGAGAAGGCACCAGAGGATCCGAAGCAGGCTCTGTGCTGACAGTAGAGAGCCTGACGTGGGGCTCAAACCCACAAACTGTGAGATCATGACCTGATCTGAAGTCGGATGCTTAACTGACTGAGCCACCCAGGAGCCCCTCACGTCTGTTCTTCTAAGCCAGAGTTAGAGGGAGACTTGACACAGAGGACAGATGAAGAGAAGCCATGTGACCACAGAGGCAGAGACTGCAATGGTACAGCTGTGTCCCGAGGAAGGCTGGCCGCCTCCAGAAGGTGGAAGAGGCAAGGCAAGGACCCCCTCCCAGAGCCTCCGGAGAGTGTGGCACTGCCAACACCTTGATGTTGGACTTGATTTTGACACTGATTTGGGGCTTCTGGCTTCTAGAACAGGAACTGAATAGATTTCTGTCATTTAAGCCACCAAACAGCTGGTAATTTGTTACAGCACCATGGGAAAATAATATCATAACCAATGAAAATTTGAAGCGGGCAGAGGGGGAGGGAGAGGGAAGAAGTACAGTGCAGTAATTCCTTCCTCCTCTCCATCAGAGTCAGTAAGTATTGTTTAAAGTTAAATAAAAAGACCTCTAATGACCCCACCCCTTAACATTTCCATATTTTTTGTACAAATAGTTATCTTTTGTAGAGTATCTCCGATGTGCAGAAATTCATCTGTTGAAATCCTAAAGCCCAATGCGATGGTATTAGGAGGCGGGGCCTTGGGAAGGTGATTGGTCGTGAGGGTGCATGAAGGGAACTGGTGCCTCAGCAAGGCAGAGGCTTGCTCCCCTCCCACCTGTGAGGAGACAGCAAGAAGGTGCTGTCTACGAACCAGAAAGCGGGCCCCTTCCCAAATGACACATCTGCTGGTGCCATGCTCCTGGCCTTCCTGGCCTCCAGCACTGTGAGGAGTAGATTTCTGTCATTTGCAAGCTACTCCATCTGTAGTATTTCATTGCAGCAGCAGAAATGGACTAAGGCAGGAGGTTTGTAGAGGATGGAAATCAGGCTGTTCAAGAGCCCATTAGCATCCCATCACCAGTTTGTGTCGCTGTCGGGGAAGAGGAGGGTGAAGGGTAATACGCCCTTTGGGGTGCTGGCGGCCCCGTGGCTGAGTAAGTGCAGACTGACTTCATGAAGTTTCCAAAAATAAAGCAAGTGACACTCTGTGCTCCCTCAGACTGCCCACATTCCCTCAGGTTGTTAGCTGCTTGCCAGAAAGCATCTTTGAGTGGCAGGGACACCGTGCTTCTGTCGGTCCCCAAGGGGGTCTGGCGCTGACTGTGCACTTACCATAGCAGATTTGTGCCTGGCGGTCTCTAGGTGATGGTGGAGAGTGACACTGTTCACAACTAGCCCTCTTTTCTTCCTCTGTTGTGACACCCTGGGCCACTTGCATGGTTAACTGCCCAGCACAGGTAAGGAACCAGCTGGTGCTGTGGAATGACCCTGGAGTGGGGAGAGGGGCGAAGGGAAATTTGAGGTTTATTTCTGTTGGGCCTCTAATTTGTTCTGTGCCCCCTGAAAAAGAATTAATCTCATTTCCTTGTGTCTTTCGTCTCGTCTATAAATGAGATGGTTGGACCGGAGCAAAATTGTTTACGGTTTTATCATGCTGTGACACTGACACGTAACATTTAAGCAGCGGCAATGTTCTGGATGCTTCCACCTATATATGTGCAATTATCATAAATAAGAGTAGTCAGCAGTGATCCTTTTGGAAGGTTGGAGCTGAAACTCTTCAAAGTGCTTTTGCAAAAATATTATCTCAAGGTAAATGACATGTATCTCTCTGTTAGGTGGTAAAGGACAGGAATGGAATTTATATGCTGCTGTTTTATGCCCATATTTTATTGACTTCGTTAAACTTTGCATTTAAACACGGTATAGGTCTGTAATTTATCGGAAGATTAAATGGCAGTGCCGTGTGATGCAGGCAGATGAGACGGAAAGGTTACATTTGCATGAATCCATGCTTTTGTTTTCAGTTTTAGGTTCTGAATTATAACGGAACCCTTTCCCCAGCCATTAACTCATTATACATATGTCTTGAGTAGATGATAATCTGTTTGGAACTAGGAACTGTTTTTCCTGCCCTTCAAGAAGCACTCCATCAATGGTTGAAGGGAGGAGGGCTGGAGGACGTCATCCGTACCATGTGCGTGGACACCGCTTGGATTCACGGTCTAGTCTCAGTGCAGCCAGCCCTCTGTTGGTGGTCCATTCTTCAGGTGATTTTGCTCACCTTCCTCCCATTTCCCTCAGATATGGTTCCAAACCTTCAACATTTCCCAGAAGCCACCTTTACAACCCTTGCTGCCTTCGCTCTCAGCAAAGGACTCCAACACCTACGTGAGTGAGGAAAATGAGGTCGCACCAGGGGAAGGGTGCTTATACTCACTGACACTGTCCTGAGTACAGGTTGGTGCCCACAGACTGTAACACCCTCCCACAGTGCTATTAAGTGGAGCAGCTGGCTGGCTGGGAGTTCTGGGATCTGGGAGCCCATCACCAATCACATTACACCTGGCGGTGTTATTGTTGGCATGTTACGGCAAAGTACGTGATCTAGTGTCGTGCTCTGTGTCACAGACCCGAACTCTTCCAACTCTTATTCCTCCTTCCTTAAAACCTAGGAAAATGTCTGTAGACCTATCCCTTCTCTCCTCCCTCTGGCAGGATCCTTCTTTTCCAAGGTCCCCTTGCAACAACGCATTTGATCATATCATCCCCTGCCTTCTGTCTCCAAGAGCTTGCTTTTTCTCTTGCATCTTTAGTTTCTCTCTCTACTTGGTTCCTTTCTGTCAGTCCAATTCATTCTGGTGTTCATTTATTCAGATCACATTGAATTACTGATCCTAATTCTTCCCTCCTCTTTCCTAGGATTCGAAGTCCACCCCTCTGCCACACAAATTGTGGTATACCTTGCTTCCCTTTCTCTGGGTCTGTTTTCTCATCTGCTGAATGCAGCGGTGGGACAAGATAAAATTCTTTATAGCTTCAATATTCTGCAACACACTGAATATTTAATCAGCAGCAATAATACAGACATTCCTATCTGTATATTTGTTTCTTGTTTAGTGTCATAATCCCGAATGATAGTGGGCAGAGGATACTCTCTTACCTCACTGATGTTGGGCTTGCTCACGGGACTTGCTGTGACCAGTGCAATGCGCATAGAGAGGTAGCGTGCCAATCACGGCCAAAGCTTCAAGAAGCATGGCGTGATTCTGCTTGCCTTTTTGTTTTCCAGTGGTCTGCTAAGAGGAGAATATGACCTAGGCAGCTTCTAGCCCAAGAAGAATGAGGAAACACCTGGTGCAGAACTGAATGCAACCCACGGCTTGGAGCCAAGCCCAGCCAAGCTCATCCAAGATCAGCTGAACTCAAGCTGACCCACAGATCCAGGGACAGGAAAGAAATGCTTATTGTTTGAAGACAATGAGTTTTAGGATGATTTGTTATGCAGCATTACTGCAATAAGAACTAATGAATACATTACCCAATCCATTTTTTTCCATCCAACAATTGTTTATTGGGTAACTAACGGGTGCCAGACACGTGTAGGCTTCAGGGTGGTTGCAAACAGAGGCAGGTTCTGGGCTGGCCTTTTTGGCCGCTTGTCACAGGCCTCAAGGGTGGGTGGGGCAGGCTGGCTTGCTTTCACCTGCAGCCGGACCGATATCGGGTGTTCCGCTGAACTGCATATCCTGCCTTTTCATTCTCTGCATCCTGTTTGGTATTGCTTGGGCCAAAGCTTTCCTATCTTAGCTACAGATGCATTACATTGTTTTCACCGGAGGCCAATAATTTCATAATTTTCTCCGAGAAAACTCCGTGTCCTCATTTTTGTTGTTTTTCCCGTTTTCTTTTCTTTCTTCCTTCTTTCCTTCCTTCCTTCCTTTTCTTTTCTTTTCTTTTCTTTTCTTTTCTTTTCTTTTCTTTTTTCTCTCCCTCTCTCCCTCCCTCCCCCTTCCTTCTGCCCTCCCTTCCTGCCTTCCTTCCTTCCTTCCCTCCGTTTCTTCCTTCCTTCCCTCCATTTCTTCTTTCCTTCCCTCTCTTTCTTTCTTTCTTTCTTTCTTTCTTTCTTTCTTTCTTTCTTTCTCTCTTTCTTTCTTTCTTTGAAAGAGAGAGCACACACATGTGAACAGGGGAGGGGCAGAGAGAGAGGGAGAGAGAGAATCCCAGGAAGGCTCCATGCTCAGCAGTGAGCCTGATGTGGGGCTCAGTCCCATGACTGCAAGATCACGACCTGAACCGAAATCAAAAGTCGAATGTTTAACCAACTGAGCCAGCCAGGCGTCCCATCCCCTGTTCTTTCAATAAAAGTTATATGCCTACATAGCATAGGGTTGGGGGGTCCTATAAGGCTTGTTAAGAGAGACAGTCACTATCTGTGAGCAGCCCCCTCATGCTCTCATCCATCATCCCAGAGCACTTTGACTTCTTTCACCTGATTACCTGGCATTTCACCTTCTTGTCTCTAAATAATAGACTTATTGCTGTGTCCTGATCTGTCACTTAAACATATTTTATATTCACTCCTGATGGTTGACTATGAGGATCCAGCTCTCTTTCCTCCCTCCTCTCCCACCAAACACATTTACCTGGAGTATCACCTTTTCCCCTCAGTGATATTATCAGTTGATAATTTTATTTACGTTATACACTATGTTCAGTATTTACATTATTATGGTTACACCAGTGCTTTTCACAGCTGAGCCATACAATAAAATGTAATCGCTTTCCCCTTCTGTGGTAGGCAGCCTCTAAGACGATCCCCAGTGATCCCTGTCTACTAGTACTCAGGGCCTGTGCGTCCCCTGGAGCTGGGGTCCCTGACTTGCTTCTAACAAATAGAAAATGACAGAAGAAATGAGATGTCACTTCTGGGATGAGGTTACAAATGGACTGGCTTCCATCTGTGGCACTCTTTTTTTTTTTTTTTTTTTTTTAAGTAATCTCTATGCCCAACGTGGGCTCAAACTCATGACCCCGAGATCAAGAGACACATGATCTTCTGACTGAGCCGGCCAGGCACCCCCGGGGCAGTGCCTTTGTTCGCTCACTCTCAGTGTCTAAAGATGTCTTCCCGAATTCCCATTACATAATTTCAGAACTGGTGTGAAGGGATTTTGTAGATGGAATTAAGGTTCCTAATCATTAAGGTTCCTGACCTTAAAACGGGGAGAGTGATGAACTAAACGTTGGTGTTCCCCCCAAATTCACATTTTGAAATCCTAATGCTCAGTGTGATGGTATTAGGGGGAGGCCTTTGGGAGGTGATGAGGTCCCAAGAGTGGAGCCCTCATGATAGGACGGTGACCCCGGAGAGCTCCCTCACCCCTTCTGCCAGGTGAGGACAGAGAGAAGGCTGCAGTCTGTGAACCAGGAAGCAGATCCTCCCCACACACAGCAACTCCCAGCGCCTTGAGCTTGAATTTCCCAGCCACCAGAAACATAGGGAATGATTATTTGTTGTCGATGGCGGTTTTATTACAGGAGCCCAAATGGATTAAGACGGGCAGTTATCCTGGGTCATCCGGGTAGGCCCACTGTGACCACATGTGCCCTTAAAAGCAGAAGAGGAGGCAAAGATGAAGAAGAAGAAAAAAAGGAGGCAAGAGATAGGAGGCAGACGGGGAGACCAGAGATTCGAGGGGTGAGAAGGACTCACCACTGTGGGCTTTGAAGATGAAGGGGTCGGTGAGCCGGGAACGTGGGCAGCTTTAGAAGCTGAGTGTGAGCCCTGATCGGCAGCCAGTGAGGAAATGAGGACCCAGTCTTAGTTCACATGGAACTGAATTCTGCCCACAACCGGAGTGAGCCTGCAAACGGATTCTGCCCCAGAGCCTCCAGCCCGGCTGACATAGTGACTTCAACAGAGACTCTGAGCCCACCTGGACGTCCGACCCACAGAGCCGTGTGAGAAGAAGGGGTGTTCTTTTATGCTGCTAAATTTGCTGGGATCTTGACAGCATCTATCCGTAGCGACGACACTGCGGGAAGCCAGCGGCCAAATTCTGAGCAAAGGGAATTGGGGAAGTGCTGATGTCAAGGATTCATCGCGATAAAGCGATGTTACTGAGTGAAGCTTTCTCAAAGGATTATGAGAGATGTCATGCATTCACTCAGCAAATGCTTATGGAGGGCATGCTGGGGCTACCGCCATGAGGAAGACCGAGTTCCTGTTTTTATGGAACTGACATTCTAGTCAGAAAAGAGGGTGTGTGGCTATTGATTATTTTTGTGCTCTGTTCTTGCAAGTCTATTCTTAACCACGGGAGACTTACTCACAGATGGCTTAATGCTTTTATGAAAATCCAAGATTATTCGACAAGCATTTGAGAAACATTGACTAAAGCCTCAGATCGCACCAGGTTCCAGGGATCAAATATGTGGTAGACAGTGATTCCAATCCTCACAAATCCTATGTAGGGAGAGGAAGGCAGACACGGAAGTGCATAGCTACTGCATAATGTGAGAGGAGAGGAGAGGGGCAGGAGGCCCAAAGCGCAGTGGGTTTAGATTTCTAGAACACCGATTCAGGTGCACAATAATTAGACATTTTTACTTCACAAGCAGTGGCTTTTTCTCTCTGTCCCTCAAAACAAGGAAGACACCATATTTCTTCTCATTCTCTTATTTCTGATTGCAGTGCCGATCCCTGCAGTGCACAGAGAGAATGCACTGCCCATGAGCACTGTCTAAATTTTTACTTGTGCTCATAAAAATCAGGGATCTATTAGATATTTGGCCTTGAGCTGGACAGAAATGTTTGTGCCATAGCAGATTCAGATTGCCTGAAAGCCTTGGTTGCTCGTTTTGTGTTAGTGAGCACTACAATTTTCTGACATGTGCTATTCTCAGAGTAATCTCATCACCATTACTCATTAACTAATTTAGCGAGAGACCATTTGTTTGGGGGAGACTTGAGTGTGTTTTAAAAATAGCTACATATTCAGGTTTCCTTGATCGTGAAAGAAGACAACAAAAAAGGAAGCCGTTGGTTTTATGCACAGAAATAACGGATTTGAAACCAACCTGTTTTGTTTTATATACAGACGTGCACATAGATGTGTGTAACCTGCACCGAAATAGTTTTATATAAGTTTGCATACAGAGCTCTCTGTGTTCTTTTTGTTAAATATTGCTCGATGGTGGTTTTATGATAGGAGCCCAAATGGATTAAGACAGGCAATTATCCTGGGTCATCCGGATAGTTGAGTTTTCTCATTAAGATCCAAAGAGATGAGAGGCATAGCTTCACATTTGTGACTCTCCTCTATTGTTTGTTGATTCAGTCAGCAATTACCTGCTACATGCCTCGCATCGTGGTCGGTCTTAAGGATATACACATGAACGTAAAAAGGTCCCAGGTTTCAAGTAACTCTGATTGAGGAGCAGGTGTCTAAGTTAATTTCTGGAGGAGAAGAATAAGTAAAAACTTCCGTGTCCTTGAGAGAATTTGGACCAGTGACAAGATGATACACCAAGTTCTGCAACAAAAAGAATTCGAGGTAGGGGCAAAGCTTTCTCCCTGCGAGAGTGTTAGCCTAGGGGACACAGAATTGCCGTAAATGGGATTCCATTAGAATGAGTCAGGCAGGAACTGGGAGTAAAAAGTGGGTGGGAGCCCTATTTAAAGAAACTGTATTATTTAAGGTAACGTTTGCTAGCTTTAAAAAAATAATAAAAGCAAAATGTATAATGCTCAAGTCGTATACATGTGTGTTTATCAATCATGTAAAGCTAGAAAGAAACATGCCTCATCGGTAGAGACTTCACTGCATGCAGTGACTCAGTGACCAAGGCTCCTTCCATAGTGTGCTTTACTACCTGGTTCCAAGGCCCCCGTGTTCTGCACCTAGTCCCCAGGAGTGACAGTGCAGATGTACGTGTGGCACTCTTACAGTTGAGGCTTGGAAGCAGCACTGAGTGCTTCTTGCCCCGGTCTACTGGCTAGAACTCAGTCACGTGACCTCACCCCACCAGAAGGAAAGCCAGGAATTAGATGAACCGTAGAATGAGAGCGAAGGAAGAGGCCAAGCCTTAATTTCTGCCGCAAAAGCCTTAAGCTGAATCCCAATACTTTGGGGCTGGAAAGTCCTGGAGGGTTTTGCACCTACTTGGTGCTCTTCTTCTCTGGCTGGAAAACCCTCCAACTATTTCTTAAACGATGCATGTTCTAGGTTGGTCAACATTTTTGTCTCCTGAGTCTGGACGCTTTGTCATTTGTCAACATCAGCTTTAAATTTTTTTTTAATGTTTATTTATTTTTGAGAGAGAGAGAGAGACAGAGCACGAGCAGGGGAGGAGCAGAGAGAGAGGGAGACACAGAATCCGGAGCAGGCTCCAGGCTCTGAGCTGTCAGCACAGAGCCTGATGCGGGGCTCAGACCCACCAGAGTGGGTGAGATCATGACCTGAGCCGAAGTCGGGTGCTCAACCAACTGAGCCACCCAGGTGCCCCAACATCCAGCTTTAAATCGTGGGGTCCAGAGAGGAGTAAATTCTTCCAGATCTGGTTAACGGTCAAAAGCATAGTGGCACAAATATTTCCTCATTAGCTTGATATAGTCCCAGATCACATTACCAGATAGCTCTTCATAATTTTCATCATTTATTTCTTTGTTTTATTTTGTAAAGGGTCATGGGTTAGAAAGTGTAGACCATGTTTTGGTGACACCAACATAAATCTCCTGAGTCACTGTGACTCTTTCTTGTTCACCATGGTATCCCTATGTCTCTCCCAACATCTGGTACATACTAGGTATTTCATAAGTATTTAATGAATGAAAAGAGTTTTTCAGCATCTTACAAGGTACCTTGAACATAGCAGACAGTTTCATATTTTCCATTTCTTATCCTTCTGGATAAGATATCTGCATATTGGTTTTTCCAAATTAACCCTTTATCTCCTTAATGGCGTATTGTTGAGTGGGTCATCTGTTGATGAAATCAAAAAATGTTTTTTCCATGTCTGTGTTTTTAATTTCTAGAATTTCTATCTGTTATTTTTCCCAGCTGATTTGCTTTTTGGATTTTGTTCCTTTATTTCTCTGTCCATTTAAACATGTGGATCTTGGAGTCTGTTTCCGAAGCTCTAAGTCTGTAGATTCTGGCATCTGAAGGTTCTGACCTGTGTCATCCTCTTCATGCATGGGACATCCTCTGGTTGTCACAGTCTACCATTGGAGCTTCAGGTATGCTGAGGGTGGGCACATTGGTGGTTGTTTTGTTCTGTTTTGTTTTGTTTTACTTTGCCTCAGTAGAGACTCTATGCATACAACCATTTTTGCATTAAATTTTTATGTTAATATCTCATTTTAGGGTTCTTTCACCTTGAGGATAGTAGACACTCGGACCACACACTCAAGGTATGAGTTTGCAGTTCTTGCTTCTCACAGAGGACTGGGAATAGAGCCCAGAGCTTTAATTTCCTCCTCAGTGAGCTGAAAACCATGTCCCCCTAAGGCATGTATCTGGTTCTTAGGACTTGCCTGTCATTTCTTCTTCACTTTTGGCACCCTTTCTTGCTTTTTTATGTTTAACCATGTATTAAAAACATGTAAAAAAATACATTCTCCCCAGCATTTCTAACGGGCTTGCAGCAGGCACTGGGGTTTCCCACTGCGGTGGACACTGTGATACGTGGCCCAGAAACCCCTTCCCTGAAGGATTTGTTGACCCAGCTGCTGGCAGTGCTGGCTGTAGACCGTCTTCAGCTGTCAGCCCCTTCGGGGTCTGCCTCAGCTGCAGAGAGCCGCCTCGTCCAAGGTCATGCCCCTTTCCCTGGGCAGCCCCCATCCAGGGCTTGATTCATGTGGGAGTAGGGGGGCTGGGCCGTCTTGGCCCAACTTGGGACGCTTCTGAAGAGCCTTTCTGGCTCTAAAGCTCCTCATGAGTTTGGTCAAGGAAGCTATTGGACCTTCATAAGTTCGCATTTTTCCCCTGCCTCCTCCCTGCCCTTCCACAGGTGTTCATTCCAAGGACATACCCGATACACATCCTGTCGCCTAAAGTCCACCATCTGCTTCCCGGGAGCCAGCCTGGGACAGCACACACCGCGTGATGCTGCTCTCTGTTGACCAGAAGTCTCTCCTTTGAAGCCACTCAGAAAATGTTTCTATCGATGCTCTTGGTGTAAATGTAAACAGCTGCCCAGACCTGGCATCTCGATGCATCCTCCTGTACTTGTGGGACACTCATTCACTTGTCACTGTGCACACTCATTTTTCTAGGGTTTGTTTGTTCTTTATATTTCTACCTTATGTTTCAAGCTATGACGAGCATTTAAGGTTTTGATTTCTTTCTTTCTTTTTTTTTTTTTTTTTTTGCCATTTGATCTCCTCAGTTGGTCACCTCCTATACCTTCATCCCAGTAACTGATTTAAACTTTTATAATTTTTTTAAAAGTTTATTTATTTTTGAGAGAGAGAGAGAGAGACAGAGTGTGAGATGGGGAAGAGGGAGAGAGAGGGAGACACAGAATCTGATGCAGGCTCCAGGCTCTGAGCTGTCAGCACAGAGCCCCACGTGGGGCTCGAACCCACAAACTGTGAGATCATGACCTGAGCGGAAGTCACACGCTTAACTGACTGAGCCACCCAGGAGCCCCCTGATAAAAATATTTAATGTGGAGGATTAAGAGCCTCTCCTGATAATTCTTCTTTGGAGCACAGAACCACTATCTGGACTCCAATTTCAAATCGTTGTGAAGCTATATACTACAAACCATATTTTTCATTTTACTTTTAGTTTACTAAAGTGGTTGGCTACAATTTAAATGAACAAATTGCTATATTTAATTTCAAACTCAATAGCCAGAGATCAAGAGAACACCAAGAGATGCTTTATGAAGTAAATGAATTCATGAAATCCAGTTTCATTCTGTCTACCAAATATTCCTCATTTTAAAACTTCATAAAAAAGTAAGTTGGCTAATTTGATACGTGTTATTTTCAGTGAACATACGTGGGCTCCTGCCGATACTTATCCTTTCATAAATGCCCACAGGTGCTAAAAATGTTAGCTGTTCTTAATATAACTATGGAATTTAAAAAAATATCTATCATTTGTCCTATTCTGAACAGTGAACACAGGTACAACATTAGTGATTAGGTGTCCTGTCAGTCAATGTATTAGTTCTATATGGGCCTTAAAAATCTATAAAAGCTGACAGTGTTTTGTATCTTCATTTCAGGCAAAACATAAGCATATATACTGAATTTACAGTATAAAGTTTAAATTATGAATAAACCAGAGTGTTTAAACACACTGGAAAGATTTGCTATTTTGGGTGCCGAAATGTCTTTCACTGGAAGCCTTTAAATAACTTTAACTGAAGGCCTTTGACAAAACAGTTTGGAAACCATTCTTGACCTAATTTTTATAAAACTAGGAATAACATTTTGCTTCCTTAACACACAAAGGACATCTTTGTAAAGACAATAGCCAACATCATTCTCAAGGTTAAAACACTGGAAAAAATTCCAGTTAAAAGACCTATCTGATCTAGATCACCACTGATGTTTTTCTGCTTTTTTGGACAATGCAGTAAAATGCAAACCAGAAACTAAAGCTATACTTACCTTGATTTGCAGATGGCTTAACAACAAACCCATGGAAAGCAAAATAATCAACTAAAGCATTCTTAAAATTAATAAAAGTTTACTAAGGTGGTTGGCTACAATTTAAATGAACAAATTGCTATATTTAATTTCAAACTCAATAGCCAGTTTTAAGACAAGAGAGGAAAAACACTGCATTCGTAGTAGCAACAACAGAAACATCAATAAAAACAAACCATAAAATTCACAGGATTAAAGCCAACAATAATTGTGTAGGACAATAATGAGGGTGACTAATACTACATTTTACTGGAATCCAAAAATAACTGAAGAAAAGGAGAGGTACAATATTCCAGATGGTAACATATACATTGTGCAGAAGTAAATTCTCTCCAAATTAAAAGTCCTGGCTTACTCCAATAAAAATCCTAATTAGGAATCTTCTAAGAAATTTTGTCTAGGAAAAAGAAATGGATTAGAATAGCTAAGAACTTGTTTTTTAAACAGGGGAGAGAAATTACTGGGGTCCCCCTTTAGCCACAGATTTGACTGAGTTCAACTTGGAAGAGTAGAGGCAAAAAAATAACCTTATTCTTCCTCACTGTTGGCCCTTCACCCCTGGCTTTGCAGGCTGTTTCTTTTCTAGTCCTTGGATGAAAACATGGAAGGTTTTCTAAGTTTCTAGTTACTTTTGGATTTTTAAAAATGCATTTTGGTTACTTTAACGATAACATTCTCACCTAAGTGATTACAACGTCCATTGTAGTGTTCAATTAAAACTCTAAGTTTCATTTGAAATTATATCCTCTCTTCTCTGTCAGCCGGGACCAGCAAGTTACAGTAATAGAGGCAAAGAAAGCCACAGGCTTCCTGGCTGTTAAGGACCTTGTTCCTCTGCCCTTTGATTTACCATGTGCTCTGACTCTGCAGGGGTTAAAGAGAGGGACGAAGGAGGAGAGACCGGAACAGGAAAAGTCTTGCTGGCTGGCAGAGATGATTATCAGCGTCATCCAGGTGTGCTGGGACTTTGTCTCTACTCCTGATCGTCTTTTTCATGGGGAGCTTTCAGAGGGTAGGTTCTTAGCACACACCATGGTTTTCCTCCACAAGCCACTTCTGGTTCTTCCTCAGCCCCTGGGCACATGGCAGGCACCTGCCAGCCTTTCGGTCACCTCTCTGAGCAGTCGTCTTAGGCAGGAGTCAGGACACCTCTCCGTGGCCACCATCTGACTGGTGAGATTCACTTCTCCTAACTGCACCCCCCCAAACACGAGGGGACACGGGTCAGATCTCTGCACAATGCTCACGGAGCCCCCTCTCTTGGCTGAAGGTGAAAAAAACCTCTGTCCCTGCTCTGTCCATAAAAGTGGCAAAATGGAGGGCAGCAAGTGCCATGACAACTCTCTAAAAAGAAGTCCTTCCTCTTGGTTTTTTTAAATGTCAGTACCTTTATCCCTTGAGCTAGGTAAGACTAAAGTCTTAGTAAATCTCAAACTTACTTTGAGCTGATTGTGACAGACTCGAAGGTGGCCCCGTAACCCCGCCTCTTGGTGTTCATGCCTTTGCAAGGTCCCCTCCCTAGGAGAAAAAAAGTCCATAAAGGCTATTAATTCACAATTCACAAAGAAATCAATGTAAATGGCCACTAACTGTAAAAAAAATATTTAATATCAAGTCAAAATAAGATATCAGTTTCCAATAACAAGGGATATCTTTTATAAAATAAAATAACAACAGAATTTACAGATTAAAAAAATGACACTATACTAATTAATATCCTCACCAAAGTGCAGTGAGACAGGAATGATCAGAACCTGTGGTGGAAATGTAAATTATTACCAGTGTTTTGGAAAGCACTTTGATGATAACTCTCAAGAAATTTAGTAGAATCCATGCCTTTTGGCCAAATAACTCTACTTTTAGAAATCTATTATAAAGAAATCTAGAAAATGGTCAAAGAATTATGTAAAGACTTTTTATAACAGCATTGTTTCAGCTAGCTAAAATTTAGGAAAAAATACCGAATAATAGGAGACGAGATGAAAATAGATGATTCATAATGCATATATGTGACAAAATACTAATCAAACATTAAAAATCTTTAATAATGTGAAGATACTCCTCTTTGTAATATTCATTGAAAAATGGACATAACATCCCTCATTAAAATTATTTGTTGGGGGCGCCTGAGTGGCTCAGTCAGTTGAGTGTCCGACTGGCTCAGGTCATGATTTGAGGTTCGTGACCCATGTCAGGCTCTGTGCTGACAGCTTGGAGCCTGGAGCCTGCTTTGGATTCTGTGTCTCCCTCTCTCTCTCCCCCTCCCCCGCTCACCCTCTGTCTGTCTCTCAAAAATAAAAAAATAAACATTAAAAAATATTTTTTTAAATTGAGTGAAAGTGCCAACTATTTTTTTTTTCGACATTGTGTTAAGTCCTGGGCAATCAGTGGTGTCGATTTTGTTATAGATCTATACAAGGAAACATCACCATATTTATCACTGGTTTTTCTGAGTAGTAGGATTATTCTATTTTTTTATTAATTGTCTTATGGTTTTCTGCATTTTCCAAAATTTCTCCATGCACATGTGAGGCAACAAATTAAATCTTCAAAATTTCATTTCTCCCAGTACCTTCATCAGAGTCCTGCCCAAACATTAGCCTGTGTCAAGGCCCTCGCTGACACGGGAGGTTTGGTCACACAAATCATCTCCTGGTTTAGCACCGGTTAATGGGGTGTGGGAATGGTGGGTGGTTAAAAACAAGACAAGCTTACATTTTTGGATGCAGTGGAAGCTCACAAGTGTTGCATAAGGAGAGCTTTTGGAAGAGGACAGTGTGGCTTCCTGAGATTCTGCAAAGCGGCGTGTATGTTTGAGCTCCCCGAGCGCCTGGCTGCCTAGCAACTACCACATAAAGTCATCTTTCTCTCCTTTAAAAAAAATTCTAGGCTATGCATGATTTAAATGAAGATGTTCTAGTTCACTGGAGCTTGGAGAGCAATTACTTGTAGCTGTCTTTGGCATTTGTGCCAGGCACATCAGAAAATAAAATGTAGAGGCTGTGCACGCCCTGTGTCTTCATCTCCAACATGTGGAAAGAAGTGCCGTGGAAGGAACAGCTGTTCTCCCGGGGCCTTGCTTCTCTCTTGCAGACTGACCCCCACCCCCACCACCCCTAGAGAAAGTGGGGAATAGCAGAGTTTGGGCTTGGCTGACCGGGTGAACCTTCTTTGAAGGCCACGAGTGGGGAAAGGGTGGGAGCAGAGCAGAGGGCACTCAGGTTTCCTGAGACTGTCTCCCTCCAGCATCACTCTTTTTTTTTTTTTTTTTTAACATTTATTTATTTTTGAGAGACAGAGAGGCAGACCACGAGTAGAGGAGGGGAGAGAGAGAGCAAGAGACACAGAAACCGAAGCAGGCTCCGGGCTCTGAGCTGTCAGCACAGAGCTCTCCGCTGGACTGGAACTCACAAACTGCGACATCATGACCTGATCTGAAGTTGGACACTTAACCGACTGAGCCACCCAGGCACCCCCAGGGTCACTCTTCTGCCCTGAGAAGCCCCAGAAAAGCTTTCTAAAATATGGATGAAATAAGGCCTTCCTTCTGTAGTCGCTTCAGCCCATTGCCCTCATCCCATAGAGATTTAACATGACCCTGGAGCCTTCCTCCTCTGTCCTGCTGTCCGCGTACCCGTGCATGTTGTGTCGGATAGCTCTTCACTTGATTCACTCCTTTCCTCCAATGAGCAATGGCCTTCCTCCAGGGCCGCTCAGATCCCCAATCCTGCTCATCGGGCGACTCTATTCCTGCCTCCGAGTCACCTTCAGAACAGCGCCTAGGTCGCGAAGCCATCTTCTGTAGCTCTTACCAAAGTAGTGTATGCAATAGGGACTTCGACATTGCAATAGCAGTTCAAGGACGGACGAGGGAGAGAAAATGGTCTATGTGGCAAAATGGCGCTCCTCTTTCCCTTGCGAAGGTAAAAGGTATTAATGATTTTATATGCCTTCACTAATTTTATGGGTAACAGTAAAACTGATTTTAATTAGGGACTATTGTTTGAAAAACACTAGTCTGTAAGGGGTATGTGAAAAAGGAGTATGGCATCCTGCTCTCCAAGTTGCTAAGAGGTTAATGGGAAAGACATCCTAGTAAGCAAGTACTATAAAGGACAAAGAAGGTGAGGGACAGTGTTTAATGCACTGTAGAGGGAGAGAACAACCTCTGGGTCTCAGGCAGCAAAGCTCATATCATGGCACTGAGGGGCTCTGGGGGCGTGGCTGGATCTGGATCTGGAGCAGAAGAACAGGCCACATGGGTGGGGGTGGAGGTGGGGGTGGGTGTGGGGGGCGGGCAGAGAAGCTGAAAAACCAGAGGAAAGACTCTTCAGGGGCCAGGCAGGGAGGTACTAAACATAATGACAGGAATTCCCACAGGCGAAGCCTGAGAAACCTACAGGAAGACAAGAAATCCCGTGAAGTGGGCAAAACCTGGGGAATCAAAGAAGCAGATGCCTTCCTTGACCAACAAGACCAGGAGAACCGGCCTGCAGAGCAGGGAGGACAGAACCACATCGGGAGCCTGACCGGGAAGAGGACCCCAGAATCAGCAGCCCCCACCAGGGCTGGCGGGAGGGCGGCTGATGGGAGGGTGCTACCATTTCTCTAGCAGCTTCTGTGTCAGCCAGCATGCGATTGCTGAGAACTGGGAAGGTCTGAGGTTTTACCCTATGGTGTCAGCCTGCCAACTTCCTGGATGCTAGTAGGAGGCAGAAAGGGAGGCCCAGCAAGGGCCCAGCAAGCCAGGAGAGTTGAGGGGTGCGGGACAAAGGATGGCCCAGCAAGAGGCATAGCACCCCCATATGTGCACTGGTTCCCCTTGTTCAGGTCCCACGGGAGTCCCGCGGATGGGGCCAAACAGATGCCTGTGCACACAGCAGTTTCCCTTATGGGGAGGGACCTGGAGCTAAGGGAGCCCATATTTTTTTTAGTAGTAGTAGCAGTAATGTCAGTGTTTTAGGGGGAGCCTTGGGAAGTCAGTCGGTGAAACTTCTGACTTCGGCTTGGGTCATGATCTCATGGGTCGAGAGTTTGAGCCCCACATCTGGCTCTCTGCTGCCAGCACCCAGCCTGCTTCGGATCCTCTCTCCCTTTCTCTCTTCTCCCCAGCTCGTGATCTCTTTCTCTCTCAAAAATAAACATTAAAAAAAAAAAAATACAAGTGTTTTAAAGATATCACATGTAAGTAACTCAAAACTGCAAAATGCAGGCCCGGAGAAAGGCCCCCTGGCCTTGTGTTCCCACTGGCCCACACAGGTGCTTCCCTAGGGTCACGTGGAAACACAGAGGTTCTCCCCAAGAGCTTTTCTCAACTAATCTAGACGATTTTGTTTTTTCAGTTGAGGCGTAATCGACATATAACACTGTCTTAGTTGCAGATGTGCAACGTAGTGATTTGATATTTGTATATATTGGGAAATGATCACCAGGGCGACTAGTTAACATTCATCATTACACAAAGGTTACGATTTTTTTTCTTCTTCTTCATGAACAGTATCTATTTTAATGAGCAGTAACCATGCCTGCCCTTTGCTCTGGAAAGAGTCATTTTCCCCAAGGCTAGCTGCCATACACATACCCTTTCAAAGGTAACCCAGAGCAAAGGACAGTCCATGCTTCTGCTTGTAAGATGCACAGACGTGCAAGAGCCCCCTGGAGAAAGGTCTCCCGGCAGCTGCCCGCTTAACATTTATTTATTTTTGAGACAGAGAGAGAAAGAGCATGAATGGGGGAGGGGCAGAGAGAGAGGGAGACACAGAACCGGAAGCAGGCTCCAGGCTCCGGGCCGTCAGCCCAGAGCCCGATGCGGGGCTCGAACTCACGGACCGTGAGATCGTGACCTGAGCCGAAGTCGGACGCTTAACCGACTGAGCCACCCAGGCGCCCCATGCTGCCCGCTTAATATCTAACGACTAGGATATAAAATGATCTGAGAGATGTTACTGAGCATGCTTTGAAAACGGAAGTTGAGAATTTAAAAATAAGGAGTTTTATACAATTTCTAGGACGTGTGGCATTTTCCCCATGTTCCTTAATTTTGTGCATCTTGCCTTTTTATCTAGGGGGTGCACCGTAATAGTTAAATAAAAGGATTTCAGCAAGGAAAGAGAAAAATGCAAAGAGGGCTGGGGTCTTCTGTCAGCATCCATCTGAAACAGGGTTAGGTCATGATCTCATGGGTCGAGAGTTTGGGCCCCACATCTGGCTCTCTGCTGTCAGCACCCAGCGTGCTTCGGATCCTCTCTCCCTCTCTCTCTTCCCTCCAGCAGGACATCCGTTTGCCTGTCTCTCCAGGGTCTTCAGGATTGACTCACTATCCTGGGCTCTGTGTGGCTGGGCAGCCTCTCTGTCCGTCCAGGTCCCGCCTCCCTCCAGCACTGGGAAAGATGGCAAGTAATTATACCCAGAGATCCAGCCTCAAGCCACAGCTGTTTGTGGATACTGTCTGGGCAGGCAGTTTCCTGGATCTTATACAACAATGCGCTTAAGAAAGAATCCATCTAGGCAGAAATGACAGTGCTAATTTTATGCTACTTTAACATTAATCATAATTCTCTCTTACGCTCAAGGATTTCTAGAAAAATTCATTTGATCCATAAGATTTAATCTTAGCACTTTCAGCAATGCTGAAGTTTCTGTGCATTTGTGAAACAATGCAGTCCAATATTTAATTCCTGTTGCCGTGTGGAAGTCAATCCTTAGTTGCCACAAATAAATTGTTATGCCTTGCTGAAATTCCAGTTCCTTTTTTCAAAATCTGTTTATTTTTAAATGTCCTTTTTTTTTTAAAAAAGACATTTTATTATCCATCGGCTTCTAGACCAGGAATTAATTTCATTTGGGAGATTGACAGGGTAGGAAGCTATAGACTGACCCCTCGATTGGTAGTAGTCGATCCCTTAGCAAAGAAAAATTGGCAAGAGAAAACTGAAAACAGCTGATGTCATTTATGATTTGTCACTTCTCCATTCAAAATTAGCAGTTCTCTATCTAAATTCTAGAGCTTACCACTGTCAGAGAAATAATAGTTAATGATGAAAACAATGCTACACAATAACAATGAAGCTTAACAACATTGTCTGCTACATGTGAAGGCACTTAATGCTGAGGGAAAAAATTAAAAAACAAAAGCAACAACCAAACACTGGAAAAGTTTCTTAAGGCTTTCTTTCGATGACACCTGGAAACTCATCTGGAACGTCTTACCTGGTATGGGATCAAGTGAGACTGTAATAATGAAACTCACCACATTAAAATTTATGATGCCCTTAAGAGACACAGCACCGATTCATTTTTTTCCTACAAAGTCTTGGTTTAAATTTCTTGAATATTTCCCAGAATTAATTAATAATGGCTTTAGACCAGAAGATATCCTTGGTAATGGGGTTTTGCAATTCTTTCAGAAGATATAGTTCTTAGGATTAGACAAGTTGGTGATCCATACTAAAGAACTCAGAGTTTAAGTTAATGTATCATTTAAGTTAATGTATGTAGGGCAGGATTACATTTATCCTAACAAATGAGCATGGGCCATGAATCAGAATCACACGTAGGCAAAGAAGTGTGAGTGACTTGGCCAAAGGCCCTAAGTGCTATTAAATTATTGCACAGATAGTGTAGGTCTTTTGAAGGTGGGTCTACACAGCATATCCTCCATATGCCTAGGACATTATGTTCTGTGAACTTGTATTTGGCCTATTATGGAGTTGGGTATAGTACAGTGAACAAGAGCTTAAACTTAAGGATCAAAAAGAGCGAGAAAGGGAGGGAGACAGAACGTCAGGATCTCTGAGTTCAAGGGAGGGCTTATTCACTTGCTAGCCAGTAATTTAACATCTTCGTCTCTAAAGATTAAGAAGGAGAAAATAAGAGCACCTACCTTCTAGAGCTCATGGAAAAAGTTTTTAAATGTTTCATTTATTTTTTTTGAGAGAGAGAGACAGAGAGAGTGCAGGAGGGGCACAGAGAGAGGAGGACAGAAGATCTGAAGCGGGCTCCGTGCTGACAGCAGCAAGCCCAGGGCGGGGCTCGAACTCCCGAACCGTGAGATCACGACCTGAGCCAAAGTGGGACGCCTAACCGACTGGGCCAGCCAGGTGTCCCTAGAGCTTATGGAAAATTAAGTAAAATACTGCACGTAAGATGGCTAGCATAGTGTCTAGCACACCGTGTCTGAGACTTGTTCATTGAACACTCACTCTTGTAATTATTAACACTAGTGTTACACTCAGCAGTCTTGAAACAAATTAGGAGTACTGACCATCAAATACACTCAGAAGGAAAGCTTAAGACTGGGAAAGTCAGAATGAATAGACTGGTCTTGGTCACGTATCTGCCAGGGAAATGCTAAGGGCTGCATTTCAGAATGTAGCAACTTCACCAATTGCTTTATAATAAATATGAAATCAGATCAAGACAGATGATAGAAACAAGAGCAACTTAACAAAATGTACTGATCAATTCATTCTTTTTTCATTCAACAGATGGTTTTTGAGGGCCAAGTGCTTACTACGAAATGTATGTATGCTGAAGTCACGAAGGAAACGTCAGTAATCATCCCTGACCTCCACTTAAGTTGTTGTTAAGGGGAGAATGAAAGAATTGATACTTGTTTATTTAAAATCAATGACAATTTATCTACGCAAACTTCAAGCTACTTTCACGTTTACTTCTAGCTGTACTGAATACAGTTCCAGGCAAACAAATAAATCTAGTTGCCGAACTGTCGTTGCAAAATTCTTATTGCTTATGTTATGGGGCCTGACGACTCAGGCTTTCTTTCCCTGAACATGGGTTTTTATAAGAAATCTTGCCTGAAGATGGCATCAGTACTTCAGATCACCTCTCTTTCTTTCAGAAAGTGGTGGACAAAGATGACAAGGACACCTCCCCCCGTGGGCAGTGTTCTTCAGTGTTACTAGAGGATGGCGAGATCCAGAAAGTCGCCTGGGTTTGTGCGTGGAGTGGGAAAAACAAGAGATTCCCTGCCTGAACCGCCCCCATGAATCAATTTCCAGTATGGGACACGTGCCTAAATGCTAACGTGAAGGACAAAGTCCGGGCTAGATGCTCTACTTTTAGGTGGGAGAGATGGACCTGAAGAGCACAAATTTCCAAGAGCAACCTGAGTATTCTTTCCAGTGAATTCCACTTTCGAGAATCTTGGACCTCCTGCTCCATCAGAAGGAGGCATATGAAAATCCATGTTTACCCATCTGGAGGAAAAACTAGTTCAGGGTAAGCTTGACAGAATGAAGAGGCCATCATCCCAGAAATCTCCCTTCTCATGGAAGCCCACCCCCTAGTTAATTCTGGGTCCGTATGCAAGTGTGTGTGTGTGTGTGTGTGTGTGTGTGTGTGTGTGTGTGTGTGATGGAGGATGGAGACCTGGGAGTTTGATCTAAGTCTTCTGGACTTTACAGCTTGTTCTGAAGAGAGACTTCTGGAACTCTGCATGTGAGAGCAAGATCTACAGCCAGCATAGGTCTGACTCATGGTAACTCCAGAGAAGAGAGGCAATCGCAGGGAGTGGAACAATCAGAAAAAGCTCCTTGAAGGAGTTGGGATGTGATGCAGGCCTCAAGCAATGACTAGAATCTGGAAAAGTGGAAGATCACTGGGTCAGGTGTCCGAGTATCTGTGTTTCAGTTCTACATCTCCCACTTGACTAGCTATGAGACTTTGGATACATTTCTGCACTTAATTTTCTCCTTTGCAAAGGAAGATGCTGGATCCAGGATCTGAGGTCACTTTTGGTACCTACCATATACGTTTGATAATAGTAAAAGTGTTTGGCAAGTACTTGATCAGTGCAGTTTCAAGGGCAAAGACCCATGTTCTTGTTCCAACTTCAGAGTTTGCTGCACTTACACTGTTTGTGAAAATGTGAATTTATTTGATGACCTATCCAATTACTTGTCCAATTCAATAAGTATTTATTAAGTACTTGCTGTGTGACAGGGTCTGTGCTAGGTGCAGGGCCTACAGAGATGGGTCAGACATAGTCCACAGAAGAGCTCAGTATTTAGGAAAGTAAAACACTGCTGTAAATGCAATAAATAACTGTGTTCAGAATATAGCAGAGGGAATGATTAGGTACTGGGCAGACGAGGCCTGGGAAGTGTACTCAGAGATCATGCTTCTGAGCTGACTTTTGAAGGATTAAAGGGTACTCCCCACAAAGGGACATTCCAGGCAGAGAAGATAAATTCAAAGGCACAAGGTGATGAACCTCGTGAGTGCAGGGATCTCCAGGGGGCTGGGTGCTGTGAGTGAGAATGTGTAGCTGGGAAGTCCAGAGAGCTGTGGGTGGGGGTGAGAGCAGGAACGGATTGTGGAAGATGCAGCCAGACAGGTGCTTGATGTAAAAGGTCAGTGGTTTGGGCATGAGGATATGTGGCCAAAGATGCTAACTTATCCTCCTAAGTTAATAGTCTAAGAGCAGGAAACTGTATGGCAGGGAATGCATGAGTCTTCTCTAGCCACCATAACAAAGTATCACAGACTGGAGGGTTCACACCACAGGTTTACAAGGTGTTCATGGCGCTGGTCTCTGCTGAGGCCTCACCCCTTGGTTTGTGCATGGCTTGTCTTGTCCATGTGTCCTCACATGTCTTGTCCATGTGTCTGTGTCCCCACCTCCTCTTCTCAGCTCGTGAGGACACCAGTCACATTGGGTTAGGGTCCAGCCACATGACCTCGTTTTATCTTAATTACCTCTAGAAAGCCCCAATCTCTGAACATAGTCACATTCAGAAGTGCAGAAAGTTAGGACTTCAGCACATGAATGTGAAGGGGCACAACTCAGCCCACAACAGAGAAAGTCACGCACTCAGAATCACTAGAACCTGAACCTTTGTGACCAGCCCATACAATCCAGAAGCTTATCAACTGTTTGGTCTGGTGAAAGGGGTGTGCCTTTTACCTCCTTCCAAAGATTCCTTCCCCATCCTCTATTTCCTGATTAAGTGAAAGCTAAGTGACCATTTCCCCAAAGCCCCGATTTCTGGACCCAAGCCACAAACATAGCAAGCATGGGATTCACAGAGTTGCCTGGTTTCCTTATCTTTCAAGTCCCAACTCAAACACTGCTTCCTTTGTAAGCGTCCTCACACCCCCTTCCCTGGAGCAGAGGACAATCTCCTCTCCTCTCTGCTCCCATGACACTTCATCTGCACCTCTCAGGGAGTCTCTCCTTGCGGTTTCTGTGCCTCCACAGCCCTGGAGTAAGCTGAAAACACCTCCACCTTGTGTGTCTCACTCCCTTGAGTCCAGAATTTTCATTTTCACCTTATCCAACACACGATAAACATTAACACTGATAAAAGAATGAATGTAGTTTGTTGCTACATTCTTTACGGAACTTTGGCACCTGGATCACCTGGGTCACCCTTTCCAGCCTCATCACTGTGTCTCTTGCCATGTTAAGGGCAGATAACCCTGGTCCTTCCTGGAGGATTAGCTCCCAGAGGAGGAACTTTAGTACTCATGTTAGGTACTAAGCATGGAACTGCAGACTCGGAAAGAAGGTGATCCCGTGATGGAGTAAATGGGCCTATCTTGAGGAGATCGTGTATAACTCACACAGAAGGAAGGCACACCAATTGTCTTCTACAGATATCATAATGAATTCTATTCTTTGACAAAACAAAAAAACAAACCTAAAAGAAACACAAAATATTGCATCCTTGCTGTTTTTTCCGAGTCACCGGGATTTTCAGTCTGGGGCTGGATGACTCCCATTGGGGATAGAGTGTGGAAAGAAAGTTCTTGTAAAGAACTCCATGGTCAATATGCTTTCCAAGTAACTGCTGATGACACCTGAGACTGAACAGAAGAGAGGAGCCCACGTATATGCACACTGCCATTTTTCTTTTTATTAAAATTTTTTTTAATGTTTGTTTATTTTTTGAGGGGGGGGAGGGGCACAGAGAGAGGGAGACACAGAATCTGTAGCAGGCTCCAGGCTCTGAGCCATCAGCACAGAGCCTGATGTGGGGCTTGAACCCATGAGCCACGAGATGACGACCTGAGCCAAAGTCGGAAGCTCACCCTACGGAGCCACCCAGGCACCCCTCGTGTTGCCATTTTTCAATGGGCCCATAAATGTACAGTTGTGATTAACAAAATTACCATTCCTCTAAAAACCCTTACTGAATCTTCAGTGGATTTTTGTTGTATTATTTCCTCAACTGCTTGATACTGACAGTATTCTGAAGAGGTCTTGAAATTACCCGAAGTTATAAAGGGGAACCTCTTAAACGAAAAGTTCGGGAGCCAACTAATTTTGATATGAATGCTTGTCCTTTGTGAAAAAAATGGAGACTTCTGCTCCAAGCATTGAAATGCTTGGCAGCTAGGGAGAATTTTAAGATTCTGTTTCCATCTTTTGATTTTGATGACACTCTGTTTTCAGTGTAATTCCTTAGAAGGGCTCTAGGGTAGGGCCGGGAGCCAGGGGTTTGTTTATCTTTCAGCCTGTGGTGACGAACTCCAGGATTCCTCTACAGGGCACACTAGCACTAGCACAGAGTACAGACAAAACAGGATATTACTTTCTGATTTAGTTCCCTGTGAGAATTTCCCAAAGGGCTCTCGGGTTGCCTCTTCTAAATAATCTGCATGGCAAAGTGGCCCGAGACCTGCCCTGTGACCACTTTGCATATTAGTGTGAATGGGTGTTGCCAAAAGAAGAAATTATTCACAAAGAAGAAGGATTTAACAAAAAAAGAGAGGTGCTGGACGGAGCAATAATGAAAGCACATATTGGTGAAAGGTATTTGTGCGTGGCTTTGAGAGGAAAGATGTATGTTCACAGACATTAAGGAAGACTCAAACTTCTCTTCTATTGGGGAGGAGTGGGACCAACTCTAGACAGAATCACACTTAGAGTCAAAGGCATTGTCAGTGTGTTTGGCACCAGCTTTACCTTCCTCATCATGTTGGACTTGGACTAATCTATATGCCACGTTGAATTCCCTGAACATATCCCACAGGCGGGTTGGGTGAAGGGTGGTGCGGACCAGCCTAGGCCAATTCACCCTAGCATCCCCCCACCAAAAGGTCCAGAAAGAGCAGTGAGTGGCTCCATCCCCCATCCCTCCTCCTTTTCAGGACTCTTGACCCTTTAACTTGCTCTAAGCCTGTGCTCAGGAAGGACTGTGGAGAAGCTGGTTAAAATGCAGATGGCTTCTCATTGGCTGCAGGATAGGAATCATGTCCCCTCTAGTCCCAGATTAAGTTTATGGTCCTGGGGCACCTAGGTGGCTCAGCTGATTAAATGTCCAACTTCTGCTCAGATCATGATCTCACAGTTCGTGGGTTGTTCGACAGCCCAGAGCCTGGAGCCTGCTTCGCATTCTGTGTCTCCCTCTCTCTCTGCCCCTCCCCCACTCATGCTCTATGTCTCTCTGTCTCTCAAAAATGAATAAATCTTTAAAAAAAATTTTTTTTAAAGTTTATGGCCCTTCACTCACCCCAGCCCCTCATATAGCTCCGGCTATGGCCACATTGCAATTTTCATTTGCGCACTGAAGCCTCTTGACTTGTTCACAAGCCTTTGAATAATGCCATTCTGTCTGAGATGTTTTTCTCTAGCTGACAATGTTCTTATTCTTGAAGAGAAAACTTTCTGAGAAGCATCCCTGACTCCTAAGGCAGGCCAGTCACTTGGCACATGGTAAGCACTCAATAAATTATAGGTGTTACCATTGTTAGGCTCTTAGCCATCCCCAACTCTGGATTTCCACAGCCCTTGGTCTATACGCATTAGAGCACCTAGTGTTTGCAGATCTTTCTCCCTCATTAGTCTGTTTTGTACATCTAGCACAGTTCCTGGTACAACATTTGTTAAATGAATCGGGCTCAAACTCAGGTACCCAGAAGCACCATTGACGAACACATTCAGAAGACAAAGTAGATAATAGGGAAGGGTGGAGAATGGGGAATGGAACTCCTGGCTGCATCTACTTTACTCTGAGCAATTGCCGCTATGCAGGAATACTTTGATTTAAAACACAAACGAAACCAAAAAACACCGTAGACCTGAATTTTTCTGCATAGTCTCTAAATTTTAAAATCTTCGCAACAAACATGAATTTTCAAAACCACGGAGTAAGCCAAGTAAAACATTCCTGAAAGATGCCAGTTTCCATCTTGCTTAGAGACTGGAAGGGGTGGATGAGTGTTGACTGGTCTCCAGATGACAGCCACTTCTCCCGGAGTCAGGATGGCCCCTGGAGGTCTTTCTGCCAACATCAGGAGTAGGACCACTTCCCCTTGCACTCTCTAGAGCATACCACAGTCTTCCACTTCCAGAGTCTCTATGGGCTTTCAGTCTACTGACAAGCTGCCTGGCCATAGAATCCCCTGCCTGTGTTAGGGATTGGCTGTCGACGCCATTCAAAGGCAGGCTTTGCGTCCCTCAAATGGGCATGTCTGTCTGGAGTCTGGACAACACCACCTCCGAGTAGGAAGTGACAGTGAGGAAGGGACTCTGATGAGAAGGGTGGAGTCAACCCCACCTTCCAATGGGGAAAGAAAACCTGGTTGGTCATGAGGGGGCTTAGATTTCAGACCTGAGAGTGTTTGCAGCAGTCTGAGTGATCATAGGTTCTTTATCTGTGTTTTCTCAGTTATTCTTCACCACAACCCTGAAAGGCAGGTATTTTTGTCTTTATCCCATTGATAAGGTCACAGAACTTGGAGAGAAAATTCACCTAATACCCCACAAGGACAGAGCACAAGGCTGGGAACTGAACCTTGGTGGTCTGCACACCTCCAAAGTCTATGATCGTGTTCATTCCTCCATGATGTCCCCCGCACAAGGCGGGGTTTAGCCTGGGAGAGGAGGGGGAAAATGCCTTTCTCACTTTCCTCTCTTATCCCCATGTAAGATTATGTAACTGTGCAGAGACAGCCAATTCCCCTGCCCCTGTTTTCCTGATTCCACAGTCCCTGCAGCCCTAACAGGCAGAGAAGGGAGAGCTCAACTTCTTATGATAGAGATGCTTCTTCAATTCTATTCAGCCCACCGCTTCCAAAATGTACTCTGGTTTGTTTTGTTTTTGTTTTTGTTTTTGTTTTTGTTTTGTTTTTGTTTTTGTTTTTGTTTTTACCATGGAGCTCTTTCTCAGAGCACTTACTTCATATTCATAGTCACAGGTGTTCCATGGAATGCTCTTTGTTAAACATTCCACTTAACTCTTAAGAGGGCAGTCTCTTAAGAGACACAGTGCTTAAGTTCCTTGTGGACCAAAGGGAACACTTATGAGCAAGCAATGAAGCTGACTTCAGGCTAGGAGAAGGCTAAAGTGGGGAGACGTGGAGTATAAGAAAACCCAGAGGGACAGGTTTATGGTAATATATAGGCTCAGACTTTATGAAAAGCACAGATAATGCTAAAAAGAGAAAGTTTAAGAAAGCACCTTGATTATGAGAAAGCTTGTCAATGCCAGGAATGTCTTGCCATGAAAGGCCAGGAAGGGAGGGGCTGAGAAATATTTCTCGCTGTGGGATTTTAAACAGAATAGCTTCCCCTTGGCAAGTCTCTGGTGGGGATGTTTCTAGAGTCAGAGGATAGATTAGATTATCGCAACATCCTTAGAAAGCATCCATTTTAGCCATAACTTAAAACCCCGCATCTGAAAGCTGAAGGCCAGGGAAGTGATAGGACCACACAAATTTGCAAGCAGCTTTGTGGTAGAGCTCAGCCCCGCACCCTCATCGTACAAGATTGTTTTCTGCCTTAAGCCCCGTTCCCCTCTCGAACCTTCCAAAGAGATACAGACACCCAGCGACCGCACGGGGCTGCTTCTTGTGGCAGCCAAGCAAACATGAGATGTACGATGACCACAAATGGTCAGCCTCGCTGGGGAGCACGCCTCAGGGGAGGACTCACCCAAAATAAACAAAAGACAAGGGGATTCGGGACTCATAAATGTCACAGCAAGGCAAATTCCAACTTCTTGTAACTTTATGCGATGTTATAATTAAAAATAAACATGCAAGCCTGGGCACTCACCCCTGGGTAAAGATTTCACGGTGTCTTGTGCTATGACAGGCCATTAGTTAGAGTAATTAGGCTGTGTGTGTAGCTCTCTTGCACTGCCTTCTCGAGGCGGAGCAGGGTGGTGGCTGCAAGTGGTGGGGGGACTCATCTAAGCCCTGAGACACAGCCGTGCTGGGAGGGGAGGTGGGTGTCCCCCTGGCACTGATGAGAGAGGGTCCTTGGACCATCTCCAGGAGCCTGGGGCTGCAGCCAGCAAGCCTCACTAGTTAGCACTGACAGGCGATGAGTCATTCCGGCTTGAATGAGGCTCATTATTCAAAAGGAGGTGCCAGAATGCCAGTTGGTGTGGTTGGAAATAAATATATCCGAGTGTTTCAGCAATGCCAGCTCCATTCCTACTCTGAAAAATGTCAGATGCTTCCTACCTCACTGTCACCGGTGAGCGCTCTGCAGTGTAAACAGAAGGCTTGGTTTAGTTTGGTTTAGCTCTCTGAGAAAGCAAGTGGAGATAGTAATGCCCACCTTGCAGGGCTGTGAGGGGTAGAGACGTTGGAGCCAGATAAGCATCCAGACGGGTGCCTGGCCCCACATGGGCATGCAGGAAAGAGCAGTTCGGCAGCGCATATGAACGCTGACCCCGGCTCTCTGGAGCTTAGATGGACTTGGGTGTGAATCTGGGTTTTGTTGCCTACCGTATGGAATTGGACAACTTATTCCAACTTCATGTTCCTTGTCTGTAAATGAGCAGAGTAATAATTGTCTTACTATCTACCTTGCAGTATTGCTGAGAACACCAAAGATAATGCACAAAAGTACCCAGCACAGCATCCATATGTCATGGGGCGTCAAATACTGATTGTGGCTCATCTAAATATTTAGATAGAACTGAAATTCACTTTTGTAATCCAGCCAGCACTATTCTGCCTGGTCTTTCCTTTGGCCGCCATCTTGACATCTTGAATGTGTTCCCTCAGGTTAAGACCATATACACCTGTGTCAATGAGAAAGAAGAATGATCACAGCTAATACTTGCTCAATACTAATTTTGTGCTACATTCTGTTCTCACACTGTATGCACAAACTCTTTTGGTCTTTATAACAACCCTATGAGGCTTTGCAGATGATAAAGCTGAGACACAGAGGAGAGTAAATGATCTCTGTGACCATGTCGTGTGTCCAGAGAGTGGCCGCACAGAGATCACACCCAGGCGACTGTCCTAAGAGCTATTCCCCGCTACCCTACTGCCTCTTGCAAGATTCAGATACTTTCCCCCTTTCTCTCCTTCAATTAATTCAGGAAATTTCATGGGCAGAATATTATGTAATCATAATTGCAAACTTTTGAGTAAACCTTGTGAAATGGTTGATTTCTGTGCTTTTTCATCTGCACGGTAGCCCCATTTTGCAGATGGACAACAGAGGCACACAGAGAAAGGCTCCCGAACCTTGATGTAGTCCCTGTTGCTTAATCTCAGTGCTGTTTCTGCATGCTCAGTATTTGAAATTCCCTTTCCTGAGCAGCTCAGTTCATCGCTTTCAGCACGTGTGTATCGGGCCTCACTCAGCTTCCTGAATACCTGTGGGATCAAGGTACTCCCTAATTCACTTTTGCTGTTGAAGTGTTTTTTTAAATGATTCTGGTCTGGGCAGCTAAAACTTAAAAAAAAATTGGTTTCCCACATATATGCATAGAATTCCTTTCCTCTGCTTGGAATCGAACTGGATATACAAAATTAATTTTTTTTTCTGATAAAAATCACAATAAAATAGCTGGAGGCTCTGTTGTTTCAGCTACGGATTCTTGGTTGTCGCTCGCATGACAGTCAGTAAAAGATCATGCTGAGTAGGCTAGCAGCAATAGTCCCGACGCCTGCCTTACACCTCACGTAAATGCGTGCTCTGACAAAATCATTTATTAGGGACACATCTGGGAGCCAGGCAGTCTCACCCCACACCGTTGATGCATCCTGCATTCCCTCCCTCACTCTTACGTGAAGTCCCTTATTTGTTCCACACCGTTCCAGCTGGCAAGGAGATTGCCATGAGCAGTCACAAGACATTGGGGCCGTTGAAATTCAGGGCAAATGTTCTCATTTATTTTGAAAATTTAACATGTGATAAATCACAAACAAATCAAAACTTTTGTTCAACCCAACTTGGCGCACTCCCTCTCTGGAGCTTTTGCTTACTGCTTCTTCCTTATTAGGACCAATATTTTCTGAGACTTATCTCCAATCTCAGAAACAAGCTAGAACACTGGACATGACAAATGTATTCCTAGAAAACCATATATCTGTGAGATTCCACAATACACAGTTCCAAATATATATGTGATTATCTAGGGGAACTTCTTGATTTGAATGATAGGGTTTACTAGCAGGAGTATTCAGCCTGCTCTTTGGAAATTTGTTTTTTTGAAAATCTACTCCATATCAACCTGTTGGTGAGAAGAAGCTAAAACCGTGTGGGCCTCATGTGCAGAAGGCCTACAGTGTTGCATCCTGGACAGAGGGCAGGAGTTCAAGTTCTGTGCCATAAACCAGCTGCGTAACTTTAAATAAGAGTTAAGTTCTCTGAGTTTCAATATACTACTTCTTAGGAAAAAAAAATTGGGATAATAACACAGAGGGGTCACTGTGAGTATAAAATGAAAAATAAAAAAACAAAGAAGAAAGTAGTTTGTAAATCCACAATGCTAACCAATTGTTCAAAATTATGGGCTTTGACTTGAGGAAAGCTGAAAAGACTAGATCTTCTCCTGGCTCCAAATGATCCCCCTTCCCTGCTGCCATGACTTCCTGGTACGCCCACAACAGTAGTGCCTTGGAGTTAAGGTGAGTAAACCTGAGAATACCTTGCAGATGTGTGATGTATGTTTCTGGAAGTGGAGACCCATTAAGGCACAGCTTCCCTTCTACATTTGTCCCATCGTTTAATAATGAGGATGGTCATGTAACATGTAACATGTAACAAACAGACTTCTTTCTGGCTTCAAAGGCCCAGAGCAACAGGCCAAGTACCCCTGATTCCATAGTGGTTAGACCATCTATGCAAGACTTTTTAAAAAAAGTGGCACATAACTCATTTGGGTACCTTTGTCCATCATCCATTTAGAGGGATCAACTCAGAGGCCAATGCCATAGAAGATGTCCACGTGGAGATGCCAGAGAGATCTGTGTCCCACCCGCCCACCCCACCCCACCCCACCCCAACTCTGGGAGTGGAGAAGAGTGATACTGCTTTTGTCTCGTCAAGCTAGAGAGGGTGCCCCGAGAGAACTCAAGCACCTTGCAATATGCCTGCCACATTTAGTGGAGCATGAGAACCAGCAGGAAGGCTGTGGCTGGATCAGAGTGAGGCTGTCACATTGAGAGGAACACCTGAGCTGGGAATCCTTCCTCTCCCAGTGGAGTGAAGATGAATGAACACCTCTCAGGGGCCAGGTTGGGTCCATGAGGGAGAGGACAGACCTTGGGCTCCTTTGAATCCCCACCAAGAGGACTGCTGAGGAGCCATGTGACCCCAGGAGGGGGGCACTCTTGCTCAGGAAGGAGGAATTGCAATGTCTGACTGAGAAGAGTCAATGACTTTTGAGCTGTGAGCTTCCGCTTTCTTTTAAGGGCCGTTGTCACCCAAGGACCCCACTGGGACCATATCTGAGGAGGCTACAGAGTGCCCTGGGAGAGAAGTAGTTGGCAGGGCATCTGCCACCATGCTCGGTGCTATCTTCAGAACAGGTCTGTGCAGGCAGGAGGCAGTATTCCTGACCCTTGTCTCTCTCCTCCTTCTTTCCTTCCTTCCAGCCTCCAACTCTGCAGGCCAGAGGCAACCTGGGAGGGAGGCAGAGACAGAGGAGAGCAAGGCATGGAAGAAGAGAAAAGTCAGATCTTCCCTGCTTCTTTGGCCATCTCCTGGCTGAAGCTAGAGAAAGGGGAAGGTTTGAAAATGGTAGGGGCGCCTAGGTAGCTCAGTTGATTAAGTGTCCAACTTCAGCTCAGGCCATGATCTCACGGTTCATGAGTTTGAGCCCCGCATCAAACTCTGTGCTGACAGCTCAGAGCCTGGAGCCTGCCTCAGATTCTGTGTCTCCCTCTCTCTCTCTCTTCCTCTCCCCCACTCGTGCTCTGTCTCTCTCTGTCAAAAATAAGTGTTAACAAAAATAAACTCAAAACGGATAAAGGACCTAAATGTGAGACAGGAAACCATCAAAACCCTAGAGGAGAAAGCAGGACAAAATCTCTCTGACCTCAGCCACAGCAATTTCTTACTTGACACATCCCCAAAGGCAAGGGAATTAAAAGCAAAAATGGAACTATTGGGACCTCATGAAGATAAAAACCTTCTGCACCGCAAAGGAAACAATCAGCAAAACTAAGAGGCAACCGACGGAATGGGAAAAGGTATTTGCAAATGACATATTGGACAAAGGGCTAGTATCCAAAATCTACAAAGAGCTCACCAAACTCCACACCCAAAAAACAAATAATCCAGGGAAGAAATGAGCAGAAAACATGAATAGACACTTTTCTAAAGAAGACATCCAGATGGCCAACAGGGACATGAAAAGGTGCTCAACAGGCACATGAAAGTCGCTCCTCATCAGGAAAACAGAAATCAAAATGACACTCAGATACCACCTCATGCCAGTCAGAGTGGCTAAAATGAACAAATCGGAGACTATAGATGCTGGCAAGGATGTGGAGAAACGGGAACCCTCTTGCACTGTTGGTGGGAATACAAACTGGTGCAGCCGCTCTGGAAAAGTGTGGAGGTTCCTCAAAAAATTAAAAATAGATCTACCCTATGACCCAGCAATAGAACTGCTAGGAATTTACCCAAGGGATATAGGAGTGCTGATGCATAGGGGCACTTGTGCCCCAATGTTTATAGCAACACTTTCAACAATAGCCAAATTAGGGAAAGAGCCTAAATGTCCATTGACTGATGAATGGATAAAGAAAGTGTGGTTTATATACACAATGGAATACTATATGGCAATGAGAAAGAATGCAATGTGGCCTTTTGTAGCAACGTGGATGGAACTGGAGAGTGTGATGCTAAGTGAAATAAGTCAGGCAGAGAAAGACAGATACCATATGTTTTGACTCTTATGTGGATCCTGGAAAAGTTAACAGAAGACCATGGTGGAGGAGAAGGAAAAAAAAAGTTAGAGAGGGAGGGAGCCAAACCAGAAGAGACTCTTGAAAACTGAGAACAAACTGAGTGTTGATGGGGGGTGGGAGGGAGGGAAGGGTGGGTGATGGGCATTGAGGAGGGCACCTGTTGCGATGAGCATGGGTGTTGTATGGAAACCAATTTGACAATAAATTTCATATTAATAAAAAAATAAGTGTTTAAATAAATAAAGAAATAAAATGGCTAAGAATGTGGAGTTACAGGGTTATGACTAAGGAGCAGATATTCACATTGTTAAAGGGACTATTCCTTGGAATCAATGTGACTTAAAGACTTATTTCCCAAGAATGGTGAGAGCTGTGGTTTGTGGTATTTCTTTTAATTAAATGTTTTTGCTTGCAAACATTTTTCATGTTCCTTATTTAATTGCATTATCAAAGAACATGTTCTGAATGATATTAATTCTTCAGAAAAGTTTGATACTTCCTTGGGAGGCTTCATTTCTGAGTCTGTGTTCCCTTGGAACAACCTGTATGAGCAACTTTGGATGCTTAAATTTGACTTACTTTATTCATACCTGTTCCTACTCAAGAGTAGATAGATATTTTAAAATCCGAGAGCCAGCATTCCAGAGACTAATATTCTTTGAACAGGAAAAACAAATACTAATGCCTGGCCATTTTTTTTGTAATTGATTCGTGTCTTTTTGAAAAATAGAAACATATTCTTTATTTGTAAGTACAGGGATATATATAGATATATCAATATCTCCACCCTTGTGATTTAATCTGTTAACTATATATATATTCTCACAACTTTCTTATATCTGCTTGCTCTTTCTAGAAGAGTGTATTAAAATCTTTCACTATGCTTATAGATTTATGAATTTCTCCTTGTAATTAGATCAACTTTTATGTTAGGTATTTTAAGGTTAAGTTGATAGGTGCATAAACATATAATGCTTGTTATAACTTTTGGGAGAATATCATTGATTTTTATATAGTATCCTTCTTTATTTAGATTAAGATATATTTCATTAATTAAAGTTGTTAATTTTGTTAATTCTACAGAATCATACTTTAAATTCTATTCTATTCTAGTATTTAATATCACTGCACCAGATCTTTTCAGTTAGTTGTGCCTTTTTCCCATTTGCCTTTTCAATCTTTCTGTGTAAAATTTTCTTCAGTTGATTATTAGTAAGTAAGTAGCAAAGAACTTTATCTTGATTTGTATCTAATATAAAGACCTCTGTCTTACAGCAGACTTCAGAACAAGGAAAATCATCAGGGATAAAGAGAATCACTACATCATGACAAAAGGGTAAATCTCCAAGAACCACAAGCAATCCTTGATGTATATGCACCTACCAACAGAAAGTCAAAATATGTGAGGTAAAAACTAATAAACCTACAAGAAATAGACAAGTATACAGTTAAGATGCCAAACTACTCTATCAGTAGTTGACAGATACAACAGTCAGAAAGTCAGTAAGGATACAGTAGAAAGAACAGCAGTATGAATCAACTTAATCTAACTAACATTTAGAGATTACGTCATTCAACAGCAGAATGCAAATCCTTAAATTCACATGAAATATTCGCAACCTAGACCAAATTCTGAGCTATAAAAACACACCTTGACAAATTTAAAAGAATAGAATAACAGAAGGATAGCTGGCAAAATCCCCGATATGAACATTAAACAACATACAGTTAAATAATACATGGGTCAAAGGAAGATATTTCAGAAAAATTAGAAAATATTTTCAATTCAATTCAATGAAAATAGAACATCAAAATTTGTAGGAGGCAGCAAAAGCAGTACTTAGAGGGAAGTTTCTAGCACTGAATGCATATGTTAGAAAAGAAGAAAGTTCTAAAATCAATAACCTAAGGTCCCATTTTAGGAAATTAGAGAAAGTGTACATTAAATACAATGTAGGACAAAAAAAAGAAGAAAGAAAGAATGAAGGAAAGAAAAAGACATAATAAAAATCAGAGCAGAAACCAACTGAATAGAGAACAGAAAAACAATAAAATCAATGAAACCAAAGTCTACCTCTTTGAAAAGATCAATGAAACCGATAAGCTTCTAGCCAGGCTAGAAATGGAAGAGGAGACCTCACTCTTCATCCCATGGACATTAAAAGGATAATAATGGAATATAAGGAATAATTCTTGGCTCAAAAATTTGATAACTTAGATGAAATGGACCAATTATTTGATAGAATCTCTGTTTCCTAACTGGTGAGTTTATTCACTTATAGTATTGTGGCTATTTATATATTTGAATTGTTTCTGCACTCTTTGTGCTTCCTGTTTATCCAAAATTTTCCTTGTTTTTTTTTTCTTTCCTATCTCTTATTGACTTAATCTAGTTTTTCTTAATACCCTTCTCCATCCCACTCCCCCCACCAAATTTGGAGGCTGTACATTCTGTTTCTAGAGTTTAAATGGTTTACCCTCAGAAAGACTATCAGAGTCTGCTAATTTTCCTTTATTGTCCATCCCCCGCTTCTGTTTAGTAACAGAAAGGCTGATTTTAGTTGGATTTTAGTTGAGACATGGCTGCCTAGAATGAAGAGTGCACCTCCCAACTTCCCCTGCAGCCACACGCGGTTACAAGTGACCAGGGGATCTAGCATCCTGGAGGTCACAATGACATTAACAATCGCAGGTCAGATGGAGTCATGGAGGTGAAAGCATGATCTGCATGAGGTCCAGAGAAAGTGAGAGATGAACAATGAGAGCAAACGTTGGAGACAACTCTTTCCAGGGAGCTGTTTTGCTTTTTTAACGTATTGAGGTAAAATTCACACAACCTAAAGTTCACCCGTTTAGAGTGAACATTCCCGTGGCAACTTGGTAATTCACAATACTGTGCAAACCCTTCCAGCTGGTTCTAAAATGTTTCCATCCCCTCAGAATACAACCATGGACCCATTAAACCGCTTCTCTGCATCTCCCACTCTCTCCCTCCCTGTGGCAACCACAAATCTGCCTGTCTCTACGGATTTACCTCTTCCAGATATTTCATATAAATGTGGTCGAGGAGTTCGCTTACTTTCTGCAAAGGGAACACAGAAATGAGGCAATAGCACAGGGAGATGGAGGCGCCACGTAACTAAAAGCCGAGCCTCTGCGCTTTCCATTCTCTGGTTGAGAGCTGAAGTCTCTGCACTTCTCAGAATGGTTGCAGGAATCTCTCCCCACTGACCACTTCGAATGTCGCCTCTATGGCATTCTGTTTACACAGTTCCAGGCCTCTCCTAGGGGCTGCTTCCAAGGGGGGGTGGGGCAGAAGTAAGGGAAGGGCCCTCTATTCTCTCTGGATCCCAGCAGTTCTCCTCTAGGATGTTATTAAAGATTCTTTTAACTGCTCTGTATCTATAGATGGGGACCTACCAGTTGAGAGATGAAGGCTCCTAAGCCTAGCCCACTCCTCTTGTTAAGGACACAGTAAGAGAGCAATCAAGGTGGGCGCACGGGCGATACTGGGAATCCACAGCCAGAGCAACTGAGATCTTCTAAGGCCATGCATGGTTTACCTTCTCCATTGATGAGCAATGCTCCCAAATGAATTACAGCCACTGCGTATGGGTACATTTCTTAGCTAGTGCTATGCCGATTGCTCTCTGTGCTTCGTCTCATATATCCTCACAACCCTGTTGTTGTGTTGTTATTACTTAGGTGCTGTTATTACTAGCACTCCAATTTTATAGATGAGGAAACTGAGGCTCAGAGCGGGTAAGTGATAGGTGGGATGCATGTTAGCATGACTTTAAAGCCTGGGTTAGCCAATGCACTGTGCTGCCTCACTTCTGGCTGAACCCTAAAGGCATCTCCAAGATGATGGCAGGGCAGTGGTCTCAGGAGAGCTTGGCAAGAGAGCCCTGCACATCCCCTTGGAGGGGGCCACTCATATTTTGTATTCTATCCAAAGCAACTTGAGTGACTCAATATTTCCTTGCATTTTATGCATGTTCCTTTGCAGCTAGAATTGGTTGGCTGTTCTCCTTGGCACTGAGCCAGGGATTTTTCGTTTTTCTCATGTTTGCTTTCAGCCACTTGAAGGTTGCATTCTGTCCTTATTTGCTCCCAAGATCTGGTTAGGCTGCTGTGGCCCATCCATAGCTGTTGACTTACTATTTCTTTCCTTGACATTTCATCAGCCTCCTTTCTCACTTCCCACCCTTGGGATACATGTTCAAGTGCAGCTTTTCACACCCCCATTCACACTTGCTCTCTCTCCCCCCTCTTTCTGAAGGCTCCCAGCTCAGATGTCAGTTGTGGGCCCAGGAGACCGTCTCTGGCCTGGGCCCCTGGGCCTGAGGCTGTGCTCTGCCTGGGGTGCATCTGGCCGCACGGTTGTGTCTTCCTGAAGGTCATTTTTAAGGAGGCTGGGGATATAGTGGCACAACTTCCCTCTTCTGGGCACGTGGGACAAACTCAGAAATTTCAAACAGGGTTCAGTTTGTGGCATTCGTAGTGAAGAAGGTACTGTCCTGTTTTGGTAAATGTAAAGGTAGGGATGGGGCACCTGGGTGGCTCAGTCAGTTAAGTGTCTGGCTCTTGGTTTCAGCTCAGGTCATGATCTCATGGTCATGAGTTCAAGCCCCACATCGGGCTCCGCGCTAACAGTGTGCAGCCTGCTTGGGATTCTCTCTCTCCCTCTCTCTCTCTGCCCCGCCCTCCTCTTGTGTGCATGCTTGCACACTCTCTCTCTCCCTCTCTCTCTCAAATAAATAAACTTAAAAACATAAAAATAGGGACAAAACACATGGTAGCCGGTAGACTCTCAACCACAAAGAGATGTGTTACAAAAAACAGGGGGAGAGCACTAGGAGGTGATTTAAAACGTGTTTCTTTAACATACTATAGTTCAATGAGATATTACCATTAGAGGAACCTGGGAGAAGGGTATATGTAAATTCTCTGTACTATTTCTGCAACATTTTTTTGAGTAAAACTATTTCAATTTAGATGATGATAATAATAAAACAACAACAACAATAATAATATTTTTGGAACTTATATCTACATTTGTGCCTCAATTCCTATATTTATCTATACTGCTTTTACTATGGATCTTACTACTTATTTACAATTGGGAATTGGGAAGAGTCAACCTGTTATCCCACTCAACACTCTGTGGCTTTGAATTGTTCATGTCACACTCTCTATTTAAAAAAAACACACTTTAAACAGCATTTTGAGATATAATTCACATGCCATACAATTCACCCATTTTAAGGCACTAATTCAGTGACTTGTCGCATATTCATAGGATTGTACAACCATCACCCTCAAAGAAATCCCACACCAATTAGCAGTCACTCCTTCTTCCTATTCTAAATATTTCATATAACTGGAGTCATAAAATATGTGATCTTTTGTGAGTGGCTACTTTCACTTAGCATTCTGTTTTCAAGGTTCATCCATGTTGTACTCTGGGTTAGTATTTTATCCCTTTTTATTACTCAATAATATTTCATTATGAAGATGTAACTCATTTTAATTTTTTTAATGTTTATTTATTTTTGAGAGAGAGACAGAGTGTGAGCAGGGAAGGGACAGAGAGAGGGAGACCCAGAATCCAAAGCAGGCTCCAGGCTCGGAGCTGTCAGCACAGAATCCGATGTGGGGCATGAACCCACGAACCGTGACATCATGACCTGAGCTGAAGTTGGATGCCCAACCGAATGAGCCACCCAGGCGCCCCTGTATCTCATTTTATGTATCCATTGGTTGGTCAGTAGACATTTGGGTAGCTTCCACTTTGTGACTATTATGAAAAATACTTCTATGAATATTCACACACAGGTTCTTGTTGTGACATACGTTTTCATTTCTCTTAGGTGAAACATCTAGGAGTGGAATTGCTGGTCATATGGTAACTCTATGTGTAACATTTTGAAGAACGACAAACTGTTTTGAAAAGAGACTGCACCAGTTAACATTTCTACCAGCAGTGTGTAAGAGTATCAGTTTCTCCTCATCTCCACTGATACTTGTCACTGTCTTTTCCATTGTCGCTATCCTATTGGGTATGAAGTGGTATCTTACTACAGTTTTTATTTGACTTTCCCTGATGACTAATGACATGGAACATCTTGTGCTTCTTGGCCATTTTGAATACTTTTATTGAAGTAATGCCTATTCTGATCCTTTGCCCGCTTTCCAACTACGTTATCTACCTTTCTATCACTGGGTTATAAGAGTTCTTTATGTATTCTGAATATAAGTCCCTTATCAGATATATCATTTATAATTTTTTCTTCCATTCTGTGGGTTTTCTTTTCAGTCTCTTGAAGTCTCAAAATTTTCATGGGTATATGCCAAAATATGCTGACTGAAACTCAGCCCCAAGATTTGTTGCAGGTATTATGGGTAGAAGCTGAAACATTTTACTTGAAAATTGCTAGAGGTTGGTTGTCGTGCTGAAGGCTAGAGTCAATACTTCTTGGGGAAGCCTTTTCCTCTGCTCAGGCAGAGTGGACTAAATACACCTTTAGCAGCACAAATATAAACCTAGTCCTGACTCATTGCACTGATGTGACAGTTTCCTTAATGCTGAGGCTTTAAACAGAAAAGCTGGGTTCTTTTAGTTAATGTAAACCGCTCTGTATGTTTTAGGCAGAGCAACGTCTTTGCAGACTTCCTTTTGTTTATTTGGTGGTGGGGTGGGTGGGGAAAAATGTTTCTTGGCGCTGTCTACTCTATGCCTGTGCCTTGGCTCTTTCTGACGGAGATGGATGGTGTTTGTGTGTTTATCCTAGAGTTGTATGTGAGAAATGAGCACAGAGAAAGGAAGCCATATGAGCTGTTTTCACAAGAGGCCTTCTGCTACTCGGGGCTCACCCAGTGCGGCGTTGGGGGGTCTGGTGCCAAAGGGCAGCACCGAATCGGACAGAGGGTGAGTGTCCCCTCTCTGCAGTCTGGGGGGTGAGGGCAGTGAGGGCGCTGCTGAGACATCCCTGGAACAGACTCTAGTGTTTCTGCAAAGGCACCTTCAGTGTTAGCTTCGGGGGGGGGGGGGTCTCCCAGACCTCACAGATCAGCAGCCTAGAAGGAGACAGCAAGAGGGCCCAGGAAAGGGCAGAGCAGAGAGCACATACTGACTGAAGACACAAAGTTGTGATGTGTCTCAGGAACAGCCGGGGTTCGCTTGGAAGGGGAGGAGCTGGAAGTTGAACAGTCAAGCTGGACCATTGTCACTTGTGCCTTCTAGGCTCAGGAGACTGCGGCGAAATCCACAGTTCACCTTTACAACAGGCGGGTTGGGTCAGATGTCACACAATGGCAGCCTGGGGGCCAAATTTCGTCACTCTGTGGACACATTTGGTTGGATCAACACAACTTTTAATTAGATTTGAAATTTTTTTAATGTTTATTTATTTTTGAGAGAGAGAGAGAGAGAGATTGCGAGCATGAGCAAGGGAGGGGCAGAGAGAGTGAGACACAGAATCTGAAACAGGCTCAAGGCTCCAAGCCGTCAGCACAGAGCCCAACACAGGGCTTGAACCCACGAGCCATGAGATCATGACCTGGGCAGAAGTCAGATGCTTAACTGACTGAGCTACCCAAGTGCTCCTAGATTTGACTTTAAATGGCAGTGAGGAAGCCTCATTCTCTCTTCAGTTTGCCACGGACCTTACCACTTCTATTACTCATACTGGCCTGATTCACATATTCATGTGACCCATCTAGCCTCAAATATCTGTGGATATTTGAGTTATGGAGCTCTTGACTAGAGTCTCTCAAATGACCTATATCTGAAATTCTGTGATTCAAAGTGATCTTAGCAAGACGGCTTTGAATATCCCAGACCACAAATTCCTATAGTCACCTACACAGGGTGGAGATACCCTTTAGAAGTCTTTGGAAGACCGCTACGCTGAATAATGATCAACCTACTCTCTAACATCCAAACCTGCTCCTAGGACAGGTTCCAGAACCAGTTTTTAATTCTCACCATAGATTTGAATCCATGTCAGTTTGTTCCTCCTTCAGAAGCTTCTCTTTACCAGCCTCATCTCTAACAAATGTGTCCTTGGTGATTGACTGTATTTCAAATACCATGAGCAGATGGCAAAGGCATTTTTGGGGTTAAAGATGCTTTCCAAGTCTCTTGGAATTTCACCACACAGGAGCTATCTATTCTGTGTATCCTAAGACCAGCCCTGAGAGTTAAGGAGACATGATTGAAAGAGAAACTTATTTTTCTGGAGATGTTATTTCTGCCCTTCTAAAGAACATACTATCAAATTACAGGTGAGTGGTGTTCTATACATTTTGAAATCATCTCATGGAATCATCTCATATGATTATACCTCCTATGAGATCATAGGACAGACAATATTGTTCTTATTTTGCACAGGACAGAGGTGAAGCATGGAGAAATTAAGAGCCTGTTCAAAGACACAATTTAAGGGACTGAAACATAAAACTTCATGAGTTCTCACTCATATATATTCAAATGAAAAAAAAATTTAAGTTTATTTATTTTTGACAGAGAGAGAGAGAGAGAGAGAGAGAGCAAGAGCATGAGTGGGGGAGGGGCAGAGAGACAGAGACACAGAATCTGAAGCAGGCTCCAGGCTCTGACCTGTCAGCACAGAGCCCAATGAGGGGCTCGAACTCACGGACCACAAGATCATGACCTGAGCCGAAGTTGGATGCTCAACCGACTGAGCCACCCAGGTCCCCCTCAAATGAAATTTTTTAGGAAAACTGAATTTACCCCAAACTATTCCTTGTAAGTGATATTTATATAAGACTCCTAATTCCTAGTTTTATGCTTTCCCCCCCTTCTTATTTGTCCTCGGGATTTGGAGGTCTGAAAACGGGGGCAGGAATTGTGATAGAGAGAAACAGGACTGAATATACCCAAGCTCACTTCAGTGTGTAATTTTATGACAAATTGCTGAAGGGATGTTCTCGGATGAAAGGTTAAGTGTGGTGGTGTTGAGAACCACTGGCATATAAAAAGCGTAATAAAATCAGTGTAGCGTGGAAAGAGAAGACAGCCTACCATGAACTTGATCTAATAGAATCAAATCAAATAATATCCAAGCCGGATATAAGAACTGCAATCTCTGATCAAGATATTGCTGTGCAGATAAAACCTGGCCCAAGGGGTTGACCATGGTTTGCATTAGCAATGCTACATGCCCAGGGAAAAAAGAGATTTAAGGAGGTGCATCGGCCGAAAGCGTGTGAAGTTCAAAGCCAAGAGTAAGAAAACAATTAGAAACAGACATCTCTGGTGGATGGTTTCCATAAAAGTATAAGAGCTCTTCGAAAGAAAGACATACAGCTTATGAGAGAATGTTTAGGGGAAATTCACTTTTCCTGGGAAAAGAGAATGCAGTATTTGAATGAGTCTGGTAGGTGAGCACTGTGGAAGAATTACAGAATGCTTAAAGATTTGTACATCACACGGGGGGTTTGTCCCTTCGGCAAATGTCTGCCTGGGAGCACAGGCCTGAAGAAGCCGGTCTGCAGGCTTGAGGTTGGTGCTATTGTGAAGGTCCCTTATTAATTTTAGATAATCCCCTGCGTAGCAGCAAGAACTTTGATCCTGGGGAAATGCTGACTGTTTACAATCACAGGAGAGTGAATTCTAAGAAATTGTGCAACACTAAATTGTCAGTCATAGACAATTACTAAGAGCTGTAATTGAGGGATAAAGCTGTCATTCAGAAGAAACAAATGGCTGGGAGAATAAACAGGACTCTCATTAGTGAGTCTTCTAATGTATTTTCTTCTGCAGCAGCCCACCAGTTGAGAATCACCGTGTTCAGTCTACTGCATGTGAAAGGTGTTGTCAGAGCATTTCTTCTTCTGGATCAGAGTTCTGATCATTGGGCACGCATTCATACCTAGGTTTTCTCCTGCAATTTTTAGTGGGCTTTTTGTGTTCTCTCTAGGCATGCTGGGAGGACTAAAGAGGGATGAACCCACTGAAGGTCGTCCACATGAGAGGTGGAACCCACTCTAAGGAAGGGAGGACTGCGCAGCAAGGGTGTAGATAAGGGACATGCTGGTAAGTGCAGAAGGGGAAGGGCAATTCTAAATTAAAGCACTTATCAATCAATTGCCCAATGATCCACTAACTATGCATTCATATCTGAGCATTAGGTTTAGGGGACTGTAATCACAAATAAATAAAAACTAAAAGGATTGGCTTTCTAGGATCTCCATGAGCTACAGGGAGCCCAAGGGGTCAGCAGAACTGTGCCAGCAGAACTAGGATATGGCACCCTTGTTGGTGTGAGTTGGGGAGTGTTGGAGAGTGGATGGTTAGTGGATGTGGTGGGGACATTGATGAGAATCAGCTCTCTCTGCTGGCGTCAGCAGCAGCATCCTCCATGGTCAAGGATGGAGAGCCAAGGCCTTTGGTACATAGGCCAGCTCTACATGATTGGTGGCCATGGCAGAGGCCCTGACTGGGCTGGCAGAAGCCATTAGCACAGATGTTCCTGTCTCACTGGCAGCAACAGAAATCATTATTCCTGTGGCCCAGAGCAGGAGACAAAAGTGAGGAGGGTCAGGGGCAAGTGTGTGCCAGCCAAAGCACCAGCTGTGCCTTCCCAGAGCTACCTGGGAAGAATTTCAAGTGTCTCAGCTTTCTTAAAGATTGTGTATGAGCACATCCTAAGAAATTCTGTTGTGTTGCTGCAATCTCTTTGTCACCAGCAGTGTGTGGGCTGGGGAAACACAGAGGATACAACAGAGAGAAGGAAAGCCAGTGTCTTGTGAGTTACATGTGTGATTTTAGGGGCAGAAATGATGAATGGGTGATACACCTTGGCTGGATCCTGCCACTAAAATGGTTTGGCTTTGCTTGGAGGTATTTATTTTCCAATCAGTTGGCAAGGGGAAGGGCCAGAGGGAGAGTGAATCATCTCTCTTGGATTCAGGTGGTGAGTAATTCCTCCCTTCTTGACCACGGGGAGGAGGCTCTGAAGCAAAAAACAAAACAAAACAAAACAAAAAAAAAACAACAAAAAAGGAGTCTACAAGATGTGGGATAGGCAGTAATGCCAAACTTTGGTAGTGCAAAAGGAAAGAGTTGGTGTTGAATGGAACAAGAAAACCAAATCACTTAGGAGCATATTTGTTTTAGGTTCATAGAGATGGTGGAAAGGAGAAGGAAGGACATTTGGATTTAGGAGTAAGTGGTCATGATTAGAGGCAGGTCAGGTGGAGAAGCAAGGAAAGGTTCGGGCAGTAAATAAAATAGCACAGGTATTATATATTCTTTGGTAAGAAAAGCTGGCTCCAATTGTCCAAATAAGAAATAATTGAAGCGTAAATGGAACTATCACAAGATATAGGAGGGGCCAGATGAAGAGTGGCTATTGGCTCCAGTGAGAAGCAGCAGTAGGGGGAGAAGGCTGGAGTCTCAGTCATCGTGGGGTCTAGCTCAGTCTCTACCCAATCAACTACCAACTGGTTGACACTTAGATACTGCTAAGCTAAATGTGGTTTCTGAGGTTATATGCTTGGAAATAGTATCACCAAATGGTGTTTGCATATTTCTTGTTCTTCCTCCTTTCTCTGAGTCAGTTTTTCAAAACTTGTTTCTGGTTCCAAAGCATATTTTTCTCATTATAACATTATCAGATAAACATTTTGACTTGCCATGCTTCTCTGGTTTTTAAAAGGTATAGGCCAAGATAGTTCAGCTTCCTAAACAGGTATTCCAGACTATTTGGACCTTACTGCATAAATTGGGCCATTGACTGAAGCAAACTCTTCTTTCTGATTTTTCACTTAAAGTTGGGAGTTAGTGGTACTCATGAAAATGGGCTGATGCAGCAGGAGAAATGAACTTCATGATTCAGCTCAGCTCCTCATCACTGGCCCTTCTCACTGTTACCTGATTTCAAACTTACATAGCCTAATAATTGTAAACAGATGTGCTCAATTGGGTTAAGCACAATGAAAGACTGTTATGCACAGGGTCACAGAAAACATCATTTTCTGAGTTCTCTGTGCCCTAACACAGGGCCTGAGTGGGAAAATGACTAATAAGAGGGGTTAGCAAACCATCCATGCCCATAAGAACCACACTGGATATCAGGCTATCATGAAGGAAGTAGTGATATCACGCGAAAACCCTTGGAGCAGAACTTTGAGTTCAAACTCCAGCTATGCCAGGTGATCTTGAGAATATCACCTAACTTTCCTAAGTGTCAGTTTCCTCATCTGTAAAGAATTTCTTGAGTTCCTGTCCCCATTGTGCCTCTCAAGATAATCAGGGTCAATGTCCTCACTAACATTCTTCTCTCTGCTCATCAGTCCACCAGTATGAGGAACCCGAAGAGAGCAGATGGGAATCTTAACTTGTAACCCTTAAAAGTCTCTTAGTAGAAGTGTCCCTTCCCACCCACATGCCAACAACCAGGACATCTAATCTGGCAGAATCCAAGAGTGTGGGAACGGAAAGCCGAAATTCCCTAAGTGGGTCTCTGGGAGCGATGGCGAGAGAGGCCAATCTTATATTCACCCCTTGATCCCAGGAAAGAAGGTTTGCGGTGAAACCAGATCATGTGATCACGTGCCCACTGGTATGCCTTCTTTGCTAAAAATTTGGTCCAACAGTCTGAAGCGATGTTGTGCAAGATCCCATGCTGGTAAATCAGGCCTTAAGTCATTGTGTGTGGTGCTGGCAGAGGTACTGAGGGCAGGCGGCGTGAACCCACACCAAGAGTTGCACGATCAGTTCCATAAGGATGAATGGCTGTCCCCTGCAGGGTAGAATGCTCTGATATAATCCACCCGTCTCCAGTGGCTGGTTTCATCATGGGCTGATGCCATGTTGAGGGTTTAGTGTAGTCTCTGCTGCTGGCAGTTTGGGTACTCAGCTGAGACAGTAGCTAGATCAGCCTTGGTAAGAAGGAGTCTGTGCTGGCAGGCATAGCCTCCATCCATAACTGCCCATTTTGCAAGCACTGGGGTGGCTAACATCCAGGAGACAAGCTGTGCTGGACTACTGTCCAACTGGCTGTTGAATTCCTCCTCTCTGATGGGCATCAATTTAAGGCAACAAAGATCTACATGCTTTGCACTCATTTTCAGCGGTCCATTCACAGGCTTCTTGCCCGCAATTCCTCATCTCCCATCTTTGAAGCTTGCTCCTCCTGGACGCTAATCAACCAAAGTCATTTACCATATACATCCTAACCCAGCTTCTCTCTCCACACAAAGTAAACGCCCACCTGTATTTCTTGCACTTATACCCCATGGATAGAATGTCCCTTTGCTACTTGTCCAGCAGAGTCATCCCTGAGTGCAGCAAAAGTGCAGCAGTAGTCCATTGTTGGCTCAAACCAGCATAATTGGCTCACTTGTGGACAAATCAGCCCCAATATTTTTCCTCCTTGACTTGTTGGTCATAGGGAACACAATGGGAGGGACATGGGACACATTCCCATGTCTAAGTTACACAGAGGTAGATGCCATGGGAATATGGGCTTATGTGCTCAAGATGCTTACTTGTGCTCCATGAACCTGCCCAGGCCCAATCCTGATTTTGCCATTTCCATTGTGTGATATATTACTAGTACGTTCACTCAACCTTACGGTAGATCTGATAATCCCAGATCACAGTGAGTCGCTCCAGATACACTAGGGGCCCTGTGGCCTGACAGAATTTGCTAACTCTCTGACACGAAAGGACAACTTTGCTCCACAACTGTAGGGTTCTGTGATTCTCCTGCTGGAATGTTCCAGAGGCTCCAACAGCATCCTTATACACCACGGTACCTTTAGCATTGTCAGATCTACTGGCTCATAGGCACAACTCATAAATATGCAACTCAATGATTTTGCACAAGAAAACATACTCTTGAAATCACAACCCAGGTCAAAGAATAAGATGTCATTAGCTGGCTCTAAGTTTTAAGAGAATTTGTCAGGTAGCTTTTTATAGTGAGGAACATAATGCAAAAGAAATCGTATGCTAAAGAAATCATAGACACTGTCTTCACACGGCTGTTTTTTACGTTGACTCTGAATAAACACCAAAAATGTAGTATTGCATTCTGTAGCTGTTTTATGGTGAACAAATAAATACAGTACAGTTTCTGCCTTTATGGAGCTTGTGGTCTAACAGGGGAAATAGGCGTTGATCATTAGCCATTATGCAAATGAATATATAATTGCTTCTTCTCCCTCAGATTCCTAACTTTCTGTTAGTTTGATCTCATCCTCTCAGCCCAATTACTTTGGGTTATGACCCCAGACTTATTCTGAACCTCTGGTTCCTTTGGTCTTTGCATCCAGACTTAGTCATGGTATTTGGACTTCTGCTTTCTTATACAGGCTCTGGCTGACCTCCCACCTCTGGTCCCTAGGACATTCTAGAGTCTTGGAAGAAACTATTTGTTCCAACTTAGGCCCTGGTGGAGACCAATCCCTGCCTCAAGCTACTGTGCTCCTGGTGGTGGGATGGAAGCAGCAGGGACAGAACTGTCCCCTGGCTGTCCTGATGCAGGAGTGACCTCATGCCAGAATCTGGAGACCAGCTGACTTTCCAGCCTTTACAGCTCAGCACAGCACAGCACAGCAGCTGTTGCCATGTCCTTTTCCAGCTGGTCCTGCCACGTGGCTTGGGGCAGTCCTCCCGGAAGCTCCGTCTTATGGCCGTTTCTCCAGCCTCTTCCTAAATCCTGCGGATTACCTAAAATCTCAAATTAATCTCTCTTCTGCTTAAAATGGAGCCTGCCATTTGCAACTAGGAACACAGAACCAAATGCATGGTGGGGCCTGTTGGAAAGGCAGAATCACAGAATGTCAGAGCTGGAAGGAAGCCTTAGACATTAGGCTAACTGCCCCATACCAAACTGGTGTTCCTGATCCATTCTAGCTCCTACAATTCAGAGGGATTTCTCAAATGCGGAAATCAAATCCTATAACTCACTTGTTTCAAATGCTGTTTAAAGTCCTAGAATGAAATCCAAACTCCTTAACACATCTCCAAAACCTCATATGCTGTAGGCCCTGCCCTACTTCTTTGACTTTATTTCCTACCAGTCTTACTCTGCCCATGGCGGTTGACCTTCCTGGCCCCTGGATGTGCCAGCCACAGACCTGCCTTACAGCCTTTGTCCTTGCTGTTCCTTATAATTGCAATAATCATCCCCAAATCCTTGGATGGCTGACTTCTCATTCACATACCAGCTCTCCAGAGCCACCTTTCCTAACCATCCTATCTTAAGAAGATCCCCTATGGCTTGCTAGCCCATCACTCTTTTATTTTCTTTACTGACCTTGCCATTTCTATAATTACTTGTTTTTACCTGTGTATAGTCATGTCTCTATGAGAGCAGGTGCCCTTGAGCATCTTGTTTTCTGCTATATTCCCAGTGCCTAGACTAGAGCCTGGTGCGTAGTCGGTGCTCAAATAATAATTATGGCATGCACGAATAAGTGGCTCTGGAAATAGTTGTGAAGGGCTTGAGATATGAAGCAGAGAAACCGTATAGAAGGAATGAGAAAGGGAGCCACTCGGGTGGGAGACGGCAGTACCAGTAGATAGTCACACGTGCATGATGACAACAGACCTAAAGAGGAGTGTTCATGCTGTAGAGAGCACAGTTTGCATATTATTATGACACTTCCCTGGAAGATTAGAGTTAAGTGTCTTGCTCTAACAAAATTAGTATGTTCTGAACAATCTTCTATCTGATGCAAGGGAAGCCCCTTCAGGAAGGGACACTTGTTTCTGTTCTGTACAGAGACATCACATGGGCTTGCAGTGACCCTGCAAAGACCCAAAAGGAGATACAGAAGGCTAAGAGGCGCTTGGCATCCTTGTGCAACAAGGGAGAGGCTTGTCTGGTGCAGCTGAGCGATGCCAGTCTTGAAAGCCAGGCAAAGAAGTCTTAACTTTGTGTGTTAGTAAATTAGAAGCCATTACAGATCTTGCTCCCAGAGGGTTCAAGGGGTCTGCTGCTCTCCACAGGTGCCTGAGAAGAAGTCCAGGAGGTTCTAAATGGGCAAAAGGCCATTGGAGGCATCGCCACAGCCATCAACTTGTGTTTTCCATGGTACTTCTGGGCTGGAAGGGATGGGACACAATGTACAGTGCCTGGCACATGGTAGACAATCAGGAAATACTTGCAAAATGAATATATTAACCAATAACCTACATAAGTCAGAGCATGGAAAATCCCTACTGGACCTAGTTGGCTGTAGATGACTGTGTCCACACAGTCATGGGGACAGACTGGCAGAAGGAGGTACAGAGAAGATACACGTGTCCCTGGGAGAATGATGACCTCTGTCATCTCCTTAGTGAACAAATGGGTCTAGAAGACAGAGTTCAATTTGCAATCAGTTGCCACAAGGCCTCGTAGGTGGCTCTTTTCTTTGTACCTCTATTTTGTACCCATGAAGTCTCCTGAGGTGGGCAAGGCTCACAGAGAAAGAGCAAGTCAAGAATTACCACCAGTAGGTGAAAATGCCTCTGGGTAGAATCCACCCCCTGTCTTCATTTTTCTCTGTTCCTTGGCAGTTTCTATGAACACAAACCACGTATTTTTATAACTGTTCTTCATTAAAATCATTGAGGGCTGAAAACAAGACAGCAGGCTGGAGCTGACATGACTGCTCAGGGATCTCACTTCTTTGCCTTGCCAGAAAGTCTAGGAACAGAGACTGAGGCTTGGCCAGGCCAGTGGGGTGAGGGATCCGGGTTTCCCTCTTGACTCCCTTTCCCTCTTTCCCTCCTTCCTCTTTTCTGTCCTTTCCTCACTCTCTCCATCCCTCCCTCCCTCCGTTTATCTGTCCCCTTTGGACTCCTCCATCCACTTCAAGTTCTTCCTAAATGCCACCTATGTTACAGATATCACACCAATGCTGAAGACAAAGACATTCATGAGACACCCCATCCTTACGGTGTGTATACACTTCAGCCTTTCCTTGCAATTTAGGGATTTGGCTTCAACTAAGACTTAGGAGTGAAGGCACTTATTTTGCGTTTCAAGGCTGTCGGAGCTCAAATGCTGTTGGGCCCCTGTTTGGCCTGCTGAGAGGTGAGCAAGAAGGGTAGCCAGGAGAGCTTGAGTGAGACCTGCTTCTCTGCATCTTGCAGGTAATTTGCCCGGCCAGGCTAACAAATATGACTCATGGAGACTCAGTCATGGGCGTGTGTTTTAGTGAGAATCCCTGGATGTTGACCAGAGATTGTGAGTATCTATGAAAAGGAGGTGCAGCTTACAATCACCAGGAATGTTATTTTGCCCTTTCAGCTTCCTTCAAGAGGAAGAGGGCAACAGACGATTCAACATGTGCGAAATGTAACAGGGTTTTTAGACACAAGTTATCAAGTAGAGGCCTCTCTAATTTTCGGGGCTATTTTAAATTATTCAGAGCTGTTAAGGAAGACCACAAAGGCCACTGGGATCATTTCTTTGTAGAACATAGCTCAGAATTTCTGTCTTTGTTGGTAGAGAGAATAGAAAAGCAAACTGTTAAGTTCAGAAGCTGAGGACAGCAGATCAAGGTTCTGGTGACAGTTTAGTCACAGTAAGTTGGGTGGCTTCGGGCAATTAGTGAACCAATTTGTCTGAGTCTTGGCCTTTTTACTATTAAGTGGGTTCCACAACATTACCTCCCTCACCTACTTCGGTGTTACAAGGGTTCCCTGAAACAAGAGCGTAAAGGTCACTTGAACATCGAAGATTCCTGCTCAGCTAGATGTGGGCATGGTAAACTGAATTGTCTCCGAAAATGAGGTAGGAAGATGCTGTGACACTTAGCTCAGGGACCAGTGACTCTCCTGAGATTAGCTTGAGATCCTTCCTCCTTTGCATTTTCGGCCTCTATGTTGGATTTTCTTCCTCTTTCATGGCTTTCACCCAAGGTTTGCCCTTTAAATGAGAGCTCCTCATGATCTGACCTGTACTAACCAAGGAAACAAGAGTCCTGTGACTGTTGGCATCGTCCCTGCCATGCTCCTTTGCCCCCAAGAAGCCGAATTCAAATGCTCTCTGGCCATTCTGTGCCCTCTTCACATAGCTGGTATGTGAGCCCTCCTGGCCTCTGTCACTGTCCCTCCAAGTACTGATTCCTGACACAGGGGCAGTCCCTCCTTCCCAAGTGACCACCTTCTTTTCAGGGGTTCTTTAAGCAAATTCCTCTGAAATGTGTGCTGGCCAGGACTCGATGAAGTCTTTTTTTTTTTTTTTTTTTAATTTTTTTTTCAACGTTTTTAATTTATTTTTGGGACAGAGAGAGACAGAGCATGAACGGGGGAGGGGCAGAGAGAGAGGGAGACACAGAATCGGAAACAGGCTCCAGGCTCCGAGCCATCAGCCCGGAGCCTGACGCGGGGCTCGAACTCATGGACCGCGAGATCGTGACCTGGCTGAAGTCGGACGCTTAACCGACTGCGCCACCCAGGTGCCCCTCGATGAAGTCTTTATAGCCAATTCAAAGCCCCACAAGAAAGCTAATCAGTCTCGTGTTTTAAATAGTCATCTGGCTTTGGGCCAGAGCCTACCTACCCTTCCTAGGTTAAACACTAATCTTACTCAACAGTTTTAGCTCTGACTCTTAAGTTTCCCAAAATTAAACCCCTCACCCTCAACATGAATTTGCCATCATTTTTAAGGATGAAAAAAATCTGCCACAGATATTAAAGGTCATTTCCAAAGAGGACTCATTTGAGTGTTCTGAATTATTTATCATTGAATTGTGACTTAACCACTGGAGGTTTCCTGTTTAAAGGGCAACCCTTATTTGTATTCAGTCATTCTAATGTATTTGGATTAAAAAAAAAAAAAGTAACTTATGTAATAATCTAGGCTGTGGTCATCCCATAGCTAGTTGCCCATCTAAGGATCTTGGATATGTAACCTATTTGTTTCCAAAAGCATGTAAAATGTTTACAGCAAACATGCCTATAATAGAGCTTTTAAAATAGGAAATTCAAAACCATGAACAAGTTGGGGGGATAAAATATTCATGAAACAGTTACTGGTTTTTGCACATGAAATTGAATTACTCATGAATCAAAGAGGAAAAACACTTTGAAAGACCAGAACTCAGTCTATCATTAAAACAGGAATATTTCAGGTCTGTAAGAGAAGCAGGACAGAGCAGCTAACATTTGTTGGCACCTACTCCATCACTGCCAAGAACTTTCATGTACATCACCTCTACCCCCGCTAGGCTGTGAGACACCGGGCAATCTACCTAATGTCTCAGGGCAGGTAACCCCTTACCTGCAAATGGGGGTGATGCTGATCTCTGACTCATCGGTTTGCTGTGAGAATTCAGTGAGATGAGGATAAGGCTCTAGCAGAGTGTCTTGCACATTGTAAACATATAATAGCACCTGTAGTTCCTGGAGCACCTTCCAGTAAGGTGTCATTACGTCCACTTGAGAAATAAAGATGCATCATTTTTAGAGTTGTCACTAGTATATGCAAAAGCCAGGATTTGGGTTCCAGGTCTCTTTAATTAAAAAGTCTATGGCCTTTCTACTGTACCTGTCAAAAAGGAATTTGCTAAATGAAGTGGGGTTTTTTAAATGTTTTTATTTTATTTTTGAGAGGGAGAGAGAGAGAGAGAGAGAGAACAGGGAGGGGGCAGAGAGAGGGGAGACACAGAATCAGAAGCAGGCTCCAGGCTCCGAGCTGTCAGCACAGAGCCCAAAGCGGGGCTCGAACTCATGAACCGGGAGATCATGACCTGAGCTGAAGTTGGACATTTAACCAACTGACCCAGCCAGGCGCCCCTCTTTTTGTTTTAAGAATACTGAATGACATAATAGCAATATAGGAAGCAGACGTTCTGGGGCAATTTCTTAGACTCTCAATAAGAACCTTGAGATCAACATTAGACCATAACTCAGAGAAATAGTTTCTGTAAGGGGCCAGGCCTCGAAGCCCAGATCTCCAGGGAGCTAAATTATTGTAGAGAATGGGGCCCTCTATCTCCTCCCACACTCCTAACCCCGGCTGGTCACATAGGTGTTTTATAATATTAGCGATAGCTTAATGGACCCCATCATGGCAGCACAAGGGTTTCCATTAAGAATAGAAACAGCTCTAGCCCTCAGTTACATCCTCCCCTTGGACTGCTCCTGGATGAAGTTAAGAGGAGCTTTTTCTCCACTCAACAGCAGCCCATCCCCAAGCTGCCTCTTTGTTTTGCTTCTAGTTTTCACATCCTTGGCAACAGTCTCCTGCTCGGCATTCTGGGCCCTCAGCCTCCCAGGATTCTGGGACATGTTTCTGGCAGACCCTGGGAGAGAATGGGTATTATCCTCCGGCCTGTCTCCTTGACCAGTTTACTCTGCTGGAGCTGGCACGTGGCCAGTGGTGAATCAGAGGCTCCCTGCTCTGCCCTGGACCGCCCCTGCCCTTACTGCCCAGGTCTTACTTACCTTCTGGGGCTCATAGAAGGAGAAGTCTCTGAACCTAGGTGCCAATCTGACTCTTGCTCACTTCTGACCTTTACCAGCTTCTGTTTTAGGCTGTTTCTGATCAGAATGTCTCTTGGTGGGACAACTGGCTCTACTTGCCCTGATCAAGGTCTCTCATTTCCTACTGAATCATGATGCCTTTGATTAAAGAACTCTAATTGATTGAGCACATAAGTTTAAGCCACTATTGATTACATAGGCTATTTTGTTTGATCCGCACAATAAAACCTAGGAAGTAGGTAAATCAAAGCTCAGGGAAGAGAATTAACTTACCAAAAGTCTCTCTGCTTGTGAATGAAAATAGGGAGGGGCTGAGACCCAGGTCTGACTTACTTGGAAGCCAAGGCGCTCTTACTTTACTGCCTCTAGAATGTTCAGGTTGGTGGCTCTCTGGGCAGAAGCAATGCTTAGAAGATTTCAGTGGCCATTATCTTTGTCTTCCTGGCCCTTAGATTTAGAAAAGACTATGTCCCAAGAAATTACTGGTCAAGAGTCTCCCAGTCTGTGGGTGTCTTACCCCAGTGAGTAGTATCATCCACTGCACGAGAGCACAGACCTGCTTCTTCTTCAGTAATAATATGTGATGAAAACAGGCCCTTCTACCCAGTAGACGTCTCGTCTGCCGACACAAGCCAATTCATTTGGCCATTTTCAGCATGGAGGCACAGGGACTTCTGACTCACTGTGTACTGAATTGTAATGTGGGAATCTTTTTTCTTTTTCTTTCTTTTTTTTTTTAAATCAAGGCAACTGTGGGGTGTTGAAGTCTGAATTTAAGGGGATGAAAAGATAAAATGCAATTTCCAGCTTGAAATTATTTCTTAAACTCCTCAGCAGGCTGGATTTTCACTCCTGGCAGGTTTTTGTCTCCTCAGATGGAGGGTTGGCAGCTCTGACTCAGAGCCTGTCCTAAGGCAACACTGTAGAGAAACTGCCTTTGTTGTGTTTATTTCTTGGTTTCTCATCCCTTCCTGCCTCTCTCTTTCTGCTCTCCTCCAGGGACCCTGAGCTCTCATGCCTAGCAGAGCTGAGGGGGGAGCAAAGAGCAATGACTCTGGAGTGGCGGAACCTGGTTTGGATCTCAGCCCTGTCAATCGTTACCTGTCAATTACTGGCTACCAGCTAGACCTTCATTTCCTCATTTATAAAGCAGGCACCATAAGTACCTAACACTACCGTGTCCGGAGACCCCAAGAAGATAATGCAAAGGAAGGGCTTTGCCCACTGCAAGAATTTCACAACTGCTGATGACAGATTGTTTTTAAACTTCTGATCATCTCTACCTCCCCACCCCCATCTACCAAGGCTTGCTCTGCTTCACTCGAATATTCAACAATTTCTCCCCTATCCCACCCCTAGTAAAGTTTATGACCCTGCAGGTCACCTGAACTGGTGACAGACTAGAGGAAGAACAAGAACCGTAGCCACGCTCTCTGGGCGTCAGTACCACAGATGGCACCTCCCAGGCAGCGACAGGGCAATGGGGCAGTTGAGTGTGAGATGCGGATCCTTCCCTGCAGTCATAGGGAGTGACCACACTTCCCCAAATGGAGGAGCCTCATTGGCCTCTTATCCTGTCTCTGGGAACTGTAAGCCTTCCCTCTGTAGTCGTCTGTAGTCTGGTTTTAGCTCAGCGGTCACCAATAGCCGAGGCCCTAGGACATGGCCATGTCCCAGTGAGACTGACCTGGTGGGTGCCCTTTGCCTTTCAAAGGATGAGGACACTCATAAGCCCTCCATCTTCAAACAGAACCTTGGTGGCCGGAGGGGCAAAGATAGCGAGAAAGGGAAGGAACCAGCACCACTGTTTGGGTGGGGAAACCCTGCGAATAGATTGACGTCACTGTCGGTATCTTAAGCGCTCTGGAAAGTACTGCAGAGAAGAGAGCTGCTCATCTTCAATGCAGTACTTTCTGACTGTATCTGACAATAAGACCCCTCTCTTGATGATTCCCCCACATAAAACCTAATAGCATTCCACAAACACGCTCTAGGAAACAACGATGCAGTGTAAAGAGCTGTGAATCAACAAACAAATCTCTTGATTTGGACTTAAGACCTCATCAGGTAACAATGATTCCTAAGAACAGGCACTATCTCAAGTGTTTTACATGTCAACTCATTTAATCCTTACAATAACCTCACGAAGCTTTACCGTCTCATTTTACAGCTGCAGATGCCCAGGCCCACAAAGGGTATACACTTTGCCCAAGGGCAAATGGTCATGAAGGGGCAAACCTGGGAACGGAACCCAGGCACTTTGGCTCCAGCCTTGTCTATCACCAACACTCAGCGAATACCCTCATGGATGAGAGAAAATAATTAACAGTAGCACTTTGTAGAGCTTTTTGAGGTTGAAATGAAATAATATAGGTGCTTCAATCCTTCACTTACTTGAATTACCTATAGGATGGAGAATACAGGTAACGCCCAGCGTATAGATTTTGCAAGGATCAAATGGAACGTCATACATGTGAGCTCTGTAAATTGAAACTCTCATTATTTAGGGGGAAAGGAGATCTCTTGGTCTGTCAATCAATGGTAGGTGAGAAAAAACCCAAACATATTGGTCACCATGTTTTCTGACTGGGTAAGGAGATTCTTGTGTGTTGGGTACAGTGGGCTCTGATGTGAAAGCTCAGGTACAGGCATGACCTTATTCTAAAGTTTCTTGTGAAGGATACAGAAGGAGATTCTCTTCCTGGAAAAAAAAAATGCTAAACAAGGGGTATTACTTTTTTTTTTTCCTCATGGAGCATACTGTGCTTGGAAAGGGGGATCATGGCCTCAGAGTAAAATCAACTGTGGGCCACTTTGTTCCCTTCTTTCAGCTGTTGATGGGAAGCAGTTGTAGGGGAGAGGCGATAGCTCACCCCAGCACCCGTATGGTGATTTAAGGAGCCGTGATTCTACGCTGTACCCTATTTCACGCCTTGAGCAGAGCTCACCTACCATAACACTTACTGAACCATTTTCAAATGATTTGTTCATTTGCCTGACCTTCCCATCAGCCTTAGAACTGCTTGCAGAGAGTGAATGTGTTTTATTTTTCTTAAAACAGGCCCCAGAGCCTACCCCAGGATGGAAGTACATTCAAATTGCTCTTTTGCTCTTTTTTTTTTTTTATGAATTAAAATGTTCATCTATTTGCGAGAGAGAGAGAGAGAGAGAGAGAGAGAGAGAGAGAGAAAGAAAGAGAAAGAGTGAGGGCAGACAGGGAGACAAAGAATCCAAAACAGGCTCCAGGCTCTGAGCTGTCAGCACAGAGCCAGATGCGGGGCTCGAACTCACAAACCGTGAGATCAGGACCTGTGCGGAAGTCAGACGCTTAACGCACTGAGCTACCCAGGTGCCCCTGGTCTCTTACTCTTTTAATGGCAACCACAAGTATTTAATCCTAATGCTGTATGTGAATATATTTCCCAGAGTATTTCACAAAGAAAAAAAAAAACCAAGGTGCTAATTTTTATAACTTGGTTAAGTGTAAAACATCTTCTTTATTCCTTCCCTTTGTGTGGCCTCCTCTGACCTTCTCTAGTCAGTGTCCTGAAAAATTCCTGTTGTCAAGGGAATCTATTGAGATGAAAATTCATGGTGTCAATGTCCCTCTTGGGAGCAAAAGAGATGCTAGCATGATATACTTGTACGAACATACATACGTAAAAACAGTTTATACATAAAAATCAATTTCCTCCCACTCTATTTCTTTTTTTTAGTAGTTATTTAAATTATAAAATTGACACTTGCCCATACTTGGGACTTTTTTTTAGCGCAAAGGACTATCCACTGAAAAGTGGGTCTTCCTCCCATCCTATGTCCCCAGCCCACACACCAAAGATCAACGTTAGTAACAGTTTCTTGTGTAATCCTCCAGAAACTTCTATGCATGTGCAAGCATTTAAGTATAAAAGTGAATACAGTATACATCCCTTTTCACTGTACACAAATGAGTTCATTTTATACATGCTGTTCTGCATCTCCTTTAACAACATTTTTGTAATGTTTATTTATTTTTGAGAGAGACGGAGTGCGAGTGGGGGAGGGGCAGAGGGAGAGGGAGACACAGAATGGGAAGCAGGCTCCAGGCTCTGAGCTGTCAGCACAGAGCCTGACGTGGGACTTGAAACCACAAACCATGAGATCATGACCTGAGCCAAAGTCAGATGTTTAACTGACTGAGCCACCCAGGCACCCCCTGTATCTCCTTTTTTTTTTTTTTTTTTAAATATACAACAATCAATCTAGGTAGGAAATAGTTGCTTATCAGCACCTTACTCTTTTAACAGCCACATGAAACTCTTTCCTTTGAGTTTATAAAGATTTAACAAATGTCCCTTTAATGCACATCTAGGTTGTTTGCAAAATTTTGCTATTAAAAAGAGTATTGCAAACAGCATGTTTGTGCCTGTAATTTTCTACTATTAATATTGCCAGATTGCCCTCTCATATTCCCACCTAGCATACTGTGGCATGCTGTCTATTTGTAATCTTGCTAGCAGTATGTTTAATGTTTTCCAGTCTGATAGGTGTAAATGGTATCTCATTGTAATTAAAATTTACTTTCTTCAACTCTGAGCAATATAATCAATAGAATCAATCTTTTGCGTTTTAAGGGTGCCGGTTTTTGGGTTTTTTTTTTTTGAGCTTTATTTAAGTAATCTCTACACCCAGTGTGGGGATCAGATTCATGACCCCAAGATCAAAAGTCTGCATGTTATTCCCACTAAGCCAGCCTGGTGCCCCAAGGGAGCTACTGTTTCACTTTTTATACATATACACTGTCCCTTCCTATCCTTAAGCCAATTTTCTATTGATCTGTTGGCCTTCTAACTTGTTCGTATGTAAAACTCTGGATATTAAGAAAACCCACCCTTTGTCTGTGATGTGTGTTGTAAGTATTCCCCCTAATTTGTCATTTGTCTTCTGAGTTTTTGGGTGGCAGATTTTGTCAAATGAAGTTTAAAATTTGTGTCAAGTGAGATTTATGGATTCTGCTTTTTATGTCATACTTACAACGTTATCACTCAGGATTATATTTTAAATATTCCATATATTTTTCCCAGTTATTTCCCAGTTTTGTTTTCTACATTTAAATCTTTGACGAATCACAAACTTATTTTTAGTAGAAGAAGTGAGGTAGGAATTCAGCTTTATGTTTTCCAAATAGCCTGCCAGTCATCTCAGCACCATTAATGTGTTTCTTTACAAATGCATTCGTGTCAATTTCTAGACTATTCCATTGATCTGATTATCTACACTTGTGGTAGTGTCACATTTTCTTTTCTTTGGTGTTTAAGGTTTTTTAAAATTTATTTTTGCGGGGGGGGGGGAAGGGGAGAGGATCCAAAGCAGGCTCTGTGCTGACAGTGTGAGCCTGATGCAGGGCACAAACTCACAACTCCCTGAGACCATGACCTGAGCCGAAGTTGGACACTTAACTGACTGAGACACCCAGGTGCCCTAGCAGTGTCACATTTTCTAATTACAAAAATTTAGGGCCATCCTCCCAAACTTATTGTGCTTTTTAATAAATTTTCTGGCTATCTCTCCATGCCAAATTTTTCTTTATGAAAGTTAATAACATCAGGGGGCAGGCACCTGGGTAGCTCAGTCAGTTGAGCTCCTGGGTTCAGCTCAGGTCATGATCTCATGATTTGTGAGTTCAAGCCTGACATCAGGCTCATTGCTGTCAGCGCAGAGCCCACTTCGAATCCCGTCCCAGACTCACACTCTCTCTCTCTCAAAAATAACCATGAAAAAACAAAAAAGAAAGAAAGTTAGCATCAGTTTGCAGGTTTCAAAAAAATCCTATTAGTAATCTGATTATGATTAAATTAGTTACATATTACTTTAGGAAGCATTATGGTCCTTAAAATATTAAGCATTCCTATACAAAATATGGTTTATTTATTTAAAGCTTCCTTTGATTTTCAGCAAAGATTTCTTCTTGTAGGTTTTTGTCATATGTCTACCACATTTCTCTTTAAGTTTATTTCTAGGTATTTTTCCTCCTTAATAGAAATTATGAGTGAGATCTTTTCTTCTATATTTTCCTGGTCATTTGATACTTTGGCTCTCCTATATATTTTCTTCAGTCATCACATCATTATACCTAGTTTACACGGGAGGATGCATGAGGACTTTATTCCACGATCTCTTGCATATTTGAAAAAGTCTGTTTGCTTGACTTACCCTTCGAAAGAAATTTGGGTCACTCATTACTTTCTAATAGCCATTGGATATTAAGGACCCACTGCTTTTCCCACGCAGGAGAATTCTCTTGGGGGAGGTAAGGGATGCTAGATTTTATTAAATATTTTCTTTATTCTTGAAATGTGATAACTTCTTTGGGATATATCTTGGAGTTGGTTGTTCTGTATATTTTTATTTTTCTGAGATGAAATATACCATTTAAATCTATACAGATTCTACATTTCTTTTACTTCTGGAAAATTTTTCTTCTTAGGTATTTTTGAATATCTTTTTTTCTAATTCTGCTCTCATTTTTCTCTAACACAAATTCAAGAATTCAATCTCTTTACTTATACTTAGTCTGTCTTCTGCTGACATGCCAGTAATTTACTTAAAAAGATTTTTTTAATGTTTATTTATTTTTTAGAGACAGAGACAGAACATGAGCATGAGCTGGGGAGGGGCAGAGAGAGAGAGACACACACACACACAGAATCTGAAGCGGGGTCCAGGCTCCGAGCTGTCAGAACAGAGCTTGACACAGGGCTGGAATCCACAAACAGTGAGATCATGACCTGAGCTGAAGGTAGACGCTTAACAGAGTCACCCGGGTGCCCCATCTTTCTAATTGTTTTCAACTCATGATTTGTTAATAGTTTGGACTTGCGTGTTTTTGTTTCAAGTGTGTCCTCCATGTCCTAACCTAGTATTTTGTCATTTTGAAGCTGGATTTCATTTCTTTGATGGCTTAATTTCCTTCGACTTCTCTTTTGAACTCTTTCTGCTTTCTATCAACTAATTCTCTAGTCCTATAATCTCTTATTTTCTCTTACCTCTTTCTTCAGTTTTCTTTCTCAAGAGCCTGTAATTATTTAGTTTATGCCATGGGAAAAGTACTTGTCTGAAATTTTCCCATTTGATGGAATAATTATATTTGGAAATTTGTTCTTCATCTGTATTTGTATTTGATCAACTGCTGCCCCTTCCCCTCCTCCTTCTTTTTCTTCTTCCCACTGTTATCTAAGTTTCGAACTCACATTGGTTTGTTTCTGATAGTCATTCGTCAATGAATGGGGGCCAATCCACCTGAACCATTTACCAGAGAACAGTACTGGGGACAGGCTGGTTGGCAGCTTCAGTTCAGGTGCCTTGTCTCATGCACATGATGCCTTCTCAGTATGCTGCCTCCCCTGCCCACGAATACAGCTATTCAGCTTTTGTTGTTGTTCCTTAAAGATAAGAATAAGATAAGAAAGCTGTACAACAAAACACTTTGTGTAACAGGTGTTCTTGGTAGTGACTTATCTTGTTTGAGTCGACTTTGATCAAGAGCTGCAAACCTGTTGTTTCTTGTTCTCTCCTCTTCCTGCCATGCTTCTAGTCTTCACAGGTGACACATCTGTGCGGGGCGTCTTTCCCCGTTCCCTCTGCCGGATATCCCAGAATGTGGAATGGATTTGGGGATGCTCCTGGGGCCCTCTCTCACCCATAGGCATTGAAGATTTGTGTCATTGGATGGATCTTTGTGTACCAACTACTGTTTGAGAATTCTGTATCCTACTCATTACTTGTATAGGTATGTGTTTTTCCTGGGAAGCTTTCATTTTTCTTAAAAGTTTTTGTTTGGTAACATGTGGGTGATTTTTCCCCTGACTTTTGTTGAAGATGGTGTTTCTTCTCTGCTTCTCACTCATTTTGTAGTTTTTAAAAAAATTTATTCATTTTGAGAGAGAGAGCAAGAGAGCGACTGCAGAGCATGGACAGAGAGAGAGAGAGAGAGAGAGAGAGAGAGAGGGAGGGAGAATCCTAAGCAGGTTCTGCACTGTCAGCACAGAGCCCAATACGGGGCTCAACCTCATGAACTGTGAGATGGTGACCTGAGCTGAAATCTAGAGTCAGATGCTTAACCGACTGAGCCACCCAGGCACTCCACTTTTTGTAGCTTTTAATTCACTTTCGAGAGGAAAGAGACTAAAACCTTTAACATTTTAAGCAGAAATCCCTTAACATCTAGCACTTATTTTTAAAAAATAAAAGAAAAAATATCAACTTTTGCATTTTTTATTGTCTTACATTTAGAAGAGTTGCTCACAGTTGGTGTGACCTTCAGAACAGTGATCTTTTTATGTGGAATCTGACTCTCAGAGTAGAGGACAATGGTTGCTCACGCTTGCCTGGATCTCCTTCCTTTTTATGCTGGTACTAATGTTCTGCTTTTCCTTGGGGAAAATGTTCCTCCCTCACGCCACATGGTTTTGGTGCCATGTCAGTCATGCAGACATCACGGGACATGGGCATAAGGCCCAAGGCAAGAAATCCCATGGAAATTTGAATCCAGATGGCCACCACAAAACAGAAGAGGGGATCCTGGCCAACCCTGGAGAAACAGTCTGTAGGTCACTGCTATGATATACCCAGAGGGGACTTGCTTCCTATCCCTCCCAAGGCAGGTTGTTTGACTATTTATTTGATTCTGCAAGCTATCTGTGTTCTTTCCACGGATTCTCTTCTTTTGTTTATGTACTCAGAGTAGGCTTCTGTTGCTTGCTCTCAAGTATTCTAATTAGTGCCTTCAGGGGGGTTCTAGAATCTTCCCACTGTATGCTACTGGGGAAGTGGCAGAACTGGGGTTTGCACTCCGATTTTTAAACTCAGTTCTGTGACCTTTCTGCTCTGCAACACTTGAGGTGAACTAACTACATAATAATCATGTCATACGTTCGAACTGGAATGGGTATAGTCTGAATATTATTTCAGGATAGTCAGACAGGCAGAGCAGAGAACAAGAATCTGGGTCTCTGTTAGGCTGGGGCAGGCAGAGAGGAAACAGCCTTAACTGCACACACTAAGACCAGAAAAAACATACAACCTAAGAGGTGAGGCAGGATGAGGATATAGTTTAAGTAAGAGCTGCTTTGGGGGTCAAAATATGGTGTGTGAGGGGGTCGGACAGAGAGTGAGGGGGCAATGCCATCTAGATGGGCTGATTCCCAAAGCCACAAATGCATGTGAAAAATGGGCAAGAAGGCAGCTGTTGTCAAAGCTCTGAAAAGGATGGACAGACTCTTTTTCCCACTTGTTCATTCACCAGGAGCAGCAGAACAGCACAGGCTTGGGACACACACACACACACACACACACACACACACACACGCACACCCCTGCATTCGAATCACAGCTGCAGAAATGATTGACCATGAGACCTAGCAAGTTTCTTACCCGCTCTGTATCTCAGCTTTCTTGACTGCAAACTGGGGATAACAGGATCAACCCCATAGACTTGTTGGAGGTCCGGGACAAAACATGAAAGCTGTTTAATTAAGTGTTCTGTCTGGCAGATTACAGGAGCTCCATAAAAGGTAGTTGTGTTGCTATTAGTGATAAAATTAAATAACTATAATAAATCTCCCAGCCTCTTCCCACTCCGGTCCATCCTCTGCAATCTGCCAGTTTCCCTCCAAACATGAACCTGGGTGGCTGTCAATCTGCCCACACATCCCAGATGTCCCTGCCTCCGTTCCCGGCTTCACCACCCACCACCCACCACCACCTTTTTCCTCAGCTGCACGAAACTTCCCTCCGTTTTAAGGTACTTTCAAGTTGCCTGGCTCTCCTGTGTGATGCTCCCTCTGCCCAAATGCCCTTTGCCTTTTCCCACTTGACCCCCTCTGCTCCCCTGTCAGTATCTGCTCATTTGTCACCTCCTATCTGAGACCCTTCCTGTCCCCTCAGGCAGAGTTAGGTGTCCTCTCTTGTGTCTGTAGCACATATCCATACAGCAGCCATTTGAAAGATTGAAATGTAATAATTACTTTCTTTATTATGTGTTCAGCAGAGTAACTATCACTTATCAGGAACCCCTCTATGACCAGAGCTCTGCTTAGCCACTTTAATATACATCTTATTCATCACCACAATAATTCTATCAGCTGGGTGACCTTCCCTCTACTTCCAAGCTCAAGACATAGAGGCTGAGAGGGATCAAGTACCCAGTTCAACATGACCCAATTAGTGGTGAATTCAGACTCTCTCCCATTCTAATGCCGGCATCTGAGAAAAACGAAATGAGCAATGTTGCCAAACAAAGATATCCAGTTCCAAGTAGAAGAAAAAACACTCAACATTTTAGTATGTCCCCTGATTCAGGTACATGTATGATTTTCATATGCTTTTTGAAACTCAATCCCAGCCCAGTGCCATCATACCCTTGGTCTGAACCATTGGAGGGAAATTGAGGGTGAATTTGATCATGCCTTTGCCTGTCCAGACACATTTCTTTCTGGGGAGATGTTAAAGTTCAATGTGTCTAATGTCCCAGCCATCCCAACACCAACCTGCACGGTCCCATCTCTACCTGGGCTGTAGGAAATAGTGCCGTTTCCTGTGTGCCTTCCTACCAGAGCCCATGTATCTTCCGAACACCCTGCTGAGGCTGAACTTACTCAGTGAGTGGGGCCAAGCACTTCTTCATTCTCCATTCATTCTCTCATATTTACTGAGCACCTACTGTGTGCTGAGCATCACAGGTTGCCCAGAGCCTCTGCCAATGGGCACGGGAACTTAGTACAGCATACCTTGCACCTTTCAACGGTAAGGCACATAAATAAATGTTCAAGCAAATGTCACCCTTATCAGAGACTAGCTTGTCTGGATGTCTTATGCTATGATTTCCTTCACATGAGGGCCCTGATGACATGATTACTTTGGTGACAGTAACACTTGCCAAATTCTCTCTCAGAACCTGTGAGAGATTCTCAGATTGAAAGATTGAAATGTAATAATTACTTTCTTTATTATGTGTTCAGCAGAGAACCTCAGATTCTCACCTGTGGAATCACTTCATTTGTATTCAGGCCTATGTGTAATGAGCTTGCATAAAGAGGAAGGCCTTCTTGAGTTTACAAACGACAAAGGAATGGACTCACCAAATGCCCTGCCATCTAGCCTGAGACTGAATTTTTCTTCCCTACGACAAGAGAGGTAAACTGTGCTATTAACTGGTGCGGCTGTAGTCAGAGGAGGAGGGGTCTTGTTAATGAAAGACCCTCTCATTCTGATGTGCACATTAATGGGCCTGGATCTGCAAAGTTGGGCCTGGAGTTTGTGGGTAGGAGCTGGAGAGAGATGAACTGTTCCACATAGTAACGTGAAGAAAGCTTTGAGTTCCCAACATCTGAAAATCAGTTTATTCTTCCTGAAAAAGCACTGCTGGAGTTTCCCAGGCTGCACTGGTATCACTTAAGTGTATGCAGCATTATTACTCTGCAAGCCACCCCAGACAGAGGGGACGTCCCAGGACCCAGGCATTGCACGGAACCTCACAGCCCCAGAAAGAACAGGAAACCTTGAGAAGGCTCTGAGTTCAAGCTTCCCACCAGCTCATGGGGACAAAGACTTGAAAATTAACTTGATTTGGGAGAAATATATTCGTCTTGCATGTCTGGATCTGCGTACTGATCCTTCACACTCATTCCTAAGTTTCTTTCTCTCATTCACTTCACTCAGGGGCCAGAGTGGAGTTTCCCTGGGTTGGAACTCCTACTCTGCTATTAGCTTGCTTTTTGATCTTAGGGAAACTCACTTAACCTCTCCGAATCTTAGTTTCCTCTCCTAAAAAAGTTTAAGATAACAAGAGCTCACTGACTTGCCTGCGAGATTGGCTTGGCCAGCCCATCATAGTATGATGCCCGAGGTTAAGTGAGGTAATGTACGGGCAGTGCACAGCACGTGCCCCGCTCTGTAGCTGTATTGCAATTATAAAAGAATGTTTTGTAGGACCAACACCCTGAGAACTCTGTGGCATCCAGAGGGTGCTCTGGTTTGGATTTGGTTCTTTTATTCTCTTGAGTTCCTACAGAGCTTCCCACAGGGCCTGCCAGCTCTCACTGCGCACTCATGCTCAAGTCCTGCCAACTATCTGCCCAGAGACATACCTGTCTCTTACAACTACCTGTGTGTGTTCTCAATGCTCCGGTTTTTCCTCATTGCCTCAGATGTGCTCCATTTTATTGTTGACTCAGGGCCTTCATTCATGCTGGTCTCTCCACTGAGAGCTCGCTTTCTTCCTTCCCTCTGCCTTAAATTCTCCTCCTTCCTCTACATGTAGCCAACTTTTATTCATCCTTCTGCTCTTAGCTTGAATATCACTCACCCAGGAAAGCCTTTCACACCTCTCAGTGTGGGTTATATCCTTGTATGTGCTCCTATGACACCTGAATTTTTCTTCTGTAACAATGCTCATACTTACATAATGACTTGCATATTATCTGATTTCCTTATTAGATGAAAAACTGCATGAAAGCAGGGGCCACACTGGTCTCATTCTTGGCTGCATAATTATACAGTGCCCAGGACATGGTTTGCACTTATTAACATTTGGTGAATGAATGGATGGATGTTCTTCTAAAACACCTCTAATCGCTCCTCTCTTAATGTATGCTTATTAATTTGTATATATTTCCTTATTCATATCTTATTTGCATATGGCCATTAGGGTCCAGGAAAAAGGGATGATGAATCCTATACTAACTGATAACTTTGCTTTGTGGATTTCACTTTTTTTGAGAGAGAGAGAGAGAGAGAGAGAGAGAGAACTAGCAGGGGAGACGCAGAGAAAGGGAGACAGAATCCCAAGCAGGCTCCACACACTCAGCATGGAGACCAATGTGGGGCTCAAACTCATGAACCATAAGATCATGACCTGAGCCAAAATCAAGAGTCAGACATTTAACTGAGCCACCCAGGTACCCCTGAATTTAACTTTTATTACATAAATAATACACACTTGTAGGAAAGTCATAAAATATGAGTAAGTAAAAAGAAGAAAATGGAAATCATGAGTAACCCTACCACCATTAATATTTTCTTAGATGTTTTTTCAGTCTTTATCCCTATAAATTTACAAAAATGGAAATCATCTTCTACAGACTATTTTGGAACTGATCATTTTACCTAATATACTGTGAACATATTTCAACATCAAGAAGTACGATCTCCAGCCTATTTTTTTAATGGTTACATTGAATGCCATTGTAAAGAATAATTTATCTAACCAATCCCTTATTGGTAGACAGTTAGACTTTTTTTTTTTAAACCATATGACGGACTGTGGTATAGAAAGCCACCTTGTAACTTAATCCCTGTGCACATCGATCATTATTCTCTTAGAATGATTTCCTAGCAACAGAGACACTACATCAAAGGGCATGTTTGTTTCAAACCTGGTTAATACACCTTGTCTAGCTGCCCGCAAAGGTTTCAGGTATGTACATTCTTTCCAGCAAGGTAATGATGGAATCTTGTAGAGAAACTCTCAGTACCCTAGTATCCTTCCCTGGCTCACTGACTTGCCTGTGAGATTGGCTTGGCCAGCCTATCCTTTCAATACCTCTAATCAACCAGGTATAGTGTTCAGCTCTTGGCCACTTGTTTTCGCATGGTTTGCTCTCTCTCTCTCTCTCTTTCTCAGATTCCAATTATTTTCAAACAGTTTCACACATATTCTAGTTCATAAACAAACTCAATGTGCTGAGATCTCTTCTACTCAGATACCTAACTCTTGCACTGTCTGAAGAGAAGCCTTACAGTCTCATTAACAAACAGTATTAATCTTCACCTCCCAGTGATTCAGTGAATAGAAACGTTTACTATCCAACTTAGGAGAGTATAATTCTTCCTCTTTACAGGAACTGGAAGAAACCTTTCCATAAGAGCAAAGGGTTGTTACTCAAGATGACCAACATCTTTTTCTTAAGGTCAGCATTGAGGGAAGCTGCATATGGTTTACAGGTAAATATTTCTTTTTATAATTTAAAAATTTTTTTTAAATGTTTATTTATTTTTGTGAAAGAGACAGAGCATGAGTCGGGGAGGGGCAGAGAGAGAGGGAGACAAAGAATCCAAAGCAGGGTCCATGCTCCGAGCTGTCAGCACAGGGCCCGACATAGGACTAGAACCCATGTACTGTGAGATCATGACCTGAGCCGAAGTCAGACGCTTAACCTACTGGGTCACCCAGGTGGCCCAAATATTTCCTTTAAAAATGTAGCAAAATTCCTTTGCTCAATATATAATTTAGCACTTACTCTGCTAAGTGCCTATATCAGTTAATTCTCACAACAATCCTCAGAAGTATATTATTATCTCATTTTACATACAAAGAAAATGAGGTTTTGACTCTTTGGTTCATTCATTCAATAAATATTTACTGAGTGCCTACTGTTGCGTTTAGCAACACCGGTCATCTTATTTAATAAGAGTTCTTTCACTGGAGGGAAAACTTGATTGGAATGGGTTCAAGAAAGAATAGGAATGAATAATTTGGAGATGGTGACCATTTTATAGACTGCTATTTTATAGACCTTTGCTGCAAAGGGAAAGAGGAGAGTGGGGACTTAGGGCTACACAGGAAAGTGAGAGGTCGAGGGGGCTTGTAGTAAAATGATATCACAGCATGCTGGGATGGAAGTGGTTCAAACAGAGAAGACGCTTTGCTGATGTGGGGGAGAAAGAAGTGGCAGGAGTTGCTTAGCTGAGAGCAGAGAGCCAGTCTGCGATGACTGAGATGAGGGAACCGGACGATGGGTGTGGGTAAAGGTGGAAGCCCGTGGCAGTTCTCTGTTTTGATGCCTTTGTTCTTCCTCAGGAAAGTAGGAAGGAATTCAGTAACCGAGAGGGGAGGTGGGAGGTCTGCAGGAGTGGGAAGAGCATGACGTACGTAGGAAAGTAGACAGGGAACGTAGCAGGAAGTGTGGGACGGCTGCTGGGTGGCACCAGGGACCCAGCTGAAGATGGCAGGCATACGTTTAATGAGGCTGGGCAGTAAGACTGTGTGTTCTTCTCCAGCCACGTCCAACTGTACAGGTGCAGGTGAGGAGCAGGCAGTGGGGCGGACAGAACTAGGTTTGTGGCTTTAGTCGAACAAGGATGTCCACAGCGAGGGAGGGCAAGGACATGAAAGGAACAACTACTGAATGACCATGGAAGTTTGAAATGGGTAAGATACCACAGAGACCTGCGGTGCCTCACAGAAACGAGGACCCGGAGCCTTCCATGGACATTTCCCGCATGGCACAAGACAGCAGTGCAAACATTCTCCTCCCTTTCCCCTCCCGCTCCCCCTTCTTACAGAAATAACAGCGAGCTCGGGCAGGCTTGGCCAGTTCCGTGGAGAACATATGCTTGCCGATGAGGGGAAACAGACAGGGCCGGCTAATGGGAAAACGTAGGGTCCCTCATGGGTCTGGAGTTTAAATATCGGTTTCTGGTGTTTGTGCCTGCGTGGTTTTCTCCACGCAACTGATCATTATCTTTCCAGGTCCACACCTCTCTTGGGGGTGCTTGGTAAGGGTACCCGCCCTCTTCAGATATTAACCATCCTCTACTAACAAAGCCACGACAGGTCTCATGTGGTGTTGTATGTGGGGCAGAGTTAAATCCAAAACAGACACTGAGGCACATTGAAATCGTGAGGCAGACTGACGACAGCCCAGGAATGCTGAGATTGAGGCCAGCCTCCTATGTGACTGCTGACAGTAGGAATGTTAACCCTACATTTCCTGCCTGGAGTCTGATTATAGCAGGGAGTCATGTTTTCTCTCTGTCTCTCTCTGTCCATTCCCCCTCCCAACACACACAGTCACCCCTCCCACTGTCCCTCTTTCTCTCACATACACACCCACACACCCACACACACCATCCCTCCCTCTCTGTCTCCTTCTCTCTCTCTCTCTCTCTCTATCTCTCTCTCTCTCTCTCACACACACACACACACACACTGTCCTTCCCTCCCTCTCTCTCTCACACACACAGTCCTTCTTTCTCTCTCTCACTCTCTCTCTCTCTCTCTCTCTCACACACACACACACACACACACACTGTCCCTCCCTCTCTCTTTCTCTCTCTCTCTCTCACACACACACACACACACACACACACACACACACACTGTCCCTCCCTCTCTCTGTATCCCTCTCTCTCTCACACACACACACACACACACACACACACACACACACTCTGTCCCTCCCTCTCTCTCTCTCTCACACACACACACATACACACAGACACAGACACACACACACACACACACACACACACACACACACACACACACTGTTTCTTTCACATCCACACTCTCTCTCTCTCATATGCACATGTGTCATAAAGCCCGGAGGAGTGTGTTCAGGCTTTTTGATAGCTGTGTGCCTGGAGGCCGCATACTATGAATTTGGAAAGTTGTGAGAAGAACAGAATCTCTGGTCCTCAGAGATTAGAACGACCACTTAGATGAGAACGATCAGAGAAGCAATAGGATTGGTCCTATTGTGAAGTTTTGGATATTTTGGAATGGTCACACGATCTCGCAGTTTGGATGCCTTGGGCGACCTAAATGAAGGGCCGGGTTCTGTACCCCAGTCTCCCCAGCAGCCCTCATGGAAGGCTGCACCTTCCCTCTCAGAGAGATAGAGACACTGGGCCTCCATCCAGGAAGGATTTGCCTCGTGCATTTCAGAGAAAAGCAGGACTCAGCCAGAGACACATAATTTAATACTGAGTTTATCTAGGAAGAGAGAAGCGGAAGGAATAGTGATGGTGTGTGTGTGTGTGTGTGTGTGTGTGTGTGTGTGTGTGTCCGGGTGATCCTGACCTCCCTCAGCACAGCCACCCATACATATACCCACACCTCCACACACACACGGTGGCACCCCATCCTCCATACCCACGTGAGAAGTGCTGTTCTTAGGGTTTTGGCGTGGCCACTTTCTAAATGTGCACACTCTCCCTGAGTCATTATCCAAAATAATAATCAACAATGCCATCAATGGGGATTGACTTTTTAGGGTTCCTGCTGAGTAACTGAATCTGAATGTAATTGTATGTATTTAATAACTTTCTGTACTTTCTAGTTTAAATCCACTAAAATCACATTAGGGAGGATTCCCCAAAGAGAAAATCAACTTGACAAAAAATATTCATAAGCTGAGAGCCAGTACCCAACATTATAGCTACTCTGGGCTTGAAGTGGAATTATGTGCAACCTGGTTTCTTACCATTAAAAGTCTGCTCCTGGCTCAGGAAAACATACTGGACCTAAATAAAATGCCTTCCTAATGTTCAAGGAATTAGCTCTATCCTACCCCATTTTACCTTCCTATATCTACCTTATCATCTCTAGAATGTTCTTTTATCTGCCCCATCCCATTTCTAGTTGATGAACTGAGGCAAAGAGAAAGGGAAGAAAAGAAAGAAGGGAAGGGTAGAGGAATAAAAAGGTGGAGAGAACATACAGCTATGAGCACTTAGAATGGGTCATGGGACTTCACAAACACCTACTATGTATAGGCAGATTCTGCTCAAGTGTTGTTGATGTTGCCCCTTTCATGTAGGAGATGATGGTCAGTGTCCGTTGGGTAAGTGATTGCCACTAGCTGTCATGCTAGCAGGCCTGGATCAATTAGTGATTGGAGCTGAATGTAAACAATTACATAATTTATAATTTTGTGCTGTTCTAGTTTAAAGTCACCATAAACAAAGCATGATGCTTGCACAATATGAGGATTCTCACCAAAGGAAACAGTGATATGACTAAAGCATTCACGTGTGCTAGGCTCATGCTTGAGTCACCACCAATTCGCCTGTGACTCACGTGAATGTGAGTAAACACACGAATGTGGCCTACTCACATCTGGATTCTGATCATGGGCTAACCACACAAGGTGCTTCAATGCCCTTGCTCTGGAATCAAGAAATATACGCTGAAAATAAGAGGACTGAATGCACGTCAACTTCAAAAGACACGCCAGCTTGGTGTCCTTACAACTGTCTTGCTTTGGGTGGTTTGATTTATCCCACCTTTACCCACAGGCTCAGAATGTGCAGCAGGAGATGAAGGCCAATTGGGGGAACTTCTGAAGTTGGTTCAAAGGATGAGCAGCTCTCATGAGGAAAAGAAGCTTTGTGTTGCTGGCCAGCAAATGCCAAGTGCCTCCTCCATTCCATTCCATGAGACAGAATCCTCATGGTCCCTGTCTCTTAGAGTTAGCCACAGGAGCATGGTGTGGCTGGTGCTGTTGCTGTCCTGCACATACTCTCTTGGGCCTCACATGTCAGCACCTGGGCACTAATTTCTAACTTTTGGCATCTCCCTCTCTTTGCCTGGGGGTTTTCTCTGACCTCCAGGAGTGATCTGCCCATAGGAATGGCATTCTGGAAATGTTGAGGAACAACCAGTGATAATTAACTGATGGGAAGAACGGCTCCCTTGTATATCGGTTGGGGTAGCTCTGAGGCTCCTACTTTACGCTGTCTTCTAGAATTCCCGAGTAGGGTTCAGTTCCAGGTGACCACAACATTCATTTAACTGATAACGCATCATTTGTTGGTTGGCTTCTCTTCTCCAACACACTTCCCCACTCTCCTGCCAGTGGTTCCTGGGATCACCTCCCAAATAAATTGCATTTAAATCCTAATCTTAAGATCCACTTCTGAAGATACCCCGACTAACACTCAAGCCATCTTTTCTCACCACAGTTTTTCTCACCTTGGTAGAACCAGAAGCTTAAATAGTTGGAGTTCTCTTGATCTTTGATTATAAACTAGTGTTGAAAATCCAAACAGCCACAGAGACAAGGCAAGTTACATAAATAGGAGAAGCAAGCTGGATAGAGATTATGCAAACCAGATGGTACGTATGCTGTCTCAAAGAGCAGCTGCAACTAAGCCCCAGCCAATTGTGGCCATGTGGAAAAGTAGGCCCGACGTAGCTGCATCAAGTTTTTCGTGAGAATCCAGAAATCCAGATTTTTATGTAGAATCTCTTAATATGTAAATGTTGGCCACAAATTTCAGATGCTTTTATAACGTTGAACTGGCCAAATAAAACACATCTGTGAGCCATATTTGGCCCAGGGGCCACCAGTTTGCAATCCCTGTTACAGAAATACGGCCCTTAGCTAGAAATTCATAGCTGATACTTAGGGTAACAAGAGTTGCTGCTCTTAAAGTGAATTTTCACAGCTATTGTCACATTTCTTTAACAGGTCTTATTCTCGCCCCATCCCTAAGTGGTTGTAGCCAACATTGCATATCTGCTCAAGAAACAAAGGAGACCCAAGTGGAAAGAGAACACTAATCAAGGACTTGGCATGGAATGGTGGTCTGGCTTCAGATGATGTTCTTAGAGCCAACTGGAAAGGAAACCACCACCCAAATCCGTCACGACGTGTGCTATCACAGTGGGTTTAAATTGGGTGGAAATGTTGTGAGTTTAATAGAAATGGAACTGCTGAGATGTACATATATATCTGGGTTTAGCTGATAGCTCTTTCAAGGGCATGGTGATGTCAAATATGTTTGGCAGCTTCGATTCTCTTAGCACCCACACTTGCGCTGTTCTCAAGACAGGGGGTGATTGGAAGCATGTGTGCTAACAGTAACCACGCATAATGTGTGGAATGAGGGAGAGTGTGGAAGTTTTGCTCTGACCCTCATGGTCCTAAGCTAAGCTAACCCTTTCCACTTGTGTGTCAGGGGAGGGAGAAGCAAAGCGTTCCATCACTTTCCTTCTTCTTCTTCTTTTTTTTAATGTTAGCAAACAACTTGGTTGCCTAGTCAACCTTTCATTTCGGTGCTCAGGAACCAAACTGCACAAGTAATAGGAGTTGGGATCCTGTCAGGCCATCTCCTCCAGTAAGAAAAATCACTATCAAGTGGTTCTTTTAGTTCTGCTTGTGGACCGGCCACACACTGGTTTTGATAACTGCACTATGGTTGTGTAAGATGGTAATGTAAGAAGAAGCTGAGTGAAGGATATGTGGGAATTTTGTGAACTATGTTTGCATCTCTTCTGTGAGTCTAAAACTGTCTCAAAATAAAAAAGTTTAGTTTTTGAAGACTGTTATCAACAAGATTCTGGTGCACAAAAGGGCTAGACCAGGTAAGCAGAACTTCCTACAAAGTCCTACGTTCGTAGGCTTTTGAAGGGGGAGGACCTTCACATACTAACATAATACAGAGAGGTGTATTTTCGTTCTGTTTTACAGATAGAAGCCGAAGTTCAAAGAACTTTACTTGCCAAAGGTTACCCAGCTAGTGAGCACGCAATGATGAAAGGTAGGTGACTGTTATTTCCCAATGTGAACATCTTCTGGTGATTAAATGTTTTATGATGGTGATTCTCAGGCACAGGAGAAAATAAAAAGGTAAAAGGGACAGATATAAAAGGCTAGATATAGGTTGTCCAAGTAAATGTAAGAATGTTCTGAATAATCAAGATGATCTTTCAAATCAGTAGGTAAAGGATTGCTTCTTCAATACTGTTAAGACAGCCGAGTCCATATTTTTTTTTAAAGATTTTTAAGAAATGTTTATTTATTATTAAGAGACAGAGAGAGACAGAGCATGAGCAAGGGACAGGCAGAGACAGAGGGAGACACAGCAGGCTCCAGGCTCTGAGCTGTCAGCACAGAGCTCGAACTCACAAACCACAAGATCATAACCTGAGTTCAAGTCAGACGCTTAACCAACTGAACCACCAAGGCACCCCCTGAGTCCACCTTTTGAACAAAAATTAATATGGGCACATTATCTCCTGCCTCCTCCCAATTTACAGAGAAATTGAGTTGGAGGTGAAAAAATGAAACTATAAAATGGCTAGAAGAAAATAAAGTCACTTTTACTATATAATCTTGGTGTGAGCAGTATTTCCTAAGAAAGGTAGAAACCTTAAGAGAAAAGACTGATGGATTTACTTAAATTAGAAGCAAACACATTTTTATGTTCCAGAAACTACCCACAGTATACAAAAACCCTCAAGGTGCAAACCTTCATAGCAACATCCATTTCCCTTCTGCCCCTGCCTTCTGCTTAACCCCTGGCAAGCACTAATTTGTTCAGCAATACTATAATGTTGTCATTTCACAAATGTTACATACATGGAATCATACAGTATTTTTTCTATGCTTTGGCTTTCAGCCTGGCTATTTGCAATGAATTCTTTGTAGATAACATAGAGTTGGGTCAGGTGCTTATAATCCCTTCTATCAATCTCTGTTTCTTAATGGTGTATTTGGACCCTTTACATTCAATATAAATATTGGTACATGAGGGCTTAAATCTGATATTATATTTCTTGTTTTGTTTCATTTTTCTCTATTTTCTTTTTCCTGCCTTCCTGAGGGTTACCTGGATATTTTTTTTTTTGAATTTGATTTTCACTTACTTTTTTAAGTTTATTAATTTTTGAGAGAGAGACAGAGAGAGTGATCAGAGGAAGGTCAGAGAGAGATGGGAACAGAGGCCCTGAAATGGGCTCTGCACAGACAGCAGAAAGCCCAACCCGGAGCTTGAACACCCGAACTGTGAGATCATGACCTGCGCCAAAGGCAGACACTTAACTGACTGAGCCACTCAGGTGCCCCGGATTTTCACTTGTATTTAGTGTTCTTTATTATATCTTGTATATGTTTTTTTTAGTGATGCTATAGTTATTACAGTATATATACAACTTATCAGAATCTTCTAGTATCATCACTGGGGTATAGAATAGGAGACTTTCCTTCCTTTATGTCCATTTATCCTTCCTCGTTTATAATTCCCTTGAACATTTATAACCACATCAGTTGGTGTTACAATAATCAGTTGGTGTTAAATACCTCTCTCAAAGAGGAGAGGTAAAGTCTATGTATTTACTCATGTCTTTTCTTACCATGATTTTTACCCCTTCCTCATATTTCAAAGTTCCTTCTTTTATTGTTTCCTCTCTGTTTAGAGAATTTTCCTTAAGTATTCTTTTAGAATAGATCTGCTGGCAACAAATTCTCTTTGTTTTCTTTCATAAGAGAATCTCTAGATTTTCTCTTCATTCTTTTTTTTTTAATTCCAGTATAATAAACATACAGTGTTGTTTTTTAGTTTGAGGTGTACGATATACTGATTCAACCATTGTATACATTTACTCAGTGCTTATCTCTTACTCCTCTTCGCCAATTTCACCCATCCCAACCCCCCCCACCTCTCCTCTGGCAACCACCAGTTTGTTCTCCATAGCTAAGGGTTTGTTTTTTTGTCTTTTTTTTTCTTTGTTTGTTAGGTTTGTTTCTTAAATTTCACATATGAAATCATATGTATTTGTTTTTCTCTGATTGACTTATTATACTTAGCATTATACCCTGTTGATTTATCCATGTTGCTACAAATGGCAAGATTTTATTCTTTTTATGGCTGAGCAATATTCCATTGTATACATATACCACACCTTCTTTATCCATTCATCAATTTATAGACATTTTGGCTGCTTCCAAAATTTGGCTACTGTAAATAATGCTACAATAAACATAAGGGCAGATATATCTTTTCAAATGAGTGTTTTTGTATTCTTTGGGTAAATAACCAATAGTGGAATTACTGGATCAGATGGTAATTCTATTTTTAATTTTTTAGGAACTTCCATACTGTCTTCCACAGTGGCTGCACCAGCTTGCAATCCCATCAATGGTGCATGAGGGTTGCTTTTTCTCCACATCCTTGCCAACACTTGTTTCTTGTGTTAATTTTAGCCATACTGATGGGTATGAGGTGATATCTCATTGTAGTTTTTAAAATATGTTTTGTTTATTTTTGAGAAAGAGAGAGAGAGGAGGCGTACAGAGAGAGGGAGAGAGAGAGAATCCCAAGCAGGCTCCCTGCTGTCAGTACAGAGCCTGACATGGGGCTCCATCCCACAAACCATGAGATCATGACCTGAGCCCAAATCAAGAGTCAGATGATTAAGTAACTGAGCCAGCCAGGTGCCCCTCTCATTGATAATGACTGATGTTGAGCATCTTTTCATGTGTCTGTTGACCATCTGTGTGTCTTCTTTGGAAAAATGTCTGTTCATTTCTTGTGGTATTAAGTTTTTTACATATTTTGGATATTGACCCCTCATCAGATGTATCATTTGCAAATATCTTCTCCCATTCAGTAGGTTATCTTTTTGTTTGTTTGTTTGTTTTACTGTTTCTTTTGCTGTGCAAATGCTTTTCATTTTGATGTAGCTCCAAGAGTTAATTTTTGCTTTTATGTCTCTCGCTTCAGGAAACATATCTAGAAAAATCAGAAAATATCAGAGAAGTTATTGCCTATGCTCTTTTCTAGGAGTTTTATGGTTTCAGGTGTCACATGTAGGTCTTTAATCCATTTTTATTTTATTTTTGTGTATGGTTAAAAATGTGGTCTAGTTTCAGGGTGACTGGATGGCTCTGTCAGTTAACTGTCGAACTTCGGCTCAGGTCATGGTCTCATGGCTTGTGAGTTCAAGCCCTGCGTCGAGCTCTGTGCTGAACAGCTCAGAGCCTGGGGCCTGCTTCGGATTCTATGTCTCCCTCTCTCTCTGCCCCTCCCCCACTCATGCTCGCTCTCTCTCTCTCTCTCTCTCTCTCTCAAAAAATAAACATTAAAAAATTTTTTTCAAAACAATGTGGTCTTGTTTCATTCTTTTGCACGTAGCTGTCCAGTTTTCCCAACACCATTTGCTGAAGAGACTTTTTCCCATTATATATTCTTGCCTCTCTCATAGATTAATTGACCATACAAGCATGAATTTATTTCTGGGCTCTTTATCCTATTTCATTGATCTATCTGTCTCTCTTTGTGCCAGTACCAAACTGCTTTGATTACTACACCTTTGTAGTAGGTCTTTAAATCTGGTACTGTGATATTTCCACTTTTGTTCTTTTTAAAGATTGTTCTGACTATTTGGGGTCTTTTGTAGTTTCATATACATTTTAGGAATATTTGTTCTGGTTCTACGAAAAATGCTGTCGGTATTTTGATAGGGATTGCATTAAATCCATACTTTGCTCTGGATAGGATGGACATTTTAATAATGTTGGTTCTCCCAATCTGTGAGCACAGAATATCTTTTCATTTGTCAATGCCATCTTCAATTTCCTTCATCACTGCTTTACAGTTTTCAGAGTACAGATCTTTCTCCTCCTTCATTAAGTTTATTCCTAGGTATTTTATTATTTTTGGTGTAATTGTAAATGGGGTTGTTTTCTTAATTTCTCTTTCCACTACTTCATTATTAGTGTATAGAAATGCAACAGACTTCTATACACTGATTTCGTATCCTATGACTTTACTGATTTTATTTATCACTTCTGGCAGCTTTTTGGTGGAGGTTTTCTATACAGAGTATCATGTCATCTGCAAATAGTGAAAATGTTACTTCTTCTTTACCAATTTGGATGCCTTCTATTTCTGTTTTGTTTGACTTCTATGGCTAGTACTTCCAATACTATGTGAGAGCGGATGTCCTTGTCTTGCTTCTGATCTTAAGGGAAAAGCTCTCTGTTTTTCATCATTGAGTCTGATGTTAGCTGTGGGTTTTTCCTATATGGCCTTTATTATGTTGAGGTATGTTCCCCCTAAACGCATTTTGTTAAGGGTTTTTATCATGAATGAATGCTGTACTTTGTCAAATGCTTGCTCTGCATCTACTGAGATGAGCATATGGTTTTCATCCTTTCTTTTGTTGATGTGAAGTATCACATTGATTGATTTATGAATTTTGAACCACCCTTGCATCCCAGGAATAAATACCACTTGACTGTGGTGAATGATTTTTTAAATGTATTGTTAGATTTGGTTTGCTGGTATTTTGTCGAGGATTTTTGCACCTATGTTCATCAGAGACATTGGTCCCTAATTTTCTTCCTTTGTGGTGTCTTTCTCTGATTTTGGTATCAGGGTAATGCTGTCCTCATAGAATGAACTTGGAAGCTTTCCTTCCTCTTATGTTTTTGGAATAGTTTGAGAAGAATAAGTATTAACTCTTGTTTAAATGTTTGGAAGAATTCACCTGGGAAGCCATCTGGGTCCAGGACTTTAGTTTGTTGGGAATTCTTTGATTACTGATTCAATGTCATTGCTAGTGATCAGTCTGTTCAAATTTTCTGTTTCTTCCTGATTCAGTTTTGGGAGGTTATATGTTTCTGGGAATTTATACATTTCTTCTTATATGTCAATTTGTTGGCATATAATTTTTCATAATATTGTCTTATAATCCTTTGCATTTCTGTGTTGTTGGTTGTTATTTATCCTCTTTCCAATTTTATTTTAATCCTCTCTTTTCTTGCTTTTATTTTACTTTTTTGATGAGTCTGGCTAAAGGTTTATCAATTTTGTTGATCTTTTCAAAGAACCAGCTCCTGGTTTCATTGATCTGTTCTATTCTTTTTTTAGTTTCTGTTTCATTTATTTCTGATCTAATCTTTATTATTTCATTCCTTATACTGGCTTTGTGCTTTGTTTGATCTTCTTTTTCTAACTCCTTTAAGTATAAGGTTAGGTTATTTATTTGAGATTTTTCTTGCTTCTTAATGTAGTCCTGTATTGCTATAATCTTGCCTCTTAGAAGAGCTTTTGCTGTATCCCAAAGGTTTTGTATTTTCACTTTCATTTGTCTCCATGTATTTTATGATTTCCTCTTTGATGTCTTGGTTGACCAATTCATTGTTTACTAACATGTTATTTAACCTCCATGTATTTGTGTTCTTTCCAGATTTTTTTTTCTTGTGGTTGATTTCGAGCTTCACAGCATTATGGTTGAAAGATATGCATGATATGATTTTCATCTTCAATCTTTTTGATCTTTGTGATATATTCTGGAGAATGTTCAAGTGCTCAATGGAGCACTTGAAAAGAATGTGTATTCTGCTGTTTTGGGGTGGAATGTTCTGGATATATCTGTTTAGATTCATTTGGTCCAACATGTCATTCAAAACTATGATTTCCTTGTTGACTTTCTGTTTGAATGATCTGTCCATTGATGCCAGTGAGATGTTAAAGTCTACTATTATTGTATACTATCAATTTCTTCCTTTATGTTTGTTAATAGCTGCTTTATGTATTTGGGTGCTCTCATATTGGATGCATTAAAATTTATAATTGTTGTATCTTCTTACCAGATTGTTTCCTTTATGACTATGTAGTGCCCTTCTTTGGTTCTTGTTATAGTCTTTGTTTTAAAGTCTATTTTGTCCAATATAAATATTGCTACCCCAGCTTCCTTTTCACTTCCATTTTCGTGATAAATGTTTTTCATCCCTTCAGTTTTAATCTGGAATTAGGTCTGAAATGAATCTCTTGTAGGCAGCATATAGATTGGTCTTGCTTTTTTATCCATTCAGTCACCCTATGTCTTTTGGTTGGACTATTTAGTCCATTTACATTCAAAGTAATTATTGATAGGTATGTATTTATTGCTATTTTGTTACTTGTTTTATGGTTGTTTTTGTAGCTCTTCCCTGTTCCTTTCTTTTCTTGCCATCTTTTCTTATGGTTTGATGGCTTTCTTTAGTGATACACTTGGATGCCTTTCTCTTTATTTTTTTGTATATCTTCTACAGGTTTTTAATTTGTGTTTACCATGAGGTTTATATATAACGTTTTATGAATACAGCAGTCTATATTAGGTTGATGGTCATTTAGGTTTGAACCCATTCTAAAAGAACTAAATTTTTACCACTCCATCCATACACACATTTTAGGTATATACTGTCATACACTACATTCTTTATTTTGTGAATCCTTTGGCTGATTTTTATAGATACACTTGATTTTGCTGTTTTTGGGCTTTCACTTCCATACTAGTTTTATAAATGATTAATCTACCACTTTTATAGCATTTATATGTGCCTGTGAATTTTTTTTCTTTCCTACTTTTCTTATTCCTACTTATGGTCTTTCCTTTCCACTCAAAGAATCCTCTTTAACATTTCTTGTAAGGCTGATTTAGTGGTGATGAAATCCTTTAACTTTTGTTTGTCTGGGAAACTCTTTATCTCTCCTTCTATTCTTAATGAGAGCTATGGAGCAGAGTAGTCTTTGTTGCAGGTTTTTTTTTCCTTTAAGCATTTGAATGTGTCACCCCACTCCTTTCCGGCCTGTAAGGTTTCTACTAAAAAATCTGCTGATAGACTTATGGGGTTTCCCTTAAATGTAACTGCTTTCTTTCCTCTTGCTGGTTTTAAAATTATTTCTTTATTACTACTTTTTGCCATTTGAATTACTATATGCCTTATTGTGGACCTCCTTGGGTTGATTTTGTTGCAGGCTCCCTGTGCCTCCTGAATCTGGATCTCTATTTCCTTCCCCCAATTCAGGAAGTTTTCAGCTATTATTCCTTCAAATAAATTTTCTTCACCCCATCTCTCTCTTTTCTCCTGCTAAGATCCCTATAATGAAAATGTTATTATGCTTAAAGGTGTTGAATTCCCTTAATCTAGTCTCACTTTTTATTATCCTTTTTTCTTTCTTTTTTCTGTTTGGCTTGATTGCTTTCCATTACTCTGTCTTCCAGCTCACTAATTCATTCTTCTCCTTCCTCTAGACTACTATTTATTCCCTTTAGTATACTTTTAATTTCAGTTATTGAATTCTTCCTCTCTCATGGTTTCATTTTTAATTTAATTTTTTATTTTCATTTATTTCTTTATTTCACAGAGAGAGAGCAGAAGAGAGGGGCAGAGGGAGAGAGAGAGAGAGAGAGAGAGAGAGAGAAAATCTTTTGTTTAATGTTTATTTTTAAGAGAGAGAGACAGAGCATAAGTGGGGGAGAGGAAGAGATAAGGAGACACAGAATCCAAAGCAGGCTCCAGGCTTTGAGCTGTCAGCACAGAACCCAACGTGGGACTTGAACCCATGAACCCGTGAATTCATGACCTGAGCCAAAGTTGGATGCTTAACTGACTGAGCCACCCAGGTGCCCCAGGACCCCTTCTTGGAAGCCTTCCTGAAACTCCTCCTCACCCTGTCCCAGGGAGAACCCAGCCCTGAGATAAGCTGAATGCACTCCAAATCATGCACTCAAAGGGCTCTGGCTCCTATGTCACCAACCTCAGGTAATGGGGCAGGTAGAAACCCCTTATTTCTCTTCCACCTGCCTGGGCCCTCCACTGTTCAACCAGCCAGTGAGTCTGACTAATTCTGACTCCTATATATGCTCCAGGCAGCTTCTGTTTCTATTTTATAGATGAGGAAATTTGTTCTGACACTGACCCTTTCCACGGCTCATGACCTGAGCTAAACTCAGACACTTAACAACTAAACCACCCAAGCACCCCGAGAGAGAGAATCTTAAGCAGGTGTCATGCTCTGCATGGAGCTCAATGCAGGCCTCAATCCCACAACCATGGGTTTACAACCTGAGCCAAAATCAAGAGTCAGAGGCTCAACTGACTGAATCACTTAGGTTCCCCTCTGATTGGTTCTTTTTTATATTTTCTCTTTTTTTGAGGATCTCACTGAGGTCTTCCACTCTTTTCTCAAGTCCATGATTATCTTTATGACTCGAACCTATGAATTCTCTAGCAGGCATATTGCTAATCTCTGCTCTGTTTAGCTCTCTTACTGTGATTTTGTCCTTGCCTTTCATCTGTCTCGTTTTGTCTAGCTTTCTGTTTGTGTTAGGAAAATCAGTTACATCTCCTGCCTTTTAAAGTGGTGCCCTTATGAAGAAGAGGTCCTGTTGTACCCTGCAGTGCAATGTCCCCTGTTCACAAGAACTTGGCACTTCAAGGGTTTGTCCCTTGTGTTGTATGCACCCTACTGTTATGGTTGAGATGTGCTTGCCTTCAGTCCAGTCATCTGCAATGGCTCCTTTTACCTGTTATGGTCAGGGTTTGGTCCCTGTGTTATTAAGGGGACAGTCTGGGGTCACCTTGGGATTGAATTGGGTCAGACCTGATGTTTGCCAGAACTGCAGTCACACACAACTGTAGGATGCTTTCCTGTGTTGTCCCCCAAGAAGCTTTTATTGGTGGGTGGGCCTGCAGTCAGACCTGAGGACTGCCCCCAGCCCACTGCTAGGACTGCAATCAGACTGTGCATGTGTGGTTGTGTTTCCCTCTACCCATGGAGGGAGTCACTTTGGAGTGGTGCTGGCCAGTGGGAACTGCTTGCACAATGCCTTGCATCAAACGGACTCTGGTGGAGTGGGGTGAGCTGGATGGAGTAGATCCACAGGAGAACTCAGAGGTGGGGGTTGCTGTTAGCAAAATTAGTGACAAGTGTTCCTGGTGGTTCCTGTTGGTTCCTGCAGGTGTGTTTGTATCTAGGCTGGGAGGTGATGGAGAAAAATAGCACCATCCATCTCTTTTATTCTTGGAGAAGTCATCTAAATGTCCCCGCACGAGTCTGAGATTAGTAAATATATCTCTTTCCCATAAGCCCCAGGCATTTTTCAACCTGCTGCTTCTATGTTGTATCTCAATGGGGCTATTTGTTGTGCTGTCCTTTTAAGGGCAGGACTCAGTTTCCTATTGTCCTCCAGCTCTCCCAGAGCTGAGCCTGCTGATTTTTAAAGTTCCAGGTGTTAAGCCGTACTGATTGTAAAAACTCATGATGTTAAGTGCCTCTGGTTTTCAAAGCCAAATGTTATGGGGATACATCTTCCCAATGCAGGTCCCTCATGGCTGGGGTACCTGGTGTGGGTTCTGCTGCTCTCCTTTGTCCATTCTTGCATGGTTTCTCCCCATGTGGTTAGTCTCTCACAGGTTAATTTTTTTTTTTTTTTTGGACCATGTATCCACCCTTCCTATGGTTTTTGATGTGGCCTCTTTTCTAGCATTAGCTGTGGAGAGTCTGTTCTGCCCGTCTTGGGGTCATTTCCTGGGTTATTTTCACTGGCTTATCTAGGTGTAATCTGGTTGGGGTTTGCTCAGCTTCTTGAATTTGTACATTTCTATCTCTTGTCAAATTTAGGAAGATTTCAGCCATTATTTCTGAGTACTTTTTCCGTCATATCCTTTCTCCTCCTTTCTTGGGCTCCAATGACATGAATGTTAGATCTTTTATTATAGTCACAAAGGTCTCTGAAGCTATATTTACTTTTTTTTCCAGTCTACTTTCTGTTGTTTAGAGTGGGTAATTTCTACGACTCCATCTTCTAGGTCACTGATTTCTTTCCTCTGTCTCCTCCATTCTAGCATTGAGCCCATTATTCTACCACAGTTGTTTTCTTCAATTCTAAAATTTCCATTTGGTTCTATTTATTTTTTTATTTATTTAATTTTTATTTTATTTTTTTTAATATGAAATTTATTGTCAAATTGGTTTCCATAAAACACCCATGCTCATCCCAACAGGTGCCCTCCTCAATGCCCATCACCCACCCTCCCCTCCCTCCCACCCCCCATCAACACTCAGTTTGTTCTCAGTTTTTAAGAGTCTCTTCTGGTTTGGCTCCCTCCCTCTCTAACCTCTTTTTTTTCTTCCCCTCCCCCTTGGTCTTCTGTTAAGTTTTCCAGGATCCACATGAGAGTGAAAACATATGGTATCTGTCTTTCTCTGTATGACTTATTTCACTTAGCATAACACTCTCCATTTCCATCCACGTTGCTACAAAAGGCCATATTGCATTCTTTCTCATTGCCACATAGTATTCCATTGTGTATATAAACCACACTTTCTTTATCCATCCATCAGTTGGTAGACATTTAGGCTCTATCCATAATTTGGATATTGTTGACAGTGCTGCTATAAACATTGGGGTATGAGTGCCCCTATGCATCAGCACTCCTGTATCCCTTGGGTAAATTCCTAGCAGTGCTATTGCTGGGTCATAGGGGAGATCTATTTTTAATTTTTTGAGGAAACTCCGCACTGTTTTCCAGAGCGGCTGCACCAGTTTGCATTCCCACCAACAGTGCAAGAGCGTTCCCGTTTCTCCACATCTTCTCCAGCATCTATAGTCTCCTGGTTTGTTCATTTTAGCCACTCTGACTGGCATGAGGTGGTATCTCAGTGTGGTTTTGATTTGTATTTCCCTGATGAGCGACGTTGAGCATCTTTTCATGTGCCTGTTGGCCATCTGGATGTCTTCTTTAGAGACGTGTCTATTCATGTTTTCTGTCCATTTCTTCACTGGATTATTTGTTTCTCGGGTGTGGAGTTTGGTGAGCTCTTTATAGATTTTGGATACTAGCCCTTTGTCTGATATGTCATTTGCAAATATCTTTTCCCGTTCCATCGGCTGCCTTTTAGTTTTATTGATTGTTTCCTTTGCAGTGCAGAAGATTTTATCTTCATGAGGTCCCAATAGTTCATTTTTGCTTTTAATTCCCTTGCCTTTGGGGATGTGTCAAGTAAGAAATGGCTGAGTCTGAGGTCAGAGAGGTTTTTTTCCTGCTTTTTCCACTAGGGTTTTGATGGTTTCCTGTCTCACATTCAGGTCCTTTATCCATTTTGAGTTTATTTTTGTGAATGGTATAAGAAAGTGGTCTAGTTTCATCCTTCTGCTTTAATTTTTTTTTACATTTATTTATTTTTGAGAAACAGAGTGAGACAAAGTGTGAGTTGGGGAGGGGCAGAGAGAGAAGCAAACACAGAATTTGAAGCAGGCTCTAGGCTCTAAGCAAGTGGTCAGCAGAGCCTGATGCGGGGCTCGAACCCACAAACTATGAGATCATGACCTGAGCCGAAGTCAGACGCTCAACTGACTGAACCACCCAGGTGCCCCATTTGGTTCTATTTTATGTCTTCTATTGTCTTGATGAGATTTTCAACTTGTTTGCTCAGGCTTTCTACATTTTTTCGATTTTTTTTCAAGCATTCATAATTACTCATAGACTCATCTTTATAATAGCTTCTTTAAAATCCTTGTCAGATAGTTCTGAAATTTATGTTATCTTGCATTGGCATTTATGGTCTTTTCTCATTAGTTTGAGATATTCTTGATTCTTGGTATGATAAGTGATATTTGATTGAAACCTGGACATTTTCATATTATGTTATAAGATTATGACTCTTATTTAAACCCTCCACTTCAACTGTTTGTTGCTGCTGCTGTTGTTGTTATTGTTGTTGTTGTTGTTGTTCTGACACTGCTCCAGCAAAGGAAAAGTGCATACCATCTCATTACTGCTGGATGGGAGTGTGGGTTCTAACTTCCCATGTGATCTCTACTAACAATGAAATGCAAGTGACCTCATTGTTGCTGGGTTAGGATGAAAGTCCTGGCTTCCCATTCGACCTTTACTGCTATCAGACTGAAGGGGTGTTAGGGCACCTCATTACTGCCTTACAAGGGTAGAAATCTTCACTTCCAGTCATCCTTCACTGGCATGTGTGGAGGTGGTGTTTAGCTGGAGTAGAGAAATTATTGTCTAAAGTTTTCTGCATTGTTCAGCTGCTTTTTTCCTACTCCTATGGCTATGGGGACCAAGCTTTTGTTGGGGCCCTTACTGTCTTTGCCCATTGCCATTTCCCAGTTGCTGGTTTCTTCAGCTCCAAATCTGGAATATACGAGGTAAAAAGAAAACCCAGGGAACTCACCGCTGTCTTTCCTCAGATCCTAAGATTCCTGGCTGTTCAGCCTACCTCCCTTTAGCTCTTAGAGTCTTCTTACGCTTGTTTTACACATAATGCCGAGTTTTTATTTGTACTTAGTGGGAGGAATATTAAATGTACTCCATATTTGTAGATGTGGAAGTCCCAATATTGTTTTATTTATATCTATATTTTATTTAAATTTTTTTTTGTTTATTTATTTTTTTTGAGAGAGAGAGACAAAGAGAGAGAGCACGAGTAGGGGAGGATCAGAGAGAGAGGGAGACACAGAATCTGAAGCAGGCTCCAGGTTCTGAGCTGCTATCACAGAGCCCAACATGGGGCTGGAACCCACAGATTAGGAGATCATGACCTGAGCCAAAGTCAGACACTTAGCCAACTGAGCCAGCCAGGTGCCCCTATTTATACGAATTTTTTAAATGTTCTTAATGTTTATTCATTTTTGACAGACAGAGTGTGAGTGGGGAAAGGGCCAAGAGAGAGGAAGACACAGAATCCGAAGCAGCCTCTAGGCTCTGAGCTGCTAGCACAGAGCCTGACATGGGGCTCAAACTCACGGACCACAAGGTCATGACTTGAGTCAAAGTCAGACACTTAACTGACTGAGCCACCCAGGTGCCCCAATTTGTATCTGTTTTTAAATGCCAGTCTTGGAAGGCCATAAGTCTTTCAGAAACTTGAGTTGAGTATGCCTTTTCTCATTTATTCTGATGGCAATCCTATAACGGGGGTAATGTCTTTTAAGTGATTTTTAAGACTCAGAGAGGTTACACAAATTTCCCAAGATTATACAACTGATACGTGATAGACCAGAATTATAAGCCAGGTCTCTTTAAGACAGGAACCAACAAAATGTCTGTAATCTTTGGCTCTGACCTGTCCCTGGCATCTTCATTGATATTTACTAACTTTTACTAAACATTTAAATATATAATAGGAAGTTAGGTTTGGTGTGTGTGTGTGTGTGTGTGTGTGTGTGTGTGCGTGTGTGTGCGTGTGTGTGCGTGTGTGTGTGGTGAGTAAAGCAAAGATTCCCATCAGTTGGTAAGGTAAGGTGCAGTACCAGCATGTGAGAGAACAAAGACCCTAAGACGTGGAGGTGCCAGGAGAACCCAAGTTCCCCAAGAAATCACACAGGTCTTGACACTGGAAGCAGGTGGAATCCGTTTAAGGCATTTGTATTTACCTAGAGCTTAAGGACAGTCTACCTTTCTCAGGGGACTCTGTCTTTATGATGAATGAGAATGAGACTGTAAAGGTATATCTGTGAGTCAGGGGAGCTGTGCTATCAGGAGATCAACTCCCACCCCAAAGGACAGAGCAACTTGCCCCACGTCAGTGTTTAAAGTCAAGAAAGAACCCATGTCCCCTGCCTGTGTCCTGATTCAAAGATATTTCCACTATGAAAGGATAGACACAGGAGTTCTTTTGCTGCTAAAGGGTAAAAGATATGGAAAATATTATTTGGTCTAAATGAATAGAAGAAAATGTACTGCTTCCTATTAGTCATCAATGTATCTTGTTTTAACTTAGAACAAAATGATTAGGTCTGATGACTGAGGCCTCTCCTCTCTGTAATAGATAAGTCTGCATGCACGCTCAGGATGAAATTTGGGTCAGGATGAATTTAGATTAGATTATCCATTCACCATTTCACTTGTATACAATTTCTTCAAGAATCCTTCCCATATTCCAAGTAAAGCATCCCAGCCCACTGGAAACAAGTTACCTTTCTGCATTTCTCAATCTATTTTTCTGCTGTGCTGATGAGTCACATTGATGGTGAGTTGCCAAAGGCTGAAAACTAAAAATTTCTCAATAAAGCCAGCTTCTGAGGTCTTTGCTCTTTTTGAACAGAGAGTCACCTCTGGTTTTTTGCTATCCTCAGCCCTTTCACATGGTCCTCAGATTTATCACTGGCTCTAATAATCCTGCTGTTACTTGATAAAGTATACATTGCAAACAAATTAATAAGAAGGCAGAAAGAAATATTATTAATTGGATTACAAAATTAAATACTGCAATGTAGTTCTTTTCAATATTTTGATTGGGAGCATTAGAGCTGACAATCTTCCAGATTTTAATTAAAAGTTTTAATGATTGGGATACCCGAGTGGCTCAGTTGGTTGAGCATCTGACTCTTGATCTTGGCTGGGGTCATGATCTCACTGTTGTGAGATCAAGCCCTGAGTTGGGTTCTGTGCTGAGTGTGGAGCTTGCTTATGATTCTCTCTTTCTCCACCTCCTGTGCCACTCTCCAACCACTCACGCTCTCTCTCCAACCCCCCCCCCCCCAAAAAAAAGTTAACGATATTGCTTCAGGATGAAGTATGCACTATTATTCCCAGATATTGTCCCTTTCAGAGTGACCACATTTAAAAGAAAGCATCAGATGGCATAGGCCTTGCAGAAGTGCCTTGTAGGTTATCACCTATCATTCTTATCTGCTCAATAAACATCTTAATTCAATGAAGAGTTTTTTAGCTCCTACCTGGTGGAAATCCGTGCTTTTGAGAATAGATGCCAAGTAAGATGTGGCCTTAATAGCACACTCTGTTGAAAGAAACAAAAAATAATAGCAAACTTGTATGTGGTGCCAGGAAGTATTCTAACTGCTTTCCTCCTGGTATTTTCTGATTCAATCCTCACAGCTACCACAATTTAGAATAATTCCCATTCATCAGAGGAGAAAATTGAGGTTTAGGAAAGATTAGTCTGTTGCTTCACATGACAGTAAACTGCAGAATTGGCAGAAGAGTCCAGATGTATTTGATGTCCAAATCTGACCTTGTAATTGTCCCTGGAAATGATATTAGAAATACTGTAACAGAGTTCAAACAGAGGGGAAGAGGCTTATTGTAAGGGGGGAAACCCTGGCATCGGGCTGGACCTTGAGGGGAATGTAGATCTTCCACTGGAGGGAGAAGCGTGCCTTCCAGACGAGGATACTGCTTGAGCAAAGACCTGTAGCTACTAGGGTGTCTGCACATTTGGAGTCTCGTGACTCGAGATTGGAAAATTTCATAGAACAGAATTTGGGGAAATCTTTAAAAGGGTGCTGGAAGATTTTAGACTCTGTTCAAAGAGGGTGGCAGCCTTAAAGGATTTTGCAAAGGGAATTGGCTTGCTCCAAGCTGGGCCTCAGGAAGATAATAATGTGCACAATTAGACACCTGCATTTGCTTAGCCCCAGAGAGCTCACGGGCTGCAACTCTTTTGCTCCAAAGGAATTCCTCATGATTTTATCTGCAACAGCCCGGAGCTCCTGCCCGGCTGGCATTAGGGTGTTCTGAATGGCTGTGTTTTGACAAACCTTGGCCATGACTCCCTAACACGAAGAAGTGCCCGGATCGCTACTCCCTCTGCAAGCAGGAAGTGCCCTGCCTACTGTCAAACCTCATTCTCAAAGACAAGCCTTCTTTCTGCCCTGACCTCCTCCTCTGTCATCTTCTCCCTTTGGGTGGTGGCTGTTAATCTACGGAAGTCTCCTTCGCATGTTTGCAGGAAGTTGGCTTTTAACCCAGGGGAGGGTCACCAGCAAGCCTGGCTGGGCCAGAAACCTAGAAGATGAAACTGGGCATCCACCTGCCACCACTCAGGCTGTCACCTACCTGCCCCCCTGCACTGAGGGCCGAGAACTCTACTTGGAAATCCTTTAGGACATTCCTGAATAAGATGCCACTCTTTTTCAACACCATAATACACACATACACCATGGTGGTAATGCTGGGGTGGCTTGTGTTAATAAAAGTCACATGAAATTATAACATTTAAAAATAAAAACAGGGGCGCCTGGGTGGCTCAGTCAGTTAAGCATCCGACTTCAGCTCAGGTCATGATCTCACAGTCCGTGAGTTCAAGCCCTGCGTGGGGCTCTGTGCTGACAGCTTAGAGCCTGGAGCCTGCTTTGGATTCTGTGTCTCCCTCCCTCTCTCTGCCCCTCCCCTGCTCATGCTCTGTCTTTCTCTATCTCAAAAATAAATAAAAACATTAAAAACAATTTTTTTAAATAAAAATAAAAACAAAGTGCAAATGACATTCTTCAAAAACCAAAACATAAGTGCAGGCACGCCTGTTAATCTTTGAGGATGCTGGGGAGGAAAAGAGGTGAAGTACTGTTTAAGTTGTGAACAAGCATTAAAAAAAAACACACTCTAGGGTGCCTGGGTGGCTCAGTTGGTTAAGCGTCCGACTTCAGTTCAGGTCATGATCTCATGGTTCATGGGTTGGAGCCCTGCGCGGGGCTCTGTGCTGACAGCTCAGAGCCTGGAGCCTGTTTCAGATTCTGTGTCTCCCTCTCTCTCTGCCCCTTCCCCACTCATTCTCTCTCTTTCTCTCAAAAAAAAAAAAAAAGTCTTAGGAAGTGTCTCATGCAGGGTCCACACGCCCAAAGCATTTCATAGAAACCCCAACCAAATTCAACCAAATCACCCATTATTTGGGGAAGAAGGTGGCACAGGGAGGTCAGTAACTGTATACCGTTGGACTAAATTTAAGCATTATCTTTTATTTTTTCTTAACTTTTAAAAAACGGTGTTTGACAGCCCAAGGAAGCTAATGAAGAAAGTAAAAAGGTTTCTTTCCCAGGTGGGGGTAGGTAATTAAAGCAAAGAGCCAGGAAGAAAGTTCTTAGCTCTTGTAGAAGACAAGCATCTTTTCCCTTAGGACAAATAGCACTGATCTGTGAAAAGGGAAGACAAGTGATGGGAAATTCTGAAGTAATTGCAAAGCACATGGCATGTGCAAAACACACCCATTCAGGTTGAATTTATTGTGGGGACATTTACTTGCACTCTAAAACAGTTTGGATTTCTTGAAAGCAGTTCTCTTAGTTGAAAAGTTTTTATGTTTCTTTTACAAAGCATGAGATCTTTTTGTGTCCGTTTAAAACACATATACCCAGGGTGCCTGGGTTGCGCAATTGGTTAAGCATCTGACTCTTGGTTTCAGCTCAGCTCAGAATGTGATCTCACAGTTTGTGGGTTCAAGCCTTACGCTGCACTGCTTACCACAGGGCCTATTTGGGATTTCGCTTTCCCTCTCTCTGTCCCTCCCTCTCCAAAATAAATAAATTAACTGTAAAACACATGTACCCATTTCAGGTCCTTCTCTTTAAATCTTTTTCAGTTATGGGGCACCTGGGTGCCTCAGTCGGTTGAATGTCCGACTTCGGCTAAGGTCACGATCTCATGGATAGTGAGTTCGATCCCCGTGTCAGACTCTGTGCTGACAGCTCAGAGCCTGGAGCCTGCTTCATATTCTGTGTCTCCCTATCCCTCTGCCCCTTCCTGCTCATTCTCTGTCTCTTTTGCTCTCTCTCAAAAATAAATAAATATTGAAAAAAAATTTTTAAATGTTTTTTAGTTGTGTTGTCAATTGGAAATTACTGGCTTCCATTTCTCAGTGTCAGGGACAGCAAGCATGAAGGATTTTCAAGTTTAAACTGAACTTTCTCAAGTCATTTTATCTTTATCTTTCCACTCTCCAATTCTGCCATTTACAGAAACCCTAAGTAAAGAAGATGAAGACAAACTACAAAGATCCATTGTTTTTTGAAAATCACTGTGGCATTGGGTAAGCATGCCTCCGTTCTCATTGTCATTTTCTGCATGAAACTGGTTAGCAGATGGGTGATTGAGAAATCTTGACAGATGTCGTGAAGGTGGGAGCCTGAAATCAAACCTGACACAAGAAGGGCCTGATGACGTAAGGGACACTTCTATCTGTTTGTCTGCAGTGTGTGTGGCCAATACAAGTTTACGGCTGGCCAGCAGTATGGCAAGAAGAACACCACTTAAGGAGCAAAATGCCATACTGTACTAGGAGGAAGGAATAAGAATATCTGGGATTCACCTCTAGGAAACAAGGAAATGATGGTTTTTCCTTATTATTGGCTGTACACTATGTGACCATCAACACTGTCTGGTCCCTGGGGCTGTTGGCCAGTTGTAACTTGTCCACTGAACACAGCTCTGGGTGTACCATCCATCTACTCAGAATCCTTCCGTCTCACCACCTTGGGGCAGTGTTTAACTGCCTTGGTCTGATATTTAGAACCCTGGGCAACTGGGTTCCCATTAGTTACTCAAGCATTACAGACACTGGAATGCTGGGCATTGGTGGATGAATAAAATTGCCTTGGCAAAGATGGATAAGGAAGCAGGGAATCCAGGTGTAAGGCAGAGACAGGCAAAAGTCTGGAACTTTGGAAGAGCAAGGTGCATCTGAAGAATGGTAAGTTATACAGTGTGACTGGAATATAAGATACGTGGAGGGACCCAGGAAAGATGAGCTCTCAAAGAGAGGTAGGGTGGTGCAGTGTAGGGTCTTGTGAGCCATGCGGATGAGGCTAAGTTTTATTCCTGTAGCCACTGGAATAAGCAGCAAAGGATTTTGCAAAGAAAGGTGTTATTATCAAGGCTGGCTTTTAGAAAGGTGACTGGCAACCCATGGAGGTCCCGATTGAAATTGCCAGCAAAGGCCAGATAACTGCCATAAGTCTTCTCAAACACTGTAATTCCACAAAAACATTTTACATTTGTTAGAAATTATGGAGATTACCAAGTGGCCCAAGACATCATGGTGAAAATATTTAGACAATTGGCAAACTCCTCTTTCTCTATATGCTATTTCCAAAGGAGATAATCTTTAATCCTCTCTTCCATCCAAATTATTCCCTGTCTTGGAAAAAAAATGCCAAAAATGTTTGGGAAAATGCACTCCACCCGTGTTTTTTGGAAGGGCTGGTTATTTAGCTTCTACGTGAGCCAAATTTTAATCCACAGGAATTTTCTTAGAAAAGCGATATTGCCAAAATGTTCCTCCAGTACAATTCTGGTGGGAACCCGTGGAAGGTGAATGTAAATTTCTGTCCTAGAATGTAAACGGGGAAGGAGAATCTTAACCACACGAAATGCTAAATAATAAAAATGGGTTTTGAAGTACTTGACACTTTGTTAGTCCATGTTGAAAATTCAGAGCTACTCGAAAAGCAGGAGGACCTCAGAGCTTACATAATCTAGATTTCTACCAGGTGCTTATTTGGTGATGGAGATTCTTCAAGAACATTCCATAAATATTTTTGAGCACTATGTGGAGCACTGCACACATTTTGGTGAATAACACAGACGCAGTCCCTGCTCTCATGGAGTTTACATCTAAAATAAAGATACAAAAAGACAAAGGGACACTAATGATAATAAGATATCACATAAGAATAACAACTCTGGTGTTAAAGAGCTTTGGTGAAGGAAGTACACAGTGTTATGAGACCATAGAGGGTAAACTGGGGGTGGAGGGATGGGGCCACAGCCTTGAGGAAAGTGAAGGTAACATCTGAAGCATAAGCAGGACTTAGCCCAGCAAGACATGGGCCAGGAAGACCAGAGTGGGTACGAGTGTGAACGGCTTTCTACGACAAAGACCCAGGGTCAAGAGAAAGAAATGCATTTAGCAAACCACATAGTTCATCCCAGCTGGAATTTATATGTATACTATGTGTGTGGAGGTGAGGGTGGTGTGCAGGTGGAAAGGTGGGATATGATGAAGCTGGAGAGGTAAGAACGGACCAGATGCCACCAAGTTTTATGATACTCGTAAGGGAATTTGGGGTTTACCCCAAGGGCATTAGAGAACCATTGACTGCTTTTAAGCTTTTAAGCAAAGATCCATATTTGAATCTCGGAAATGTCACTCTGACCATGGAGTAAAGAAAGGATTTGTGGATGTGGGCAGGGTGGAGGCAGGATGCCCAGTGTCAGAGGATGTGATAATCCTCAAGAGAGGCAATGGAAGCCTCAACAGAGAGAGTGGAAACGAAGACAGAAAGAAGGAAATGGATTTGAGAGGTATTTACAGAGAAGAGACAAGACTCTATAACTGTTGCTCAGCCTAAGGTAGAAAGGGGAGGTAAGGGTGACCCCCAGATTTCTGGCTGGGTTCGTGGCAATGGCTACTGACATTGGGCCCTGAGAGAGGAGAAACAGATGAAGGGGTGAAAACAAGGGGGTTCAGATTCATTCCTGTTAAGTTTAGTGTGTCTGACGGACATTCAGAGAACCTAACAGGCCACTGGGTATATGGAGCTGGACTGAGGTTTGAGTCATTAGTGATAGGGTTTGGAGTGATGGGGGTCTGGAGCCAAGGGCCAAGAATGAATTATTGAGATGTCTTTGGTGCAAAAAGGGGACAGGACTCTTAGGCAGAAAGTGCTGCCCCCTACCTTGAGGAGAGACTGGTTATACACTTGGGAGTTGGGGGAGATAAAGTCAAGAGGAAGTTTCCAAAGAGGTTTTCATATGCTAAAGAAGATTCAATATACTGGAGGCCTACCTATTGTCAAGCTAGGGTTGTTTTCCCTCAAGCAAAGCATTAACATTAAGATAGTAAAGAGTTCCTAGAGAAATATGCTCCCTGCTTAAGTATTGTCAATGGGCAGCAGGTTATAAGGAAATTTAATTGTATCTGCCATTTCCTTCTGCCTTTGTTTCCCACACAATTAGCATACAGATGGTCATGGGAGACAATGCCTGTACAGAATGCTTAAGTCTTCTTGGTAGCAGAACTCCTAAGCATTGACTAGTACTGCTTAAAATGGCCCATGTCTCAGTCCTTGGTACCACAGCCTAATGATCCACAAAATCTATTCCACCCCATATCTAGGATCCTAACAGCATCCATATCTTTCATCATACATAGAATCATCTGTCTCCCCTCAAATAAATCACAGATTTCAATTACTTTACCCTCAGAGCTCATCTTGAGTCCATCATTCTTCACCTATATTTCTGATCTGAAGAAAGCTATACAAATTTTGTGACATTATCTACCCACATAAAGGCATAAAAGGAGAATCCAAATGAGTAAAATCAGGACATGTGATTTCAGAAAAATAGCTGAGTTATGTTTTAAGGGGATTTATTTAGGTCATCTGATACTTAATTTAAACTGCATGCTTCCTACTCGCCTTTTAATTAATTCATCTTTTTAGCCTGCCCTGACATGGTCAGAACTTATTTAGGATCCCTTGTTCCCAAAGATCAAATTGCTTTTCTAAAGTACATTGAGTTTCTAAAGCTTGGCATCTCTGAGCTTCTGGTGCCAATACAAAGAGCACATACATATCCCAACAATCCGTGGATTGTTGTTAGTGAGAGGCAACGGTCCCGGCCTTTGGGAGGAAGGGCACAGCACATTTCTTCATAGCGGGAAGTGATGGAGCTATTATTACTTTCAAGACATCCCTGGTTTGTCCATTCAGAGAGGCACAAGTCAGGCTCTGTGACCCATTCAAAGGATGAGGCTGTGAAAGTGGGTCCCCTGGTAACACTTGGACTGCCAGGCCTTGCCTTGCAACCACCCGGCAGCAGAAGGTTCCCAGCACTGGAGAGTTTGTTAACCCTGACCTCTCCTGTCACCATGGAAACACAACACAGCCTAGGGAACTTCCTCTGTGATTATCATTCAAACTGTGAAAGAATATAATAGAATAGAATAAATAGAATAGAATAGAATAGAATAGAATAGAATAGAATAGAATAGAATAGAATAGGAAAAACACCCTGAAAACTTCATTGCTCATTTCAAGTTGCTATTCTTTAGAACAAAGGAACTCCCCGCAATTTCTTTGAAAGTTTGGTGTGGGGGTGGAAGGGGTGCAGATAGGATGGGAAGGAGGAGTCTGGCCAAGAACTGCTGAGGCAGCTTAACAACTCCTACTCTGTCAGGAGTTGAGGCTTACCTGTAGTCTATTAAAGTAGCTGGAATAACTTACAATTAGCCCCAAAAGAATAAAACAGTTAGGAATACACTTAATCTAGCAGGTGAAAGAGCTGTACTCTGAAAACTATAAAACACTGATAAACGAAATTGAAGATGACACAGACAAATGGAAAGATATTCCATGGGCATGAATTGGAAGAATTAATATTATCAAAATATTCTTAAATCAATCTACAGATTCAATGCAATCCCTATCAAAATACCAAGTGTATTTTTCACAGAACAAGAACAAACAATACTAAAATTTGTATGGTTGTATGGAACCACAAAAGATCCCACATAGGCAAAGAAATCTTGAAAAAGAAAAACAAAATGAAGTATTACATTCCAAATTTCAAAATATACTACAAAGCTTTAGTAATCTAAGCAGTATGTACTGACACAGAAAGAGACTCATAGATCAATGGAACAGAACAGACAGCCCAGAAATAAAGCTATGCTTATATGGTCAATTAATCTATGACAAACAAGAATATACAGCAGGGAAAAGACAGTATCTTCAATAAATGGTGCTGGGAAAACTGGGCCACTTTCTAACATCACACACAAAAATAAACTCAAAATGGATTGAAGACCTACATATGACACCTGAAACCATAAAAATCCTAGAAGAGAGCATAGGCAGTAATGTCTCGGACATGGGCCATAGCAACATTTTTCTAGGTATGCCTCCTGAGGCAAGGGAAACAAAAGCAAAAATAAATTATTGGGACTACATGAAAATAAAAAAAATTTCACACAGTGTTGGAAACCATCAATGAAATAAAAAGGCAATCTACTGAATTGGAGAAGATATTTTCAAATGATATATTTAATATCCAAAATATATAAAGAACTTACAGAACTCAACACCAAATAAACAATATGATTAAAAAATGGACAGAGGACCTGAAAAGACATTTTTCCAAAGAAGATATACAGATGGCCAACAGGCACATGAAAGGTTGCTCAACATCACTCATCATCAGGAAAATGCAAATCAAAACCACAATAAGATATCACACTATACCTGTAAGAATGGCTAAAAGGACAAGATATAACAGGTATTAGACAGAATGTGGAGAAAAAAGAACCTTCCTTCACAGTTGGGAATGTAAATTGGCAAAGCCACTGTGGAAAACAGTATTGAAGATAGAAATATCATATAACCCAACAATTCCACTACTGGGTATTTACCCAAAGAAAACGAATACATCATCTGGAAAAGATATATGCACCCCTATATTTATTGCAGCATTATTTACAATAGCCAAGAAATGGAAAAAACCCAAGCGTCCATTGATAGATAAGTGGATAGGGAAGATGTGGTTTGTGTGCATAATATTATGCAGCCATAGAAAAGTATGAGATCATGCCGTTTGCAACAATATGGGTGCACCTAGAGGGTATCATGCTAAGAGAAATAAGTTAGATTGAGAAGGACAAATGCCAATGGTTTCACTCATCTGTAGAATAAAGATAATGAACAGACAAACAAAAAGCAAAATCAGACACATAAAGACAGAGAACAGACCGATGGGTGCCAGAGGGGAGGGGGTGGGAGGATGGGCCAAATGGGTGTAAGGGAGGGGGAGATAGAGGCTCTAGCTATGGAATGAATGAGTCATGGGGATGAAAGGTTGGGTTAGGGAATATAGACAGTGACATTGTAATAGCATGCATGGTGACAGATGGTAGCTACAGTAGTAGTAAGCAGAGAAAGGAGTGGAATCACTATGTTGTATACCTGAAACTAATGGAACATTGTGTTTCAACCACACCCCCCTCCCCCCCAAAAAAAAAAAACAAAAACAAAACATAACAAAAACCCAGAAGCCAAATACATAAACAAAGTACCTAGACTAATGATGCTATCCTTAATACCATTTGACATGAGTTGGATTTTCACCTATAGGTTGCTAACTAAACAACAATCGTTATTATTATTTCCCCATCACCCCCTTGAATTGGAACCAGAATTTGATAGCAATGAAAGAGGCTTGATTTCCATGTATAGTAGGATTGCTCCCACAGAGCTGGAAGGAACCGTAGAAAGATCTAGTTTCCAGTCCATGAACTGCTTGGAACCGCGGGCGAAATATACCGTGTGTGTGCACGTGTCCCTGAAAACTGGGCTCGCAGGCTTTCCCCATAATTCTACATCCAGGACAAATTAATGAGAACGTACCTTCCTTTAACAGACCAGTAATATGAAGTCCAAAGAGATCACGTCCTCTTGCGTACTCTCTTCCTTCTGTTGCTCCTCTTGCTCCTTTCTCTGCCTCTTCCTCCTCCCTCTTTTTCTCTTCCTGAAGTGACAAAGCTGCATAGTTAGAATTTTGCATTGGTCTGAGTTAACGTGAAACAAGAGTGTTGAGTGCCACAGGCGAGGCCCAGGGAAGACAAAGGGTGGGAATGAAGCTGGAAGGATGCCCGGACTCACAGTGAAGCCAGAGAATCTAGACATAGACTCATGATTTCAGAAACGCACTGTGGGTTTTGACCAACAATTACTGGCTGAGGCCCTGGCAGCCCAGGCGATCAGGACCTGGTGTGTTCTTTATATGTGTGACCTAGGCGCTAGTTGCCTTGCTGAGGGAGTCCTCCCTCTGCCTTCAGGAGTGCAGGAGATCAGCAAGTGCTGAGGCCGGGTGCCCCCAGCTTCTCCAGGGAGAGAATGAGACTGGAGACCTCTGAGAGTTCTAGGAGCTCCTGCCTGAGTTTGACTCTGCCCTTTGAAGAGTAGAAAAGATGCACTTGGCTCACCTTGATGAGGTGAAGGTGGTGTGCTTTCATTTGTGAGGTCTTATCACGTGCTGCTCTTGGTTCTAAACCTTGAACTCCGTAGGCTTGCTGATACAGAGAACACACCCCATGGGCTTTGGAGTCAGATGTGTGTCCATCCGTTGGAGTAGTGGCTTCAACACGGCTGGCCTAGGGCAAGACTCATAACCTCTTTAGCCCTTGGTTTCCTCATGTGCCACGTGGCAACCACAATAATGCCTATTTCAAGGGATGGTTACAAGAGCCAAATAAATAAATGCACGTAATGTGTCTGACGTGGAGTCTAGCATTTAGTGATGGCTTCCAACTACCTCTCACCCTGCGTCTGGCTGTTTCAACAACCAACAGACTGGTTCATAATGTAGAGAATTCTGGAGGAAGTTTTCTGTGCTGTTTGCTCTGAACTTAAGGATACAAAACAATATTCAAAAACCATATTCAAGGCTCATTAAGTCTGCTTTTTGTTGAGCTTCTTAGGTGAAAATCAATGAGCGGGTCTGGCAAGAAATTTGTTGTCACTACATCCACAGTTACAAAGCACTTTGTGACTTTAGCATATGCTTCAGGAAGCATTTCCTAATGTTTTCTGACTTGTCAACTGCTTTTATAGTAAAATCTTGCAAACCCTCTTAGGAAGTTTAACAATTGTTCTATCATTTTTACATGATATATATTAAAATGTTATTTTAAAAGGAAAATAGATATATTTTAGATCCATGTTCTAAATTCTTAAGCTAGGTGCTGAGAATTTGTGTATTTATTGTATTATTATCTACTTCTTTGTATTCTCTAAATATTCCATCATAAGAAAATATTATGCCAATATTTTACTCTTCAGAGTCTAATAATTATTTAAGGAGAAATTTTTTTATAATATCAAGTGATATACACTCTTTGATTTACTTTAACTTAATTCTATATGAAAAGGAATAATTTATGGACAAATAAATCTTAGTATGGCTTGATATCATATTTGACTTTAGGACCAAAAATATATTAAAACGAATTGGAGCCTTTCCTATCTTGGTATTTGGAAAATTCTCTTTTGTATTTACAAAACATTAACCGGTATCGTTTTTAGATGTATAGAATTTTCAGGTTTTTATATTTCCCTTCAACTTTCTGTATTTCAACAGTGGAATTCCTTACAAATTAAACAATGGATGACTAAGAGTAAAAACAATATAAAACAGTATATGGGTCAAAAATATTGCTGCAGCTACAGGGGTTCGATGTGAGATAAATATCTGAGTGAGCCATGAAAGCCTTCATCTGATGTCTACCAAATCCTGTGTGCTCAGAGACCTGGACATAGGGACCAACAATGACATGACCTCCCTTTAAATTTTTTTCCATGTCCCTCCTATTCTAGGCTCTCAGCATTGGATGAGATTTTATTCCTCTTGTTATCTCCAATGGCTACACCAAGTGTAGCATGGTGTAGATATTCTGTAAGTGTTAGGGATTTAATGGACTTGAATGAATTTCCACTGAGTGGCAGATCAGACAGTAGATGTAGGGAAGGCAAGAGTTACAAATCAGAGTCAGTGATAATCTGGAACCAGAATCATAGAAACCTAGTGTTGCCAACTATCGGGCATGGGAATCAGAAGGAGTACTCAGGTATCTGGCAGGCACCTGACACTAGACCCACACCCACAGGAACAGGACAGAAGGCAATGCACCTGACCTAGATGCAATGCTGGAAGAGACAGCACTGTCTTGTTCAATAAGCATTGTTCCTACAGTACATGATGGTAACTGTTCACTGATAGGGAAATAGTGAAGCAGAAGGAATGGGCAGTCTCACCTGACAGATGGAACACACTGACCAGAGGTGAGGGATTGCTCCTAAGTCCAGCAGTTGATTAGTAAAAGTATGATTCAGGGACCAATACTAAGTCCTTGCGACGGAGGTTGGTAAAAGCGAGGCAAGGGTTTGAAGTGAAGAGGAGTGGAGAAGGCAAATTTACTAGCAGCAAGAATAACGATGCCGAGCTAATAGGTGCCAATCACCAATCTCTGCATCATGATGTCTAACTTGATCCCGGAAGTGTGGTTGGGGCTGGACCTGCAGGTTGCCTCCGCAGTGACAGGAGAGGAAGGAGACAGAGGTTAGGAACAAGGCTTGGTCAAATGAGAGCTCTCTGTGCTGGTTCTTGTCTTGTTTCCTGATGCCAATCATTTTAACTGATGTGTGAATAGCTCTTTGAACTTACTCTGTATTTTAAGACTTGTTGAGTGAGTGTGTTATAGACTCAACACCGACTGTTAAGGCAATAAAAGTTTATGCTGAGAGTAAAAGATTTCTAAGACTTAGGTAAATGACACATAGGCATCAATTTATATCCTAAGCAATTAGGCTTCATAAACTACTTTTTGTTTTGCATATTTTGAAGCTATTCCATTAGGTGCGTACAAGTTTATAATTACAGTATCTTTGTGATGAATTGTTCCCTTTATCATTAGTTCATGACCTTTCTTCATCCCTTACAATTATTTTTCCCACAGAATCCAGAATCTATTTTTTTCTGGTGCAAACGTAGCTAGAGCACTTGCTTCTGATTCGTGGCTCTCTGGTGTAACTTACTCTGCTATTGTAGTTTGAAAGTGTCTGTATCCTCGTTTTTAAGCGTGTTTCTCGTAAACATCACAGAGCTGACAAACTGATGCTCTTTGTTTTTTCAAGAAAGTTTTATTTCATTTACATTGACTGTGATTAAGGAGATACATGAATTCATCTCTGTCACTGTATTTTGTGCTTATATTAATTCTTCATCCTGCTTTGTATATTTTATCTCCTTCCAATTTCATTTGGAAGAACTTTTTTAATTAATCTTTTTCTTCAACATATTTGGAAGCCATATATTCCATTTCCTTTAAAATTACCCTGAAACAAGTCTCTATCCTCTTGCCAGAAAAATACAAAGACCTTACAAATTGTAATTTCACTAGCTCTTCTCCATTACGTCATTTGCTACATCATTTTTATACTCCCAAATGAGGCACTGTCATTTTATTGTTTTATACAGTAACTGTACAGACTTTTTCACATTTCTACTGGTTCCACTGCTAACCATTCTTCCTGGCATTTCACGTCCATCCTTCTCATTGAAATGTCTTCTTCCTGAGGTTCAACCTTTGGAAGTTCCTCCAGTGAGACTCTCCTTCAGGGATCAACTCTGTTCTTTTGACTGCACAAAGATGTCTTTGCCCTTCTTCTTAAAGAATAGTTTAGTAAAGGGTGAAATTACATGTGGATAGTTAACTTGCTGTCAGCATATTGAAGATACCGGCTCTTGCATTTATTACACTGGGTTTACATGAATTTGATCCCCATGTTCACTAATTGGCTGCAATTCAAAATAAGGAGGTTTTTTTTTTGTTTATTATTTATTTTGAAAGAGACAGAGAGAGCACAAGTGGGAAGGGGACAGAGAGAGAGAGGGAGAACCCCAAGCAGGCTCTGTGCTAGCAGAGCGGGGCTCAAACTCACAAAACTGTGTGATCAACACCTGAGATGAAATCAAGAGTCGAATGGTCAACCAACTGAGCCACCCAGGCACCCCCAAAGTAAGAATTAAAAAAAAATCAATCTGCTATCGCCTACACTGTAATGGAATCCAAATTTATGTTTAATGTAGCAAATCTATTAAAATTATCATTTATAGCCCTCATCCTTAAAAAAATAAAAGGCTTTGAATTGACTATTCAAATCTGAGAAATTCTTCAGGGACAAATTTCAAGAATTTAGTTATGAAGATACAGATTTATATAGCCTTAAGAGGAAGGTAGCTCTTTATTGAACATTTTCCTTGAAACTTCCAATCTTGGAAAAAGCAGCAGCAGCATAGGAGAAGGACATCGTTTTAGTATGTCAAATGTCAGTGTCAAATGACTTAATATTAGGCTGCGGCTTTAATGTAAAATGCACTAATAAACAAGTAAATTTGGTGTAGATTTTCAATAAATACTTAGAGTCAGCATAAAACTATTTAAGACAAGTTTAAAACTCAAGTAACATTTCTGTACATTCTTTTTTCTTTTCTTTTCTTTTCTTTTCTTTTTTTAGTGAGAGAGAAAGACAATGTGCACATGCACGGGTTGGGGAGGGATGGAGGAGGGAGAGAGAGAATCTTTATTATTCTAATTTTTACTTTCTTTTTTTTTTAATTTAAATTCAAGTTAGTTAACATATAGTGTAGCATTAGTTTCAGGAGTAGAACCCAGTGATTCGTCACTTACATACAACACCCAGTGCTCATCCCAAGTGCCCTCCTCAATGCCCATCCCCCATTTAGCCCATCCCCCCACCCACCTCCTCTCCAGCAACCCTCAGTTTGTTCTTTGTATTTACGAGTCTCTTATGGTTTGCTTCCCTCTAGTTTTTATCTTATTTTTCCTTCCTTTCCCCTATGTTCATCTATTGTGTTTCTTAAATTCCATATATGAATGAAGTCACATGTTGCAAATAGCAAGATTTCATTCTTTTTGATTGTTGAGTAATATTCCATTGTGAATATCATGAGTAATATTCCACATCGTCTGTATGGGAGAAAGAGAATCTTAAGCAGGCACTCAATGCACAGCCCAATGCACGGCTCAATCCCACATCCGTGAGATCATGATCTGAGCAGAAATCAAGAGTCAGATGCTCAACAGACTGAGCCACCCAGGCACCCCTCTGTACATTCCTTTTTTTTTTTTTTCAACGTTTTTTGTTTTTTTTTTTTAATTTATTTTTGGGACAGAGAGAGACAGAGCATGAACAGGGGAGGGGCAGAGAGAGAGGGAGACACAGAATTGGAAACAGGCTCCAGGCTCCGAGCCATCAGCCCAGAGCCTGACGCAGGGCTCGAACTCACGGACCGCGAGATCGTGACCTGGCTGAAGTCGGACACTTAACCGACTGTGCCACCCAGGCGCCCCGTGTACATTCTTAATGTACTTTCCACTTCTCATATTACACTTCTCTTTTTTCTTATGCCAGACGGGAAGGAGTCACCCTTTCTCTCTTTGCAAATGTTCTTTCTGCTAACTGACTGTAACTGCCAAAAAACAAATGTAATAGAGTCAAATATGTATTTGATTTATTAGTCTAGGTGGTTCTTTCTTAAAGAGAAATAGACATTTATGGTTTAAGGCCCAGTTAAGGTTCGCTTTCTTCCTTTTACATTTCTTCTTTCCTTCCTTCCTTCTTTCTTTTTTTTTTTGTTGTTGTTGTTTTTGAGACAGTATATGCGATTCACCTTTTGTTTAAAAACACAAACGAAAAACCTCTGTGCCTGTTGGGCTGGCTGGCTTTCCATTCTACTGCACTTAATTTAATAAAACTGTTTCATATCTGCTGAAACACAAAGTATAATGGCTGATGCAAAAGCAGAACTCAGCAATAGGACGTTCGGGTAAAAACTGGGGAAACCGAGGAGGCTTCACAAAGTACGTCAATCACATAGCAAGTGAGTTGTACATTAAGTGAGAGAGGAGACTCCTGCTTTCTCGTGCCTTCTATTTCATCCATCATGAAGCCTCACGCACCCACTTTTTATTCACTTTCCCCTCTTCACGTCCATGGTCATTAGTGTTGTCAACACCATCTTTGTTACTTGCTTCAACCCAAGCTTGCTGCTTTTCAACCTGCTCTACACATGACCTAAAACACACTTGACCTGACCAGCCACAATCCTGCTTAAAATCCTTTGTTTTATTATTACTTTTCTACCCTTTGAGTGTCTGGCACATAGTGGTTGCTAAATAAATGTGTGTGTGTTTTTAACAAGAGAAGAAAAAAGGAGATGAGAAGTAATGGAAAGATCAGTACACTAATTCACTTAATGAATATGGGAACTCCCACTACGTGTCCTGTACCATGCGTGGTGCTCCCGAGGGTGAGCACAATAGATACAGGGTTCCTGTCACAGGAAGGCTTCGGGCTCACTCGTTCCGTGTAAACAACTAAACGGCTAAAGTGCCCAGGCAGTGACTACGTATGGGGTATTGTCCTAAATGTTCTATGGAAGTGATCTCACCTGGTCTTCACAACCATCTCCAGTGAGTTAGGCACTCTTATTATGCCTGTTTTGTTCAGGAGACCACCGGGGCATGGCAAGGTTAAGGCAAACGTGAGGACAGACCAGAACCCTTTTTTTAATTCAAATCTATAACACATGGCCAGCATCCAGTTCATTAGAACAGACCAACGATTTCTGAAGTGGTAAGGGGATGTTGTACAGCAGAGGCATCACCGAGCAACCAAAGAGAACTGACTTCCAGGGTTAGGTGTGGCTATGTCTGTGCTGGATTTTCAGAAGCCTCCAGAATTCCTGGTGCATAGTAGGAAGGCGATTCATTTCTGTACCCCTTAGCCTTCTGCATAAAACACGGTGACCAAGTTTGCTCTCAGTCCAGGATTTTCAGCTTAGAATTTATCCAACTACCTATTTTGTATTTTTTTTTTGAAATCTTTAAGTTTCCAGTTTTAATACCTACTGTATTTGTTCTTTTTTTTCTTAAAGAACAATTTTTTTTTTAATTTTTTTGAAATCTTTAAGTTTCTGGTTTTAATACCTTACTGTATTTGTTCTTAAATTATACCCTTTGAAAAAAAATTCATGTTTATTAATCTTTTAATATTTTTCAAATGTCTTAATAGTCATTACCTTAATATATTTTTATGTTTATTTATTTATTTTCGAGAGAGAGACAGAGAGAGTGAGTGAAGGAGTGGGGGGAGGGAGGAAGGGAGAGAAGGAGAGAGAGAGAAAGAGAGAGAGAGAGAGACAGAGAGAGAGACAGAGAGAGAATCCCAAGCAGGCTCTGCACTGATAGTGGGGCTTGAACTCATGAACTGTGAGGTCATGACCGGAGCTGAAACAAGAGTCAGATGCTTAACCGACTGAGCCACCCAGGTGCTCCTATCCTTAATATTTTCTTCCTTATTATTATTCACTTATTTTTTTTTACTATCTTTCAATTAAACTTTTAAAGATACTTTGTACTTTCCACCTCACATTTCTGAATTTGCTTCATTTTTTGCTCTTCTCAACCATGTCCCCAACTTTATCTAATTTTATTTTTTTAATAAAGTGGTTAATTAAACGGGGTTAAATCTTATGCCTTTGTGAGACTTTAATCTCGACTCTTGCATAAATGAGGGGAAAAGGCTTCGTGGAGCATGAATCCCAGGATGTGCTTCTGGGGATGATTTGCGGTGAGCCAGTCCTGAAGGCAGAGAGCGGTGTGGGCCGGGCTTTGTGTGCCAACGAGTGGCTAGGGGAGTGGGGAGCCCTGAGCGGGTGCGTCAGGAAGCACGGCTCTTGCCCAGGTTCTTTCACTAACTGCCCTTGTGACCTCTGGCAGACCCCTTCTCTCCTCTTCTCAGCAGGAGCAGGAAGGGGCTGAAATAAATCATTTCCAAATGGGTCTTTCCAGCTTCACTATTGTGTGTGCCCTGTGATTCAGATGCTAACGGATTAGCAGAACAAAGCAGGGCATTTTAATGGAGTCATATTAAAATGGCATAGCAAATTATGAGAACACTGCTTTTTATTACTTAATAACGCTTTCAAAAGAAATCCTTGAAGTATCCCCGACCCTGTGCCTAAGCCTTGCCCTGTTCCTCAGCCTGTGAACCTCATCAAAATATCCCTGGCATCAAAATGGCAAAGTCACAATAACACGAGCCCTTTGCAGAATGGCAAGGCTTTTATTTCTATAGAACTGGGTTTGGATTCCAGGCTCAGTTGCTCACTTATCCCTTAGCTGTGTGGCCTTGGGAATTAGGATCTTCAGCCTTAGTTTCCTCATCTATAAAAGTAAATTACAGTCCTGACACTGAACATAATAAGCTTAGAAATGAAATGTGCAAAGGGCCAATGCATGCTTCATCACATATAGAAAGGAAATAAAGTATAAGGGAGTTTAATGGTCCCCAAAGAACTTCCTAAAAGAAAATCATCTGTGCTTCACTAAAAAGTTTTTAAATCATGATTTGTAGGTGGGGAGGGTCTTGGGTTTCAGGAAGGCCGATGGCCCCAAGACTGGGAAGAGGTCATGGGCTCAAGAGGGAAGGAAAAGCAGAGATCAGACAGTCAGACAGTCTGAACGCGTACCGAACAACTTATCGGATGTACAAAGAGTAGGGAATGTTTATGAAAAACAAGCCCCCATGTCTCACTCGCTCCTATCCCAAGATCAGAGCCTTGTTTCTGAGTCAGAGCTGAAAACCAGCCTTTAGAAGTGTTATTGCTCACCAGGGGCATGTACTAGGATGATACAGCAACATTGCTTTTGAGCTCTGTGGCATTGTGACCTCATCTGGCTTAGAGGAATCTCAGAAAGACTCATTTGTGGCTTTAAGTAGTGACCAAATTGGCTAAAAGTCCCAAAGATAAAACATGTTTGACATGTTGCTTCAGGAGGAAGTTTGGAACACTTGGTGAACTTCTTGAGAAATAAGGTAATCTTGTGAAATTGGGTCATCTGGTTGCCGAATTCCTGAGATCCAGCGAAGAGAGTATGGGGGTGTGTATGTGGGGGGAGGATGGGTTGAAACTGGTTGGATGATGATGATGATGATGATTACTCGAGAATCACAAAGAGAAAGAATGCATTCAGGTTCTAGAAAACTGTCCATATTCTCAATTTTGGAATGGCCCTCTACCTCTAGAAGAAAGCTTTACCTGGAAAATTATCTCACTTTCAATTTTCATTCTTTTGAAAAAGTGAGTGGGCACCCACAAGATACTACAAGCTATTGGAGGCATTCAGTATATCAAATCAGGTAAGACACAGCCATTCCTGGATTGAGTTGACAGTCTTATGAGGATAAACTCATAGATAGCTCATGGTACAATCTAATGTGTTGGGTGCCATTTCAGAAAATTGAGCAAAGTACTGAGGATCACAGAGGACAGATCAGTCAACTCTGCCTGTGATATTCATAAACAAAGTCTTCATATAAGAGGTAATATACTACTTCTGGTTTCTTATAATAAAGGTAATTTAGGACATAAGCAGGGGGGAGATTTTAGTCAGGTGCAAAGCGTGTACAAAGAACACATAGAGTCAGAAACTGATATGGCATAGAGTCACAGGCCTAATACGGACTGGAATTTAACAAGAAGGCTGTGATGGCAGGATCTTAAACTGCAGGGTAGAGCGACAGGAGGGAGTGAGTCTACAAAGACACTTGGAGGCTAGCATTCATGTTAAGCTAGAGTGTTTGGATTTTATCTATAAATTCCAAGAAGGCCAAGAAGAATTTTTGTTGTTTTGTTTGGTTTTCTTTATTAACCTGCCATGGGACATCATGGTTTTGTTTTTAGTCATACACATTCAGTGGAAGAAAGATGTTTAATCAACTGCACTCAGGAGACTCTCTTAAAGTTAACGGTCTGGTCTTGGAAGAAGGGATAAACACCACCGTTAGAAGAAGTTGGAGGTTAGTCCTCACACTGAGGTGGAACAGTATACACGAATGAGAGATCAGATGTAAGGATGTTGAGACGAGCTAGAAGGAGGTCTTGATGATGGCAGAAAGATTTAATTTTGAAGGCGGGCTAAAAGACAGCACCATAAATCGATATGAAAAATAACCTCATTCTTCATTATACACATGTTCTCTTGACATGTTTTTGCTCATACAAGTGGAGGAGAGTGTGTGCACCTATTTTTTTTTTTTTATGTGGGCAAAGATATTTTGCTTTAAGAAGATGAGATGGGGTCTGGTTGCAGCCTACTCGTAAGTGTAGGACATCACATGTGCCAGAGATGATCACCAAAATCCATGATCTCTTCTTTCTGGGCACATGGCTGGATTCCATGTCCTAGCTTCCATTACAGTAACATGTGGCCCTGTGGTTGAGTGCTAGCCCCTGGAATGTGGGCAGAAGTGACATACACTGATTTCAAGCTTGACCCATAAACTTCAGGGAGCAGTCCTCCGTGCTCTGTTTCCTCCTCTGGCTGGTTGGAATGGAGACAGCTTCCATGGCATTAATCAAAGCTACAAGGGGAAGATAACAGAGTCTCCAAGAGCTTAGGTCCTCAAGTGACTTTGCAGAGACTTTTCATCTTCTCGGTATTGTTACACGACGAAAAACATTAAGCATAAGTTGAGGTCTGTTCATTACAGAGATTACTCTACCCTATTACATCAAATTGTCACATTGATTTGTTAATTTAATGAATATCTGTTGAATATTAATCGTGCACCCAGCACTATATTGGGTGCTGGTGATGGAGTGAAGAACAAAGTATATGAACTGTCTTGCTGTCACAGAGCTTACGGCCCAGGAGGTGAACCCCAATTTTATATGTTTCAGCTCAGTGTGCCTCAATGTACTATTTTATTACATCAAAGTATACTTTTTATATTTAAAAATCTCCCTTCACATAATATTGATTTTTTTTTTTTTTTGACAGAGAGATGCACACGTGCAAGTGGGGTGGGCAGAGGAGGGGGGAATTCCAAGCAGTCTCCACGCCCATAGCAGAGCCCAAGCCCCACGACCTGAGCTGAAATGAAGAGTCAGACAATGCTTCACCGACTGAGCCACCCCGACGCCCCTCCCCTAACACTGATTTTTAAAAACATGATGAGTGCTATTAGTGGTTTGAGATGATTTTCGTAAATAATCAAGAACCAGCAAGGTATAGAGACAGCTGATGTGTAAGCTCTTTCCAAGTTTCTAGTCACTTTAGAAATTTTATATTTTATTAGTGTCATGGCAGAGTTTACAGTTATCTACGTGATATGATTTATGTTACCAATATCACCAGCTTAATGCTTGAGCTGACTTTTTCATTAATAGAAAACATGTTCCTTTGACGTTAATAACAGTGAGAATTAATAGGCATTTATATGAACTTCTGCTTCTGAGAAAAGGTTTTTAAGCTGAGTGTGTGTATATATTAGTACAGAACAGGTCTGGGGAGGGGGGTAGACGGGGTAGGGAAGTAGCCCCTGATGGATTCCAGGTTGCATGGGTTCTACTTGAGTTGCCCATCAGAAATTCAGGAGGTTCTGTGTCTGGTAGACAGCTGTGTTCCTGACTCGGGGGGTCTATTTGTAGGTTGGAGAAAAGAAACTAGTGGCAAGGAGCAGATTGAAAACACAAAGAGAGGGACTGATACATGGGGCTGCACGCTTCTTTCTTACCTGGGAGAAAGGTCCCAGGAGTTGCTTGGTTCCTCTGGACACTCTCTTCAACACTCCGTGAGTTCAGATACACACTTCACACTTAACACAACATATACTTCTTGTGATGAGCACTGAGTAATGCACAGAATTGTCAAGTGGGTCAGGAGTCCAGGCACAGCCGAAGCGGGTCTCCTTCTCAGGGTCTCATACGGCCACAGTCAAGGTGTTGGCTGAGACTGCAACCTTATCCAAGACAGCTTCTCTTCTGAGCTCAGGGGCTGTGGGCAGAATGCAGCTTCTGATTAGGTCAGGCTCACCCAGGATAATCTCTTCTGATCAGCTTAGGGGCCTTAATCACATCTGTAATATCCCTTCAACCTTGCCATAGAGTGTAACCTAATCGTGAAAGTAGGAGTGATTACCTATCCACAGGCCTGCCCACACTGAAGGGGAGGTGATTACACAGAGTATGCTTATCAGGAGTTGAGACTCTTGGAGGTTATCTTAGAATTCAGCCCACTACAGGGCCATGGATATATTCATTTATAGAGCAAGTATTTTTTGAGCACCTAGTATTTGACAAGTGTTCTTACGGTATCTTTGAAGACAACAAATACTTTTTTTTTTTAATCTGAGAGAGAGAGAGAGAGAGAGGGGGAACAAGCAGGGGAGGTACAAAGGAAGACGGAAGGAGGGAACCTCAGGCAGGCTCCCCTCTCAGTGTGGAGCCTGATGTGGGGCTCGATCTCCAGACCCTGGGCTCATGACCTGAGCCAAAATCAAGAGTTGGACACTCAACTGACTGAACCACCCAGGTGCACTGACAATAAATATTTTTTAAAAAATAGAGCAGAATCAACAGGATTTGGACTGCCAGAAGTTAGCGTGCCAAGTGTCTGTTTCAAGTGAGGTGTTAAGGTTTGGTTTCATGGAGAAAGAAACATCTAGCGCAAGACCCCTTATAATAACCACAGTTCTCCCTTTACCTACACCCAGAGGTCTTCAGATGTTGTCTCAATTTATTTTCCCTTAATCCTTAATCTTTATTTTTGTAGGACTAATGAGGTAAATTAAAAATCCCTACATTGGATTTTATTACATGTAAGTTAAGACTCCACACACCGGGGTGAGCCAGAAGGCAAAAATCTCCTAAGCCCAAAGAAACCAGGGAAACCCGCTGCTGTTTCAAAGGGGTTCAAAAGGCAGAAATCTGTTGTTCAAAAAGGAATCCAGCATGCTCACATTTGGTCCCATCACTGAATCAGGAGGACACTGGGCCTGCCCAGAGCACACAGTTCACTGGTTCACCAATTTCATTCATCCCATGCAATATACAGAGAACTTGTTATACGTTAGGCTTCACAATAAGCATGAAGATTTCAAAGATAAGTAAGGTGCAATCTCTGATTTTGAAGAATTTACATAGAGTGAGACACAGAATCATGTACAGATAGGTCCAGTTATGGCATCCTGTCAGGAGCATCAACAGCTACTTGCTACAGAGACAAAACACTCTCCCTGGGGTATCTTAGCAGAAAAGTGGAACCAAAACCCTTAACAATTTCTAGATGAGCTCTCTAAAATGTGGCCTAAGATGCTTTTGACAGATGTATAGTATTCTACAGGCCCAGGGTGGGGCTGGTGAAATAATCGCATTTACCCACAAATGGCTCCCTTGGGCTGAGCCTGGGAGAGGAAATGGTAAGCCAGTGTTGTGAGTTGACCAGAGAGCCCAGGAGGGAAGAGCAACAGAGTGTTCAGTATTGAAAAGTCGGCGTTTGTCTAACCGGAAAACACAGCAGTACCACAGACCCTGCTACTAGGAAGCTAGGGAAACAGTAGCCTCATCAACTGTCTCGAGTGTGTTCTGTCATAGCCCTTGTGCGAGAACTGGACTGTCCACAGTCTTGTCTGCTCTGGATCTTAACGCATCAGTCCCTGAAGATTGGCATGGCCGATGATGCTGTATCTATGCAGGGACCAGGCTGCTCAAGGGCCCTTGTATTTGCTGGCTATTGCAAGGGGACAAACCATCCTGAAATACAGTGGCTTGAAACAACAGTCATCTGTTCACCCCACAGTTCTGCTGATTGGGCTCACTTGGGCAGTCTTCCTGTCTCGGCCAGGCTTGGCTGGTCTCACCTGGGGTTTTTCACAGGCTAGCAGTCAGCTGGGGGGTCAGCTGGGCTGGTGCTTTATGACAGCCTTGTCTGGGACACCAGGGTTGACTTAGGCCTCTCCACACAAGGTCTCCCCTCCCAGGCTTATCTGCAAAATGGTCAAAGGTTTGTTAAGAGCAACAAGAGAGAGATAAGGACTCATTTTTGCTATATTAATGACACTGATGACTTTGGTGCCAGTCAATTTTCTTTTTTTTTTTTAATGTTTATTTTTGAGAGAGACAGAGTGTGAGTGGGGGAGAGGGAGACACAGAATCTGAAACTGGCTCCAGTCTCTGGGATGTCAGCACAGAGCCCAATGTGGGGTTCAAACTTGGGAACTGCGAGATCATGACCTGAGCCGAAGTCAGATGCTTAACTGACTGAGCCACCCAGGCGCCCCCAGTTAGTCAATTTTCTATATAACAGCTCCCTGACCTGGGTTAATGCAGAAGTGACATTTCACCTCACCATTTCCTAAAAGCTAAGTGCAATCCAGGGACATACTTATTTTGTTTTTCCAAAGGTAGGAGACATAGGAAAGATTAAAACTCCAGGTCAGAGAGCGATTCGTCTGACATTCTTTTTGAGCAGCCTGCTGCCAGTGATGTTTACAAAGCACATTGGACTGGACGCGGGGGTAAAGCTACATGGTGCTAGCCCACGAAGATGTCAGCCTGAAGGTGAAGGGGGCCTGGAGTTTGCCCAGCTGAGAGGAAGGGGTTTTCCTCACACACAGCTGTGTGACCAATAACCTGCTCAGATGGCTCCAGAAGTCCCTCTCTTTAGCTTTCCCTCTGCCTGACTCTTCCCACCCTCCCCCATTAGCCCTTGTGAGATTTAGTAATACAAGCTAAGCGATCATTCTCACAGAAAGGTAAACCTCCATCAAGGTCACGGGTCATTCTTCCAATGTTCTGTATTATCCTGAGATCAATGAGAATTCACTGTATATAAGTTCTGGTAGTTTCAGGGAGCTACTAAATTATGCCCCCTTTCCCTGTGAAGTGAACATATTTTATTCACCAGAAAATACCATCCAGATGTCATTGTGTTTGACAGTAATTGGTTCAACAGTATCTACCGAATACCCTTGCACCAGGCACTGTGCTGTGAGGTGGGAGCACAGGCATGGTCCTGGCCTCACGTAATGGGGGGTGGGGTGTCTCACAGAAGATGCACTGAGCAAGTATTAAAACTACCACGATTGTTAGGAAAAACTGTAAGCTGTCCTGAGAACATAAAACGGGGGGATCGCGATTCCTCTCAGGGAATCAGGGCGAGTTTCCTCAAGGAATAGCTGTTTCATGTGAGAGCTGAGGGGTAAGTAAGAATTTGTCAGGTTAAAGGGGTGGTGGAAATGGGAGACTACGTGCCCCGCAGAAGAAGGAACGTGGTATGAGTGCCCAGAATCAAGGCATTCAAACAACTGGAAGAAACCTCGCTGGAAGGAAAAGAAGGCTAGGAAAGCAGCACATAGGGATGGGTGCCCATAAACCACATTAAAGTTCTTATTTCTAGTTACTGTCGTTGTTGTTGTTGTTATTAGTGGTAGTAGTATTAAATCCTTCCTTCATCATTTACGAGTAAGTTTCTTTTCAAAGAATTTTTTTTAATGCTATTTCTAATACCATTTGGGTCTGTCCATCTGTCTATCTTCAGATACACCTACTTCTCTGTCCCTTGGCCAGTCTGTGTCCCCTCAGTGTGGCCTCCTCTATGTAGTTCTTGACAATGCTGTCTTCCCGACCTTGGGAATATCTTGAGAGCAGGATCCTGGGAAACCTCACCCCTACACTCAATTTGTAGTCTCTTTGGGCAGGTTTCAATCCCTACAACTACTTTTCCCTCTAGGCTATTTGAATTAATGGTGAAAGTAAAATTTCATGAGACACTAAATGAATGTTTTACTCCTATGTAAACACCTAGAATTTAGAGCATTCTAGTAAAAAGCAAGGGGAAACCGAGCTAAGCTAAAGAGACCCCTCTTGTCGGCTTGCACTATTCGTTCCCGTTAAACTCTGAATGTGTGTTACTTCCCATGGCCACCACCCTCTCCTCCTGGGGAGAGGTATCTATAAATGAAAGAAATCAGGGGAAGACTTCCAAGATGGTTTTCATTTTCCAAGGCATTGGGCTGGCTTCTTGTTAGTATTCTGGAGGCTGCTATATCAAGTAATAGACCCTGGTATTTACTAAAGAACCTTAGGTGGTGGAAACTACCTGGGCTCAGAGGCCTTGGGTTCAAGTTCTCGTGCTCTTGGTTGCGGGATTGTGGCGTCTCTGTGCTACAGCATTTCCATTTACAAGACAGCTCCTTGTAGCCCTAAAATCAGAGCTATTCACAAGCTCACATACACTTACTACCTTCTGTGTTGAAGATTCTGTGCTACTAGGTGTTGAGTATTCTAATTCACTTTGTTGGCAAATAATCAACGCCAGTTTAAAGTCCACACTTAGAGTCACTTCACGGCGTGACATGTTCATCTCTGTCAGGATTGGTTAAAAAGTTCTACGTCTAAAGAATGTGCACTTCAGTGCCATGGAATAAGACAGAGTAGGGACTTTGCTTTTCTTTCTGACTTGAATCAGCTTTGGCCTGTTTTTTATTAAGGTGTGAAAGATTGATGCCGGCCACTTAATTGACCTCAGATGGTGCAATCCAGTTTGTACCAGTGGATGACCTCCACTTGGAAGATACAGGATTTTTTAGAAAATAATACCAACTGGAAGAGAACAGAAGGAAGGCAAGAAATTTCTCTTTTGTCTTTATTGTGTCCAAGTGAAAATTCGGCCAAACGTGTCCAAGTGAAAATTCGGCCAAACGATAACCATTATTTACCACAGAGCTACTGTGGTTTTTATCCCTCCAAAATGTCACTTGATTATCTTGATACAGCACAATGCTACTTTATTGTCTTGCTACAAGGCAGGGTCCCTGCCCTAATCACAATAGAGAAACATATTTGATCAGCCTCTTTTTCAAGCTGCACTTCCTATAAAGCAGCTACTGAATTATCTGAAACTGACATGAAGCCATCAGCCAAATAATGCAATAATGCACTAAAAAAATATTTCCTGAAAATAAAAGGTCATCGTTGGCTAGATATCTGGACATTTAAGAGATGGTGGGAACATGAAGGCTTGGGTACATTCTCTAATGTGTACAGGGTGGGTGTGGTGAGAAGAGGGGTTGATTCTTGAAATAAAATCAACTGCTATCAACAACTCTGAGTCACTAGCAAAAACAAATGACATGTTTTCTGTGATCCTTGCAACATCTCGTAAATTGACCCTAATCAACAGAAAGACCGGGTGTTGTACAGGGTATTCCCTAATTTCTTCTTTTATTTAGCAGACGTTTATGGGAACTCTCTACTGTGGCAGGAACAACGGCTGCTGCTCAGGGCTGGGCAGGCAAATGTGACTAAGAACTCAGCTCCACAAAGAGCCTGGAAGATCTAGAAGTTTCTTACAACAGCGTGAGATATGTGATAAGACCTTATGTACATATGTGCTTGGCCTGGGAGTCAAAAAAGCAGTAAAAGGTTATCTCTCGGAGTGCCAGAGGTATTTATGATAATAAGTATCATAGCTAACCAGAAGCTTCCCTTAAAGGCACAACCCAGAAATTGCAAGAATGGCTTTCTCTCATAGCCCATTGGCCTCAACTTACTCTGACTGCAAAGGGTGCTGGGACATAAAGTCTCCAGCTGAACAGCCATTGCCCCTTAAAACACTGGAGTTTCTATTACCAAGAGGAGCAAAGGGGAATGACAGTTCTAAAGGGGGAACAGTGGGCAATTTCTGCACCCATCATTTTTATTCCGAGCTTTCTTGAGATACAATTGACATACGACACTGTATTAGTTTAAGGTATACAACGTAAGCACCTGACATATTCAAAAATATTCAGTATATATTGCATATGTACAATATGATCACCACAATAAGTCTAGATGGCACCCATCACCTCACATAGTTACAATTTTTTTCTTGTGATAAGAACTTTTAAGATCTCCTCTGTTGGCAACTTTAGATGACACGCTACAGTGTTGTTAACTGCAGTCGCTGTGCTGTATATCAATCCCCAGGACTTCTTTATCTTATAACTGGGAGTTTGTACCTTTTGATCATCTTTACCCATTTCACCCACCTCCCACCTGCCTCTGGTGATGACCAATCTGTTAAGTATTTGAAGGGATGGCTGAGAGAATCACTTAGAACCTCAGGAATGGAAGCAAATCCAGGGGTCATCTGATAGCCTCTCTGGGAATATTTGGACTTTCTCTTCAATATTCCCATCTGCCTCTCCCCCAGCACTCTCAGGGGGTCACCTACTTGTTTGGGCACTGGCAGGGATGTGGCTTGTTTGCAATACTGCTCTTCCCGGCACATTAACTGAAAAGAAATGAGCCCTACCATTAGAAGCTATCGTCACCCTGTTTATATCATCAGTTCTCAGAGGCTGGATCTTAAAAATGAGAAGTGACACTGTAATGGGATTAACGCATCAGCTAATGTAATGGGCTCCTTTAGTCAAAACTAAAAGCCATTTAGGAGAAGCACATGAAAGCCATCCATCTAGTAAGGAAAATGTCTCTTCTGAATCCTCAGCAAAATTGGGATTAGAGGGGGACCGCTAAGCTGTAGGGGGTACACCCTTTAGAGGTTTCTTTCTAGACAAGAATTGTGGAATGGGCTCTGCCATGTCCCTGGTTTACTGATCTTCATAATGAGCACTAGAGACAGAACCCTAAGTGACTGCTGAGCCCCCATCCATTGACCTTGACTATCCTCAAAGGAGACACATGGAACAGAAGACACTAAGTAGCCGAGTTCCTTACATCTTTTGCAGACCTTCCCTCTCCAGAAAAATAGGAGCAAGAAGCTTGAAGGCAAGATATGCTCCTTAAAAAACAAACAAACAAAAAACTTTGCTATTTGCATATACGCTGATGAATCCTTTAATTAAAGCAATTTGACATTCTAAGGTGTTTTCTCTAATGGCACACATGCACTTCTGTTTCTGATAGGCTGGAAAGTAGGGTATTATCAGAAGATCTGGCACAATGTTGGGTGGATTGTGTGCATAGTTTTAATTGAATTCTCATTTTATTTTTAACTTCCAGAACAGATGGAGTCTGGGGACCAAAATAATCCCACTCTTCCATAAGTCCTTGAAAATGAGTGGCTGTGATCCCATCCATCATTTGATCGGCATTTATATAGATCACCTACTCTATGCCTCGTGTCTGGGCTGGCAAAGGAGAGCTATTTTTGTTGCAATAGTCCTGTTGTGGGGTTAGCGCTTTAAAGGTTTCAGCGATGGTCACTGCTGGAGCAGAAATGGGTAAATTACAAGTAGGTACAGGAACAGGATGTGACCATCAGGTGGAGGAGGAGGCTCGCAGGACAGTGAACAACCAGCTGGCTGTGGCTGGCTAACTAAGGCCGCTGAAGTGACTCAATGAGCTCGGTAAAGAACACCAAGGTCCATCAGTGATACTGCTCCAGGAAGCCATAAGGAGGAGCTGCTGACAGAATGCCTCATGTCGGCCATCCCTGCTGAAGGGACAGAGAAGGCTGTAGGTAGAAGACAGGGCTCCAAAGAGCAGGTGGACACAGGAACTGAGATGATGGACCCAAAATTATTTCATCTGAGCATCAGCTTATAGACCAGAGAGATATAACAAAGAGATAGCAAGTAACGAGGAACCTTCTAGCAGGAATCAGATATTCTGCAAGTATTTATTGGCACCTGTCCGGCTGGCAAGGAAAGGGGTTGTAAAACCACAGGAATATTTATGGGGCTGACATGGGATAAACCCTCTCCTCTGGCTCAAGCTCGCTCTAGGAATACCTCCTGGGCCAGGAAATGACCCGGGAACCGGAGGAATGTACCAGCCTGGGGCTGTTGAAGATCCTCCAATCTCAGCCTTGCAAACTGGGTGACAAATCGTGCCGCCCCTCTGGCCCCTGCCCTCTTGTCCTACCCAGGCTGTGCAGCAAGAGCACACAGACCTTCTCCTCTGACATCACTGTCCTCCCCCTCCTCATCACACCTCGGCCGGAGGCCCACTGTACCAGACAGGCTAGCCACAGGCAGCTCTGGGGGTCCTGGCCATCCAACAGCTGCCCTCTCCTGGGGCAAGTGACTTGGCTTGGGCATGACTTCAGGCCATTTTCTGAACAAACACTCCCTCAGCACCCTGTGCCGGGTACTGCTTGCTTTAAGCACCTTACAACATTAACTCACTTCAAGGGTACACTTATCTCGATGAGGACAGAGAAAAGTACAGAATTGTGGGACCGTTATATTGTCCCCCTGAAACTACTATAACACTGTGTTAATTATACTTGAATAAAAATATCAAAAAAGAAACCCCCTCTCTGCAATAGGTCATTTTGTTATTTCCTTTTGACAAATGAGGCAACTGAAGCACAGTGAGGTTAAATAGATTGCCTAAGCTGGGCGTGAGCTTCTAGAGTGGGTGCTCAGCCTCAGAGATCCTGGCAGCACCCCCCCCCCCCCCGCCCGAGGAGGCAGCACAGTCCCGCCACCAAGCCTTCCGGGGGACGGAGCAGGCTCCCAGGCAGGTGTGTGCCCCTGTGGCCGTCTGTTAGGTCAGCACTGTCTCCGAAATCCACGCACTCCTGCGTGAGAAGGGTTCCCCATCTTTCTCTCTGATCAGGACCAACTTTCCCTCTCATTCTTCCTCCCTTACCTCCCCTGAAAATGAGATTTTTGCTCATGATTATTATTTGGGGTGGGGGATCCCAGGGAGCAGAAAATTGTCATAGGAACAGCAAGTGGTCTGCCCTGTGTTTCAGGAGGGAAAAGAGGTCGGTGCTGCCTTGTCTTAGATAACGTTTTAGATCTGGCTCTCGGGGGGTGCTGACAGATGGGCCCAAGATGCTTGCTTGATATGACACTGTTTCATTTCTCCCTGAAAATATTCAGTTAAGCTCTGCTTGGAAGGGAGGATCTGTCCTTTCCCTTCCCCCCCCCCCCCCGCCCCGCCCCGGGGCAATCCACAGGACAAAATCGTCAGCAACTGTCTTGTGGCCTGAGCTGTTTGTCCGGTATAACCCCTGCAAACTGGGGGTGAGGGTGTGGAGGTGGGGGACGTGTGCTTCAACAGAACCAGCCACACACGCTCACACATCCCGACACCCTCAGCCCCCTCCCGGCCCGCCTTGAAGACAGCGTTCTGGGGAGCAGCCATAGACACCACTTCCTTTCGTCAACCATCCACCTCAAGGGCCTGCCAGCCCATGGCCAAGTCCCACCCAGCAGAGATGCTCCCTCCTCCTGTGGACCACCTTTAGCTACAGAAACACTGAGAAGAAATAGAAAATTTAAAACTAAATCCGTGCTTTCTTTTTATACCCTGGGTCTGATCAAATTCCTAGGCACAGCACCCTTCTCATTGAATCTGTACACAAGGAAGGCATTTGGGACACGAGATGTATTATATCCTATTTAGAGCAAACCTACAAAGGGCAGAGAAAGGGGAGGGGAGCTGATTCTTCTAAATCAGCTTGTCTGTCTCTTATTCCTACTAATTTGGGAGATTACAGGAGGCAGCGGGTCACCCACTGCTGAATTCCCGGGTCCTGGTGCCTGGTAAGCACTTGGTCAATATTCACTGAAAGACAATGGCCTGACTTTCAATATGAGTAACCAAGGGAGTCCACTAGTTTCCCAGCACAACAGCCTGATCCATTCTTTCCTTTTCCAAACTTCCTTCTCAAGAAGCAGCTCAGAACTACCTGAGCTGTGGTACCTCTCAGGCTGTGTACATGGATTACCCCTGGGGCCCAGAAGGAACCACAAGGCAGGGACGACATCATGGCAGCAAATCACCAATCCAGGGCAAGGACACACCGAGAAACCGCAGCCACCAAATTGACTCCCTAAGTAAAGATATATTCAGAGTTGAGAGGCCAGGTCCAAGTCCAAGTCACAACCAGGAGACACAAAGTAGTTCTTCCATCCCAGGGCACAGAATTCAAACTGAGATGGGGAGCCTGAGCAAAATCCAGAGGTCTGCAAGGAAAACTGAACGTGCCCCAAGTTAATCTTAGTATGTCAAACACATTCGAAACTGATCTCATCCACTCCCCTCTTGAAGCTTTGTTCTCATCCTCAGAATCCCCCATTTTTGTGGAACCTCATGCATTCAATTCCTTGCAGGAGAAGCCAGGGAACATCCCTGATTCCTCACTACGTTCCAGAGATTTTACCTGTTAAATGTTTCTGGGATCTGCCCTTCCTTTGACACCTGCTAAATGCTTCTGGGTTGCGTCCGACCTCTGTACTTGCTTCTGTGATTCATGCCCTAGTTAGAGACGATTTCTCTCCTCTGGGTTGCATTACCACCTGTCCTCCGGGCCTGGCCCTCCCAACGCCTCCTTCTCTAGACAGAATGATCTTTCCAAAACACCCATCTTCCCCAGTCACTTAAATAGAACCCAATCACACAGAGAATTGGATTTAATTAGCGTGCCCTACAACGGCTCTGTGGCACTAACCTCCAGCTCGTCTGTTCGCGCTCCTGTGACTTCTCTCTTGCTGTCTCTCTGCCCAACTTCTCACCTTCTTTTAAACAGTTCTGTGGCTTCAATTTTTTTCTTTACTAAATTATTAAAAGGTCTGATTTAAAAAAAAATCAGTCAACTGCTATTTCTGGTAAAATGCTACATTTTGTATCCCCAAAACCTGGGTGATGCAGAACAGCTAGAAACACTGAGTCAAAACTTTCTTTTTCTTTCTTTCTTCTTTTTCTTTGCCATAAGGTAAAATTATTATTTGGGAAAAATTTAGAAACATTTACACAGCAGAGCATATCTATCCTAAATGAAATCACATAAGAAAGAGATTACAAAACAAGAAACAAATGGTTGCAAAATGTCAACTCCCCTCAAGTGATCTGTGGGGTTAGGGCTGACCTCGTAAAACTTTACTGAGTTTAGCCTGGGATATTGTTTTGTTCAGGTTTTTCTGGTGTGTATGTGTGTTATTTAAAAAACTCATCGAAATTTATTAAAGTAAATGCTACATTACTCTGACAGATTTCTAATGACAGCTCCTCACATATGGGAATGGTCTTTGTTGTTTTAAGTCTCCACACAGTCATATCAAACTTCAGTGGTGGTTTGAGCCACAGTGGATCTTTTTTTCCCAAACAAAATATCACACTTACACCATCTGATTCTGTAGAGTCCAATGAGGTGGAAATACTATGTTCATAAGACTCATATCAGTATTCTTATAAATGTATTATGAGTGTATTCTATATTCTAAAACACTACCTTAGGAACTAAAATTCTGTCAAACTTTAATAAGAACAAATATAGTATCAGTTAAGTAATAGCAGTGAGACTAAAAGGAGGCTAAGTCAAAATTGCTTATAGAGAGAAAAAGCAGGAAAATGTTCTGCTGACTCCAACCTGTGTGTGAGCCTGGACCCTGTGTCCTCCCAGCTTATGTCCTCCTGAGGACCAGGTGATGCAGGGGCGCCCTGCCCGTCTCAGCCTCTGTCCGGGGCTGCTCGTTCAACAGTACAGGAAAATAGGCCACTCAAAAGAAGCTGGCATATTGTGCAGGGGAGGTCCAGTGAGATGGGTCGACAGGAAACGGCCGGCCGTGTACTTGATCCCAGCCGCCTCACAGGTGACCCCACTCTAATCAGCAGCCCCACCGAGACAGCTCGTAGACAAGGGGCTTCCCTGGACCAGTGAAGTGACCTGTTGTCTCAGAAACGTTCATGAGACTGAGGTGGTTATATCTTGGCCCGTCTGTTTCACTTGCAAACTTTCATGGTGACCTTCCTGTTAGCACTCATATCTTTCCAACCGAAATGTTGTTTTCTGGGCCCTGCTCACAGCCAGGAACCTGTTCTAACCAATCCCCCGCCCCCGCAACCGAGGATGGCTCGGCTTGGCTCAGGGCCTGCAACCTAGGACCTTTCCTTCTGCAAGTTAAGCTCCTCTTTTCTGACTGGGCTTACAGTGAGAATTGGGCAACATCTTCTAGGTTACACAGTTGAGTCTGTTCAGTGACCCTGACTGCAGAGGGCTCTCCAAACTTTTCCAAACCCTGAAGACCTACCTAAACTAACTTGTGAGAACACACTCATGAGAGAAAAGTGCTTTCTCTTTCAGAACGAGTGTTAGCATCAAGGATTCACTTTCTGAGGGCAAGTTGGTGCTTTGACTCTTGGCTACAGACTCAGCCAAAGAATAAAGAGAAATATAAAACTGTTTCAGCATTGGAAGCTCCATCAGCTTTCCAGTTGGGCTGAAGTCAGTGGTTAAATGAGTCTCCTGGAGATCACTTATCTCAGCAGAGGTAGAAATGGGTTTCTTTTCTTAAGTTGGCCATGAGCCTTCGGTGCACTGCTTTTCGAGGCCTATTCTACACTGTGGGCAGCTGGCTTGGGGTCTGGGATCTTGGGGTTCGGGGAGAGATGTAGGTTTGGAAACTGCTTCCTTGTCGCCTCTTCCCTCTACCATATTGTGGAAACATGAGCTCCAAAGTTGAGATCAATGGCAAGAACCCTCCGTACAAGCCGGCATCTGCTTGGCCCCCTCACAGTGCCACAGGGAGTGCAGATTTGGCAGAAGTTCCCCAGCCCATTGATCTCAGAATCCAAGGGGGCCATTTATGACTTGTCGGGCTGTGTTCTTTCTCCTTCCCTCGGGTCTTCAGGCATTTAAAATCCTCGTGAGGCAAATAAAGGGGTATGCGATCGAAACCACCTTCGTGAAAAGCTAATGGGTGCTGTAGGGCCTCTTTCTACCCCAGAGGTCCCAACCACCTTCCTGTCACCCGCCACCCCCCCTCTGTTCCTTCAGTGAGCATTTTTGGGGAGCATATTAGGTATAAGATGCAATGGTAGGTTCCGTGGGAGACACCTCTCTCTCTAGGCCTTCCTGTTCTCCACAGAATCTTCTTTACCACTAATTTCCCCCTCTTTGGTTAATCTGAAAGCTTCTGCTGAGAGTCGTGCTTTTACACAAAGCCTGAGCGCCCCTGGAGGGTGGCAGAACTCTGTGAAATGTTCCAAGCTGTGCTCAGTAGAAACATTCCATTCAATCTCTCAGTCTTTATCACAAGAACATTACAAGCTGTTCCCAACAAGTGCAGTCCAGCCAGAGTGAATGGAAGCAGCAGTGTGGGGCTTATCAGACACCCCCTGCCTATTGCCTCCATTTGGACTTAGACCTTGAGGGGGTGAACAATGCCACTCTGTCCTCACAGTGGTCTTGGCCATGGCAGCATAGGAGGGGTGCTTCTGTGTTCCTACAAGGTAAAATCTGCCTCACAGTCATGTTCATCCATTTGCTTCAGGGAGGACAACGGTTTTATCAACAGCTACAGAATGCAAAAATGTGAGAACCAGTGTTCTGTAAGTTATTTGGATTAAATCTCGTAATGGTATCTCTGACTATGTCATTTAGATGACTGTGGCCTCCGTTTCTCATTTAAGCAAAGCCAGAAGTATGACAATACCTGACTTCAAGATATACCACAGGGGCACCTGGGTGGCTCAGTCGGTTAAGTGTCCGACTTTGACTTGGGTCATAATCTTGCTGCTTGTGAGTTCAAGCCCCGCATTGGGCTCTGTGCTGACAGCTCAGAGCCTGGAACCTGCTTCAGATTCTGTGTCCCCCTCTATCTCTGCTCCTCCTCCGCTCACGCACTCTCTCTCTCAAAAATAAATGAACATTAAAATTAATATATAGATATAGATATAGATATAGATATAGATATAGATATAGATAGATATACCACAAAGCTGGGGCACCTGGGCGGCTCAGTCAGTTAAGCATCCGACTTTGGTTCAGGTCATGATCTCACGGTTTGTGAGTTCAAGCCTCTCATTGGGCTCCGCACTGTCAGTGTGGAACCTGCTTGGGATTCTCTCTCTCTCCCTCTCTCTCTCTGCCCCTCCCCCACTTGCTTGCTTGCATTCTCTCTCTCTCTCTCTCTCTCTCTCTGAAAATAAACTTAAAAGATATACTACAAGCTGTAATAATCAAAACTATGGTACTGGCACCAAAATGGACATAGCTTAACAGAACAGAATAGAGGATTCAGAAATAAATCCATGATTGTATGGTCAATTAATCTACACCAAAGCAGGCAAGAAAATGTAATGAGGAAAAGACAGTCTCTTCAATAAATGGTACTGGGAAAACTGGACAGCTCCATGCCAAAGAATGAGACTGGCCCACTTTCTAATACCATACACAAAACAAACTCAAAATGGATTAAAGACTTAAGTATGAGACTTGAAACCATAAAACTCCTGGAAGAAGTAATTGACATCAGACATAGAAACATAATATCTGACATCTGAAACATTTTTCTAGATAGGTCTCCTCAAGCAGGGAAACAAAAGCAAAATTAAACTATTAGCACTACATCAAAATAAAAAGCACTTTTTGTTTTAATGTTTTTATTTATTTTTGAGACAGAGAGAGACAGAGCATGAGTGGGGAAGGGGCAGAGAGAGAGGGAGACACAGAATCTGAAGCAGGCTCCAGGCTCTGAGCTGTCAGCACGGAGCCTGACGCAGGGCTCAAATTCATGGACTGTGAGATCATGACCTGAACTGAAGTCGGACGCTTAACCGACTGAGCCACCCAGGCGCCCCAAAATAAAAAGCTTTTGCACACCAAAGTGAAAACATTAGCATGTTTTAGGAATTCTCTAAGCTTGATGCCTGATACAATATCTGGCACTTTATGCATACTCAAAGAATATGTTTCTTGAATAAATATGTTGATTAGGACATGAAACATGATATATAAGGAGCATAATGCACTTTGGAGGTCACAGCATGAGTTCAAATGTTAGAAATGCCTGAGGGACAACCAGCATAGGTGACCAGCTGACAGCTGGAAACGTGAGTCTACAGGTCAAGAGAAAGACTGGGGTGGGCTCCCCTCTTCCACGAAGGCCATCTATGGTCCAGCCTTCCCAAGCGCAGTGTGATATGCTTGTGCATACATCTTGCAGTTGCTATCTGTGATGATTCTCATTTATCTCCATCTTGAGAGTGTGAGCTCCTTGAGACCAGGGGCTATATTGCGGATCAATTTTATCCCCAGGACTAGGATGGTCCATGGTACAAGGCAGATACTCAAGAATGTTTGTTGACTGAATTATCAAATGAATCCTGAGCATGGTTCTCGGCCCACCCTCTTTCCCTACATCCAAATTTTGAGAAGATCTGTCTATTCTGCTCCTCTCTCTTGGGCCTCATGAAGCTTACTTGAGCTTTGACAATAGCCTCTGATGAGTCCATTTGCTTCCAGTCTTGTCCCTGCTCCCAAATTCATCTTTGACTCCCCCCTCCATATGCCCCACCCCCCCCCTACTAAAATGGCCATGCTAAATCAAGATCTGCTTCAGGTAGCTTTGCAGATTAGAAGCCTGGAACAGTTCCTCATTTCTTTTGAGATAAAACCCAACCCCCTCGCTGAGGCATGCAAAGCCCTTTAGAATCTTGCTTCTGCTTATATCCCCTTCACCCCATTTGCCAGGCTCTTGATATCAGGGAAGCTTAGGTTTCTGGCTCAACTACTTATTCACAGAAGTTCAAGGGCAACTTTTTTCATCTGGACAGCAATCCATCAACTACAAAGCAGGTAAGCTACCACTTCCTATTTCTGAGATTATCATGAGGACCAAATTATTAAAAAAAACAAAACAAAACAAAACAAAACATGTAAGGTGCTTAGCAGAGTAACTAGTACATAGTGAGGGTTAAATCAATGTTTGCTATTACTTTTAGTATTATGGACACCTTTTTCAAAATATTTCTTGCTCACTCTCCTTTGTGCCCATCATAAACTGTTTCTCCTTTCTTCTCTTTGTCTAATTCATTTCTCAAGATGTAAGACTCAATTCATATTTCATTTAATCAAAGAAGCCTTTCTTGAGCCTACCATCTTACATAAAGTTTTATGGATTCCTCAAGAACTATGTGCCTACCTCTACTTATTCCAGTGTTTTGTAAGTGGATATTTTAAGTTTATTTATTTATTCTAAGAGAGACAGAGAGAGAGCACAAGTGGGGGAGGGGCAGAGAGAGAGGGGAACAGAGGATCCGAAGCAGGCTCTGCACTGTCAGCACAGAGCCCTATGCGGGGCTTGAACTCACGAACCATGAGATCATGCCCTGAGCTGAAGTTGGACGCTTCACCGACTGAGCCATCCAGGCACCCCTATAAGTAGTTTTCTTTATAAACAGTTATTAAATGAATGAAAATTAGTTACTCGTCTCATCTACCTGTTCTACTATACCATGAGACCCTCAAAAGCAAGAGGACATTTCATATAGTGTCTAGCATAAGTATTCAGTTAATGCTTTATGTAGGGAAGAAGGAAGGAAGGGAGAGAGGAGCCTTTAAGAGAGGTGGGGAATGTGGGGGGGTAGGAGTTCTTTTAACAAATTAATGTTCAATTCTAGAGATGCTGAGATGACTAGCAAACAGATAGGTTTAGGGTCTAGAGCTCAAGAGAAAGACCAGGAGCAGGTACAGACTTGGGAGATGCAGTATAAGGGTGGTTCAAGGCCCAGGAGTGAACACAATAGCCTCGGGAAGATGTCCAGAAGCAGGGGAAGACAAGGAAGGACTGACTCCTGGGATGCACCATATTTCAAGGGCAGGCAAAAGAACGCCCAGCAAAGGAGAATGTGCTTCCCTCCTTGAACCTAGGTATGGTTTCAAGATCCCTCACTTGTGACCTGAATAACTAAGATTTCAGGATGCAGAACATTCCATCTCTCCTTCAAGGGGCGACAAACTAGGTTAAGTAAATGTTATTGAGTCATATGCCAAACAGCTGTGTCCTTCTCCGGTCCAATTTCTCACCGCTGTTCCATAGGAGACTTGGCCAGGTGTCCCCTCTCTCCCCACTTACATGCTCTGTTTCCTTCCTCCTCCTCCACCCCCACTATTCAATCGTGGAGTCTTTGCTTATGCTAATCTTCTCATCTAAACTCTCCTCGTTCTTCTCTATTTATCCAAAATCCTTAGCCTCCAATGTTTCTCCAAAGATCCACTCCCTCCATGGAGCCTTCCTTGGTCATTCCAGTTCACAGTGACATCCCTGTCCTCTCATGTCTGGATTTGTGGTACCCACACTTACACTGTCTTGTTTGTTGGCTTGGTTGTTCTTAAACTGACCCACCTCCAGAAAAGAAGCTATGTCCTAAGACATAGTCTTAGGTCATAACTCACAATTCATAACTAGACAGTGTGTGCACATTCTTGCCTCCCTTACTCTGGGAACTTTTTACCCACTGCTTTTCCAGAGACTTCTGGGCTGGCCTGAGAGTAGAGTTCTGACTTTGGCCTGGGTGGTCTGGCATCATCTGGATGAGCAGGACAGCTACTGTGGCCTCGAAAGCTGTCCTGTGGCCTCAAAGAGTTAAAACACCTCTTGCAGGGTTCAATTTCCAGAGAGGCAGCTCTTTCAAAGTCAAAGTCAGCAGAGATGATTCATTCCTAAATCAGAAAATTCAGTTAAATGCAGGACAAAGAAGGAATGTTGGCAAATAGAATGTTTTCTCTTTTAAATGGGTTAAGTTGGTGACTTAGGGACACAAGCAGGACTCTTCATCCTGGTAACCCTGGAGTCTGACATACAGAGTCTGGCTACTGGGGACAAATGTACCCACGGGCTGGGGAAGAGAGGGCTGGGCAAATTCCAGGTAGGACCACTCCATCTGGTCATGGACGAGACAGGTGGCTGGTAGATGTAGCCCCTTAGCTATAACTATCCCCGGGGCCCATTTGCACACTCAAACTGTGTGCCAAACCAAGAACAGGCAAGTCCCAGACACTAAGACCAAGGCCCAGGCCTCCCACTGGGCCTGAACTCTAATAAGTTCATAGAATGCTGGGTGTTCCCAGAGCTAGATTTCCATTTCATTTCATTTCTTATGAAAATCCCTTTCGGAATGACCTATTTAAGACAGCCTCAGTCAGGGCCAGTCCTGCTTTCCAGAGAGCCTGCATTGCCAAATGGAGCACGTGTCCAAGGAAGAGGGGACAAAAACGTTAGCTGCCACTGAGTGGGTGATGTCAGGGTGCCAGACAAGGCAGTAGGGCACTTATGAACACCATCAGTGATAGGAAAAGTGGGCGTCGTTATGTCCATGTTGCAGAAAAGCAAACTGGTTCAGGTAAGCCAGACGTGTTTTCAAAGCCCAACCCCACCATTTTCATTCAAATCTTTCCTGAGGGCCTACAGTGTGCCGAGCATTGATCTGGGGATGCTGCATCAGTGAATAACACAGAGAAGACCCCTGCCATCACTGAGTTTACGTTTTGTAGAGCAGTAGGAAGGGAAGGGAGGGAGGGACCAATCAAGCAAGTGATAAGGTGATTTTAAATGGGGCAATTACGAATAAAAACAAAGGGAAGATTAGGAGAGGGGCTGGTAGCCACATACACTTTAGATACTAATGTGTCCTGGGTCACAAACAATTTATTTGCCGGAAAAAGCTACTTAACTTCTCTGGGTCTCAGCGTTCTCATCCAGGCAGTGGGTACACTAATTGTGCCTGCCTCATGGTCACTGTGAAGATGAGCGAGCTGTGAAGTTCCAGGCACACAGCAGGCACTTGGTAAGAGCTGGCTCATTATTATTATTATTAGATTCAGTGACTTATCCCAAATCATTCCAGGTCGCCTCCTGCCTCCAAGGACCAGTGCACGCTCCAGGGCTGGCATCAAGGGCTGCTTCTTTTTCTTCAGTCTTGGAGGGAGCACACAGGCTTCAAGGCCAGAAAGATCTGAGTTCAGATCCACCTCCATCCCTTTGTACCATTTTGACCACAGAAGGTTACTAAACTTTCCTGAACCTCTGCCATCTGTAAAATCCCATTACTACGAGGCATCTCTCCAAAGTGGTGCCAAGATTATTCCCGCATGAGATGAACGTGTGCTGAGTTCTTACCAGGTACTGTGCACATTTAGTGCTCGCGACAGAAGTTCCTTCCTTCCTTTCACTATGAAGGCCATACCACTAGCACAGCCCAGGATTAAATGATCTGGTCTCCCATGAGTTCGGAATATGGTTATCGTACCTGTCGCCCGTGAGGGATTGGAAGAGAATGATGGCAAGTCTGGATAATGCCGGTGGGCACGGTATTCATTCATTTGACACACATTCTTCAAGTGTCCTTTGTGTGCTATGTCTGGGATTATCTAGATGACCAGAGCTCTGTCCCTGCCCTCCAAGACTCATGGTCTATGATGACAACAACTTAGGGCTGTGTTAGAGGGGTGTAAGTAAGATACTTTGGATGCACAGAGGAAAAACATGCTTAATTCCATCTAGAGAGGGCAGGAAAGGTTTTATGGAGGAAGTAACATTTGAGCAAAGGATGAATAGTTAAATTTTTTTAATGTTTATTTATTTTTGAGAGAGAGAGAGGCCGAGCATGAGTGGGGGAGGGGCAGAGAGAGAGAGAGAGGGAGACACAGATTATGAAGCAGCCTCCAGGATCTGAGCTGTCAGCACAGAGCCTGACGCGAGGCTTGAACTCACGAACCGTGAGATCATGACCTGAGACAAAGTCAGATATTTAACTGACTGAGCCACCCAGGCGCCCAGGATGAGTAGTTTTCTACGCTAAGTGGAACACTGTAGAAAGAAGATGCTCTGGGCAGAAGTAACAGACTACACCAAGGCCAGGAAGAGAGACAGACAGCACCGGAGTTCAGCATGGCTGGATCCCACAGCAAGGTGGAGAAGTGATAATGAAGGGAGACAGGGCTAAAAATGTGGGTGTCATCCAAGGAACAAGGGCCTTAGACAAGCCATGATGAAGCTGAAGAGTGGCCTGAAGGGCTCCCTACACTGTCAGGAGAACCAAGGAATTGTGAAGGACAAATGAATGAATGAATCAATGAATGGATGATCCCTATGACACCTGACATTCCAGAAAGTGCTCTTGTGCATAGATTGTTTCACTTAAAAAATAAGGGAAATTCTTGTGCTCCATAGAAGAGTTTTAAAAAATCTTTACACCTGGCATCATCCGTGAAACCTGACATCATTCAGCCGAAATCACCTCATAAGTAGGGGTACGGGAGGGAGAATGCGGAGGGGCATCTGTGTGAGCCAGGGAGCTGCCCTCACTTCAGCACCCTCCTGAACCAGCTGACAATCTCAGGGCACCCAGTGGGGTTGGTGCTGACATACTTCATGGGCCCCAACTGACTTTCTGTGACATGCTGCCTCTTCCCGTGGAGGGGGCTGTGTCTCTACTGGTAGGCAGGGACTCACAGGTTGGAGGTCTCCAAACCTCCAGTGCAACAGAGAGGCCACCAGGCCCAGAGGAGCAGCTCCAAGTTCATGGTCTGGGACTGGTCTCAGCCTAAATCTACACGTCACCACTTAGCCGTTGTGTGACTGGAGGAGTACCCGAAGTCTGAACTTCCCTTTCCCAGTGTACAGAGTGTTCAAGTGTCCCAGCATGCCTGGGGACAGCCCAGAATTCTGCCTGCTGCTCTGCTGTAATGGGTGACAGGGCCTCCTTTTGCTCTCAAAATGATCAACTCATGATACGACCCCCTCACTCATCTTCCCCATCTCTCTTCTACGGTTACTAAGTAGGTGAAACGCATTAACACTGTTTTGGTCGGGACCGTTTGTGGGGCAAGTATTTACTAATGTAAACGGTGGAGGGAGTTTTGGCTCACCTCACCAAAAATATGGATTTTCAAGTTCGAGGCTGTGGGATGTGTACTTTGTAGCTTGGCACAACTTTCTCAGTATTCTTACTTTTCCTCCTCAGCCTCTTTAAACCTTGTCTGGAAATTTGGTTACTTGTATGCATGGTGGGGTGAACAGAACATGAGGTTTGGAGCCGGAAGACATCCTAGTGGACTCTGAACTTCCCTGGGTATGAATTTCCTTGTCACACATACATCACTGGGTGTCCGTAAGGGTCCAGGGAGACCCTCTGTGTGGAAATGCTCTGTAAACACAAAGCAGGTGAGTGGGTATAAAAGGACAGCACAGCAGTTCGTAACAAAAGCTACCTTGCTTCCAAACATGCACAAGACTGACCTCTGATCCTAATCTTCTATAGAGACCAAAAGAATAAACATTGTTGGGGTTCAGAAATGGTAACAGTTGAGGAGCACGACAGGACGTGCCCGGAAGGTGGACATGAACGGGGAAGAGAGAAGATCAGGGCATGCTGTGGGATTTCTTCCACAACGATGGAGTGACAACAAAGTGTTCCCAATTGTTGGGTGACTGGAGTGACAGCAGAGAAGGGCGGTTGAGGAACACGGACCTTGGACTGAGACAGCCTGGGTTTGAGGATTAAATGGGATCATGGAATAAGATGCGTAGTACAGTACCCGACACACAGAGAGTGATCAACGAGCAGGTGTTCACTGTGATTAGCGTGTGATTCACCCAGGCTGGGTGGCGCCTCCTGCAAAGGGCTTAATGCCTGGGCGCTGACTCCACATCGTCACCCTCCTCCTGTTGTTGATATGAACAAGTGGGGATGGCAACCATCGAGCAACATTTGGTGGCAAAGCGTGATTCAGTAGGACCCAGGGTTGGATTATTTCCTGTGCGCGGTGGATTTCGCTCACAAACTGCTCACAGAGGAAAACTTCTCACCAAGATGGGACATCTTCCTTCGGGGTCCCCGGGGTGTGAGAGGCATGAGGGGTCCCTAAGTGAAAGGGTCGGAGGGAGGAAGTCTGGCTACTCCCTGAACTGCCAGAAGTGCTCCCCTGGGTTTCTGACATTTGTTGTGTTTGTTCACTCTGTAATGTCGGGGAAGGTCTGGGCGTGTTCAGTAGACAAGCTTTGGGAGGCCGTGCTGACTCTTGGAGCCACGTCCTGGAGCCCCACGGATGGCTGCACAATCCCACAATCCCACAGGTTATGTCCAGACGATGCGATGGGCATCACCTGAGCATTTGCTGCAGTGGACAAATGCCCTTCCAAAAACGGGTCAATCTCATAAAGGCGTAGCGTTAGGGGGTTCCTAGGTGGTGATGAACACTTCTGCATGTGTGTGATAGTACAGACACTAATCTCTGCATGTGAAGAAATTATACAGAGCTAGCAAGCACACGCACACGGGTACATGTAAAATTGGTGAAATCTGAATGAGGTCTGTACATTGTCCCAGTGTCAGCCTCCTGGTTTTGATATTGTACGAAAGTTATGGGAAAACACTACCTTTGGGGGAAGCTGGGTGCAGGGTACATGGGAACTCTCTGTACTGTTTTTGCAATTTTCTCTGAGCCTGTAAGTATTTCAAAATTAAAAATATTTTTTTAATGGATCAGGCTCAAAATGGAGTAATTACTCTATGTTTCCCACTGTTTATGTTTGAGTAGGAAATAGGAAAATTAAATTAGTTAATACATGCAAGAGAACCTAGAAGAATGCCTGTTTATTTTTACTACCTTCAAATTCACTTAGTCTACTTTCTTAGATGTTTATTTTTACAACCTCCAGGACCTTTCTGTTAAAGTCTTTGGAGATCAGCCCTGACTCATCATCCAGCCCCGCTGTGCCTAAGAGCAGTACTTGTCAGTCTCTCATTACAGGCAAATCACCTCAAAATCTTTTCTTAAAATATAGGTTTGGATGTGGTTGGTCAGGGTGTCCATAGATAAAGTTCCTGACGCTGGGAGCTTTCACTGACAAGAGAGGACATGAGCCTTCTTATACAAGCTTCTGCCATAAATGTTTCTACAGCCCAGATAGAGGGGATATATTTGGGGACCCCCATGAAAGATGGTGAATCCCTAGGTGACTGATACAGCTCCTGCCCTTCTAAGCCAGAAGAGACCCTGGGAAGGTGGGCCCTGTTGTTTCACACATGCTGTCTCACTGATTCTCATTATGCATTCCATTACTGGGACTTCAACCCCAATGCTATGCTAGACTCTGAGAAAATAAGGAGTAAGATATACCCCCCTGCCCTCAAGAAGCTTCTGGTGGAGGGTACACAGTTAAAATGGAGTGTCCTGGGTTTCAGGGGAGGAATGCAAATGTGCTCTGAGAGCCTGGAAAAGAGGCTTTCAATCAGACCAGGGATCAGGGAGGACTTCCCAGAGAGGGCGACCCTCACACCGAAGCTGAAAGCAATCCTAAGAATTAGCAAGGCAGGTGAGAGGAGAGGAAAGGGAGGGCAGCATCCTGCCAGGCAGGGGAGACAGTGTGAGCAAGGGCACAGGAGGTTGAGAGACGGGGGTTTCTTCGTAGAACCAGCCAGAGTTAGGTGGGGCTGGGATAGGCCTGCTCATCCCAAAGCGGCAGGAGATGGTGGATAAGCATGGCCAAATTGCTTTGGGAAACTGTGGGTGAAATAAAGCCTGACCACCTTTATTGTGCAGGACATCTCAGAACCTTTGGTATGTTCTTCACATCACACGTGTCCTAGAGGGATGATCATATACAGCATTCCCACCCACCCACCCCCACCTTGTGGAACAGAAACGCTTCACATCAAGACATCCGGCAGGGCATAGCTTCTCTCACGCATCCGTGGGAAACACTGGGCTACTCAGACAAGTTCAGACCAAGACAACATGAAGATATTTTTCAGGGGATCCAGAGTGCTAATAACCCTTACTTTTTTGGCCAGAGTTTCATGGCCAGCTACTGAGTCATGCTGTGCTGGGCTAAGCTAGTCTCCCCCAGTCAGTCTCTGTAGCAGGACTACAGGGGTTCAACAGTCTCCCATTCTGTTAGCACGAGGCCATCTGCCCAAGCCATGGGGCCGGCTAAGGGTCCCATCTCTTCTTGGTCAACTAACCCATCTTCCCAGGTGTCTGCAAAAAATTAGAGACAGACAAGGCATCTTGCCCCGTGAAAAGAAATGCTGAAATGGATCCTCTTGGCAGTGATTACTCAAAAGGAGAACAATGAAAAATCAAAAATTAATCAAACCTTGAAATATAACCAGGGCTGGGGAATTGGTGAAATTGTATTTTGTTTTCATAATAAGAGCAGGACTGATGATTTTATTATATATATACGTATGTATGTGTATATATATATGTGTATAAATATATATATAATTTTACATATTTTAGAATGCTGGAGTGGGTAGAAAACACTCTGGAGTCAATTTGAACCCCGAAAATAAGATCATAACAAATCAAGAGCTCAAGCCCCCACCCCTCACCTCCTCTGCTCCTGCATGCCCCACCCCCACAGTAGTCATAAATACTTCCAACCAAGAAAAATATTTCTCATACACCTTAGAGTAGGATTTACTGCCTCGGTTCTCCACCAGCAATTCCTCGATTATCGGCTCACTAAATATTTATGAGGGCTTTTCCAAGGTACAAATGCTCTGAATTCAGTCTCCATGGCCATTGCACCAATGAAATGTGTGACATTCAAGCTCACTCTTGCTTCACTAGTCCTGTCTGTAAGCCATCCTTGCCTATATGGACTTCAGGTGTTATACTTTAGGATTTTTACTCTTTGAAACAAATGGTAAATACTGGTGGACCCTAGCTAAAGAGGAGATAGTATCTACCTGGAACACAGAAAAAGACAGGAGATTCATCAAAGAATACAGAGCACTGCTCACATTTTGAGGTGTAATTTCAGGCGGCAGCTTTAATGGATTCTTAGGTCAGACTTACAGAAGCATGGGTGCCCACAAGACGGGTCAAGTGTGGGAGAGCCACCTCTGTAACTGACCTGGCTGACAGTAGATTGTACCTCACATGTCCTTAGCTCAACAATGAAAATAATTTCTTCCCTCTGCTCTCTCATAAATCCAGCCCTCAGCTGAAAGGTTGTGTACCTGACCTTACTTTTGAGGAAAATGGGGTGCGGGAAGTAATGGGACACTGGAATGTGAGCCTAGAGTTCAGATCTGAAAAGCTTTCCCGTGCTGGGGGCAGAGAATGGATGCGGAGCCCTAACACCAAGCATCTTCTCTTTGTCTCCACCACTTAGTCCCCTGGCCTTCCTCCTCTTCAACTGGTACCACCAAATACACATGATCTGAATGATCTTCAGGGTCACTAGACAGAACCAGCAAGGTTGTCTTTCTGTACTTTGAAAGCCCAACCCTCCCTTTCATAATTTCAGGAAAAGCTTTATGGCTGCAGCAAGAGAATAATCATGCGCGCGCACACACACACACACACACACGCGCACACACACACACACACACACACACACACACACACACCCTGCCTCTATGCCTGTTCTTTTTATAGGCTGTAGCACATCTGTTCATTGTAAGGCTGCAGAAACCTAAAACCTGAAATGTTGATAGAAACAGATATGTTTTATTCCATGTGCTAAAAGAAAAATTAATGAGGCAAATATTGTTCCTATGGCCAACGTGGGATGGAAAAAAGTGACAACCTCCATCTATATCACTGCAATCATGAGGCAAGAGATGAGACTAGCGAACAAAGGCGTCTAATTTTAATCCCTCCGGGAGGAAAACTGCATTTCTGTTAAGGAGGTGGCTCTTCTGAGGGCCGTGGGAAAGGGTGCCAGAGATACATGCGATGGCTCCACACATGAGTGAGCGTTTGTGCTTACCCAAGGCCTGGCCACATCCCAGGGCCTGTCCCTAAGTCCTGGAGGAATCGGGGGTGGCAGAAGTCACCAGGGAGAGGGCCGGGCCAGGAGGCCTGCAGGGAAGCTGTCAGGTTCATTGGTTTTGTGCCAGGATGGAAAGAGGTTGGGCAGAACTCCAGAGAGGAGTTTGGAAGAACTGCCTGGGATGGCAGTGAACTATGGATTGGGAGTCAGAAGGTTACCCAGTGGTGTGAGGGTCTGGGGTTTCCTCACACCGCAGAAACTTGACCTTCAACCTCAATAAAGGGACTCGGCCGCGGATTTGGGAAAGGAGAGAGGGACAGACTGAATGGTCTGAAAAGCATGGGGTCCCAGAGGGAAAGAGGTCAGCCCATGTCTCTACGAACAAAGCCCTCAGAGGTCTGAGTCCAGGTCAGGGGAGCAAGATTGTAAAATGCCCCTGAACTCTCAGGACTGGGCTCCTGTTCTGACCTTTCTAAGCCCGTTGTGGTGTTTGTGGGGCTTTAGGGAGAATGGCTGGCAGGTGGGGGCAACAAGGCCAGGGATGGGAATAAGTTACAAAAGGCAGGGGTCAGAGGGCTGGGCCTGGGTGATCCCGGAGTGGGAGTGGGCCACGGAGGGGATACTGGAAGGTGATGATGGGGTGCCAGAACAATGAGAACGCCATGGGGTAGGAAGGGGCATCGTTTGGGTAGACTTGTCCATTCATTTCGCACGCAAGGGCTGTGCCATCGAGACTGCAGACACAGACCACAGACTGGAGTGTGCTTGCCTGCCTCTCCCCCACCAGTGCCGGCCCCTGTAAGCCCCTCCCCCCACACTTGCTAACAACAGAGGGGGCTGTGGGTCTTTGTCTTAGAGCTGGAATACTCCCCTTCCTGAGTCCTTCCCACCCACCAAGCCAGAGGCTCTGCCCCTGCAGTGAGGGAACATCTGTGCCCTGAGACAAGGCCAGAACTAAACTGATTAATTTACTAATCCTTTAAAATCAGCTCCAGCTCCCAGAGTGAGAAACAAAAACAAAAAACGAAAAAATAAAATAAAACAAAAACAAAAACAAACAAAACAATAAATTGCCTCTTTTCTTCTTCTTCTTTTTTTAAAATGGGAACTTGAAGAGGAACAAAAGAATTCCCTGAGAACCACTAAATTTGTGCTTATCTTACTGGGGGCTCTTCTCACTTTTTTGTACCAAACTTCCCCAAATGCCTATGTGTCCTTTTGAATTCCACCTGCTGTACGCCTAGGAATGGTCTAACCGGCCCATCATTCCTCTGAATATACACAATCTAAAGATGCAAAGACAATCCAGGGACTTAAAAAATCCTCCAGGGACCCAAGTCAAAGCCTGCATCTGCTTAGAGTCTTGATGACCACGAGATCCACGATGCTCGTGGCTACAGTGCCAGGCTCTGAGTTATTGGGGTATCTTCCCTACGAACAGCTCACTTAAATAAGAAAGAACCAAATTTATAACATGCAAAATAGTTCAATGCAAAATTGCTCCCGCCACTGGGAAATGGAGAGAGTTGCAGCTCCAGAGACAACTTTATGGGGTCTCCTGGCATTGTGGAGCTTATTAAAATCATAGATCACAGAGCTGAGGGCTGCAGGGAATTTCAGCCCTACTTCCATTATTCTCCCTACTCCCCTAAGTAAGAGTCGCTGTAATCTCTCCGTAAAAGGCAAGATGGCGGAAGAGACGGCACAGTGGACATGACCCTGAACTGACCCCCATTGTGCCCACGCTTCCTCACCATCCCGATCCGTTTGCCCCCAGGCTTCCACAGGAGTCCATCTGATGGTTTCTCTGTCCTCGGTGAGGGTTCATGTGCTTTATCAAAACCCTCCATGTGTGAGAAAAGCCGCCTTTTCTCCCATCTCCTCCTTCCCTTTCCCACTACCTCTCACCTGTTCAAGAGGAAAAACCACCCATTCTCTCTCTGATTTCCCACTCCTCCCATTCTGCCAGTCTTCCGTCACTTCTATACTGGGCTCTGAGGCAGACAGCTCACTGAGACTGAAACTGAGACTGAAACCAGTTTATGTACTGGTTATTTCACCTTGAGCAAATCCCACCACCCTGACCTGTCACCAATATGCCCTGAGGTCTGGGGAACAGTCTCCCACTCATGATGGAAGGAGTGGGAGGGAGCTGTCCTGGCAGTCATGAAGTCTGGGTTCTGGTTTCAACTCTAGGGTAATAGTGTGGGTAGGCTTGGGACGATCCCTGAATTCCTTACCATATTCCTTTTTAAGTGAAAATAAATAATACTCATTTCACAGGATGGTCGGAAAGATTAACAATGATGATGGAAAGGCTTTGCCTCTGTAAACCACAGACAGATGTCATGCAAGGTATTAGCTTCGTTATTATCCTACCCTATTGTTGAGGTCCCTAACATGGAACCTGGGTAAGTTGGCCCTATGTTAGGCAATGCCCAGCATATGACCCCCCTCTCTAAGGATTGATCTCCTTTACAGAGTGGGCCTGGGGAATGATATTTCTCTTCCCCCATCCTTCCCTCCTACTCAAAAGCCATTGACTACAGGCGTGGTCACCTGACCTAAGCAGATGAATCCTATTCTCTCACCAGGGGGTTTAGAGTTAGGATTCTGAGATCCTAGTCAATATCTGATGCTCACTTCAACTGAGGACACAAAAAGATGAGTGATGAGGAATGGTTATATTTGGGTCATACACAAAGAAACAGAAAAAGAGAGAAGTAGGAAGCAGCCACTTGCATTCACCTACTTTTGCATCCAAGGTACAGGCTCTAGAACTATGAATGCTGCAGCAGGAGATGAACCAATGGATCCTGGATGGGCTAGGATGGGTCCAATATACGCTGGTGTTCCCCGGCAAGGGAGGGGGTGCATCCCCTGACATGCAGACTTGCTTGATCCCCACAGCGAGGCCATGGTGTTCTCCTGTTGAACAGAAATCATTTCACGTAATGTCGACATCAGACACCACTCTGTGACCAGGATGGATCAACACAAAAAACAACACCACTTCATAACTATGTCTGAATACAGACAAAACGTGAACATTGTCCAACTACAGAAATGATCAAACATCCCCCCTATTCTGGCTAACAGAAGTGACTGGTGACTCTTTACCAATCACAGCCTCAGGCTGAGTCTAGTCCTCCCCTCCTTCTAGACAAGATAAGCCCATGGAGAGCACTGAGGAGGGTACTTGTTGGGATGAGCATTGGGTGTTGTATGGAAACCAATTTGACAATGAGTTATATTTAAAAAAAAAAAAAAGATAAGCCCATGTATTTCAAACAGCCTTGAAAATATCGACCAGCTCTCCCCACAATGACTCTAGGCACTTTTTAGAACGTCAAAGGTATAAAGGAAACCATTTCTACACTGCTTGTACTCTCCTGCCTTTCTCTCTCTCCATAATAGCCTCACAGCTTAATTGTCACTAATAAAAAGTCCATTCATATGTCTTAGTGCTTCTAAGTAAAGCAATAATGGGGGGCCTGGTGCCCTGCTTCTCATCACAAGATAACAGGGTATAATTTCTTATATTTAAGCAGACCTAACTATCAGGAATACAACAACATTCTTCTCACTTTCACAATATAATCACGTTTGTACCTTGATGAAAAAAAAATAATTTGTGCGTAAAAATCAATATGGAGCTCTTTTTTTCTGTGTGCAAACACCAATACCTCTTTTGACCAAAGAGAGAAGAAAAATCAATATTAAAACAAAGGAAACATTGGATGGTTGATGTCTTTGACTTTTTCAAATTCAGAAGAATTTTCCAGATACAGAAACCTCTTAATTGAAATCTCTCTTCTGTTCAAGTTGGCATTCTTCAATTATGATGACAATAAATGCTTTCTATTCTGGATGAAAGCAAACGTTCTCTGATCCCTGGAGTGCAATAATGGAACATTCACTTTTAGGTTATGGGACATTGATATCTTCCCTGGAAAAAGTTTAATGGGTTAAGAAGCAGAAACTGTTCCTTTCTGGTCACCCCTTCTCTGCAGGACGTCTAGGGATAGACCTCACTATTCCATATCAAAAGCCACACTTCTTTATGTTTTATATTTTGGGTTTTTGACTAAGATTTCACTTTTTAAAAGGTGCTTTCTTGTCAGTAACAATGAGCAAACTGAGTCCCTGGATCTCAGATTCTAAATATCATTTTCCACTAAAAAGAATCAGACCTCACTTGAAGAAAACAAACAAACAGAAAGAAAGAAAGAAAGAAAGAAAGAAAGAAAGAAAGAAAGAAGAAAGAAAGAAAGAAAGAAAGAAAGAAAGAAAGAAAGAAAGAAAGAAAGAAAGAAAGAATAAAACAACCACCACCACGACAAAACACAACACAACACAACAAAACAAAAACACTGATTCCAGGCCCTGGGAAGTAAAAGCACAAGGTGACCTGCAAGCCTATGAAATCTTGTTGTACCAGAGACAAGGAAGTGCTCAGAGACTAAGGGGTCTATGCCAAAAATATTCATAAAACAACTTAAGGGGCATATATTGGCAAAATCAAATTTAAAACAAAACAAAACAAAACAAAACACCGTCCATAGTAGTTGTCAACACCAATAGAGAGAAAGAGGATCATGGGACAGGGAGGAAAGCCCTCCTTTACAGAAGAATACCAGCTAAATAAAAGTGGAATGAATCACAGAAATAGGAAATTGCCATCTTTCATCCTTACTATGATAATTGTTTCAGGGAAAGACCATGGACCTCAAGGGGTCAAAGAGTGCAGTGAGTGGACAATTTGGCCACTACCAAATACCAATGCCCATTTTGATTAACTAATTACAAAAAGGACAGTAGATCCTAATGAAGGAGTGACCCGGTAGCCACCACCTTAACCCTGGGATCCAGGCTGGTGTCATTTAGAGGAAGCCTGGCAGCATGTGACTGCTAGCAGCTCGCAACAGGAAACACGAAACAACACCAACAAAGTGTTCTTGTTGGAAAGGATGGCTCTGAATCTGAGTCTCCAGAGGGCCCTTCAATTATAGGAAATACAGGAGATATAAGAAGAGATTAAATGACACATTGGAAGCAATTAGAAAAATCCACAGTGTGGGATACTCTAATAAGAAAACTGGCCTGACGCCAAAAAATGAATCTCATTAAAGAAAGAAGAAAAAATTCTAGATTAAAAGAGATGAAAACCTCGCAATAGCCAAATATAGTTTATGAGCTTTGACTGAATCCTGGTTGGAAAATAAATAGCTATAAAACATATTTTTTGGACAAATGGGAAGATATGAACATGACTGGATATTGGAGAAGTACTGTTAATTTCCTTAGGTACAATAATGGTGCCATGGTTTTGAGGAAAATGTCCTTAATCTTGGTAGTTTAAGTGTCATGTTCTTTGCAACTTCACTTTTATTTATTTATTTATTTATTTATTTATTTATTTATTTATAAATGTTTTATATATTTTTGAGAGAGATAGAGAAACAGTATAAGCAGGGGAGGGGCAGAGAGAGAGGGAGACACAGAATCCGAGGCAGGCTCCAGGCTCTGAGCTGTAGGCACAGAACCCAATGGGGGACCACGAGACCACAAACCTGAGATCATGACCTGAGCCACCCAGGCACCCTACAACTTCACTTTTAAACCTGTTCAAGAGGACAGGAGGGGGAGGAAGGAGATTGGGAGCGAGGAAGCAACAACTCTTGCAGAATGTTAAGAATTATTAAATTGGGGGCACCCTGGTGGCGCAGTCAGTGAAGCGTCTGACTCTTGATCTCGGCTCAGGTCATGACCTCACAGTTGGTGAGATCAAGCCCTGCTTCAGGCTCTGTGCTAACAGCACAGAGCCTGCTTGGGATTCTATCTCTCCCTCTCAAAATAAATAAATGTTGAACAAATCTCCCTCTCAAAATAAATAAAGTTGAACAAAAAAAGAATTATTAAATCTAAATGGAGGATCTATGAGGTTTTATTGTTCTCAGCTTTTCTATTGCTACCAGTTGAGTTCTCCAGGAGGCTGACTCTGAGATAAAGGTTAGCTGAAGGGGGGCAGGCAGGTGGTTTATTAGGGCATGCTGTTAGGATCATCACTGTTGGAGAGAGGAAGGAAGCAGGATAGGGCAGAGGAAGGAGTTGGACTGTGTTACAAATACAAGGACTCTACTGAGTTGATCCTTCTGGGAGTTTGGAGCTGGGATGGCCCTTGCTGGTTGTCTCCTGTTAGGGTGAGGGAGCAGGGCCATTATTCTCTCTGCCCTCCGCCCCCTGCCAGGGTGTCAAATGACCGACTGAATGACTTCAGTTCTGAATAGAAGATCTGGGTGACACAGCACAACATTCATAGATTTGGAATATTTTCTATTAAAAGCTTGGGGGTGGGATATAAAAAGGGGTTGCTTTGCCCTGAAAACATTGGATAACCACTGGCCTACATTCTCTTCATCCTTATAAAACTCTTCAGATACTGGGGCGCTTGGTTGGCTCAGTTGGTTAAGCTTCTGACTCGGTTTAGTTTCAGGTCATGATCTCATGGTTTGTGAGTTCGAGTCCCATGTCAGGCTCTGCACTGATAGCACAGAGCCTGCTTGGAATTCTTTCTCCCTCTCTCTCTGGCCCTCTCCGCTCTAAAATAAATAAAAAAATAAATAAAACACTTCAAGTACAATTGACAACCCACTTTAAAGACGAGGGAACAGGGTCAGCACTAAGTCAAATCACCAGCCCAGGGTAAGTGATAGGGCTGGAATTCAGATCCACATTGTCTGACATCAGAAGTGTGGTATTGAAGCACTGCACTATACCAGCCCTCTACACTCCTTTCCTCAGTTTCCCCATTCCTGCCTGGTCCATCTCTTACTGCCCCAGTTGCATGAGAAGGAGTAGCTCTCATCTGGTGGCTCACGCCATTTACAATGATTCCAAATCTTCCTCCACAGAAATCATTATCTTCCCCATTCCAAGCCCATTCCCATCTTGTTTAATGAGGAAGGAAACTGATTGTGCTGTTTTAGCCTCCACATGTCCTTCATTTCAGAAGGGCCCTTGGGTTACACCAAGGAAAGGGGCCAACAGATGTGGTTTTAAACTCTGAGTGTCACTGGCATGTAAAAGGAACTTGAAACATGCTTATCAGATGGTTGAATAAAGGAAGCTTTAGTTAAATGCAGTAGGGAAATGCTGCATTTTAAAGGAGTCATAGAATGGAACTTTTTGCTGATATTTCGTGAACATCAGTGTTCTTACTTCATGGTTTAATGACACCTTGTGTGTGTGTGTGTGTGTGTGTGTGTGTGTGTGTGTGTGTGTGTCTGTCTGTCATACAAGTGCGAAGGAGAAAGCTCTCTCTGTCACAAGAACTTAAGAGGGCCCCAAAGCATGGTCACTTGAGCCTTGAAGCATTAAGACTTCAGTAACATAGCTTGTTCTGTCCACACACGTGTCATTTTCCTCCCCAGTGTACCCACACGTCTCCAGAATAACCCACACATTTTCAGGAAGCCACTTTGGAACCACCACTTTTCTCCTTCAACCCTCAAAGTTGTCACGGATTTTGACTAGTCATGCCTTGCTCCTTTCTTTCTGGTGACTCCTCTCTCTAGGATCCTATTACTGCTCTTAGATTTAGCTTCTAGGAGAATCTGCCCACACATGTATGTGGTTTCCCAGACAATCCGTGTCCAAACCTCAGTTGTAGATGTACTTGAAGTTTTTATTTCCATTTCTCCCCTTCAAAGGGCTCTATTTCTTATCTTTATCAGTACATGCATTAGGGGGCAGAGGAAAAGCCATCATCATTACATATGTTGTGTGTGTTCATGCATGTATGTGTGTGCTATACACACATACATAAACATTTGCACATACACACATCTATATGCAACTCCAGACATGTAACATGATATGGTTAGTTCTCAAGTCATTGAATCCCCCTACATAGACTGAACAGCTCTGCCTTATAGGTTCACTCAGAGCACAGGGACATTTCGATAATTACTCGAAATTTTAGTGTAATTTATCTGCCCATGCATTTGTCTTCCCCATGAGCCTGAGAGCTCCTACTCTCTAAGGGAAATAAGCCTTATAACTTCTTAGTCTTTACATTCTCAGTGCCTGGTAAACAGTTGTTGTGTGCATTAATAAAAGAATCAATGCCAATCGACCATATCATTAAAGGGTCACAGGACACGTGAGTGGTAAAGAGCTCTCAGGTCCTCCTGCCTCCTGCCTAGACAAACTTAGACAGTATTAGTCCTCTCAGATTTTTTTTGTGCTCTTTTTAGAATGGAAATTCTTGGGGAAAAAAGTCCTTTATTTGTTCCACACAAAGACAGTGATGTTAAGAACTTCATAATTGCTTAATGCTAGTCAGAAATTTTATTCATGGCCTAAATTTAAAAATTGCTTTCCATTATTATCCCTCAAGTGTATGTGTGTATGTTTTTATATACTCATTCTAGTTGGTAAGCTCTTCAGAGAGAGGACTGGTCAATCTTCATAATATATTTATATGATTCCAACATATGGCCATATTAATCAACATTAAATTATAAGTAGCTATAGCTGTCACTTTAGAATACTGCTTTGGGAACAGCCATTAGCTGATGAACAAACAGCAACTCTATGACATTATCTATGACTGTCTCTAAACACCTGGCACTATAATTATTTGGTAGAACTGATGTTTGTAGTAGTAAAAGAACTTAGTGGTTGGTTTGAACTTGTTTTGTGCAACAGCTTCTAATTCAGCCATAGGCACAAGGATTTCTGGTTCACACACAGCCCTTCCCCTCTCCCCACACCCCTCCAGGACCCTGTCGCTTTCCAGTACTATCTTTCAATCCGGCTAGGGCACCATGGTCTCTTGTGGGCTTCTCTCCAGACTTGCTCCGTGGGTACCAAGAGGAGGGTGGAGCAGAGTCAACCTTAGAGAAGATGGGGATCAAAGGAACTTGGATTGCTAAATAGCGGTGAGAGGAAGAGCTAGGGGTATGAGGAGGAGAGAGATGGATGGAACTCATACTGTGGAGGGCTTATCACGTGCCAGGTATGATGTCAGACATTACGTCCATTCTTGCACTTAATCCCCTGAAAAATGTTATATTTAACATTTACAGAAGAGAAAATGAAGTTCCAGTTTCCAATGTCACACAACAAGGATGTGGCAGAACCCAAGCCAGTCATCTCTGATCCTGTCCATGATAATTGGCTGGGAGCCCTGGTTTTTATAGCCAGCTCACTTCTCACTAAAGGAGCAACCTCAAATAATTTCACTGAATGAAACATTTTGAGGTTTTCTTCCGAAATATATTATTTATTGAAAACTTATAATCACTAATCGTCACATAATATCCTGTACTAATAATTGGCATCATCCATATCTCTTTCTACACTGTGAGAGAGTAGGCTATCACATCTCCCCGGAAGATCGCTATGCTCTCTTGCTCACTTCAGCTTGGTGGAAAAGAATATCTTTCCCTTAACCCCACTCTTGGCCAAAGTCTTAGTTAAAAATCACTTTGTTTCAAATTAAAAAAAAAATCACTCCATCTTGTCCGCACAAAAGGAAATTAGAAGGAGACACAGGTGTCTTAGGGAACCCAAAGTCAGAAAGTATGATCAGTCCTCAAAAGGGGCTGGAACCAGGAACTGAAGAGTCAGTAGGAAGTAAATCAGTCTCTCTCTCCACCTCCTTCCCCTCACTCGTTCTACACATCTCCTTCATCCTTTGCCCTCTCCATGCATTTGACCTTCTCTATTTGGGCAAGTACTTGGCTCATATACAATCCCCCACTTCAGCTGTCCATCACTTCTCAGTTCAAGCATCCCACCCAGCCCTCACTGAGCTTCTAGGTCCTACCTGTAAGTTTTCAGAAGATGGAATCTGATTGGGCTGCCTGAATCACATGGTCACCACAGTCCCCTCAGGTGTGACTGTCCAGGCAAATGACTTGCCTCAAAGACCCTGTATTCTGAGAAAGGCTGGTTCTGAACAGAGTGTGGGTACAGGGAAGACATGATTAAAGGAGGAAATGGTTGGAAATCTGCTATGGCACAAAACACAGTAAGGCCTGTGAGTATCGTCAGTGATAACTGAAGAGCCTAGAACCAGAGAGGACCAGGAACATTCCTATTAGCACAGCCACTACCAATGCAATGACTGTGGTGAGAAATTCTTGGGCCATGAGGACTTTAAACCAAAGTTATATTTCTGGCCTTTTTGACTCTTTGATTCCATCTCTTCCTGTCAGTATTTGACCCATTGTGAAATAACAAAACCCTGGAAACAACCTGAAGGTCTATCACTATGGAAACGGTGAATCAAATTCTGGAACAGTCAATGTATAGAACACTGTGCATCTATTAAAACAAATAAATTGGATCAATATGCATTAAGTTGAGAAAATATTCGGCATTTTATGAAACTAAAAAACATTGCAGGGGCACCTGGGTGGCTCAGTCGATTAAGTTTCCCACTTCGGCTCAGGTCATGATCTCACAGGTCATGAGTTCGAGCCCTGCATCGGGCTCTGTGGTGACAGCTCAGAACCTGGAGCCTGCTTCGGATTCTGGGTCTCCTTCTCTCTCTACCCCTTGCCTGCTCACACTCTGTCTGTCTCTCTCTCTCTCAAAAATAAACATTAAAGAATTTTTTAAAAACATTGCAGAATAATGTATATAATATCCTATTTTGTAAAACAAAACAACAACTACTACAAAGCAAAGTTTTAGCCAGCTACAAATGTGTAGGTGAGTAAGGATATACCAAACTGTGAACACTGATTACTTTGGGGGCAGGGGAAGAGGGATTAGAAAGTAAAAAAGAGAGAGACAATTAATATTTTCTTTATATATGTCTGAATGACTTATGAGAAGACTCACATGCTTATACTTGTAATTTTTTAAGTTTATAAATGAAGTAGAAAGATTTTTTAAATTCTATATTTAAGAGCCCATCTCAAATGCCACCATTCCTGGCCTTTTCTGATCCCCTAGGGCATTCTGTGCAAACTCCCACATAATGTGGGTTTCTCTTATGATTCTGATATTCTGCCTGGAATGATAGATGTTGCCTATTTCTGTCCACCTTACTTACACTGTAACTCCATCAGGGAGCCAGTTCTGGACACCCCACCCCCAACATTAACAACATTTAAAATGGTATATTCTACAGAAGAGATACCTGGTAAATCTTTACTGAATAGGATTAACTCAATACTTAGCAATTTTTCCAGTATGTCCTGTATGTTGTCTTCAAAAAGGTAGATTCTTTCTAAGAATTTGCCTTGCCCTATAAACACAGCAATCTCTATTTCTAGTACAGTGGTGTATTATTTTCTAGTCATTTCAAGGTAATTTATATTTCGGTCCATAATTTGAGGGGAAACCAAATGAGTCATTTTTTTTTTTAATATTGTGAGCTGATAACTCAGTGAACTCCAAGCCGCCATAAGTCTTTAAAATTAATTTGGGGCACATCAGCTGACCTTGGCAGGCACAGTCCACCAGGTCTGGGTCTTGAAAAACCAAAGCAGTGATTAACCCTGTCAGAGATAAAATGGCTGATGTCAAGCTCCTCCAAATTACAATCATGCTTGACCTGCTGTTCTCCTTCTGAATGAACCTTATTACTGAGAAACCATCATTCAAAAGACATATAGTTAAACATTTAATAAATCTGTGATCAAAATCCAGGAACAGAATTAAGCCTTTGATGAAAGTGACATAGAATGGGAGCAGAACCAAGGTAGAACACAGAACAAAGCCAAGGGCAGGAAGGGGAAGGGGTTTGTGTTGAGACGGTGGTCAGAAATTCTGACTCTCAGTTGTCCTTTGGACGATGCTTTCACTTGGATCTGGTGACAGCAAGTTTGTAGGGAACCAAAGAGTAATCTCAGTGGGAATTTAAAAAGCTTCTAGGAGTTAGATCATGCACTGTCAATAATGCAGGCCCTTGAAGCCGACCTTGAACTCACCCGTTGCCATACAGCAAGAATAATTTGTCACTGTGCAATATAGACTCAGTAATAAAACACCATACCTCTAAAAATTACTAAAAAAAGAAAAGACCTGGGGAGGAGGGATTGGATAATGTATACCAAAAAGGAAGAACAGAGGGATAATGAGGTGAGGGGCAGCAAGGTGAGAAAACAATGGAACAGGGGTCCAGAGACATGTTTCTGCCTCTGACACGAAAATCCCCATTTGTGACCTTAGACATATCTTCCCACCTCTTAAAAGCCTCAAGGGGATGTCATTTGTTCCTCACACTACAATGTGCAAAAGAATCATCTGGGAATCTTGTTGAAATGCAGAATCTGATTTAGGAGATCTGGGGAGGTTTTGTATCTCACAGGTTCTGGAGTGATCCACCGACCACACTCTGAGAAGCAAGAAATATCATGATCTCTGGATTCCTTTCCAGCTTTAAAATTCTGATTCCTAAAATAGAATCTCCACCTTCTCATGTAGACCCCTCTGGGTAGCCCCTGCCCCAGCAGAGGGTGGCCTCTGACTTCAGATATTTAGTCTGCTTCTGTTCCCAATTTAACAGGGCATCAATTCTCGTGATCACGTGGGATTCTTCTTTCTCTTCACCCAAATGAAGGAGAATGGAAATTGAACAACCCACCCTTTCTCATTTTTGAAGCTTAGAGGCAAGCATATAGCCCTTTTTTTACTTTCTACTTAACATTTGGAAAATCGAGAAGGAGAAGTTACAACACTTCAGCCAACCTGGTGATATTCTAGACATTTCCTTCTAGTGCTTTTTCATATATATATGTACACACACACACACACACACACACACACACACACACACACAGATACATGTTTTTTCAGCATGGGAATTATAGTGAATACACAGGTTCATGCTAACTACAAAATTGTATTTTCTCATTTCATGAAAAATCTCTGAAATTGTGATTTTAATGACATCACAATCTTCCACCATAAGAATGTCCACTATGCAAATAGCAATTGTTGGACATTGAAGTTTTTGTTGCAATTTTAAACAATACTAAGGTAAAAATCCTTATTGTTTTTATAGCTACCATTTGTTAAATATCTACTATGTGCCAGACACTGTGTTAAATGCTTCATATACATCACATCATTAATCCTCCCAATGACCTTTCAAGATGAGTATTAGTATGATATCCATTCTATTGGGAAGGAGACTGAGACACAGAAAAGTCACAGGACTTATCAGGATCACACTGAGAGTCAAGGGTAGAGGTGGAAACACACTCAGGTCTGTCAGACTCCAAAGCCAAGATCATGACCACTGTGTGGCATTTCCTCATACATAAACCCCTAGGTGCCTCTCTGATTATTTCAATAGGATCATTTTTTTTGTTTATGTGTATATGAATTTTTTTGTTTAATTGCAAAAGTGATACAGCCTCAAAGAAATAATTTAGGCAATGTATGGATGTAAAAAAACCAAAAAAAAACAAAAACAAAGAAAACCTATATCCTCCTTTGTCTCCCTTCTATGATTTCTTGAGGTTTTTTTTCCTTGCTCTGTGTTTTCTATGCTAACATAGCATATGGAAAGGCAGAAATCATGTGTTTTTTTACAATTCCATCTCTAGTCTCTGGCACAGAGCTAGCTAGGCCTTAATAAATACCTATTGAAAAAATAAATGAATAATTGAATAATTTTTAAAAAATAAAAATGGAATCTTGCCATACATTTTTTTCTCTGAAATTTCTATTTTCACTTAACAAATCTCAAGCAACTTTCCAGGGCATAACATATAGATATAATTATTTTTAAAATAACTGTATAATAATCCATGATGTGGATACACCATAATTTATTAAGTAATTTCCCATAATTCAACATGTATGGTTATAGATTTGGGGGTTACTATTGATGTTGCATTGAATACCGTATGAATTTTCATATACTGATACTTTTGTTTCTTTAGCATAGTTTCTATAATTAGGATTATTGATTCATAGAGGATGTATATTTGAAATGTTAATATGTAATGCCAGGGGATTTTTCTAAAAGGCTTGGCCAATTCACATTCAAACAAGTAGTATGTAAAAGTATCCACGCTCCCAGACATTTACCACCTGATCAAACTTTTACATTTTTACCAGTCTGGTGGGTTAAAAAACATCTTGGTGCTTCAATTTGCATTTTCTTCATTGCTAGTGAGTTGAATGCCTTTTTAAATTTCTTGCTTGCTTGCTTTTTTCTGTGACCTGCAGGACACTTGCTCTAAGTAAAATTGCTGGATTAAAAGATGTGAACATTTTAAATGTGCTTGACATTTAGCCAAATTATTGTCTTCCAGAGGTGATGGAATAACTTACCCTCCCACAAGCAGACCATGTAACGTCCAAACGAGGTATTTTAATTAAAAAAGTAAAGGTATTTGACAGTTTGAGACTCTCTGATGATTTCCTTGGGCGTTTCTCACCTTTCCTTGAGAAAGCCAGGTGGCTTTTTTTTTTTTTTTTCCCTCCCTTCAGAAAGCTCCTGAAGGGACGTTTTCTTCCCCTGGAAGGAAAAGCCAAGGTGGAGGGAAGCACTTTCAGCACAAAAGACCTGCAAGGGCAGACAGGAGCTGTAGTTGGAGGGTAAGGGCATTTCCAAGAAGACAGGGGAACAGGAGAATGAGCACTAGTCTTGTTTCCGGAAGAATAGAGAGAGCTGGTCTAGAATTTGAGGGCAAGTTTATACTGGTGTTTGCTGTGAGGCATGGCCTTGCCCCATTGCTATGGGGATGTAGGGTGGGAAGGATGATATTGTTCTGTGGCATGAGCTCAATCTCTCCTGTCACATTCTAGGAAGAGTTGGCCACCAGTGGGCCTCATCCAATTGCACAGAATTTAATTCAAACAAACAAATACCGTTCAACATTTGTCATAAGCGAAGCCCTGACAAGGGGAACAGATTGCTGCTCTAGAAACTGCATTATTAAATAGAGTACACATTAAGACTGTTTATAAAAACCCTAAACCAGAGTAAGGTGTGAACTGTTTGGAAGGTGCATCAAGCTATGGTGAGTTGAAACAGAGAGGTTGCATCCACTTAGTAGGATCAATAAGGCTTCCTGGACAGAGGTCAGGAGGTTGGAGTGGCACCTCAGTTCTAAACAAGGTGTTATGTTCCCCCACCCAGCCACCCTCAGAGCGTCAGGCGGCTACCAGTCCATGTGCTACCCGCACAGGTCCATCCATGCATTGCCCTTGCATCAGTCCTAGACCTACAGGCTGATTAGAGTCAAGGAGGGCACGTAACCATCTCTCTTCTGAAGACTGAAATTCAGAGGCTCAGTTTAAATTGGGAGCATCTGGTGTGTCCCCAGCTAGGTCAAGCTGGGATCAACATGGCTGCTTAAGAAAACAGCTGGTGGTGACCTCTCTGGATGTAGACATGGCTGGGGCTTTGTATTCTGCTGAGAAAAGGGGGGGGGGGGGGTGGCGAGATGTTACACAGGAGAGGATGAATGAAAGAGAAGAAGAGTAAGGAATGGGCAGTTTGGTTGTGAGACGGTTCCTGTTCTCTTTGGACCTCTGGGGTCCTGAGGGATTGGTCATGAGCCCCACAAGTGGGAGTCATTCCAGAAGATGGGTTTCCAGAGGCTGTGGGCCCCTGGACTAAGGTAGGATGGTTTCAGGGGAGGTGAGTGCTTTGGGGCAGAGCAGTCCAGCTCTCCTCCTGGCCCCCATGCTCACTGGGTCTTAAACCGGAGGGCAGCTTTGCCCAGGACAGTGCCCACCAGAGGAGCTATTTGCCAGAGAGTGAGTCCTTATGGAGGGCATCAGCTACAGCTGGACCATATCCCTGAAAGTTCAAGAACAACAGGAAGACTGGAGAAGGGAGGGCGTTGAGGTCCTGCATGCTGCCCCCACAGCCGAAAGCCTCAGGATCTGGGCATTAGTGTCAACACAAAACTCATTTGTTCCTACACTTTGCTGAGGCCTGGAAACAATTAGTTACACAGGGGATGGTATATGATATCCCACCTAGAGCGGAGTAAATTTAACAAATGCCCATTGCCTTTGGAGAAAATGGGACTCAAAACTTTTTCCTCAGTTAAGACACTCAGCTTCGTTAGGTGAAGCCTTCCAGCTCCAGCTGAAAGAACATCCCATATCCCATCCTGATGTGCTGTCAATAGGTTCTGTTCAAATCCCAAAATTAGAAGCTAGATTCTTTGGCAAGAACATCTAGGGAGGTCAGAGTCACTTTTGCTCCATTAAATTCCCACTGCACAGTGTTTATTAGCAGTTACATATTAAACCCTGAACGTGGAAGATGTTTAACACCTATTAATTTGGTTTGATTTAATGTATGAATCTAGTGCACATAATTTCAATTAAAAAAATTATATAAAGCCCTATAGTTTGCATTTGTTATACCCATGAGGACAAGTGATATCCTCCTTCCCTCAACACTTTTCCTTTCTCCCTCTTCAGCTATTAAGCTGTCAGGGAGACCTCTCGCCTACTTACCCACAGGGAGACCCCATGACTCTCACACAAAGGTCTGTTCCAGTGTGGCAGGAAGGAGAGGTAAAAGGCACGAAGCTTCCTCTGGGTGCCAGACCTTTTTTCTCCTTTCTTTCTTTCTCTCCTCCTCTGGGCTCCCTTCTTACCAAAAAACTACAAAAAAAAAAAAGTAAACCCTATACTTCCCCTAGGATCTGTCTCTCTCAAATTTGCTTGTTTGGTAAAGACACATTTTGGTCTGCCTTCCCATCTGCAAAGACAAACTAAATCCAAGATGAAATTAACACAGGCTGTTTATTCACGAGCCTGCAGCAAGGGAACTCCATCTGCCCTCCCTTGCATTTCAGCAGGGGCTCAGAGGTGCTAGTTAGAAAAGAGGGCAGGTTTTGCAGAGTGAAGAGAAATCCCGAGGCAAGATGCTGATTGCCCTGCTTTCTGCTAAGGTGGGGTGTGGAAGCTGGGGAGACTTTCTAAGTGATCTGAATTCTCGGTAGTCCATGGTCAGCTGCAAAGGGGCAAGTGAGGAGCTGGGGCAGGGGGAGGGGTGGCATTTCAAGACAGGAAGGGTTTATTTTTGTGGCCTTCCATTTCCTGGAACAACTGGGGGCCAATGTGTGCTCTTTCATGGTCCTTAAGAAAAGCTGCACAGCATGGCAGGCAGTTTCTCACATCAAAATCCAACCATGTAGAATGCATGTATACATATTTTGTATATGTATATATATGTGTGTATACATATATATATATATATATATATATATATATATATATATAAAATATGTGTGCGTGTGTGTATATATATGTATGTATGTATAATCTTTTGCTGGAAGAGAACTAACATCTTAATTCTAAACTGGAGCTAGCAATAATTCAGAAATGCATTCGTTAGAAAGAGTTTATACTTCTTTTTTAAGTGCCTTCACTTCACTTCGCTGCATGAAGTCCAGCCTCAATCACAACGTGCTCCCCACATGCTGGGGTGTCCAAGAGCAGGCAAATAGGTCTTCTGTGTCCCTCTCTGCTTGTCCTTTGCAGCTTAGGCTCTGGCATGTGGCATCTCCCTTCCTGTGAACATCTATCTGCTCTCCTCCATCTGGAGACAGATGTCTTCCTGGCCTCACTTTCACCTGTACCCCTTCATCCTCCACGTGGGCCCATTTCCTGATAGGGATTATGGAGAGTAGGGTGGGACTCTTTGAAAAGCTCCACTGAAAGTCGCTGATGGCAGAAGGAAATGATAAAACAGACTCTTGTGGTGAATGTTCAGGGCTGCTAGGCATAAGGAGGCCCTAAGGAGGTTTTTCTCCATGTGCTCCCAAAGACCACAGTCTTGAAGGGATCATCGGTCTTCTCTCCAGGGAGAATACCCAATAGCATGTCTCCTGAAGAAAAGCCCAAGGCCAACCATCATAAGCCTCCCCACCTCCAAAGAGGAAGAACTGCCCCTTGCAGTCCCTACCCACCTCTGCTGTCTGGATTTGCAGTCCCCAGGATTGACCTTGACCTCATGCAAGAGTAGATGTCGGTGGTGAGGCTCCTTCTCCTCAGAGAAAGCTCCACCCTCACTGACAGGGGTGTGGTCTTATCTTCTGGCTTGCCTCAAGATAATTAACTTAAACAAGAACACAGCAGTTCAGCCTCAGAACATTCCAGGCTAATCTATCTTAAGGAAGACCAAAGGTTTGTCTTTGACAGGGATATTATACTAGAGTAACTACAAAGTGCAAGAATTGATATACACTTCATTTTGAATCCTTCTGACAGCACTGTAGCCAGGTGGTGCTAACCTCATTTTACAGGTGAGGAAGCTGAGTTCCAATTCTGTTCAGTAACAAGTCCAGCACACTCATCAGCTGGAAGGCAGTGGAGTCAAAATTTGAACTCAGCTGTTTCTGCTTCCAAAGCCTCTATTCTGTTCGTATGGCTAAGGGCAATGCCAGATGTGCTTTTAAAAACCAGTGGTCTCTCCTTACTGGTTATCTGCCTGATGCCCCGCTGAGTCCTTTTGCTGTAGATTCTGCATGAACATTTCTCTTCTTTCAGCAATATTTATCTGTCTCTCCCTCAGTGAATTTCCAGAGTCCGAAACCTCCTTCTTCCCTCCTTCCTCTCCCTCCTCTCCCCCTTAATCCCTTTTCCCTCTCCTCCCTCTTGTCCTCCTTCATCTCCTAAAAGGAGAACAACACTTGTGTTTTCCTACCCATTTGTAAACCTTACTCACAAGAAGTGACTGGCAGTATGATTAAGGGGTGAATCCCTTGTCTTTTCCTGAGAATACTTTTGCTTTCCAAGGAGACCAACATGGCTGTCACTGATCCCAGATTTCTGGTACAGCTTAATTTCTTCTAAAAATGTCAGAGTTCAAGGGCTGTGTCCATATAAATACTGAAACCGTGAGCACAAGTTACAGGTCCTTGGAGAAGAAAAGTTGCCTAATTGGGTGGCCAGCTTCCAAAAGTTCTCTTGGTAATCCTTCCTCATGACTGTTTCTCTTTTACAAAATCATTTCCAGAAGAGTTTGGAATTTGCCTTCTGAGGTGTAGGAGCCCCTATCTCAAAACACACTCCACTAGCAAAATTATCTGAAACAAATTATTACTGGAAGCAGTGAGCACAGGGCTTGGGTCCAAATGTTGGGAATGTGCTTACTAATGGTGGCCCTTTAAAGCACTGCGGGAGAATAACAGCTTTATACATTTATCAGAGTTTTCATTTTTGTTTTTAAATCACCTCAAGGACTACTTGTACAAGCAAAATAAAGCAAAGAGCTGAAAAAAAAATTGCCTGGATAACTCAGGTTTAAAAGCCTACCGTAGTGGGGCCTGGTGGCTCAGTCGGTTAAGCATCTGACTTTAGCTCAGGTCATGGTCTTGCAGTTGGTGAGTTCGAGCCCCATATTGTCTGCTCGCAGAGGTGTGGAGCCTGCTTGGGATTCTCTCCCTCTTCCTCTTTCTCTCTCAAAATAAATAAACTTAAAAAAAAAACTCTACAGTGGAAATAAAAAGGTGGTGCCACAGCCTTGCTGGCCTCATAACACAGGTCAGATTCCAAGGTGATAGCTCGGATTCCCCTACCCTGTGACATTGGGCAAATCACTGAGCTCTTCTGTGTCCTCTGTAACTCTTTCCTTCACTCTGCCTATAGAGACATCTTTTATAATTCAGTGGTACGAAAAATGCTCAGCACATTTCCTAAAGGAAAAGACCCCTCCTGCCCTCTGGGTTTGCAAGCTCTGTCCCAGTGCTTCTTTCTTTGACTCCCTGGGAAGGAGGGAAGATAGAGGGTTTCCACTTTGATTTCCAGAGTATTTGCTGCTGATCTGGGCCCACTGTTGACTTGGCTCTTTTTACCTCAGGTTGTGGCCCCAAATGTTTTAGAAATGTGGAAGTGAGAAAGGATGTAGTTGAAGAAACTTAGGGAATTAGGTGGTTTGTAGGAATTATCATCACTGATTCTCTGAGTATCAGCTCTGGACCAGTGACTTTTGGTTTGTTAAAAAACAAAAATTCAACTTAGTAAATGTGAAGATCTAAGTGGCTTTATTAGGCCATTCAAGAATTGGTCAACATCTCTTCTAGCAAGTAGAAAGGAGCCCCAAGGAGCTACACAAAACGGAAGGGTTGGATAGGCTGAAATGGAGTGGGACAATTAGCAAAAGAAAAGGAAGGATTGTTTCAGGCAAGGTCACCATCCCTTAGGGAGAAGGACAGAGGCTCTTATTAGGTGGATTACCTCATCATCCTTTGGGGGATAGAGAGGACACCCATGTGACAAATTGCATCATTGGTGCTGACCAGAAAAATTCCTGACTGACCAGCTAAGACTACATTTGTGTGTGTGTGTGTGTGGGGGGGGGGGGTGTTGAAACTGCAGTTAGGTTAGGTATTACACCCTGGTTTGGTGACTTGACCTAAGTGACTCCATTTTGGGCCTATGGTTTTCTTTTTCACAGTTTTTATGCTCAAGTATTTGTATATTCCTTGGTCATAAAGAAACTATTATCCATTTGCCCAGTTACCCTCCAGTCTTCCTTCTGGATTTTTATATTTGCACAGGCAAGTCTTAATTGTAATAATATATGCTTTAGGGGAAAAAAATGCCTGGATTGTAAGACACTGCCACCATAAAGGCTAATAGAACTAAACCTAGTTAGAGCTGGCAGAAATGAAATTCCACCTCTAATAACTGATTCCTAACTAATTAGAGATCAACAGGGTGGCTAAATATAAGGCCAGCTCACAAAAAGTCAATAGCATTTCTCTATAGCAGCAAAATCCAACTACAAAATACAATCAAATTAGCATTCACCATATTGGCCAAAGATATAAAGCACATAGTAACTGACAAAGAAGGTCTAAAACTTCTATATTCTATTAAAGAATAGAAGAAAATCCCGACTAAATGGATAGTTCATTCTCTTGGATGGGATGATTTAGTTCTATAAAAATGTTCCATTTGTGCTGAAATTAATCTATAAGTTTAAAATAAATTTAATGCAATACCAATCAAAATTCCAGCAAGATTGTTTTGAGGAATGTGATACAGTTATTTTAAAATGGATGTGAAGTGACCTCAGAAGATGACAGATTAGGGATTCCCAGCCTCTGTTCTCCCCCTCCCTACAAAAACAATAATTTAACAACCACACACCAATGAAAATCACTGTGAGAGAACCCTAAAGTACAATTAGAAGCTGCAGCAATCTGGAGGAGCACAAAAACTGAGGATAGACACACAGAAAAGCATACAAAGCGTTTTACCTATTTTACTTCATCTCCCAACCTGGCACGGCTTGGTGCCAAGAGGACTCCCCTTGGCCATGACCTACCACCTCCAGGGACAAGGAGAGCCGGAGGACCTCAGCAGCCCTTGCTGCCACCAGGGACTACTGTAGCTTTTGCCATTAACGACCTCTGTCATTGTTGCTGATGCTGGTTCCGGTTGACGGAGTTGCTCAGAACACAGGCTACAGCACTCCCTACAGTAGGAGCATACCCTCCCTGCCCCCACCACACACACACACACACACACACACACACACACACACTCGGCAAGGATGCCTGCTCTCACTACTTCTACCCAACACAGTTCTGCAAATCCTTGCCAGAGAAATTAGATAAGAAAAAGAAATAAGAGGCACCCAAATTGGAAAGGAAAGATAAAATTACTCTGTTTGCAGATTACATGATATTATATATAGAAAACTCTAAAGACTCCACCAAAAAACAATTAGAACTAGTAAACCCATTCAGTAAAGTTGCAGGATACAACATCAACATACAAAACTCGGTTGCATTTCTATATGAGCTATTGAACAAGGAAATTAAGAAAACAACTCAATTCCCAATAGCAACAAAAACAATAAAGTATTTAGGAATAATTTTAAGCAAAGAAAACAAAGAGGTGACAGTCTTGTAAAAATGATATCTACCTGCAGAAAAATAGATGTCTCCCTGCAGAAGAATAAAATTAAGACCCTTATTTCATACCATATGCAAGAGTCAAGTCAAAATGGATTAAGGATTCAAATGTTAAACCTGAAGCCGGGGCACCTGGGTGTCTCAGTCAGTTAAGTATCCAACTTTGCCTCAGGTCATGATCTCACGTTTCTTGGGTTTGAGCCCCGCATCAGGCTCTGTGCTAACAGCTCAAAGCCTGGAGCCTGCTTTGGATTCTTTGTCTCTGTCTCTGTATCCCTCCCTGCTCAAACTCTCTCTCTCTCTCTCTCTATCAAAAATAAATAAATATTAAAAATTAAAAAAAAAATTTAATCTTTATTTTTGAAAGAGAGAGAGAGAGAGAGAGAGAGAGAGAGAGACAGAGTGTGAGCAGGGGAGGAACAGAGAGAGAGGGAGACACAGAATCCAAAGTAGGTTCCAGGCTCTGAGCTGTCAGCACAGAGCCCAATGCGGGGCTCAAACTCACAGACTGCGAGATCATGACCTGAGCCAAAATCAGATGCTCAACCGACTGAGCCACCCAGGTGCCCCTAAAAAAGTTTTTTTTTAACTTGAAACCATAAAACCCCAGAAGAAGTACACTGAAAATTATAAAAATGAATTAAGGAAGTTAAGACATGGATAAATGGAAAAACATCTTGTGTCCATGGATTGGAAGAATATTGTGAAAATGTCCATACTACCCAAAGTGACCCACAGATACAATGCAATCCCTATCTAAATTCCAATATCATTTTTTCAGAAAATTTTCAGAAGCTATCCTAAAATTCATATGGAACCACAAAAGACCTCAAATAGCCAGAGCAATCTTGGTCAAGAAGAACAAAGGTGGAGACATCACACTTCAAATATATACAATTTTTATTAATCGATTTTACCTCAATAAAGATGGGGAAAATGTGTGTGGAAGACTATATTCTCCCATGAATAGCTATGTCAACAGGGATAAAAAGACGATCAGCAAGAAGAAAGCAAACTTGCCCTTTTGGCTGTGATCATACTACAAGCCCCGTTAACAAAAACAGGCTGGTACTAGTACAAAAACAAACAAGTAGACTCATAAGATAAATTAATGTGCTCAGAGTAGACTCATGCACTTATGGGAGCCTAACAAAATGATAAAGGTAGCAGCACAAAACAATGCAACTAACAAAAAACCATTGGTAGATGGTGAGAAGAGAACTATTGTGGGGGTGGGGGAGATGATGTGAGGGGAGATGGTGGGCAGGTAAAGACCAAATGGGAAAGGAAATCCTTGAACATTACCACACTGGTGGGTTTTGCCCCATCTATGTAAAATGCGACAGCTTTATTATTATTTTTTTTAAGTATGTGACAATTCTTTGAAGGGGACAAAATATTGAACTGTCCTTGTTATGTCCGTAATTGCAAAGGAACCACAGAGTGGTACCACTGGCCGCTTGGGAGTGTGGCTATTGAAGAGAGACACACGTGTGACCCTCACGCGCTGCCGTCCCAGGTGTCTGGCTGGGATACAAGTTAGCTGAGCCCGTGTGGTGCTCCCCTCTCTGAGCTGGGCACTGCGCAGAACAGAAAGGGTGAATTCAGTGGGAGGGAGAAGGGCTGGAAGTTGGAGAGAAAGCAGGACCCCAAGTTTAGTGGCATAGGCTGGGTGAGTGGGTGTGAATGGCCTAACGCACCGGATCTCATAGATCTTCTCGGTTCCAAGTCTGCATTCTGGACTTCTTGGATCAGCCATTTTAGCTGAACTGACTGGATCAGTGTGTTCGAATAAACAAGTGTGGGCGGATCTTTTGTCCTTGAGTTCACTGAAGCTTTAGATGCTTTGGCCTAGTTTCTGGTGCCTTAAATGACATCACACAGACTCTGTTCATTCTGGCAGAAAGGAAGGGGCACTGGACCCACGCGCCAACAGAAAGGCTTCTCCCCCGACAGCCCCCGAAGCCATGTTGTGAGGTCACGTGGGCCACATGGGCACACGGAGGGCTCAGACCCAGCTCTTCGGCTTCAGCCTCCCAGGACTGTCACCTGTTGCTGCGTGAAACTGTTGTTAGATGGACAATCCCTTGAAATAAGCGGGCCATCAGTTGCAACTATTTCCAAGATGAGATCCTTGTTATTTATTTTTTAAAGGAATGTTTTGGAACAGGAGAAGGGGAGGGGAGTTATTTTTTTCCTTTTCTTTTTCCCCCAACTTAAATTGCCTGATTTCCTCTACTGTCTTTATCAGTTTGCCAGCACAGGCCAAGGTTAAGTCTTCCCAAAGTGACTGCTCATGAAATATTATGTTTCCTGTGACCCCAAGCTCTCTTTGGCCCCTTCTGAAGGCAATGTGACGTCATGAACAACTTTGGGCTTTGGAATCAGATGGGCTCCCTGTCCACCCTGCCTCTGACTCCCTCCAGCTGTGATCGAGGGTAAATCATTTGATCTCTCTGGTCCTTTGCTTCCTCTCCCGTGGAAAGGGGAAATAACATCTACCCCACAGTGTTATCGTGGAGATTAAATAACAATGAAGATAAAAGTGCATAGTGCCTGGCATACATTAAGTGCACAAACAAAACATAGTTCTGCAGTTTTGTTGGTTTATTCTGTGCCATATAGCACTGGGCAAGATGTCAAAGTTAAATCAAGCTCCACTAAGAGCCAATTAGGGGAAATGGGGCCAACTGGCCAATTAGGAAAATTTCCTCTTATATAAAAGAGCAAATATTTGCAATACAAGAACTTCTTGGTTTCTGTTGTAGGTTGGTTTGTTTTGGTTTGTAAGTGCAAGGTGACACTTGAGTGGGTACATTGAGATGCCCAGGCCATTCCCTGCCCCATTATGTATGTGCTGGCAGGTAAATGATGGTGCAGTTCTTATTCTGGAACCCACTCGATCAGACAGAGGGCAGAGAAGGCACAGGCTTTCTGTTAGCAGTCCCTACAAAGCTGCCATTACAAGGACTTGGCATCTTCTTCCAGAGTCCTCGTTTTGGAAAAAGTGATTTCATGCCCAAAATAAAGACCTGAAAAAATGTGTTTCCTCCCCCCAAGCCCCAAATACGTTCCTTCCAGAAAAATCAAGAGAGCTAAAGTATTCCTCTTCTATTTCTTCAGATATGGAAGGTTCAGACTACCTCTGCTGGGTTATGGAAAGGCACTTTAAGTGCCCCTTTCTACTGTGATCTAGTAAAATGGTCTAGTAAAATGGTCCACAGGCAACTGGCAAGCCTCAGAATATTCTTTAATTAGTTGTAGTGGGCAGTGGTCAGGACAGCCAGGGCCTAACTGGGTTGCAGAGATCTGACACAACCAGAGAGAGACTTCGGGCCTCATCACCAGTCTTGTGACTGATTCTGCCCGGCTCCTTGAGTGAGTTTTGGCCTGCCACACCTCGCCCACCATGGGTGTTTTTTAAGCTGAGTTCTTGATTCTGTGGCCTAGATGATGGGCCTTGGCCCCCTACATTAAAACATTCTTTCTTTGTTTCCAGAACTCACTTTGCTCTCTCTCATCTCTGGGTCTTTACACATGTTCTGTCCTCTTCTTGAAATACTACTCCCAAAAATCTCCCCTTCACAAAATTCACTTCTTCACTGAACAAAATCTCATTTACCCCTTAAATTTTGGCTTAGATGTCACATCTTGTAGGAAGAGTTCCATCTCCCTTCCCCCAAAGCAGATCAGGGTTATGTGGCGAGGGTCCCAGAACACTATGAACTTCCTCTATCAGGGCATCCACCATGGGGTGCAGTAACAGCAAGATCACGTGCCCACTTGGCCCACTAGCCCTGAGTCTAGGCAGTCAGGGTCATGTACCGTTATTCCCATGAAATTCTCAGCACTTGCTCAGTGCCCAACTGACACAAGTGCTCACTGACACAAGCCAAGTTTTATTCACCCTGAGAACAGATGTGCCCAACTTATTTTTAGTTTCCTCCAACCCAAAAGCTGAGCCCTTAAAAATGGACTGACAACATAAGAAAATGTCCGAAGAAAAAAGAAAAAGATTCCATGTTAAGAGTTCAAGTCTACTCTACTTCTTAGTGGCTTTAGGCATGTAATTTATCACCACCTGGGCTCCAGGGGCCTTGTTTGTCAAAAGGAAACAATAATGCCTTTAAAAATGTGAAGATATGAAGCTCTTTTGAGTTTCTTTCAAGATAAAGGATTTTACTCCATGAACGTGTAATTATTCTCAGTAGGAAGGAGGAGGCATAGCTGAGAAGAAGCATAAAGAGGGGGAATAACCCCAAGCTGGTTCTTTTGTGACCTAGTGTTTCTGGTTCTGTGCAAACACATGGAAGCTAACAAGTGACTTACAAATTTTACAATCTGTTTTTCTCTAAGCAGGTCGTGAACCTAAACCAAATTCACATCTTTTAGACTCAGAAATCACTCCTTATTAGCAAGTAGTTTGGGATTAGGGGGAAAATTTGGGCTGGGATTAAAAACACAAAAACCATCTCAGACCCCAAGTAGTTTCTGGCAGGTGATATTTTGATGATTTTAAGGTAGCCAGATTAGAGATCTGTGGATTGCACACCTTATGAATTATGTAGATTTTGAAGTGAAAGCTTTGAAAAGTTTTGAAATTAGAAGTTCTCTGGCAAAATGTGTTTTATATACATGGTTGAACCAAAACTGTGCAAAAAAGGCCTAAAAAATGGTTATTCTGAAAACAGCTGCCTTTTTCTCCTGTCCATATTTAAACTTCTCTTTTTAAAAATTTTGTGTAAAAAGGATGAAATTTTGAATGACAAAATTCTAGATTCAAATGCCTTGTAAAAACTAAGCTACAGATCAAGTTCCTTAATGATTCTAAAACTATGTGTGCTCATTTTCAAAAAGGCAATGATAGGCCAAAGGCCTTAACAGAGAACTCACCAAAAAAGATATGCAGGTAGAAAATAAGCTATGAAAAGATGCACAATATTATGTGTCATCAGGGAGATGCAAACTGAAACAACAGTGAGATACAACCATACACCTGTAAGAATGGCCAAGATCCAAATGCTGACACACTAAATGGTGATGAGGATGTGGAACAACAGGAACCCCCTTCCGTGGCTGGTTAAAATGCCAAGTGGTATGGCCCTTTGGAAGACAGTTTGGCGATTTCTTATAAAACTAAATATAATCATCCTATATGATCCAGCAGTCACGCTGCTTGGTATCTACCCAAAGGAGTTGAAGACTTGTGAACCTTCAAAAACCTCCACGCCCATGTTTACAGCAGCTTTACTCATTATTTCCCAAACTTGGAAGCAACCAAAATGTCTCTCAGTAGATGAACGGATACATGAACTGCATCTGGACAATGGAATGTTATTCAGCACTAAAAAGAAATGAGCTATCAAGCTATGAAAAGACATGGAGGAACAATCAGTGCACAGTACTAAGTGAAAGGGGCCAGTCTGAGAAGACTACATGCTGTGTGATTCTAACCATGTAATGTTCTGGGAAGGACAAAACTATGGAGACGACAAAACGAATGGTGGTTTCCAGGGGTGTGAAGGGAAGGGAGCACAGAGGAATTTTAGGACAGGGAAAATACTCCTTACGATACCATAACCATGGATACATGTAATTATACATTTCTCCAAATCCGCAGAATAAACAACACTGAGGGGGAACCGTAATGTAAACTATGGACTTTGGGTGATTACGATGTGTCACGGGTTCATGTATGGTAACAAATGTACTCCTCTAGTGGGGGATATTTGATCATGGGAGAAGCTGTTTATGGGTAGTATATGTAAAATCTCTGTACCTTCCCCTCAATTTTGCTGTAAATTTTAAATTGCTCTAAAAAAATAAAGTCTCAGAAAAATGGTGACAAGCTTTAACCCAGCACGATTATTGTAAAATTAAATTAACCAATATTAATACATACTTAGCCAAGAACTTGGAGTAAATAGTAGCTGCTTGGTGTTACAGCATTTTTGCTAAGCAGCATTTCTTTTGTAGCACAAACAAACAAATAAGGAAACAAAAACATACAGTAAATTTCAAATCAGACAATGTTCTAGGAGCACAGGTAGCTTCTCGGTAAGCTTCTTACTGTTTGTACCTCAATATTTTATTGGAGTTTGCTTTAGGAAATACCAGTGACCAGTAAACATGGGCTTATTTGTTTATAAAGAAGCAAACAATAGAAACTGAATGGCTAAAACAAAATGTCTTGGGGAAACGTGGTGGTGGTGGGAAGGACAACTCACAGAATCAAAGACAAAAGCTGGAGAACCAGGTCTCAACAAGGACAAAAAGCATTTCAGCCCCAGCATCATGGGAAAACAGGAACTGCCCGCCATGGACGGATGCATGTGGTTCACAGTCTGAAGAGCTTTTTAAAAACACTGTTGTAGATTAGTGTTTTCACCATTTAGTATCCCCTATTAGTATTCTGATTGAATTATTTAAAGGAAGTGATTATCCTCCCCCTGGCTGGGAATGGCTTTGAGTAATGGTCCTCACTTTTTGCTTAAAAGTATGACTATCCTAAAAGTTGAGGATGGAAACAGAGCAAAGTCCTTTTCATAAAAATTTTAATGTTCTGCATTTGGGGCTTGCTTGGCTCCTATTGAGGGATTAAAAATAATGAAATTTAGATGTTATATGACAATAGTCACTTTTCCTAGTTACTGGTTTAGAAAGTGGATTTGTTTTACTTTAAATATTATTGATTTTAAATTTGTCATGGGAGTGCCTAGCACCAAAGGACTAGACAGATTTTTTAAAATTAATTTTGAGTAGATGGACATAATTGAATTGGCAAGTGGATAAATTTGGGGGGGTGAATAATAAATACTGAAACTTTTAGTGGGCCAAGTATACACAATGTCTCTTGCAGGGCACCTTTGATTTTTGTCCCACCTCATCCTTGTTAGCACCTGTCTCTGAGATATGCAGGGTGCCTGGGTGTTCTGATACTCAGACACTGGAATGGTTTCCATGGAGATGTGATAACAAATTCTGTGAAAGTCGAAATGGGAGTCAGGTTACTTAGTAAGCAATGCTGAATTGCCTCCTCTGTAAGCTGGGCTAGTGCCTTAGTTAGGAGGGGAAAGGCTTGTCTTAACAAACTGAATTTATATAAAATTAAACAGGCTCTGTGTTTGGGCCATATCTGGCTGAGGCCTATCATGGCATAGGATAGTCAGCATGTGAGAGGCCAGGCCCCTCTGTACCATCAGGATCTACCCACTGGCAGTGTTAGTGCCAAAGGGGACTTTCCCGAGTAGAGCTGTCCTTGGGCACGGCTCCAGACCTTCTCAGCCCCTCTTCTTCCGCTGGCCCTGATGTGGGAACCGCTTTGGACAAGGCTCAGCCAACTTTGTGCAGGCTCCACCTGACGGCACCTCCCTGGGGCCCCACCCCCACCCAACCTTGCTACCTGCCCTGGAACATCTCTGAGGTGTGGACACGCAGAGGACAGGAGCTAATGAACAACTGCCACCCTGTTCACGGGTGATTGTGGTTTCCTTACAATATCCCATAGGACTGAGCTTAATGGTGGCCAGTTCAATATCCATCCTTTGGATTTTCCTCCTTCTCTGTTTTGCACCCTTGTCCCTCTTTCCTGCTCCCTGGGATCACTTTCTAAGTCAACTACCTGCACACAAGCCTCTCTCAGGCTCTCCTTTGGGGGAGAACCCAGGCTGAGACACAGCCCCCTCAAAACTGTCATCTAAAATAAACCTACCCATGTTGATCAGTTCCCTGAATAGTGTAAGATTTTCTCTTGTAAGACTTCAATTTGAAGGAAATATTAGAATAATAATATTCAAATCTTTGCATTCACACACACACAAAAATAATTCCTGTAAGTGGCACTTCATGTGTCATGTATTTATTAAGCTGTGTTCTCACTGTTCTATAACTTCAGTGCAACTGTCCATTAGAATCTGTAGCCCCCCAGGCAGACATCTTGGACAGATGAATTGGTTCACCAACCTTGTGAATGAGGCAATAGAGCCCAGTGTCAACAACAGTGACATTCTCATTTCTAAAACAACAGGGCCTCAGGATTTAAAAGATTAAGCAGAAAGAAAGCAGTGATTTGTGGGCTAGGATGAAGGAAGGAATCTAAAGAGATTATGGACCCATTTATCACCAGATTTCACCAATGGGACGTTTTGTCTGAAGACTTGCTATCATTAACATTCCAAGTTACTAATTGCTTATGATATGCCTGCATCATGCTAGGCCCTATAAGGGTAGAAAAATAATAAATGTTTCCAGTCTTCAGAGAATTTGCAGTTGAGTGGGGGGAAAAGTAATTGGAAGACAGTGTTTGACAGTAAACAGAATCAAGGCCTGAAGTGCTTGAAGAAAATGAGTTCTCTATGAATTAATAATAAGGAAAAAATTTTGCCTAGAAAGAATCTTCAGAAGAATTTGCATTAAATTAGGAAATGGTTGAATTTAGCTGATAGAAAAAGGTGACGCAGGTCTTTCCAGGCAGTGGGAAGAGCATGAGCAAACACGGAAAATCATTCATTCAGCCATTTGCACCCACTTTGGGCTAAGCATCAGACTTGGTTCTGGGAATCTATGAAGAATAAGACACACTTTGGGGCGCCTGGGGGGCTCAGTCGGTTAAGCGTCCAACTTTGGCTCATGTTATGATCTCACAGCTTGTGAGTTGGAGCCCCACATCAGGCTCTGTGCTGACAGCTCAGAACCTGGAGCCTGTTTAGGATTTTGTGTCTCCTTCTCTCTCTCTTCCCCTCTCCCCCACTAACTCTCTGTCTCTGTCTCTCGAAAATAAATAAACGTTAAAAAAAAAAAAAAAAGACACACTTGGTCCCCAGCCCCTGGAGCTGGAAGCATTGGGGGATTCGTGAATGAGCTAGATCTGCATTAAGCCTACCTCCATGGGACAAAAGTTGCTCTGAGGAGTCCCTTGAAAGACAAAATAAGGGGCGCCTGGGTGGCGCAGTCGGTTAAGCGTCCGACTTCAGCCAGGTCACGATCTCGCGGTCCGTGAGTTCGAGCCCCGCGTCAGGCTCTGGGCTGATGGCTCGGAGCCTGGAGCCTGTTTCCGATTCTGTGTCTCCCTCTCTCTCTGCCCCTCCCCCGTTCATGCTCTGTCTCTCTCTGTCCCAAAAATAAATAAAAAACGTTGAAAAAAAAAAATTAAAAAAAAAAAAAAAAAGAAAGACAAAATAAAAGAAATGTTGATAATTTTATGAGAAAAAAAATCTTTTGTAGGTTTTTACTTTTGAGGACTAAAATCTGTCAATTGAGGATAAAAGTCACCTTTTATCATGATCCTATATTTCACAGTCTGTGATATACCTTTCCTTCTCTGGAGAACCAAGAAGTTCAACCAGCAGACAGCTGCCTCTTTGATCAATAAGCCCCTTCCATAACATTTTTCTTTCCAGAAAAAATAAATGAGGACAACATTCCATATTGATATTCAGGACTTACAATTTGTTGCTTTTCTGATCAGAGTCTCAACAGATGCATGATTCTAGCTACTAATAAAAGCCTTTTTCAATAGAAGCCTGGCTTGAGGCTTTAGATAAACAGCAGTTTGGGAGATTCTCAAGCAAGATTTATGCCCAAATTCTCTCTGATTACTGCAATTTTTCAACCTGTCCTTTCAAAATGGAGGTAAAGTGAAGCAAGTGGATATAAAGTGAGGAAGACTACTTAAAGTTGTAATAGGGCATCAGCCTTGCTCTTATCATATATTGAACCAGATCCTGAACAGGTACTTGAGACCTAATGGGGCGTCACTGGAAAGAGGATCCGACTGCCACCTGGTCTCAGCTGAGGATTGAGTGGGAGACCTGCCTCATTCTGCCTCATAAAATGCTGATTATTGCTTCATTTTATATATTCCAAAGATAGGGGGGAAGCACAGAACCAACGTGGTCATTGTTGTTTTATCGTGACAAATATTGTTTCTTTTTGAAGAGCACAGAGAGAGAAGTGATTTGTGTGGATTATGGCTTCCTGACTTCTGATTACATAACACAGGAAGCCAGCCATCCGCGTGAAAACGGAAGTTGATTTAAAAGCAGTTGGTGGCCGTATGTGACATAAATTTGATGAGTAAGACAGAAAGAGACTCTGACGATGTCAAAGTAGATTTTTAAAAATTGACGGCATGAAGGCTTGGAGAAACTTCATTTTTATCTGCTCAGTACAGTGACTGGCACCTGATCCCTTGTCCTTTCCTTAATTAGCCTTATTCTCTGGTTCACAAACTGGACACAGGTCATGCAGAGGAGTGAGAAACGTCTCCAAGTTCAGTTTAACCTTTACCAAGAATCTACTGATTACTGGGAACTCTGCTATCCCAGAAGACACATGCATCAATTTGTTCATTTTAAAAAAAGAAAAAAAAAAGTAGTGACCATAGCTATGTGCCTGGCCCTGGGGATGCAGTCACGACTAAGACAAAGTCCCTCTGGAGTGAAGATTCTAGTGAGAGAGCCCGACTCAAGAGTTTACAGGTGTGTTCATGATACACTTACAGGCTTATCCTCGAGAATCTGATAGGCAAATGGAAGAAGTCAACATATACAGGATGGGGGAGACCAGCTAGAAATAGAGAAAGCCAGAAGTCCAAGAGTCTGTGGTCAGGTGCTATGGCAAATTCACCTTGGCTTACAATTCTTGCTCCTTTGATTTTGGGACTATTGACTTGCCATCTGGGGACATTCTATATATTCTTTCATCACGGATGTGTTTACAGTCTCCTTGTGTGATTTGAACATAATCATATAGTCCGGGTCAAGATTCTTAAAATTTTTATACTTTGCTGTTGAGCACTGGGTAGAAATATAGGGAACCAAGCAAAGTCTTGGTACGAAGATGTGCAGAAAGCCCTAATCCCTCTAGAGACTTTTCCAGGGCTAATAGGTTAATGCTACTTATTCCAAGATGCTAGAAACCCACAAAAGCAAAGGTAAGATCACCTGTTAAGGCCTCTGAATCCATCCACCTCAGGATCAGGGCCACACTTGCAGACTCGCCCTTTCCATCTCCCCAATTAAAGCTATCCTTACTCCTTGCCAACCGACTCTGCCTACACCCCCTCCCCTTCTTTTCTGGGAGGGAGTGGGGCAGATGAGTTATGAAACAGGCCAAAGCATTCACTTTTTTGAGCCTCTGTCAAAGCTGAACCCTCTGAGCTGAGCCCAAGATCTCCCGCCACCCCCTCCCACAAGTCCTCGTGCATCAAGTCTAGTCAGGCTTCCTCGTGGTCTGCAGGGGGGCCTGGTCTCCTTTCTCTGATGTCTCCCAGAAGGTGAGTGGGGCACAAGATCCCAGTGCACCAGTTCCCAACCGAACCCCTTACTTCACACACACACAAACAGCTGGGAGAAGAAAAGAAGCTAAGTTTAAGACAAATTCTGCAAAAAAAAAAAAAAAATCTACTAACACAATCCTAAAAGCATGTTTTCTCCAATAAGTCAGTAAAAGAGTTTGGTTTCTCTGTCTCTTGTTCTTTCTCTTGTACTCTCTCCCCACAATTTTCTGAGTAAATGCCCAATTTATTAATTGTGGCACCAGCATGTTTTTATTATTTTTAAGCCAAACTTCATGAGAGAACTGCTCACTCATTTTGTACTATGTGTCACCTAATAAAGGTAGGACTGTAAGTGCACTGACAAGCTTCCACTCAGTGTGCAGAAGGCTGGTCCAGGTGGGACCTCAGCATTAGCACACTCTTGCAGCCTGGCCAGGTGGAATGTGATGGCGGGACCAAAGATAAAGTTTGGTTCCTTTTCTGTTATTGTGAAACTTATTCAGTATTCTGCAAGGTGGTATTTTGAAAAAGAAAGCAGCTCTTTTTAAGTGAGCAATTATGGGCTAGGAACAAAACTAAAAATAGAGTTTCAATCTAGATCACAAGGGACTATGACAGATGCACCTGAATGCATCTTTCCTCTAAGGGCTGATGGATAGTGACAAAGTATGGATTTGGGATAATGAGGATGAACATACAAGAAGAAAGAAGTAGTCTATTTAAGGAAAGAAGTGTGAAGCTGGTCTGGTGTAGTGATTAATGGCAATTTGATACACTACAAAGAATTTCTGAACTTCTTTTGTTTATTCACTTAGATTTCTTTTATTTATCAATTAGCATATATTTTTTGACACCTCTTCTGTGCTAGGGACTATGCTGGCAAATAGAGTGATGAACAAAACATGTCCTGTCCCTCTTAGCTGTTAATGTACAAAATATTTTTAATTAAGGCATCTGATGCCTACTTCCAGAATAAGAAAACCTGTCGACTGGCCATCTGCAAAGAGCCGTACTGAGGATGGCAGGCAGTGCAGAGGCTGTCTCCATCCAAAACTACAGTTACTTGCACCTTAAGCATTCTGGGTCCCTCTCTGTCTGTATTCATCTTAAGGTAAGTAGGTCCAGGCAGGTGTGGTGATGGTCAAAGAGGGGGACTGGCTGCTGGGTTGATCCCGGTCTTAAAGAATCATACCAGATCGGTCAAGGTGGAAAAGTCCCTTCAGTGTATGGATTCGCCAGGAAATTCATCATGGGTACTAACTAGCAATAGTGTTGAAGACTCACGCACTATTGATGACTATCACGATGGCCCATACAATACAAATTAACAAGGCTTTACAATTTACAACTTTCTTTTTTTTTTTTATTTTTGAGACAGAGAGAGACAGAGCATGAACGGGGGAGGGTCAGAGAGAGAGGGAGACACAGAATCGGAAACAGGCTCCAGGCTCCGAGCCATCAGCCCAGAGCCTGACGCGGGGCTCGAACTCACGGACCGCGAGATCGTGACCTGGCTGAAGTCGGACGCTTAACCGACTGCGCCACCCAGGCGCCCCAACAACTTCCTTTCTTAAATGTTACCTATAATAGCAAAAAGTCTCAAATGCCTGGGGAGTTGATACTGCAATCCATTTTTATAAATGAGAAGAAGGGGGTTTGTTCCAATTGGGCCACTTGTAAACGGAGGAACCAACCCATGGTGTCTCCTGTATGCGGGGGCTCTCCCCACCACAGCACAGCATCTTGAATATTAGTAAACTATTTAGAAATGCACCTATTTACCTCACTTAGGTATCTCCATAGTGCCTGAACAGTGAGATATTTTTACTGGTAGCCTGAGTATCTTGAGAAATTTCGTGAAGGAAGGTGTGGGAACAATTCTGCCAAGGTGGAAATTAGATTTTGATGGTGGTATATGAGATTATCATTTCATTCACTACTGCGAAGTGATAAAGCATGAAACAAAGTGACAGGGAAAATATTTCCAAACCTTGCCATTCGAAAGGCTACTGGAATACTTGGCGATTATAAATTTAGCATAGTGGGATTCATTTTCCTTTTGAAGTGAGAAATTCTTTTTGGAGGACAAAATGCTGAGACTTTTGACTGAGGGTAAAGCGATTTCCCCATACTTTTAGCTATTGGGTTATATCAGTTAAGAGCTGGTAAAATCCCAAGTTGAACAAAATGTAATTTTCAGAAGCACCAACCATGGCATTTCTCATAATTCCCAATGTGGTTCTGTCACGCCCTTGCTAATGTGGCACCCCTGTGTGTACAGGCCCTTGATTGTGCTTTAAATACATTCATTCTCTCATATAAGCCCACACTAATCCTGCCAGACAGGTTAGGTGACATGTCTGTGGCCACAGAGCTAAGAAGTATGGGAGCTGGAATGACACCAGGGGCGAAGGTGGCTACAAACCCTTAATACCAATGGTTTTAAACTTTGTCCTTCAGAGGTGCCTTGGGACCCTGGAGGGCCTCAGGGAAACAGGGTTCAGGCTGTTCATCACTGCTTCTTACAGAGAATTCTCTGTGTTTACCTCTTTTATATATATTGGTGTTCCTCAAGTTCAGAGCTCACAGCATTGATAGCTCCACTTTGATGCACAAGGAAAATTCTTTACTTGATCTATAGCTAATTGGGTCCCCATTCAAAGCCTCATCTGATGGCAAGCAGAGAAGACAAAATTAGGTAAGTGTCCAGAGGAGTTTAATCTTCAATCTAAACATTTAAGTGTTTCTTTTTAAGGTGCAGTTTCAGAGAACTACCTTGCCCCTCTTTCCATCCTTGGAAGGCTTCTGGGTGTGTTGGGGGAGGGGTGTGGGCCTTCCTGTCCACAGCTGGTGCTATGCTCCTCGATTGCCTGGGTACCAAGCACTGAGATGTTCTCCAATTCTGAAGAAACTTGGGTCTATTTTTTCCGCTCCAGCATGCTCCTGGCAAAGCTCCCTGGCTGAAATGGCCTCCTTCTCATGTAACAACTCTTCTGAGGTCTGGCTGTGATTCTCATTTGTTACTAGTCCAAGCCACCAGTTTTGCAGTCTTTATTAACTAAGAGACACCTCATCCCCAGGAAGAGGACCCCCCTCTGATGAAACTGGCTGTTTAAACCAAGTCAGACAATAAGAATTTCCCTGCTGGAAAGACCTGCTGGTCTTAACAAATCTATTTCAGAAAAGTTGTGAGCATAAGATCCAGTTACACATAAAATAAGAATGATTGTTTTTCCGCACTCAGTGAACCAGTGATTTGACTATGTTCATAATTGATGTGAACCAAAAATTACAGAATGTTAGTACTAGGAAGTGCCTTGAAGGCGATCCACACCCTTCCCCACCCCTCCCCCCCTGCCCACTATACAGGATGAAGGGATGAAGACTATAAGGCCCAGAGATGAAGTGGTTGGCCACGGTCACATCCCATTACAGCAAAGTTAGAGCCTGACTGAGGCCTCCTGAATTCAGGTCCAGTCCAGCACATGACCCTACCCATCAGTTGTAAACCTGTATCAGCGAGAACAGCTAAGCCCTATTCCCAACACCTGGGCATAAAAGTTACACATGCATTACACTTTTACAAAGTTAACCCATCTGAAAAGATGACTGCAATTTATTTTAGCACATACCATTTTTCTATGAAATTTGTTGATTCCAAAGAGATCAGCTACATTTCTTTTTAAATAGTCTGTCCTTAAGTCTCTGATGTTTTTGGAAGGCATCTGAGAGACCAAGGTTGAGAAGAAAATGGAGGTGTGCAAATCTGCTCAGAAGTATTTTTTTCAGGGGCACCTTCGTGGCTCAGTTGCTTAAGCGTCCAACTTTGGCTCAAGTAATGATCTCATGGTTTGTGAGTTCAAGCCCTGCATCAGGCTCTGTGCTGACAGCTCAGAGCCTAGAGTCTGCTTCTGATTCTGTCTCCCTATCTCTCTGCTCCTCTCCTGTTCACACTCTGTCTCTCCCTCTCTCTCAAAAGTAAATAAACATTAAAAAATAACTTTAAAGAAAAGTATTTTTTTCAGTCTTCAGGTCTTTATCTCTATTCAATGTAGCTTTAAGATAATGCCACCTTTGGGGAGCATGACAGAAGATTTTCAGCAGAAAATATAGCCAGTAATGAGAAACATAATAAAACAAAAAACAAAAAGACAAAAAAACACAATTTCCATGAATACAAATGTGTTGCCTAAATATTGTATCTCCAATTTTCCACCCAGGGAATTATTCAAAGTAAAATGTAAAAGTGATTACTTGGGGAATGAGATATCATGCTTCGGGGGCAGCAGGGAAGGGGGCTTTCACAAAGCTACAAAATGGCTATAAAAACATAGAAAAATGTTCTAGTTAGAAGTGCCCTTTCCCCTGCAGTGCAGACTACTGATCCTGGGTTCCCGTAGGAAACAGAGCCTGAGGCGAAAGTTTATGAGCTGTGGCATTATGCAGGAGGGTAATCCTCGGGGAGCAAAGGATGGAGAACAAGACGGGGTGGTGAAACCCAGTGGGGTAGGATGGAGGGACTCTGGGGCAGCTTGTTGTGCCTGTTTGTTTTATTCTCCAGATGTACACACTTGCCTGGCTTTCAGAACCACGTGATTCTTTGATGACTTGTGTTGCTTCCAAGACCATGGAGTCAGAGACCTCCAATTCCATGCCTCCTACTGGTCAGAATCCACCACACCAGGCACCAGCAAACACTAAATTCTCCTGGGTTGGGTTACCTGCTTCCCAGGCAGCCTGTAGGGAGTCTCTAGTGAAAGTGACCCATTCCAGTAGTCAAGAGGTATGAGGGCCCCTCACTGGGGATCGTTATGGGTTCAACTGTGTTCCCTTCAGATGTTGAAGTCCTAACCCCCAGGACCTCAGAACATGACCTTATTTAGAAATATAGTTGCTGTGGATGTGATTAGTTAGGTGAGATCATACTAGTGTAGGATGGGTCCCTAATCCAATATGACTGATGTCTTCATAAAAAAGGGGAAATTTGGACACAGACACACATAGAGGGAAGACAATATGAAAAGATACAGGGAGAACACCATCTACAAGCCAAGAAATGAATGCCTGAGGCTACCAGAGGTTAGGGAAGAGGCATGGAACAAGTTCTTCCTCACAGCCTTCAGAAGGAACACCCTACTGAGACCTTGATCTTGGACTTCTAGTCTCCAGAACTGTGAAACAAGAAATTTCCGTTGTTTAAGCCCCCCAGTTTGTAGTACTTTGCTACTATGTTAGGAAATTAATATGGGGAACTTCCCATTTCCTACTCCCATCCCATAGAATGCCTCCCCTAGCCTTCCTCCAGTTTTGTCTGAATCTTCTCCATTTAAAACTGGACTGTCCTCAAAGGAGCTTCATGTGTACTTTTCCAAGGCATTGTTCCCCTCCCACAGGTACCTGCATTGAAATCTTATTTGTTATTGTCTCCTGTTGGGGAAAGCAAAAAAAGCATGGAGGTCAAAGGCATCAATTTGGCAATCAGAAAAAACACTGTTTATCCCTCACTCACTGTACGATTTTGGGGAAGTTCAAGAACCGTGAACTCCTTGTCTGTTAAATGGGGCGCTAATGTTCCTCATTTTGTAGGATTAAGTGAGATTGTAAAAGTAAAGAACTTAGGACAATTCCTGACACATAAGCACCTCAATTAATGAGAGCTATTAATAGTAGTAGTTATTAGGGGAGCTTCAGGCATTGAGGAGCAGGGGTGGAGGAGTATTCATGGAATCTTTTCCATTCTCTGAAATTAGACTAGACGGCTGCCTACTCACATGTATAGTAATGATAAGCCAGACAACCACATGACCCCTATATGCCTTTCAGAATTCAATATAATATTTTAACATTGATATGAAAGGGCTTGAAAAGCAACAAGATGTAAGTGATACTCAAGTACTAGTAATGTCTCCTGCATCTTCCAGAAGGCAGGGCATCTCTGTAAATACAGGTCAAGTACTTAGGGTCAATGACACCCAACACTGAGGTCAGAAGACATAGCTCCCCTTCTAATCACCCAGGTGACCCTGTGCCAGTCAGTGTCTCACTCTCTGAGCTTAGGTTTCTTACCTGTAAGGTATCATGGAGGTTGGTGTGGGTATTCACAAATATTTTGTGCCCCTCTCTGGAAGATGTTTATAATTCCCCACCCTAATAATACCAAATTTGTCCCTATGACTAGCTTTGACCAATAAAAGGTGACTAGACATGATGGCAATACCCTCAGGTCTTTTCCTGACTCTTCTGTCCTGAAAGCATGTGTTAAGATGGAGTTTCTGTTGCCTGCACTAGGTATCTATTTTAAGAAGTTCACATTGATAGTATAAGATGACCTTGGACCATAAGCAATAAACTAACTTTGCTGTTTTAAGCCAGTGAGAAATGGGGTTGTTCATTTGCAGAGCATGACCTAGCTCATTGAGACTGATGCAGGTGAAAATCATACATCTGCATCACGGGGCTTTAATAAACAGCTTTGCACATATAAAGTGCACTGCAATTATAAGACAATAGTTGAGGGGAGGGGGGGAAGGAACTTTTTCCATGACCTACTCTTCACCAAGGAAATCGTGTGATTAATAACTGAGTGTTATTGATCTGAGTACCTCAAGGGGAAAAAACCCACTGATCGGCCAAACTTCTTTCTCTCAAAGTAAACAGAGGAAAGAAGGAAATATGAAACAAAATTACTCACAACTGATTGAAAACAAAGCACCTTGGAAGCTTGTTTAAATCAGGCTGCCCTCCCATCTGCTGCCTCAAGTCTCTACCTTTTGGTTTTTGCCTTTTCTGCATGATTCAAATGTCTACAAGGGCTGCTTGAAAATCACACTTCTCTTATATTTGAAAGGAAATCCATCAAATATGCACATGAAGTCATAATATTCTAGGGAAAAAAGAAAAAGAAAGAAAGAGAAGGGAGAGAGAGAGGGAGGAAGGGGGGAAGGAGGCAAAGACCAAAGGGAAAAAGAAAGAAACAGGAATCAGTTATTTTAAAAGGCACTCGTTCCCTGCAAAGCTCTGAATATGCATCATTTATTGTATAAAGAGAGTAACATGGGTCTTTTTATCTATCTGGACCATTTACCACGTGGTCCATTCACCAGTGATCCTAAAGGTAGCTTCCATTTTGCTGTCCTCAATGTAGAAAGTGTTAGCATGGGACACTAAAAGGAAAAAAAAGATAAACCTCAAACACAGTTGACCCAGTATTTTGCTTTTGTATTTACATTTGAATAGGTGAATGCCCAAAATTCTGGTAGTTCACTTCAATCTGACTAATGAAATCACACAGAAGACTTCCCCCAGAAGTACCTAATTTCCTCATTCTCTATCCTGCTTCATTCCTCCCTGCTTCACTCCAGAGGAACAATATTAACTCATAGATTTTTTTCCCCTCAAAGTCCCCACGAGGACAGAATTGCCTTTTCTCTTTTGAAAAATGCCTCCCATTTGACTTGCACCTTGCTGGGAACAAGGTATCATTTGTTTTAAAATAGAGGCAGCCTCAAGTCTCCATTCCTTCCAATTCTTGCTGAGTTATAGGTTGAAATTAAAAGAAAATAAATGATATTAATGTTAACCAGGAAGGCTGCTATTATAGGGACACGGAGCAGGAGAGGCCTGGGGTGGAAAAGCTGAAGGAATCATAGCTCAGAGATGGGCTGGTTTAGGACATCAGTTAGTCCTGGCCAGTGCACTTGGAAACGTGCTGCTTCCGGAATGAATACACAAGGACTTTCAGGGAGGTATGGGACTTAATGGAGTTCAGGGGCCGCTCTCATTTGTATTAAATTACTTCCTTTGAGGGGTTTCCCTTCTTGACCCAGACAGGAAAGATGTCTCCTCCTTAGTGAAGTCAGAATGAAAAGTGGAGAGCTGACCTACGTGTTGCAAGTAGGACAAGAACACTGGGTGCAAGTGGATAACTACCGGGGGTGGGGCTCCTTCTCCTTTAGGAGATCCTGAATAAAGAGCAAGGCTCATGCTTTCCTCGAGTGGCCTCTAGAAAGCGCACCTGAAGAACTTGAACAAGGAGGCCAAAAATGTGTCATCTGAAGAGAAGGAGAAGACAAGCCACGGACTAAGAGAGAAATATTTGCAAAACTCACATCTGATAAAGGACTGTTACCGAAAATATACAAAGAACTAAAATATACAAAGAACTCAAACAAAAACAAAACCAAAAAACTTGAACAATACAATTAAAAACTGAGCAGGTGATCTGAGCAGACACCTTGCCCAAGAAGATACACCAGTGACAAATAAGCATATGGAAAGATATTCCACATTGTATGTTCTCAGGGAAATGCAAATGATAACAACAAGGAAATACCACAACACACCCATTAGAACGGCCAAATCCAAACCACGGACACCACCAAATGCTGGCAAGGGTGTGGAGCACCAGGAACTCTCATCCACTGCTGGTAACGATGGTACAGCCACTTTGGAAGACGGTTTGACAATCTTACAAAATTAAGCACACTCTTGCTACATGGTCCAGCAATTGTGCCGCTTGGTGTTTTTTTTTTTTTACCCAAAGGAGTTGTGCAAAAATCTGCACGCTGATGTTCATAGTAGCTTTTTCATAATTGCCAAAGCTTGTAAGCTAACTAACATGCCCTTCGGTAGGTGAAGGGGTCAAGTGTGCCACATCCATACAGTGGAATGTAACTGAGAGACAAAAGAAAATGAGCTATCAAGCCATGAAAAAAACATGAAGGAAATTTAAACACATATGACTAAGTGAAAGGCGCCAATCTGACAAGGCTACATACTGTATGGTTCCAACTCTATAACATCCTGGGAAAGGCAAATTTATGGAGACAGTAAATCAGTTAGTGGTTGTAAGGGATTAGGGAGGAGGGAGAATAAATTGGCAGCACACAGAGAAATTTTGAGGCAGTGAAACCATTCTGTATGATACCATAATGGTAGATACACATCAATCATTTGAAAAACGCATGAATGTACAACATTAAGAATGAGCCACAGCGTGAAAGGTGGACTATTGGTGATGATGATGTGTCAGTGTAGTCTTGTGGATTGTAACAAATGCACCACCCTAGTGGGGGATGTTGACAATGGGAAGGCCATGCATGTGTGGGGGCGGAGGGTATAGGACACCTTTTGTATTCTCTGCTCAGTTTTGCAATAATAGAACTGCTCTCAAAAATAGTCTATTTAAAAACAAGAGCTATCTTGGATTATGAGCTGCCTTTCAGCAATCCTAGCATCCAATAACTATATTTCCCAACTTTCAAATATTCTTTCCCATATTTCCATAAACCTTTGGAACCTACTAGAAGCTCCACCCCCACAAATTCTTCTTTTACTTTTTAAAGAAATGGTTAAGGGTCTATTAGGATTGATCATTGTGATCAGTGATACTCCAGTAACATGGTGTTTCACTAACACACTTTTTTTATTTTGTAAGATCTAAAATCTGTATTTCTCTTAAAATAGATGGCCATCTAGTATAAGATGGCAGTCTTATACTTGTCAGTGCTTTTTCTTTATTATATAAAATATTAGTTATAATATATAATATATTACACAATATACATTATTTTATTATATGAGATATATTTATTATATAAAATAATAATGCATCTTACAGTCAGTGTCTTAGATTTCACACAACATGGTAAAAGGGTAAACAAAAAAAAAATGTGCAGCTTCAGCCTGGTAATGGAGACAGATTTAAATAAATAATCGTGCAAATAAAGTTACAGTAATAACTGTGATTGGTGCTTTGAAAGGATGGTACATGGTGCTGTATGGGATACCTGGGGACCAGGTAAGGCTTTCCAGAGGAAGTGGGAATGGCCTGAGGACTCAAAACTGCAGAAATAGAGAGAGTTAGTGAGATAATGGCAAAGAGGATGAGTAGTCAAGGGGGAGATGATTACAGGTACAAAGGCCTGAGAGCAAAAGAGACTCTGGGGCATGGAAAGGTCAGCGTGAAAAGAGGGCAAGTGACAAGGGAGGGTGTGATATGCAGCGAGCCTGGGAATGTAGGACTGCTCCTTTGATGCACCCAAGTAAAATGTCAAATCAACAGTGTGTTCTATGGGTCAGAAACTCAAAGGGGATTTCTGGGATGGAGAGAAAAATTATTGAGTCATCTGAATCAAGGTGGTCATGAAAGCCCTGGGTGGGGATAACATAACCAAGAGATGTAATTCTTGGGCTGCACTTTAGAATCTTCTGGGAGGCTTTTAAAAATCCCAATGGCCAGACTGTCCACACAACTAGTTAAATAAAAATCTCTGGAAAAAAAAAATCTCTGGGAGATCCCAGAATCATTATTTTTTAAGGCTACCCACGTGATTCCCCAGGTGCACCACTGGCTGGAGGGAAAACATGGAGCAGAAAGTGAGTGCTAGAGGGGCACCTGGGTGGCTCAGTCGGTTGAGCAGGCTTCGGCTCAGGTCATGTTCTTGCGGCCCGTGAGTTCGAGCCCTGCGATGGTCTCTGTGCTGACAGCTCCGAGCCTGGAGCCTGCTTTGGATTCTGGGTCCTCCCCTCTCTCTGCCCCTCCCCCACTTGGGTTCTGTCTTGCTTGGTCTCTCAAAATTAAATAAATGTTTAAAAAAATTAAAAAAAGAGAAAATTAGTGCTAGAAAGAAGAGTTGAGAATTCTTATATTTATGGCCTGGTGGAGGAGGAGGAGGAAAAAGGAGATAGAGAAGGAATGGCCAGGAGATCCATGGAAAATCAGGAGATTGTTGAGCTACAAAAGTCAAGACGAAAAGGAAATTGTCACCAGTGCTGAATGAGTCTGAGTTAAATAGGTAAGGACTGAACGCATCCTTTAGGGCCAACACAGATTGGTCAATGGCAACCTTCTCGGGAGCTGTTAATGGTGTGATGGAGTCAGAAGCTGGATGACCCTGAGGACAGAGGTGGGGGTGAAGTACTGAGGATGGCTTTTAGAAATGTGGCTGCAAAGTGGACGTGTTTTGAGGAGATCATGGGGTAAAGTTTTATTTTGGTTTTGTAAATGACTACTATCTGAGCATATTTGAAAAATAAAAGAGAACAGCAGCTCTGATCTACAAGTTCCAATAGCATGCATGTCCCGACAAGTGGGGAAATGAAAACCCAGACATAGGTGAAGGGGCCAGAATTTGATAGGAAGAGGGGACGGGTCCTCTATTGTAACAGCAGGGATGAGAGGTGGTGTGGGAGACAGATAAGTACATTTCTATGTGCCGGAGTAGGAAGAGGGTGCAAGTTTCATCTTGCGTATGAAAGCAACTCAAAAATTCCTTATTAACCCATGTCCCTAGTTTGGCTTCAGAAGGTATTTTTCTCATAAGGACAGTCTTATCCTTGGGCCGCTGTCCCTGTGTGATAATTATGTTATTGGCTGGCATTTCCTACAATAGTCCCTGCTCATATAACCAACACTGATTCGTTAAATCATGTAAGCAGGAGGGGCTCCTGGGTGGCTCAGTCGGTTGGGCGTCCGACTTCGGCTCAGGTCACGATCTCACAGTCCGTGAGTTCAAGCCCCACGTCAGGCTCTGTGCTGACAGCTCGGAGCCTGGAGCCTGCTTCACATTCTGTGTCTCCCTCTCTCTCTGCCCCTCCCTTGCTCATGCTCTGTCTCTCTGTGTCTCAAAAATAAATAAAAACGTTAAAATAATTTTTTAAAAAATCATGTAAGCAGGAATGATTCCTTAGGTGACTAATTAGGGATGTTACACCTGAAGTTAAAACACATACACTTATCCAACAAAGGGGTGTGTGGTGCCCCCACCCCCCGGTGCCAAATAGTGCAATGACTACTGAGAACAGCAAACAGAAAAGCAAACAAGACAGAATTTCAAATTCCCTCTCACCACACCCTTATCCCAAAAGTCTCATCATCTAGACAGAAGGCTAATGACTAGTGAGTCACTTATAATGATTAAAGAGTCAAATCGCTGCACACATACTCTAAACTCTTCAGCTTTGCTGTTGTTGTTTGAAAGGCACTATTGAGTTTCTTTTCTTTTATTAAAAATTGTTTAATGTTTATTCATTTCTGAGAGAGAGAGAGAAAAATCACAAGTGGGGGAGAAGCAGAGGCAGAGAGAGGGAGACACAGGATCCGAAGCAGGCTCCAGGCTCTGAGCTGTCAGCACAGAGCCCGATGTGGGGCTCGAACCCACAAACCATGAGATTGTGACCTGAGCTGAAGTCAGAAGCTTAACCGACTAGCCACCCAGGCACCCCTCAAAGGCACTATTGCAATACAAGAGGCTTCATATGTGGTAGCTCTTTCAGACACGGTAGCTTTTGAAAACAAGAAAGTTCTAGGAAATGTGTTAACCTAAACACCAAAAGCCTTTATTATCAATGTCTGTTGAAAAGGAGGACAGTAGTTTTATGTTCCTCCAGAAAATCAGACAAAAATTACTTATTCATGGAATTATAAAACCTCCTGGTTGGGATGATCCTTCCAGGTCATCTTCTCCAGTCTCCCACCTAAAGGTTGAGTCTCCTCTGGCTTGAGGAGAAGATGGCTGGAGGCTGATGATAAAAGACTGGGGGTGGGGGGTTATGGACAGGGGCTGGGGCCAGGGGAGGGGCCTCAAGGGCGAATGTTAGGGAGATCACACTCTTAGTGCACAGACCATCCCTCCTCCCACACACACATATACAGGACTTTCTTTCATTCTGTTTTCCTTCTTTAGCCCAGTTGGGATTGGAGTCAAGAGAAAATGATGATTCATTTTTGCAATACAAAAAGATAGATATATTTTCCTGTATTGTACTTATGGTGCTTTCCATATAAACACTTCATATTAATAACTGAATAAAACAACAACCCAAATAACCTTCTCTGCCAATTGGTAAGTAAACTACCAGAGTGTAAACGAACTACTTCATGCCCTCTTCCCAAAGAGATCAGGACGGTTTACAAAATGAGCTTGGTCCTATGTACCATGAATTGTGCTAGAAAAATCAAAGATAAATATGATTATTCCTGCCCCTGGAAGTTCATGGTCTATTAAAATTACAGAGACCAAATATTTCCAACCCAGTGATAAGTGCTGCCCTAGATGTATGGTGTGGTGATGGGTAGGTGGGTGTGGCCTGGCTGATGTGGGTAACCACAGGGTCCAGACTGGCCACAGGAGCACAGAGCAAATGCCAAGACAAGGAGGAAATGCAAACATTGAGTGGGAGGCCATGGGTTGGAAAGCCAGAGAAGTGAGCCTATACCAGTGATGACAAGGAGGGCCTAAGGTAGATGCCAGGAACTAAATAAAACACAGGCCAAAAACTCAAACCCTCAGGGTACTGAGACCTGGGTGCTACGGTTCAAAGAGATGCAGGAAAACATGTGGGTGAATACTGGAAGCAGGGGCTCTTGCCCAGTTTTGGCTTCCTGACCCTTCCCAATGTTTGGCACAGACAGAATTGGCTTCATTGGAAACAGCAGGGTAGACAGATGAGAAAAGAGTATTTAGAAGTAAAAGAAACCAAGGAATTCAGAGAAAAGTTCCTGGTGATCCTAGATGAAGAAGATGTCTTAGAAGTGCAGAAGGCCTAGGGCCAAGATCTTTAGGAAGATGACTATGGGTATGTCTATCACGGATGAGGCCTGAGATACTATGCAGTGAGCACTCTGTGTGGAGAGATGTTTCAATAGCCTTTGACTCTGTATGTAAGATTCAGTTATGGACTAAACTGTGTGTATTCACCACACACTATTGGCTGTTAATACTCCCAGGTGCTGACATGTGTAATAAAGTTACACCAGTCTACAACCTTGAGACTAAGAAATGGAAGGAAAATTCATTTGACAGATCAGATAATTCTTTTTTTTTTAATTTTTTTTTTCAATGTTTTTTATTTTATTTTTGGGACAGAGAGAGACAGAGCATGAACGGGGGAGGGGCAGAGAGAGAGGGAGACACAGAATCGGAAACAGGCTCCAGGCTCCGAGCCATCAGCCCAGAGCCCGACGCGGGGCTCGAACTCACGGACCGCGAGATCGTGACCTGGCTGAAGTCGGACGCTTAACCAACTACGCCACCCAGGCGCCCCAGATCAGATAATTCTTAACGGGATAAAAGAAAGATATGCTCTGGTTCCCCTTTATTTTATTTTTTTTAACTTCTTTGAAGTGTTTTTGTTGTTGTTGTTTTTGAGAGAGAGAGAGAGATAGAGAGAGAGAGAATAAGTGGGGGAGAGTCGGGGGGGGGGTCCAAAGTGGGCTCTATGCTGACAGCAGAAGAGTTTATTGAGGGGCTTGCATTCATGAACTATGAGATCGTGAACTGAGTTGAAGTCAGACACTTAACCAACTGAGCCACTCAGGTGCTCCTCCCCCTTCTTTTTAATGTGTCCATTAACAACTTGATTTGGGAGGAGGGGGGATGAGCTAGATGCCCATATATGCCCATATATACGCAGCAAAAAACAGAAAGTTAAGAGTTCTCTTAGATGCCAATGACATGGCTTTATCATTATGAACTACCAATGTTTTTCACAGACATTAAATACCCATTTTTATTATCACCATTAAGACAGGCTTTGGCTCTACTGTGCTAAAACTGAAGTTATTTTAGGAAGATTCTTAACAGAGCCAATAACCCCAGAGCAATTAGCTGCATTGATGTATCTAGATGGACAGTCCACATCTATTTTGTCTTGAAGAGTAGTATTCCAAGGAGCTAAATTTACCAAATCCAGACCTTGTATGGGTGTTTTTGTCTAGGCTCAAATAACCATAGCCATGCCTCATGACAAAGAACTGTAGCGTCTCAACTTTCCATTTTTCTATGAATTGCCACAGACTCAAAGTTACTTTCCAAGTGAAATCTTGGCCCTGGTTGCAGGGACTTTCCAGCTCTCTTCAATCAAAACTGGAAATGGCCTTCCATTCAGGCAGATGTTTTTTGTTTGTGTTTGTTTGTTTGTCATGATGCTTCAGTTCCCAGTGTAGGGAGATGATCCTTTCTCATGCCTAGCAGTTGAGAACAGGCCCATCCCAGCAACCTGTTGAGAGAGACCATCTTGAACTCACTGTCAGAAAACCCTTGCAAACCTCTGGTAAAAGAGGTAATTCCTAAAGAGAATTAATCTGGCAACCCAGATTTCCTCTAGGTTCTGTGGAATTTAATCTTAGCTTAAAGCAAACAAGCCAGCAGAGCAAGCTTTGGTGTGGTGCCAGAAGAACCACTGTAAAAAGAAGTCTTGAAGAAGGACATGGCTATGTTTAATATGAAGGTGATATTGATGAGTATTTGCTATTCATTACAGTGCAACTTTTGCAGGGAAATCCACCAAAGATTTCTCTCCTTGGGAATCCAAGTGTGTGTGCATGCACGTGCCTCTGTGTGTGTGCACACCACTCGAAACAATTTAATTATGGTGAATAATTTCTGAAAAGTGTATAAAACAACAGAGTTTGGCAAATGAACAATCTTGTGAAGCCCCATCCAAGCCAAGCACACCTCTCCTCCCTCCTTAATACTCTCTCTGCCCCTGGAAGGTAACTAGTATCTTAACTCTTATTATAATCACTCTTTTGCTTTCCTTTATAGTTTTGAACTTACGTATGCTTCCTCAGCAATACAGTTTTCTAAACACACATACTGTTTTAAAATTTTTTTAATGTTTATTTATTTTTGAGAGAGAGAGAGAGAGAGAGAGAGAGAGAGAGAGAGAGTGAACAGTGGAGGGGTAGAGAGAGGAGACACAGGATCCAAAGCAGGCTCCAGGCTCTAAACTATTGGCACAGAGCCTGATGTGGGGCTCGAACTCACAAACCATGAGATCATGACCTGAGCCAAAGTTGGATACTTAACCAACTAAGCCACCCAGGCTCCCCACACACATACTGTTTTATACACATTATATATATCGATATTATGTTAAGATTCATTCATGCTCCCGAATGTACCTGTAGTTTGTTCATTTTCACGCTTATAGGTTATTCCCATGTCTCAAAGTGCCACAATTTATTTACCCATTCTACATTTGGTACGTATATACATAATTCCCTTTTAGGAGTTAGTGAGAACAATGGTGTTCTTGACAGTCTTATATATGAAATAGTTTCTTTGGTATACACACTTTAAATACCGTTTATGGCTTCTGGGTTAAAAATAAATAAATATTCTATATATACATTATGTATGTATATTTACTTATTTATATAAAAATTTCCTCTAGAAATATATATGTATATATTTATATATATACTAATCCTCTAGAAATATCTATATGTATATAGATATATATATCCTCTAGAAATATATATGTATACATATATATATACATACATATATATACACATTCATATATATATACATATATATACATATATGTATGCATATAAATTTCTAGAGGATATATCTATATATATACATATATATATTTCTAGAGGATTAGTATTCAGTATATTTGGAATGACCTATTTTGCTTCTCTTAATCAATGGATTGGTTTTACCACATTGGTTCTATCACTCCTGCAATCATGCTTCCTTCTTTGCATTGGTCACTAGAGAACTAAAAGCTACACTTACTGTCACCTGTGCTCTGCAGAGGGAGGTTTTGAAGTCGGGAAGTGTCTCTGGGGTTGCTGTAGGAAGAAGGTAGGAAAAAGGGGGCACCTGTCCTATCCTTGTTCATCCAAGCAGAGTAGTTTTTACTATTAGGAAATATTATGGGCACACAAACAAGTACAGAGGAGAATACACAATTGTTTCTATCCACTGTACATGCTAGTTTTCCAAACACATTTTTATTTTAAGAAAAACTTCCATAGACTTAAAAAAAAAAGGTGTGTGTGGGGGGGAACCTCTGATCTCTGATCTAACTCACATACGGGAAAAAGCACAGGGCTGGGATCGGAAGACCTGACTTGGTTAATCTGGGCTTGGTGTAAGTCACTTCGCCTCTCTGACCCTGCTTAGTCCTTAGTACAGTGAGGCTCAGTTGATTAGATGATACAGTCACTGAAAGAAATTCAATGAAGAGTCTTTCATAAAATTCTGAAGAGACTCAACGATAGCATAAAGGGAACATCAGAGACTACTGTGGCCTAGACTCTGGAGTCTGCACCAATAGATGCAGAGAAATTAATCTATGCACCTTGTTTAGGAATCCTGACATTAATATTTGACCGAGATTTTTGTTCTAATTATTTGAAACCTTTTGATCTATGACATAGGTGAATTTTTTTTGCTGTTTAAATTCATATGGTTCAGGTAAATTTTAATGTAATACTTAAGCACATGGATTTGAAGCCAAGTAGACTGAATTCAAGTTCAATCCCTCGAAAGCTTAGGTGCCCTGTTCATTAGATAGGGTAATAGTCATACCAACTACATTTGGTGGTTATAAAGATTAAAGGCAAAATGCTCAGCACCCAGTAAGTACTAGCTGATATCAGACTATTCTAATTCACAGTCTACTCTTCTCCACTGATCCTGTCATCATCTTGGACAACATTAATATCTATGTTGACATCCGACACTCAACTGCCTGTGTTTTTAATCTCTTCCTTCCATTGACATCCATCTCCTCTCCACTTCAGGTACACGACTACTCCACAGTCCTTATTATCAACTCGCTGTCACCTCCAGAATATCCTAACTGAGAGTCACAATTTTCCCTCCATTTTTTTAAAACACAGCTATATCAGTTAGGGAACACTAGCTGCTGTAGCAGATAAAACACAAAATGTCAGCATCTTATGACAACAGAAATTAATTTCTGACCCTCTTAAAGTCCCCAGTGGGTGCCGCTGATTAGTAGGCAGCTCTCATCCAAGCAGCAATTCAAGGATGCAGGTTCCTTCCATCTGTGCCTCTAACATCCTCACCGTGTGGCTTCCAAGGCTGATAAAGAGAGGAAAGCCAATGGTATATTGCATGAGGAAGTTTTTATGGATCAGGCCTAGAATTGGTGCCCAACAGTCCACTAGCCAGAACCCAGACACATGTTCACAAGAAAGACAAGGGAAAATAATCTGTGGTCTAGTCAGATAAAAAAAAAAAAACAAAAAAAAAAAACCAGGCTTGATAAATAGCTAGTCAGTCTCTGCGATTCCCTTATCTCACCTAATCTTCTATTTTCAGCCTCATTGAGATGTGGAATCCTTTAATCCTACTTCCTCCTGACAGCCCTCTCCCCAGTCTTCCTTGCCTTGTCCAGCCTACTCCCCATGACTGAACACCTGAACCCTTTCCATGCCAATAACTCCTTTACCCTCTTGTCATTTTCTTACACATATTTGCAAAAGTACCAACCACAGATCAATGTAACCACTCTCATTCTCAGCTCCGGTAACTAGGTTGCTGGCTGCTCTTAGGAAAGCATACACACACACACACACATACACACACACTCACACACACACACGCACACACACATGCACACGAGACCAGGGGCATTGGCACCACTAACATTCATATTTCCCAACATCATCCAGGCCCCTGGCGTTACTACGTTATTTCTAATAATTCTAATATTCCACATAGTTCTGATCATTTCTTGTCCTCTTTTCCCACAGTGGCTACAGCAGTCTGTAATCTCTCTAAACTGATTGCTATCTATCTTCCCAGTTAAGGTTCAGTATATAACCACTTCAAACATGACAGGGAAGACAGAAGCTAGCATCCTGGGTCCACAGAGATCAGTCACTACATTGCCTTAAAAGGTAAAAGTGCTCCCCTAAGCAATGTATTCCTAAAGCGTTTGTGCAGGGAGTGTCTTGGGGGCCCTCTCAGGGGACATGTAGTTAAAGGTGTGGGTTTGTGAACCTTACTGGACAAATCCATCCTAATAAGTCTTTGAATTCTTTCTTCTCCATTATAATAATGAAGTTCCAGCAACTTATTTTCATTTAGCATGGCCCATTACTGTATCTAGGTTTTATGCAGTTAAGCAAATAGGCAGAATATACTGAACCAACACATTGAATTCAGAATCTCTGGTTGGTTCACGCATATTACAAATTCAGTCGTGTTTAGAATTATGTTCCTCTCTCCTTGATCTTGTGTGTTCAGAATTCTCTCCTGCTGACCTTTGCTAGATCTTGCCGAAATAATTAGCAAATTCTCATAATTCGATTTGGCATGAAAATAATCTCCTGGGCTTAGTTTTGTAATTGGGGGTGATACACTCTGGGATAGTACTCTAAAGAAGCTGGCAGGGTTTGGGGACATGGGTACAGCTGAGAAAGAGGGGAATTGTCTCCTTAATCAGTCATTGTGATGCTTTTACTAGGAAAAACGGCTTCATCAGATGGGGGAAAGGGCTGTTCTGCATGCAGAGCAAAGAAGGTTCAGGGGAAATTGAGGGCTTAGAGGACTCTAAACCATCTGTGATGGATAATTTGATGTGTCATCTGGACTGGACCATAGGATGCCCAGATACATGTTCAGACACTATTCTGTGGTGTGTCTGTGGGAGTGTTTCTGGACATTAACATTTGAATCAGTAGAGTGAAGCAGATTGCCCTCCCTAACGTGAGTGAGCCTCATCGGATCCACTGAAGGCATGAATAGAACAAAAGGGCCTTTTTTTTCCTTTGGTAAGAGAGTAAGGGAGAATTCACTCTCTCTGCCTGTCTTTGAGTTAGGACATTGGTCTTCTCCTTCCTCAGCCAGACTAGAACTTACACTTTTGGTGGTACTGGGCCTCCAACTTGCTGACTGCAGATCTCAGGACTTCTTAGCCTCCATAATTGTGTGAGCCAATCCCTTATAATCAGTCTTTCTCAATCTCTCTCTCTCTGAACTTGATATTCTCCCTGTTACAGATGTCCAGTTCAAACAGAAGCATCCTGTCCATGGAACATGATTTCTTCGAGCTTTCTATAAAACTGTATAGCAGCTGTTACTTGGTCCCCCCAAGCCTTGCCTTCACAGGACACTCCATTTCAGGTGACCATGGCTGATAATTAACTCTATGCCATGATCTACTCAAGTCCCTTTGGCCAGGTAAGCAACTGATCCCACACTTCCCCATTTCCCTGTTGTTGCAGGCCAATTTCTGTATAAATCCAATTCCTTTGGCCACAAATAAAGGGGATCCCTCACTTGCCTAACTTGAGAAATCAGAAATCCCAAGGGAGTGTGGCTTCAGGTTCGTTATTTCAAGGGCTTGAATACAACCCAGAGGACCAAGTGCTTTTTAGCCTTCTACTCTGCTATCCCCAGCACAGCAGCTTCGCCCTCGGAGCAGCTCTCTTGCTGGTCACAGGACGGCTGTTGCAGTTCCAGAGAGCACATGCAGATATCACAAAGCCCAACAGAAGAACAAGGAAAACTTTTCCCAGAAGTACCCCTACTGCATATCTTATTGGCCAGGATTAGGTCACAATCTGTGCCTGAAATGATCACTGACAGCAAGAATGGAATATAACTACTCAGAAGTTATCTTTGAGCTAGAGATAGGACCATCTTCCCCAGGCATATGGCTATACAGAGAAGGAGAGACAGCAGGACAAAATCAGGGCTCTGTTGGCAAAGAAGAAACAGGGAATTCAGGCTGACTGGGTAACCAATAGTGTCTGCATCAATGATGATGATGATGGACAAAGGATAGAAAATGGTCAGCACCTGAGTTTTTATTCTTGCCACCCAGCGTCCTACCTGATGACAGATGAGACTGTCATTCAGGAAAGCGGCCAACATTGGGGTAGAAAGATGGATCAGAGAGGACAAGGGACTCATCACTTCCACAACAGACAACACCCCCATATCCAGAGTGAGCAGAGAAAGATAATTTCCCTGTGAGGAAGGACAGTTAGGTCTCAGTGCTGCCCTGGAGAAAGCTCTCAAGCTAGTCTAGAACCCCAGTGGTCCAGACCCAAGAGAATAAGGCTGATTACCCCTACCATGGAGCCTCCTACTCCCACTTACAAGAATATTTATAATCTTATAGTTCATCCAGAGGAAACAGTGTCCCCATATTAACCATAAAAAACAAAACAAAACAAAAAAACACGAATGTACATAGCACAGAACTCTTAGGCTGTGGGACAGAGCCCAGTCAGGTGCCCAAGAGAAATTTCTTGGCTTCTCTCGTACCCTCAGTTGATTCCCAGAAGGCAGCAGTCGCCATCCAGAAAAGAATGAGTCATCATACTTTCAAAGTAAATGAGGAGAAGAAAAGATGGGGAATGACTGGAAGAAATGAAAACCTGTTCCTCTTTGCAAACATCCTTCACCTTTCTCCTTTATCCCTTGAGATTTTGTAGCCCCAGCATGCCTTTGAGGTTCACCTGTATACACCTGGGGGCCAGGGAGAAGATGATGAAACAGAGGTGGAAGCCTAACAAAGAGTATGACCAGCTCCTGAGGACAGACTGCAGGTGTCTGACATGTTTGTAGAGCTTGGGGAACCACTCACATCTTCATGTGGAAGCTACCCTGAATCCTGTGTTCTGTGTGGCTGGCAGGGTGACGAGGACGACGTGTCCACGCAGCCTCCCCGTGCCACCTCCAGGCACAGCAATGTGGGGCCAAGACTGCTGTGCTCTGGGCCGAGCCCAGATGCTCACACCAGGCGATGCTGTGACAACGGGTCAGTCTCTGGAGGCCGCTTCCACTGAGCCCTTGCAGCCCCCCGCAGACAGAGAGCAGAATTTGCCATTTTGCCCGATGTCCTTGTGAACTCACCCGTTACCCTCCCCACCTCTGCCCTCAGCCCTCGCCTCACGCTCCCCTCCGGAGACTCTCAACATCCCAACCTCTCTGGAGTGCTCAGGGTAGCTGTTCTGCATTCATCACCTGATTTTGGTTTTCCATCCTCGAGACGGTTCCGAGAGGTGGCTGGGCGTGTGGTACAATGATTCTGGCTGTGCAGGTAGGGATGTGCGGCTCAGGGGGGAGGTGCCTTCTGTTCCCCCAGATCACACACCAGATCACCTTGTCCTTCCAGCACTCGAGGGCGCCGCAGGATTTATGGTACCGGGAGAGAGTCAAAATCTCCAAATACTGGTGCCGCAACTGGAAAAGGTTTTGGAGGTGGCTGGCCCTATTTTTAGTAATGAAGAGTAAGAGGCACCGAGGAAGACTTGAGCAGGTAGGGGGAACCCGGGGCTCCGGCTGCTCCCTGCCCTCGAACTGCCTCTGCTTTGGAGCCCTTTTATTTCAGAGTCCATTCTCTTTTACCAGGGGAAAATAATTAAGTGTATGAGCAGTAACTCCTGATTTTGAAGCCCTTCAATTTAAAGCCATGGGGAGGAAATAATTAAATTGAATCCAATTCACAGCATTTAAAACGCCGATATACACCAGGGCCTTCTCCCCCCACCCCACCCCCTGCACCCCCGCCTTCTTTCCAGTGTGTTTATGAACAGAATTAATCATCAACGCGTTCACCTTAGCAACCCACTGAGCTGGAGTCAGAATGAAACATCCTGTGCAGCAAGAATCCACTCAAATATTCAAATAGAGGCTAACAGACTAAAAAATATTCCATCTAAATGCATAGAATATTTCCTGCATGAAGACAGATCACAGATCCCATCGTCCTGTAAGTTCTTGGGGGGGCGCTCGGCCTGGCCACTCGGGAGATTCTAAGTGCATCTCAAGAAGCTGAAGCAGAGTGTATGAATATGTGCCAGATCTGTACTTGGGGTTTTAAAAATGTTTGTGAGAGGTCAGTGTTTACTGGCCAAATTGAGCGTTTTGACCTTGTTTTCTATTTTTAAATGTCTGAGCCTCTCCCCTGTGTTGATATAAGCATCTGCTGTTGCCTTGGAGAATAAGCACGTCGCTTGTGGATATCTGACCGAGCAGGAAGGAAACCAGTCTGAGGAGTTAATTTTGCTGGCAGGGTTTAACCCAGAGGAAACCTGCTCTTCGGCCGCTTTCTCTGGCATCGCTTCTTTGACTGACAATCACGGGATATCCAACAAGCTTCGGAATCTACTTATAGGCTGTAGAGGCCACACAGGGGTGGAGACGGAGGGAATGGAAATAAAGCTTTTTATACATTATGTCACTGAATTCTTCCACTGGCCCTGGGGAGTAGGTGATGTCTCCATTTTACAAATGAGGAAACTGTGACTTAAGAGAAATTAAGTGGTTTGCAAAAGGTTAAAAGGATAAATAGAGGGGCATAACTCGGTTCAAATTCCAGAGCTCTTTCCACCATATGACACTAGCTAATATCCTCATTTATTTTGTTTTTAATTATTGTTTGTTTGTTTGTTTGTTTATTTATTTAGAGCATGAGCAGGAGAAGGGCAGAGAGAGACAGAGGAAGATAGAGAATCCTAAGCAGGCGCCACACTCAGCATAGAGCCCGACGCAGGGCTCAAACTAACAACCCTGGGATCACGACCTGAACTGAAATCAAGAGTAGGTCGCTTAACCTACTGAGCCACCCAGGCATCCCAGTTCTCATTTACTGTGAAAGTATGATGATTTGTCCTTTTCTGGAAGGTAACTGGTACCCTCTTGGAATCAACTGAGGGTGTGAGAGAAGTCTCTTGCCTCCCCAGTGGGCACATAACTGGGCTCTGTCCCACAGCCTAAGATCTCAGCCAAACCTGGTGGCCACTCCGCCCATGGGCACATCACGCAATGGAAGACAGGGAGAGGGCATGGCTCTCACACTCAGCCCTGCAAACATGTTCCCTGGATCTGAGGACCAACTCTAAGCACCCACCCTCGGCATTAATGCCTGGATTATTTCTCTTTCTGTTCTGCACAAGTTTTCTGTGCATCTCCTCCTCTGCATCCAAGTGGCCCCACCTCTGGCTGAGAACACCCTGCCTCTGGCTTTCTGCATAGGTCATCTTCCCCGGCTCAAGCTCAGCAGCAGTACCCCTTCTTGGGAAGCATTACCCCTGTATCTTAGCCCTCAGGGCCGGCCCTCTTCTCAGAACAATGCTAGATGTCTTCCTTGTGCCATCTTAATCCTCACACCCACCTTGACAGTGTCTAAGCAAGATGAAGAAACAGATTCACATCGTGATGTGCCTTTACTTCCTGCCTTACAACTGCAACTCCTGTCCACCTCTCCAGCCTCATCTCCTACCGGGCTCCAAACACTCTGGCCTTCTTCTCATCCCTCGAGTACACCAAGCTTGCTCCTGGGTTAGAGACTTTGTACTTGTGTTCCCTCAGCCTAGACCCTTCCATCACCTCACGCCACAGTCTTCCCAAAGCCAGAATATTCCTTGTCGTTCACGTCTCCGCTCAAATTCCCCCTCTAGGCAGACCTTCCTGCACACACTAAGTAGTTTCCTTACCCAAATGCCCACACTTACTACCTAACATAAGCGCCTGTTCTAATTTCTTGATGGCACCTGCCACCATCTGACATCACCCCGCTCATTGATTTCATTGTGCGCTTATCACCCACACGCCCCACTGGATGTGTGCTTGGGGATCACGACGACCTTGTTTCCCGCTGGTTCTTCCGTACCCAGGACGGTGTCTGACTCCATAAGTATTTGCTCAACGGATATGAAAGAAAGAAGGAACAAAGGAGGATAGAAGAAGGACAAGGGGAAGTGATGGCTCCAGTGCTGTTATGTGGTGCTCTATCATCTTCGACGTCCTTTGGTGTGCATCATCTTGTTTGACTTCCATAAGAGTAACTCCCATCTAGGTAAGATAATCCCCATCGACAGACAGAAATGCCCATCGGTAGTACTCAGTACCTTCAAGCACTGTGTTCAAAAATGGAATCGAATGCCAAGTGAAAAGAGAGAGCGAGAGTATTACACGATAAGTTGCAGAGGCAAGATCTAAACTCAAGTAGCCTGACTCCAGAGCCCATGCTCTTAACCTGTACACAAAGGCCACAGATTCAGAGAAGTGTCTTATACATGATAAGGGACTCAGAGATTTTGAATCTTTGAGTATCAGATTCCAGACCTTTGCTGCCCTTGCTTTTCCTTCCATAACACACCAAGTACCTAGTTAAGGAACTGGAGGGTAGCAGAGGAAGGGGAGTTTGTGAAGAAGGGAGAGGCCAGGATGTAACTTCCCCCAATTCCACCATGGACTAGATGTCTTCCCTTTGCCCTTCCAAATCCACTCTCCATCTTTCTCCACCCTGCTGTGTCCTGGGAGACTGATCTGCAAGGATGACACAAAAGAGCACCCTTGCCCTCTTGCTTCCTGCTGAGTTCAGCCATCAGAGAACATTGGGAAAAAAGTGCCAACTTGTGGCGGAGGGAGGAGGAAAGTTATCTAATCCCTTCTTCTTGGGGAGGGCAACAGTCACATCTCGTGTAGGGCAGCCCTCTCCTCAAGGCTCCCGTTTCTTCAGTCTGGGGGCAATAAGAGCATCCCTCTGTGACTAGCCTCAGGCCCCTGTACTTTCTGCTATCTCTGGCGGTTTCCCCACACCCTCCCCTGCCTTCAAAACCTATGTCTGTACTCAAGTCTCTCCTCAAGTGATCCCCGTGTGTGCCTTCCATTTGTGTCCCATTAGAACTTGACTTACCTACTGCACTCAAAGTCTCCCAGTGAGAGACTTTATCTGGCAAGTCTTCTGTTCTATGGACCCAGAGCAAGTGAATGGCCCATACGTGTTCCCTGATAGACAGTTCTATTTGGTGCACAGGCAGGTTCTTCACTTCCATTTCTTTGTTTGCTAGAGGGAATACAGCTCTTGGGACTTTTCCTTCTGACCCAGGTGATTTCTCCATTAGGAGGCCAGTCTTTCATGAACTCCCACTTTTGAGGATCAAGTAATTGGCCCTTTGCCTTCTACAAATTTAATTTTCAACAGATGTTTTTGTTACTCCTGTAACTGTTATGGGGACTATATACAGTCTTATGTCTATCTGAAACTATATCAATTTAATCATTGTTTCCTGATTCTCTCTTCCAACAGGGGCCACAATAGCTATCTTATTCACTCCTGAATCTCTAGAGCCTTGAATGTCCAGAACTTGGTACATGGTAGCTTCAAAAAATAACTGTTCATGAATTGAGAGACTTAAGTGTGTTTTGGTGATTAAGGAATGGGGGAAGGTCCCTGTGGTACCAAGAGTCCATTTCTTTAGGCTACGGAAAGAGTCATGTAATTTCTACCACCTCGGGAAAACATAGTGAATACGCATTTAGTGGGTGGGCCAATGAAGAGGTATATAGGCATTTCCCAAGGCTTTCATTCATACTAGGCAAGCCAATGCTGTTCTAAGTACCAGCCATACTTGTGAATGAGGAAATACAATTTAGGAATGGGGAAAACAATCGAAAGAGGGTTCTGAGCCCCAGATCTTAGTCTGTTACCCCAGCATGTACAGACCACAGGGTAAGCTGTTGCTCGAGGTGACTTAAGAACAAGGGTTGAATATGTCCTAAACTTAGATTGTGGTGATGTACAATTCTGTGAATATGCCGACAATCATGGCATGGTACGCTTTCCATGGATGAATTGTATGGTAAGTGAATTACATTTCAATAAAGATATTTTTTTTAATTTTTTACATTTATTTTTTGAGAGACACAGAGAGACAGAGCACAAGTTGGGGAGTGGCAGAGAGAGAAGAAACACAGAATCCGAAGCAGGCTCCAGGCTCCGAGCTGTCAGCACAGAGCCCGATGCAGGGCTCGAACCCACAAACTGTGAGATCATGACCCAAGCCGAAGTCAGACGCCCAACCGACTGAACCACCCAGGTGCCCCAATACAAAAGGAGCCCAATCAACCTGGTTATTGAACTATGTTTCAGTGTGGCACATGTATTCTTAGCAAGGGGAAGCAATTCACTCTAAGACTATACATTGGAATCAGAAGATACAGGTAATTTATTATCAAAAAGGATAAACATATTTTTAAAAAGTAAGCAAGAGGCACTCAGAGTGGTTACAGCCTCAAACATTAATTTTTACAAATGAGTCAAGCGACTTGCTCAAGGTTGCACAGCTAGCTAGGAGCAAATCTGGTCTGAACCCACCGGTCCCTGGCCACCAGGGCATTGTCCTTCCTTCTACACCAGTGGTAACGCACAGTGGTGAAAGTTGGGGAAAAATGTATTTCTGAATTCAAAAAAGAGAGGATAAATAAATTCCAGAAACTATAGATCATTAAATATGACATCAATCTGAATCCAATTCTAAAATGGATTTTAAAATATGTGGTGTGTGAGCCTTTAGAACAGCAAGGATTATTACATGACGTCAGCATGGATTATTAGGAAGGAGACTCATAAAACTGTTCTACCTACTTTATGAAAAAGGTTCCAGTAGATTGGGGGACGATATAAATGCTTATTTTACTTAACTGAAACACTTGATACATTCTTTCATGTTTTTTTCTGCAAACAAGATGCAAATGTGACCCAGATAATGGTGAAGTTGGGAATAAGCATGCAGACATGGTAAGCTGTCCATGTGAAAACTATACACTGGCGTTAACTGAAACATTCGTATAATCTTGGGCTGCATTAATAGCAATAGGGATCAGTGCATTTTGTGCACATCTGGCATTTAAGACAGACATTGACACGATGGGATATCTTTGCAAGAAGGTGGCCAGTGGGGGTGGTGGGGTTTGTCTCTGAACAACATGCCATGGCTCACATGACGACTGGTTGGAAGAATGAGTGCCCCTTCTCCGGGAGAAGAGACTTGGGAAATTACAGTAACTGTCCTCAAACACTTCAGAGTTGCTATGCAGAGATGGGTCGCACCTAGTCCACGAGGCTTCAGAGAGAGAACTAGGTAGGGAGTGGTCTGATGGAGAAGGAGGTCTGGGTGGAATGCAGGAAATCAAAGCCACATTGACTGGCGTAACTGGTATCACTCTGTAATCCTGGCCTCAAGCCTAAGTCCTAAAAAATGTATCCCTAGATCGAGAGGTAGCTGAAGGCTAATTATTCAAATGATATGGTCTTGGATCTGTGCAAATCACTTTTACAGACATTATTTTCTATTATGTTCTCAGGTTACACAGGGGATAATCCATACAAAAATAAATTTGTGCATTTATTGGAAAAATATGATTGCAGATATGTCCCACATATAGCTTCTTGTTCCCTAGGTAATTTCCTTTTGACCTAATTACAAGATAAACCTTACTTCCCTTCAATGACTGAAGACCTCTCGAACCTGATTGTCTTCCCACATGGCCTGTCTTGCTGAAAGGTAGCAACACCCACCTGCCGTGCACTCTAGACTGTCTCCGTATCTTTGTCACTGAGTTCTCCCAGTTCATGGCTGTAACACACCCACCCAGCTTCTCCTGGGGCTACTATCTTGGTTTCAGTAGAGTAAATGATATCTAAGACAGGCAAGAAGGTCATCTCTTCACTAAGATCTTCTCACAATTGCCTCAAAAATGCCTCCTCAGTGAACACTAGGCTGGCTACCCTACTCCAGATTCTCAGCCTGTCTGCCACCCGCACGCCTCCCTGTACCGTTTACCCTGCTCTACCTTTTCTCTTTTTTCCATATAACTTACTACCTTCCAACATACTATGTAATTTATTTACTTACACTTATTACTATTGACTTCTTTTTTTTTTTTTTTTTTTAAATTTTTTTTTTCAACGTTTTTTATTTATTTTTGGGACAGAGAGAGACATAGCATGAACGGGGGAGGGGCAGAGAGAGAGGGAGACACAGAACCGGAAACAGGCTCCAGGCTCCGAGCCATCAGCCCAGAGCCTGACGCGGGGCTCGAACTCACGGACCGCGAGATCGTGACCTGGCTGAAGTCGGACGCTTAACCGACTGCGCCACCCAGTATTGACTTCTTTTTAAGTCTCATTTTAAAAGTCATTTAGCCTTGTCATTTTATTATGAGCTATTTCAATCATACAGAAAATGAAGAGACTATTATAATAACCATATGTGTAACCACAACCCAGTTTTGTTAAATCTTAACGTTTTGTTACTTTTACTTCACATATGTAATTTAAAAAGATATTTAAACCATTAGAGAGGCACCTGGCTGGCTCAGTTGGTACAGCCTATGACTCTTCACCTCCAAGGTGTAAGTTAGAGCCCCACATTGGGTGTAGAGATTACTTAAAATCTTTAAAATCAAAACAAAACAGGGGTGCCTGGGTGGCTCAGTCAGTTAAGTGTCCAACTTCAGCTCAGGGCATGATCTCGCGGTTGATGAGTTCGAGCCCCATATCAGGCTCTGCGCTGGTGGTACAGAGCCTGCTTGGGATTCTCTCCCTTCCTCCCTCTCTGCCCTTCCACACTTGTGCTCTCTCTCTCAAAATAAATAAATAAGCCTAAAAGAAATCAAAACAAAACAAACCATTAGAGAAGTAGATGATGCATCCCGCATAGTCCTCTCTTCCTTCCTTCTGGAGGCAACCACTTCCTAAACATAGTGGATCTCCTTCCTCTGCATACTTTTAGTTTACTGGCTATGACGTATCCAGAAATAATACTGGGCTACACATATTTAACATTATAAAATGGATATCATGCTGCACAAATTATTTGGAAGCTTACTATTTTATACAATTGTTTCTGATACTTGTTCATACTCATCCATGGAGCTCTAGTTCATCACATTTCTGTTTCCTCCTGTCTGAAGGTAAGCTTCATGAGCTCAGGAATATTTTTCTAATTCTTTTCAATGCTATATTCCAAGCACCTAGAACAGTGCCTGGTACAAAGTACACACTAAAAAAATATTCATGTGTATTTGTGGGTGAATGAATGGACAGTGCAAGTAACACATTAGGGAAAATGGTGAGGAGTATGACCTGGCTAAAGAGGTAGGATATGATTTAAAAAAAAAAAAAAGTACTTACATGACAGGACTCTCCTCTAGCTACAAATGAATTGAAACAAAATGAATTGAAATGAATATGCAAAAATCCAGGAAAAAATTCCAAAGTAAGAAGAAAAAGGAGGAAGAGGAGGAAGGGCAGGAGAAGAAGAAAAGGAGGAGGAAGGAGTAGAGGGGAAGGAGGAGGAAGGTGGAGAAGAAATCAAAGGAATTCCATATGCCAGAAATAAAGAAGGAACCCAGAGATGGAGAATTAAAGAGCTCTGGTGCTGCTGTAGCCCTGGGGGTGTCAGACAAGTATACTGGCTCTAGGCCCTGAGGTAAGGCTTTAGTGCATATGAAGGAACAGGAAACGTGGTCTGGACCCACCCAAGTATGGGGGTCAGGGGAGGATTGAACAGAAACCCCTGCATAAAACAGAGCCTCAAAGGGCTACCCTGACTGTGAAAGAGAAACTAACACCACCCTCTACTCCACAAGCCAGGGAAGAAAAAAGGAAATTTTCTGCCTGTCTGAGACAGCACATGGGTAGAAAAGAATGGTTCTCAAGGGAAGAAACCCCAACTTTGTGCTTCATGAATAGATGCAGTCAAACAAAATTACCCCCATTGTGCAAGAACCGCAAGCAAAGAGATTAACGTAAAATCTGGTCCTAGGCTACTGGAGTCCACAAGACGCTAGCAGAAGCTAACACACGACCATTCTGAAGGAAGTGTCTACAACCTGGTATGTGTGGGACTCCCAGAGAAAAACATCCCTCCTGCAGACAAGCTCACCCCACAAAATTATAAACTAGAGGCTAAAACAAGCTAGTAACACGAAAGATGATAACAGCATGATGAAACAGACGAGTTTGGAAAAGAACCAAATAGAACTTTTCAAAACAAAACAGTTCAGTCACTTAAATTCTCATCTAAGAGAAGTGGCAAGAGACAAGTCATCTGAAACCAGGTAACGGATTTTGTATAACACCCAAGGAAGTCTGGACTTTATCCAGGAGTTGCTGAGGAGCCTGTAGCAGGGTTTAAGCAAGGCAGTGATATTGTTACACGTATGGTTTAGAAAGAAGACACCGGAGACCTTGTAGTAGAAGGGAGGCCAGAGAATTAAAATCAGGAAGACCAAATAAAAAGCCGTATCAGTGAGGTGTCATTCAATTACAAATGACAGGACCGACAACTCAAATTGCACTTAGAAATAATAATATATTATTGGCTCCCTCAGACAAGAAATTTCGGGTTCCTTAAATCAGGAAGTGAAGGCGTGATCAACACGTTCAGTGATACAGTCAGAAAGATATCTGATGTAAATGGTCCTGCTGTGTGATCATCTTCCTGGTCCCGTCTCTGAACTGTGGCTCTTTTGAACAAGGCATTCTTCACCGCTGTGTCCCAGGCATGTGGACTGTCACATCACGCCGGTGATGTGTGTGTGATTCATCTCGCTGTTTGTTTCCTTCTGTGTGGTTACGCTTCAGGCTCCCTCTGTTTGTGGCCTGCACTGGGTACACGTAGAGACATCCAAGGCCACAAGAGTTCCAGAGCTGCTTTCTTGTTGTTGGTTCTTTCACGTGGGTTTTTTAATACCTTTTTTGTTCTTCTGCTTACCTCGCAACAAAATGTCCATTTTTACAGTTGATCTAGACGTTCTGAAGTTCTCCTGTCCCTGTCTTCAGTGACCTGGTGAGACCCTGGCTCATCCCCAGCCTCTCCCCAGCCTCTCCAATCTTCTCTCGTTCCTCCACGGGGTGCTGGTCCAAGCTGGACTTGACTCTCTTCTCTCAGTGATTCCTCTCAAATGATGCCCAAATTTGGCAGCAACCACCATCATGTCTGTGCAGATGAACCCCAAATCTGTATGTTCTGATCTCTTCCTAAACCTTGGACCTGCAGTCCTACTGGAATGTCCGGCCCGTATTTCAAACTCATCGTGTCCTAAACTTATCACGTCACAGGTATCCGTTTCGTAAACCAGCTCTTCTTCCTCTTACCGGTGTCTCCCATGTCTGCCCTTTTGTGGGTGCGTGTGGAAACGTCATTCCCAGGCCACCTGGGATCCGACTCGAGCTGCCATCTCTGACTCCTCCCTCCCCTTAAGTTCCACATTCACACTGTCACCAAGTCCTGACCAGCCCTAGGATGTGACCTGCCTTTTCGTGGTTTTACTGCAGTTGTGAATTGGCTTTTGACCATCCCAAACCAGGGAGGGGAGAGACCGTGCAGACAGACAGAGATTTGACCTGAACAGTGACTTAGGAGGACAGACTAACTGGTCTTTGGGAGCCCAAACAGTGACCGAAAGAACAGCAGCCTAATGAGACTGGATAAATGCACTCAATTGGATTGGAGATACACAAATATCATAAATGCTTTGCTGGAGGGAGACCTGAGGGCTCAGAGTCAAGGAAAGCACTTGCCGTTATAAAATAAAACTCTGTGGGGTTTGTGAGCAGATGATGGGACCTCTAATAAATGGCTATGACAGGGGCGCCTGGGTGGCTCAGTCGGTTAAGCGTCTGACTTCAGCCCAGGTCATGATCTCGCGGTATGTGAGTTCGAGCCCGGCATCGGGTTCTGGGCTGATGGCTCGGAGCCTGGAGCCTGCTTCCCAACTGTGTCTCCCTCTCTCTCTGCCCCTCCCCTGTTCATGCTCTGTCTCTCTCTGTCTCAAAAATAAATAAACGTTAAAAAAAAATTTTTTTTTTAAATAAATAAAAATAAATAAATAGCTATGACAGACAGCAACTCCGGGGGCCTTGTGGGTTTCCAGAGACAGGGGAAGGACCTCAGAAAGGCCAGGCACATGTCAATGACAGACGGAGAGCAGAAGGCCTTTCCAGATCTGCCGCCATCCTGAGCAAGGTGTACATATGGAGCAGAGCTGACAAGTCATAGGTAACAGCTGTCAGACTGTTGTTGTTTTGTGTTCATGAAACAGGTTAATGAGAGTCTGTGATCAGATTCCCCATCCTGTTCCAGATCTTCCCAGAAGGGCTAGGAGACAGAGTGGGGAATATGGAACAGAGCCCATGTTCTCCTGTGTTCATGTGTCTGTGGCTTTTCTCCTCTACACGATGGTCAGGTCCACAGCAGAGCTGTGTGAGTGCCTGTGAAGCCAACCGCTTTGCGGAGTACCAGCCTTCTTACTTCCTTCACCCCCCAGGTCCCTGCTTTCGCGGTGCGCCTACCAGGCGGGATTGAAAGACTGTCTCCATTTATTAGTCCGCTTGTAGGGGAAACATGATAAGAGGGAAAACACAGTCGACACTTGATTCGGACCAGGCCAGGCACACCACTGCTGTGTGCTCAGAAGTGACAGGACCAGCTGAAGAAACACATACGAAGGGGGAAATCCCAGCCCCAGAATGCCAGGCCCTGCCCTCCAGGGTAAAACCTCTCTGAGAAGAGAACAGAAAAGAAAAGAAACCCAAGTTTTGCTGACTTGTGCACATTCCAAAACATTCAAGAGATAGAAAAAGAAAGAAAAGTAACATCTGTCAACTTAAAAATAACCGCGATGGGAGCAAACAGAATCATCTTTTCCTAATGTCCAAGAAAAGTTTTCAAACCTACTGAATGCATGATTGACTAAATCACTGAGGAGTGAATGCATTTTTGTCTTCTGCACACTCCACCCTTGATAATCAAACACAAAGTATCTAAAGAGACTTTTAATCTACATCAGGAATGTAGTCTTTAGCAATGTCCTGTCCCTGATAATTGGAAGGAGCTCACTACACATTTGTTGGAAGGAAGGAGGGAGGAGGGAAGGAAGGAAGGGTATATTATTACAGTGATGTGCAGATTTCTACCATCATCAGTGAGTGGCCTGATGAGAAAGCATGGGCTTTAAAGTCAGACAGACCCGGGTTCAAGTCCCACTTTGGCCAATCACCGGCCATGTGGGCTCCACCCTCTTCCTCTGGAGCATATTCCCATCCTAGAGGTGGTAAAGGATGAGGTCATGAGCACGAGCTCTGATGCCAGGCCCCTTGGGTCAGGTTAGAATACCAGTTCTGCCACTGACCAGATTATGACGGGGGCAAGTTAATTGCCTGTCTGTGCCTTAGTTTCCCCAGTCACAAACTGGGGTCTGATATTACTCCCTCCTTTGTGAGGTTTTGAATAATTAAATGAAATAGTGTGTGCAAAGCACATAAAATAGAACTGGTACTCCATTACTCATTAAACATTAGCATTGTTATTATATCCTCAAGAAGGTAAGCCTTTGGAAAGTAGGGGCTCTGTGGGTTTCACTTATAACTGTGTCCTCAGTGGAACCTCACACATGGTTTGCGCCCATTCACCTTTTGGAGTAAAGAACAACACACCCTCTCAGGGTTGTTATGGGGTGTTATGTTGTCTGAACCTGTAAAACTCCTGACACTGAGTAGCCACTCCATAAAAATTGATTACAACCTCTCTTCCCTGATCTCACAGGGCAATCCATGGGTCCCTACTTTCTAAGAGTTCTCTCTCCTTTGGGAAAGCCATACATCTTTCTCCTTAGGTACGTGACTGGGTAGCATTTTCACTGTTATACACTGAGCAGGGTCCTCTTTAGACTGAGGGAAACTAGTTATTTGGTTTTCATTGGCTGCAGGGATTATCTGTTCCAGTACTCATAAGTGAAGCACTTCTCTGATGGGGCTTCTACCAGAGCTGCCCTGGGAACAGCACTACCCATGTGGGGCTCTGGACAGCATGGGAAAGGAAGGGGTACCATGCTGATTTCATCACCAAGTTGTCAATCATGCATGATACTAGACAGGCGCTTCAGAATTGCTGCTTCATCAGAGATCCAAATATGACTTCTCCTTGGCTTTGTGGACATAAACGTTACATTCTCTGCCACAGAGGCCAAAAAACAAAAGTCCTTTCATCCAACAATTCCCTTCCATAAATGCAAACAAACCAAAGCAAAAACCACTTCCTGTCTGTCTTCAGCCTGGGATGCTATAATGAAACATCATAGGGTGGGCGGCTTATACAACAAACATTTATCACTCACAGTTCTGGAGAATGGTAAGTCTAAGATCGAGGTGCTGGCAGATTTGGTGTCTGGTGGGAACCACTTCCTGGTTTGTTGGCAATGCCTTCTTTCCGTGTTCTTTTTTTTTTTTTTTTTTTTAATTTTTTTTTTTAACATTTATTTATTTTTTTTTTTAATTTTTTTTTTCAACATTTTTAATTTATTTTTGGGACAGAGAGAGACAGAGCATGAACGGGGGAGGGGCAGAGAGAGAGGGAGACACAGAATCGGAAACAGGCTCCAGGCTCCGAGCCATCAGCCCAGAGCCTGACGCGGGGCTCGAACTCACGGACCGCGAGATCGTGACCTGGCTGAAGTCGGACGCTTAACCGACTGCGCCACCCAGGCGCCCCAACATTTATTTATTTTTGAGATAGAGAGAGACAGAGCATGAATGGGGGAGGGTCAGAGAGAGAGGGTGACACAGAATCTGAAACGGGCTCCAGGCTCTGAGCAGTCAGCACAGAGCCCAATGCGGGGCTCGAACTCACATACCGCGAGATCGTGACCTGAGCCGAAGTCGGACGCTTAACCGACTGAGCCACCCAGGCGCCCCTCCGTGTTCTTTACAAAATGAGAAAGAGCAAGAAAGGTCTCATCTCTCTTTCTTAGAAGGACACGAATCCTACCGTGGGGACTCTACCCTCATGACCTCATCTAAACCTAATTACCCTCTAAAGGCCCCAACTCCAAATACCATTGCATTGGGGAATAGGGCTTCAACATATGAATTTGGGGGAAACACAAACATTGAGTCTATAACTGTCATCCCCTTTCTGAATCTTCAACAGAAATTATCTTATGGCCCCAAGAGCATTAGAATATTAAAATCTTAATATGGAAGAAACTCAACTGTCGGAGGATTCAGGAGATGTTGAGGGTGCTGGAATAAGGTCAGGATGACTTTGGACTGGGGCTCAGGAGTCTCTGAACCCTGCCATTGACGAGCTATCTCTCCTGTGAGGTCTCTACGGGCAATCAACCCAGTGCTGGCACCCTCAGACAGTACTGGTAGATGCCAACCTAGGGACTTGTCTTGTGGAAACAAGAATTAGAAGGGATTAGAGGAAACCATAGCGTTAGAGAAATGGCGAGAGCTTCTCTCAGGAAGAGTCATCCCAGAACTCTCTCCATCCAGCTTCACGGAGAGAAGAAACAGAAGGGCTCTTCCCACTGCATCTAGCCTTGAACACCCACCAACAGTAGCTGGTAAATGTCCCTACCCTTCCTTGAGCACCACTTATCCTTGGTCATGGAGAGGAATGAAATGCTATGGCCTAACCCTGGGGACAACTGAGAAAGAGGCCATGGTTTAGAAACCTCCCAGGCATGCCTACGCCTGGATGATAAAGAACAAAGAGTTGAGAGCCATAGAGACCTTGATGCATTCTGGGTCTTCCACTCCTAACTGTGTGCCCTTGTAAAAATCACTTTACTTCTTTAAGCCTGAGGTTCTGCATCTACAAAATAGATAACTCCTATCACATAGAGTTGTTATGAAAAGTAAATGAGATAACATTTGTAAAGCTCTCTGGCAGACTGTCTGGAGCAGGGTTGAGGGCTAAAGACATGGTAGCTATTGTTATCATTATATAAAATCCAGGGGTCACTTCTGCAGCATCCCTGACAAATTAATATCTAATTTCTGTTTGAATATCTCTGGAGACAAGGTGCTCATTGCCTCACAAGAAAACCTATTCTATTACAGGGTAGCTGCAGAAAATTGTTTTTGGTTATTTGAGACACGTATCTTGCGCTCCTGTCTCTTTCCCTCAAGTACACTGTCTTCCATATGACAGTCTTTTACATACTTGAATGCAGCTGCCATGCTCCCCTAAGTTTTCTCCAGCATCAATAGCCCTTAGTATTCTTAGTCATTTTATGTGAATTAGTTTCTCTGCTTTTCACCATCCTGAATGCTGCCCATCATCCCAAAGAGATAATACAAAACTCTCTAATCATTGGTTTTCATTTTGTTGTCACATAAAGGTGTCTCTCTAAGACATCCATACTGATATTCCATCACAAATACTGACTAATCATGGGAAGAAAGTCATGCTGTTCACAGCAAAGTGAGTTATTAATAAAACTGCCTAGACCCGTTAATTCGCCCATCCAACTAACGTTCAGTGATCATCTTGTATAGTGTCAGGCACCTGGTTAGATATTTGAGACACACAGATGAACAAGAAAGACACTGGCTTGGCCCCCAGAGATCCCACAGTTCAGCATGAGAGACCAAGGGCCAGTACACAGGCAATTATACTAACCCCGAGATTGAACGTGCTGAGAAGGCAGACTATGAGATGAGCCCTGTGAGGGCAGGGACCTATCTCTCACTCATTCTACATTCTCAATACTCCATACACTGCTATTCTCATACTGCAATGGACTGAATGTTTATGTCCCCCAAATTCACACATTGAAAACTAATCCCCAATGTGATGGCATTTGGAGATGGGGGCTCTACGGAAAATGATTAGGTCATGAGACAGGGACCTCATGCATAGGATTAGTATCCTCATAAAAGGGACCTCAGAGAGCTCCTTTGCCCTTTCCCCCATATGAGGACACAATAAGAACTGTCTATGAACCAGGAAGCAGGTTCTCACCAGGCACCAAATTCGCAAGCACCTTTATCTTGGACTTCCCAGTCTCCAGAAATGTGTGAAATAAATGTTTGTTGTTTAAGCCATTCAGTTTATTGTGTTTTGTTATAGCATCTGAAACAAAGACACATATCATGCATTTCCCCCCTAGCTGCCAGAGTCATATTTTTAAAACTATAAATCATATCATGTCATTTCCCTGCTTAGAAATCCCCAGTGGCTTAGATTTCCAGGCATATTATCAAGCGAAAAAGGCAAGGTGCAGAATGATATCTAGAGTAACATGTCATGTATGCAACAGCAAACAAAGCAATGTATTTTCTATGGTGATAGATAGACAGATAGATAGAGATAGATCAGATACATAATTTTGAAAAAGAAAAATCTCCAGTGGCTTTCTAATGCACTCAGAAAAATCAAGCATCTTACACTCACCTATGAGGCCCCAAATATCTTCCTCCACCAACTCAGCCTTTCCTATACCTCTCTCTCCCTCACTAAGCTCCAACTACAGGAACTGGCATTTTCCTCCAACATGCAACATTCATTCCTGATATAGGGCCTTTACATGAACTATTCCCCTGTATGGAATTCTCTTCTCACTGATCTTCATAGGATTTACTCTTCTTATTCAGATTCAGATCTCAGCACACAGGTTACCTCCTCTAGGAAGACTTCCCTACCATCCAAAGTAAAATAGCTGCCATGTTATAATTATTTACCTTATTTTAAATTCTCTGTTTAGCACTTTTCTACATCTCAAATATCTCCTGAATGTAGGATCCTCGTCTGCCTTGTTTACCAAGGATCAGAACATTGCTTGGCACATAACTGGTGTTCAAGAAATAAGTGCTAAATGATTTAATAAACTGTTGTTGGCCCAATACCTAGCAGAGAGCCTGGTGCCTGGGAGGGGCTCTTTAGACACTCTCTGAGAGAGTGAGTGAGTTGGGATGGAAGAGAGAGCAGCAAAAGTTCACCCAGTCGCTGGAAGGTGGAAACAAGACTTCCCTCAGAGCATGGTTTTGTTGTGTGTTCATCTGCCACCATTCGACTGTCACTCATTTCATTCTCACACATGTGGGAGTAAATTTATTATGGACCTTATTAAGGTCTTCTAACCTGCTCTGGTGTCATGGCCATGCCAATGGGAGCCAGATAACCAAAGGAGTAACCTCAAGGTTACATCAGCTATAGGTCAGGGCTCCCTCCATGGCCCAGAGATACCAATGGTTGCCTAGCTACTGCCTCATGTGGGCTGGCGCACTCTGCTGAGACCTCACCCCACCTGTCTGCATAGTCTGCCTCCAGCTACCCCCCTGCCCACAGCTAGGACAACCCCCACCACACGCCCAGTCACCAGCACTTCCTCCACCACTGGGATACCCTAAAACTCAAAACTTTGGGGAAAGAGACACCTTTTTTCTTTTTTTCCCCTCTAAAAGTAATAGTTAATTATTACCATGACAATGTTCCTGTTTGAATAATAAATTATCATGAAAGAATCAACCTTTCATCAATTCGTAGAGGAAATCTTTGGACAAACATGAAAGACAAAAATTTAACTATTTAAAAATGGAAATATCTGGGGCGCCTGGGTGGCGCAGTCGGTTAAGCGTCCGACTTCAGCCAGGTCACGATCTCGCGGTCCGTGAGTTCGAGCCCCGCGTCAGGCTCTGGGCTGATGGCTCGGAGCCTGGAGCCTGTTTCCGGTTCTGTGTCTCCCTCTCTCTCTGCCCCTCCCCCGTTCATGCTATGTCTCTCTCTGTCCCAAAAATAAATAAAAAACGTTGAAAAAAAAAATTTAAAAAAAAAATAAAAATGGAAATATCTATTCTCTATCATTGAACAATTAAGGCCTGATGTTTTGGAATACTGAAAACTATGAGTGCATTTTTAAAAGGTGATAATTTTCTATGTCACTGCTCTGAATATTCATTGAATGTCAGAAATATGCAACACATGATAAAAAAAAAAAGATGTTTTAATTGCACGTATATTCCAGTACAACCTGCTTCTCTTTACTAACAAGAACCTGTTAACTTATTGATCGTTACACTTTCAGCATGTGTTTCCATATGGCTTAGCAGCAACCTCCCATGACCACGGTGAACAGCATGGAGGGTTTCATTCTGCTAAATCAACCTATCAACCGTCAAGTCTGCAAATGACCCTCCACGCCCATCCTTACAGCTCATTTTGGCCCACTGTCCTCCCTACCCCACACCCCAACCACTCTGCTCTTCATTTGCTATCTCCAGTGCACCCTGCTTTCTCTCCTCTCCAAGACTTTGGCTTTGCGGCCACCTTCTGACTAGAACACTCGTCCCTTCCTTCCTTGCCTTGCTAAACTCTACACACCCTTCAGGTTTCAGCTTAGATAAACTCCTCCAGGGAGGCCACATGCTCACCCCTCTACTGTTACTCCCATAGTACCATTCCCCTCTTGTGTCAAATCTCTTTACATACTAACTGAATGTTTGTCCTCATGTTTAGTCTATAAGCCCTGGGAGGACAGGGACAGTGCAGGTTTATATGTCACTGTCTTCCTGGCACATAATAGATGTTCAATAAATAACTGTCCGATGAATTAGGATATTAAGAACTGAGTGAATGAATTAATGAGTGAATGAATGAATGAATGAATGAGTGAATGACCTGGAGCATTAGGATACAGATTAGAACTTTCTGCGGCCCATTTACAGAAGGAACTGGTACTTTCATTGTATTTCATCTCGAGTCAAACTTAATTTTTGCTAATGTAAATAACTACTTTCCCATGACAAACGGAAGCAATAGAATTTATCACCTTTGGAAACAGTCCAGTGGAATTGGTCAGAGTATGAACCTGTCCATGTGTGACAGACCGAAAGCTAGGACGGTCATTTCCATAAGTTATGATGAGATCCTAGAAGATTCCTCTCACATTTGAGAAGTTTGATGGGAGAGGATAAAAAGTGCTGGTGGAACCGGTGATTGGTAATTTGATGGCACAGTCAAGGAAAGATGCTCATTGATAAGGAAGTCCTGATCATGCTTATAAAGTAGCCTTTCTCACTCCTCTTTGACCACAGATGCCTTTTTGGGCAGGCTGAAGAGTGACGTGGTTGAGAACACGAGTTTAGGTCTGGGCTTAATCCTGGATTTTCCATTTCTAGTCATATGACTGGTTCCCGTGGTCAGAGCTCAGTTCCATTTCCTCATCAGTGAATGGGACTAGAACCTTCCCAGTATGCCTGTCTGTATATTACTGAGGCAAGAAAAGCCAAAACCTGCACCTGCATGTCCATGGTTTCCTTCTAGCAAGGATTTCTATTGTAATTTAGGTTCTACCAATCTGACGCATTTGGTTACATGGTCAGTTCTGTCTTGTTTTCCGGGAGGCATTCCTGAAGGACTAGCTTAGAGCCTGCTTCTCTAACCCTCTCAATGATTCTTTAAGCGCCTAATTCCCTGTTTTAAATCTGTTCCTACTTAGAATAGTGAGGGCGGTTTATGTAACCTGCAAGTAAAGCTTAACTGATACCCCAACCACGCAAATTTCTGTGAAAACTACATTAGATAATGTGAGTAACATTCATGTTATGGGGCTTAGCAAATAATAAGCATTTAGCTAAAGATACCAATGTGTTTCCACTGGACATTGCCTGGGTAGTTTTTTTCTCCAGAACACTTGAGCTTTTAGCTATGGTGAGAAAGAGACCTGTCTTTTTTTCTGACCCAACAGGGTCAAAAAGATTGGTGCAGAGATGGCGTCCTTTTGAGGAAAGGAGAAGGTAGACAAGGGTACTTGTTTTAAATGGTTTTGATCTGTGCTCAGACACTGAGCATGAGAATTTTCAAATTATAATAGTGTTGTGTGCGAGGTAATTGCTGCAATAAGAATGGCAACTCCATTGATGGGGGCATAACTCATGACCAGTTGTTAAGACTCCAGATGGAGAAGATTTTCCACTATGTTCCCTAGTATCATGCAAGAACATGGCCTTGTCAAGCAACAGACAGTGAGCAAACATTTTAAGTGTGGCAGGTCTGGCCATCAAGGATAGGGCCAAATAGGAAGCTGGGTGGCCTCAGCCTGGATGGCTGCCTGTCAGGGCCCCTCCTGTTGTTCTGATTCTGGGCACCTGCTTCCTCAACTCTTCCAAAGCAACTGGGGGCTCTGCCTGTGGACTCCTTGGCCTGTACCTTGGCTCACAGATGGTATCCCTCTGCCTTCATCTAATTCCAACTTTTCTGACTTAGCCTGACATGGCCTGACTCTGAATGCATGGCCTCTATCCCCTCAGGTCTACCTAGTAATGGCATACAAGCAAGGCTCAGGAGACCCAAGCCCCTGTGCCCCCTGGCCCAGGCACATCTGTGACTGAGGTAGGCAGAAACAAATGGTGTCCTCATTGCCATTTCGCCTGCAGCACTGATGGCAGCTGCAGACGGACGGGCCTGGTAGGGAAAGCTACTTCCCGATTGAGGTTGAATTTTTCCCTAGGTGGCATGGGACTTAATTCTGTGAGGTCCTGTCTTATTTTCTATGCTTCCAAACTTAACTATGTCAGGTCAGTTTTTTAAAAGTGACCTCAAATTTCCAGTCAGAACAAAGTCATTATGGCAGCTGTTTAAATATACCTACTGTTTAAATATTACTGTTTAAATATACCTAAATCTTCTCATAAAACAAAACAAAACAGATAGGTAGACTAGAATAGCAAGATTTAAAAATAAAAAGGATAGCATCCTGAACAAAATGAGATGACAAGGCGTTCCCTGAAACCCCGGAGCATAAAGTGGTTAATGCCAAACCACAACCCACGACAGAACCCCCTCAGGACATGTGTGGAACCAGCACTCATGGAGGCGGTGGACAGGACAGAAAAGAGAGTTCTGATGGTCTCAAGAGACTTGAAACACTGGAATTGCATCAAATGCTCATTCCCAACGAGAACGAGCTTCTTCTTCAGTGGAATCCTGGGCAAGCCAACCTGGAAACAACCAATTGGTAAAAATCGGGGAGATCCCCACAGCTGTAGTGTGTAGGTGAGACCAAACAAGATACACTGACACCTGTGAGAAAATCTCAAGGTCCCGGGCAGCCTAATCCCCCAAGGGCCTCAGGAGTAGCCGGAACCTTTCCTTCTGGGAAGATAGAGACAGACTCAGAGAAAAATTGCTATGCATACAGAAAAAGAAAAAAAAAAAAAGAGCAGTGTAGAAACAATGGTGAAAAACCGAGAGAAGAATTCAACTCCTACGCAGAAAAGGGGGTCCAGAGGAAGTAGGACCATTGAGCTGAAAAGCTGCATTTTTTTAATATAATTTATTGTCAAGTTAGCTAACATGCAGTGTATACGGTGTGCTCTTGGCTTCAGGAGTAGATTCCTGTGATTCATTGCTTCCATACAACACCCAGCACTCATCCCATCAAGTGCCCTCCTCTATGCCCATCATCCATTACCCTCCTCCCCAACCCCCATCAACCCTGTTTGTTCTCTGTATTTAAGAGTCTCTTATGGTTTGCCTCCCTCTCGGTTTGAAACTATTTTTCCCCTTCCCTTCCCTCATGGTCTTCTGTTACGTTTCTCAAGTTCCACATATGAGTAAAAACATATGATATCTGTCTTTCTCTGACTGACTTATTTCACTCAGCATAATACTCTCCAGTTCCATCCACGTTGTTGCAAATGGCAGGATTTCATTCTTTCTCATTGCCAAGTAGTATTCCATTGTGTATATAAACCACATCTTCTTTATAATACTTCAAGGCAACAACATGGGGTGGGGGGAGCCTTAGAACCACTTCCCTAGGAAACTACCATGACCTTTCTCCACAGGAATCTCCTTCTCAAAGAAGAAGGGGCAAAAAGGGGGGGGGGCATCTCAAATAAACAAGAGAACACGAAAAAGCCCCATATAAGGATGTTGTATGAAAAAAAAAGAGAGAAAGTAATCATTGATGAATACATACCAGAAAACCATGACCATGAGGCTGATGAAAACCACAGTGTAATATTACAAAAGGGTTACGGTAAAGGTAAGAATGGTATGGAAACTATGAAAATTTAGCATAGCTTACAAGTAGAAAATACCAGAAATGAGACAGCATGAAAGCCAGCAGGATATGTCAGAGTTTAGGAAAAAAATTATGAAAAAAAAAAGGGAAAAAAAACTCACTTCAGAATGAAGTCTGAAACTAATGGAAACATAAGAGACTTGGTAAAAGAGAGAGTGGACAGTAAGAAAAATGGAAGGCAGAAAGAAGAAAATGCAGAAATCAAAGAAAAATAAGAATGTACAAAAGAAAACAATAGATATAGAAAATGGATAAGAAAAATTCAATATGTATGATTAGAATCATCCAAGACAAATCCAGACACAGAACTACCCCTATAAACTAAAAAACAAGATAGTTTTCCTGAAATAAGAGAAGACTCAGGCTGACATATTGAAAGCGCACACCATGTATTTATTTCAGAAAATTGACCCAGAGAGCCATACCAAGACACAGTCTCGTGAAACTACAGAACTTTAAAGGTAAGGGAAACATCCTTTGGGCACCTGATAAAACCAGATTAAGTCACTTGTTTATTTTTTAAAGATTTTATTTTTAAGTAATCTCTACACCCAAGGTGGGGCTCGAACTCCCAACCCTGAGATGAAGAGTCATCTGTTCTACCAACTGACTCAGATTAAGTCATGTGTAAGTAGAATGTCATAACTTATCTGAACAAGGATACTTTTAAGTGGTACCATTGGCAGTGCTGGGTGAATAGATGTAAACCTAGACTGTCTCTAGCCAAGTTAGGTGTGAGTTCACCCAATCAGATGGAAAATAAACAACAGACACCTAATTTTTAAGGGAAATAAAGCCTAGAAAACAATGACAGCCCATTAGAGGGAGGATCGCTAGCACCCATGTAGTAGTCTTTCAATATCATTTCCTACTAAGAAAACAGGATTTGCTGGGAGAAACAGATGATTCCAGATGCAGGGCAGGAAATGCATAAGATGAGCCTGAGGTATTTTGCCCTACCAGGAAGGAAGAAAGCTATCAAAGGACACAGGAGCCTACCCTGCAGTCACTACATGATACTGGTAGATAAAATGCAGATTTTTGACAACATAAGGTGCCTCTGTCTGAAATGCTTATAATGCAACCAAGAGTTCTCTCTTAGAAACAGTGATTCTTCAAAACAAAGGCACATAAATTTCAAACAAAAACAATTAACACTTTCTCTACCTTTTCTTTTCCAAAAGGTACAGAGAAAACGCACCTTGTGCCTCTGTGTCTCCCAGCTCTTTCGTGCTATTACAGAATAGATAATCCATTCTACTACTACACAAAAGTGTTAGGAACACCATTGGGATAGGAAATTTACTACAGAGAGTAAAAGTGAATCCTCAAAGATGTGACAAGTTTCTGTGATCAAATGGGAGTAAAACCCTTTGATGCATTCTTTTATTTTTTAACTTCTGACCCTACTTCCTTCTTCCATGCCACAAAAATACACATAGAGAACCAAAGTGTGGCAGAAAACCAACTAATTGTATTAGCAAAAGTAATGTATGTTTTTCTCAGTTTTCCTGTTTTATTATCAACGATTTGATAATTTTATATTTTGTAGTTCACTAGTAAACTTTTACTATGTTTCATGTTGATATAAAACACAGTGTCAATCAGTGTTTCTATATTTGCAATACTATAGCTTATAATACATTAATGGCCCTCAAAAACCATTTTCTGTTTAGTAGATCAATCATCGCAAAAATCACAATGACATCTGTCATGGATTGAATGGGTAGCCTTCGAAAACATATGTCCACATTCTAATCCTTGGAAATTTTGAATGTGATATTAATTGGAAAAAGAGAGTTTGCCGAAGTAATTAATTTAAAAAATTCATGATGGCCCAGGTGGGCCCTAAATCCAATGACAAGTATCCATATGACAATAGAAACACAGAGACACATAGAGAAGGGAAGGCATTGTCAAGACAGAATTGAAGATTAGCGTGATGCATCTACAAGCCCAAGGACGCCAACAGCCACTGGACACTGGAGAAGACAAGAAAGGGAATCTTCCCAAGAGCCTCTAGAGATAATGTGGTAGTGCCTACATATGTTGACTTCTGTACTTCAGAACTATAAGAAAATTAATTACTGTTGTTTTGAGCCACACACACACACACACACACACATACACAGTGCCCATTTGCCCAAAATGAGACAATATAAGAAACACAAACAATCATGTTTGCAATAGGGTGACATGCTATATGTGTGTGTTTATTTTAAATTTATGGATTTGTCTATATATTATATATATATATATATATATAATAGAAATATTTATTTTAAAATTTCAAAATAATGCTTTTTTAAAAAGCTCATGATTGTAACTGGAGATCAGTAGGGCACTAAGTTAAAATTGGTAGAGAGAAGAATGAAGTGTTTATCTTGCATTTCCAACACAGACTATATTTCAGGGTTACCAAATAGCTAATAAGGTCAAGAAAGTCGTTACAGAAGAATGCTAGCTAATAAATGCAGAAAGAATTATGGAATTAAAATGTCACTATTATCCAGAGTCATGAAATAATGGTTCTAGGAAATAATCATCAATGGATGTTGTAAAGCAGAAGGCATACATTTAATGGAAAATGTAATAATGGAGACACAGAGCTGATGGTGAATGAACCCACCAATCACCTCGGCATCCCTAAAAGTGAGAGTCAGAAACATCATTCTCCTCATGATATGATGGAACAGGAAGCATATAGTCCCAACTTTGATTCATTATTTCTTAAAAGTTTGAACTTGAATCTAATCAAGCCTCAAGTTCTAACAGTTTAGAGGAAATAGAGAGAAACACGTTGAAGTTTACTACAGGAAAGTAAGTAGTCAAATCTTTTGTCTACAGGACAAAACAACTCGTTTCCCCCCCAAATCAGTAGCATTTATCCAAAAGGAAAGAGAAGAGATTATAGAATAGACATAGCTACTAAATGCCGCTAAATGTGTGGATCTTTTTAGGATCTTCATTTGAACAAACCATCTTTGAACATGACTGTGTCTAGATAATTTCCATTTGCTTTTCCAGAACCACTCTATACCCTACTTGACTCTCTTTGCCCCAGGTTACTAGTCTTTATGAACTAAAATGGATCAGCTAACTATGACCTGTGGGCCAAATCTAGCCAGTGACCTGTTTATGTAAAGCCTGTAAGCTAAAAATATAAATGTGGGGGTGCCTTGGGTGGCTCAGTTGGTTCTGTGGCCAATTCCTGATTTTGGTTCAGGTCATGATCTGATGGTTGGTGAGATCAAGCCCAGGTTAGGCTCTGCACTGACGGTGTGGAGCCTGCTTGGGATTCTCTCCTTCTCCGTCTCTCTCTGCCCCTGCCATTCTCTATCCCTGTCTCTCTCAAAAGAAATAAATAAACAATTTTATAAATAAACAAATAAATGTCTTATAATTTTCTTTGTCAATTTTACCTCAGTTAAGCTGGGAAAGGGGTGGTTATACGGGGGTAAAAAAAAAAAAAACAGAAAAAAAAAAAAAAGAATACAGGAGAGAAAGAGTGCATGTGACCCACACAGCTGAAGATTTTAACTGTCTGGTCCTCTGCAGAACAAAGACTTGCCAACCCCTGTACTAATGACTTGGGATCCCTTGTCCTCTGAATTCAGATTGAGTGTGGCCAGTGGGAGACACCAAGAAGAGCTGTAAGGGTGAAAGGAAAGAGATTAAAGGATTTATTCTTGTATCTCTTTCCCTCAGGCCAGCTTCTCTCCAGCTTCCAGTAACCCGCCACCCCTCGCTTCTTTGGCCCTTCGGGGGATACAGCATTTCACGACTGCTAGCCTTCAGGCCCTGCAGCATCCCTTGCTGATTTTCTTTAACCCTGGCCACAGCTTTGTAAATAGTCCTTTTATTTAAATCTCTTCAATTATCTCTTTTGGATGAGCCGTCTGCTTCCCACCAGGACCCTGACTACCAGGACGGCAGACTATGTGCTTAGATCACAACTTTGTTTGGCATGATAACGGCATGGTGGCTATGTTGGAAAATGTCTCCAGATAGAGATACGTACTGAACTATTCATGGGTGGCATGACACAATGCCTGTAGTGTGCCCTTAAATGCTCCTGAAATAGAAGTGAAGAGATAAATTAAACCGAAGACATGTATACAGAGGATCACATACCATTGGGTGTACATGGGGATCCAGTATACTATTTCCTCTAGTTTTACGTACATATTTTAAAACTCATAATATAAAGGACAATTGTTCTTTAATCCTACATTTGCTATTGAATTAACTAAAGGAAAGAATAATCACATTGAATGATTGTTGTTTTTAAAGAGCCAACAAAGATTACAATAGGTCTTATGGTTAAGAACAAGAACTTTGGTAATAAAGACCTGGGTTTAAATCTCACTTTGGACACTGAGTAAGTGGAAAAGCTCTCTAAATGTTTCTCCGTCTCATTTTCTCATCCATAAAACACAGATAATATCATCGGACTATTGTTAAAACAACCAAATAAGAAAATGCATGCAATATGGGTGATACCTAGGAGATGCTTAGTAAATTATAGTTGATGCCGCTATTAATATTGATTATAATAGCTCATATTCAGAGGATAGAATGGAATTGAATTTGGGATCATATCTTTATGATATGTAAAAAAACAGTAAAGATGGAAGCTACCAAGAATAGTTTAATAGATATCTGTGTCCTCTGATATAGATGGGATTTTTTGTGAGATTTCTTTTCACTAGAGACCCTAAATTCTTTTACAGGCTAATTGAACTGTATCATTTGAGGTAAGTGCAGTCAAAGCTATTTAAATAGCATGTAGCAATTAGGAAACTAGCTTAATGGAGAAAATCTCAAAGGGAACCGATTTTTCCCCCTATTTGACAGAATGAATGTTTTAACACCTTAATAGGGATGCGGCATTGGTTCAAACCTTTTAATTGGGATGGTTTTCATTGTAATTGCATGGAAAGTTAAAATCCCATTATAATGAGAACATGAAGAAGCACAGATGTTTTGTAATTTCACTTTATGCCTGTCCCTCTGAATGGCTCAAAAGAAAGATCTAGTGATGTGTTATGGCACACATTTGTTTTAATATTTGGCTAGAGGTTTCTGATAAATTATTAACTGATCAACACGATGTCGTGTGAAAGGGCCATAAAACAAAATTATGTCTCCACTGAGATAAGGGAGAGGCAAAGATGTGCTTATTAGCGGTGTCTACACATGAACGAAGAATGACAAATTGAAACAATTCTGCTGGTAACCTCAAGTCCAAAAATCACTCTAACCTGATATATTCACTTGATTGAGGAAGAACTGCTTGAGGCTTTAAAATTTCTAAATGATTGCTCTTATTTCCCCCCTCACATTAGTGCAGCCGTGTCTGCAAGCACAGATGGTCTGCCCTTTGTTTTACCTCAAGTGATCTGGCTCTTGAAGCTTCCCATTTAACTGGGACCAAACAGGCTCCCTCGGGAGTCTTGGCTCTCTATCCAGAGGCCTTCTCTTAAGTGGCGCCACTGGGTTGTCCCCAGTACCCCACTGCTCCCCACCTTTCTAGACACAAGTCACCAATCCCATTTTCCATGACACACTCAGGTTGTTAAAGACTAATACATTTAAATTTGTAACTTTTCGGGGTGCCTGGGTGGCTCAGTTGGTTGAGCATCCGACTTCAGCTCAGGTCATGATCTCGCGGTCTGTGAGTTCGAGCCCTGTGCCAGTCTCTGTGCTGACAGCTCAGAGCCTGGAGCCTGCTTCCAGTTCTGTGTCTCCCTTTCTCTCTGCCCCTCTCCCACTCATGCTCTGTCTCTTTCTCTCAAAAATAAATAAACGTTAAAAAAAATTTTTTTAAATAAATAAATAAATTTGTAACTTTTCCAGGGAGGTCAGAATCTCAACAGGAGCCCAGATCTTATGTGTAAAGAGTATGGAGCTCTAATAGGTACAGTGTGGGGCTTAGCTTCTGTTGGGGATGGTGGTGAGAGAAAGTGGATCATCACAGAGGAGTTCAGGCTTGGGGACACTTGGTGCAGTCATCAGAAGGCAGCCTCAAGCCAGCCCACATCTACCCATGACACACAGCCTCTAACGGAACCAGGCTTCTCCACTCTGTCACTGAAGTGGAACTTGAACACCACACAAAACAAACAAAACCTGGATTCAGTCTAAAGACAGAAATTCTGCATGTGACTTTCTCATTTAACATCTCGAGGACATCTATCTCTGTGGTACCAAAATGTTTTAGTGCACGGTGCTACCTGATTTTCTGACAGACAGCCATTTGTTCGCTTGGCCTCTGTGATTTTTATAAGAGAGGGAGGAAGCTAAGGAGATATTAAGTATAGCTATAAATGTCACGTGACACAAGAAGCTTGCTGTTCACATGTTTCAGGCTCCTTAGAAGAGAGATGTGTGAGAAGCTATTCCTTCAGGACATTCCCTTGGCAGTTCAATAGCTTCTCTCAGGAGCTAATCTTGGTAATATCCTAGTGGAGACAAAAGGCTTACTGGTTTCCGTGTCCCAGGTTATATGTTTATATTCAAGAGAGATCTTTCGGAAATAATGTTTTAACCCAAAGTGGTGATCTTCAGAACACTGTTCCCAGGTATGTCGATAACTATGCCTGGAAAAAGGACCCATGGGTTAAAGAGTTTAGGGAATTCTGAAATCAGTGCCTCCTTCGTAGCGATTCAAAATGCATGTCAGCAGTTAAGGCTCTGAGAAGTCCTGCAGTAAAGAAAACTATTTGACTCCATATAACCCAACTTTCACCAATTTTTTGTTTGCATGTTTATTTTGCAAACAATGTTTGCAACATTGTTCCAGAGAACACATGTTTATAAAATCCTGGTTAACTCAGTGGCCCCATTCCATGGGCCATAAATCTTGGTGATAAAGCACGGGATACGGGCTCCCCAGTGGGAGAGTAGGGAGTAAAAATGAGGACCTACCATGAATTTATATGTTTACAAAGCATTATCTCTAAACCTGATAAATAATAGGGCTCATAGATACACAGGTGAGTATTTTTCCTCATATTAGGGTGTTATTATAATTTATTACATATGAATCCATGTAAAAGCACCACTGAGATTTTAGTAGTTTGTTTTGCAGCTTTTTTCAATCATCGGAAACTGAAAATAAAGCTATTAATAACGTGGAATATCTGTAATATTTTTTGATGTTAAAAAGGGTTCTTTGTACTACAGAAAAAAGAAAAGGTCGGGAACCATTGCCTTCACCCGAAGGAATGACTCTAATGGTTGGAAATTCAGGCAAAGTGCCAACCGATGGGGAGATTCTGAGGACACCAGCGCTGGTTTCTCCAAAATCATAACACACAGCGTCACCTGGTCCACCCAGGAGCAGCCTGGGTGTGTAGAATCCGGCGCTGTGGACAGAGCCCTTCCTTCACATCTCCTTGAGGCCAGGGTTCTGTGGGGTGCTCAGCACAGCATGCACAGTGAAACTGATGTTTCTGGATCCCAGCTGTATAAATTGCTGCAACGGCCAGATGTGACCATCCTGACCCCGTTTGTGTGCAGCATGCGCATGCAACCTCCATGACCCCTAGGGACCCGGCTGGCTCTGGGAGTCTATGACAGCAGAATTCTGCAAGTTGTGCATCAGAAAGTGAGACAGACTCCCATGTAAGAGGAAAATCGTATTCACAGATGCCGCTCTCCAAAGAGAGGGCAAACGCAGGTCTATCTAATGAGAGCAAGCTCTACAAGGCCCTTAATCATGAGGATGATCACTCGGTCAGCCCAAGAGTATGGCCAGCAGGGTACAACCTCATTACTCTGCAACCACTGCAACCCCGATGCTGAGGTGACCATGGTGATTACCATAGCAGGTAGTTATGCTAATAGCGTATTAGGTGGCTTTGGATCTCTTGTTTCCGCTAGGCCAGCTGACAGACAACATTTAATTTTGTTCCTGGTGTAGGAAAATCATCACGGCTCTGCGGTTCCGGCTTTCACAAACCCTCTGGAGGGACTGAACTTTAAGAGAATGCCCACATTTAAATCATAGCCCCTCACTCTGAGGTCGAAAATGCAAGCTGACCAGGAACACAACCGGATGCAGCCAGATTCTGCTTTTGCTCTTCGGAGCTGGTGTCCGCACCCTGCGGAGGTGGGTGAGTCAGCGCTGTTGGCAAGGGCAGTGCGCGAACTCCATCTGGGGAAGGGAGGCCTGTCACAGGCGATCAGGAACTCTTGGACTCTAGTTTTTCCTAACGACTCAGTAGTTGTTGACCTGTAAAGAATCCAATGCAGAGGAGCAACTTTTTTATTTAACTCCTCATTTTATCCTTAGCTGCAAGCTTTTGACCTTTTCATCTGTGACTCTGGATCCAAAATCTTTGATACCTTACTTTGCCAGGTTACTTCTCCCCTCGATGGTTTCAAATTGCTCTTGTCATATGGGGTCTACAGTTTCCGGTGATTTTTCTATGAGGCATCTTCCAAACCGTGATTCTAAAGTTTTCATTTTTGAATCTTGTTTCAGGGTCTCTTGAAAAAAACAACCCCACATTATAGCTTTAGATGGATAACAGTGAAAAGACTAAGGAGACAGAAATTCAGCAAACTTCCATGGATTTTAGCCTCAGATTTCTTTCAAGAGGAACATGAGTTCTTCCTGGTTCTGCCTAGTTCCCATTTTATCCATTTGCAGATAAAAAAATAATTAACATTTATAGCTAAAGGTCTCAGCATAGAGCCAACTAACAATAATAAGATTGTCAACATAATAGAAAGCACCAGACCAGAACGATATGCAGCGGAGGAGGTACAGAACAGAAAGGAATGAATTAGTCAATGATTGAAAATTCCTGGCTATAGCAATACAATGCCAGGGATTTGCAAGAAAACTGAACATCCCAATTAGAACTTAAGGGGTTTTCAAATATTTGGATTGATTGTAAGCAAGATGTTTTGTTTGTGTTTTTTTATTTTTTGGTTTTGTTTTGTTTTTAGTTTTAAGTGCTAGGGATTAAGGAGACAACAGTCTTTCATGAAAAAGTTTTCATTTACAATCTTGGGATTTACTAATTCTTTACTCATTGGACCATTTACCCAGCAGTGACATCATTTTAGATTTTGACCATGTGTACAGGATAGTAAGCACTTTCTGAAGGACGATTCATTTGGCTTTGTCATTATGTGGGGTCTCATGAACATGTTTGCTCGGGCACAGAGTTCTGCTAGGCTGACTAAAGGTTTTCAGATGAAAACATGATGTTTGACTCTCTGGGGATCTGGACAAACCAGTTCAGCTTCGATGAATCCAGGCCTTATTTTGTTATTTGTTTAAAAAATGTGGAAAAATTATCCCTTTCAGGAAGCCGGATTAACGTATTGCCAAGAGGGAGCGACCCTGAGTGAATGAATAAGGAATGGCTGAGGGAAGATAATAGTCTTATGTGTGTCCTGTTTAATTATTTACCTACTTAATTAGTTAATTATTTAAATTTGTTTAAAGGAGGCTCCATGCCCAACATGGGGTCTAATACAGAGCTTGAACTCACAACTCTGAGATCAAGACCTGAGCTGAGACCAAGAGTCAGCTGCTTAACTGACTGAGCCACCCAGGTGCCCCATATGTATTTTTTAAAAGGCACTTCAGAGGCATCTGGACACTGAGCGAAGACCACAGGGGTGCCGTACCCTTGTTCAACGTTCAACGTTGAATGGGAAGCAGGCTGACAGAGTGCAATGTCACTCACCCTGTGCTCCACGGACCATGTTCCTCTGAGTGTTAATAGATGTGCGAAGGAAAAAGTGCACCATGCTCAAGGAACCCTGGAAACTGCTGGGTTGCACAGAATTAAGCAGGCTTCTTTATTGCAAAACTTATCAGAGCCTTGCGTGTACTTGTGCATCGTGGATTTCCAAAGAGAAGAATACAGTATCAAATTGCCAAAGGGAAATTCCTTAATGACAGGACAATCTTTTAGAGACATGCCTCTTAATATCTCCTCATGAGATGTTTCTAGAAACCCATTTTAGCAAGTTTTCATGTGGTGCAAAGTCTTAGCTTTATAGCAACAGATCAGAGTGCAAATCCCAGCTCTGTCTCCTACTAGCTGTGTGATCTTAGGCAGACTGCCTCCTAGACTGCCTCCAGTCTCAGGCCTGTCGGTGTAAAATGTAGATTTTGATCAGTACAGTACAGAATTTTCATAAGAACAGCAAAAAATGGAAATTGAAATTATAAACAGTAAAATACAAAATAAATCTTAATTCATATTATCATTATTTCAGGTGATGCATTATGAAAATTATCATCACATATTTACATGGACAAATTTTTCATCTAGAAGTATTAGTTTTGTTTTAAGAACACTGCCAATAAAGCTGACATTTAACTGAAGAGGTGCGTTCTTACATTTGACAATGTTCTGCAAAGCAGCTCATTTCTGAGTACCCCCAAACAGTTAGCAAAGTAGCCCCAAAGGAGTACCTTACTTTTTATTAAAAAATAGCTGGGAAAAATCGGCCCAATTCTACCCACAAAAACATTGCAACCAAGTCCCTGAGTGTTTGGAAGGGACACAGCTAGTTTAGGATTTATGTCTGCTCTTTAAAGTCTGAAATAAGCTGAATTGTGTAAACATTTTGGCACAGTATGCAGGGAGTTAAATACATTACTCTTGGCATTATTAACAGGTGGTATGGGAATAAGTTGCTATGGAGAGTTCATGCTGCAGTGTCAGCAGAAGAAAATGTATTTTATAGGCTTATAGGGACAGAAGAAGGGGGCAACAGAGGTTCCGTAAGGTCTGATGCATGAAGATGACTGCAAAATACTTTCCAGCTGTCACAACTGCACATGGGGTTGGATGATTTCTTGTCGTGTTATGAATGTAAACGCTATTCAATTAACTGTTTCAAAAGCAAAAAGGTTTCTAAAAGAGAGCAATTTCTAGGCACCTGAAAAGCCTGCAAACCGCTGTTATTTTCCAAGTTGCTCAGTCTCTTGAGAGAGATCACCTCCCTTCCAACAAAGGCTTCCTAGTGCTCAGAGGATATAAAAATAGACATATAGGGAATATAGTCTCTTTAATAAGCAGGGTGGCTGTCAACTTCTACAAAGCTCAGCCTGGGTCAGGATTCAGTAAACTCACAAAGAACCTCCATTTCCTCCAGCCGCCCCACTGCCCAACAATAATGCAAGACAGACAAGAGGGAAAGAGCTTAAACCACAGGAGGACAAACTTAGGTTGGGATTCGGAAAGAGTGTTGACCATAGCATGGAAGACAAGGAAAATGATAGAATCTCCTTTTCTGAAGCATATAAGGCAAAAGGACCCAATCTAGGGTGATTGAAGGGTCTCTGCAAGATCTCTTTATACTTTTCGAGAATGAGCAAAAGGGAACCATTTGTTGCCAGATGGGGAGAACCAAATATTCTCCACTGTGGTCTAGGTGCGAATAGAACCCAACACTGTGCCTGACAAGAGGAAAAACAGTGCTGGGAAGGAAAATACATCCGTACAGCCCTGGTCATCCTGAGCATGAGTAGGCCTGTACAGAGAGCAGCACTGGACACAGGTTCAGAATTGTTCCATGTGCCTTGTTCAAGGCCAAAACACCTGGGGTTTCCTCTGGCTAACTCTGTAGGGATTTTTGCCAAGCAGGTGATGAGTTCTCATAGTCCATATTATTTCATTATCCCCGTGTGAGGGATGAAAGGTAATCTTTTTATTAAGCTAACCCTGTGACTACAGCTCTCTCACTCAGGAAGCCACATGGCCCCTTTCCAAATATCTATCTTCCAGTGCTGCAGAATTCCCGAAAGCCTCGGAGTTATTGGCCATCTTCGCTTTTACGACATGACGCAGTCACTGGCAATGGGCTAAGGACATTTTAGTCTAGGGGTTGAGAATGTTGGCTTTGAGGGGCACCTGGGTGGCTCAGTTAGTTAGGTGTCCGACTTCGGCTCAGGTCGTGATCTCATGGTTCACGAGTTGGAGCCCTGCGCCGGGCTCTGTGCTGACACTTTGGAGCCTAGAGCCTGCCTTAGATTCTGTGTCTCCCTCTTTCTCGGCCCCTCCCCCACTCATGCTCTGTGTGTCTGTCTTTCTCTCTCTCTCTCAATAAATAAACACTGAAATTTTTTTGAAAAAGAATGCTGGCTTTGGAATCTATGAAAAGCCTGAGTTTGGGCTCAAATCCCTGCTCTGCCACTTAAGTGTCCATGTCGTGCTAGGCAAGGTACTTAATGTCTCTTCACCTTTGCTTCCTCATCTGTGGTATGGTGACAACCACAGCCTCTCCTTCCAGGGTTGTTGTTTTTTTTGTTGTTGTTGTTTTGTTTTGTTTTGTTTTGTTTTCAGGATTACATGAGATAAACTGTGTAAAGTGTAGTGACTGGTACTTAGCAAGTACTCAATACATTGGAAGCCAGAGGTTCCTTGCTCTCTGCAAAGAAAGGATTGCTTTGGATGCTTGCCATGGTTTTGTGAAGACACCAGGCCCCATCCCACGGTGGAAGTTACCCAACGTCTCTCTTTATTAGAGAGAGGAGACGTGAAGAAGCATTGACACGTATGCCCAGCTCCCCGGACCTGCATTCCTATAACTCTCCTCTCACCTGCCTCTGGAATTAGGATCCAAGGCCCAGGCCAAGCACTCTGATCTCGTTAGCATGTACGACAGCTGAGCTGGGTGAGGACTCGTGCTTTCATCCGGTAATTTAAATAACTATATTTGAGTTTCTCACAGTATGTTTGGGATAGCACAGGACCTGCCAACATACATCTGTGTTTTTCAGATGAGAATTATTCAGTTGGCAGAAAATCCACCCAAGCCCTTGTAACCAGGAAATAGGATTACAGCGTTGAAAACTGTCATTTAATTTGTTTTAGTATTCAATCTGTCCTTCTGCATCCAGAAATTCTACACCCAAGCAATGACCAAATGAGGTCAATTTATATTTATTGCAGTGGCAGTGGATGTATGATATACCTACTGTGGTTCCGCTGGGCATGGAGATTGCCCAGGAAAAACCTGAACATGAAGGCTTTAACCACAAACACAAATTCGAGGCCTCCCCTGGTTCCAGCTTCCCACCACACGGAAGGATGTTCCCTAACCTCTGGCTCATTTCAGTTCAGACCTTCTTGATCACTTGTTTTGTGTGAGCATTGCATAAGGGCCAGGGTCCATGACAATAGGCTGGTAGGTTTGGTTTAGGAAGAAACTACTCTTCTGGAACCACATGCCCGATGGGGAAGTAGGAAACCAAAACTGGCTGAGTGCCTACTGGCAACAGGCACTTCACACGCATCATGTGGCTGAGTCTTCCCAAAAACCCTGTGAGGACGTGCATGTTGTTATACTTCTGGAAAAGAGAAAACCTGCTAAGAGGAGTTCAACAGTTTCTCCCAAGTCGCAGAGTGAAAGTGGAAGAACAGCCATTCGCACCCATACCTTCCAGAATCGAAAGTCTAAGCGCTGCCCACCTCAAGACGAGAGAATCGCCATCGTCCTAGTCTCCGAGGTGAGACCGTACCCTCGCTTTAAACCTCTCAACTCACTTGCTACACCAACATGGCTTCAGCTGCCAGCCACAGAAAATCCCGACTCCAGTGAGCTTCCGCAGTAAGGAACTGTGTTATCACACATGACAAGAAACGAAAAGATTCATCTTCAAGGCTCCATCGTCACATCTCCAACTTCTCTTGGCTCTGCCACCCTCTAGGCTTTGCCTGATACCAAGATGGCGATGCACAGATTCAGACATCACATCCAGACATGTCAACATTCAGACGCAGAAAGTGGGACATGTGTAATGGTGCTTTCCTCTTACAAGTAAATGAGACATTTTCCCAAATCCCAGGACAGCTTACCTCACATCACCCTGGTTAGAACTGGATGCATGCCCACCTCTAAACCAATCCCTGGCAAATAATTATAGGCTAAGCAGGATCTACTCACTGGTGCCTGGGATGGAGTCAGCTTCCTTCCCCATGTTGAGAATGCCAGGATTATGTGAAGGAGAGGTACATTCCAAACTGGGAATTCACTGGGAAGAAATAAAACAGAAAGTAAATGCTGGGTTTGCTTCACTCATTCCATATCTCCAAGTTCTGCCTCTTCTGTTTCTTAATATTTCCCATGTTTTTTTTTTTTTATTCCCTCTGCTCCAATTGAAGCCCTTTTAATCTTTTCTCTAGGGTATTCTGAAAGCACCCTAGCTAGGCTCTCCACCTCCAATTCCCCCTTGGGTCCATGGCACATCAAGCTTCCCAAGGTGTACTATGATCAATTGTCCCTTTTCTCCAGAACCCACAATGACTCTCAAGAAGGCATTGAAGACCTTCTAAGATTCAGACTCGATTTCTCTTTCCAGCTTTATCTCACACAAATTCTCACTCGCGAATCAAAAGCATGTACAACTCAATTACTTTGAACAGGTAAGAAGATAACTGTTTCAAAGGGACAAGGTGAGGGTGAAGGGAACTCAGGGGTACATTACCTTTCATGTTAATTATAAGCCATGTGTTAGGACACTTGCCCAGCATGGAGAGATGAGGGTAAGCCCCATCCAGTACTATTCTAATGATATGCCTCTTTGTGATACCTTCAGAAACAATTTCCACCATAAAATTACAAGATGATCCTGACATCCTTTCAGACCGCTGTGGGTCCAGATCCACCCAGATCCATGCTGCCACCCATCGGAGACACCTATTGTTTTACCGATGAAAGTTCACCAGTGACTCTCCTGAGGGGCAAGACTGGAGAGAGACATTTCAGCGGTCTTGGCCTTTGTTCTTGAATTATCCCCAACGTTGGCATAAAAAATGATCTATTACAGAGGTAAATTAGGATACTGTGATGGGCTGAAATTCTCTTCAAATCCATTCATCTGCTGTCATAGGAACGTGTGTCCTCCATGTCCCATGTCTCTCTCCCCTACACACACACACACACACACACACACACACACACTAATGTGCACACACATGCACAAGCTGGGACAGTTGTGACGTGAAATTATGGAATAATACATTGAATACAGACACCAACCTGGCAAAAAGAATCTTCAGAAATTTTACTCATCTCATGATTCCCACCAATAATTCAGAGGACACACGATGCAATATCTCTAGCCCAGGTATTTAAGAATTATTCCCCTATTCACTTTCCACAGCCCATCTTGGTTTAGCCCCACCATTGCCCTACCTCACAATCTCTAAAGTAACCCACTTCCAATGGAAAGCAGCTGAGGGATGTCAGGGGACATAAAATGATTGAGTTTCTACATGTAACTATTACCACAGATTAGAATAGTTCATCTTGGGGCAGGGGGTAGGAGAGGGCTGCCTTCAGAGGCCTCTTTTGATTGTGGCAATAATAAGTCATCCCCTACTAGGGTCAAGGCACTCCAGCTTCTTAAAATGAGGGGACATCATTCAGAATCACAGACCCCTCCCTGATGTCCAGAATCATTAGATAAAACCTACATCACAAATATGAGAGGTAAAGAGCTGCAGGACTATTACAATAAATGTTCTGAGGAAAAAGGGCACACAGGTTTGCCAGTCCCAATGATTTCTTTCTTCTTCAAGGAGCTCCTCACATCCAGACAAAGCTGAGAGTTAACGACTGAATGAATTTTCAAAATGATTGACACCTAGGACATCTACCAACCCCCATGTGCTCCGCCTATCCACACCCCCATCACACCCAAATACCTATAGTAGCAGGTCTGTTATAGGTACAAGAAGAAAAAGGTGCTGAGGGTGAAATTACATGAAGCATGAAAGAAGCTGCTTCTCAGTACCAGGGATTTAAATTCAAACATAAACCTGAAAGGTTCATACCATCTGCCCACTGCTTCAGCTAATTCTTTAGCGTTTGCCTGATAGAATGCTATGGCTCTTGAGAGGTCTGGCTTTCAAACTAACCAGTCCTGCCTGCTTCTGGCTGGTCCATTTTTACGTTCTGGTCTAAACTGAATCTAGAGTTAAACAAAAAACAAATACCTGTAAAGTAGGAGCTTCTGTCTAAATCTTCAGAAGATTTGGAGTTGAAATTGAGTCACCCATGGAATGGGACCCTCCACTGTTGCATGTGAGCTGAGGTGTGACAGAAACAGTATAGTGCAGACATTAAGGTCGAGGTTTGGGGGAGCCACCCAGGCCTGGGTTGATTCCTGGCTTTGGCACTTAGTAGTTATGTGGCCTTGGACAAGTCATTTATTCTTAGTCCCTCCATCCATAAATTGGTCTATGCTAGTATCCCACATAGACAAATGAGATCATGCCTGCAGGGCACTGTTCCAAACAGAGTGAGGTCTCCATAAACAAAGCTGCTCTCAGTCACTGTATTGTAATTATCAATCAGTTATCCCAATTATCATACAGTTTAATTATCATATAGTTGTAAAAAATTCACTCGACTTAACATCAGTCCAAATACACTTTAGCCATAGTCTCCTCTGTCTCTCATGTTCTCCCTTGAATAAAATAGGTTTTCTGTGCATAGTTCTTCTTACACAAGTATTTTGCTGCATTTTAAATTTTAATAATTATAACATTAAATACCAAAAGTGAAGCCTAAGAAGAATGGGGGGAAAGAAAGAAGAGGGAAGACTATCAAGAATTTATTTAAAAATCCATTTGAAACAAGGACATTTTTAGTGAGTTAACAAAAATCCCCCTCAAAGAAAGTAAAAGCCCAGATGGTTTGACCAGTTAGTTATACCGTAATGGTATGACCTCAGTACCTAACTTGACAATGATGTATAGGAAGAAGGAAAATTACAGACCAGTCTGTCTCATGAATATAAGTATAAAAATCCTAAACAAAATATTAACAAGCAAAATGCAGAAAACATATAAAGGATAACACATCAAGATGAAAGTGGTTTCTCCCAGGAATGCAAGGTTGATTTCATAATAAAAAATATAATTTCAGTAATTTTCAGTTAATGTAATTCACTTCATTAAAAAATGAAAGAAGAGCAAAAAATAAAATTATCCCAACAGATACAGCAAAAGCAGTTCCAACATTAACACCCAATCATGACTTTTTTTAACTCTTAAAAAATGAAGCATTATTGGGATGCCTGGGTGGCTCAGTTGGTTGAGAGTCTGACTTCGGCTCAGGTCATAATTTCATAGTTTGTGGGTTTGAGCCCCGTGTTGGGCTCTGTGCTGACAGCTCAGAGCCTGGAGCCTGCTTCTGATTCTGTGTCTCCCTCTCTCTCTGCCCCTTCTCCTCTCTCTCTCTCTCTCTTTCTCTGTCTCTCTCAAAAATAAATAAACACTAAATTAAAAAAAAAAACACTAAGCATTATCAACAACAACAAAACCAAGCTCATGGATACAGAGAACAGGTTGGTGGTTGCCAGAGGCAAGGGATGGGGGGCAGCTGAAATAGATGAAGGAGATAAAAAGCTACAAATTTCCAGTTATAAAATAAATAAGTCATGGGGATATAAAAAACAACAACAGAAAAAATAAAAGCTAGGCATAGTAGGAAATCTGTTAAAAGAGTTTCTACCAAAAACAAACAAAAAAAAAAACCCACAAAACTTCCAGAAGCATCATACTTAATGATGAAAAGTAAAAAGCTTTGTCTTTGAGATTGGAAGAAGACAATGATGGCTGCTACTATTAGTATTAGAAATTAGTATCTATTAGTATTAGAAATTCTAGCCAGAGCAGTTAGGCAAGAAAACAAAATAATAGGTATGCAAATAAAAAGAAACAAAGTGTTATTACTCACAAATTATTTGATCCAGTTCATGGAAATACTAAATAAACTACAGACAAGTTATTAAAATTAATAAGAGAATTTAGCAAAGTTGCTGAATAAAAATCAGCATACTGAAATTAATTGCATTTCATGTGCCAGGAACAAACAGAAAATTAAATGTTGTAACCATTTACAATGTTGTCAAACATATGAAGTATCTAGGAATACCTATAACAAGACTTATAGAGAAAATTATAAAAGTTGACAGAGAGATGGTTTGGTGTTCACAACTATGTTTGGTTTTCTTCCATCCTATATACTTTCCTGCTTCTGGTGTTATCAACATGACTTGGTTTGAGTGAAGGAAGATGAGTGGAAGCTTTAAGCACCAGTGTGCTATTGAGCTATCTTTCTTTCCTACCACCCCTAAAACCAGCAATGGTCCAGATGCTGATGCTTCATCGGCTCAGGCTGCCGAGTGAGGATGACACAGAGGGGATCCCCAGCTGACCTACAATGGACAGGTGGCAGAGGCAAGAAATAAACCTCGCGCTAAGTCACTGAGGTTTTGAGGTGGGCAGTAACCACAACATAACCTGGCCTATCCTGTCCATTACAGACATTACAGACTCCTCAAAAAAAAAATAAAAAAAGATGATCAAATTCAAGGATTAGATTACAAAACTTAACTCAATAATCAAAAACACATCAATTCTTGTAAAACAATTTAAATAGAACTTGATAATCTGATTCTAATAATTAAAAAGGTCAAGAAAGGTAAATCACTCAAAGACGAACAAAGGTGAGGAAACTGTCTTTCATGATGTATTATAAAGTTACAGTGATTAACACAGTGTTGAATTGGCACAGGAAAAGAAAAAGACTGATGGGACACAGCCAAGAGCCCAGAATCAGACCCACACATTAATGTACACTTAACCTATGGTGGAAATCAAAGTAATGAGGACAGGATAGACTTTTCAACTTTTCCAAGAGAGATACTGAGGCAACTGTTTATCCACAGAAGAAAAAATAAAATTTGGCACTCAAAAGAAGTGAAACTCAAGTAGTCAATAAATTCTTGAAAAGATGCTCAATTTTGTTAGTAACCAGATGAATATATGTTTGAGCAAAAATAAGACATCATTACACATGCATCAGATAGAGAAAAAAAAATAAGCCACAATATCAAGTGTTGCTGAGGCTATAGAACAATGGAATGGAAACTCTCATGTGGTATGGGTGGGAGAGTATATTGGTATAACTCTTCGAATTTCTGTTTGGTATCACCTGGTCAAGTTGAATGTGTGCATATGTTATGATCCACTACTTGCACTCTTCACTAAATACACTAGAGAAAATGCTGTCTGTGTGCATTCAAAAACGTGTACAAGAATATTTAAAGCACCATTGTGAACAATGGGAACAGCCCAAATGTTAAGCATAAGTAGACTGGATGGGATAGTTATACAATAGGAATACCATACAGCAGTGAAAATTAGTAAAATACTCTTAGTTCCCAATCTGGCCCCTGTTCAAAGAGGGCAAGGAGAGACCAAAGAAAGAAGTGAACCACTCCAGTTCAGTAGGCAGAAGGTTTAACAGGCAAGGGAATTCACACATGAGACTTGTCTTGAGCAGCTGTGAGACAAGTAGATCTCCACACCTTCCCACCAGAATCTTAAAAGTTGATGTAGAGGCCTTACTGAGATTCAGACATGTATACCATACAGATGGTTCCAATGACACCTTACTCTCAAGAATGCATCCTTGAAATGGGTCTGCTGGGGGAATGGTGGGACATGTTCCCTTAATAACCTAACCAATTATATCAATAAAATGGATAAATCTCAGGAATAAAAAAATCCTAGAAGAGTTCACACAATGCAGAATTATTCCATTTATATAAACTAATGAACATGCAACATTATTTAGAGATACAAACATTTTTGGTAAATCAGTAAAGAAAAAAATATGGTAAACATTAAAAGTCAAGAAGGTGGTACATCTGGGGAAGAGACAAGGGTATACAACTGGTAAGGGGTACTTTGGGGATGCCTAGGTGGCTCAGTTGGTTAAGCATCCAACTCTTGATTTGGCTCAGGTCATGATCTCATGGTTTGTGGGCTGGGCTCTGCACTGAGTGCACGGAACCTGCTTGAGATTCTCTCTCTCTCTCTCTCTCTCTCTCTCTCTGCCCCTCACCCTGCTCCTTCTGTCTCTCAAAATAAATAAATTAACTTAAAAAAAAAAAAAGAAAGGGGAACATGGCACCATGGGTGGTGGGCTTCCAATGCACTGGAGATGTTATTATTTTTTTTAATCAGGGGGGCAGGCACATGTGTATTAACTTTAAGCCACACATTTTCCTTTAATATACTCTTTTATGTGTGTATTTCATGGTTTTCAAAAAATCATTTTGAAATGATTATAGATTCAGAGGAAGTTGCAAAGAGAGTATAGAGAGGTCCCTGCATTTCACAATTTTGAAAAATGCCTCTCCCTCTGCCCCCTAAAATAAAAACTCAACATTAAAAAAAAAAGAGAGGAAATGAGATTTGTAGAATGTGAATTTTGAGGAGCAACAGGCATGGGGAAAAGCTGGTAAACTACAGAGCGATTTTTTTTTTTACTTGTCCTGTTTTTCACCTTGGAGATGAAAGTGTCAGGGAGCTATGGCCAACATTATCCAGGTAAAAAGAAATGAAACAGGACTGAAGAGATGGTAATAGAATGTGACATTTAAGTAGTTGAGAAGTGATATGATTCTAATGTGACCTAAGTCAATTTAAAAGTTCAGCAGTGCTGATCCTTAGGGGCACATGTACCCCCAATGTTTATAGCAGGACTTTCAACAATAGCCAAATTATGGACAGAGCCCAAATGTCCATCAACAGATGAATGGATATAGAAGATGTGGTTTCTATATACAATGGAATACTACTTGGCGATGCGAAAGAATGAAAGCCTGCCATTTGCAACAATGTGGATGGAAAGGGAGGGTATTATGCTAAGTGAAATAGTAAGAGAAAGACAGATATCATATGTTTTCACTCATGTGGAACTTGAGAAACTTGGTAGAAGCCTACGGGGGAAGGGAAGGGGAAAAACAGTGTCAAACAGAGAGGGAGGCAAATCATAAGAGACTCTTAAATACAGAGAGCAAACTACAGGTTGATGGGAGGAGGAAAATGGGTGATGGGCATTGAGGAGGGCACCTGTTGGGATGAGCACTGGGTGTTATATGTGAGTGATGACTCATGGGAATCTACCACCAAAACCAACAGCACACTGTATATACACTGTATGTTAGTTAATTTGACAATAAATCATATATAAAAAAAAATTAAAAAAAATAAAAAAATAAAAGTTCTCACTTTTAGAAAGGCAGGAGAACTTTTTTTTTGAAGCTATTCTGGAACTATTTCTTCTGAAAGCAAAAGATGACATTAAGTTAGAAAGAAATACTCAGAGTACCCCCAAGATATCCTTATGTGGTCTTGGATACATCAAGTCCATTTGGATTTTAGTTATAGAAAACTAGGTTGGTCTTGAGATAAAGCTCCCTATTCCTCTGTCAGTTCGCTAGCAATTGAAGACATTACTAAAATTAGCTTTGCTCTTAGGCAGCAGAAACATGTACTTGACTCAAGAGCAGCAAGCACTCGAACACTTACGGTGGAGCCTGGGAGGAAGTATCATTGGTATCCTCCACAAGAGACGGTCTAACGACCTGTAGTGAAACCCTGGCGTGGCCACTTATTAGCTGTGTGACTTTGGTTAACTTCTCTGAGCTTCTGTTTTGTCATAGGCGCAATGTGAATAAGAAGACCCACCTCAAAAAAGTCATTGTGCCTATCTGACATTTAGAGAGCCTAGTACCTAGCGTTCAAAGTGTTATCTGCCACTGTAACTCTTGCTGAGAGCTTACTTTGTACACCAATGAGCCTGCCTATTAAGATGTATCTTCTCACCAGCAGGTCATAATCAATGGAATCTTTGTCCTTAGTGTCTCATCTGTGGGCCTTCCAAAGACTTGAGCATTCTTTGTGTGTGTGAGGGGGAGGTGTAAGTCTGAATTATTTTGTTTGCTAATCCATTAGCATGCATTGCCTTATAGCAATAACTAAGGCTCTGTGGGAATGAGTCTCAAGGCAGTCACATTTCGCTGGAGAGAAGAGAGAGTCAAGAACAAGTCAAAGCTCAGGATATCAGGGGTGCCTGGGTGGCTCAGACAGTTAAGTGTCTGACTTCGGTTCAGCGTGATTTCACGATTTGTGAGTTTGAGCCCCACGTGGGGCTCTGTGCTGACAGCTCAGAGCCTGGAGCCTGCTTCGGATTCTGTGTCTCCCTCTCTCTCTGACCCACCCCCGCTTGCACTCTGTCTCTCTCTCTCAAAAATGAATAAATGTTTAAAAAAAATTTTTTAATTGAGACAACAAATGCTGGTGAGGATGTGCACTGTTGGTAGGAATGTAAATTGGTATAGGCACTATAGAAAACAGTACAGTGGTTCCTCAAAAAATTAAAAATAGGGGCACCTGGGTAGCTCAGTCACTCGAGTGTCTGACTTTGGCTCAGGTCATGATCTCATGACTCATGAGTTTGAGACCCACGTGGGGCCCTGTGTTGAACAGCTCAGAGCCTAGAATCTGCTTCGGATTCTGTGTCTCCCTCTCTCTCTGCCCCTCCCCTGTTCATGCTCTGTCTCTCTCTCTTTCTCTCTCAAAAATAAACTAAAAAAAATTTTTTTAATTAAAAATATAAATACCATAGGATCCAGCAATTTCACTTATGCATATATATTTGAATGGAATAATCATTACCCCAAAGAGATGTCTGCACCTCCATGATCGTGGCAGCATTATTTTCAATAGTCAAAGCATGGAAACCACTTAAGCGCCCACCAACAGATGAATGGGTAAATAAAATGGGAGATACATATACATCTCAGCCATAAAAAAAAGGAAGGAAATATTGCCATTTGCAACAACATGGATGGACCCTGAAAGCATTATGCTAATTGAAATAAGACAGAGAAAGAAAAATACCGTGCAATCTCACTTATACATGAAATCTGTATGAAACAAAACAAAATAAAATGAAGTCATAAATACAGAACAGATAGGTGGTTTCCAGAGGTGGGGTTGGTGGGTGGGCAGAATGGGTGAAGGTGGTCAAAGGGTAGACACTTCCAGTTATGAGAGAAAGAAGTTCTAGGATGTAATGTACAACATGGTGACTACAGTCATCATACTGTATCGCATATTTGAAGGTTGCTAAGAGAGTACATCTTAAATGTTCTCTTCGTAAATTTAAAAACAACTTGTAAGTATGTGAGGTGATGGGTGTTAACTGGATGCACTATGGCGATCATTTTGCAATATACACATATATCAAATCATTACATATTTACATTTTACATCACATTGACACATTACCGTGTTATGTCAATCATATCTCAGTGAAACTTGGCTGGGGTTGGGGGGAGGATGTGTCCAACCCTTGAGGGTCAGCGCCTAACCCGAAGGTGCAGAACAGGCCGTCCTCTTGCCAACAGGGCATCTCCCTACTGCCTACCTCCAGATCCTGGGGTTACCAGACTTTGCCCTGGGTCGAGCAGTTCTTCTCTGCTTTTGCTAACTACTTTCTCAGACCTGCTTAAGCAGGAAGAGGTCAGGCTTGAGCAAGGACTTGCAACTGGGTCACCAAAGTGCTGGAGGGTAGAGATTACAGCAGGCAGAGAGGAGTTCAAAAGCTCCTGTGTTCTATGAACGTGCTACTTTGGGACTCTTCTTACTTTCTGGACAAGCCTCCTGGGTGACTTGGTGATAGAGTCCCAGGGTCTAATGTGCCCTGAAGAAAGATGCCTACACCTTTTGCTAGCCAAAGTCAAAAGCACCTGGTCACTGAGAGCCCCAGACAGTAATACTTAGCCTTCCCGGTCCTGCAGTGTCCTCTGCATGTCTAACTTTCTGGGGTAGAGTTGGGGATGAGGCAGTGTTTGAGCACAGTTCAGACTCCAGACCCTGGCAGTACTCAACATGACTGCCATGGTTGTGCCCACCAGACTTCTTCCAGCCCACTTCCTTCTATCTTCCCAGCTGGCATTCCCCCCTCTCCACCCTGAGCTGGTCTGCCCAGTCCCATGGACAGAAAAAGCCTAATGTTTGACTCTGCTAGCCCAAAGGAAATCCCATGGCCACAAGATGCTACCCTCTATGATTTCACATCAAATGCATAGGTGTGCCATTATTGTTACTAATAAAAATATCTGTCATTTTGAGAAATGTTCCTGTGTGTCAGAAGCTGTTCTAGCAAAGTAAGGGCTTTATTTTCACAGATCTTATATTTTGGGAAGAGATACAGATAATTTAAGCTTAATCCATTTTCTTGTAAAGGCAAGATAATTACATGAAAGGCAATTTGACAATATCTATTCAGATTTAAAATTCTTATTCTCCTCGGCCCAGAAATTGTTATTCTTTCTCCTCTAGACTGTTTTTTGGCACATGCACAGATAGATATATGTGTACATGGATGTTCAGTGCAGCGTTGTTGGTAAAAGCAAAAAAGAAGAAATAGCTCAGTATCCATCAGTAAGGGAATGGTTTAAACAAATTATGACATAGCTAAATAATATGATTAAGATGTCAAAAAAATTACATAGGTCCACATGTACAGATAAACTAGACAGTAAAAAAAAGGCAGGAACAATATTACAGCATAATTACATTTGGGTTAAATAAAACACCGTGTGTCTGTATGTGAATGTTTTTATGTGTGTCTGGAAATATAGATACAAAACTGTTAATGCTGGTTATTGCTGGGCAGTAAAGAGGGCTTGAATGTTTCAGTTCTTGTACTTCTGTATTATTTTCGTATTTACAGGTGTAGGAACATTTGTAGTTTTCAAAGAAGCACTAAAAATAAATGCAACTTCAACAAAGTGTGACAAAAAATAAAATAAAATAATAGATTTAAATAAGTAAATACAAGATAATTACAGATGATGATAAATGCTGTGGGAAAAAAAATTTACAGGTGCTATGTGATATACAAAGGCCAATATATGGGCTTTTTCTTATAGAGTGACCGTGGTGGGTGTTCAAGCAGACATGAAGAATGAAATGGAACTATCCAGGGAAGAACCACACGGGCAGTATCCCAGACACAGGAACAGCTAATGCAGAGGCTTTCGAGCCAGAGCAAGCTTTGCATGTTCCTGGAAGAGAACGGAAGCCTCTGGAGGGCTGGAGGGGAGCCAAGAAATGAAGCAAAGCCCAGAAAGGGATGGGTCAGCTCATGCTGGGCTTTGTAGTATTTCACCCTAGAACTCATGAAAAGAAAGTCTGATCTGATTTACGTTTCAGGAAAGTGCACTTTGGCTGCTGAGTGAAGAACAGATTACAAGGAGTAAAAGTCAGGAGGCTATTCAGAAACCACACAGGGGATTACAGTGGTTTAGATTAGAAAGAGCGGTGGCAGTGGCAGTGGGGTAAAGTGTAATGATCCTTGCAGTTTATAGAAAAGAAAACCGAGGCTCAGCAGATGTCAGGGGACTGACAAGACTGCATAGCCAGCGAGTTGCACACAGAGACAGGATGCAAACTTCTATCTGTCTGATGCCCAAGGATGTGTTCCTTCCTCTGCATTGCTTTTGAGTGTGTGCTTTCTCATCTGTAAAATAATGGTTTGTATTAGATTATCTCTAAGATGTCTTCTGATTCTAAAATACTAAAACTTTCCAGCGAATTCATCAAAATGTCAATCAAAAGCAAACTCCCCCTGCTTAGAAACGTGTGGCGGTGTTGGATGTGATCTCATATGAGCCTCCTCAGTTCAGTTTCTGTGTTGCACGGTGAGGAAGCATCCACGTCATACACAACACCCACGTGGTCTTCAGTTTTCAGGAACCGTCAAGATAAGGGTGAGAAAGAGACCACATCTAGTCACTGCATCAGCAGGGGAGTCTCAGGTCATCTGCAGAAGGCAGTCCAGACAGTGAGAAACAGTAGGTGGGGAGGGACAGCCAAAGGGGAACAAGATTGTCAGATAATCACTGGGAATAAATAACAAGACATAGATCAAATGAACAGTCAAATCCATCACCAGTAAAATCCTTTAAAAATTGTTTCTTCGTGGGGCACCTGGGTGGTTTAGTCGGTTAGGTGTCTGACTTCGCCTCAGTTCATGATCTCACGGTTCGTGAGTTCGAGCCTCGAGTCGGGCTCTGTGCTGACAGCTCAGAGCCTGGAGCCTGCTTCGGATTCTGTGTCTCCCTCTCTCTCTGTCCCTCCCCCACTTGTGCTCTGTCTCTCTCTGTCTCTCAAAAATAAATAAATGTAAAATAAATAAATAAATAAATAAATAAATAAATAAATAAATAAATGTTAAAAAAATTTTTTTAAGGCAAGGATTTCAGTAGTGTGGCAATACGTTCCAGATAGTCTAGGAGAGGCACAATGTCAAATATTTTGGTGGTAGAGCAGAGAGAGAAGGAATGACATTGAGAAGCAACTTCATACACTGATGGCTGGCTCAGGTTCTGGAGCCAGACTGCGCCCCCTGAAATCCTGGCTCCACCATGTACTGGCTGTGAGAGCTCAGAAAAATTCTGGAATCCACCGAGTCTCTGGGTCCTCATCCATAAAATGGGTTCAAGAATCTCATGCCATAGAGGAGCTATGAAAGCTAAAAGAATTAGTATATATAATTTACATAAATATACATATGTGCCCGGTTTTGCAGTTTCAGAAAGCATGTCACTCAAGCATCGGGACTCACTTTTAGCTTTCCTTTTCGTTTGAGAATTTCCCGCTACATGTGAGGCATTCTGGGGGAAATGAGTAAAACATGCTGCACAAATAAGAAAAAAATCATTTCAAATCAATCAGTGTTTGAAGGCAGAAAAGAGTTTCTAGGTAAATAAGTCTACTCATGTAAGTAAATATATTTATTTGAATTAAAATAAAATTTTTAATTTGCTCTAGCATCAGACTGGTTAAACTCAATCTCATATGCTCTTTGAAAGAGTTTAATTAAGTTTTCATTTCTTTTTTTTTAATGTTCCTGTAGCTCTGGTAAGTTAGGCGAAAAGGACCACTAATTAAAGCATGCATGAATAGTGATTAAAAATGTAAGACGAGAAGAAACGCATCCTATGGCATCTCCTCCTGCTAAAATTCTTGTACGCAGCTCTTTGACGCTCACTTTCTCCTTTGTTGCGGCAAAAGTGCTACAGGTTAAGGGCTACCAGTGGAATGCCCTTGTCCCAAGTCAAGGCCAGAGTTTGGCCAAGCCGTTTGGTTACCCGAAATCCTTTTCTTTCATCAGAGGTTAAACGTGGATGAGTCCTTATCGAGGTTTATCAAAGCAATTTCTTGGGAGTTTTCTTGCTTCCAGGCACCTCCAGAGCCCTCCAGATCCTTCTACGGTGAGGTTAGGCCTTGGCATGCAGTCCACATGCTCTTGGAGTCTAGAGGGTGGTCTTTTCTTATAATTGATGCTCCCCTTCAGTAAAAAGAAAACTTGGGGTTGAGGAACGCTAGGGTTCCTGAGATAAGGTCCTATGTCAGCTGTCAAAATGCATAAACAAATGACACAAAATAATCACCCCTTCAACAATCCGATGGGAGTTCTTTACAATCATACCATTCCAGTGAAGTGACATCCCCTGAGGTCCACTATGCAGGATCATATATAGTTCAAAGATGGTAAAAAAAAAAAAAAAAATGTTGTGTGGGATCCTGTCAGTGCCATCAAATCAAATGTCAGGAAGTGCAATCCACCCTGGTTCATTCCCATGCTTCAAGACAGAAATGGTTAGTTTAAAGGAAAGTCCTTCTTAGAGAGGAAAAGAACTTTCAGAAACTCAAAATGAAAGGGCAAGTCAGGACTCTTACTGTTTTTATGACTTTCAATTGCTTCTTCACGGTCTTCCCATTTTTGCTCCGTAAACTCTGCTTCTTATTCTTAATGGTCTTTGGAGACCCTTTCCTTCTTTCTACTGGTGAGGAAAAGACACCCTGAAAAATCAGTTTGCTTGCTCTTCCTCTTCCAGAATGGCCAGAGGGAACATGTAAACAACCAGATCTCTGCTGATGTTCACTCTTCCATCCAGGCCCCTGTGGATGTTAAGGAGCTGGGGTTTTGGCTCCCATATTCAGCACCTCTCAAAAGCAAAGTATGACATAACACCTAACAGTCTGGGATCTGGAGGGGACACACACAGATTTGACCCCACCACTTGGGAGCTTTGTGACTTTGTGGCCAACAACTGAGCTCTGTTAAGCTCCAGTGTCCTCATCTACAAAAGGAGGACATGGCATCATTTACTTTGTAGAGCAAGTAAGATAACGCATTTAAGAGAACCAGACTTAGTGACGTTAGCTAGTTTTCTTACGCTCTGTGTCCTGACAATAACAAGCAGAGCAAACTGCACTCCTTCAGGTTTGCTCTGCTCCAGCCACAACAGCCCTCTCTTCTGTCCTCCAACAAGGTGGCCATTCTTGCCTCACACCTTTTGCTCTGACACCCTTCAGAAAGGAGGAAGAGGCATCAGAGTGTGGTGTACATGAGTGTGCCCAGACTTGTGTCGCACAGAGGCCCTGTGACCAAGTGGTGATTTTTTTTCTTTTTCTTTTTTCTTTATTTTTTGGTGTGACTGGTGACTCTTGCAGGAATAGGGAAACCATAGAGCTGGCCCTTGATCTGTCGCTAATTTCTGCCAGAACGTTCTCCTCCTGCCCATGGCTGGAACCTTCTCAACATTCCACCTCAAGTGCAATGTCATCCCCACAGACAGGCTTTCCCTGACCTTCCCAGCCTAATCATTCTCTATACTATTTTCCTGTCCTTAGAGCAGTTGCCCACTATCTGGAATTATCTTCTTTATCTCCATGCTTGTTTGTTGTCTGTCTCTCCACATGATAATGTAAACTCTATGAGGACAGTGCTCCTGTCTATCTTGTACATGCTATATCCTCAATGTCTGGCACAGAGTACACACCCAATAAATCCTTGTTGACTAAACAAATGAATCAATAATTCTTGTGTATTCCATGGAGTTCCATGAATTCTTCAAGGCCATGGCCATGGCAGGTCTGAGGGATCCTCCACATGATATTGGAGGACATTGGCATCGACAACCTAACTTTCCTGTCCCCAAGCCTCCCATTCCAAGGTCTTAGAGGGTCTTTTCCTGTCCTGTTTCAGCGCATGTCCAAAGAGTCAACAAGCCAAGTATGTGTCCTGCTCCCATGTCACCAGATCTGCTATTTATGATGTGGAAACGGACTTCGAAATTATGCATGAGGGATGTCCCTGCACTTCAGATGATCTCTCAGGGAACCATGTAAAGATGCTGAGTGGTTCTGGGGTGCCCGGGTGGCTCAGTTGGTGGAGCAGCCGACTTCGGCTCAGGATCATGCTCTCGCAGCTCGCAAGTTGGAGCCCCGCGTCAGGCTCCGTGCTGACAGCTCGGAGCCTGGAGCCTGCTTCGGATTCTGTCTCCCTCTCTCTCTGTCCCTCCCCCACTCATATTCTCTCTCTCTCTCTCTCTCTCTCTCTCCCTCTCAAAACTGAATAAACATTAAAAATTTTTAAAGAAAAAGATGCTGATGGTTCTGAGTGAGGTGAAAAGTGTCCTTTGGCTAGCAGCGCAATGCATGTTGCAACTCCCAACCTCCAGCCTCATGAAGAGGGCGGACAGAGAAGGACTAAGAAGATAAATGCCCATGTGAGTTGTCCATGGGTTTCTTGCACAGGCCTTTGGAAAGTGCATAATGGAAATTGAGAAAAACCTAAGAAATGCTGAGGGAGTGGTCCCAAATTTGATGGCAAAGTTAACAAGAGGCTTCATTGTGGGGTTTACTTTGCATTGCTGCTGCACAGTGAGAATCTCCTCGTGAATGGCAAGTTTCGCAGGATTTCGGCATCTGTTGATATCAGGTATGTTAATTGTTTTTCTTTCATAATGCTTACTTCATTGCACTGCAGCAAAAGAAATTAGCTGCTTAATTTTGGATGGAAAAGTTGTGTCCGCCACACATTTGTCCCTGCAATAATTCAAAGAATAAATGCTCTATCTGGAAAGAAGAGAGCATCTGGAAGGGGGGAAAAACTAAGACTAGGTTCTGATGAAGGGCTACAAGAAACCATGGCACTTCAGAGTGAGTCTCTGTCCTGTCCCAAAGTCACATTGTTTCTTCAGTACATTTCCCCCCGCCCCCACCCCGAGCACCTATTATAAACCAGGTCTTGTTCTAGATATTTGGAAACACCAGGATGTAGGAGGAAGAAGCAGATACAGCCATCCTGGAGCTGACAGCCTGATCGGGGAGACAGACAAGTCAACAAGTGCAGTGTCATGTGACTAGTGTCACTAAGGGATATGGAAATACAGCAAGGAGAGCGGCGAACCCAATTTATCAGGGACAATTCACAGAAGAGGTGTTGGAGAAATGATAATCTGTCATCTGGGGAAGGCAGCAAACTTGTGAACCTGTTTTTCTTGCCAAACAAATCAGGCAACATGAGAACGTTAAATTATTTAAGGGGACGTGTGCCAACAACCCTCCTCTCCATCTTTACACACGTCCTCCCCCCTTCCCCGGGCTCCAAACGCCCCACCCACCCACTAACCCCTCCTCCCTTCTGCTCTCAACTGAGATGTCACTTTCTTGGAGGAAGCCCTCCCTGACACCCTCATGACAAAGGGCTCTGCCTCCTCGCGTGTGTTTCCATGACACCCATTTGTATCTCCATCAGACTAACATCTACATGCTCACTATGTGCCAGGCCATGTTCTGAGTGTTTTATGTGCATTAACTCATCCATTGTCTTCACCAGCTTATATGAAGTATTATTACTATCCCCACTTCACAGACGAGGCAACTGAGGTCCAAAGAGGTTGAGAAATTTACCTTTTAAAAGTGATAGAGTCCCAGACGCAAGACCAGGAATGTAGCTTTGGGGTCTGCTTTTTGATTTTCCGCTCTGTACCTCCTCTTAGGGTAAGCAAATCTCCCTCTAATATCCTGTTCTGTGTTTCCCCTGCTCCAGACTACAAGCTTCTCAAATGCCTTACAGTTATACTCCCAGAGTGTAGCCCAGGGCCTGGTGCATAGTAGGCATTCAATGGTGCTTACTGCATTTTTTTTTAAAGAATACCACACTGCCTACACTGTTCACAAAGGAGCCACTGCCTCTGCCAATACTGTAATGGGTGCTATGCAAGCCAAGTGACGGGTCCTCTAATAATCACTCTAATAATCGGGTCCTTAGGTTTTGTAAGACTCAGGACCTAACTCAACTGAAGGGCATCCAGACCTCTGGAATATGAAATGCAAAGAAATATCTGGGATCTTTTCGCCGCAGGTGCCTCAGTGTGAAATCCTGCCTAGGATAACTCAGCTCCAGAAGGTTTCTTTTTCATTAACTCTCTTTTGCTTAAGGCAGTTCTACAGCTCAAAGTGTTACCCGCCCACCTCCACCCAGGAATGGGGGTTTTGTTTTTGTCTTTTGTTTGTGCTTGTGGGTCTGATCTGACACCTTGCTTTCTTTTAGTAACTGCGGTCTGCACAGCAGCTTCCAGCAGTTAGGGTGCGACGCCCCATGGCGCCCCCGCTGCGGCCTTCTCTCTACCACATGTCATGCATCATTTTGCTTAGCTGCCTTCTCTTTGCTGCTTGATCTATTCATGCCTGGCCTCACCGGCAGTTCAGATGATATATCCCCATCTGGATCTAGGCATGCTCAGTGTCTCCGGGGAACCTTTCAGGAATAGGCTGCATAGATGAGATGTCTCCTGATTTTTTATTTTTCTGATGTGTCAGAGGTGATCACATTTCAAAGGTACGCAGAAAGTCAGGGTCAGAACATGTGGCAAAGGTAACAACAGCAATAGTAAGAGAATCTTTTGGTGTCACACAAAGCATTTTTTTGTCTGGGGGTTTGAGAGAGATTTTGCACTTTAAAAAAGAAATCAGCCAAGATTCGTTGGCCATTACTTAGAATTCAAAGATGATCTACGTAAAAAGGCAAAATGGGAAGAGCTTTTAAAAGTACTCTTGTAAAATAACAATAAGTAGGCACCTATGATCTAGCCTGGAAAGTAAATGATGTCACTTAGTAGGTAGTTCTCATTAACTGTATGTCCCTAATTGAATGATACCATATGGATTATGAATTCTCAAAAAATTAAATGAATTCTATTATCTTAGTCCCCAAACCAGGCATCATTTATTGCTTAAAGTTTAGAAGTCAATTAATTAATGTTGTTTAATCAATCTTTAATACAGCAGATACTCCAGCGAATTAAAGGAAAAAAAAAAAAAAAAGAAGCATCATTTTTCACTGTGTGAGGCTTGAACGCAGACAGGACAGGACACTGCCCAGATCTGGTCCTGTTTGCTCTGACTTTGCTCATACACAGCTAGCCCCCAATAAAAATGAATCCTGGATGCCCTATTCTCAACTCGCTTCAAGCTTCTATCCTCTCCAGGCCCTCATGTAGCCCTTGAACCCTTGCCCTGCTCTCCGCTTTCAGACTGAATGCCGGGAATGGCTTTCCTGACTGTAAATCCTCCACTCTTTTCTTCAGCAGACTTTCACATGAGCTTCCACTTGGATCTACTCCTGGCTGACCAGTGTCCTTAAAACCAATCGTGGTCTCAGGGATGCCCCCTGATCCAGTCCCCTACAAGTGAGAATCAGACTCACTGCCTCCGCACCCCCCCTCCCCGACTCCAGATACACCTTCAAAGTTGCCATTTTTCCAATGTGCTTAACAGTAAGAACACAACAACCTTGGTGTCTTGGTTATGAATTCAGAAGACCAGGAATTTTAAAGAGAAGGTAAAGAAGAAAGAAGAAAGGCTTCTGTTCACGGATGGGTCAATACTGAGAAGTCTTAATAGAAGAGGTTTGGACAGATGCAGATTTGTTACAGAGCATTGCTATTCAATCAAAGGAATATTTGAGGCTCTCTAAAGGTAAATTATTGCAGGGGGAAATGGATTAAATCCCATCAGGCATTATCTTTGGCTTGTGAGAGGGAGACTGAGGAGGTGTAAATGACAGACAGTTTCTTAACTCTCCCCTGGAAGTAAGAAATATGCCCAGAAACGGCAGTGGTTCCAAACCACAAAACACCTTCCTAGAGACATTCAGTGGAATGTGCTTGGGACTTTTTTTTTTTTCCACACGAATGATAAACTGCCAAGCCGCTGGTTCCAGCTCTTACTAGGCACTATGTTAGCACTTCCTGTCCATGAGCAGAGCGGCCCTGAGTTTCAGGGGCATTCTTCTCCAGACGCTTACAGGACGGTTTCGCCTTCATTTTGGTCCCTCAGCTCAGGTGTTCCTCAAAGGTTTCAGCTCTACTTGCAGGGCCATTTAGTTCCCAAGCCTGTTTATTTTACGACGAAACACGTCCAAGTAAGTAGCTTGTGAAGCCACCTTTCCCAAATGACAGGACGGCCACTTCTCTCCCCCGGTAGCAGGGTCTGGCCTCCTCTCTGTGCCCCACGTCCCCTGCACTGTTTTGATAGGCTTCTTCCCAGAGACACTTGGGGCGGCTTCTCTTTCCTGTTTGCCCAAGGGATTGAAGGAAGCAGTCGTTACGCTCTGGAGTTTCAGGAGTCCTTGAGGAGGTCACAAAATGGCGCTCTTCATGGTCTAAATTGTTCCAACAAACCTCCCCTCCCTGAGGACAATGGCTTTTCATGGATTTTCCTCTGGGGTTTTTGTAAACATGATTTACTCTGTGTATTATCATATACTTGGTGGCTAAGAACGACAGGAATGTATTGCCTCATAGTTGCAAAGGCCAGAAGTACAAAAGCAAGGAGCTGGTGGTGTTGCACACCTCTGGGGCTCTGGAGAGAATCTGTCCTAGGCTTTTCTAGCTTTTAGTGGCTGTTGACACCCTTTAGTCTCCACCTTTAGCCTATGTGCCTTCTCTGTATGTGTCTAGTCTCCTCTCCTGTCTCTTAAAGGGACACTCATCAGTGGACTCAGGTCCCACCCAGGTAATGTACGAGGATCTTACCTCAAGATCCTTAATATAATTCTATCTGCAAACATTCTTTTTCCAAATAAGGTAACAGGCACAGTGTCTGGGTATTAGGACATGGACACAGCTCTTGGGGGGGCCACCGTTCAACTCACTACATCCCACATTCTGATGACAAATCTCCACACACAACTGACACTCACCCTCACGTGTTCACCATAGACATCACATGGCCATTTTGAACCCAAGGCAGACCTGGTACCAAATTGCCATGGTTGGCTCTGCACACTCACGGAGAAAGGTGTGTGTGGTCTTTGCAGATAAAATGAGCTAGAGATGCTGGTGGCTCTAAAACTGGGACAGGTTAGCTAAGAGGTCTCTGTGGGCAGCAACAGAGTCTCCCTAATGGATCCAGCTGGTTTCAAAGTTTGGGTGAAGGCTGAGACTTCTCCACAGCCCGTTTAGTTTCACCCCAGGCCAAGTCAACATACAGAGGCCTCTTCCTTTCTATCACTGCCTCCACTATTGAAGTTCAAAACAGATCTCCGCAATACTTTCTTTCTTGCAAATCATGAGAACAAATAGATTAAAAATTAGTACGGCTACAAAACCTGTGAACAAAATAGATTTGGAACAGCAAACTCCCTATTCGGGCCTCTACTGACTATGTGTAACACATGCTGGCGTTCGATTACTCTGAATCCTTACTAAGTGGATGCCCTGCTTCCTACACGTCTGGAGAGCTGACCCTGAGGAATACATGGAAAATGATCTTTTCCATCCATTCGTCCAACAGATCAATATGAAATGGCTCACTTATTAAGCACTTGCTACATCATGGAGGATTAAAAGATGAGTCATAATAGCACCGAATCCTGTACAGAGACGTACAAAGTGCTTTCCTGCATACAGTCTCACGGGATCCTCAAAACAAACATGCAAGATTACTTGTGTAGTTGCCTTTTCGCAAATTATGAAATGGGAGCAAAGAAAGGGGAAGGGAATGTCCAGTATTCTACAGGGAGTAAAAGGCAGGGCTGGACCGCAATGCAAAACACCTGCTCCCTGGCCCTTCCCCGTGCTGTGCAAACAGTGCCTTCAAGATGAGTATCAGGTAAAGGAGTCCATCAGTCAGGGTCCCAGGAGGAAACACAACTCACTCTAGATGGTGCATATGAAAAGATTTTGATGGAAAGACTACATACAGAGGTGTGAGTGTGTTACAGGAATTAACAAGGGCTTTTGAGGCATCCAAACGGCAGCAACAAATGGCAAGCCACTTGCACTAGTTCTACAGCTGAATGAGCAAAGGGAGGAAGGAGTGTAACCGGAGCCTGATGACAGGTGAGGAGTAAAAGAAGGGCCACTTGGCAGAAGCTGCAATGTTGGAGGGAGGCAGCTAGTGGCACAGATGCAGTGCTAATGCAGGGAGAGAGAAGGAAGGGCACTCCTCTCCAACCTCGATCTTCCTAATGGTACCTCTCGCGAACTGAAGTCAAGTGGAAGCTGGCCAACAAGGGAACCAGCTGACAAAGTGTTTGAGGATCAGTATCCCAGAGCATGGAACAAGGTAGAGAAAGGCACAGAGTGCATCTGGGTGAAGGTTGGGGTGGTGCAAACAGACAACAGGCCCCGAAAGATAAAACATGTACATAAATAACAGGATCCAGATGGAGGAGAGAATTTCCAATGTACAGGTGAGTAGGTAGGTTAGTGTGAGCCTGGGAATCAGGGAAGCCTTCATCAAGAAGTGCTGTGGGCGGGTCTTGAAGAAAAGGTAGAAATCTAGAGATACAGAGATAGGAAAAGTGGTATTTTCAGGCAGAATGAACAGTACAACAAAGGCACGCACACACGATATGTATGGGGTTGGGAGTGCCTGTGTGGAGAATAAAAATCATTCTTCTGCTTGGAATATGACTAAAGGAAGGGGGAATAAGGCTGGAAGGTAGGTTGAGCCCTGGAAGCACGGAACCAAAAATGCTCTGTGAAGGAATTTGACGTTTATTCCGGGGGTAATGGAGTCCCAGTGGCCGTTCTGTCAGGGAGAGTATTTAGAGAGGTTAATCCTCTAAAGCAGAGAGCATAGACCATATAGAGGAAGGAGAGTGTTGTTTTATGGAAGAAGTGTGGCTGAAAGGCTTCGTCTTTTGCTTGAACTGAAATAAGTCACCCCAGGAAGATCTTTACAAGATCCTTTGTCCCATTTGCCTTTGTGCCTAGTCTTTAAAAATCAAGTTCAGGCTCAGTTAAATATTCAGTTGACTGGTCAGTTAGTTTAGTCTACTTGGGCCAAAATTTAAGACGCATCATTGAGAAAACAGTAAATTCCATGAGAAACCTAGACAGGAATATATTTCCTAATACCACAGCCCAAACACCCAAGAGCAGTCCGGCTCCACTGCTATGGTGTGGTGGGAAGGTGCAGGGGTCACCTTCTCTTCTCTTGGAGTAAGGTACTTTTATTTGTCTGCTGTTTTCTCTTTTTAGCTACTGTTTAACTACTGGTCTAATATTTTTTTGGTAGCCACTTATCTCCTTAAGGAATCAAGAGAATCAACCCTCTATTCCAAGATTGTTTGTTTTGTCTTGTCCTAATAGAAGTTTGGAATGTGTAACATTTAAAAAAAATATTTTAATGTTTATTTATTTTTGAGAGAGAGAGAGACAGAGCGCGGGTGGGGGAGGAGCAGAGAGAGGGGGAGACACAGAATCCGAAGCAGACTCCAGGCTCTGAGCTGTGAGCACAGAGCCCGATGCGGGGCTCGAACCCACAAACCATGAGACCATGACCTGAGCTGAAGTTGGATGCTTAACCAACAGAGCCACCCAGGCGCCCCAAGGAATGTGTGACTTTTATACAGCCATGTTGTCTAGGTTCCAGGAAGCAGGGCTCTTCCAGATACTTTTACAAAAGTCCAAACCTCTTTCAATCTGGTTCCAGTCGCTGCAGAATTCCAAACGGAAGGAAATGGTAAAGAGAGTAGACAGGCTGCAATGTGCCAAGTCCTAGGATGTTGCCAGACAGACACTCATGAGTGAAGAATTATTGCAGAGCCACAGATCCCCACAGAAACGTCTATGCTCACAGTTTATCGACTTCAGAAAAACTCGTTGGTTTTCTGATCCCCAGACTTTTGGAAGGAAGCATTATATCAGTAAGATATCTATATGGATTTGGGACCATATAAGACACTGACTGAATTGTTTTTCCCTTATCTCATTTTGGGCATTATGCAGATAAGAACACTGAGTCTGCAGATGATCCTGATTTAAGCACCCACTAGCTGTGTAATCTAAGACCAGCCACTTAATCTTTTTTGAGCCTCAGATTCCTCATTTGTAAGATGAGCAGGATGATGTCCATGCCACAGTATTAAGATCAAATGGTAAAGTCTGTTGTCCTGCTTTTTAAAAAACTGTAGCAACTTGTACAAGTGATAGCTTGTTATGATTGCTATAATTTCTTGGGAATGTATCTGTTTGAATTCATCTGGTTAGAAAGGGTGACAATGGGGCTTAGGAACCTACTGGCTATCTCTCTGTACCTTGGACATTGGTCTTTAGAGATGTGGAAAAGGATGCTATGTAATTCATTCTTCAAAACTTGTCTGATTCCCTGGTGACGTGCTGTGGGACACACAGTGATGAGTAAACACAGTCCCTCTGCTTTGGGGGCTTACAGTACAGTGGATAAATGGATGGATAGATGGATAGATAGATAGATAGATAGATAGATAGATAGATAGACAAACAGATAGATAGATAGATGTGGAGATCGACAGAGATAGATTGTCGATGTGGGTATGGAAGCAGATGTAGGTGGAGCTGTGGATATAGATGTAGATGTAGATACCGAATGCCCTGTCCCACATTACTTTTGCTGATGAGTGGCCTTTGCAAATAAAGCTTTGGTCTCCACTACTTTGATGACAATGGACATGGCTATGAGGTTGGAAAATGAGGGTTTCAGCCAGAAAAACAGGTCTATCGACAGTCATGCTTGACTAAGTACTTGCTAGGTAATTTCCTTCATAGACATTTGGCATAAGAGTTCTTCAAACTTTACTGAAAGCAGATAAAAGGTAGTTCCCTCACTACGCATATAGGAATCTGTCCCACTTTTGTCCTGGTTAGTGAGCGCAGTATCATAGAATCTTGGATGTAAAAAGGAAAATCATTTAAAAGACTAGAGAACGAAATCTAACATTTTTACCTTATGAGTTTTTCCTAGGGTACTTGAAAAAAATAACAACGATGTGGCCTCCCGTCTGCTCTGCTTTCCCTCGCCTTTGAAGAGAACAGTCACCACAGTCATGGCAGGGATTTTGCGCTCAATAGCTCAATAGTTCAGAGGCCCCCAGATGGACTCCAAACTGTAACAAAAGGTGTGGAGTCTCTCATTTGTACGGACCGGATTCGTCACAAATTTACCAAGAATTCCAGATCAAGTATTTCAGCCTTCACCTGCAGATCATGAAAACTATGGTGGGGATCCACAGCACCCTCATAAACTATGTATTGTTACCAGAATAAAGAGTACAAAGAGACGTCCATATTGGGGAAAAGATATAAAGATGTTTGGATTAGAAAAAGCACATACTCCTCAAGTTCACAAGGATATCCCTTCAGGGAGTGCAAGACTGAAAGTGGTTAAACATTTGGTAAGAATCAATCCCCTGAAGGTGCCACAAAGACTTCCGACAGAGGCGGACATGTCTGACGTGTGCATCCAGAGCACTGGGGGATTAGTGGTGTGGTGGCATCTAATAAATCCTGTGGATCAGGAAGCAGTTAAGTCCTAATGCCAGAGCAGTTTCATATGTAGAAATGTAAATCATTTTTTTCTTAAAAAAATTTTTTTTGTAATGTTTATTTATTTTTGATAGAACACAAGCAGTGGACGAGAAGAGGGAGAAGGAGACATAGAACCTGAAGCAGGATCCAGGCTCTGAGCTGTCAGCACAGAGCCCAACACGGGGCTCAAACTCACGGACCATGAGATCATGACCTGAGCCGAAGTTGGATGCCCAACCGACTGAGCCACCCACGCGCCCCTAAAAATGTAAATCACTTTTATTTAAAGACAGAAAGTGTTCGCATTAAAATATATTTTAAATACTAATCACTTGCTAAAACAACAACAACAACAAGATTAATTCTTATTTTTTTAGGTAGTGGTGTCATTTGGCACTATGTATTTGAAAGCACTCTTTGGAAACACAGACCTGGCTTTACAGACCCTAAAAAATGATCCATTTCTTTAACAGACTGTATTCACATTAAAAGAAATAAACTTCAACAGAATAAAGACTGGTTGAGACACCAAGGTTAAAATAATCTGCATTTGTTAAAACATCTTAAGGTATTTTTATGGCAAAAAAAAAAAAAAAAAAAGGAGAGAGAGAAAGAAAGAAAAAGTCAGGCAAGATAAGATTTAGATTTCTGCCCTTCAGCAAGACTCAGCACTTTGATTAACCCCACCTGGAGAAGAGAAGGCTTATGAGGATCTTGAGTTATCCCCAGCAAGACACTGTGTACAAAATGTGATTTTTGGGATCTGTAGACAAAGTTTCTGTGAATTGGCTCCCACGTGTGCTAACTAGCTTGCCAAATGGTGAAGAAAAAAATCCGCAACATTTACCTTTGATTTGGGGATCTTTGGGATGTTTTCTCTGAACGAAATAATATCCCATCTGGGCATTCTGGATACTACAGAATAAAGTCAACCATTTAACAAAGTAAGTGGGGGGAAATATCATGAAGAAAAATATAAATATATGATAAAGTTGGGAGTAGGGTGAGTGAGTGAAAAAGGAAAGTGTGCATATGAGTGGACACAAAAAACAGCCACCTGTAAGCACGTAGGTTTGTCTCTTCCCTTCCCACCCCAGCCCCACAGACGGATCAGGGATCGCCCTCTTCGAGAAGAGCACTGAAATAATTCCACAAAATGTCATCACTGAGGGGAAATTTAGAGATCATCCGGTCAAAGGTTTGTAAGCTCCGTTGTTTTTTTTTAAAGCGATGGACACTTTTCTTGAAACGAAATCTTACATGGAAGCCCTATGTGTACATGAAATTGATAAAATAGAACTTCTCTAGTTGAAGCAGGGACTCAGAGCCTCACTCAGATTATCCTCACCTCTGCAGAAAGCAGGACACCATGACATAGTTTGAAAACCACACATCTTCTCATTTTATTCATGTGATAGCATGACAGTTAGAGCCCAGAGGGGTGATGGGATGTGCCCAAGACCATACAGCAAGTTTGCAGCAAAAATAAGACCACTGCCCCATCTTCCCAGTTCCTCGTTGTGATTTCTACCCACTACATCAGTCTGTGTCAGTCTGATCATTATTATGAGGTTTATTTAAACTTTCTGGTGGAAATATTTCATATGTTCCACATAAATTTTAAGTGTTTGAGTACCTGAGCCATGTATTTTTTTAACTGTATCCTTCCTTTGAAGGCTCACTCAAGGCTCTCTCCTCAAGCTCTTTTTGGATATACAAAATTACCAGGTGCCATTTTTAACAAACTTGCTGACATGCATGCCTCCTAAATTGTGACAACAAAGGAGTGGGAACCGATGTTTTGAGGTGGGGCATATCCCATTCTTTTGCTCCCAGTAAAAGGCACCAAAAAACCCAGGTATAATCTCTGAACCCAGTCTTACCCCCATCAAACCAGAAGGAAGGAGAGCAGTAACATGAACCACTCCAACTTTCATTCTTTTCCAGGACCGTCTTCCAGTTGAGTTGTGAACTAGCACTAAAATCACCAGCAGGCAGGTGAGCAGCTGGACATATTGGTATTAAAGAGCCTAACTAATTGGCAAACTAGCCAACCAGACCCAGGATTGTCAAGAATTTAAAATTGCTTTGAAGAAATATTTCTTGGTCATCTGCTCTGCACTGTTATTTTCTCCAAGAAAAGATGAGAGAGGGCAGGGGTGATATGATTATCAGGCAACACGTGACGCCTCCCACCATTTTCAACCATCTGAGTGACAGGAGTGAAGCACCCACTCAGTGCAATGAGAGAGCGTCCCAATGTGAGAGAAACATGAGGTCGCAATGCGCAATTCCAGACAATGACTTTGTCAGGATATCCATCTTGTCTTTTATCGTGACCTGAATTTTGGGACCTGGATAAAGCACGACAAGAGGCATGTAACAACGAGGGTTCTGCAGAGAAAAAACCAATAGGAGATATTTATTTACAGTCAAACCTTGGATTGCGAGTAACTTGTTCTGCGAGTGTTCTGAAAGACGAGCAAACATTTCTAACAAATTTTAACTTGATAAATAAGTTATGTCATGCAACACGAGTAGTATGTGACACCAAATGTGACATGATCACAACTGAGCCAATGGTTCTTGAAATTCGTTTTGATATACAGCGCTTTGGATTACAAGCATGTTTCTGGAACAAATTATGCTCGCAGACCAAGGTTTTACTTACTTACTTATTTTAAGGAATTGGTTCACATGATTATAGAGGCTGAGAATTCCTAAGATCTTCAGTCCGAAGGCCTGAGAACAGGGAGGGCTGATACTATAAGTCCCGGGTTGAGTCTGAGTCCACAGTCAGGAGATGACTGGTGTCCCAGCTTGAAGATCTTCAAGCGGAGAACGTGAATTCTCTCTCACGCAGCCTTTTTGTCCTATTGGTGCCTTCAGTGGACCTCAACCCACATAGAGGACAACAATCTGTTACTCAGACCACTGATTCAAATGTTAATCTCATCCAGAAACAGTCTTGCAGATACACTCCAGAAAAATGTTTAACCAGGCATCTAAGCGCCCCCTGACCAAGTCAAGTTGACACATACAGTTAACCATCACAAGGCCTGAGGAAGCAGGAAGGTTCTCAGCAGGTGTGCCCCTGAAAGCGTGTCATTACAGACACAAACTGGAGTCTATCTCAGCAGGTGTCCAGAGCCCATTCCGGAGCCCAACATGACTGAGGATGAGGCCACTCCGACAAGCCCTAGACTTGACTTTAACATTCCTCTTGAATGAAGCCATTGTCCATATGGGAAGAAATATAGAAAGGATTAAAAAAAAAAGTGTTCTGGAGCATTTTTAGGTTCTTTGGTTAATAAATGTGGGGAGATGTGGAGAGGCAAACTTGGAAACAAGTCTCACAATGATTTGGCAGGAGAAACAGCAGGCTGTTGACAGCTTCTTGACTTGGCTTCAATGGCATAATAAGAGGACACCAGTTTCAGACATTCATCTGCAAATAAGGTCCAAGGGCATGGAGAAGACTGAAAGGCTGACTTTTCTTTAGAACAAGTTGATCATTTGATGTTAATGGATATTCTAACCATTTCTCATAAGAAGCTGCTTCCGAATAAAAGAGCCTAAAGGAGTCTATCCCCTTGCAAGATCTGGCAAGCGATGTAAGGCAGGGGTCCTTCAATGATCATTTCTTTAAAGGATTTTTGCTGTCCTGGTTTGTCTGAATTGGCCTCTTAGGCACAAGATTTGGCAAAGATCCATAATTCACTCATTTTCCTAACTTGCTTCAAGCAATCATAATTTTCCATTGACCTAGAATTCCTCCAGCTCGGGACAGACCTCAGCCCAACAGAGAACCAGCAGAGAGCCTGAATGCCCACTGAACTGAAAGATTGTTGATGCTTGCACAACACGGATTTGAACTGGGCAGGCCGGCTTACACACGGGTTTTTATTTTTATTTTTTGATAAATGCAGTATAGTAATGTGAATGTATTTTCTCTTCCTTACGATTTTCTTGATAACATCTTCTTTTCTCTAGCTGACCTTATTGTAAGAATACAGTATGTATACATATAACATACGATATACATGTTAATCAACCGATTATGTTGTTGGTAAAGCTTCTGGTCCACAGTAGGCTACTAGTTAAGTTTTGGGGGGAATTAAAAGTTATGTGCAGACTTTTGACTGCGTGGGGTGGGGGATGACATGTCTAAGCCCCGCGTTGTTCAGGGGGCCACTGTACTACCCCTTTAATGCTGCATGACCAGGTATATTTACACAAGGATTCCCTCTACTTAGTAAACATCAGGTTTTTGACATAACTCATCCCTAAGCCACTTGTCAAGAACCTGCGGCAGGCAAATTTATCTCATAACCAGCTTAAATTGACAATATAAAACAGAAACCATAAAGTCAGTGAAAAAGCCAGACTTACGGGGGAAAGACAGACAGGTCTTTGGTTCTAAACCTGGATATAAGTGAAAAATCAGAATATTAATCGTCTGAAAAGACTACCCTGCCTCCCTCCCCCCTTTTCCTGACCCCTCCAGGATACTCAGAAAGGAAATGGCATGTTTCTGCTGGGTTGGGTGATTGAGGGGAACGAATCTGAATTATAAAGTGTTACAGGCTCTTGGAAGAAGGAAGGTGCTGTCAGAATAAAAGATGCTGTACTTCACTCTCTCTGTGGCATTTGTATATAAGTCCACAGTTTGTGACCTGTTTTATAGTTGGCTGACTGTTCTCTCCTCCCCGCTCTTATTAAACAAAAGACTTGCAGGTTCTGGAAAGTACTGGCTACGATGCAGCCACGCCCCGTCATCCCAGCCGTGCTGTGATGGGCCGAAAAGAGCCCCAGGTTGGAGGCAGAGAGCAGCTGTGGCCACTGTGGGGTGCCTGCGACGGGCTCTGGACAAGGGTGGCTCAGGGTAGCAAGGGAGGCTGCTGGGGGAGGAATGTGCAGCAGCTCCCGTCACACAGGTTTCATCAACTTCTCTTCCCGCCCCCCCTCGCTGAGACTCAGGCCCTCCACCTTCTGTCACCTACGTCTCTCTTCCATCTACGACCAACTTGTCTCTATTTTATCACTTCAGATTCATTCAATACACATTTCTTAGGCACCTGCCACCGCTCTTCAGCACGCCTCAGTCTACCCTTCATCCTCACTGCCCTCACTGCTCTGGACAAGGGCACCTGTCTGTTGATCCCAGCGCTCTCTCCGTGGCATCTGAGAGCACTGATCTCGGCACGTTTCATAAAATTTGCTCACCCTTTGCCTTCCTTAATAACCCTCTCCCTTGGTGTTGCTCCTTCCTCCGATGCCTCCCTCTGGGCCTCCTTCTCATGCCTTGTCCTTTTTCAGCACTCAGTGTGGATATGTCCCAGAGCAACATTCCTAACCCTCTTCTACTTCTACACGCTGCCCTGGATCGCCCCATGACTTCCCAGGGTGTCCCCCATCATCTACAATGCAGAAGACCTGGGGGCCATATCACTAGCCATAATGTCTCTTCTGAACTGCAGACATGTTTCGTCAGCTGCTTGCACAACACAACCGTCTGTCCCGGTGAGTAAGGCTGTGTGACAAGTCACCCCCAAACCGAGTGGCATAAAACAACCATGGATTGGGTCAGGAACTCGGGGCACAGGAAAGGCAGTTGTTTCTGCTGTATGACATGTGGAGCTTCACCTGGGAGAACTGAAAGGCTGGACTGATTTGACAGCTGAACAATGGAATAACCTGGAAGCACCTCCACTCGTATGTCTAGTGGTTGGTGTCTCCATCTCCACGTGTCTGTTGGCTGCGATCTCATCTGGGACTCTCAGTCAGAACACCTACACATGGCTTCTCCATGGGCCCAGGCTTCCTTACGGCATGGCAACCTCACGGTCCCTGGACTTCCTACCAGGCAGCTCAGGGCTCCAAGGGTGGGTGTCCTAGCTAACAATGAAGAAGCTGCACCACCTTTTGTGACCTAGTCACAGAAAGCACTTAATGTACTCCCGTCACTTGATACCAGTACAAGGCGTCACAAGCCGCCATATTCGGGGGGGCGGGGGGGAGGAGACCCCATCTGGTGATGGGGGCTGTGGAAAAGCTGTAGAAGAGCGTGCGGGACAGAAGATGTGACATCACTCCTGCGTCCCCAGCCTCATAACGGTGCTCCATCCGTACAGATGCATCCCAGTGCCACGTACACTCTCTTTCCTCCATGCTTTTACACGCACTTTTCCCCTGACTGGAGCATCTTCCCCTGTCTTCTAGCTCCCACCGGCATCTGGCTTTTCTCTCTCACTGCTCTTTGTCCTTCAAAGGACGTCTCATCTCAGATGCCACTCCCTTCAGATCCAAGTTTGTCCTTGTAAGAGACGCAGGGTCCACCTCATCTTGCTTTCCTCCCTCCTCCCGTTGGTCTCCCTTACTCACTGGACAACTGGATGTGGAGGGACATCCCACGCCCGAGCTCTGAGTCACCTCACCTGAGCTCAAAGTCTGGTTGTGCCACTTGCTGATCCTGTGAACCTGAGTGATTTGCTTAACTTCATAAAACTTTCGTTCCCGCCTCTATAAAGTGAGAAAACGATTCTACCGCCTTTTGGGGCTGAGGGCTAAATGAGATGGTGTAAAGGTATCAGCCCATAATTACTAGCTATTAACACGATCCTCAGAACAGCCGTATGGGTCAAAGATTCATTTGAAGAACCGGTGTTTACAGCGCAAACATTGCCCCTCTAGTGCTGAGAAGCTAGGTTGCTCCAAAAAGTAAACTTCTTAAGCTATATTTAATGCACAGGCATCTACTGACTCTATTTTTTTTTTAATTTTTTTTTAATGTTTATTTCTGAGACAGAGAGAGACAGAGCGTGACTGGGGAAGGGCAGAGAGAGAGGGAGACACAGAATCCGAGGCAGGCTCCAGGCTCTGAGCCGTCAGCCCAGAGCCTGATGCGGGGCTTGATCTCACTGACTGTTAGATCACGGACTGAGTCGAAGTCAGACACCTAACCGACTGAGCCACCCAGGTGCCCCCTATTGTCTCTATTTCTATACTTTCTTGTTTTTTTTTTTCAAAGTTTTTTTTTTAATTTTTATTTATTTTTGGGACACAGAGAGACAGAGCATGAACGGGGGAGGGGCAGAGAGAGAGGGAGACACAGAACCGGAAACAGGCTCCAGGCTCCGAGCCATCAGCCCAGATGCCTGACGCAGGGCTCGAACTCACGGACCGCGAGATCATGACCTGGCTGAAGTCGGACGCTTAACCGACGGCGCCACCCAGGCGCCCCAATACTTTCTTGTTTTAACGGTTACACTTAGTGTACATTCGGTATTTAGACAGCCATTCTTAAGTACGAGCATGTGTATAGTATGTCCTATATTTGGCACAGCTAATTATTTCTCACCAAACATGCTTTTGCTTCCTACTGACGTTGCAGAGAATCTTCTGCTTTTAAAAAGACACTTGCGGGGCGCCTGGGTGGCTCAGTCGGTTAAGCGTCCGACTTCAGCCAGGTCACGATCTTGCGGTCCATGAGTTCGAGCCCCGCGTCAGGCTCTGGGCTGATGGCTCGGAGCCTGGAGCCTGCTTCCGATTCTGTGTCTCCCTCTCTCTCCCTGCCCCTCCCCCGTTCATGCTCTGTCTCTCTCTGTCTCAAAAAATAAATAAACGTTAAAAAAAAAAAAATTAAAAAGACACTTGCCCTAGTTACTTCTCCTAGGAAGGGTACCTCTCTTTCTGCACCATGACCCCAGGAGGGCAGCCAGTTCAGCATAATTAATACCCACATGTGGCTTTTCTTCCTCTCTTTGGTTCCACTAACCACTGTGTTCGGTGCTCACCATGCATGGTTTCGATCTGCTCTGGGCATTGAACATAGGGCTCCCTAAGGTTGCCGTTGGGCAGGAGGCAGGCCCTGTTAAAATATTTGCAGTGAAAAGGCACGTTCTTCTGATGATTTTGAGGTGGTATTTTTGGTTTTGTGGTGATTTTTGTTTATTTCTGTTTTTGTTTTGCTTCTTTTCATTGCACTTTTCTAGCATGCCAGGCAGTTACTGTTTGTGCAATTTGTGTGGACGGACTGTTTGTTTTAGGCATGACCATGCCAGGGGAGAGAAGACTTCAGTGTTGTTCAAACGCCACGCATAAAATGACCCAAGTTTGAGCAGAATACAGAGAATACACAGGAGCAATGGAGAAAGCAATATAGGGACACAGATATCAGTTGAGCATAGGGATAGAGCCACTGGCAGAATGGAATGAGTCACTTGCCTCAGAGGCGATGAGCTTTCTATATTGGCTTATTGAAGTACTGGTCCATCAGCAAATTGTAAGGAAAATTTAAAAATCCGTGAAAGTTGGATTAAGATACCTTATTCTTCCAAGATTTCATAACAAAATGCCACGAAGATTCACCACAATTGCTGGACAGCACCTCTAGGCTGCACTGCCCGGGCCCTGGAGGAGAATAGATCTAGAAGAGCTGTATCTGCAGATAAAGAATTTAGTGTCCTCCAGTTACTGTGATGGTGAATACTGTGTGATCACCCCCCCCACACACACACACACACACACAAAGGGAGTCCGGAAAAGTGACATATTCTACAGCTGCTTGAATCTTCACCAGTACATGGAGACTGTCCACTAGAATTCTCTGAACCTATTCTTTCAAATTCAGAATCATGTTTGTCTCCATCTCCAAAAGTGTGCATTTGGTCCCCCGTCATATCCTTTCAGTATTCAAACTAGAGATGTGGTGATGGGTTAACAGAAGAGGCAAGGCAGGCCAATAAGAACGAATACACAGGAAATTAGAAAAACTGACTGAACAAGTACAGATACACCACGACCTCGTGTCTTTAAAATCCTTAAGACATTCTTGCTGGGAACAGTGTTGGGTGATCTCGGCCTGGAACCTGTGTGCCTCTCGTGACAGAGTCGTCTGTGGTACAAGAAGTCAGCTTCAGAGCTTAAAGCCACAACCCACCGCTGTGCCCAGAGATTGGCATAAGAATTTAAACAGTGTTTAAAGGGGGAATATGGTCCCAGGATTTCAAAGCCAAAAAGGAAACAGCAAAATATTTAATTCAATCATTCTACTTTGTAATTTTCAGTTTAAATGTCCCTTTCTCAAATAAACTCCTTCTAGGTTTCTGGACTGGATCAAGTTTCTAGTTGTATGCTCTATGACACAGTGTACTTTTACTTTATAGTACTTAATATGATTAGAATTAAAAAGTAGATGATGTAATAAATGGTGCAGTGTCTTTCCCCCACAATCTTTATGTTCCCAGAGGGAAGCAATTGTCTCTCTTCGCTATGTATTCCCATATTTCATTGGAGTACCTGACATTTAAGTAGGTTTTGGATAATATTGGTTTAATAAGTTAGATGAAAGTTAAGCTCAGATAAATTAGCAGTGAAAAATTAAGTGAATGTTACAGCCCGACGCACCCCTCATTCCCAGCTCCTAGCTGTAGTTTGCGTGCAGAGAGATAAAAGGAAGGAGAATCAACTGGGGCGCCTGGGTGGCTCGGTTGAGCGTCCAACTTCGGCTCAGGTCATGATCTCACAGTTCATGCTCCAGGCTCTGTGCTGACAGCTTAGAGCCTGGAGCTTCCTTTGGATTCTGTCTCTCCTTCTCTCTCTGCCCCTCCCCTGCTCACACTCTGCATCTCTGTCTCTCAAAAATGAATAAACATTAATTTTTTTTTTGAAAAGGGGGTGCCTGGGTGGCTCAGTCGGCAAAGCATCCAACTTCGGCTCAGGCAATGATCTCACGGTTTCTGGGTTCCAGTCCCACGTCGGGCTTTGTGCTGACAGCTCGGAGCCTGGAGCCTGCTTTGGATTCTGTGTCTCTCTCTCTCTCTCTCCCAAGCTCATGGTCTGTCTCTCTGTCTCTCAATAATAAATAAACGTTAAAAAGGTTTTTTTAATTAAAAAAAAAAGGAAAGTGAATCAAGGAAGGTTTTCTGCTACCTTGGATTTCCCAAGAATCTAAGAAATACCAAAGTATGTACATTTCATCTCATCTCGGATAGTTGCCATAGTTTCTACCTCACTCATTCAATAAATATTTCTCCAGTGCCTACTAGAGTCAGACACTGAGTTAAATGCTGGAGATACAAACTAAGAAAATGTTTCATTTCACTCTGTTTCCCTGTATCCAGTCTGCAGGAGCAGTTTGTAATTTACAAAATCTCTTCACAAGTTAAAGCTTTCAAGCTTCCATGTCTAGAAGTTCATAGAAAAAATGTTCAGGAAGCATGTAACGAATGGATCCTCTGACATGATCCCAATAGCCAAAGTAATAACTGTTAGCAGGATTCAGGCCGGATATCCTCTATCATAGGTTGGGTTACCCCAGAAGCACAGTCTGAGACAAGAACATGAGGGCCAGGGATGTAGGAAATGGGACAGAAATGGCATATATCAAGCAAGATTCTTCTGTGGGCAACTGGGGCTCAATCCTGCTGGGGAATTCTGAAAACCAGATACAACACATCTGAGTTCTCCCACATGAAAGACAAGAAAATCTGAATATTCCTCTTGAAACTCCCATCCGGTCATTGGCAGAGGGCTGCTTCCTGGCAAATGTCTCCCTGGCCTGCCTTCAGTCAAGGGAAGTCCATGAAGCTCTTGGAATGCACAGGGTGGTGGGGGCTAAGGGCCTCCGGACAAGGTGCTGACGGTGTCGACTGTATTTTCACCTCTAGTCAAAGAAAGTCTGAAGACTGAGTTTTGGTCTTCCCTCTTCACTGTCTCTGTTTCCATTCTTCTCTCATCACCCCTGCAGTCCTGGAAAGCTGGCTGGAAATTCATGCCTGGTATGAGAATAAAGACAAGCCTCTGTCTGGGCAGGGGCCCTGTGCTCAATGAATGACAACGACTGGGCAAGGGAAGGTGTGAGAACAACATGGGTACGATCCATTATCTTCATACCCACTCTGTACGGCAGCACATGGATGGAGAACACCTTTAAAATGTAGATTCCGGGGCGTCTGGGTGGCTCAGTCGGTTAAGTGTCCGACTTCAGCTCAGGTCATGATCTCATGATCTGTGAGTTCGAGCCCCACGTCAGGCTCTGTGTGGACAGCTCGGCACCTGGAGCCCGTTTCAGATTCTGTGTCTCCCTCTCTCTCTGCCCCTCCCCTGTTCATGCTCTGTCTTTCTCTGGATCAAAAATAAATAAACATTAAAAAAAATTTTTTTAATGTAGATTCCAATCACACCACTCTAGGAATAAATCCTTCCCTTATTCCACAAGGCCCTCCAGGACTTGGCTCCAGCCAACCTCTCTGACTTCATCTCCTGTCACTTTGTCCTCACTCACTCTGTGCCAGCCTCACTGGCCTTCTTTCTCCTGCTCGAGCATGCCAAACTTGTTCCTGCCATAAACTCATGCACTTGTGGTTCCTCTGTCTAGAACGCTGCCTCCCGCTTGTCACAAGGCCACAGGGGCTTCATTTACATCGTGGCTCAAGTGTCACTTCTCCAAATAAGATGCCCTTAACTGCCTCCAAGTCATTACTTATTCAATCAACCCCACTGCATGTTCTCTGTAAGACTTAACACTTCCCAAGTTTTCCTTATAGTTTATTTCTCACACACACATATGCCCAAACTAGACTGTAAGCTCCATGAAAGCAGGGACTTTGATGTCTTGTTCCCTAAACCTTCACTGCCTAGATTAGCATGTGTTCACCCATGAATATTTGATGAAAATGATTATGGCCTAGGTCACTGCCCCTGCTGGAGCACACAGGGAGGTGAAAAGCAATGTGAGTCTAAGAACATCCCTACAGAAATCCCTCTGTCTGGCTTTTATCAGCTTCAATATTCTCCTTTGAAATCAGTGTGCTATATATTGCTATTTCCTTTGACACAGGATAATTGTGTTATTCGGTAACAAGGATGGCTGCTTTCAGCACTCCTATTCAACATAGCACTGGAAGTTCGAGACAGAGCCGTTAGGCAATAAATAAACATATGGTGTCCAACGTGGAAAGGAAGAAACAAAATGATCTCTGTTTGCAAATAACATGATTTCATCTGTAGAAAACCTAAAAGATTCCACAGAAATACTATTATAACTAATAAACCAAGCAAAGTTGCAAGACACAAAATCAACACACACAAAAAAGTTGTATTTCTATACACTAACAATGAACAATCCAAAAAGAAAACAGTTCCATTTATAATAGCACACATACACACAAATATCTAGAAATCAATTTAACCCAGGAGGCAAAAGACTGATACACTGAAAACTACAAAAATTGCTATAAGAAATTAAAGACAGAGACGCGGAAAGACAATCCATTTTTATGGACTGGAAGACTATTGTTAAGATGTCAATATTACCCAAAGCAGTCTACATATTTAATGCAATCTCTATCAAAATCCCAACAGCATTTTTGCAGAAATAGAAAAAAATCCATCCTAAAATTTATGTTGAATCTCAAGGGACTCTGAAGAGATGGGAACGATCTTGAAAAAAGAAGAGCAAAGTTGGAGGCCTCACATTCCCTGATTTCAAAACTTACTATGAAACTACAGCAATTAAAACAGTACGGTACTGGCCTGAGATGTATATATAGACCAAGAGGATAGAACAGACAGCCTAGACATAAATACTTGTATATATGGTCAAATGACTTCCCTTTTTTTTTTTTTTTAATGTTCATTTTTGAGGGAGAGAGAGACAGAGCGTGAGTGGGGGTGGGACAGAGAGAGAGGGAGATACAGAATCCGAAGCAGGAGTGCAGGCTCTGAGCCAGCAGCACAGAGCCTGATGCGGGGCTTGAACCCACAAACTGTGAAAACATGACTCGAGCTGAAGTCGGACGCTTAACCAACGGAGCGACCCAGGTGCCCCGGTCAAATGACTTTACATGAGGGTCCCACGACCATTCAATGGAGAGAGGGCAGTCTCAACAAATGGTTTTAGAAAAACTGGGAGATCCACATGCAAAAGAGTAAATGTAGATCCTTACCTTCTACCCTATACAACAATTAACTCAAAATTATTGAAAGACATAAACCTAAGAGCTAAAACTACAAAGCTCCTAGAAGTAAACCAAAGAAAATCTTCATGACATTGGATGTGGCAATGATTTCTTAGATGGGACACCAAAAGCACAGGCAACGAAAGAAAAAAATAGATAAAATGGATCACACGAAAAATGAAAACTTCTGCGCATCAAAGGACACAATCAGCAGAGTGAAAGGGCAACCCACAGAATGGGAGAAATATTTGCAAATCATATGTCTGAGAAAGGATTAATATCCAGAGTACATAAAAAACTCCTACAAGTCAACATCAACAAAAATAAATAATGAGATTTTAAAACAAGCAGAAGACTGTAGTTGATGTTTCTCTAGGTGTGATATACAGATGGCCAGTAAGCATATGAGGAGATGGTCAACACCACTAGTCATTAATGAAATACAATAGGAACTACAGTGAGATACCACACGTTCATTCGGATGACTACTTGCAAAAAACACAAAAACAAAGAACAAAAAAACAGAAAATACTTGTTGGTGAAGATGTGGAGAAATTGAAACCCTGGCACTGAGGGTGGGAATATAAGTGGTACAGTCACTATGGAAAACAGCCTATCAGTTCTTCAAAAATATAAAATAGAAGGTTAACTATGACCCAGCAATTCCTCTCCTTGAGTATACACCCAAAGGAATTGAAAGCAGGGTCTTGAAGAGACAGTCATACATCCATATTCATAGAAGCCATTATTCACAATAGTCAAGAGGTAGAGGTAACCCAAGTGTCCATCAACAGAGGAATGGGGAAACAAGATGTGGTATACACAGACAATGGAATCTTACTCAGTTTTAGGAAGGGAATTCTGTCACATGCTATACCATATAAGAATCTTGAAGACATTAAGCTGAGTCACATAAGCTAGTCACAAAAAGACAAATACTGTATGATTCACTTACATGATGTACCTGGAGTAGTCAAAGTCATGGAGACAGAAGTGGAAAGGTGGTTGCCAGGGGGTGGGGGGTAGGGAGAAATGGGGAGTTGCTATTTAATGGGTATGGAGTTTCAGGTTTGCAATATGAAAACATTCTGGATATTGGCTGCATAATAACGTGAATATAATTGGCACTATTGAATTGTATACCTGAAATGGTTAATTTTATGTTACGTGTATTTTACTACAATTAGAATTTTTGAATTGAAAAAAAATACTAGCTTCTCAATTCATGCAGGAGAAAGAAAGTCTACAACACAAATAATTTAGAAATTCTATTAACTCAAGCTTATAGAAGATATGAAGTCATTCTTTAAAATGTCATGGCCTCGGGGCATCTGGGTGGCTCAGTCAGTTGAGCACCTGATTCTTTTTTTTTTTTTATTTTGTTTTAACATTTATTTATTTTTGAGACAGAGAGAGACAGAGCATGAACAGGGGAGGGGCAGAGAGAGAGGGAGACACAGAATCCGAAGCAGGCTCCAGGCTCTGAGCTGTCAGCACAGAGCCCGACGTGGGGCTTGAACTCACGGACCATGAAATCATGACCTGAGCCGAAGTCAGACGCCCAAACGACCAAGCCACCCAGGCGCCCCGAGCACCTGATTCTTGATTTCGGCTCTGGTTGTGACCCCCGGGTCCTGGTGTCTCCCCGCGTTGGGCTCTACACTGAGCATAGAGGCTGCCTTGGAATCTCTCTCTCTCTCTCTCTCTCTCTCTCTCTCTCTCTCTCTCCCCCTCCCTCTGCCCCTCTGCCACACTCATACTCTCTCACTCTCTCTCTCTAAAATAAAAAAGGAAAAACAAATAGAAAAAAAATAAAATGTCATTGCCTCCTTCAGCTGAAAAGCACTACTAGGGAGAAACTTAGCATATTTTCCACTTACACTTTGAGCTCCCCAGCTCTGTAGCAGCTCCAAAACTTTTGGACTTTTCTTCAAGCAAACCTCTAAATCTGTGATGATTTTCAGAAAGGGGAATACACAGAGGCTTACGAGACAGAGGTGTCCACAGTTTTCTGCCGGAGGCAGTGTTAAACTGAAGAACCGCATGTGACAGGAGACAAATAAGGGAAAAAGTCCAAGCTCAAAAAACCCACTGTGTTCCAACATATATTTAGTGGAACATATGTATATGCGGTGGCTAGAACACTGTTCTGAGAGTCAGAGGACTTGAGTTTTAGTCCCAACTCTGCCACCAAAGAGCTTCCTAAGCTTAGACAAGCATCTCATTGTGTTCTTTGTAAAATAAGCAAGAGGGAGAGATCATTTATGACCCTGCCCACTCCTCCTCAACACACAGGAAAACAAGTTAAGAATCTGTTTAAAGCAGAAATTAATCACCTTGCTTGTGTATTCTCAAACTTGTAAAAAGGTAGCAAAGACAATTCAGTGTCCTGAAGTCTTCAAAGAATCGCTAGAGAAATCTGGCAAAATCCCACCCGCTCTGTATCGCCTTCACTGCTATTACAAACTCACTTCAGGGGGTGCCTGGGTGGTTCAGCTGGTTAAGCGTCCGACTTGGGCTCAGGTCATGATCTCACCATTTGTGGGTTCAAGCCCCACGTCAGGCTCTGTGCTGAGAGCTCAGAGCCTGGAGCCTGCTTCAGATTCTGTGTCTCCCTCTCTCTGCCCCTCCCCTGCTCGGGCCCTCTTGCTCTCCACCCCCCCCCCAGAGAATAAATAAACATTTATAAACATTTTTAAAATAAACAACATTTTTAAAAATAAAAAAAAACAATTTCACTTCAAGCTGTGTGGCGGTAAACCGGAACCTGGTGTCACAAATGCAATTACTTACCCTCCCCATAGCATATCCCTACTGGGTGCAATTGGGTCTGCACACTGGGACATGGAGGCTTCTTCCAACTACGGAGTGAACCACTGGTGAGGTCATGTTCTCAGGAAAACTAATTTTCCCTTCGGCAGGTCTACCCCACGGAAACCGTGGCCAGCATCAGCGGACGTGAACGCTGCGACAGGACTGTACTCAGGCCCAACCTCGGTGCACCCGTCCGGTCTGAGATGGTCCAAATAGAGCTCAGCGTCTCCCTTCCCACCCCCACCTCCTCCCACCACATCCTCCTGCCCTCCTACAACATGCCATGGAAAGGACTGAGAAGGACAATGTGTATTTCTTTTTCTTCCTGACAAAAATAAACATTCACATCATGTTTTAAAGTCTTCAGAGAAGTTTTCATATGCTTGTCTCATTTAATCCCCACACGGATGAGGTAAGTGGTATTTTTACCCCTTTGCATAGACAGAGAAATTCAGACTTGGAGGATTGTGTAGCTTGTCGCAAATGACAGAGCCCACAAATGGGGCATCCTGACCAGCAGTCACTAATGGCGCTAAGATGTGTCAAGTTCTCTTGCTGCTGGGTCCAAACAACAGTGTTTACTGAATGCCTAGCGGGCTTTATAGTAGACGGTCACAAGCTGCTTTGAACATAAGCAAGAACAGAGTTTGAATACCAGCTCCGTCCCTTGCTAATCTTATAACATGGGTTGCATTACTCTTTTCTTCATTCATTCAGCAATAGGTACTAGGTGCCCTCTGTGCCAGGTGCTGTCCTAGGCTCTGGGAACACAGCAGCGGACAAAATGGGCAGGGGCATCATTCTTGGGGGCTTTAGAGTGAGAGGGGAGAGAGCAAACTAGATGTACTACCAAAATAGTTGCAGGGAGATAAATGCCATGAAGAAAATGATACACAGGAAGATGACAGAGAACAATTTGGGGGAAGAAAATGCTAATTTAAATAGAATAGTGAGGGAAGGCCTCTTTCAAGATATGGGATTTGACCTGCAATCCGATTAACAAAAACAATCTAGGCATTTGAGGAATCCAGGGCCAAGGGAAAAGAAAGTCCAGAGGCTCTAAGGCAAGATTAATTTGGGGTTTCACACAAAAAGAAGCCCCTTGAGACTAGAGCATAGAGAAAGAAGGAAAGGAACGACAGAAATAAGTTGGGCCATATTATAGAGAGCATGGAGGCCAAAGTAAGGAGGCTGGATTATTCTAATCACAACAGGAAGCCACTAAATTTTTTAGGCATAAGAGTAACATTATCTGATTTATATTAACCGCTCATAATACAACTTTCCTAAGCCTGAATTTCCTCATCTGCAAAATTCTTTTTTTAGGTTTGTTTTATTTATTTATTTATATAAAATTTAAAGTTTTTTTTTAATGTTTATTTATTTTTGAGAGATTGAGAGACAAAGTGCAAGTGGAGGAGAGGCAGAGAGAGAGAGAGAGACAGACACAATCTGAAGCAGGCTCCAGGCTCCCAGCTATCAGCATAGAGCACAACGCAAGGCTCGAACCCAAGAGGTGCGGCCTCATGACCTGAGCTGAAGTCAGACACTTAACCAACTGAGCCACCAGGCACACCCATCTGCAAAATTTTTATAATAATAGTAGCTACTTGATTGTTTTGTTGAGAAAACTCAATTTGGCCAATGACAGTTCAATATCTAATAGCTCCTTTTCTTCTTCTTCTTCTCCTCCTCCTCTTGCCCCTCCCCCTCCTCTCCCCCTCCCCTTCTCCTTCCCCTCTCCCTCCTCCCTCTCCTCCACCTCTCCCTCTTCTCCCTCCACCTCCTCCTCTCCCTCCTCCCCCTCCTCCTCCTTCTTCTTCTGGTTATGGTTATGGTTATGGTTATGGTTATGGTTATGGTTATGGTTATGGTTATGGTTATGGTTAAGGGATGAGTGACATTTGAACTCCTAACAAGGAGCATGATAATCAGAATACACCATGTAATACTCATAGCATACACTAGAGGTATAAATTGCATATAGACACACAGGTTTCTAGACGACTTCAGGCTGCAAATTCTGGAGGCATTTGCTGCTTTGTGACTCGGCCTTATTCCCTGGGAGAGGAAGTGGGGAACATAAACTGTTTCAGCAGAGGGTATCTTGTTCTCTTCCCTCCAGCTTTTTCTTCTCTCAGGTGGGTCTCCAGAAGCCTCTCTGGCTTAGTTCTCCATTCCCCATTCATGGTTGTGGCAAAAACTGTTTGCTATCCACCAACTATTTCCTCTCTTCCTGGCATCATGAATGGGTGGGTTGCCTTTCTCAGCCACCGTTGGCCACTTGGCAGTAAGCCTGGACACTGAATGTGACCAGAGGTGATTTGTATCACTTCCCGGTCAGCCTAGCCTGTAAAATCCTCTTATGTAATATCCCCTATGCTCTTTCCCCTTACCCTGGCCAGATATGTATGCCCGGGACAATGATGGAAAGTATGTATTAAAGGGGGTGGAGCCTCCATCAACCTTGGCCTCTAAGTCATTTGCAGAGCACAGTCCTCGGACCCACCTGGAACTATCTGCGCTTCGCTACATGCTGTAGCAGACTGAAGAACAAGGCTGAGGTAACAGTCCTGCATTCCATTTCTACAGTCTTGTTATATTAAAAATCGCCAGTGTTTGTGGCCTAGTTTCTGAAAATACACGGTTCTTGACAGAAAGCCTTCCACGGGCACTCATAAGACCCTGAAGGGTCTTCTCCGGTTTGATGGCATATTTTTCACTTTCCAGCCACATCTATCCATCAGCTTCTCTCTTAGATAGCAGCATAAAAGTTGCTATAGATTTGTATCTAGTTCAGTGATGAGTATCCAGAAAGGGGACACAGAACCTCTATTTAGGGACCTTCAGCCACAAATTTAACTCCTCCGTGGAATTATTTTAGGTTCAGCCTACTCTGTTCTCAGTGCACTGTGCTTCCCTCAGCAGGGCTGTATTTTTGGTGTGTCTGTCTCCTCCCCACAGCTCCCGAGGGTACATTCAATGTCTAGTGCAGCTTTGTGTCCTCAATACCTACCCAGCGACTGGTCCCGAGGAGGTGCTTAGGGATTGCATTAATAGTGGGGGGAGGGTGTTGTGGTTTTTCTAAACTTACTGATTCGACACAGACGTTAGACTCTATTGCACTAGCAGGTATCATTAACCAACATCCAACAAGTAACTACAAGCAATGTCTTAAACTCACTTCGGGAATGTTCCCAAGGCAACAGTTCTCAGTCACCAGGGCACCCACCGAAGCTTCAGAGCAGTGCTATGATATCTACATCCTGTCCACAGTGCTTTCCTCTGAATCACAGCGGTATGTGGAGGCAAGGACAGTGGCAGCTTATGATAAACACTCGTGCACTTCCTGGCCTGCCTTCAGAGCTAACAAGGGAGGTGTGTGGTTCCCATCTTCCCCTGGGTACAGGGCTAGGCTCCCGACATGTTACAGGATCAATTAAAATCGAGAACTGGCCTTGTTCACATTTTTAAAGACTTTTTGGCTCTCCAGCAGTCTTGTTAGATTTGGGCAAGGGGAGAAGAAATCACCATGATTCTGTTCACTGCAATTTTGTTGTTGTTGTTTCAAATTTGAAAATGTCTGAAGGAAGTGGTAGGGACCTTGAGAAAAAGTGATCCAGTGGATAAGGGCAAAGGCTTGGGAGTTTGAGAGATCCAGATTGGAATTCAGATGCAACGCGTGCTAGCTTTTGAACCTCAGTACCTTGTTTAAACTGTCCGAGCCTCAGTTTTTTCATCAGCAATTGGAAAGTGAAAATAGTACCCACTTCAAAGGATTGCTGATAAGAAAGTGAGATCATGTATATGCTTAGCACCGTGCCTATCATGTAGTAAGTAATCTATACACATATTAACTATTAACATAGAACTATAACATAGAACTATTAACATATTAACTATAACATATTAACTATATTGGGGCTTTTTTGTGATTATCTTGTCCCTTACTTTTATAATTGAGTAAACTGAGTCCTGGAGAGATTAAATAATTTAAGCAACTAATTAGGAGCAGAGCAACTGCAATAAATCAGATTATTCTGAGCCTCACTCTGGGGGTCTGCCTATTACAGCACTGGATTTATTCTCGTGCCCCAGGATCTCAATGAAATGCTCCCCTGATTTGGAATACGCTTTCCATTTGCTTGCAAGACTTTCAAACCAATTGTCAGGAGAGAGAATCTTCCTGCCTTCAAGGAGGTCATAACGTAAGCACAATCTGAAACCTTTCCAGGTAGATGGAAATAGAAGATACTCAGATCACATACTGAGTTGGAAAAACAGATGTTCTAACATTGTTTCCAAGATAATGTCCTTAGGAAGAGGCTGCAGATAATCTGGAATCTTCCTAATAAATCTTAAAGATGAAGAAAGTAGACACTCAAGCCAAGTGAAAAAAAATCAAGGGATGCTAAGATCAGAGCTCGGCTCCACGCTCTGGGAGGAGTATGGAGGAAAGCCGGAGGAGGGATAATACCCCTTACAGGTGAGAAAACCAAGAGGTGGGGTATTCACACACCACAGAACTCTCAGAATGAATTCACACCCAACGTGTCCTTATATGACTTATTTTACCCAGTTCCTCACCATGCTTCAACCTGTTCCTTCTGTCCTTGACTCTGTGTGTGGTCTTTCCAGTCTCCTGTCCCCCAAGCTAGAAATCTTGGCTTCACCCTCCACTCTTCCTTCTCCTTCGCACCAAGCCATCGACAAATTCTGTCTTTCCAACCAAACAAACTCAATCCAGATTTGGAAACTGGCCCCACCTCTTATCTCCACCGCCATTGCCCTATCAGAACATGGGCTTTACCTGTTGGAGATACTCCAGTGGCCTCCTGTCTCACTCTCCTCTCTTCTAGAAGACATCAGAGTATAGCAACTGATACAGAAAGTCAGCCATCCTTCAGTCTGGTCATGCATTTGCTTCAGTACTTCTGTTTCAAATGGAAAAAAAAAAAACAGACATAAATAGGGCAATTAGCACCATAGAGTGTGAGATCTGTCAGCCACTAAATCAGTGAGAAAGTTTTGTTTTGTTTTTGAGTAATAAACATCTATATCTGATTATGGAAGAGAAGCTTAGGTTTATTTTTTAATCTGCAGGAATAACTAAACATTTTGAGATTAAGAATTCTCCAGCTCCTTCTACACTTTATCTCCTAGTACAATAATGAAGACATTTTAGGGTTTTCGTGTGGAATGAGAATGAATTAACTGGATAAAAAGCCTGAAAGAAAGATGAAACATCTCTCTTTCAAGTGTTTACTTAGCGCCTCCTACATACTGAACTCTCTCACAGTCAGGTACTATAACTGTGGCAAAAGAGTTTTAAGACCTGGTCCCTGCTCTGAAGGACAACATAATCTCGTCCTGTGATAAAATGAAAACACATGATACCACTAGAGAATAACACAAGTTACCATTTGGTAGTATTAAGTGCAAAAAAATAAATAGATAGATAAGGTCCCAGAACAGGACATGAAACTAATCCGCGAACAACTTGCTCTAGCCTCATAATGCTGCATATTTCCAGAACATTAAAATTTGGTTCAGTCTATTTTTAAATGCTTTGTCAAGTTTCAAGGTCGTTTCAGGTGAGCACTGTTACCCGTTATTTCAAAATGTTGCACATCATCATCCCCCAAATACGTAGAATTTCCTAGAATTTAGCTTGTATTGTTTTCAAACCATCTGTTCTAGTGCAGTCAGATATTGGAAGAAATATACATCTTCAGAGTCATGACTATTGGCTATAAGGCCACCAGAGATGCTTTAATTTTTTTTTTTTAACGTTTATTTATTTTTGAGACAGAGAGAGACAGAGCATGAACGGGGGAGGGTCAGAGAGAGGGAGACACAGAATCTGAAACGGGCTCCAGGCTCTGAGCCGTCAGCATAGAGCCCAACGCGGGGCCCGAACCCACGGACAGTGAGATCCTGACCTGAGCCGAAGTCGGACGCCCAGCCGACTGAGCCACCCAGGCGCCCCCAGAGATGCTTTAGTAAACTGAATTTTTTTCAAAATCAATTTTCTTTTTCTTATTAGTAAAGTAACCCATTTTGTGTAGATGTTTCTGCTACCCGTTGCTTGTTTTTACTGCCAATCTCTCATTATTTCCATACATTTGCCTTTTCACACCAATGAAAACTTTCCTCCATGCACTGATGATAGTAAGAACATTTAATGGCTTCCCTTTGAGAGGCTTCTAAGTACGAACCCCAGGCTAAGTGCTCTGTATGCCATATCCCTGCCTAATCCTTACAACACTCTGCAGGATAGGTGTTAACGAGCATAATTTTACAGATGAAGAAACTGAGGCTTAAAGAGGAAAGAGGCTTCAAGTAGAGGAAACTAGGACTGAACCAGAGCCTGTCTTTAACTGCTTCCTATCACCTCCATCTATTTACTCTCTGTAGCAAATGGTATAGATGTCAAAGGGACCGAATGGCAAGGATGTGAGAGCAGTGTGACCAGCATCCCCAGGCACTGCCATCTTCCAGCCCGAGGGCCATGAGTGTCTCCTCATGGAGGACAGCAGCTCTGTCCTCGGGTCCTGTTTGACTGGGTCCCAGGTACAAGATCCGTCCAGGGTCTGTCTTCGTATCCACGATGATGACGAGCCACAGAGCACAGCATGTGCCATGATTACTTCTTGCTTTTAGAATGGCATCATTCATTTCAGAAAGGCTGGATTATACAATATGTTGGAAATTCATAACATTTCCTTCTGGAGTTGACACTGACCATTGGCTCAGATTTCTATAATCAGGTTCTGGCAGGGGGCCATGTTTTTAGAAGAAAAACAAATTCCTGTGAAAGCATTCAAAGTGGGATGATCACAGCAACCCTATGGCAATCACAGAACAGAAGGATGGAGCTTCTAAAATAGGTTGAAATGTATAAAATACACTGAAACTTCTAAAAGAGCCTGAAAGGCTTTGGAAGAAAAGTTCTGCATGAAATAAAAAATAAACATACGGCCAAAAGACTGTAATATGTATATACATAACTATTTATGTTAGCACATGAATGAAATACAGGGTACTGAGAATATATTTAACAGAAGCAAAAAACACGTACATAGACATCACCTTGGGCCCCTCGCACTTTCTTGGGAGATCCTGAGCAACGTAACAGGAGCCCAAATCCACAGCCTGGAGAGGCTCCAACGCCTCCTCTACATTTTCTATGACTTCGGGGACGTCCTTCATCAGGCCTTTCTCTACCCCTCCCTTTGTACTGCCTATATCCTGTCCACCCAGACTACAAAGTCCAGCCCCTGCAACATGTTCCCTGGACCTCCCACCCATACAAATCCACTGGTACCCAAGCATTGAAGATTTAACGACTTTATTGATGATGTAGGGATTATGAGGTTGAATTAATTTCAGCATCTCATGACCTCCAACATCACCCCTTCCCTCCTCTCTTCTTCCTCCTTCCTCTCCTACTGGATTAATAAGGGGATTCTTTTCTCTCACATGTAAAGAAATTCAACTTCTAACTCTCTATCTCAGTTCTCTCCTTCTCAAATAAATGCTGTGTCCTTCCTAAGAGGAACTAGAAAATACAATTGTCTCCATCTCTGTATGTACGTCCACTTACATTCACGATGCACGGAACCCATTCCTCTTCACAACAACTCTCTTACATATTTATGGGTCAGGACTCTGGTCTGCAAGGGGCAGAAACCAAGCTCACACTGGCAGCAGCATACAAAGGAATCTAAGGGCTCATGAAATTAAAAAGTCTAAGGGTGCTAACCATGGATGAAACTTGAAACAGGGACTCAACTGAGCCATCGCGGTCTCCCTACATCACACAGGTCTGCTTTCTTTCTAAGGCAGGTCCTCAACAGGTGGTGGTCCTTGAGATTCCGGTCTTAAGAAAAGTTCTACCCTACTGCTAGATCATTATGAAGCCCATCACATAATGTTTATTTTTTCTTGGTGCCTAGTACACTGCCTGGAACATAATGAGAACCCAATAAATGTTAGTTGAATTCAATTATTTGTTTAATATTTATTCAGGGCCTATGTGTGTCCACCTTGAGAACGCAGCAGCACACCAGAGTCTCTGCTGTCATCTGGCTTTACGACTCTGCTGAAGGAGACAGGTAATAAACAAATCAGATAATTTCACACAGCAAAAAAGGGCTATGAATAAATTAAACAAGGCAATATGATAGATGGTGACTAAGGTGTGACAGAGGGCTCCCTTAGACAGGGTTAGGGAAGGACTGCTTTGAAGAGGAAATATTTGACCCTACATCTGGATGGTGAGGAGCCAACTGTGTGGAAATAGAAAAGAATGTTCCAAGCAAAGACAGAAGCAGAGCAAAAGCCTTATGGCGGGAAGGAGTTTAGCAGGTCTGATCTATGAGACAGATGATCAGTGACACTGGCACATTCCATGTAAAGACAGTGCTATTACGTGAGGTCATGGAGGTAGGCAGTTCACTAGTCAGTGGGGCCTATAGTTCAAAAGGGGTCATTTGGATTTTATGCTGGTGCAGTGAGGACCTACTAGAAGATTCTATGCGAGAATGCTGTGATCTGACTTACTTTTTCATGGTAAAATACATATAACACAAAATGCACCATTTGCCATCTTAATTTTTAAGTGTACAATTGTTGTGCAACCAATCTGCAGAACTTTTCCGTATCACAAAACTGAAACTATACCCACTAAAAAAACAAAAAACAAAAAACTCCTCCTGCCTCCCTCCCTCAGCCCCTGTGAACCACCATTGCACTTTCTGGCTCTATGAATGGGACCACTTTTGATACCTAATCTCATATAAATAGAATACTACAATATTTAACTTTTTGTGACTTATTTCACTTAGCAAAATGTCTTCAAGGCTCATCCTTGTTGCACCATGAGTCTGAATCAGAATCTCCCTCCTTTTAAGACTGAATAATATTCCCTTGTGTGTATATTTTGTTTATTCATCTCCTGATGAACACTTACACTGCTCCCACCTTTTAGTTATTGTGAATATTGCTGCTACGATCATGGGTGTGCAGATATCTCTTCAAGACCCTGCCTTCAATTCTTTGGGGTATATACTCAGAAGCGGAATTGCTGGAACATAAGTAACTCTGTTTCTAATTTTTGAGGACTGCCATGCTGTTTCTCACGGCGGGTGCATGATTTTTACATGCTCACCAACAGTGCATGAGGGTTTCAATTTCTCCATACCCTCATCACACCTGTTATTTTCTATTTTTCCACACTCATCCTAATGAACGTAAGCTGGGGTCTCATTGTGGTTTTCCTTTGCTTTTCCCTAATGGTTAATGAGATCGAGCAGCTTTTCATGTGTTTGTTGGCCTTTTATATATCATCCCTGAAGATGTATCTTTTCAAATCCTTTGCCCATTTTTCAATTCGGTTGTTTGGTTTTTAGTTGTTGACTTGTAGGAGCTCTTCATATATATTCTGGATATTAACTCCTTATCAGATATATCATTTGCAAATATTTTCTCTCATTCTTGTAATTGCCTTTTATTCAGTTATGCCCTTTGATGCACAGGTTTTTAGTTTTAATGTAGTCCAACTTATCTGTTTTTTTTTTCTTTTGTTGTCTATGCTTTTGTCATACATATCCAAAAAATCACTGCCAAATCCAACGTCATGAGCGCTTTAACACTATTTTTTCTTCTAGGAATGTTATAGCTTTAGCTCTTACATTTGGTTCAACTTGCATTTTTAAAAGATCACTTTGACCCCCAGTGAGAAATGGACTGTAGAAAGGGAAGAATGGAGGTGGGAGTGATCAGTTAGGACACTCTTACCGTAGCAAGAGATGATGGCGACCTGGACCAGAATGGAAGAGTGATGGCTTAATCCAACTGTACAAACACTTATCGAGAGTCTTCTGCAAGGTAATAGCAACTGTTGAGGATAGCAGAGGCTGCTGGCTTCTTGCACAATATCTTCGGTCCTTCTCTTTACTATGAGACCCTCAATCCTGCTTATGATGTCAAAATGGGTGGATTGAAATATCTGCCCTCTCAGATTCCCTTACAGTCAGGGGAGGCCATGAGAAAAGTTCTGGCCTGTGACATCTAAATAGAAGTCTCATAGAGATTTCTGGGCGAGTTTTGGCTTTCCCGATACAGGCATTATCCTTTCCTTTTTCTTTCCTTCTTCCTGAATAGAACATGAGGCTGGAGGCGGAGTGGCCATCTTGTTATCATGACTTAACAAGCATAAAAAAGGAAGCCATATGCTAAGGAAGACAGAGACGAAAGTTCACAGGATTCTGGGACACTGGAACTATCCTAGTCTCTACACCAGCCCTGCACTGCTTCGCCCGGGACTTCCTAATTCGCCAGGAAAACAAACCCCGACTTGGTTAAGCCATGAGAGTTGGAGCTCTAGGAACCAAACACAAGTCTAACTCCCACACAGACACAGTGCTAAGCACCTACACACCATATTTTTGGGGATCGTCAAAACAACTATATGAAGTAGGTACTAGTTGTTCCCATTTTATAGATGATAACACTGACACTTATACACAAAACTCTGTTCCATACGTGAGACACTGGGTGAACAATAAGAAAACACAGAAAAATCTAATTCATGAGCAACGGCATTAGAAGATCCAGACATCTCATGAATTATATACAAGTAGAAAAAAAAATAATAATTCAAAAGGAAAATGGACAACAATGATTGTCTTACTTGTCCGGCCAACTCCTACTCATCTTTAAGACCCAACGGAAATGCCCACTCCTCAGTGAGATCTTCTCAGAATCCCCCAGGTCTAAGTGTCAATGCCGTAGTCCTCCCTCCCCACAGAGCTCCCCCTGCAGTAATATTTGTTGTGTGTTCTTGTAATTGATGTGCTCACACGTCTGTCTCAACCACCAGCCTGTGAGCTCTTGAAAGGGAGGAACCAGGTCCCAGCCATTCAGCTCTTTCTACGGGCAAACACAAAATCTGGCACAATGGGTGGAGTGCATGGTTTTGAACTTAAGAGAACCAATGAACTCTTCATTAACAACATCTAAAGGTGATGCTTTCTGATTTTCAGACTAAGATCTCGGCAAACAATGAGGTGCTGTGAAGCAGCTTTGATAACGGGCAACAAATTACAAATGTAGGAAATTAATTATTAGGAGGAATCATGAGAGAGATAAATTGCAGTAAACGGAAAATTGCAACAATGCAAATCAGGGGCTTCCCTGAACTTATGTGGAACGACAATGTCTGCAGAAGTTACAGCAAAGGGAGCAGCGTCTGTCTCAGTTTGGTTTGGTTGTTAAATACCCGAGAACGTTTTTTTTAGCAGCTGCTAAAACTAAGACCAGAGTCATGAATGCCTTTTTGCTGTTCCTTTTCTTTTTCTTCTTTTCTTTTCTCCTTTTTTTTCTTTCTTTTTTTCTTTCTTTCGTTCTTTCTTTCTTTCTTTCTTTCTTTCTTTCTTTCTTTCTTTCTTTCTTTCTCTTCCTTCCTCCCTCCCTCCATTTCTTTTTCTTGCTTGCTTGCTTGCTTGCTTCCTTGCTTTCTGGGCAAGGTTTACAAAAAGAAATATCTGAAAAACTTTACTTTATGACAGGCATTGAAGTTTAGATAAGGGCTCACACTAATCTTGTAGGAACATATTTGTGCTGTTTACTGGTAGATTATCAAAGCACAAACAACAAGATCCTAATAAAGCAATAACATCCCAGACATAAGGCAGGTGGGGTCCTGTCTTCAGTTCCACACCTTAGAGGCTACGTTCAGGCCTCTGCTATCGGCTCCTCTGCACGAGGCAAAAAGTCCACAGAGCCTGTGTCCCTACTTCCAGGTTCTTGGAACTCTAGAATTTCCTAAACCAATGGCCTCAATCCCACTTCTGGGGCCATTTGCAGCTCTTTCTTGGGTCAGTTCTCCTGAGGGCAGACTGGGCTAGGCCCAAAGGACTGCCACCAAGTGGCTACTAGTGGCATGTGGGAGGTGAACAGGCTTAAACATGAAGGAGGGACGACCTCTTGCGTGCCCCCAAGGTCGCACAACTAGTGCCTGAGGCAGGGAGGAAGAGGGGCCACAGGCCTGTGCTATCTCTCTAAACAGTACAGAAAATCCCAGGCTGAGTAACTATGGTTAACTCAAACCTGGCCTCCCAAGTGCTTAGGGGGTACTTTTGTCCAAGTAGGAAGATAGAATGTCTTTTATCTAACAGTTTGTTATCCTGACTGTAACTTAAAAAATTAAGAGGTGTGCAGTGACGAGTACCTAGACCCCTATTTATGCTCTCGCCCCAGGTACTAATGTGAGCTATCAGTGAAGACAGAGACAGCAAATAAAATTGAGAAGGGAAATCACACACAAAAGACTAACAGTTTTAAAGCCTTTTGCTATAAATTCACAATCAATGTGAGCTCTGGAATGGGAAGGACTTGAGAGCCTGCCTAAGAGCCCATGACGCAAAATAGATGCTCATTAAACATTTGTGGAGTGAATTAACAAGGAACAAACGTGTTCACTGCATGTTCTGTTTGACAACCAACACTAGAGGTAAGGTCACCGTGACCAGCACCACCTTCCCCTTACCTTCCCCCCCCCCCCCGCCAGGGTGCTAGGCTCCACTGCACCTCCCCATGCCGTCAATGGCATTTCCATTCTCTTAACGTCCAAGCCTGACACCTCGGCAGTATCCCTGAGCCCTCCCTTCATTCTACCTCACCCTTAGCCAATCAGCAGCCTCTACCACTCATTCCCAGTCCCTGCTCATCCCCAAAATTAATGTAGCCATCTCCACTTAGCTCCCTCCCTTAGAGGGAAACCCATTATATGTGACAACAACGTACTATTTGGGCTTTCCCACAGCACCCAGCACAGGGTCTCACACCCAAGTGGCACCGAGGAAAGTGTGTTGACTATTCACGGAATGAATCTGGGATGCCGCGGAACCTTTTGAAAACAGTTTTGTGTTCCTGAGGTCCACACCAATACTCTGTGTGAAGAGTGTGGGCTCTGGAGATGGGCTGCCTGGGTTCGTATCCCTGCTCTGCTGCTCCCTGCCTGTGCCATCTTGCACAAATCCAACTCAGCCTCCTCTGGAAAATGGAAATGATAATACCTACCCCATAGGGTCAGGCTGGGAATTGAGTGAGTTCATACGTGTAATGGGAAAAGCCCTCAGAACTGTGCCGGCCAGGCACAGAGTAAGCATTAGATACAGGGAAAAAAAAAAAAAAAAAAAAAAAAAAGCATTAGATACAGGGTAACTCATATTTTTTATTTTCTTTTAACTTCTCAACAACCTTACTTGGTAGGTACTGTTGCCCCATTTTATAGGTAGGGAAACCAGTTCCTGGTGGACTCCAGTGAAGTGTCGGGCGTCACAGAGCTGGTGTGGTGTGGCAGGATCAAAATATGAACCAAAGTCAACCCACCCCAGCCCTACGGCAACCGACGCCCCCACCTACACTGTTGTAGCCCACAAGGCGGTCACTAACGCCCAGTGACTCAGGGTGACAGTAACAATGGTACAGACACCACGCAGGTGCAAACACATCAGCCCAACTGCCCCGTGGTTTGACGCTCTGGGAATAGGGAAGCACGGCTGGGGTAATTCCTCAAATCACACAGCCCTTTTGAGTCAGGCCTGGGAATAAGTGTGGACTGAATATTTGCTTCCATGATCCTTCAGGTCTGCCCCATCACTTCCTCTGGCACCAGGAACACAATGCCTGGAGTGCCGGATTCTGTTGCACAACACGCCCCTTGGACTATATAAAGAGCCACACGGCAGCTGTAGGAAAAGAAATTGGAGGTTTTGCAATGTGTACCATGACAGTTTAGCACTTAATGGTTTTAGCAGCATGAGGCTGGCTAAGAATCCAGCAGGCACTCAATAAATACCTGGGAGCTTGCCTGCTTGATAGAACATTCCCACCCTGGACAACTAGCCACATCATTGCTTGTGAAAACCACCTCTGTTCCACCCCTCCTTCGCCTCCCCACCCATGACAAATTAAGCCTTCAATCAAAGAGCCAAAGAAAGTGGAAGAAGCTGTTTTTGTCCATATATGAGGTTTTAAGCTCTCCAAATCTCAAGGCTCTGACATACTGGGTTTGTGTTAAAAAAAACTCTTTTGAAAAACATATGCACTGCATACTCCGTAACAGGGAATCGTACCAGGATCTCACAGTAGTGATTCCTGATGCCAGGAAAAAGCAAAAATGAGTAGACCACAAAAGAAAGGACTCTAGAATGTATTCAAGTCATTCATTGGCTTGATGGGGCGTCCTTTCTTAGATTCTTTTTAAATCTTAATTTCATGTCAGGTGCTTCAAGGTTATTTTACTGTAATATTACAATTTCTTATTTTCAAAAATTTTCATTAACCATTGAATCCTCTCCGTTTTGGATACTTTGGTAAATCAAATTTAGCAATTTCTTTAAGGTCAAATCTTCAGGAATAGGCTGTCACTGAAGTAATAGTAACCAAAAGCTAAATTAATCCAAATTGAAATCGTAGCATTAAACAAGAAATTTGGTTCTGTTTTTCTAAAGAGAAAGGAAATAACTAGAAAAGCTTTATCCTCCTGAGTACTATGCTTAGATGAATTATGCAAACGACAACAAAACAGGCCAACATAAGAGAACTGTTTTTCAAAACAGAGTATTTCAAGCTATACATCATAGTTCAATGACAGGTCATGAAATCAATTTAGTAGGTCACAGATAGCATTCTTTTCAAAAAGGAAATAGATTAGTGTAAAAATAATACAGCATTGCAGCTGTTAAGTGCAGGTTTGCAAAAGCTTTCTTTCAACTATTTATATGGGTGTGTGTGTGTGTGTGTGTGTGTGTGTGTGTGTGTGTGTGTTGGTAAATGGTTTGCAATATAAAATGTATCTTTTTACTGGGGGTTGCTATAAAAGGGGTTGAAGACTCCTCGAGCATATCTTGGAGTCAACACATCTGCCCAGTCCTCTATACCGTGTACATCTATAGTTCAGTACACTCAACAAATGTTTCTCGAATGCCTTGTGTAAGAATTAACAGCCCTGCTCATGACCCCGCACCATTCACCATCCTACAGTAAATTTCAACATGGATCAAAATGGAAAGGGTATCAGAGTTAATTCCCAAGTAAACAAAAAAATTAAATTAACTAGAAAACACCATTGTTCAAACACACTGGTTGTTATTTATAATCACCCTTTGGAAACTTGAAACTGAAAACTACTTCCTTAGCTTTTTTTTTTTTTCCCCATCCTGTGCACACACTGATAAGTTATTGCAGGGCAAGGAGTGTTTGGGGAGGATATGAGTTAGCATAGCATTTTTCATTCAAGGGGGAAAAATGTTTGTTTTGAGAAGAAATGTCATGTAAAAAATTATTCAGTTTCAAAACTTTTAAGCAGTGTATGGTTTTTGAAGCTTGATGGTGTCTCTTTTGGCCTAATTTCCCAGTCTATTTAAATACTATGAACTTTAATCATTACTTAAAAATTTGCTTTCAAGAAAAATTCCACCTCAATTACGTCAATTCACTGTCATGAACTTTTTAGAAAGAATTTCTTTGGTCTGTAGCTTAGAACAATACCCAAACTCATTGATCCTAGAAGATTCTGCATTTGTGGGGGCATTTGCTCAAAAAGTTAGTAGTATAACTCGGATGGCTGTTAAACTTTTAAGTATCACTTCAGTGTTTAAAATTTTAAATCATTTTGGGTACCTTAAGTACTTTAGAGAAATATCTCACACAGGATAAGCTCTGAATAAACGTTGATTAAGTAAGTGCACAGCAATCAAGTAACTGCATAAAAAAATTGCTAAAACATACACAGCCTCTGCTGTGTGCCAGGAGCTGGGTTAAGCACTTTACATGTGTTAGCCCATTTAATCCTCACAAAGTGTGGAAGTAGATATAATGGAGCATTATGCCCATTATAGAGACGAAATACACTTTCTCAAGGTCTCACAGCTGGTAAGTGGCAGAATGGGATCTGGGATTTGAGAAGGAAAATGAAATTCAACTGTAGGCTCAAATTTCAACAATCTTAAGAGAAATCCTTTGAAATGCTTTGCCCTTATGAGCCTTTCCACCCCACCCCCAAGACCAGAACTCTTTGCTACTCCTTTTTGGAGTCTCTGAGGAACTGGATATATATACACTTCATATATATATGAGAGAGAAAATCTTGTTCATAGTAAAGGTAAAATGATGAGGGGGTTTTGCAACTATGAGAGCACAGGAGGCCTCTGAGGCTATGCCACTGATCTGCTCAAGGCAATTTCCCTCCCTCATACTCACACACCTGACACTTAGGTGTCTTGGATCTGTCAGTCAAGTTTCTCTTCTGCTGGGAACCTGCAGACCTGCCCCTGCCAAGGGAGGCAGAGCTGGGCTGTTCTCTGCAAAGCACTGGCTGCCAGTTGAATCAATGGTAGGTGAAGTGGACGAGAAACCCACTAGGTGCATTAATTCAAAGAGCCTCACCCAACAAAGGTAGTAACGGTGAGCCAAGCTAGCCGAGCTAAGTTCCTCCGGGATTTGACCTGGGAAGAATGAGAAGGGAATGGAGAAGAATGTGCAAAGAAACTAAGACAAGAGGGAAACTATACAATAGGCCACAAGAGAGAAACAAGGAGATGAAAAAGACTCTAGAACTGGTTTTCTGTTCTGGCTCCAATCCATGCATAGTCATATATTTAATTTTTTAAAAAATTATAAATGACTCTTTTTTCCTTAAGGTACTCACTAAGTTTCTTCTCCTAACCAACCCATTTAAACTCCCACTGTGGATATGAAACACAGAATTAAAACCATAGATACTACTCCATGAGCATCTATTAACAATGATCTCATATTAACTGTGTCACCCAGATTTTGTCAAAGGTTGAGAAAGGTCTGTGCTTTTTCCAGTGCGTTCCTGGTATATGTAAAAATGTCAAAACACCTTTAGGCAAGTCATAGAAAAGTTAAAGCTTCCCAGTGGGCCTTTTATTCTTCGGTCCTGTCAGTGGATCTCTCTGTGACCAAATAAACCTCATCCAAAGATCAGAACAAAATTCAGGCCTTGAGGCTCTACATGAACATGAAGCCAAATAGTCCTTTTTTTCCTGCCACTCTGCTAAACCTTGGAACTGTTTTAGGAAGGAGAGGGCAGAGCCCAAACAGAAGGGAAGGGGACACAGGACGGATGTGCAGGGCACAGGGATGTTTGTCCCAGTTCATCTCCGCAGCCTCTGAGCAAGAGTGCTGAGAGCCCATGAGAAAGACAAGGTTAGGGAGGAAGAAAGAACACATAATAAACATCGGGGGAGCGACAAGAAGAGGGCAAAATTAAACTGCTCACTTCACATTTTTGCCTAGGGTCTAGTTCTGATCACACAAACACTTTTGCCTTGGGTTTCAGTCTCGTGACACTAAACCTTAAAACACAAATCTCGCAACATCAACATCATGCTTCATAGTTTACAAAGACTTTCACTCACCATGCTTAATTCTTATAACCATCAAAGTGGGACAATATTGTTAATAACTCTGTTATTTTACAGATAAAACAGAGGCCAATGCTATAAATTTTGGACAACACAGGGAGAAGCCAACTCCAAATCCAGGAATCTTTTCCAATATGCCACTCTGGACACAGGTGGATGAAAAGCTTCCCCCAGGCATCACCTCTGTCTTTGCCCGTCCATTGAGACCAAGATAGAAGAAAAATGAAAATACTAATTTTCTAGAATATAGAACCTTGATTCAGTATAAATGGATGTTTCTGCTACAGTTATTTTATATCCAGGATGCTGTAAGGATTTACCTTCAGATGACTCCATCCCTTCTTAGTGCCCAACTATATATAGCCCTTGTTATTTTGACACAAAAATGAATATTTCATTTACACAAGCTGATTGAAAAGGGTAACGCCCTATATGGGTTGCCCTACTTAAAAAGAGATTCTTTATGCTTTCTTGAGGTTAAAAATAGCTTGATTTTGCAGCAAAAGCCTAATACCGCACATCCAACATAGAAAGTGTATCTGATTATGTCCCAGAACTGGTCTTTCTCACTCTCTAGTCTGTTATTTTCTTTCAGGCTCCCTACCAAACCTCACAAATTCTTGATACGAAACAAATCATTTTATGTTTTATTCATTTTTGGTTGAATCTCTGTAAAAATGTGTGGAATTTTTACCAAACAGAATGACTGCTAGCATATATTCATGAATGCATGGTTTATAAGATGTTTGTATAAGCACCACATAACTAATAACACCCAGAAATTACTATTATTCCCTTTGTATAAATGTTGCTACTCAGAATCAGAAAAGTTTAGTAACTTTCCCAAAAGTTTCACAGTGGTTAGTGGCAGGTCTAGAATCAGAACCCAGAATAGTGTGCTCAGTCTCTTTTCAACATTCTGCACTGATTTCTGTATCAATAGGAAATCCAGACAGGACAATTTACTTAACAAACAAGCAATAAAACCCTATTTATCCATTCACTCATTCATTCATTCATTCATTCAACAAATATTTTCTGAGCCCTTCCTATATGCACTTTTTTAGGTACTGAGGCTATGGCATTGAAAAAATAGAATCTTACATTCCAGTCAAGGATCCAGGTAATAATTAAGACACGTGTGTGTGTGCACGTGCATGCGTGTGCACGCGCACAATACAAGCTACTGATAAATATTAAGGAGAAAAATTAAGCATGCATGAAAGAGGAAACAACTTCTTATTCACGTACATCAGGAAAATATAAGACTGCTCATTGATGCTTTGATTTTGTAGTTTTAAAATAAAACCACTGCAAACAACCCAAATGTTCATTTTCATGAAAATGGATAAATGATGTGTGGCATATTCATAGAATATAACATTATGCAATAGCAAAACTGTAAGCTACAACATGAATAGTATAATTAATATATAACATTGTAATGTATATGTAATTTATATACTAATTAAAATTTAAAATATATCACTAATTATAAGTATATGTTATAAATATATGTATTATTTATATACTTTTTCTAATAAAGTATATTAATATAGTAATAATTTTGTTAATACAATTATATGTAAACATAACATAAATTATATAAATCTGTAAGTTATAGAACTAGTACATAGTAACATACAAATTATATGTATTTAATCTAATAATATTAATATTATAATGTTAATACACTAACATTATAATTTTAATAATAAAAATATAACATTAAGTGGGAAAATCCAGGCAGTCTCAAGAGCCTATATATAGTATGGTGTCATTTTTATAAACTCAAAAACAAGCAAAACTGTTGAACAATATACAGTTTAGGGATATATACATATATGGTAAAACTATTTTAAAAAATTAAGAACACAAACTCTAAAGGGAAAGCAGAGTTGAATCAGAGAAAAGCATGAAGGGTTTTTTCAAGGACATCAAGAATGTTCTAGTACCTAGAATGGTTGGTGGGTTTGTAGATGCTCATTTAATTATTATGCTTCAAAATTTAAACATATGTTACATACGTATTATTGTATATTATCATAATTTATCAAAATTCATGAATTTCATAAATTCATAAATTTATCAAAATTTATATAATAATTAATTTACAAAACTAGTACAGGAAGAATTGTGAAAACTGTCATCCTTAATAGCTCCAGATTGTTTATATCAGAAAATAACATTTTACATTTGAGTAGCAGAGGTCCAAGGATATTTGTACAGTATACTGAAGTTTTCAAAGGTCTTTCTCGTAAATTGTCTTTTTAAAATATTACACGGTATTTATTATTATCCCTACCTTACAAGTGAGTAAACCAAGGGAGAGCTCAAGTGACTTATTCAATTTCACCTAGCTAGTCAATGGCAGAGATGCCTTAATTGTATAAAATTAATCCTCTTATAATCATTAAGAAGCATGGGGCTTTCTTACTGAACAACAGACCAAATGAATCCTAGAATGTTAGAGCTGGAAGAAGCCTGAAATCAGACTTGTAATCTCCCCATTTCACAGATGGAGAAACTAAAACCCACATACAATAAGGATTTGCCCAGCATCACACAGCTAATTTAAATGAAAGAAAGGATAATTGACTCACAACTTCTGACTCCAAGTCAAGCTGTTTTTCAATTTGCCAGATTACCTTTCAAGTAGATAGACATCATTATTTTGTAGCCAGTGGCTAAAAGGGAACCCAAAACTTGAATTGTAAGGCATCTATGGGTATCCATTGTTCTGATGAATGTTAGAAAACTGTAATATACAATAAAAAAAAAAGCTGTAGTATGGAGCCTTGTTTATAACAAAATTAACCAATATATTAAATAATGGGAGCATTTTAATTAGTGCACATCAGTTTGATCTTTGAAAGAAATGCCTATAATGTAAGATAAAGAAGGGCCAAACAACTGCTTTCTGAAGAAAGGAAAGGTCTGAGCCTTAGTTTAATACTCTGTAAGGTGATGATGATAATAAGTGCCTTAGAGAATTATGGGAAATGTACGGGAAAGGTCTTGGTAAACTGCAATATACAATACAAATACCCTTAGAGCTTTCATGCAAAATCCTGTGATTCAGTCATTTGGTCATTCAGTCAGCCACTCAATAAACATATACTGAGCACCTATTCAGTGAATGGATGACACTGTTCTACATCCATGCCCTGGAGCATCCAGAGACACAAAAGATCTAGTCTGTGCCCTTCAGGAACAGCTTTCTTTTTTTTTTTTTTTTAAGGTACATAAATAATTACAATGTGAACCTTCATGTGATAACTCCAATAGGATCAGTACTGGTGGGGTGGAGGGGAGGGAAATGATGTAGGACTCCAAGTTTGAGAGAGACCGGTTCTGACTAGAATGTAAGGAAGGGCTTCCTAAAGGGGCCAGATTCTAATGAAGGTAATTTCCAAAGGACAAAGATGGCATTCCATAAGGTTGGACGGGGGAAGCATGAGTGAGGATGGAGAAGCAGAAAAGCACACCTTTCGACATTATACCTGGGTCTTTGGCATTTGACTCCTATTTTGGCACCTGTTGCCATTCGCCAGTGTTCTCTGTAAGTCCACTCACCTCAAACAGACCAGGAGTTCTTTGAGCACCAGGATCTCACAGAGATCTCACGGGGCCCAAGGCAGTACACGGCCCATGACGGGTCCACAATGGGGGTTCAGTAAGTGAGCTGCTGGTATATTTTTAAGGAAGGCTTACGTACACTTTCCATATGAGAGGGTAAGAAATAGAAAAATACCGTTACAGAAAATTGCTTTAAAACCAGTATGTTTCCCACTAACTTTCCTATTTTTTTTCCGTAAGCTCTATGTTTTCTGATTTGGAAAACAAATCAGACAAAGCAAAAAAAAAAAAAAAAAAAAAAAAAAAAAAAAAAAAAAAAGCTGGGAAATAAGGTTCTTCTTGGGGTTTTAAGGATTCTTTCTCTTTCAGAGCAAACCTTTTAACCTGAATTCATAGACATTCAGGGCAACAAGCCTAATACCAATATGACAGATGTTGAATTCTATGGCAACATCTTTCTCTTGGCTTTGATTCTTCTTTTCATAATTACATTATAGTATTATTAGAGGGATCCTTGATCTGTTCCCTGTCCCTCAAGCAGGATAGCTGAGAGTGAATCCTAATATCAAATCCAAAACACTTGGTTTGAATTAGAAGCTGTAGTAAGATTCATCCTCAATGTAAAGTCATCTGTAGGAAAAATATTCCAAGACACTGTATGTGTAAATTACTAGCATATGCATTCTCAGTGAATCTTTTTTTCTCACTCTTTTGGTCCTGTGAGACAGCGGGAAAAAATATATTGCCAATAGAAATATTTGCAAAACTTTATTTCTATTCACTTTGACATAGAAGAGTACAAGTTTTTGAGATGATCCCCCAGCAAAAAGAGGCTATGTTTATCATATATGTTAACAATTATTCTATGGTTTGACTTTGCACAAAATAAGATGAAAACCCATACACTGGAAAGCTGGTATTGATATTTTTGTAAAGAAATAAATGCCAAGCAATCATACAGTATTGCTCTAGGGAAGTTTTCTGGCCTAAGGGTTTAAAAAAATATTTTTATTTATATAAAAGTATGAAGTGAGATCAATTTTGTTTCCTTTTCATTAAATAGCAGTAGATAGTTTGTCTGCATTGCATGTGAGAGACACTGGTCTTCTTGCTTTTGGCAACATATGAAATTGTCTTGAAGACAGCAATGGATAGGAAAAGAGACATCTCTTCATATTGGCATCATATTTTGGATTCTAGGAAGAGTTGCTCTTGAAAACTGCTCCACTTTGATTTTTGACTTTTTAAAAAGCACTCATGAGTGCCAGAACAGAGTGGAGAACTGAACAATGTATCCAGTGATTTGAACTCTAAATGGCTTGCTTGGATAATTCAAGGGGAAAACACCTCCTAATCTCACTCCTCCATTCATTCACCCAACAAATGCTCTTCCCTGACACTCCGTGGTACCAGGCCCGTGTTCAGCCCTGAACAGACAGTGGGGAACAAGGGGCAGAGCCCCACCCTCTGCCTATTTAATGACCTTCTCAGGACTCTCACCCTTCCCAGTTATAAGAAAATCATCTTCTGTCCAAGAATAGAGAGAATGCAAACAAGAAAGCCTCCAGAAATAATGTTAATAATAATAATTCTGTAAGGACTGCTTGTGCTTTACATTATAAAATCACTTCTGTCATTACATTAGTCAAAAGATGTGCCTGAAAGCTCACTGCTTCTAAATTGAGAGGCTTCAAGGTCAGTAAAGTTGATTGTTAAATGTACTGTACTATGAACACTGGCCATTAGTGTGAGCCCAAGTTTTCAAGGACAGTCTTCTAGAATTATTTTCCCGTAAACAGAATCCTTATTGGGAGAGCTGTTTGCAGGGCAAAGAGTGGGAAGCTGAACAGAGCATCTAGCCCACTTTTTCCTATTGATAATATATATAATTTAAGGAAAACTGTTATGGATAACAAGATCGAAGGAACCCATTAACACGGGGTTTCTTTTTATCACTAAGCCTTAGTTTATGATAAACTGTAGTTATCTCTGTTCAGTTCAATTCTGACCTTCCCTACTTCACTTCAAAGAGCAAACACTGGCCTTAACTTTCCCTTATGAAGTCAATAGATCCCATTTTGCACCCCCTCCCCAGAGACTAGAATCAGAGGGATGCTGGTCCCATTCCTCAGGCTGGCTCTGACCGTTCAAACAAAAGCCACTTAATAGTGTCTGCTGATCCCAGAAAGGCCCTAATCATGCTGTCCTCCATCCTGATAGCTAGCCTGTGTCTTTCTGGTTCCACCAGAAGAAATACAAAAATAAAATTTCCACATGCCTCGAAGGCCTCACTTAGAAAACGGGATCAATGATGATTCCTAACCACATCATGCAAGGCCCTCCCAAACGCAGGGAGAACTGATGAGCTGAGAAAACTCATAATGCTTAGAAGAAATGATTTTCTAACATGAGGCTTCCACCTCCCCAATAACTTTTCTTGCAGGGATATTTGATGTCTAATGGCCGAGATGTACTAAACACATATGACTACATTTTAAATGATACTATCAATGGTGGGTTTTCCTAGTATGGCATTAGCACTAATAATATAGCAAACGTGATTATTATGAAGTATTACACAGATTTAGGAGTGGGAGAAGAAAAACATTTGGTTAACACACGTATCATATTGATGTCGGGGATATAGTACCTGTGGACACCTGTCCTAAAGTCACACGTTGCTGTAGAGCATTGGTGATCCAAACAGAACAGGATGACTTCAGTTCAAGCCTGACAAATGTATGTAAAAGCAAGATGTATAGACCCTCGTTGTTGGCTTCTTTGTTTTAAATAACAGTAGTAGTAGTAATAACTCTATCTATTATAGATAGAACTCTATCATTCTATTATAATGGAATAATTATATTCCATTAACTATATTATATTAGCAGAAAATATGGACCTCATGTTTGTGAGCAGAAAATATGGACCTCACTCCTTAGGCATGAGATCATGTAATCAACGCAGCAGCCCTACTGAGGTAAGTACTGTCATTATCTTCATTTTACATATAAGGAAACTGAGGCACAGACACATTAATTTGCCCAAAGTTATGCTGCTAGTAAGTAATAAACTCAGGACTCAAACCCAGGCAGTCTACTTTCATTACGCAACAGAACTAATGCCTGGATAACCAGAACAAAAAGTTCTGGCACTTGGCATTTGCTATAATGGAAAAAGGCAGGGTGAAACCTAAAGAAAAGAAGGCTTACAGTCCCTGGGAGCAGGAAAGGAAGTAAATTCAGCATCTTTCAAACATTCCTTTATAGGAGATTCTTCATAGGAGAAACTCAAAACAGTTCTATGATTAAATGGGTTTATAAAATACTGGATTAAGCCAAGTGAGACAGAGTTTCTTGCTGGAGTGTGTCTGAGAGTCTTAATACACAGATATGCACCCCGAGTCTCTGAAATGGAGAGGTGGAAAGAAGGTCTTTAATGGAGAACACTTTTCTTTTTATGGGGAATGTCTTAAGAGATAAACTGAGGTCTTCCAACACGGGGTTGAGAAAAACCAATCTAATGGACAAACTGGAGAAGCAGAGTCTGGGCAAGGAGAGCAGAGTCTGGGGGAGGGGAAGGGCACCCGATGCCAAGAAGGTAGCTTCTCTGGGGGTCTGAGCAAGCTCGCTCAGTCATTTGTGGATAGACTAAGTCACCTCATAATAGGTATTAGTGAAATATATTACATAGCAAAACATACTTAAAAATTTTTAACAATTTTTTTTATGATTATTTAGTTTTGAGAGATAGAGACAGAGTGTGAGTGGGGGAGGGGCAAAGAGAGAGGGAGACACAGAATACAAACCAGGCTCCAGGCTCTAGGCTCTGAGCTGTCACAGCACAGAGCCCAACGCAGGGCTTGAACCCACAAACCATGAGATCATGACCTGAGCTGGAATTGGATGCTTAACCAACTGAGCCACCCAGGTGCCCCTACTTTAAAAAATTTTTAATGTTTATTTATTTATTTTTATGGGGGGGGGGAAGGGGCAGAGAGAAAAAGAGAGAATCCCAAGTAGGCTCCACACTGTCAGCACAGAGCCCAACGTGGGGCTTGATATCACAAACCGTGAGATCAGGACCTGAGCCAAAATCAAGAGTCAGATGCTCAACTGACTAAGCTACCCAGGCACCCAAATATACTTTTATGACTGAAAGTTCTGCAGGAATCCAGGAGGTCAAAGAATCACTCTTTTGGCAGTTTCTTCTCCAAGGAGGAGGAAGTGAGGCTATTTGCCCCCTTGACCATGATCATGGCTGGAGGCCACCAACTGACAGCCTGAGAGGCAGCAGGCCTGGCACATCCCATGCTGAAGGGGACAGAGCAGCCATGGAGAGGACTGCAGAGTCTGGGCCACTATCCAGTTGGCTTGTCATTTTGGAGGATCCATGGGACCAACCTCAGAGGAGGAGAGGTGGCCATGGAGGATACAAGTGGCAGCTTTGATGACCAATTCTGACGGATACGAGAGGCACAAACTGGAATGTCAAAGGACTCTATAAGTGAATATATACACAATTCTCCTAAGGGCTTCCTGAATTAGGTGAGAGGAATTTGAGTGTAGCTGAATACTCCTCAGTTCCCCAGGTGGAAGCTGAGCCAGAAAAAGAGTAACAATGGCAGCTACCATTGCTTGAGCCCTTACCTGGGTGCTAGGCACTATGTTAATGATTTTATACTGTGCAATCCCAAAACCATCCTATGATGTAGACATTCTTCTCATTTTACATTTAGAAACCAAGGATAGTTCCATTTACTTGTACAATGCAAAGAACTAGGAAATCAGAAACAAATAGCAGTATGGGGCGCCTGGGTGGCGCAGTCGGTTAAGCGTCCGACTTCAGCCAGGTCACGATCTCGCGGTCTGTGAGTTCGAGCCCCGCGTCGGGCTCTGGGCTGATGGCTCGGAGCCTGGAGCCTGTTTCCCATTCTGTGTCTCCCTCTCTCTCCCTGCCCCTCCCCCGTTCATGCTCTGTCTCTCTCTGTCCCAAAAATAAATAAAAAACATTGAAAAAAAAATTTAAAAAAAAAGAAACAAATAGCAGTCAAGGTTAGTTGTAAAATGTAGCTCCTATAAGCCCTACACCTCTTGTGTAAGCCCTCCCATGATACTTCATCCAGCTCAAGCCAAACTCTTTTTCCTGGCCCAAGGTCAAAGTAGGCTGACTCTACTCTGTCTCTACTACTCCAAAACTTAGTGGCTTAAAACTGAGGAGATAAAATTATAACTCATAATTTTGTGTGTCAGGATTTCAGGAAAGGCTTTGCTGGATGGTTCTTTTGTTTCATGATGCATTTATGGGAGTCACTCGGTGTATTCAGCTGAGAGCTAAGCTGGTCCAAGATCACTTGTCTGGTACCTTAGCAAAGAAAATTGCTGGACTCAGCTGGGTCTCATCCTTTTTATGTATTCTCAGGGCCTTTCCCTGTGGTCTCTTCAGTGGGTGATCAGCCCCCTTACCTGTCAGTTTGGGACCACAGAGGACCAAGGAAGAAGTGCTAGTCATCTTAAAGCCTAGGCTCAGAACTTGCACAGCAAGGTGCTTCTGTCACTTCTGTCACACTCTGGTGGTCAAAACAGTCAGAGGCCAGCCCAGATCCAAGAGGAAGAGAAACAGACCTACCTCTCTATGGGAGGCATCCCAAAGAATGGGCGGCCATCTTGGTTTTATCTGCCAAACTGTCCAACCTCCCCTGGTCCTACTGTTCCCTCATTCACAGTGCTCTAGCCACACGGGCTTTCTTTCTGTTCTTCAAATAGGACAAGGTTATTCCTCTTTCAGAACTTTATGTGTGCCTATGCCAGGAGTGATCTTAACTCCTGGACCCTTCTTGTCATTCACGTTTCACCTTAATTTCACTTCTATAGAAGCCCCTCTCCTCACCATCATGTGGAGACTTTCTCTGGTCACCCAATCTACCTCCCTAATTTATTTTCATGACATTATTGCCATCACTCTGAGATCATCTCTATTTTTGTTTCTATTTTTCACTATTTCCTCCAATTAGAACAGAAAACCAGGGGAATAGGGCCCTTGTCTATCCTGTTGGCTCCCACATTCTCAGCACTTACAACTGTGCCTGGCACAGAATAAACCCTTAGTAAATATTTGTCAAGTGAAAGTATGAAGTAGTGAGTTGGGATTCAAAACTAGATCTGACTGACTTCAGAACTAAAACCAAACTGTCCTTGTATGTATTCCAGGCAGATATGGGCAGCCTAGGCTCTAGGGCAAAGATACTGCATAAAGAAGACAGCTTGTGCAGCAAGGAAGCTGCAGCCAGACCAAACTACATTTGACAATTAGAAGAGAACAGTCCATTCCCGCAAAGCCCCCAAACATTTCTTTGACTTCATTTCAGCCATTCTTGTGTTGACTCTTGGAGATGAAAGATCTCCAAGGTGTGGAGCTGCCTCAAGGCTACGTGTAGCTCAGGCCTGGTCTCTGGCTGGACCCCTCCAATGCTCAGCTTTGCTGGGGCCACACTGCTGAGTGTTGCCCTGGCCAATCTGGAATTGGGCCACAGCCATGTTTGTGCTGAGGCTTTAGGGAAACACGATTTATAAACGCATGTTTCCTCTGAGTCACGGCACAGACTTGTCCCTTCAGTACAAACATTCCATTTGGTTTTATAACTGGGGAAAGAGGGGGTGGGGGCCAAGGCTAACTGGATCAGGTTTGAAAGGAAAGGGGAAGTGAGAAAATTTAAATAGAGTTTTCTATATTAGTGAGAGTCACAAAGGAACCCTTATCTGGGGTTCAGAGGCAGGCACAAAGTTTCATCTTTATTTATTTATTTGCCTCAGCAAAAAAAAAAAAAAAAAAAAAAAGTTCACAGAGTAATTTTTTCCCTTCAAGCTTCCATAAAAATACTGGAAATGTAGCAGAAGTTTTCTGAAAACAATTTAAGAACAATTAGCACACATATAACCATTTTTTGAAGTTATATTAAATGCCCTTTACTAAATAAAAAGGAGTTTTGTTTCTCATTTCCTGGCATTGTTGACTATATTATTCTTTAACTAACCACCTATTAACTTTTAGCATTACTCTAAGTTTTCTGCAAATTATGCATTCCAGATCAAAAGAGTTAATTCTTTCTTTTCTGCTATTTATATAGATCATTCTACCCCATAACTTAATGCCAGGTTTCTTATCTGTAGAATTTGGCTGATGATAACAGTATTTCCTCGTAAGTAACTCATACAGTTACTATGAGACTCAAACATAATTAAATAATGAATATAAAAATATGATTCCTAATTCATTCAATAACCACTTGACTTTGTGTAAATTATCATCATAACTATTGAGCTCAGACAGTTAGGAGTTCCATTAGGTGTGGAGTCCAAAGCCTGGCGTGGAGAATTACGAGATAAGCGTCACAATTCCTCATCTCGGGACGCCTGGGTGGCTCAGTCAGTTAAGCACCCAACTTCGGCTCAGGTCATGATCTCACCGTTCGTGGGTTCGACCCCTCCATTGGGCTCTGTGCTGACAGCTCAGAGCCTGGAGCCTGCTTCAGATTCTGTGTTTACCCCCCTCTCTGCCCCTCCCCTGCTCACGCTCTCTCTTTCTCTCAAAAATAAACAAACATAAAAAAAAAGGTTAGAGAGGGAGGAAGCCAAAACATAAGAGACTCTTAAAAACTGAGAACAAACTGAGGGTTGATGGGGGGTGGGAGGGAGAGGAGGGTGATAGGTATTGAGGAGGGCACCTGTTGGGATGAGCCCAGGGTGTTGTATGGAAACCAATTTGACAATAAATTTCATATTTAAAAAAAATTGTTTAAAGGAAACAATCTCTCATCCCAAGAGGACTGTATTTCAGGACAAAACTAGATATGACCCCTACTGAGCCGTGGGTCCTTCATCAGTGATTTAGAGTGCTGTACGTGAAAATACTGAATACTGTGCCTGACAGAGAATGCAAGTACCTCAAATAAATTCCATAGCAGAATCTGTCAGTATCCTGCCTGGCCTACTCCCCACAACCTCTAACAAGAATCTGCTCCCAATTACAATGTGGGGTGTTCCCCTCACCCCCAAGCAATTCTCAGACTCCAGCTGGGTGACAGTTCAGCTCAAATCTGACACTATCTACCTGGAGAGGGTGTCAGATCCCACAGGTGAGGATTCAGTACCGCAAGACTGTCCCCACCACCCAACCCCCTGCACTTCGGATGCTGGTCGCAAGTCCAGGTTGTCAACTGTGCCTTTGATTCACCAACTATAGATAGATGGAAGGTTCCAACAATATCTTCTTTGGGTTCAACTAATTTGCTAGAGCCACTCACAGCATAGAGAGACATTTTACTTACTAAATCACTGGTTCATTATGAAAGGATATAACTCAAGAACAGTCCTCCAAATCCTGTCCTTTTGGGTTTTTATGGAGACTTCATTCCATAGTCATGATTGATTAAAACATTGGCCATTGGTGATTGAACCAACCTCCAGCCTCACCCCGTCCCCAGAAAGGGTTAGAGGATGCGACTAAAAATTCTCCCCAGTCATGTGGTTGGATCCACTAGTGACCAGTCCCCATCCTCTGGTTACTTAGGTACAATCCAAAAGTCACCTAATTAACATAACAAAAGACACCTTAATCACTCTCAGTACTTAGGAAATTCCAATCGATTTAAGAGTTCTGTGCCAGAAACAGGGAAGAAGACCAAATACATATTTCTTATTATAAATTACAATATTGCCACCCATGATGGACTTTTCCAGAAGGCTGCACTGGTAGCCACACACCACACCCTCTCACCCACACAGAAACAGGCTGGAAGTACACCCTCACCCAACTCCTCACAGTCTTCAAGCAATGAGCGATAGGAATGAGTGCATAAAATCCCCAGTTCCCTCAACTCTCAAGTGGGATAATTCTGAGGCATGTGTTTTATACTTTTCCTAGAGTTTTCCCGTGAGAATAAGCTTCAGTCACCCACTTTGGTAGCTGGCTTAATAACACATCCGTTCTTCACTGCCTTCCCTTTCCTGTATCACTTCCTTTTTTCCCCTGCTGGTGTCTCATGGGATCTTCTCCCTCACACAGCATTTGCACTTGAACCCTTGTCTTAGGGATTACTTCCACAGAAAAATCCACACTGAGAGTTTTCCTTTATACTATACAAGTTAGGGTTCAATGTCCAGATGAGCCAGCTAGCTTTGCACAAAATAAAAACTCCATTTCATTACCACATGTAGCTATCTTATTAATCTTGGTTATTGTTATTGCCTTATGAATATCTAAAAATATAGTAAGCAAATTTATATTCAAGTTCTTCAATATACACAGCATCACTTAATCTTCACCAACAGCCCCAAGAGATAGAGAAAACTGACACTGGAGGAGAGGTTAACTGACTTGCCAAAAGTTATAGGGTCAGTGAGTAAGGGAACTGGACCTCAGGCCAAAGTCTTGTAACAACAGGTCCTTTTCTCCTTACCCCCAGACTTCTGGGTGAGACAATGTATGGAGCTGAGACCAGACTTCCTAGAGAGGTGACTCTAAGTACATATTCTCCTGTTAAGGTCAGGAGTACCATCTTTATTTATAAATGTGAACTTCCCAAGCTATACTTTTTATATGAGAGAATGGTCATCACTTAATACCTCTGGAAAGGGCTTTAAACGGCAGTATGTTCTGAGGAAAGACAATAAGTGAACACGGCCTAAGTAGTCTGATCTTAACTGTTCCATGACACTCTCGACTATGAAGATCTAAAGTACCTTGATAGGTGACCTCTAAGGACCTTAAGTCAGAGGCATTGAAAGGTTTGTAAGTGTGGATGAGCTTGGCGGCAACAGGGTACCAGGAAACAGAGCGTGGATCCTGATGGCTCTAGCGTTCTTCTTTCTCTGCTCAGGAAAGCTTTAGTTTCTCTTCTGTAGAGTGAAGCTCATATCATCAATCTCTATTACCAATATTTCTTATTATATGAAAAGATTGGAGGGTGAAATGCATGTTCTTTATTCTTAGCACTACTGAGGACGTGCTTCATTGCAGTCATAATTGTGAGCTCAGATGAAAGGCATACAAGGAACCAAGTCACACAGGTCAAGGAGAAAGGTGGGAAATGGAAACCAGGACTGAGGCCTGAGTTTGCTCTCTCAACGCCAGTGTTCAAAAATACAGGATACTCTACTCTAGAACCAAAGCAGCGGATGGGCCCAGTGGCAGGGGAATCCAGCTAGAGGTCCTATTACATTCAACTGGGTGGAAGCAAACCAGCTCTGTCAACTCAGAATCCCATTCAGAAGTTGGGTGATGTGGAGGACTGAGGTCAGTCTGGCCATGGATTATGCACTAGGCTTCAGGAAGGAGATTCTGTCCCAGTGGGAAAATGGACTATTGAGCAGGAAACCAAAGCACAAGGCTGACTCCTGATGTGACCCACGTAGTACGCCTTCAGGGAAGATTATGGGCTAAATGGGCAAGTGCCCAGAGCTCCCTCCAGGCAGGTCATTCACGTGTCAATGTAGCACAATAAATTCTAGAATATAAAACCTGGTTGAGATGGGATATAGGAGAGTGGGGTAGGAAGTCTCCTAATGCACCCTTTACCTTGGCCTGGACTGTCTCAGGAACCTCCACAGAGATGGGCTTCTTCATTGGTTACAGTGACTAAGGAAGGGGAAGGAAAGGGCTCTGGGACAACAGAGGGACGTGTGCTCTGGTCCCTGCCCTCAAGGAGCTAATAATCCTGTTAGGGAGCCAAGCCACACACCCATTAAAGAGTCATGAACAGCATGGAAAAGCTTTATAATTGAAGGACAAAACAGAAAACCAGAAGCCAGTGATGGATTGATTATTTGGGGCAGCAGTAAACTAAAGGTAGTTTTATGGAGAAACTAGCCCTTGAGGTTGAGTAGCGTTGAAAACAATAGCTACAAAGGAAATGATTGGTACCCTAAATTTCCTGATTTGCAAGGCTTATGGACATGAAGACCTTTGGAAGAGTAACCGATTTGGCTCACTAACGCTTCCCATAAATATGAAGAACCACAGTTGTTCCCACCCACAGTTTCCTAAGGATTTTGAAATAGGCACATGTGGTAATGCAGAGTGTCATTTAACATTGACTCTGTGTCTCTACCATCTATTCTCCGGAGACCTAAGGAGAACTGCCACAGGATATGGACTCTGAAGCTTTCTAGACTTGGCCTCCGAGCACTATTTTTGGGTGTTTTTTTGATTGCCCAGGAAAAACTCACAGAACACACGATTGCCCAGGAAAAACTCACAGAACACACTCTGGAACAGCTCTTAGAGGAGGGAAGGGGCAAGAATGCCGTTGCCCTCACTCGTGAGAAGACATGGTACTTGCAATATGCCAAGAGTGTCTTTCTGGGTTACTGTGGAGACCCAGATCACACACATCAGAGTTCCCCTAACCTTTATCATACAAATACAATGCATTGTCATCTGAGCCATTCCAAGACCTCCGAGGCAGCATAAGGAAATGGAAACCCTAGGGGAAAGTGGAAATGACAGAGGTTCTAAAGTTGAAGAGACCAGGAATCAAATTTCTGCTCAGCTGGGTGCCCTTAGGCCAATTATATAATGTCTCGACAAAATGAGAAAATTATTTACATCTCAAGTTAGTTAGTAAAATTAATTGAGATAACTCAAGTAGACCTTATTAAGCAGCTCTTATGTTACAGATTTGTAATTAGATACCGAGGACATAAAGACGAATCCATTCATTCATTCACTCACTCATTCATTCTGAAAATGCATACTGAGTACCTACTGTTAGCCTCATGAATAAAATAGAACAGTTTATGTTGTGTTGAAGGATATAGGTGAAAAAACACATGACCCAACACATATGTCCAATGTGTTTATAGCACAATTAATCCATGCTATAAAGAAAAACAGAGCTAAGGGGGCAGAGACTGAGTGGGGAGGTGTAGGCCTTCTCTAAATAGAGTAGCCAGGGAAGATCTCTCTGAGGAGAGGACATGTAAGCAGAAACTGGAATGAAATAAACGAGCAAGCCGAGTAGCTATGTCATGGAAGAGCATCCCAACACAGAGGAGAGGAGATGTGTGCCTTATTGTGGGAGCATGCTTGCCATGTTCAAGCAAAAGCTTGGCTGCCCCTGCAGCTGAAGGGAAGTGGGCAAGGGTGAGTATGACAGGGTCTTAGAAACACCAGAATAAGTTCTGAGAGTTGTGAGAAGCCACCAGAGGGTCTTGACCAGGGGAATGACAAGGTACGGATTTATATCGCCAAGGGATCACTGTGGAGTTGCATGGAGAATAGACTTGAAGGGAGCAGATGAGAACAGAGGCAGGTGAAGCTAGGACAGGTTAGGAGAGAGGACAAGGACTAGGACTAGGAAGCAGTGACAGATGTGCTGAGAAGTGACAAGACCTGAGGTAGATTTTGAAGATAAAACTAGTAGAATTTTCTGATGTATTGGATACAGGTGTGAGAGGACTACAGTCAGAGCAAGTGGATGAACATTAGCATGACTCACTGTGATTGGTAAGGGGAAGGAAATCAACAGTTCTGTTTTGTACAGGTTAGGTTGAAGACACCAAACAGAGATATCCAGTAGGCATCTGGGTATGTGCACATGGACTTGTGGGGAGAGATGAGAGCTGCTGATATAAATGTGGGAGCCTTCAGGATAGGGATGGCATGTAAAGCCAAGAGAGGATGAGATCACCCACGAGTTAGCGCACATAAAGAAAACAAGTACATAAAACAAGCCCAATAGAACACCACTGTTTAGAATTTGGGACATGAGAAGGAATAGATGGAACTAAGTAAGTCTCACCCTCAAGGAGCTCACTACTACGTACGGATCAAGGATCTTCACCCTTGATAGAGTCACTGGACTTTAAGGAGAGGCAGGTGACCACGCGAATTAAAATGGCAATAATATCTATTTCTCACCAGGCACATCTGTGCATTGGGGGAGGAAGCCTCGGTGCCCTGTTAATAAGCATACTCCTTGTCTCCCGTAGTTGAAAGCTGTTGCAAGATTCTGCCTGACCATCTCACTGGAACATCTGTGCACTGAAGGGCAGGAGAACAAGATAAGGTAAAGGTGGGAAGTGGACTGAATATCAAAATTATGTTGATCCATTCATTGAAAGTATTACATTTTGATGCATGCTTCTTCTTAATTAGCTACAAAAGTATGTAGAAAAACCGGGACATGTTCTATATCCTTCTTGTATTTGTTTCCTAGGGACACTGGTACTGGGAAACAAAAAGTCAAAATAGAGGATGAAACAGAGCACTAGACTAGTTTTGAAGCCACAAAGATTAGATTTGGTAAGCTTCTTCGGGTCTCTAAATCTCACTTTCCTTCTCTATAAAATTGGGGTAATAATAATAACACCTTATTTACAAAGCATTTGTGAGGTTTAATTGAGATAGTGTATATAAAAATACATCATGACATGCAAAATGTCATATATATTTGTTGATAATTGCTTAAGCTATCATGTTTTTAAGGCATGATGCAGTGGTCTTAAAATATGTCCAAAAATTCTTTAACACACTTCTTCCAAAAGGTGGAATCCAATCCTCCACCCCTTGAATGCAGGCCAGACTTAGTGAATCACTACTAATTAAGTCAAATACAAGGGAAGTCATGCTAGACAAATTCTGAGTCTAGACTATAAAATGGAAGGCTTTTACCTGTTGCTCTCTCTTGGATTTCATGATCTAGGAGAAGCTTGCCACCATGTTATGAGGATACTCGAGCAGACTCTGGAAAGAACAGAGGCCTTACACCAACAGCCAGTACTAACTTCAACTTCGAAGTGCATAGTCCAGCCCCATTCAACGCTCAGATGACTGCAAACCCAGCCAACACCCCAACTACAACGTGGGAGACTATGAGGCAGACACAATCGGTCAGGCCACCTCTGAGCTCCTGACTGACAGGATGGTGAGAACCAATAAACGTGTTTTGAGTCACTAGGTTTTGAGGTAATGTGTTACACAGCAAAAGATAACTACTTCACACGGTCACATTAGCTTAAATCCGGTTAAAGAATGGAGGATGAAACTTTTCACCAATGGTGGCTCAGGTCAAGAAGAGAGAGAGAATGCTGGCGAGGGCTGAAGCAACCCGGGCTCTGCTCCCAGAACAGTCATGGGGGAGCTGCACCGTAGGCTAACTTCACACACTTTGTCTCTGCTGTCTCCATCTCTACAGTAAAGAGCCCTATGTGGGAAGCTTGTGGCTCCTGGATTTCTCATTCTCTGAAGGCTAATTTGACTCCTGGGGTTAAGACAAGTGTTTTCCAGATCTGAACATCATGTGTACACTTGAATACTTTCTGCCCTGGACACTTTACTAGGACTCACTTGTCATGGGGCCAACCAGTCTCATAACCTCTCGATGTATCAGCCAAAGCCTACCCCCTCCAACTAGCTTACAGATAATTGAAATTCCACAATTAAGAATTGATTCCTGGGGCGCCTGGGTGGCTCAGCTGGTTAAGTGTCCAACTTCAGCTCAGGTCATGAGCTCACAGTTTGTGAGCTCGAGCCCTGCATCGGGCTCTGTGCTGACAGCTCAGAACCTGGAGCCTGCTTCGGAGTCTGGATCTCCCTCTCTCTCTGCCCTCCCCCACTCGCACTCTGTCTCTGTCTCTCTCAGAAATAAACATTAAAGAATTGATTCCTTGCTTTGCCTAATATTAAAATGTACATTCCAGCAAAATCCCCTGTATCAATTTCCTTCTGCTACCATAAGGAATTACCACAAACATAGAGGCTTAAAACCACACAACTCTACTATCTTACAGTACTTGAGGTCTCAAGTGCAAAATTACTCTCTGTATATTAAAATCAAGATGTCAGCCAATCTGAATTCCTTCTGGAGACTCTAGGGGAGAATCCATCTCCTTGTCTTTTGCAGCTTCTAGAAGATTCCTGCTTTCCTTGGCTCCTGGCTCCACATTACCCCAACTTTTACTTCTGTCATCATATCTCCTTCTCTGACCCTCACTCTCCTCCCTCCCTCTTATAAGGATTCTTGTAATTATATTGGATGCACTGATAATCCAGTGTGGGGATAATCTCCCCATCTCAAGATCCTTAACATCACATCTGTCAAGCCTCTTTTTCCACGTAAGATAACATATTCATAGGTTCTGGGGATTAGGATGTAAACATCTTTGGGGGAGGGCATTATTCAGCCTACTGTACTTACAAACTTTAACTTTGAAGTTATTTATCTGTCAATCTCAGTCATGCAAGCTTTAGCAGAGAACTGGAAATCAGTCAAAAAATAAGGCACCAAAATATATTCATAAAGTCCATACAATTTAATCATAAGAGAGCTCCCTCAGGCTTTCACTCAATTAAGTTCAATGACTAAAGATAAAGCATTTACTATATATAATATTACTAGATGCTCTAAGGAATACCAAGAAGCCTAAAAATTAGTTCCTGCCTTTTACAAGACTCACCCTCTAAGAAATAAAAGACAAGGGCATAAATAAATGAAGTACAAAGCAAAATGTGGTCTAGCTAACCCAACTGTACAACATTTAGTAGAAAGGAGAACTTAAGGTAGATTACTATCAGGTGAAGATTTTAAGGAAAATGTCAGGGGAAATGAGAGGAAGGAAACAAAGACAGCTGTAGGTATTCACGCCCAGGTAACTAAGTAAAAATGAAGAAGTTGCCATCAATACAATCATGGAAATCAGAACGGCCATGGGGGAGTGGGCAGGGGCAGGCGGGCTGTCTCAGGAATGTAATGGGTGCAGTATGAGACTTATTCTAGAATACCTAGGTCAGCATACCAGCAGAGAGTTGGAAAGGAGAATGCATTCAGAGTCAAAAAGTGAAGCTCAGGTTGGAGATATAAACGAAAGTCAGTTCTATGGAGAAGCAGGTGTAATCACAAAAAGTACAATTTAAGAGGGTCAAAGGAAGAACTTCTAAAAGACAGGAAGATAATAACAAGCAAAGGAAAGAAGAAGAGTAAAAGAGGGACATCGACACAGTGAATATCACAAAAGCTAAGGAGGAGTTTCAAAAGAGAAGAGGAGGTCAGAGCTATGGTCAATTTTAAGTTACCAGGGTGAATGCCGAGTTGGAAGAGAAACTCAGCATTATAGAATATTTCCACTCAGAGGCAATAGATAAAATAACCTCAATAGCATATATAATAGTAAACTACTGTAGGAGCACCTGGGTGACTCATTTGGTTAAACGTCCGACTCTTGATTTCGGCTCAGGTCATGATCTCGGCTCAGGTCATGATCTCGTGGCCCATGAGACCAAACCCTCTGGGCTCTGTGCTGACAGTGCATAGTCTGCTTAAGATTCTCTCTCCCTCCCTCTCTGCCCCTACCCCCACTCAAGTGGGCGCACATGCTATCTCAAAATAAATAACCATTAAAAAATAGTAAAATACTGTAAAATAATGAAAAAGTTTCAGTTTCAACAATTTATTTCTTTTGTTGTAATATAATGCATTTAGTTGTAAATTTATATACTCTAACTTTTAGTAACTGTTGTGTTTAACAAGTTCACATAATTCCTGAAAATGTAATGATTGGTAACCGCAAGCCAGAAAGAGCCTGCTGCAGCAGCATTTCGGTGATCAAACTTAAAAATTCCCACATCTATTCAATCATTTGTTCACACTGATTTCATCTCTGCACTTTGCTAGGCACTGAGCTAGTTACTGAGAAGACAATGATAAATAAGACACAGGCTTTCCACCCAAGGATCTCAGGTTAATGGGATATACATACTTGCAAACAAACACCACAAACAAGCAGAAAAGGGTATATAGGTCTGACATGAGCACACAAGAGGGAGTAACCAGTCCAGCTCCATGAAAAATAAAAAGCCATACTCTTTTAGCATAGTTATAAAGACCTCTGTGAGCTGGTCTCTCCTTACCTCATCTCCCATACTGCTCTCCTTTGCATCCAGCTGAGAATGAAACATGATGATTAGAGTCACTGGCTGTACCGTCAGGTGGATGTGGGTTCAAATACACATTCCACCGCTTATCAGTATTCAGTGACTAAGTAATCTTTCTCTGCAAAAAGGGGGCTAATAATACCTACATCACAGGTTGTTGTGAAGACTGATGGAGATGATGTCTATAAAACATTTAGTGAGTACTCGATACCTAGCTTGCGATAAATTGTAGCAGGTGTTCTTATTTTATTCGTCCCCCACTAAGTTCAAATGAAAATGAAGTGCTTGCAGTTTTCTGAGCACAACATGCTTCTCGGGGACCTGTGCCTTTGCCTGGTGAATTGCTTCTCGCTCTTCAAAATTTAATGCAAACATCTGGTCTCCTCTGTCAAGAGTTAGTCATTCTCTGTGTCACCAGAAACCAGGAAAATACCTCACTGTGGCACCAATCACAGAATCACTTTGAACTGAGGATCCCTTGAGGCTAGGGACCATGTGTTATTCCTCTTGGTCTCTCCAGCACCCGACACAAAGTAGACACAAGATAAATGCTCGATTAGTGAGCATATTTAATAGGAAAAGATAAAAATTGAAATGAAGAAGGAAAGATTTCAGATTCTAGAGGCTTCATGTTTTTTAAATGTTCTTGCCATTTGATCAGCAATTCTAACTCTAGGAATTAATTAGGAAATAATCCTAATAAGAGAAAATGTATACATATAAAAGGGTTTTTTTTGTGCCATTACTTACAATTTCACAAACCGTAATAAAGGAAAGAAATTGAATATATAATAATAGAATTATGATGAACATTGAAAATATTTGTGATTATAACCACTTGACAAAATATTGCTAAATCATTAAATATGACGGCTGTAATAGGTATACAATGACAAGAGAACATGCCAATGATACACACATATGTGAAAAAAGAAGAATGCAGGATTAAAAGTGTTACCTAACTGCACACAAGCATGCATGGGTGTGTACATACACACATAGAGAAAGGACTGGAGGGGGAAAAAAAACTGGCAAACAGAGCTCGTTTTCGAGAACAGGATCATAGGTGGTTAGTGATTTCTTTCCTTTATTGGGAAAGAGACCATTTCAAAATTTGTCTTTCACATGTCTATAAATAATATATTACTTTTACAAAGTTTTAAAATTTTGATGTGCCGTTCAACGTGTTTTCCGAAATTTCTCTGGGAACGTTCAGCAGCCTAAGGGCAGGATCAGAGGAACCTCATCACTGGACTTCCCCAGAAGTGAAGAGATGTAGGGATCCTAATGTAAGTGTCATAGGCTTGGCTCACAATGAGATCCAGTCTGTATAAGGAAGTATATAAAAACCAGAATAGGGTCGTGGTCTCAAAAAATGTGGTGAGAGAGGAGAATTTCAAAGCTCTCAATCTTGCAAATAAAGTCACTCTGAAAGCCAAGCTGACAAAAATGGATAGATTATTTGGTCTTACTTGAAGACACTTTTCTAATAGGCTAATCATCTGGCGTCCCAGCCCACAAGAGGTTAGAAGCAGTTAGTTGAAGGGGGAAGAGTAAGCCAGGTTGGATAGCTCAAACTGCTGGACACAGCTTCTCCAGCAATGAGAAATAGGAGGTGTCTCTGCAGAGGTGGGAGACACAAAGGCCCAGAAAGCATTGCAAACAAATGAGGACCTTAACAAGAGGCAACTGATGCTGACCCATGAATGGGCATGAAATACATCATCGTATCACAGTGTGGTATGAATTATACTATAGTAACTTGTACTTGAAACAATGATTCCCACACTATGAGCATGAGCCCAATGTCTTCCTTTAAAAACTGTCAAAATCAATGAGGAAATGTATGTGAAAGCACTGTGTAATGTGTAAAATGCGGCACAATTGGTCAATTATTATTTCTAATATCCTCAGCATATGAAGATGGGGATACACACAATGCATTTTTAAATGCTTCTATCCAAGCCAATTAATTCTTTTAATTGGCACTTAACACATAATTTTCATTTATCTGGAAATTTTATTTATGTATATATTTTATTTATGACTCATTTTCTAATACTGCTGAATAAAAAGGACATTATTGTCCTACTGGGATGATGTCTCATAACTTAGAACAAATGAGTTATTCAGATTCTTTCCAGAGCAAATTTTGAGAGAGAGAGAGAGAGAGAGAGAGAGAGAGAGAGAGAGAGGACACAATAGTTCAGGGTGTCTGGGGGAAGGGAAGCCGCAGATGTGGAACGAAGGAGAAAGAGGCAGTAGGGTTGTCTAAAATAAACTTTCCTTATTCTCCACTTTTGCTAAGTGTTGGCTAGTGACTCGCTGCCAGGCTGCATGCCAAATTCCAAAGGACAAGTAAATAAACAGTTAATGTGAGTTATTCTGCAAATTTGCACATGCCCACCCACACAAGCACTAAATTAAACTTTCTCCAGCAGAAGCCAGTACGCCAATTGCAAGCGAATAAGAATTGTTACCTATTCTTTCCTCCTTAGGTATCCTTTAGGGGACTATGGCTATGGGGAACATTTTGGTTATCAAGCAAGCACATAGTTAATTTGAACCCTTTTTCGTAAGTCAGATCCCTCCCTGAATAGGCAACTTTACTCGTTGTCCTCAAGGAGAAGCTACAGACAGTGGTGTGGTCAGATTTATGCTTGCAGAAAAAACAAACCCAAATTCCCTGAAATGTCTTCACGTTGACCAGCTCAAACTGGATTTTATTGCTGTTTGATTTCCAGAGGGCCATGTGCCTGGCCGCCCGGGGGAATAGACAGTGCTCAGAATGAATATTGAAATACCGAGTCATTATTTGCTCTGGGGGACTGCCAGCGCTGCCTGCTGCCTGGGTTTAGGGGAGCCGAATAAAGGGTTCCTATTTTAAAGACCCAGAGTAAAAGAATTCTCTGTAATCCTTTCCAGAAAGAACAAAATGAAGCCACTGCAAACAGTATGAATCAGAATAATATGTATGATGAGAAAGAGCATTTTTTTTATTGTGACCAAAAAGCCAATGGTAGGTCCTGGGACGGGAACCATTCTAACTGGCCCCTTTACCTGTGCTACCCAGCACTTGTGTGCAGACGCAAGCGGTGAAAAATTAATGTCAAGGACAGATTTGAAAGGGGGCAGGGAATACGTTAGTGGTCCTACCAACGATTTTCAACTTCCTGTGTGAGCGGGTTGAGCAGAGGGGCGAAGGGGGAAGCTGATTGTGGATGCGTAAAGTATATGCCTCTCTTAAGGCTCACAGTATGTTAGCTGGTGCCCTCTGAGTGCCTCATTTATCACAGGCAGAGGCAGTTAGGCAATGGATCAGGGGAATGGGCTGAGGCTTCCCCAGGCACTTTCCTGAAGACTGGCAGCTCCAAAGGTCATCCCGCCAACGTGGGAAGTAATTTCACAGGCTGCTGGTGATTCTGCCTTGGGTAGTGGTAGACAAAGTCGAGACCAATCATGATACTTGGGATCCCCCACTATGTAGGGATGAAGGAGAGTGATTCTGTTGAATTCTGATTAGTTTGGGGGAGGAATGCAAGGAAAACTCATTTTCCCTTTAGAGGGAATGTGCTCATTGGAGGTAAATGGCCCTTACCTGAGGCAGGTCCCAATCTCCTATTAGGAGGAAATATCCTGCTTTCCTTTCAGGGAGTAGTAGCATTTTTAATTATAAAAGCACCCCATAAAGCATTAAAAAATAATAATAAGGATCCCTCACCCAAACGCCTGCCCTTGTATGCTACAGCACACAGGGATGTGGGCCCCCATTTGGATGGGACCAGACTGGAATGCTGGATCAGAGTTCCACATTCACCCTGGATAAAAGATGGGACCCTTGATTTGAGTGTAAGCCAACTCTGGAGTTTCCTGTAACCATGGCAACCAGATCAGCAGCACATATTAATGATAAGCAAAAACAACTGGCAGCTTGCCTAGGCATCATTTAGAAGCATTAGCTTCCCAAGGTGAGTGTTGCAAATAAAGAGTCTGCAGAACGATGGTTCTGGAACAGTCACAGTTCAGCAGTACGCCTTTGTTCCTGAGAAAAATCACTTCCCAGGCTGCCGCTGTGCTGGGGGTTTCCCCAGGGGTTGCAGATACAGAAGCGCTGTGTAAGAGCAGGAAGTGGAGCCCACTCCTGGGCTGATTTCTGGGATTCTCTGCCTCTCTCTCATCAGGTATGTTCCAATTATGGATACATATTTCCCTCACCTAGCCTTTGGTAATCCAGCTGTACTAGTCCACTGAGATGTTACAATGCTCACCATAACATCAGGGTAGGCCCTGACCCATCTACGGACAGGGTATTGGCTCCCCATGGAATATGTGGGGGCCCAGGAGTCCTACAAGGGGAGTTTCAGGTCCCTAATCACATTACGATAATCAGCGAAACATGTTGAACAGAATACAAGCGTTAGCTTCTGGAGACCTGAGTTCTAATCTAAGTTTGCTGTCTTATTTCCTGCATAACTTTGGGCAACTGGCCTCAGGTTCAGTTACTTATTCCATCTCTCAAATGAAGATAATCAGTTTCCACATTAAGGATTTCACAGGACTAAATGAGATATTGTATTCCAGGGCATTTGTCTTCGCCATAAAAAATGACCACTTTCTTCTGTGCGCTCATAGCTCATTTAATATGTCTCCTATTAGACACCCTGCAGTCTAGCCCTTACTGATAGTTTTATGTAAGTCTATCTCATTAAATTGTGAGCTCCTTGAAGACAGGAATACCTTTGATTAATTTCTTTGAGTCTCTAACCCTGAACCTAGTTCATTTGTACAGATTAGCACATTCACGTAATTCATATTATAAGGAGCTCAATAAATATATGTTGAACTCAATTTAACTGCCCTATTTGCCCCTCAACTACCACCTCCTACTCAGATTATCTGGATTGAGCACAGCTGGGCAGTTTGGGCAAGTGGGAATCTGAACCGGATTCCAATCAAGAGTTTGGATGGAGTTGAAGCAGCAAACCATAGGATTGGAGGAGTTGTATCTGCCATGACCTTCTGTACAGGCTGAGGGTGTATAGGCAAATTAAAACATTTGAGCCAGGTTTCTCCTGTCACTACTCCTCTTCTTACCTAGATGACTGCAGAGATGACCCTTTCACTAATCCCATTTGCCCAAATTTGTTTCTCTACTTCTAGACTCAGGGTGCTATCTCTTTAAGAAAAACTGTAGGAGGAGAAAGATTGGAAATGACTTTGGAGGTAATAAGTGCATTTGTATCTTCCCCTTAATACTTACTTTAATGTTATGAACTTTTAATGAAGATATCTGGCCTTTATTCCTCACAGGTGAGTAGCTTGAGCAGCGAGGCTAAGGGGGTAGCTCATTAGAGAATGTATTGGAAAGACTATTTGCAAACTTCAAAAGACTACTAAGCTGGTGTGATAAGGATAAAAATGAAGCATGGCTTCAGTTGCCTCTGCTCCATCTCTTTTAATTTAAAATATTTCTGAACTTGGATTCACATCCTGGAGACAGCTCCTAAGTCCAGCTGTCAGGAACATCACAGCTGAGTCAGGGTGTTCTGTGGGACATGCTCCCGTCCCCAGGATCTCCTCTCCCTGCACTGGGCCACCCATTAGTTGGACCTTTGCCTGTGTTATGCCAGTTATGCTCTCGAGCATAGGACAAATAGAAACCAAGTTTCTTTGGGCGCTCCTGGGGGCTAGACATTCTTGACTTTGCAATCATACGGTACTTCATTATCTTCTACGAGCATTGCTTTTTGTAGCCAGCGTTGCTCTAGGAAGTACCAAATGCCCTGGCTGAAAGTGAGCCCTGGAATCTTCCAGTACTAGCAGGGAAATTGATGCTTTAGTAGTAGCTGGCATTCCAAACTTACAAGACAAGAAATTCAATCTTTCAAAAACAGGGATCACAATAATAACAAACACTTCCACAGTACTAGATATGTGCCAGGCACCATCCTAAATTATTTCTGGTTACACATACTTAGTTAATTCATACTACAGCACTATGAGGTTGGTATTTTTATTAAACCCATTTTTATATATGATGAGGCTGGGGCACAGAGAAATCAATGCCCTGCCCAAGGTCGTACAGCTATGCAGTAGTGGTGCTAGCATTTGAATCCAAATAGTACGGTTTTGTCCTCTTAATTGTTAGGCTCTTCATTCACAGAAACACAGAAACAGGGCATGGGAAAGCAAAAGACTCAAGTTCCAAAATCTCATGATAACAGTAATTTCAACCATTTCCCCCTCATTAGGACTCTTTCCAGATGCAGTTTTGTCACTGAAGTGTTTCTCCTACCATCTTTCTGGTGATGATGAGCAAGCAAATGGACAAAAGGAAAAAAAGAATCCTTCCTCTCCACTTTTCCTCTTTCCTTCCTTCCCATATTTATATAGTGAATTCTATGATTTACTAGGAACTAACTTCAGAGTGGAATATGAACACAAATAATGTCCAAAAATAGATCACAAGCTACAGGTGGCAACAGACACATAAGTGGTAGGTCAAAGTATTAGGGTCGAAATATAAAGAGCATTGCTTTTTGCAGGAGCACTGTGGGGTTCCAGAAAGGCAGAAAGAGAAAGAAAGGAAACAAGGATTTGGGAAAAGTCCAGAAGTAGGCACTAACCCCAATAACGGAAAGTTCTTTTAATTCAGTAGTTGCTTCTACAGAATCTACTATAAATGTAGCATTCTATTTGCGGCCAAAAGAATATTAAAGATAATATGACCAGGTCCTTACCTCAAGATGCATACAGTCTTACTGAGGGGGTAAGTTATACCCACAAAATTATTAGAAGTCCATTATAAAGTGCCAAATGCACCATGTAGACAAATGAACTAGAAGGTGAAAGAAAGGGGCTATAAATATAGTCAGGGAGTCACAGAGAATTTCATGGAGATGGGACCTCACTATAAGTGTTTTGTGTACTAACCTTATCATGGCTTCATCTTATTTATCTACCCTTCTTTTCCCTTAGTTGGAATTTCTGCTTTTTTTTTTTCATTTTGTTACATTTATTTTTATAAGCCCATTTAAATCTTTTTGATAAAAGGGTAAGCAAAATGAGGGAAGAAAAGAGGAGGGAAAAAGGAAGAAGGGAAGGACGAGAATCCCCATTAACCCTTGGACCTTATGCTCTAAGCTGTGCAGTCCAATCGCATATTATTATGTAGACACTACAGTAAAGCAGAAAGGTTAAGAACCGAACCTTAAGAGCTAAACTTCAGGGACTCAACTCTCACCTCTGCCACTCACAGGCATGTGACCGTGGACAAGTTACTTGTGTCTTGAAAAAGCCCTGAAAAGAGAAGTTTGAAACTATTTTCTATGTTGAGATTTTGAGAGTTTTTGTGTATTTTGCTTCTCTAGCCTCCCTATTTCATAAACCACTTTTGAGGCCTCATCTATGAAGCGGAAATAATAATACTTTCTTCAATAGGTACATTGGGAAGATAAAATGAGGCAATTACATTAAAATGTTTACGGCAGTCTCTACACATAATTACTATTCATTAGTCATTCAACAGTTATTTCCTCAACATTCAGTATATTCCAAGAACTGAGCTAAATCCTGGGAATATGTAAATAAACAATTTACAATCCCTACATTTAAATATTTCACAATCTAGCAGAAGAAACACTAAACACATAATTAGCAGTATGTACAACCATATTTTCATGGTATACTTTTCTAGTGTAGCATACAAATGTATTAACTTTTTACAAGCCATACAATCACTGGCTACAATTGAGCTTGTGGTCAACTAAACCTACTGGATTTTGTCACAGGAATCATTGCTTATTGAAGTCTTCTCCTTCCTATACTATGCAATCAAATTTTTATGTGTTTTTTTTTCTTCTGCATAATATTTCATCTGCTTTAAGTATATTATTCCAACTCTTTTGGATGGGTTTAAAGCTAAGCATCATTGCATGCCATCACTCTCCCTCCCATTTTTGTCTTTGGTAGATTCAATGAGCATACCTTCCATATCTTCACTAGGTTTATTGAAGAGGACAAGGTCATGTACAGAGCCCCATGGCACCATGAAAGATATCCTTTCATGTTAATACCTAGTTATTAATCACCCTTTTGAAATGCAACCAATTATAAGTTTTACCTCACTGTGTTTTCCAGTTTTGCTCACCAGAATATGTAACTGAGGTGCCATATTGGGTAACAAACTATGGTGTTTTGTTAACTTTATTTAACATTTGTTTATTATTTTTGAGAGAGAGAGAGAGAGAGAGAAACAGAGCAGGGAAGGGGCAGAGAGAGAGGGAGACACAGAATTCAAAGCAGGCTCCAGGCTCTGAGCTGTCAGCACAGAGTCCTATGTGGGGCTCACAAACCACAAGCTCGTGACCTGAGCTAAAGTTGGCCATTCAACCAGCTGAGCCGCCCAGGTGCCCCTAGAGTATTTTGTTAAAGTCAAGAGACATTTACTCCCTGTATAGTACTCCCGGCTCTACTAGTTCAATAACACTATCAGAGAAGGAAAATAAATCCTTTTTCATGGTTCATTCTGACTCCTGACAATCACCACCTTCTTTTCTAGTATTAAAATGCCTAATAGGGGGGCGCCTGGGTGGCTCAGTCGGTTAAGCGTCCGACTTCGGCTCAGGTCATGATCTCACCAGCCATGAGTTCGAGCCCCGCGTCAGGCTCTGTGCTGACAGCTCAGAGCCTGGAGCCCGCTTCAGATTCTGTGTCTCCCTCTCTCTCTGCCCCTCCCCCGTTCATGCTCTGTCTCTCTCTGTCTCAAAAATAAATAAACGTTAAAAAAAATTAAAAAAAAAAAAAATGCCTAATAGGGGGTGCCTGGGTGGCTCAGTCAGCTAAGCATCCAACTCTTGATTTTGGCTCAGGTCATGATCTCCCAGTCATGAGATGGAGCCCCGTGTTGGGCTCCAGGCTCAGTGTTCAGCCTGCTTAAGATTCTCTTCCTCTCACTCTGCCCCTCCCCAGCTCATGCTCGCTCTCTCTCTGTCTCTCAAATAATAAAAAATGAAATGAAATGAAATGAAATGAAATGAAATGAAATGAAATGAAATGAAATAAAATGCCTAATGATTATCCCATCTCTCCAAATCCCCATTCCCCCACCCTTCTCACCTCCTAAATTTTGAGCTCTCCTAGGTCAGAACTTTTTGTCCATAGTGCCTAGCATAATTCCTGACATATAACAGACGATCAATAAATAGCTGTTGAATAAATGAATGAAACCATCTGTCCTACTTGGTTTTGGTTCAAGTTTTATCCAGGATATTTCTTTGCTAAATTGCAACAACTATTCCCTGCCAAGTATGTGATCACACTTTGGAATTTATTAAGTTATGGGTTATTAATAATAATAATAATAATAATAATTCCAGGCATTAACTTAAGAATGATGGTGTAATGTTAATGGATAACAAAAAAATATATAGAGCATGATTTCTGTTTTACTTTTGCCTTTGCAGGGAAAATTATCTCCATTTGAAAAGGACAGAATAAAATGGGTGAGGTAGATACAGAGATTATAGGAAATCATGTGCCTACTCCTAGTGAGTTCAAGTTCCCCAGTGGATTAAAACCAGGGAAGTCAGAAATTTTGCAGGCAAAATCACTGCCCATACTAGTGAACTCTAAAGTAGAGAAGGAGTTTTAGCAGCTATAAGAAGTAAAGGTAAATAGCACTCTAATTTTCTAAAGGGGAAATAAAGTGGATTAGTGATTTATTTATTTACTTAGAGTCATTTAATTTAATTTTATTTATTCTCTTTGTCTAGATTTGGTTATTACTGTTATAAAGGTTATGTAATATTTTTAAAACTTTTTTTAATGTTTATTTATTTTTGAGAGACAGAGAGACAGAGACAGAGCACAAGTGGGGGAGGGCCAGGGAGAGAGGGAGACACAGAATCTGAAGCAGGCTCCAGGCTCTGAGCTGTCAGCACACAGCCTGATGCAGAGCTTGAACTCCTGAACCATGAGATCATGAACTGAGCCAACATCAGACACTTAACCTACTGAGCCACCCAGGTGCCCTGGTTATGTAATATTTTTTACAGGTTATTTAATATTATAAAATGAGTTGGAAATTTTTTTCCTATTGTTTATTTTTCCCATTGTTTTGTTTTGAAGACTTTGTATAAGACTAAAATAATCTGTTCCTTAGAGTTTGATGAAACTCTCATAAAATCATTACAAAATGTTTTTATCCTAGGAAGACTGTTGATTACTGATGGAATTTTTTTTTAAGTTTATTTATTTATTTTGAGAGAGAGAGAGAGAGAGAGAGAGAGAGAGCAAGCATGAATGGGGAAGGGGCAGAGAGTAAAGGAGATAAAATCCCAAGTATGCCCCAGACTGTCAGGGTGGAGCTCTACCCAGGGCTCAAACCCACAAACCTGTGTGATCATGACCTGAGAAGAAACCAAGAGTCAGACACTTAACCAACTGAGCTACCCAGGAGTCCCCTGATGGATTTTTTTAAAATTATAGGACTATTTAGGTTTTCTATTTCTCCTTAAGGAGTATATCCATTTTGTATATGTTTAAATTTTATGGGCAAAATGTAAATATATTATTCTCTACCTAAGTCTGCTGTATTGTATTATGAGCACTTTTCATTCCTAAGAGTTTGTATTACCTTTTTTCATGATCACTTTCACCAAAGTTGTACCTATTAATTTTTGGCTATATTGATCTAAATGATGGTATATTTATTTTCTGTTTTCAAGTTTCTGCTTTTGTTATCTCATTGCTTTTATTTTATTTAGATTAATTCTGTTGTTCCTTTTCTAACTTAAATTTTATCCTTAGCTCATTAAATTTCACTTTCTTCTTTTTTGATAAAAGCATTTAAAACTATAAAATTATCTATACCCACTTTTTTACCTATATCCCCCACATTTTGAATCATATCATTTTCATTACTATTTAGTTCTAAGTATTTTCTAAGTTTTTTGGGGGAAAGGTTAGCTTATACTTCAATTATACTGTAGACACATAATATAATTGGTGAACATGATCCCTTGATAGTTGAGGTTTGTTGTTTGGTTTTTGGTGCCTTTTTTTTTTTTTTATTTGCCTGGAATGTGCTCAATATTTGTAAATTCTTCTTGTGTGCTTAAGAAAAACATAGTTGATCTTAATTATTTGTAGATTTCATATTTGTGAATTCACCTACTCACTAAAATGTTATTTGGAATGCCAAATTCAATACTTATGGTGCTTATGCATTCATTTATGGATACTCACATAGCAGTGAAAAATGGGAATTTCCCAATGTGCATGTTCTCAATTGAGGTCGAACAAGGTGACACCCTGCCTTTTTCTTTCAGCTCGCATACTCTCAAGAAGTGTCCTTTTCACAATCTGTTTAGTGTCACATTTTTGTATTTTTGTGCATTTTGAGGGTGATCCTTCTCTCTAACATGGCCTGTGACCATGGTGCCAAAGTACTGTGTGGAGTCTCTAAGTACAAGAAAGCTGTCATGTGCCTTATGGAGAAAACACATGCATGAGACAAGCTTCACTCAGGTATGAGTTAGAATGCTTTTGGCATTGAGCTTAGTGTTAATGAGTCAACAGTTTACATTAAATAAGGTGTCTTTAAAAAGAATACATATAAAATAAGGTTATGTATTGTTGATCATTGTAAGCCTCTGATCACGATAAAAATGTCAGATCAGAGGCTTACAGGAACTTATCCTTGTATTTCTCCCTGGACCAATGATTCCAGTATTCACTAATTAAGTGTTGTTGAGGGTAGGTGGGTAGGGGCAAAATAGATACAGGGTTTTCATAGGTAAAAACTTCCAGTTATAACATAAATAAGTCATAGAGATGAAAAGTACAGCATAGGGAATATAATCAATAACATTTTATGGTGACAGATGGTGACAACACTTTCGTGGTGATCAGTGAGTAATGTATAAAATTGTCAAATCATGGGGCGCCTGGGTGGCGCAGTCGGTTAAGCGTCCGACTTCAGCCAGGTCACGATCTCGCGGTCCGTGAGTTCGAGCCCCGCGTCAGGCTCTGGGCCGATGGCTCGGAGCCTGGAGCCTGTTTCTGATTCTGTGTCTCCCTCTCTCTCTGACCCTCCCCCGTTCATGCTCTGTCTCTCTCTGTCCCAAAAAAAAAAAAAAAAAAAAAGTTGAAAAAAAAAATTGTCAAATCAATATGTTGCATACCTGAAACCTAATATAACATTGTATGTCAATTTTATTTCGATCTATATTTTTTAAATGGAAAAAAAGAGTTGTTGGGACATTATAGACCATAACTACCACCGATAACAAGAATCAACCATATATACTCACTAATTATTGGGTAAATATTTCTAAATATACCTATTAAATTTTTTAAAGGAAGGTGTAGCCATAGTGTCAAAAATATGGCAAATCTGGACAATAGCAGGCTATTTTACAAGGTCTCTTATAACTTGAGGAATAAGATTAAGGAAGCCCATAAGGAACCATTTAAATAATCATATTCAGAGAGGACTTATTAAGGGGCCAGCATCTTAGTTACAAGGAGATTTCCAGTAGCTGGCTCTAGGGCAAAGGCCCTGACTGTCCCTTCGACACATTTATCGTGGTAGAGGATATGTTCTTGGCAACCTCTTGAATCCTACCAGTTTTATATATTTTTTCATCTTCTTGACCTACCAAGTTAAATTCTACCACCATTCACTTTCTCCATGATGCCCTTCTTCATTCAAGACTGGCGACAGAGTAGGGGTGCCTGCATGGCTCAGTCAGTCATCGAGCTCTTGATTTTGAATCAGGTCATGATCTCATGGTTTGTGGGATCAAGCCCCAAGTCGAGCTCAAGGATGACCCTGCTTGGGATTCTCTTTCTGCCCCTTGCCTGCTCTCTCTCTCTCTGTCAAAATAATTAAATAAACATTAAAAAAAAGACTGGATACAGAGTAAAATGCAGTTTCACTGTTCTTTTGTTATTTCTAGGGACTAGTACACAAATCCTCTTGTTTTAAGAGTTTTGAGTATTATTGCTATAAGGAAATACAAGATAAATTTGAGAAAGTTAACATGCTTTTCCAAAGAGCTAGTAGTTACAGTCCCTAGTCTGTATTTAATTCATTTTGACTTAAAGATCATGATTCTGAACATCAAGCATAGGCCAGGCACTGTGCAAAGTGCCTCCAGGGACATGAAGAGAATAAAATTATTACACTGCCTTCAAGCAAGCTGAGGCTTCTTCCTTCACTGGAGCTGGTGATACCAGCCTGGGAGGCCAGCAGTCCTGGGGGCATTCCCCCAAGCCAATTTAGGAGTGTTGGCCTTTGTGAGTGCTTCAAGCTTCTGTGATTCTCATTACAAAGGATCTCAGCACAGTGAGAGAGCCGGCCCTGGGGCATTTCTTCAGCCCTATTTACCAACATATAGATGACCCAATACAGCACACCACCACCACCATTACCACCAACAATAACAGTTTGTAGGTGATTTGAATCTAGAAGAAAACACAACTATATAAAATGAGAGTTAGGATGCAATCCCCAAATCCAAATGAAACAAAGTAATGTAGCCAGATGTCGACAGGGCAAGGGTAAAAATGGACAGTTTTGGTTATTTGATTGTGTCACCTTTGTACTAGTTTATCTTGTTTATTCTTAGAAATAATTGAAAACTATACTGGGGGCTGAAGAAGGAAGGAATGGGGAGTTACTATTTAACGGGTATAGAGTCTCAGTTTTGCAAGTTGAAAGAGTTCTGGAGATGGATGGGGATGATGTTTGCACAGCAATAAAATAAATGCACTTAATACCATTAAACTATACACTTAAAAATGGTTAAGTTGGTAAATTTTATGGTATATGTATTTTACCACAAAAAAATTTAAAGGAAGAAAACTATACCAAATGTTGAGGACAAGGCAAATACATAATTTTCAAATTTCATTTCCACTGCATAGGATTCTGTCCTCCACTTCCTAATCCTCTCTATGTACACTCTCTAGGTGGTCCCATCTAGTCCCAAATGCTTTAAGATAAAGACTTTGACATTTCTAGCCCGAGTTCAGGAATTCTTAAACTTTGGTGCCTTGAACCTCTTTGATGAAGCCTAGGAACCCCTTCACAGGATAACATTTTTAAATGTATAAAATAAAAATACGGAGTATTGCAAAAAAATAAGTTTTACTGAAACCCAGTTAGCAGATATAAAAAATACCTATGATATTTTAATAAAAGGTACTGTTTTTTTAACTGAGTAATATGATATAGCAGAGGGCCTAGTAACCACCATCTTTTCGGTGCCATAGTGAGTGTAAACAATATTCAAGATATGTTTAACAGTAATAAGATATGAAAATATCTCATTTGTACTGGTGAATATATCACAAGTATTGTTAATATTACTATGGTTTATCGCCTACAATCATAATTGGGGAAATACCAAATTTCAATTAAAAATATTCAATAAGACAGAAGATAAATCATGACATAGTGCAGTTTGCCCCAGGGAAACAAGACTGGTTTACTGTTGAAAGAAGCAGTAAGTATAATTTACCACATAAAAGATAAAGGAGGAAACGATGTGATCATCTCAAAAGATGAAAAAAAGAAAAACCAAGCATTTGACAAAATGTAATACCTATTCATGACTTTAAAACCTTTTTCAAACTAGAAATAGAAAGAAATTTTCTCAATCTGATAAGGGGCATCTATGAAACAATCTACAAGTAACATCAGAAAAAATGATGAAATTTCAAACCCTTTCTTCCCATGTTCAGGGTGAAATAAAGGATGTTTGTTTTCACCACTTTTCATTCAACCTTCTTTTAGAGATCCTAGCCAGTGAAATAGGCAATAAAATAAATAAAAGGCATAAATGTTAAAAATGAAGGCATATAACTTAATTCGTACGTGACCGAGCATATAGACAATCCAAAGAAATCCTAAAACTAGCCACCAAAACTGATGACTAAATTCGGCAATGACACAGTATGCAAGGTCAAAACACAAAAACCAATTGCATTTCTATATAGTAGCAGCCATTAGTTTAAAAGAGATAAAAAAAATTATACCACTTACAGTCGCACACAAAATGAAATGCTTAGAAATAAATTTAACAAAATATTGTAAGACTTGAAGAATAAAAACTGTAACATAAAAACCACATGTTGTAGAAGGAAGCTGGGAGGATGGCAGAGTAGGAGACGCTAAGCTCACCTCCTCCCTTGGCTACGACTAGATAACACTTACATCAGCATAAACACAACCCAGAATCCAACCCAAAGACTGGCAGCACAAACTCTGCGACTAAAGGTAGAAAAGAGGCCACATCCAAGAGGGTCGGAAGGTCAAAGACACAGCAGGGGAGCTAAAAGGGCCCCAGCTGTCTGTGGCCAGGAGACAGCCTGGGGGCACGGAGAGGAGAGATTAAACAGACAATTACTCAGGGAGCCCAAACCTGTGCACCGGAAGATACATCACCAAAACATTTGGCTTTGAATGCAAAAGGGGGCAAATGTCACCATTTCTTGTGACCAGTGAGTCCTAAAGCTTGGAATTTAAAAAATCAGAGGGCTGCCCTGGGAGAGCCCAGGGGGCATTTGGAAGCTGAGTCCCCACCCTTAAAGAGACAGCATGACAAACAGCCCATGGAGACCCAGCAAAAAAGTAGAAGTTTGCAAAGTGCCTGGGGTGTACAGCAAGCACAGGTATTTACTCATCTCAGAGCATGTTCCCAGAGGCGGGTATCCCAGGGAGACCCTCCAGAAACACAGGAGCTAGCAGGTGCCACTTCCTCGCCACCCGCCTCAGCATAAACAGCCAGCCACCTGCGGAACCAGCACAGTGCAGACACTACCTAATTTGCTTACACCACACTCCATCCCGCTTCAGCAGATCTGCCCTTTCCAATCACCCTTGCCTCAGTCCCAGAGCGGCACATTCCCTCCTCCCAGAAGACCCGCCTAGACATGGCCAAAACTGTGTCCCCTCCGGCCTGCATTTTGTGGGGCATCAGTAGGTCCGGGCGCAGCAGAGGCTGCTGAGGCACCCCTTGTTAAAAGCGCACACCTGGCCCGTGTAGCCCCAGGCCTGGCTGCAGCAGCAGGTCTCATCTCACAAGCAGACCAGCACGCCCTTTGGTAAAGCTGCACACACCACCCTGGCCAGGGACCAAACGCTGCCCACGACGGGCAAGAAGAACCACTGCAGACAACTAGACTGAAGAGAAAAGCGGCCAGGACACACTAGCAGGGCACGTGCAACACACACAGCAGACACCCCCTGAAGTGCCAGGTCCCGCAGGGGACACAAAACAAAGGGCACTACAAGACCTCTTCTTCATAGGGCCATTACCTTCAAGAGCGGGAGACAGAGCTGACTTTCCTACCTACCTACAGAGATGCAAACGGTTAGACAAATTGAGGAGACAGGGGAACAAGTCCAAAATGAAAGAACAGGACAAAACCACAGCAAGAGATCTAAACAAAACAGATGTAAGTAATATGACTGATAGAGAATTGAAAGTAATGATCATAAAAATACTCACTGAACTTGAGAAAAGAGTGGAAAACATGAGTGAGACCCTTAACAAAGAGATAAAAAAGAACCAATAAGAGATGAAGAACACAATAAATGAAATTAATAATACACTCGATTAGGGGCGCCTGGGTAGCTCAGCTGGTTAAGCGACCAACTTCAGCTCAGGTCATGATCCCATGGTTTGTGAGTTTGAGCCCCACATTGGGCTCTGCACTGACAGCTCAGAGCCTGGAGCCCGTTTTGGATTGTGTGTTTCCCTCTCTCTCTGCCCCTCCCCCTGCTCATGCTCTGTCTCTTTCCTTCAAAAATAAATAAACATTAACAAAAATTAAAAACAAAAATAAATATACACTCAATAGAAAAAAGAGCAGGCTATAGGAAGCAGAGGAACAAATTAATCACTTAGAAGACAGAGTAATAGAAAGTAATCAAGCTGAACAAAAGAGAGAAAAAAGAATTATGCAAAATGAGAATAATTTAGGGAGCTCAGTAATCCCATCAAGTGTAGTAACATTCACATTACAGGGATTCCAGAAGAAGAGTGAGAAAAGGGGGCAGAAGAAATTATTTGAAGAAATAATAGCTGCAGACTTTCCTAATCTGGGGAAGGGAACAGATATCCACATCTAGGAGGCACAGAGATCCTCCAATAAAATCAACCCAAAGACGTCCACACCAAGACACATAGTAATTAAAATGGCAAAAGTAGTGATAAAGAAAAACATTAAAAGCAGAAAGAGAAGAAAACAATTACATATATATATGTGTGTGTGTGTGTGTGTAAGACTTTTATCCAGAGCATGTAAAAACTAGTACAAATCAATAACAAAAGATAACCCAAATTTAAAACATACAAAAAATTTTACTAGATGCCATGTCACAAAAGAAGGTTTATAAGTGATCTTTAATTTCATGTGTCCACTTGACTGGGCCATGGGATCCCCAAATATTTGGCTGAACATTATTCTAGGCATTTCTGTGAAGGTGGTTTTGGATGAGAATAACATCGAAACGTATAGTCTACGTAAAGCAAGTTGCCCTCCCTGATGTAGGTACACCTCCTTCAATCCATACAGAAATCTCATATGGAGGAGATAGAGATTTACATTCACTTTTGGCAACTGATAAACAGGTGGTACGACTGAGAGAAAGAAGGGGAACAGTATAATGGGGAAGAGGAAGAGTCCCACTTAAATGTGTTGTATTTGAGTGTATGCCTCAAGGAAATGTAGTTACAATAATATATTTAATGGAAAACATCTAAATTGAGTGGGCAGAGTCAGCCCTTCAGTGATCCTCGTTCATAGATTTTTCTTACACAAGTCCTATGAAGTCACAAAGAGTGAGTTTCAACAGACTACAAATGGAAGGATAATAGAATGTCAGAATTTCTTCTCTTCATCGTTCCCACTCCAGATTTGAGGCCTGTTAGCAGGAATGCTCTGAGAGATGATCAATCGTTATAACATTTTCTGTTCTTTCAAAAAGTCAAGTGGGCTGGTACTATTTGTACAATCTACCAGGTAGAGAGACTTAGAAAATGAGTAAGAAAATCTTTACCATACTAGACCATTGCTTCAAAGGATTCTTAAAAAAAGTATTTCTCTGGGGGCTCCTGCGTGGCTCAGTCAGTTAAGCATCTAACTCTTGATTTCAGCTCAGATCACAGTCAGTCAGGAGATCAAGCCCCGTGTCGGGCTCTGTGCTGAAGCATGGAGTCTGTTTGGGATTCTCTCTCTCTCCCTCTCTCTCTCTCTCAAAAAAAAATTTTTTTCTGAAGTCAAAGTAGAATATTTTTATTTGGCAGAGAAAAAAAAATAGACTTTTCAATAGTATACAGCTATCAGAGGCATCCAAACCAGATCAGTCTATGTGAAAATGACTCCATAAGACAATTCAATCAAGTCAGTGTATTCTGGTATGAATTACTTTCCTCATTCCACCCACAGTTTGGGAATTAAATTTCAAAAAAGTTAATTTAATTTAAAAAAATAAATAAAATTTTAAAAAATTTAATTATGCTGAGCCCCTCTTTCATATGTTCTTTTAGGACATTAAGCTATTTATCTGCAATAGATTTCCTTCCTTAGGAAAGGTGGCCACAGTAGTTACAAAAGTTATTCTAATCAATTTGCACAACACACTGTATAGGTGGTATAAGAACTTGGCTGAGTTTCTTCTCCATCATAAGGTATTTCTATCGAATGCAGTGAAAGGCCTAATGTTTTTCTACCTCCCAGTCCTAGGTAAGTCCTTCACATACTTCTTAGAGATTTGGTAAATCTAAATTTTTGCATACAATTTATCGTTTTTTCTTTTCCTTTCCTTCCCTTCTCCTCTTTCCTTTCTTCCTCCTTCCCTCCTCTTTTCTCTTTCTCTCTCTCTCTCTCTCTCTCTCTCTCTCTCTCTCTCTCTCCCTCCCTCCCGCCCTCCCTCCTTCCACCCCCCTCTCTCTCCCTGTCTTTCCCAAACACAGATCTGGATGTTTGAAGGTCAGCAAGTTGATTATGACAGTTAATGCAATGTGATTGTGTGGGCCAGGGAGACACTTGTCTCCAATTCTGCGTCTGTGCCTGCGTAAATAAGACACAACACAAATGTGTAAAAGCTTCAGCCAATAAAATGCTTAAATTCAGAATTCCCCCAATTTCTCTAGTTGTATTTCATTAGCATTTGGGAAGAGTATTAATATTTTGTTAAGCTAAGCCCTGCTGCTATTCTTGCCAAGATAACATAAAAATGCAGTATCAGCTGTAATTTTATCTTGTCCCCCCTTGATATCCCCCTACAGAGCAACAGTACGCCTTTAGCAACGCAGTCTGTGATACACTGGAGAGATCTTTACTTGGTGTTTTCCTTCTAGAAAGCATCATATTCTCACCTTGTCCTTGGAGCCAGTGTAGTTGGTGCCTCATGTTTCCTCTTAACCAAAAGACTTAGAAAGATGTATCACACGCTCCTCAGAGAACCAATATGTATTTCTCTCCCTTCCCTGCCACACACAGTGTGCAAACAAAAGACTGATCGCCTGACCTGATGGGGCTAGCCCTTAAGCAATGCCACATGCTTAAAGCACATTTCTGCAAACTTTAATTGCCTAAAAACCCCATTAAACATTTATGTGCACTTTATTCCCTTCCATTCCTTGCTGATTACTAAAGCATTTCTGTGTGTCAACATAAGCATATTCTCTTCTCTTCACTCTCCTCTTCCTGCTCCGTTCTGAGTTATGGCATCATTCAGTAATTTAAGATCGAAATATTTTATCACGGAAACTATGAAAACAGCTTTCAGTGCCTTAATGATCAGCTCACACAGAAAAGAAAACTCTTCTCAAATTGAATTTACAGGGCACTGAATTCCTATTGTTTCACTCTTATTTGCATAGTCTCTGGTTTATAAGGCCTTTTTTGCATGGCTTGGGAAAGATGAATGGAAAGACCATTTCTCCACTCCCTTCTTCTCTGTCCTCTCAGGAAAGGTCAGTGCCTGTCACAAAGTTTAGAGAGTCAGGAAATTCCAGAATTAACCCAAGGCTCCCACCTTAGAGCAAAGGTTCAGGGAATCTCATGTCTGAACTAAACTGAAGAGAACAATAGATACCACTTCTGTGGTGCTTTACATGGTTTGACATGCTTTTACCTACATCTCATACCTGCCAAGCCGGCAAACCCTTGAGTAAGTGTTAAATGTATCTAAATTGAAGTTCAGAGTTTGCTCATATTTACACAGTTGGGAAGTGGAGCCAGGAAACAAACTTAGATCCCTGGCTCCAGGTGGAATTTCTCCGCTTAATTCCATACTTTGTGCTAATGGTTCTTAAAGGAAGTACCAGAAGCAAATTCATACATTTAGGTAAGGTTTTTTCATTGACATATAATTGACATATAAAATTAGTGTCAGGTGTACAACATAAGGATTCTATATGTGTGTGTATTGCAAAACGGTCACCACAATAAGTGTAGTTAATATCCATCACCACACAATTATAATTTTTTTCTTGTGATGAGCATCGTTAGGACCTGTGACAGTCTTAGCAACTTTCTTTTTTTTTTTTTTTTTTTTTTCAACGTTTATTTTATTTTTTGGGACAGAGAGAGACAGAGCATGAACGGGGGAGGGACAGAGAGAGAGGGAGACACAGAATTGGAAACAGGCTCCAGGCTCTGAGCCATCAGCCCAGAGCCTGACGCGGGGCTCGAACTCACGGACCGTGAGATCGTGACCTGGCTGAAGTCGGACGCTTAACCGACTGCGCCACCCAGGCGCCCCAGCAACTTTCAAATATACATTATAGTATTATTAACTGTAATCACCATGCATTACGGCCCCAGGATTTAATATTTTACAACTGGAAATTTGTACTTTTTGGCCATCTTCACCCATCTTAGATGTGTCTTTACTTTCTATTTTTAAGAATAAATTAGTTTCCACTTTAAATACAATGCTAGGTAGTCGAGTTATGGAACGTTCACATTGTGCATGAAAATGCCAGGAGGAACACCTGGTGGTTCAGTGGGTTGAGCATCCGACTTCGGCTCAGGTCATGATCTCGTGGTTCATGGGTTCAAACCCTGAGTGGGGTTCTCTGCTGTCTGCACAGAGCCCGGAGCCTGCTTCGGATCCTCTGTCCCCTTCACTCTCTGTCCCTCCCCCACTTGCTCTCTCTCTCTTCTCTCTCTCTCTCTTAAAAAATAAGTAAACATTTTTTAAAAATGCCAGAAACATAAAGTGAGCACAAAAGATAATGTAAATATGCTTGGGAGATTAAAATATTTTTAAGGAGCAGCTACTTGCTCTTCCCTGGATAAATATTGCAGGTCTTCCTGATTCTCTTGGAATAAAACAGCTTTTAGGATTCATACTTTAAATAATCCACTATAAAAGGTTCCTTCAAATAGCCATTCCATAAAATGATTTGTTAACCCAACCTAGGCATAAAAGGAACGAAGAGAACAGATTCAGGATTAAGTGCTATTTAAGTGTTCCTTACCCAGAGACAGATACATTTGCAAAGCTATAATCCTAGACCAGTGGCCTCCCTGAATCACCCAGTCAACATTTACTATTCTAGGAAATTAGTTCAATTGTAACATTACCCTAAATATGGTACAGTTAACGTATACACAAAAGACCCCTACTAATATTACCAAACACAGTGAACACATTCTTAAACTAATTATAAATTACTTTTTGCGTCATTTGTGGTTTGTGATTATCTACATTTTGGATCTGTTACTTGATAATCTAAAACGTACTATTTTGCTTGAGGAACTTTTTTAAAAGGGTGTCTTGTGTTTGGAAATTTTCAGAGGAGCATCTATGGGTTTTTTTTCATCCATGATTCCATGATTCTCACAGGGCATACCATTCCATCTAAGAAACTAAAAGCTCAGTTCAAAGCATGATAGAAGCTTCTGTCCACAGCCTACTACCTCAGAATGTGAGTTCATAACACAGTAGAATAAAATCAAGGCATAAATTACTGACAATGTGGTCTATTACACAAAAATAAAACCTATATTAATTGAGTTGCTCATCCCTGAAGTGTTACATACTTCTGCACACATATCAAATACTTCTTTTCGCATAACCCATGCCAAAGCAATTGCTCCTTCAAGGTTTTCTGTTTTCTAATTCACGAACACAAGTATTTGGCGATTGCTTCATAGAATCATATTGTAAAACATCTCCACGTGTGACCATCTCACAGTAACTCCATAACTGGGAACTTTCATTCTAAAGCAATATATATCTATCTCTATATATATATCCTTGGAAAAAAAGAAGAAGAAGAAAAAACAAAGAAAAGGAAGGACAAGTAAGGAACTATCTGAACAGGCAGAGAAACTAGAGCTTATAGACTTGTTTTGTTTTCCTCAGGAAAACTTTGTTTCCAGGCGAAGGAATTCAGTAGAACAATAGTATTTAGTTATATTGTGAGAATCTCACCACTCTCGGCCCTGCTCTAATTTCTTTGGCTTCTGAAGCACATCTGGAACATAAGCTCTGTAGCCACAAAGTTCAGTTCTGATCTTGAATTAAAAATTGCCAAGGGCATGTTTACTAGATCATAAAATCGAGTTAAGTGAGTCATAGGAATCAGGACTTCTCTATACAGCATGTTTTCCAAGAAAAGGTGAAGAGGAGATGGGAGTGGGTAGACTCAGATGAAATTAATAATTAAGCCCACACACAAACACACACATGAACATACACACAAAATTCTAAAGGTTGGCACACTGGAAAGCCCATGACTGGTGGAATTATATAGGCCTGAATTGAAGCCCTATCAGGTGTTTGGGAAAATTATTTCACCTTTTAGTACTTAAGGTTTTTTTTGTTTTGTTTTTAATCTGAGCAGGGGGGAAAATCATCCAGAGAATTATGATGAGAATTAAATGAGAGAATTACTATAAAGGCATATGAAGTCAGAATGCCTGGATTCTGGGCTCACAGAATCGTGGCAAGTGATTTTATGTCGCAGAACTTCAGACTCCTCATTTTTTTTTTTTTTAATTTTTTTTTCAACGTTTTTTATTTATTTTTGGGACAGAGAGAGACAGAGCATGAACGGTGGAGGGGCAGAGAGAGAGGGAGACACAGAATCGGAAACAGGCTCCAGGCTCCGAGCCATCAGCCCAGAGCCTGACGCGGGGCTCGAACTCACAGACCGCGAGATCGTGACCTGGCTGAAGTCGGACGCTTAACCGACTGCGCCACCCAGGCGCCCCCAGACTCCTCATTTTTAAAAACAGGAATAATTATAGTACTTCTGTCATAGGTTCATTGTTAAGACTAAATGAGATAGGGATGCCTGAGTGGCTCAGTTGGTTAAGCGTCTGGCTACAGCTCAGGTCATGATCTCGTGGTTTGTGAATCTGAGCCCCCCGTCGGGCTCTGTGCTGACAGCTTAGAGCCTGGAGCCTGCTTCGGATTCTGTGTCTCCCTCTCTCTCTCTGCCCCTCCTCTGCTCGTGCTCCATCTCTGTCTCTCAAAAATGAATAAACGTTAAAAAAAATTTTTTTTAATAAAAAAGACTAAATGAGATAATGTGCAAAGGACTTGGTCCAGTGCCATTTTGACTGGGTAAAACTCTTGAGTCACTTTTCCTCTTACAACTTTGCAGTTATTAGTGTGTTTTCTTCTAGCTATGGAGAAGCCTAAAGCCAGTCTCAACTCTTTTCCCTTGTAGGTAATTTGTTTTTGTTTCTTTTAAGGTTTTATTTTTTTTTTATTTTTTTTTTAACGTTTATTTATTTTTGAGACAGAGAGAGACAGAGCATGAACAGGGGAGGGGCAGAGAGAGAGGGAGACACAGAATCTGAAACAGGCTCCAGGCTCTGAGCTGTCAGCCCAGAGCCTGACGCGGGGCTCAAACTCACGGACTGTGAGATCATGACCTGAGCCAAAGTCAGACGCTTAACCGACCAAGCCACCCAGGTGCCCCTTAAGGTTTTATTTTTTTAGAGCAATTTTAAGTTTACAGTAAAATTGCAAGGAAGGTACAGAGATTTTCCACATACTCTCTGCCCCCCATATATATAGCCTTCCCCATGATCAATGTCATTCACTAGAATAGTACATTTTTACTAAAGATGAACCCGTATTGACATGTTATAATCACACAAAGTCCAAAGTTTACCTAAGGGTTCACTCTTGATGTTGTACATTCAATGGGTTTGGACAAATGAATAATGACATATATCCATCTTTATAATATCAGGCAGGGTGTTTTCACTGCCCTAAAAATCCTCTTTGCTCTGTCTAGTCATCTTCCCTCCCCCAACCCCTCTGCCAATCACGGATCTTTTTATTGTTTCTGTAGTTTTGTATTTTTCAGAGTGTCATAGAGTTGGATCATACAGTATGCAGCCTTCTCAGACTGGCTCCTTCCACTTAGTACTCTGCACTTAAGTTCTTCCATGTCTTGGTCCTCCATGTATCATAGTTTATTTATCTAGTCAAGATGCAGGGCATCTTCGTTGCTTTCAAGGTTTGGCAATTAATGAATAAAGTTGCTGTAAATGTCAGCACACATGTTTTTATGTGGACATATGGTATCAGCTCCTTTAAGTAAATATTAAGGAGCACAATTACTGGATCCTATGGTAAATATATTTAATTTTGTAAGAAAACACCAAACTGTCTTCCAAAATGGCTGTACCATTTTGCATTCCCATTCGGCAATGCTTAAGAGTTCTTGTTGTTCTACATACTCATCAGCATTTGGTTTTGTCACTGATTTGAATTTTGACCATTCTAATAGGTATGTGGTGGCATCTCATTGTCTTCATTTACATTTTCCTGATGACATATGGTGCGAAGCATCTTTTCTTATGCTTATTTTCCATCTGTATATCTTCTTTGGTGAGGGGTCTTTAAGGTTGTTGGCCCATATTTTAACCAGTGTGTTTGTTTTCTTATTGTTGAGTTTTAAGAGTTCTTTGTACATTTTGGATAAATATCTTTTATCAGATGTGTCTTTTGCAAATATTTTCTCCAATCTGTGTATTCTCTTCTAATTCTCTTGATAATGTTTTTTGCAGAGCAAAAGTTTTAAATTTATTAATTTTTTATTTTATGGGTAATTTCTTTGGTGTTGCATCTAAAAATGCATCACCATAACCAAAGTCACCCAGGTTTTCTCCTATGTCAACGTTCTAGGAGTTTCATAGTTTTGCATTCCACATTTAGGTCTATAATCCATCTTGAGTTAATTTTTGTGATGGGTTTAAGGTCTGTGTCTAGATTCATTTTTTTGGTAGAAGGAGGGAAGAGGGCATACAGATGTCCAGTTGTTCCAGCACCATTTGTTGAAGAAATTATCTTTACTCCATTGTATTGCCTTTGCACTTTGATCAAAGATCACCTGACTGCATTTATTGAGGGTCTATTTCTGGGCTCTGTATTCTGTTATATTAATCTATATGACTGCTTTTCACCAATATCACACTCTTGATTACTGTATCTTTACAGTAAGTCTTGAAATCAGGTAGTATCAGTCCTCCAAATTTATTCTTCACTTTTGATATTGTGTTGGGTATTTTGGGTCTTTTGCCTCTCCATATAAATTTTAGAATCAGTTTATCAATATTCATAAAATAATTTATTAGGATTTAATTGGGATTGCATTGAATCCATAGGTCAGGTTGGGGATAATAGATACCATGTCAACATTAAGTCTTCCTATCAATTAACATAGAATATCTTTTCATTTATTTAGTTCCTCTTTAATATCATTTGTCAAAATTTTATAGTTTTCATCGTATGGATCTTTTGTACATTTTGATATATCTAAGTATTTTATTTTTTTGGATGGTAATGGAAACGTTATTGTGTTTTTAGTTTCAAATTCCGCTTCTTCATTGTTGGCACATAGGAAAGCAATTGACTTTTGTATACTAACTTTGTATACTGCATCCTTGCTATAATCACTTATTGGGTCCAGGAGTTATTTGATTTTTTTCAATGTTCTACATAGATGACTGTGCCATTTAGGAGGAAAAAAAATGAGGAAAAGGAAAAGATGAAAAAGAAAAAAAAAGAAACAAGACTTATGTTTTCCTTCTAATTTGTATACCTTTTCTTTTTTCTTTTTTTTAAGTAGGCTTCACCCCCAACGTGGGACTTGAACTCACAATCCTGAGATCAAAACTGGCGTTAAGAACAAGAGTTGGATGCTTAACCACCTGAGCCACCCATGTGCACTTACCTGTTATTTTCTTTTCTTGCCTTATTGCATTAGCAAAGACTTCCAGTATGATGTTGAAAAGAAGTGATGCAAAGGAACATCCTTGTCTTTTACCTGATCTTAGTGGGAAAGCTTTGAGTTTCTCACCATTAAGTATTATATTAGTTGCATATGTGTGTATACATATACATATGTATACATAACTAAATACACTGGCCACTATTATTGTTTTTAACAAACTGTTATCTGTTAGAGCAGTTAAGAATAAGAAAAAAAATTTTATCTTCACTTGTTCGTTTTGATGCTTTTCCTTTTTTCTATGTAGATCTGAGTTTCTAATGTATATTATACTCCTTCTAAGGAATTTCTTTTAATTTTTCTTGCAAGGCAGGTCTATTAGCAAGCAATTCTGTCAATTTTTATCTACATTTTTATTTCTCCTTCACTTTTTAATAGTAATTTTTCAGGGTGCAGAATTCTAGGTTGATGTTTTTATTTCTCTTAACACTTCATTTTATTTTATTTTGTTTTATGTTATTCTATTCTATTCTATTCTATTCTATTTTGAGAGAGAGAACAAGCAAGTGTGCAAGCAGGGGGGAGGGAGAGAAATTTAAGCAGGCTTCGTGTCCAGTGCAGAGCCTAACATGGGGCTCAATCCCACGACCATGATGAGATCATGACCTGAGCTGAAATCAAGAGTCAGGTGCTCAACCGACTGAGCCACCCAGGTGCCCTTCTCTCAACACTTTAAATATTTCACTCCATTGTCTTCTTGTTAGCATGGTTTCTGAGAAGTCACATGTAATTACCTTTGCTCCTCTTTAGGTAAGGTTTTTTTTACCTCTAGATTTTTTCACTATTTTTTATTTCATCTTTGATTTTCTGTTATGTGAAAATTATACACTTAGGTGTAGTTTGTTTGTTATTTATCCTATGTAGTGTTCTGGACTTCCTGGATCTGTGGTCTCATGTCTGACATTAATTTGGAGAAACTTTCCATCATTATTGTTTCAAACCATTTATTCTGTCCCTTTTTCTCTTTCTTCTCCTTATCACTGGCTATTCTCATGAGTATTGTCATTATGTGTAAGCCTTTGTTCTCTTTGCTTTTTGGTCTTTTCAGGTATTCTGTTGATATATCCTCTAGCTCAGAGTCATTCCTCAGCCATGTCCAATCCACCAATGAACCCATCAAAGACATTCTTCATTTCTGTTACTGTTTTTTTTAATCTCTAGCATTTTTTTTTCCATTACAATTTCCATCTTTCTGCTTACACTGTCCACCTGTTCTTGCATGCTGTCCACTTCATCCAGTATATCCCTTATTATATTAATCATAGTTGTTCTAAATTCCCAGTCTGATAAATCTAATGGCTGTTATCTGATGCTTACCCTGTTTCTTCAAATTGTGGTGGGTTGGGTTTTTTTTTTTGCCTTTTTTTATGCTTTATAACTTTATCTTGATAGCTAGACATGAGACACTAGGTTAAAGGAACTTCTATAAATAGGCCTTTAATAATGTGCTGGTGAGGTGTGGGAGAAGGGACAGAGGTTGATAGTTCTATGATTAGGTCTGTGTTTTCATGAACCTATGCTCCTGGACTGTGAACTTTACAAGGATTTCTCAGCTTTTTTTCTCCCCTGTTGGGTGGGACAGGATGGCTAATGAGGGCCGGGATTGGATATTTCCTTTCTCCAGGTCACTTAAGCTCTGATAATACCCCAGGTTAAACTCTGGTGAACTAGTTTTCCCTGAAGAGCAGGCCTTAATTAGAAAAACAGAATGCTCTGGTGTATTTCAAAATGGTTCTTTTCCCCCTGTCTCAGTTGGAAGACCTAGGGATTTTCCTCCACTACTTAGTACCTTAGAAATCTTACAATGTTGGGGTACACCTCCTACACCATGTCTGGGTCCCCCTGGAGATTTTCACTTTCAAGTTGTCCACACTGAGCCTCCAGCAACTCATCAGTTACAGTTCAGGTTCTCCCATGCTGGGGCTGCAACAGCTTCTGTTTCTGAGTCTCCACGTCAGTAAGCCCAGGTTCCCTGTATTTGCTTGTCTCTCCAACCTTAGGTGCAGCACTTTGCCCTGTGTCTTCCCATCCTATGGATCCAAGAAGAATGGTTAATTTTTCAGTCTGTTCAGCTTTTTACTTTTTAAGCTCTGTTGGCGACTTCCAACCTCCTTATAAGTGGAATTAGAAATTAGATAACTTGGTTTTCATGCCTGAATAAGTGAAGTAATCTTCCTTTACGCTTTCATTCATTCAACATATATTTTCTGGACACCTGTAACTTGCCCAACGTTTTCTAGGCACTAACAATATAGCTGTGAACAAAACAAACTCATGGCTTCACAGAACTTACGTTTTGGCAGAACCTTGAAGTTTAATAGTTTACTAAGGGTGTATCCTTGTGCTAATTATTCTGTTTTTAATTTACCAAGAATATAGGATGTTCTTTTGATCTTACAATTAAGTTTTTGCATCTAGTTTGCTTATTTGTTTTGTAATGACTTTGATTTGATTCTCATTTTAAGCTTACAACCTCTCTTCATCTGTCATTTCAGCTTTGAGTTCCTATTCATTCAATACAGGTTCTCATTATGTTCTACAGAATGCAGCATTTATAAATTGTTTTCTATTCCTTTAGTTCATATTTTCATTTAGGTTAGACTCTATCTTTTGCATGCAATGCATGGCTTCCATGCTGTGCTATAGTATTTTTCCATCACTGCCATGTCATTTTATGACATGTTTATGTTTCATCTTGCTCATTCCCTGCTATCTCTTCTGAGATTTTATTATATATTCTATACTAAGACTCTCTGCTTCTCTCTGCTTGCTTGTAGCTGGGGTGGAGGGTGGTACACCATTCAATAAAGGAAGACCTTCAAGCTTTAGATCATTTCTTGACTTGTAGCTCCAAAGTCCCCCTTTCCATAAGAAAGAGGCAGCTTCATTGTTCCTTTTATTATCACCATTTTCTTTTTAGCAGCAGTTCTGCTAATCATTGATCAGGAGAAAAGGAGAAAAGTTTGCCCTCCAGGATTTGAATGACATAAGGAACATAAACCATCACTACTCTTCTTTACTACTCTCTGGAAACTTTTTCACACTCCCCACTCCCCAACTTCCAACAACGTGTTTTGGAATGTTTTACTTAGGTCAGTATTGTTTAACCTAATGCAGTATTGTTTAATGCAGGTAGGAAGCTTTAAAAAAATTCTACATTTAGGATGCACCCCAGACCAACTAAATTAGAATTTCTGTAGAAGATGCCTCAATATTATGTTGAAAGGTTCCCAAGGTGAAACGTTTTTTTTCAATGCTTGAGACTAAGCTTGAGAACTGCAGACTTAGGTTCTGTTCCTTTCCTTCTCTGCTGGCAGTAGGTGACTTTTAAAAACTCTTTTTGTTCATTTTGTGGATATGCATTTCAGGAGAAATTTGATGGTAAGATTTTATGGTATGGTAAAAGTTTAACCTGCCATCTTCCTAATCACTGCTTAACAGAAAATTGAGAAGTTCTCAGTAACTGTTTGCTAATTGCTTATGTGTCTTTTTCATATGTATGATGCAGTCCTCTGAAATCCACTTCTTTCCTTCATTCAACACACACCTATTTATCAGAGGAAAAACATCAACTTCCCATTTCATTCATGTGTGATAGAACAGTCTTTATTTTGAATAAAAATAATAGTATAAGTGTTATAGTTATACCTAGTATTTGGAAAATCATAAAGTCACTTATTCAAAATTTGTGGGATCAAAAGTCACGACTCTTCTCTTCAACACCTTAAGTGTGTGTGTGTGTCTGTTCACACAAGTGCGTGCTGGGAAAGGAGAAGTGACAGGGCCTTGAGAGATGCATATATTAAACATGTGAGTAGGAAAAGAGGATCCAGTGAAGGTGACTTTGAGAATTCAGAAAAATAGAGTAACTGGAAAATAAGCTTTAGAAGAGTAGAAAGCATGTCTAAATTGTTCATTTTGTGTCTTCAGTGCCCACCATAACTAGGTAGTTGATATATATTGGTAAAATGAATGAATGAATGAATGAATGCAAGAGTAGTGTCATGGCTGCCAAGAGAAGAGTGGCAGGACATATGCTACAAAGTGTCATCTTGGAACTGATAATAGAAGCTATTGTGTTTGTTCACTGGGAAATGATGAAAGGGATCTCATAGATGTAAGAAGGGAAGGCAATGAAAAAGCAGAGGTAGTTTATATGGATTTCTTTCTCCAAAATCTGGTAATGAGGAAAAAAAGAAAGGCGAGGGGAGGGTAGTGATACTTCAAGAAGAAAGCATGATAGAAGAAAGTTTTATGTTAAAATTGTAAGGATGTGAGTGCACTGTACATCTAGAGAAAGAAACCGTGGAGAGCACGTGACTAAAGAGTAACAGGCCCCATTCTCCCATCTACACTGCATTACAATTCATTGCATACCCAGCAATGTTCTTACAGGGCTGTATTAACATGTTTAGCACAGAGAGGCAGAAAAAGATTAAGCACGTTTTTTTTCTTAACTACAGAATTCATCAAAGATTTACTATACCACATTTTATACGTACATTATTACATTAGTGGTATTTCCCATAGAACCCTTGACTATAGAACCCCTCCTTTTAATCCTAAGGGACTAGTGTTGCATACAACATGCTTTGGAAAATATGCTTTAAAATAAAAATTTTTTTAGAATTTCTATATCTAACTTCTTTTTAGTTGACATAAACACTATTAAAAAATAAAGCTTTTTTAATTCAAGTAGAATTACCAGAGCGTTATATAGTAGCTTCAGGTGTACAATATAATGATTCAATAATTCTCTATATTGCTCAGTGCTCATTATGGTAAGTATGCTCTTAGTCTCTACCACCTATTTCATCCACCTCCCCTCTGGCGAGGGGAGTTTTCTATATTTGTTTTCTATATTTGAGAGTCTGGGAGATTCTCTTTATTACTTTGTTCGTTTGTTCTGTTTCTTACATTCCATGTATGAGTGAAATCATATGGTATTTGTTTTTCTCTGACTGACTTACTTTGCTTAGTGTAATACCCTCTAGGTCCATCCATGTTGCTGCAAATGGCAAGATATCATTCTTTTTGTGGCTGAGTAGTATTCCACGCAGTATAGACACTACATCTTCTTTATCCATTCATCTATCAATGGACACTTGGGTTGCTTCCATAATTTGGCTACTATAAATAATGTTGCAATCAACATATTTTTGTTTTATTACCATATCATCTTCTGTTATTTCCTATGGCAAGTATGCAATAATTGATTTTCATATGTAATTTACATAAGATTTAAGGGGAAGGATTTAAGTTTCATACTTCTGAGAGTTAGAACTGGACTGGAACACTGTTGCACCGTTTATTAGCTGAGTAATCTTGCACAACTTACTGAACCTACTCGTGTACTGTATCAGCACAGACAATGATCACCTCGCAGCAGATACAGCCGCGAAACAGGAGCATAGTTAGGAGAGCTAGTTTCCACAAATGTCCAGGGAAGATTATAACATAAACATGTAGACAGAGCTAAAAACATGTCAGTTGAAATGCCTAGGAAAAACAAAGGAAAAGAAACCTAAAGGGCTTTGTGGGGGGAGAGATAGCACAGATTGTGCTTACCCTTGAAGAATGGGCAAGAGCATAAGGCATGTGGTAGAAAATAAATGATAATCAGTTAATTAATGTGATCTGACTCACAGAGCAACCTAAAACTCTGATGGAAAACAGACATTTCTCCTTTTTGCTGTTTCTTATTAAAATATCAAGTTGTTTTGTAATATAACATACACTTTAAAAATAATTAAGCTAAGCCTCTGACCAGCAAGCAAGCTTACCATGAACTGAGTGGAAGGGTTTAGAGTCATATCTGGTTTTATCTCCCATGAAATGAATGGAACACAATTTATGATACTCCTCAGTCACAAGGAACAAAAATAAGACCATCAAGTGCAGGAGTTAAGAGCATGAGTTTTGGTGTCCTGGGTTTAATTCTGGCTCTTGGACTCAGTAGCCATATGATCTTTGATAAGTAGCTTAATCTCTCTGAGCTCTTCATTTGTATAGTAGGCATAAAAATACAAAACATTAGGCTTGTCTCAAAGATTAGGACAGTGTGTAAAGTGTTTAGCTTAGTGTTTGGTGACCAAATACATATCTCCGTATCCTTCAAAGTTAACTCCCAATGAATGATAGCTATTATTATTATAATATGGTGACATCATAACCATATAGCCTTTAAACTCAGTCAGATCTGGGTTCAATTCCTGGCTCCATCACTTTTTGGCTATGTCACCTCAGAAAGTTGCTAGTTTCTTGAACCTGATTTTCATATTTAAAATGAGTATAAGAACACCAATGTCTTTGGTGACAGTAGAGGTTAAATGAGATAACGCATGTAATATACATCTAACACATGGCAGGCATTCAACAAATGCCAGTCATTTTTACCACTTTCCTCAGAGAACAATGTCCAAATTTTACCATAGAATCCAAGGTCCTTTGTAGTCTGGCCAAGCTCTTTTGCCAGCCTCAGCTCTTAACATCCTCCTTCTATGCTCCCCTTCCTCTTTTCTTCCTTCTCTGCTTTCCCTAACTTCTCCCACTTCATAAAACTTCTACTCTTAAATCTGGGATTCTGTTCTTTAAGGAAATAACCCCCTTTGAGATTCCAGGCAAGGGATGAGAAAGGAAGCCCCTGTATCTGACCCCGATAATTAACTAAGGCAAAACCTCTCTTATATCAAGGTTCATAGTCACCTTGGGGACGGCTTGATCTCTTGCAGCAATAAGACACTGTCAACTTCTTCTCTTCCTGAAAAATTGTATCACTTTAAAACACACACACATACACACTCACTTGGTGTTTCTCATTCTTCTCTGGTCTCTTTACCTCTCTTGCCAGTTTTTCATCTTCCACTACCTTACTGTTAGTAGTTACCCAGCACTAGAGACAGTGGTGACTATGACAACCATAGAGTTGTCATGAGCATTAAATGTAATAACGCAGCTGCAACTCAGTTTTAGCTGACTGTTGCTTGGAGAAATTTCACCCAGATTTCTATGTGATATATCTTGATTTTTAAGGTTGGCAACAAATTTGAAAAAAAAAATAAGAAAGGTTTATATGTTGAAAAACACACCTGAATTCACTCTGTGGCCCCTCAGGTTGCAACCTTTGCTCTAGAAAATTCAGATAGCACTGCCCATGATTCTTGTGTGCATCTTGGGGCTTACAAGGATCACACTTGAGGACTCAACTTGACTATATTCCAAGCGCATGGCACAGTGTCTGGCACATAGCAGGCACACAATAAATATACATTCGATGAATGAGTTGCACAGACATCCCCTTTCATAGTTAAATTTATTCACTGTTACTCATTCTAATGGTTGGCTAAACATTTTGGTTTCATTCTTAGACTAGTTCCTGTTAAAGGTCTGCTATTGGTGTTTCCCAGCTGCTTCACTTTGCTATTCTTAGTACTTTGCTTTACAGTTTGTTTCAAAATATTCTGGATGCATCCTGCTTGTGTCAGACATGGTCATCACACTCCTTAAAATGCCTTGTCATCACTTTTATTTTCTGGCATCATCCTTTTCTGCAACATAACATTCCCAGTGCAGGCAAAATTCTTTCACGGTCTAAGGAATGATATAGGACTAGTCCACGGTTATTTCTCCCCCATCAGAGCATCTTCCTTAAACTGTATAGCTTAATGAAAATGGTTGTTTTTACTACTTCAGTCATTCATTCAAAGCAAAGTTGTTGAAAAAAAAATCATTAAGAGTGTAACTCTGCTTGGCACAAAGAAGAAAAGACAAAGCACAACCTTTAATTTCAAGAAGCATAAGCATGTAAAGGCAGGTAAAATAGATGATAATAGTGTAGTGTAATGTGTGCTATGAAGAGAAGGAGCCACACGGGAAAGGTAGTATATGTAAGGGGTTAAGAGCACTTGTTCTGGGAGCGCCTGGTGGCTCAGTCAGTTGAACATCTGACTCTTGATTTCGAATCAGGTCATGATCTCACAGTCATGAGATAGAGCCCCACGACAGGCTCTTAACTGATGGTGCAGAGCCTGCTTGGGGTCTCTCTCTCTCTGTCCCTCTCCCCACCCCTGTGTGCTCTCTCTCTCTCAAAATAAATTAAAAATAAACTGTAATTTAAAAAAAAAAAAAAGAGAGAGAGACAGAGAACTGGTTCTGGAACACAGTTCCCAGTTTCCAAGTTTGGTCTCACTACTTACCATCTGTTTGAACAAGTCATTTAACATCTTTCTGGCTTGGTTTTCCCAACTGTAAAATGGGGTGTAAGGGAATCTACCTTGTAGGATTACTATTAAGATTTAAGTGAATTAGTAGGTGTAAAATGTTTAGATTAGTATCTGGTATAAAGTAAGCACTCAATAAATGTCATGCTACTACCACAGAAGGTACACTTAACCCTGTGTGTGTGGTTGCTGTGTAGAAGTAGCTAGGTAGGGGCGCTGGTGGCTTAGTCGGTTAGGCGTGCGACTCTTGGTTTCAACTCAGGTCATGATCTCACAGTTTGGTTTGTGAGATCGAGCCTGGTGTCCAGCTCCACACTGACATCGCGGAGCCTGGTTGGGAGTCTCTGTCTCCCTCTCTCTGCCCCTCCCCCCCCCAAATAATTAAATAGATACTTTTAAAAATTAGCTAGGTAAAGAGAAGTAAATTCAGAAAGATTTTCCGGAGGTAATTATTGACATAAAGATTTCTTTCCTCAACAAATTCTTATCAGGTATTTACTATACACCAGGAACTAGATGAATACATGTAAAACAACAGAGGTTGGAACATATAGATGGAAAACTTCCTAGCCAATGGGAACAGCAGGTTCAAAGGCATGAAGATGTGAGAGGTCCAGGCGCTCTTGGAAGTGCAAATAGTTCAGTGTGAGGGAGAACAGGGTGAGTGAGGGTTGAAGTAGGGCAGGAGAGAAGACAAAGAAGTGGGAGTGAGGCCTCAGATTGCAGGCAGCTTTGTATATCACACTGTGGCATTTGAAATTTATTACATAGACTTAGGAGCCAAGGAAGGTTTTAAGCTGGGGAGTGACTGTGATCAGATTTGTGTTCTCACAACATTATCCTGGTGATATTAATCTGAGCAAACACAATTTTCTTCACAAAGCGAGACCTCCCTCAAAACTCCTGAGTGGAATGGTTTTTTTATGCAAATCAAAATTCATGGAATTTGAAATAAAAGCACTTACAAATTCGGAACTGAAAGTGAGTTTTCCACATGTGCAGTATAAATAATACTTTGATTGGAGCATGAGATATTATCTCTGCCTAAAATAACCAACTCAGGCCTGGCCCTTCTGGATCTATCTCATATCCTTTCTGTGTCTCACTCATTCATTCAACTAACAAACATCTATTGTGCTGGACAGGGCTCTAGGCTCTTGAGATACAACAATACACAACAAGATTTCTGACCCCTGGAAGACAAACATAAATCACATTAAACATAATAAATGAAATATTAAATGAAATGCATATTTCGTAAATATTTTATTTTCATAAATATAACTATTTCCTATTTAAGGAAATATTAGAAGGGGATAAGTATTATTGAAATTTAAAAAATGAAGCAGAGTAAGGAAAATTGGGATTGTCCATTCATGATAGGAAACACAACAGCATGATTTCAACCAGGAATGAAAGGACTGCAAAGCCCTCTGTGATATAAAATTCATGACAAACTCTATGGTGGGTGAAGTCGGCATTACACATGGGTCTAAGCAGGGAGCCACCCCTGAAAAACTGTGTCTGTGCACACATATATGGATATATATATAAAGCCTGTATAAGTCTGCTTTGAACAATGTGATGTGGACAAGGCTTAAAATGGGCTGGAACATTTTCTCCCTGTTACTTCCATAATAAACAATTCCGGAGTTTGGGTGTGTGTGTGTGTGTGTGTCTGTGTGTGTGTTTTGGATAGCATCTCCTGCTTGGAACAGAGCCGGCCAGAGCCCCATTCTTCTACAACCTGTCCTGATAACAGCCCAACCCCACAGGAACCTCGATCTTTTTTTTTTTTAACCACAAAAACAAATAAACCCCCTTCAACCACATAGTATCATGCAGTGGTGTCCTTCATTACTAATCCGCCCTTTCTGTAGTCCTGACTCCAAGGGAAGAATGCCACCTACCGAATCATCCGCACCAGTCAGTTGGTCCTGCAAAGTGCAGCAACACTCAACTCGACCCGGTCGGCTCCAAATCCCCTCCCTCTGATTATTCTTTGGCCTTAAAAAAATTTGCCACTATTTGGGCTGTCAGGAAGTTATGCTCTCGGCGCAGATATCTGATAAACACTTCCACATATTGTAGCCTTCTCAATGGCTAAGCCAAATTTCAGAGTGCTCTCTCTTGCCTGCATGTTCCTTAACTGCGCTTTCACGTTCGGAATGCCAGTGTCTCCGCAGCCGCAGACAGCGGAAACCGCCGGTGCAAATTGTGCAGGGTCTGCTGACCTGCGGCTGCAGAAGCCAACGAGGGCTACCCGAACAGGCTAACGTTCGGGATTGCTCCAGAGGTTAAGCGACACTGGAGGCTGCTCAGTGTGCGCGAACGCGGCACCCTGCGACGCGCAGCTCCATCCCAAGGCTTTGCGGGTGGAGTAGGGGTGGGGGTGGGGGTGCGGGTGGGGGCGACCCCTCTGCAGTCCGCCGAAAGCGAGGTGGGAGTCACCGCAACTCCTCCGTTCGGGCTGAGGTCGCCGCGACTGCGCCGCCGCATGCGCCGCCGCGTCGCGGTCCCCCGCGGGCGCAGCGCTGACAGGAACGGGGGTCGGGTGCGCGTGGGCCGGGCGGCGGGAGAGGCGCGTGTCCGTGCCCTAGAGGTCCCCGTTCGTGACACGGGCCGGTGAGCTCCCGCGGGCTGGCAAGGTCAGTCGGTCGCCTGTACCCCTAGCAGAGCCGTGTCTGCAGAGAAAGACGCCCGGCCCCGCGCGCCGCAGTCCGAGGCAGCCGCTGGGAGCGCCGCGGCCCGGGGACGGCGGCCGGGGGCGGGTCCCCGCGCGGGGCGCCCGGCGCGAAGGGGGCGGGCCCGAGGCGGGGCGGGCCGCGGCGCGGACTGGCGGTCGCCGCCGCAATCGCCTGCAGCCCGCGGTGGTGAGCGCAGCGGCGGTGCATGGCCCCGACGGGAGGCGCGCCGCCCGCACCCGGAGCCCGGCTCCCAGCCTGAGCGCCGCAGCCGCCTCGGGCCCGCGCGTCCTCGCTCTGGCCGCCGTCCCGAGGACATGACCGCGTAGCCTCCTCCTGGGCTGGGCTCTGCGGGAAAGTCTTCTTCATGGAAGCGATGTCCCCCCAGCAGGAGACTCTAGGGGGGCAGCCGGGGCGCTCCTCTTCTCTGACAGGAGTGTCTCGGATCGCGGGAGGCCCCGGCACCAAGAAGGTGAGGACGTTGAGCGGCGCCCCCCGCCCGCCGCCGCCGCCGCCGCCGCCGCCGCCCCACTCCCCGCGCGCGCCCTCCGCGCCGCCACCGCCGCGCGCGAGCCGACCGCCTCGGGGATTTAACGCTCGAGGCTCGCGGCCCGCTGCGTGTGTCCCGGGACGTTCCCGCCTTCCCCGCTCTCACGGCGCCGCCGTCTCCCAAGTCACCCCGAGACCCCCGGGCCCTCAGCGTCTAGAGTCGTAATCGCTCCCGGAGCGGCCCCGCAGCCTCCCTCCCCGCGTCGGTCCGCCGCGGGGTTGGCGGCCCGGCTGCTCTTTCAGTCGGGGCGCGCGGGCCGGCTTTGGGGCACCGCCTGTCCCCCGTCCACCGCCCCCCCCCGAAACCCCCCGGCCGCTCACCGCCAGCAGACGGGTCAGCTTCGAGTCGTCAGGGCCCGCGCTGAGGAAGGTAGGAGGGCGGGCTGCGGCGCTCAGCCCCTCACCTGGACGCTGAGGCGCGGCCGCTGCGCGGGGTTTTGTGGGGTGTTTTTGGAGGGGGGGGGGTCGGTTCCTGCGCCCCGCGCGGAGCTTCCGCCACGGCTCCGGGTCCGTGGAGTGGTTGGTGGTCAGACCCGCAGGTATGGTTGGGATGCTAACGGTCTGCAAAGCGGGGACACGGTGGTTTGGGTCGGCCTGGAACCGGACTGGGTGGGGCCGGAGGGCTGCGGGGAGGGTCGCGGGGGCCGGGCACAGGGGCCTTCGTCCTGCGGGTTCCCCGGGCCGCGGCGGGGCCGGAGTGGGGCCCGGGCGTGGGCGTGGAGTGGCGCGGGGGTGCCCCGCCAGAGCCGGGAGGGGACGCGGGCGACAACTTGTGGCGTTCCGCTCCCGTGCACCCGGCCGCTATGCTGCGTGCCGGTACCGACCCGGCCCGGCGTCTTGGAAAGGTCCCCGGAGCAAGTGCACGTGGCCTCGAGCCCCCGGCCTCTGCTGCAAGGCTCTCCGGGGACTGGATTTAGGGGTGTCTGGCAGCAGCCCTCGCCCTCCTCTCCTTCCCCCTCCCAGGACCTCCTGGTATTTGGCCTTTTATTGCCCTGTGTCTCGGTGGTGCCCTCCCAGCTTCTGTGGAAACACACGGGGATTAGAGGAGATCGCCGAACTCTTCCCAGAGAAATGCCTGGAGGCACTGCATTTATATTAGAGCCTGGAGGGGCTGCTCAGGCCTTCCTTTGGTGCGGATCTCACAGCCTTTCCTGAGTCTGCCCAGCAGGGTCCTGGGTTGGCTGAAGGTCAGTTGAGGAGAGCTGAGGTGGTGCTCCGGAGTATCGTAGGGAATGGGAGCTGCCAAGGACGTTGACCGTGTCGCGGAGCCACCTAGGAGTGCCCATGAACTTGGTGATTTATGTATGGGCTGTAGAGCTGGCCAGCCTTTGATGTATTGAGGCTATGGTTTGTCCTTGTCGCTCTTCCCCTTGCGAGATGAGACACAGGGATAGCGTGTGTGTGTGTGTGTGTGTGTGTGTGTGTGTGTATGTGAGAGAGAGAGAGAGAGAGCGAGAGAGAGAGAGAGAGAGAGAGAGAGGGAATTTACCAGGCTAGCGCCACATTCAGGAAGGTAAGTGAATGTTCAAAGTAATTGACACAGATTTTAAAGCATTTTTTTTTTTATTCTTGCAAACTTAAGGAATTGGGAAAATTCGAAGATTTATATTCCTGGACAGTTGTCTTCCTTTTTTTACTAAGGGAAATTAAGCATACTGGCAAAGGGCTTTGGAGTAGCTTGATCATTTATCAAGTAGTACTTGTTGAAGAAATGAAAGGTTGCCTCCAGTCTTCAGCCATTGTCCTTAAGATGCTGTCCTTCATTATACATCATAATGGGTTGTCACATTACCAGCAGTTTTTTTTCTTCTCTTTTTCTTTATTAACTTAAAGGAAATAGATTTTGCTAACCTGGTCATTCTACAGCTTTTTACTCCCTTTGGGGCAGAAATGAGGTTGAAGAACTGTTTTATTTTGCATTTAATTTTTTTTTTCCAGAAAAGTGCATCTCTGCATATTTTAAATAGTAACAGGCATGCCTTGATTCCAGACCTCCATGTTAGCAATAGAAAGGAATAATAATAATAATAAACATTTCCAAAATGTAGCTCATAGAATCATTGCCATTTATACTGTTGTGGACTCCAGTCTTCATGTAACCCAAATATCCAACGGATTGATCTTTTTTATGTTTCATCTTGCCTTTTTGGTGTTTGGTAGTTTTAGTGAGTCACAAGACTTCTAAAAAAGTCTACTCTGCGGTTGTAGTGTTAATTTCCAAGGCTTGGATCAATGTTGTTTAAATTGACAGTTAAAATCAACATTATAAAACATTAACTAGGAAAATGGTAGCAAGTTAGTAATGATAAGTACAGTTTTGTAGTACTTCTTTTTCTCTTATTTCATACATGTATATGTATTTTGGGTAGTAATGTAAAATGTGTTTTTTTCTAATTTGTCAAAATTTTTAAAGACAAGTTTCTTGGCCAAATCACTGTGGGGAATCAGTTCACCTGGCTTTTCTTTCTAGTTCTATTGCTCTTAATGATCTTGAGGAAATCACTTAACTTGTTTCGTTGTCCTCATTTGTAAAATGGGAATCAAAAGGGTAATGGTGCAGAAACTGCTTTGAAAAGCATATAGATGGAAATTGTATCCATTATTCTATGAAAATAAGGTGATCTTGAATAAGAGCACAAACAAAACAATAGCATCTTGCAAGCTAGTCATCCTGAGAGACTTTTAATCCAGTGTACTGCATTGCCTACAATATGGCTCACATTGCCAGAAATTAACTGTCAAGAAGGCAGTTTCATACAATGTGGTGAAATTTGGAGTGTGTTGACCTAGGTTCAAGTCTCTACTGTGTTGGTACTATCTTTCTGACCTAGGAAAATTACTTAAACTTAACCATCAGTTTCTTATTTGTAAAATGAAAATAACAATAGTTAGTACCTATCTTCTCAAGATTGTTGGGAATATTAAATGTCAAATTGAGTGAATATTGTCATATAATAAGCATTCAGTATTAGCCCTAATTGAAGTTTCTCCCAAATTTGTAGTATACTGTGTGACACTTGTTTAAGCCAAAATCTCGGATTCATTTTTGACTCCTCTCATTTCCTTACTCTACAACAACCTTCAGAAAGGCCAGTCAACTGTTACTTCAAAGCGTTATCTTTAATTTCTCCACCTCACATCTACTGCTGCCGCTGTCGTCCAGGCCAAACCACCACCATCTCTCCCTTCTACCTTTGCAGAAACTCCCTAACCTTGTCTAACATCTTTCTTGTTCTTCCCTGGCCCCATTTCCACTTAGCAGCGCCAGGACTTTAAAAACATAAATTGTATTGCTCGCTTGTTTAAAGTTCTGTACTGGCTTTCCATCATGTTTAGAATAAAATTCAGACTCCTTTTCTTAGCTTTCTCTATTTCTCCCACCTTATCTACCTTTTCTATCTTGTGTATTCTCCAGCCACGTGGAACTTCTTTTTCACACATCAGACCTTCATATTCATTCGTCTTCATTACCTCTGCTTCTGCCACAGGTCTTTGCAATATTGACTTCCTCATGTTGTTCACGTGTTAGGTCCTAGAAGCCTGTTCTGACTGCCTAAGTGGAAGTTCCCTCTCAGTCATTCTGTGTACCTTCTGTTGTTGTTGTTCTGCTTTTTTTTTTTTTTTTTTTTCTTTTTTTTTAGTGTTTATTTTTGAGAGGGGGAGGGGCAGAGAGAGAGAGGGAGACAGAATCTGAAGCAGGCCCTGGGCTCTGCACAGAGCCTGACGTGAAGCGTGAACTCATGGACCACGAAATCATGACCTGAGCTTAAGTCAGAAGCTTAACTGACTGAGCCACCCAGGCACCCCTCTACCTTCTGTTTTATTGTCATCTTAGCATTCATCCTTACCTCTTTGCTTACTTCTTGTTATGTTACCTGATCCCTTCACCAGATTGTGAAAACCATGAGAATAAGGCTCTTACTTGTGTTGTTCAAGGCTGCCTCTCCATTGCTTAGGACAGTGCTACATATTAGGTACTCAATAAACGTTAGTTGGTTTATGTACGACAATGAACAGGACAGATATGGCCCCCGTGTTCAGAGTTTTTTATGTAGACCAGAGTCAGCAAACCTTTTCTTAAGGGGCCAGATAGTAAATAATATAGGTTTGTAGACCGTAAGATATCTATTACAGCCATCCACGTTGCTGTTATAGCAGATAAAGCTGCCATAGACAGTATGTAGTTGAGTGGGTGTAACTGTGTTCCAATAAAGCTCTACTTAGAAAAACAAGTGGTTGGGTCCCTGGTGTATAGTTTGCTGACCCCTGGCTTAGATCATTGCTGTTGATTTTTTCATTGACCCCTGGCTTAGATCATTGCTGTTCAATTTTCTGTGCTGATGAAACTGCTCTTGATCTACGATGTCCAGTTTGATAGCCACCAGCTACATGTGACTGTTGAGCACTTGAAATGTGGCTAGTGCAACTAAAGAACTAAAAAATTTTTAATGGCTTCATTGAGCTATAATTGACATACAATAAACCATACGCATTTAAAGTATATAAATCCATAACCTTTGACATATGTGTATACTTGTGAAACCACCACCACAGTCAAGATAATGAACATATTTATCATCCCCTAACATCTGTGCCCCTTTCTAATTCCTTAGTTTCCTCCCCATTTCTAGGCAACCATTGGTCTGTTTTCTGTCAATACAGATTAATCTTCATTTTCAGTAATTGTATATAAATGAAATCATACTATGTATTTTTTTTAGTGTGGCTTCTTTAATTCAATATAATTATTTGAAGATTCATCCATGTTTTTGCATATGTAAGCAGTTCAGTTCATTGCTGAGTAGTATTCCATCATGTGGAGAAACCAGTTTGTTTATCCCTTTACCTGTTAATAGGTATTTGCGTTGTTTCCACATTTTGGCTATTACAAATAAAGTTGCCGTGAACATTCATGTACAAGTCTTTGTATGGATCTACGCTTTCATTTCCTTTGGGTAAACACTTAGAGGTTGAATGGCTGCATCATATTTTAGGTGTATGTTTAACTTTTTAAGAAACTGTCAGATTGTTTTCCAAAGTGGTTTTACATTCCCACCAACAGTGTATGAGTCTGATTTCTCCACATGTTTACCTACACTTAATTATCTTTTTGATTATAGTCGTCTTAGAAGGTATAATGTAGTATTTCACTATGGTTCTGGTTTTCATTTCCCTAATGACCCATGTTGAGCATCTTTTTATGTGCTTACTTGTCATCCATGTGTTCTTGTTAGTGAAGTGTCTATTCAAATATTTTGCCTAACTTTAATTGGATTTTCAGTTTTCATATTATTGAGTTTTGAGAGTTATTTGTGTATTCTGGACTCAAGTTCTTTGTCAGATATGTGATTCATAAATGCTTTTTTCCTGTCCTGTGGCTGGTCATTTTATTCTTTTAACAGTGTCTTTCAAGGAACTGAGTTCTTAATTTTGATGAAATCCAAATTTGTCATTTTCTTTAATTTTACTTATTTATGATTTATTTGAATTTAAATTCAAGTTGCCACATGAGTCTAGTGGATAATATACTGGAAAGCACAGGTTGAGAGGAAGAGACAAAAACAACAATAATAACAAATTAATAAATGGTGATAACTGTTATTTAAAACAACAAATGCGATGCCAATTTAGACAAACATGGATGTGCGGCTAGGCCACTCTAGAATTAAGGTTTCAGGGAAAGCCTCTTTTAAGTGAGGCTTTACTCTTTTATGAGTGGAAACGAGATGCTGTAAAAAGATTTCAAAAAGTGGGAGCAATTATTTAAAGATCCTGAAGCAGGAAAGAGTCTGATGCATTTCAGGAGCCAGTCTGTAGATGCTGTATTAGAAGCTACTCTCTTTATTTTAATAGCCACATTTATTATTTTAACCTGAAGCAGAATTTCTTACCTGGTTTATCCACCTTTATTCACTAGTCAGATAATTTGATTACTTCTAGAAAGCAAGGATTTTCTGTCACTTAGGCTCTTCAGAAGATACACAATAGATTTGTATAGTAGTTTCTAAAAATATGGTTCTAAAAGATGATAGAAATATATATATGTATATATATACTTACATATATATAATGCTTGTGGGTAATAAATTCTCGATAAAACTCTGTATAAATCTTCTGGGTAATGTATCTTTGAAGATATCTACATTTGGGATAGAGCAGTTTTTATGAAATGAAATGGAAGCACATATTAGAATAATTTTGGTTAGGGATCACTTGTGTCATACTCAAGCACCCTCTTGGGTTTCATGTGTTAATTGAAAGCTTCTTAAATAAGATGGGTGTTGGGATACAGAAGACAGACTTACAGGCGCAGAAAGTCAGTCAAAGCAATAGGATTTTAAAATAGCTCCAACATTTTAAAATGTGGCAGCTGTTGTTGTACACTTCATTCTGTCTTTTCTTTCTGCATTCTCTGGGTCCAGATCTGTTTGTAGCAGCTCGTGGTAGAACACCCACGAGAGCCAACTTTGGCCGTGTGTGTGTGTCTTATGCTGGGGTTTGAATGAAACATCTTGCTGAGTAAGCTCTAGTTTTACTCTGTAATACTGAGAAAATATTGTATTTGTGGTTAAACCAGGATCCTACTGAATCCTCTTCCGGTGTTATTCACAAAGTGAATTCCATAAAATCAGGTACATGAAGTGGTTTCGGCTGAGAGGAGTCTGGAAGTATCAAGATCCGAATTAGATTAATGAAAAATGGCCTCTGTTATCACTGGTGTGAACTCTGAACTTGTGAATGTACTTTGTTTCTTTGTCTGTAAAATGGTGGTGATAATCCATGTCTTGTATATCTCAAGGTTGTTTCTTATGGGTCAAAAGAAGAAAGTATTTTCTGCACTTTTGAAAAAACCGAAGAAGCCAATTAGTATCTTTTAGCGGGTGGAAGGAGGGGTAAAGCAATAAAAAGAGTTTTATTTCATTGAATTTAATACAAGAATATTTACATGCAAATGAGTGAATGCTGTCTTATTGGGCTCAGGCTGCCATAACAAAATGCCATAAATTGGGTAGTTTAAACATCACACATTGATTTCTTACAGTACTGGAGGCTCCAAATTCCCATGAACTCAGTGTCAGCCAATTTAGTTCCTGGTGAGAGTTTACTTTTGGCTTGTGATTGGCCATCTTCTTTCTGTGTCTTCATGGGAAGGGTTGGGGGAATCAGGGAAAGGAAGAGAGAGGAGGATGGAACTAGTTAGTTCTGGTCTCTTCTTATAAGGGCACTAATTTCATCACAGGGGCCTCACTTTCATGACCTCCTTTAAACCTAATCACCTCCCCAAAACCCCACCTCCTAACACCATCACAATGGGAATTAGGGCTTCAACATCTGAATTTGAGGGGGACATGGACATTCAGTCCATAACACTGTCTTTCAAAGGGGTCACCCTTGAAGGTCATAAATGTCAAATAAGATGGAAACTTGAGCAGAAAGATAAGAATTTAATGTTTATAATGTATGGGATAGTAAAAATTTTAAAACCTCTTTATGTGAATGCCTAACTGTATATAATCCACGTCAATGATACGAGGTAAGAATTATTAACCTATTTCTGCAGAAGAAGGAGCTGAGCTCTGCCAAGGCTACATGTAGTAAGCAGCAAAGCTGAAATTGGAACCAGATCTTCAAACTCTATTTCTCTTCCTAACTAGATTATAGGTGCTGTTGTTGTTATTTATAATATTAGATACAGGAGAGAGTAGATCTGAATTCTATGTAACCAGCTGAGAAAAGCACATTTGAGAGGTTTTTATCCTGAGAGGTAACTTCATTCTTTGGGGAGCAGAGTCTGTCTCCAGTTTTTCCATCTACCATTGAATGTTATGTTCACTGCTGCCTTAGGTAAACGTTAGGTAAATGCATTAGTCAGGGTTCTCCAGAGAAACAGACCAATAAAAGTCCCATGATCTGCCATCTGTAAGCAAAAGACCCAGAAAAGTGTAGTTTAATTCACCACTGTCTTTTCCTGAGTCAAGAGGAGGTGAGATGTCCCAGCTTAACAGTGAGGCGGTAAAAAAGGGGCACATTTCTCCTTCCTCCACTCTTTGTTCCATGAAGGCCCTCCGGAGATTGAATGGTGCCCACTCAGTGTGGGGAAGGCAGTGTGCTTTATTGAATCCAATGAGATAAATGGTGATCTCATCCAGAAATAGTTCACAGACATACCTAGACATGTTTAATCTGGGAATCTGTGGACAATCAAGTTGACTGATAAAGTAAATCATCACAATAAATATGAACCAATAGTGACAATCAATGCTACAGTCATTGGTCTGATTACGTTGGAAATGTGTAATTTTTATGCCTTGGTAGCTGTCATTTTCAGAAGTTTTATTTAAGGCACTTGTTGTACTTCCGGAGTTCCTCAGCCAGGCCTATTTGCCACACTGATCTATCAGTCTTGCTCACTGTTGGAAAGCTTGGCATATTCCCCAAACTTCTAGAACTGCAGTTCCAAGTTATGTGTGGGTGCAATGAATTCTGTGCCTCAGATGATTCCACTATGGACAGTAACATGTTTGGGAAACCCAGTTGAAACTCTCTCAATTCAGAAAACATTTTATATCCTGAATCGTTTTTTAAATGTTTATTTAACTTTGAGAGAGAGGGAGCACATGTTAGTAGGGAAGGGGCATAGTGAGAGGAGAGAGAGAGCATGTGTATGAGTAAGGGAGAGAGAGAATCCCAACCAGGCTCCACGCTATCAGCACAGAGCCCGATGCCGGGCGCCATCCCACAGACTGTGGGATCATGATCAAATCCAATGAGTCAAAATCAAGAGTGAGACTCTGAACCTACTGAGCCACCCAGGAGCCCCTTATGTCCTGAATCTTGAGTATAGGAAGACATTCCATATGCTTCCTGGTTATTCCATTTCATACGCTTCCTATAACTATGCTTCTATAGTTGTTTTTATTTAAAATGTGAGCACAGTATTGCAATTTGACATGGCAAAAGAAAAATTATTTTTTTTCTGAATCTAACATTCGTAGTTAGGACAGAATAAATTATGTTTTTATGGAATAAAATTTAGGACAATCTTATTTTTACACATTGATATAAAAAGTAATTACCAATTTAAAGTAAAATAGTCAATCTGGAGAGTTGCAACTTAATGGACTTGAGTATTGACAAGTCACAGATACCTAAATAGTGCAGTTGTTGCTTTCAGTAGTGAAGTGAAGATTGTTGTGAAGCAGTTTCTCACTGTCTGTTTTGTCCCGGGTGTGGTTTGGTGTAATGTGTGTGGACAGAAGGTGGAACATGTTCCGTGGACCAGGAGAGGTGAGACGGCTGATGGCGCCTGCAGAAAATGGGACTTGAGTAACCGAGGTGTCTGAATTCCTTCATAGTTCTTATCTTGCCTCCAGGACTTGGTGGCTGTGCTTCGCAAAGTAAAGATATCTTCTGCCTTAAAAGACCACGTAACAACATAACAAAAATATGTGATTATACAGCTTGCCTTCCTGGAAGTTATCCGTAGCTGAAAATGTACTAGATTTCAATTTAAATTGCCACTAACGTGTTATAAACTACAGTGTCACAAAAATAAGTGGGTATATAGCATCAGGGTTATGTATGTGCATGTATACACACACTCGTGTACATAGTGCTTTGAAGAAATGTATGTACATCACATTACTGTGATCTGTTGCAGTTTCATGACTCATACCTCTCATGTCTCCAGAGCATTTAGCAAAAACCTCTGCTACAGGGTGAATGTTTGTGCCCTTTCTCCAAATTCATGTTGAAGGCTAACCCCCAGCATTAGACGCCGGGGCCTTTGGGAGATAATTAGGTTAGATGAGGTCACGAGGGCAGAACCCTCATGATGGGATTAGTGCCCTACTGAGACCAGAGAGCTTGCTCTCTCTGTGTGTTTCTCTGTCTCCCCATATGAGGTGACAGCTAGAAGACAGCCTTCTACAAATGAGAGAGAGAGGGTCTTCACCAAGAACTGAATCTGCTGGTACCTTGACCTTGGACTTCCCAGCCTCCAAAACTATGAGAAATCGGTGTCTGTTGTTCAGTCCACCAGGTCTATGTTATTTTGTTATATAGTATCCTGAACATCCTGCCTCTAAGATAAACTTTTGTTGAGAGGAACGTCTGCTCTCCCGCTCTTCCTGTTGGTATCTCAAGTGTTCTAGATCACAGGGACTCTGCAGATGCCGGTGTGTGCAGAAAGCCTGCGGGGTGAATGCTCAGTTCAGTAGTAGCAACTGCAGCGGTTTTTCTGAAGCAACCTTGGATGGGGGTGGGGTTCAGCCTTTGTTTACTTATGAAGACTTGGCTACAGTGTGGGAGCTGGAAAGGGAGCAGAGGAAGCTGCCCCCTGTCAGGCACCAATAATGGGGCTTGCAGGCAACGCGGCCCAGTTTATTTTATAATTTTGTTTCAGTCTGATTTTCCTTATCTAGGACAAGTTTAGATTAGAAACATCCGACCAGCAGCAGAAATAGGCCTGTCAGCGCTGTATGTCAGCGCTGTGCTGGGCAGCCTTGACCTAATTTTGACGGACAGCTGTCACATGGCACAACTGAAAGGTAACACCTATTTCTGGATGTTTGGTCACTTGTGTAGGGACTCTGAAAATGGAACATATGTGTGCCCACATCAGCTCACATTTCAGAGATCTGGAAAACCCAGCTGCTCTGTGGCCTTTTGCCTTCCTTGTTTACCTGGGTCCTAATTTACACCTAGGAGAGTGTCTGTATTTTCTCTTCCACCCCTGCATTCGTCTTCTTGAACCTCCGCTTTGGCAATAGTCATTACCTGGTTATTCTCTGTCTGAATCTAGATAGACCTGGGCCTGTTTTCTATTCTCATTTTATACATTCTTGGTTTTTTTGTTTTGTTTTGTTTTTACTATGATGGTTTTTGGACTTGATTACTATACTCTTCCCCTGTGCATGAGAAAAGTCAGAGGAGGCTGTAATGGTAGAGCCAACCATTAGAGCTGTGTGAGATACCCTCAGCCCCTTAGCCTTTGGGCAGGTAGATGGGTACCAGGGCATCCGCAGAACCTCTTTGTTTACCACAGTGTGCCATGGATGTGTAAATAGTATCACATTGTATGGGCCATGATGTGTATGATATATGGAAAAGATGTAGTGAAGCCCTGCCTTATAAGGGGTTATGAGGGAGAGGGCATTGGTGTTTGACCCTGTCTACTCCGGGTTGCTCCCGAAAAGGAATGCGTCGGACCAGAGGTTGAAACTGGTGACTTTGCCACAAAAGAATGTCCAGCCAACTTCAGGGCCCTCACTGATACTCCAGAAGCCCTATGGGTCCGGGGGAGGCAGAGGAACAAAGAACAATGTGTAAGGGGAGTCCTACCGTCCTTGTATTTATGTATGTGGAGTACGTATGCACTCTAAAGCACTCCTCTGTATGTTACAGTGTCACATCACAGTGCTTTCCAGTCAGAGGTCTCGCACATAGAATCTTATTCTGTTCTTTGTGGTAGGTGGGACAGTTATGTCATCTTACAGAGAAGACTCAGAGGTTAAGTGCTAGAAACAGGGTGCAGAATTTAGGTCCAGTGCCTCCTAACTCAGAGCCCATTCTTCTACATTACATAGATTCTCATGTTTATTGTTTTATTTCAAAGTGGTTGTCTCCTAGAAAGAAGAAATATAGCCAAAAGTAAAAACATTACTTAATCTCTGAAAAGAGCTTCTATTCTTGTACAACAGTCTACCGTGATGACATTTGTTTTAATCAAATGCTCACATTGGTTCTGGGTAGGATGATTATGAGTAAATAGAAAGTCATTCACATCACAGACCAGACTGCCAGTAGCGAGAAGCTTCAGCTCACCCAGCGGTCAAAACATGGTTGTAATACTAGGACCTAGAAGCAAGGCAGAAGGTTAAAATTAATGTTCTTGTTTCCTTGCAGAGCCAGGGTCTTTGAGGTATGTCTCCACAAATTAAAAGCTGCCTGTGTGTTGGGAAGACCAGAAAGAAACTGTTTATTGCTTGCAAAATTGTACAGACCATTCACAAAAGGATTAGCTTTGTCAAATTCGAATAAGCTAATTTGTAAACTTGATTTTTTTTTTCTAGCCTTGAAACTTAAATTCATCAAAAGCTTTCCTCAAAGCCCTTGTTTTGATGCTATGGTCATTTTAAATGTTTGAAAGCGACTTCACATTTGACTTAAATTCAGTGGAAATGCTTGGATTTTTTCGTTATAAAAGTGACTGTCACAGAAGAAAGTATGAAAACTTGCAGTTTATCTGACTTAAATCTTTCATCCTGCTCCTTTCTTTTGAAAGGCATTCTTTTCCTGTAATCTCTGTGAGAACTAAGGATGACCAGATTCGGAGTGATTTAGAGGTCCAAAACTCATACGGTATCTCTTGGTTGATATGAAGTTAAACTTCAAGTGAGGGACTACATGCAGGTTTTTATGTAAACAGTGTTTTCTGAGTTGTTGAAAATAAAAGAACAGAACTTTTTTTCTTCAGTTACCTGTTTACAATTTCATTTTCCTACATAGACATGCTTGTATTACCACCTTGAACTCTCATGCAGGCAGTGTTAAGTCGCTGACTTCAGATACTGCTACTGAAATTTTACTGCATGAAAATAGTGAGTAAGGCTAGGGCACCATGGAGGGGAGGGGAGAGGAGGGGGGGAGGGCCAGTGGCAAACCCCAGTAGACAGGTGGGCATACTCCTCAGATCTCTGAGGAATTCAAATGGAGAGCCACTCAAACAGTTGGTACAAAAACATGTTGAACAAAATGCAAACAATTTTCATTTTCTTATATGCTACTACGGATGATTCTTATACAAATAAAGAAAATTATGGCTCTTGGTTGTGAACCAGTTTGCTGGGATGGAACCCAGTGTTTTAGTAGTTTGTTATTTAGCTCTTTTTTTTTCTTTTTCATAGTTTTATTGAGCTATAATTCGCATACCATACAGTTCACTCATTTAAAGTATATGATTCAGTGGCTTTTAGTCTATTGCAAGAATTGTGAATCCATTGTTACAGTCAGTTTCAGGACATTTTCATTACCCCAAAAAGGAACACCACGCCCCTTCATCATCACATCCCAGTCACCTTATGTCCCCAAACTCTGGGCAACCGCTAATCTACTTTAAGTATGTAGATTTGTTTATTCTGGATTTTTCATATAAATGGGGTCATATGATACATGGTCCTTTGGGACCTGACTTTTAATTAGCATAATGTTTTTAAGATTCATTCATGTTGTTACACATGTCAGTACATCTTTTATTGCCAAGTAATATTCCATTATATGGATATACCACATCGTGTTTATTCATTCATCAGTTGTTGGACACTGGGGTTGTTTCCACTTTTTAACCGTTATAAATGATGCTGCTGTGAAGATTCATGTGCACGTTTTGTGTGGATTTGTTTTCATTTTTCTTGAGTATGTACCTGGAGGAATAGCAGGATCATATGGTAACTCTGTGTTTAGCCATTTGCAGAACCTCTGAACTATTTTCCAAAGTGACGGCACCATTTTACATTCCCACCAGCATTTTATGAGAGTTCAATTTATCCACATCTTCAGTAGCACTTCTTATGTCTTTTTTATTACAGCCATCCTAATGAGTATAAAATGATAGTTCATAGTTTTGATTTGCATTTTCCTGATGGCTTATGATGTTGAGCATCTTCTCATATACTTATAGGCCATTTGTGTATCTTCTTTGGAGAACTGCCCATTCATATTGTTTGCCCATTTTAAAATTGGAGTATTTATCTTTATTGAATTGTGGCAATTCAGTAACAATTCTTTATATACAAATCCTTTGTCAAATTTTCTTCCATTCTGTGGGTTTTCTTTTCACTTCCTTAACAGTGGCCTTTGAAGCACAGAAGTTTTTAATCTTGGCAGTGTCCAAGTTATCTGTTCTTTTTCTTTTGGTGTTTGTGCTTTCAGTGTCATATCTAAGAAACCACTGCCCAATCCATAGTCACAAATATTTCTGCCCATGTGTCCTTCTAAAATTTTTTACAATTTCAGCTCTTTTAGATCTTTGATCCATTTTGAGTTAATTTTATATATGGTATGAGGTAAGATCCAACTTAATTCTTTTGCATGTGCATAGCCAGGTGTCTTTGTACCTTTTGTTGGCAGGTAAATAACTTTAATCAGCAGATGTTTACCATGTAGCTCAAAGAGGTATGTCAACAGCACTATGTCAAAAGATGTAGTTTGTGTTGTATAAGGATGGCTCATAACTATACAGCTCACAGCAAATGCTTACATTTGCTTGATGATAGCATTCCAGCAGAGCCCCTTAAAGGTTTATTTGTTTTTCTGTGAGTGTGTATTTAGGGATAGCAATATAGGTATGGAGAATAGTAGGTTTTAAAATTCATATAAAGCTTTCATTTATTGAGTGCATACTTTGTGCCAGGCTTTGTAATAGGCTTGGGGAATGCAGAGATAGACCTACCACAGAGCAGAATTTCAGTAAATAATTGTTGAAGGACAGGAAAAAGTTGGGAAGAGGTTATAATCCCTACCCTTTAGAAAGTGGCAGAGAGATAAATAGTATAACACGAGATGCCATAACTGAGGTGCAATATGTGAAGCAAGATAGGAACACAGAGAATTGAACACATAGTGAATCCAACTGAGATGGAAAGCAACTTGTAGATTAGCTGTTAATGTTGTGCATTATTGAAATACCAAAAAAATGAATTGCAGGCATTTGGTTCTTATTTTCAATTATGATCTCTATTTCACTTTTGGCAGAATGGATTTTTCCCTTTTTTACTAAATATAACTGCAGAGGAGACAGCTTAGGAAACCAAAGATCTAATTACTTTCTTGTGTTCGTGTTACATTTCCCTAATTGCTGTTAGTAAAAAGAGCCATTTTTAAAATTTAATTGCATTTCTTCCCTTTTACAGTTTCTCACAAGGTCCTCTTTATCTTTCCCAATTAGAGGTGGAGGGGTAAATAAATGCTACTTCATGTTTGTTTTTTAGCTCATACAAAATTCTTGTTTAGTTTTTTGGGCTCTTGAATACTAGGTAAATGGTACACTATCAAGAAAATCATTCCCAAAAGATTAATGCAGTTTATTTTTTAACCTAATATGTATTCTATATTTTAAAAAGATTACCTTTTTATTTTTATTTGTTTATTTTTTAATGTTTATTTATTTTTGAGACAGAGAAAGAGCATGAATGGAGGAGGGTCAGAGAGAGGGAGACACAGAATCTGAACCAGGCTCCAGGCTCCGAGCTGTCAGCACAAAGCCCGATGCGGGGCCCGAACTCACAGGCTGTGAGATCATGACCTGAGCCAAAGTCGGATGCTTAACCGACTGAACCACCCAGGCGCCCCAAAAGATTACCTTTTTACAATACTCACTTTCAGAATGACGTCCAGTATTTATGAGGTCATCATAATGATAGGAACATCAAGCACGTGGGCATTCTGAAAAATCATGCTGTAAATTGTGATTTTTAAGCTAACAACAAAAAGCACTGTCTTAAACCTACCCTTTTTTCTGTGAGGCAAAGAATCATAGTTTTTCCTGTCATTGAACAACTGACATTTGTTGATGTTGGGTAAGTATAGTCTCAACCTGTCCTGACAAGTTTGCACTGTAATCTATTTGTAAAGGAATCAGTAGTCTCATTCTATTTCCATGCATTGTCTTTCACGCAGTTGTTATAAACAAAAAGAAAATCCAAGTCTTTATTGCCTGAGAACAAAGTCTCTGATAAGTGAATTTGTTTTGAAGTCACCATTGGCCCTTTGTTTTGCTACACTTTTGAGCCAAAGAAAGAGATCTGTGTATTTTTAACTAATTGATACCTAAATCTATCTATTAAGCTCATATTGGCCATTCTTAAGATTTTTAATTACTTACAAGAGGAATGAATCCTGTGAATCTTAAATTGGCAAATGTGATGTTTATTTCCATGCATATCTAAGGTAAATCTTTGGTGGACACTTAACATGAGAATGTCAAAAATAGAAGGGACCTAAGAACCTATGTAGTCCAGATTTTCTGATTTTCTGGATTGGGAAATGAAATGCCCAGAGGAGTGACTGAATTGCCTTGGATGTTGCATTTCTCAATAGCGGTAGAGTGAGTCTCACTACAAACAATTGGATCTCAAAAACAATATTTTTCCCGTGGTTTGATCACACTCTGTGCATGTGAATCCACTAGATGAGGTGGACACACTCTGCATTGGACTCCTCATACATCTGACAATTTTATGACTAAGAAAACACAGTATAATTAGTGTGTGTATGAATGGTCCTCTACATTAAGTCTCCATGAAAAACTCCTATTTTAAAAGCACGGAAGAAAATTTGTCACCCTTCTTTGACTATTCGTTCTCATGTTTAGCAGCCATCACTCTCAGGAAGATTTCCTTATGTCAGAAGGTTTTAAATTTGGGGTCCATGAATCCCCAAGGAATCCATTTTATGTGGGTTGCTGAACCCCTTGAAAAATTGTGTGCAGAACTTAATTCACAGCTTTCGTAAATTCCTCAAAGAACCACTACCCAAGACCAAGCTGGATTTCTTTTTGCTTTATCTTCCTTGGATGATGCTTTCTATCCTCTGTATTATGACTGCATTAATTTGGAGATTATTACTGTTTACAAATGGAGAATTTCAGGTCATTTTAGCCTTTCTCACAGATTCTTCTTCCCCCCACATTTTAAATCATATTTATGGCTATCTTTTGAATCCTTTCCAAATTCTTTGTAAACCTGAAAGGCAAGGAGCTCAGAATGAGAAATCGTTTATTAATGAAGATTTTGTTAGGAGCTTGGATCTGGGGACAGTGGTGTCAGAGGGTTAGGGGCCTCAGAAGTAAGTCTGCTGAGATAAATACAGGAATGTGGTTCCCACTGAGGTAGACTAGGCAGACCCTAAGGTCAAAACAGAGGATAAGGAGCACAGGTAAAACTTAAAGGATTGGGCACATTTCAAAGTTGGAAGCATGGTAAATAGATACTGAATAAAGGGAGTCAGGAAGATTGGGAGTATGAATCTAGCCCAGACCTAAAGGTGAAACAGAATCCTGTGGAAAATCTGCATGTGAACAGATTGCTACGTTTCTTAGTAAAATCAACCAGTCTTTTACTATTGAGACTCTTCACATCAGGACAGGCCACTGGACCTTGTGGCACAAATACTTGTCTCCCAGATTTTCCTTCTTCCTGCCACCTCTGCGGTCACACTGGCCTCGGAATGGTGGATTCAGGAGAGTTAGGTTCCCAAGAGATGTGAGTAATGGAAACAGTGGGATGGGGCTTACAGCTTAAGATAGAAAGTAGGTTATCAGAATCACAGACTTTTCTGGGAACCTAATGAAAATCGTGGGCTTTCTCTCCAGAAGGAAGGCACTATATACATACTGTGTAAAAAAGAAAATTAAACAGTTTAACCCTCCCTGAAACCCATTCATGGTTAGTAACTTCTGATTGAGAAGAATGGTATTCTATATTTCTTACCCATTTGTTTCCTGTCCTTTACCTTTATTCATGGTTTATTATTTCAGTTGCTATCTGAGCCATATTAAGGAGGATTCGGCATAGAGTTTCCACATGTGAACCAAAAGATTAATGGGGGGGGGGGGGGATCGGCAACACCGAGGCATGACACTCGTGACAACAGTAACTGGGGAGAGATCCTGGGACATGGTGAATTTGGGGGATGAGAATTGTATCCCCTTCTCACTGGATTATTCTTCCTGTGTTCCTAGGCTAGGATCTAGGTTTTATTTTACTAGCTAAGAAGTAGTTCCTTTATGAATAACGTAATGAGGTACTGCCACTGAGCCAGTTACGTTTTCTATGGTTCCTATTGGAGCATACCCAGTTCCCAGGATGGCTGGCCTGGGTCCTCCAGCAGTCGGTGAGCCCTCTGGCCAGGACGGGGCGGGGAACAGAAGAGTGTCCACAGCCTGTGCCTTGCTTATGGTTCGTTATGACTCTGTTGGTGATTTTACTCATCCGTATCTGGCAGCACGCCCTCTGACTCTATCTAGACTTGTTAAATATAAAAGACTGAATTTAGAGGGTACTTATCTGAATAATCCCAGTTGAATAAATCCCCATTTACCATAAATTTTAGGTCCTTGAAACAGAGTACTTGAATTATCCAGTTAATCCTATGTTTATATACCACTTAGAAAAGAAAAAAGTGTTCTTTTGGGTTTTTTTTTTTAAGTTCCAGCAAAAAAAAATCTGTGTGGAAGAAGGGATTCCCAGATGTGTAAATATTTAAATTTAAAGGTCTATGAGATGTGTAAGAATGTAGTCTCTTTTGCTTTAATTTTTTTTTTTCCTCCCTTTACTTGACCTTTTCAAATCCTGATTCCCCTTGAAGCCCAGTTTGGGGCCTACCCTGCCTATGAAATAGAGATAGTGGAACCTCCCTACTCAGATGACATTTAGGGGTATAAATGAGATAATCCAGTCCTGCTTTTAGCACAGGGCCAGGTACATAATAAGTAATATTATCTGTTAGCTGCAATTGATGATAATGGTTATGATCAAATACTCTGATCAACATTTAACCTCCTTATTGTCTATTCATAAAAAATATTTACTGCCTGTTCCACTTCTTGACACGTACTCTTCTAGTTTAGATGTGATTATTTTATCTCTGTAATGAGACTGCAAACTCTTGGAGAGGCAAGGATCGGCAATACAAAATTTGCTGGATTGGTTTGAAAGTTGGCATTTACTTGCTTTAGACGTCACGCGGTCTTCATTTTGATTTTTTTTTTTTTTCTCAACAGAAAATGAAAACACTAGCAGAAAGGAGGAGGAGTGCGCCATCTCTTATCCTGGATAAAGCCCTACAAAAAAGACCCAGTACCAAGTAAGTAAATAGCTCTGTAGTACACATTTGGCAGGTGCTACATTTATCTTTTTTTTTTAATGTATGGGTTTTTTTGTTTTTTATCAGCACCAGAATTCTCTGTTTAATAATAGAAAATATGACTTCTGTTCTGGTATTATTTAAGAAGGTCTGTATTTTATGTGAATCATAAAGCCTTTTAGAGGTGGTCTGTGATCAGATGCAAGAATCTCACAGCACAGGGTACACAGGCCTCCGTGTATTGGTAAAGTTTATTTATAGAAACAATTAGCGATCAGAATACTAAAAGATGAGTTATTTTAATCACCATATATCTTTGGTAACACATGAACTTTAGCTCATTTTTTTTATAATAAGGTGATGCTTGTGCATGGGCATAAGGTAAATTTTTACCAATTTTAGGTATGAAGAAAGATAACCCAAGTTGAGATTATAAAAAACGGAATGCTGATTTCTTGTGTGCATTATTAAATTAATTAGTGAATTAATCAACAGAATTTGAAGTGGAAAAACAGGCTAATTAGCTGTTGAAAGGGCCATTTCACCTACTGAGGCTAAATACCGTTTCAATAGACATTTTAAGAAAGTCTTTAATAAGGTATAGAAATTGAATGAATATTGCATCATTAACTTATTCGTTAATCTTTAAATGGCATTTTAACCAGGAGTTTTTATGTTCAAAAGAATCCTGTGATGATTTCCTCTAATCTGTGAATCCTTTTATATAAAGTGAAGTCCTCATCCCCTTTACTTAAAGTGAGGGTATATCTGGTATTTCTGTGAATGATATGCTAATTTAACATAAAATCTGTATGGAGGCATGAATTTTTTTCAGTGCCAAAAAGAAATTATATAACCAAATCCCAATTAGTGAAAATTTCAAAATACTTCAGTCTCTGTCTTAGGACTCATCATGTTCTCAGACTCAGGCAACTCCTCAGCCTGCCACCAGAAGACACACGCTTTAGTCGTTGGGTTGATCAGGAAATGAAAATAACTTTTAATAGATGCCTAATCAAAACTTAAGTAGGAAGATGTTCTTCTTCCAAATAAATAATATGTTTCAGTGCCATTTGTAAATGACTTTTGGATTATTTTCATTAATGTATCTCTGCATTAGTATGGAAAAAAGGGAATGGTAATATTTTCAGTTTGACCCTGACTACCTAGAAAACTTAGGAGAAAGTATTTTTTTTAGGGAAAGTAGAGAGAAGAGACAGAATTATTAGTACAACTGTGTATATGGATATACTCTACATGTAAAAATAGCTTTATTATCTACTTTTAAAAATACAGATAAAAAAAGTTTTAGGTATAATTTCTTACTGGAAGCTTCTGGGATAGATGTATCCCAGGCTTTTCAATTACAAGTAGCCCTTATATCAGAGAATCTTTAGCCCAAGATCAGGGGTCAATAGTGGCCCACTTACCCCCTAGGCCAGTGTGAGAACCTATAATATTATGCATGTAGATATTTGAAGTTCATGTATACCAGTGATTCTCAGTGGGGTGGCACTAACTTCTAGGGGGCATTTTGGAATTTTGTGGAGCATTTGAGTTTGTCTCAGTGATTTAGTGGACCATGACCAGAGATGGGAGACATCCTGTAATGCACAGGGCATCCTACATATAAAAGAATTGTGTGGTTCCTACATAGCCTTGAATATCACATGTATGGCATTTTTGTGAAGGGGACTAGAAAACTTTATATGATTGTCCATGCCTGTAACCTAACTCTACTTTATATACAAAATATTTTTACATATTTTTATCTGTTTTAATAAACACTAAATTTTCCAGAAATGCCACGATCTTGCATATCAAAGATAGTTGTACTTTATATTGTTTGGAACCATTTCAGAAAATCACGTGACCTTACTTCATTTTCCTATATTTGTTGTATGTCATAGTTTCTTATCATCCAGCTTCTGTTAAATTTAAATTTATTAAATGTAAGTAGTGTAAGCATATGACTACTTCATTGTATTTTAGTATAGTCATGCCAGGACATACGCATATTGAAATACATAATTTATTATTAATTACTTTTACTTCATTTTCTTTTATGTTGCTGTTAGGGTATTTTGATGATATTTTTTGAAATTCTATTAAACATCTGTGAATTTCTTTTCAGGATAGAAAAGGAGAAACTAAAATGAATATATATGTATAGACTTTAATATAACAAAGGGGAATTGGGTCTAATAGGACTGAGAACTGACAGAGATGAAGTGACAGGCTAGAGAAAATGGTAACACTTACCCACCTTATGGGACTGTTTTTAGAGAACCAATATGATAGTACACAGCCATGCCCTTCCCCATTCCTGTCTTCCCATCACCTCTGTAATAACTGGTGCTTACATTAGAGCCAGTTCCCAGATTTATGCCTGAGATAACGAAATATGATGGGTTTGTGTTAAAATAGCCACAGGAAAAAAGTTTATTGGAGTTGAAGCTGTACGTGTTTTAGTCTTCAGTTTGTCTCCTATGAGTTTCTCTAGGACAGTAAAGTGAGTGCACAGAGCCGGGGAGGAGGGCCTTCTCCCATCTTATAGAAATAATGCTTGTCCTCTGTGCAGTGTTGGGAGGTTAATGTGTATGAAAAGAAAGCTGTTGGGTGTTGAATGTGTACAGAGTATTTGTAGGTAATGAAATCTCCAGATTGGAAAGAATCATAAAGGTCATCTGGTCTGGTGGTTTCCAGAGCTTTCTAAGTTAATGTTCTGCAGAGGTACCCAAGCAGCTGCATAATTGTCAGAAACTCTTCATGGCTGATTCTGATACACTCTTGAAGGAAAAACCACTATGGCAAGCTACAAAAAAAAAATCCTTTTTTCCCCCCCAAAAGAATGTTTTTAAAAAATGAATATTGAAACTGAATTTTAAGAAAGTACAGAATTGCAATACATACTTCTTATAAAACAAACAATGTGGAAATTATAAAACAACAAAGTCCCTACAGGCTCCTCAGGAGTAACCACTATTAATCACTTGTTTGTCCCTCTAAACCCTTGTCTATGCAAATGTGATTAGAATGTTTATTTGCTTACTTACTGTTTAAATTCCCACTTTAACATAATTGTATAAGTTCTTTTCATTTTCAAGTCTTCAGGGTTTTTTTGTAGTTAGAGACCAAATCCTGTTATACCAACCATTTGAGAAAGCCTTTGAATTTTGTCCACCTATATATAACGTATGTTCTTGAAAAGTTACATGGATCAGACTATTAATGAACTTGCTATTTTAAAGAAATCCTATAGTGAATTTTTTTATAAAGTGAATCATTTCTTTTTCCAAAGTTGTTAAAAATAACTCATTTTCATAATTCAAGAATTTTGCTTTTCTATCAGACCCAGAAAACATGAAAAACTTCTAAAGTCCAAGCTGATAGCACACCTGTTTCAAGTAGAACTTTGTACAACAGAATTCTAGTACCTAAAAAGAATCTTTACTATTTCTTTACACGTAATATCATGGGAATTAACTTGTTAAAGAATAGAGTACTTTAGCATTTCACATTTCTTGGATGAAATACAATCATCATAACATTGCATATTTCTTGAATTATACCCTTACTTGATTTTGGCTTTGTGATAGAACCTTGATGTTTCTTCTTGTGACTTCCTGATAAGGTGTTGCTTAGTAATTAATGATGATAAAGTTTTTATCCAAAGTTTAGCAAACATCTACAGGGGATTTAAAAGAATCCCTTCACTTAACAGCTGTTGCACCTCAATTTTTATTGAATTTAATGAACAAGAGCTAGGTTTAAAAGAGAGGGAAGACTTAGGTTAGTTGGTGAGTTAACTGTATTTATGTGTTAAACAGTTTTATATCCAGACTTCGTGGATCAGCACATACAGTACAGAAGGAGAGGTGGTTTATAGATTGTAACTTTTCTTTTTTGTATGTGGATACCATTCAGATCAGCTGGAGGTGATTTCTCTAAGTAATTATTTTATTATGTGCCATAGCAGATGACAGACCTCTTTCACACTGAGGTTAGTGGTTTGCCAGCATGGCTGCATTTACCTGTTCTTATTCTCAAACATCACATTGTTCAGTTCTGTGTTTAAAGACAACCTCACCTCATGCAGTAGACGTCCTTGGTAGGACACTAGGCACCTAATTTGAGGGCTTAGTTTCATTAAATGTCAAATGACAGTGTCGAACTTATTATCCAATAAAACCCTTCTAATTCTATAGCTACATAATTATGATTTGTGAAACTCAGTAAATCAACAGATCTCCTTATGCATGCTCTGAAATCTGATCATTCTGAACTATAGCCAGTTTTCCTAAACTCACTCTACTCTACCGCTGGCTCAGGTGTCACCTCCTTCTGGCACTCCTCTAACCCATCATAAATAAGGTTCATGCTTCCGGAGCTCCTTGTGTTTCTTGTAATCCTAAGCACTCATGCCACTGCATTGGCATCACCATTTATGTCATGTTCCCTTTAATGTCCGTGCCTTTGATTGATAAAATAATCCTTTGTACATACCTGGTGTTCATTTATTATTGTTGGATGATTGGTGAAAGAACAAGTGACTCCCATTTCCAAACCAAAATAGGAATTTAGTAAGTAAGCATAGTAGTTTCTGACTTTGCTGCCCTCCTTTCAGTATCCAATACCTCAGAGACCTTCCTTGTTTATTGGCATTATTTGTGAAATTCTGGCTAAGGAGAAAGGTAGGTTCCTTTTGACAAAATGATTCTGAGTTATTGCTAGGAGGTTATATCGTGCAGCAGAATACCTCAAGAACTCATGTATGTGGTCTGGAAATACCACATGAATAGCTTGTGGTATTTCTTCATCCTTTACTTGGGTACACTCAAGCCCTCCAGACTTTCCCTCCAGAAATTCACTTGTTTGGATAGGTACCCAACCCACCTTGTAGAAGTTACACAAAAATATACTCACCCACTTTTGTTTTAAGTTACAATCTGTTAGCACTTTTAAGTTCATATTCACCTATCTCCTCACCTCCAAATTAATTTATGTGTGGTTCGCAGGACTTTGTGCTCTGTACTTTATATGTTACCTTTAAGCGTCAGCTCAGTGCTGCTGAGAGGAGAGGCCACGCCAGGCACGCACGGTGGGTGGTGAGGCAGGAAGTGCTTGGGCTTTGGCTCTCCACCCTGACTTTCTGTGTGACCTTGGAATAATCACCTAATCTCTGAGACTCCATGTTTTCCTCTGTAAAATCTGAATCTCATGCTTGGAATATGGAATGTGAAAATTCTCAGAAGATTGACTTAGTTATTATTAGTTGCCTCTTTCCTTCCCTCAGACACTTTTCATTTTTCAAGCTTTAAACCTCCTGACTCATCCAGAAAACTCAAGTTTGTTAATGAAAAGCATCAACTTTATCTTCAAAGCATTGTATAACCAGGAGCAAATCATTGAGCCTGGCTTATTGTATAGTGGAAATTGAGTCGAAGACTTGCCCTAAGTCACACAGTTTATTATAGCTTTAGAGACGGGACTGGAACCCCAGTCCCTCTGGTCTTCATGGTATATTCTTTGCATTACGTAAACAAAAGTGTCTAAAAGCATGGATTCTGGAGCCAAATTGGCAGTTTTAAATCCCGATACTGGTCCTGACTAGCTGTGTGATCTTGGTAAGTTTATAAATCAGAGATAATAACAAAATCTATCTCATAAGGTTGTAGGGAAGACTAAATAGGTCTTTGCATGTAAATTTCTTTGTTTTTAATTTTTTAATATTTATTTTATTTTTGAGAGAGATAGACAGACAGAGAGACAGAATCTGAAACAGGCTCCAGACTCTGAGCTGTCAGCACAGAGTCCGACGTGGGTTTCAAACCCACAAACCGTGAGATCGTGACCTGGGCCAAAGCCGGATACTTAACTGACCAAGCCACCCAGGCGCCCCACATGTAAATTTCTTAATGTAATTGCTAACACATAGTCAGTGCTATATGTATGAAGGCTATTATTATTGTTACTAGTAGTAGTAGCAATAATAACAACAGAAATAGAAGTACATAATCCTCACAGAAAGACTGTTTGAGGAGCATAACAGATTAGAAATAAAAAGGATGAAAGATGCCATGTAAAAGCCAGCTAGACTCTAATACTAAATTCATTTTAGCAAGACAGTTATATTTCTAGGTCTGGTCTGAAGCATGGTTAGCTCAGAACATTTTGGATTTATTCTTGTTAGACCCTGACAACTCTTGATATCTCTGTAGGCAGAAGTTTGAAGTACACCTAGAATGATTCTGGAAAATGAGGCCCTGAAACAGGGAAGATTTACCTGGTTTGCTCAGTTCCTCAAGGCAGAGAGTCTCGAGGAGATCCATATGTGCCAAAGCTATGAGTCAAGGGAAGGCACAGGTAGAATTGGCTAGTTTGGAATAAGGATGCTAGGGTGACAGAGCCATATCAGAGGGCATTGGAGAACTGGGAAAGCAGCTGTTTGCTAACTGGCTTCTGCTTCCTTTTGGTCAATTCACTCCTGTCGTGCATAACTACACACGCACGCACACACACACACACACACACACACACGCCAACGTTGCCTTACTTAGGCTATCCCCATTGTGTTCTACAAATTTCTCATCATCCCATTTCCTTGTTTCTCTGTTATGTTAGCATTATAATTTTAACACTAGTCTAAAGTAGATGATAACTTTTCATACCTTCACATGCAAGGAGTATATTTATATTCTGGAGTAGTTTTCTGAGGACTGTGATCAAATCTACTCTCACAATATGAAAACCACCTCTACCTGTGATGGTTTAATGTGAACTTTCCAGATACAGTAACTGGAATGAATTGAATGACCTTATGAAGGCCATTCTCATACTGCGCACCCTCAGATAGTTGTGGTAGCACTTTGATATAATTTGATGGAAAGGTCAGTTTGAAAGAGAAGTTACTAGATTTTCTTTTGGAATTCTGCAAACCTTCTACACCTAGGTACAATTTCTTGGTACAAGACTTTGAAATAAAAATTTGAATTTTAGAGGAATTTTGAAAAAAATTTTAATACTTTTACAAAATTATACTAAGTTATATAGACATGTTATCTTAGAAAAAAAGCCTGTGCCAAATACTGTCCATTGTGCTACCTGGCATTATATGCCAGTTGGCTCTACATAAGGCCTTTTCTTACAGTTTTGGACAATACATCCTTGGGTTTTAATTGAGAGACCCATAGATAATTCAAGGTATATGATCAGAAGAACAAAGTAGAAATTTAATACATGAAGATTGCCAGTGGCCTGCAAGATCTCTGTTTCCTTGTGAGGAATATTTTCCAAAATTGTAAAATTCAACTGTAAAGGAAAGAGACAGCTATTGCTTTATAAAGTGGCAAAGTTGACAAATTTTTACCAAAATTGAATTCATTGCTTTGTTAAGCAAAAGGCTTCCCAGACCTACAGATCACTTTATTGTTTTTTTTTTTCAAACTACTTTTCATGCTCCTTAAAAATGATCAAATACATCTGGTCCTGGTGTATTGTGCTGTTTTCCTATGGCATGATTCCTGGAGAAAATCATTGGAAGATCATATTAAGTCTGTCCACATTCTAGTGGGCTTTGACAGGGTCAATCAATTTAGTTTTGCAATTGCAAAACAGTGCATCCATTTAGTTTCTTCATTCCAACTATAGCCTAATTTGCTAATTGCAGTTATGATTCAATTTTATCTTTCATATTGACACCAGGAAAGCACTGTCTCATTAGTGAATGTTTATTCGCTTTTCCTCACCCCTTCCACAGGGTGAGCCGGCTGTCCTGAGACATCCTTATTGTACTGGGCTAGGTCATCCCTTTCCCCTGTACAGCTTGAAAGCTAGGATTTCACAGAGGAGCTTCAGAATTTCAGAACTGACTCTCCTTCAGAACCCTGAGAAAAGATTTTATGAGGGAGGCAGAAGAATGATTGTCACTATTATTGAGAAGCTTCATGGTATCGTGGTTACGAAAGTGTGGACCCGCAGCCATCCTACCTTAGAATCTGGCCCTGCTTCTTACCAGGAGAGAGAACTTTGACAAGTTCCTTAACTTCTTAAGGCCTCACTTTGCTCATCTATAAAATGAGGATAACCTCATAGGAGATTCAGAGAGTTAATACTGTAATGTATCTGGCACACTGTAAGTATTATAGAAGTTTCTTGCTAAATAAAACTGTTAAAATACATAAATCCTTGTGCCGCCCTGTCATGTGATGTGTAATTGTCTTAGGAGTCCACATTTAGGCCTTGTTTTCTCCACCTGACTGCTTTTTGAGTGAAGGGACCATGTTTGCTGCTCTTCGCATGTACACGTTCAGTGCTGGGTGTGGAACGGATACTCTAAATATTAGCTGAGCTGAATGAGTGATTCCTTCCTTCCCCCAGCTAAGTAGGGCAACTCTCAGTTGGAGTGGAAAGAAGGGTAAGAGTCCACGACTGCCTGATCAAGGAATGCAGCCAGCGTCAAAAGACCACACAAAGAAATACCAATTCTGGAGTGACGAGCTGTTTAATGCATGTTGATTTAATGCTCGCTTGTGTAACATACCATCTGTACTAAGACTCACTGCCACTGGTTCTTTGATGTACAGCTCCTGGTGTACTAAGACACAGAGAATGGAGTCTAGTCCCTGCTCTATCACTGCATATGACCCTGGTAGAGTCACCTTGCCTTTCTGCAACCTGGACTCTGTTCATCTGTCAGTGGTAGGGAGGAGGAGAGAGTGAGGTTGACTAAGTCAGATCATTTACGTACTTCCTCCGTCAGTCTCTGACTCCACAGTTTTGTTTGTTTACACTAATCCTAACTCCATCACATGGAAAATGGAAAATGGTATGAATGCTCCTTGCAAACCTTTTTATCACAACTCTTCCATCTCCGAGGGTGTATCTGTCATACTGCTAAGGAATATGTATCCCGTCTGTCCCCTTTCATTGTACAAGTCAAACGTTTGCTTATGTGGGATCTTTGGTCTGTTTATTGTCATAATGTTATTTTGCTCGCCAGCCTCCATAATGGCCCCAGTGATTCCCACCTCATGGTTTTCACATTCTTGTCTAATCCCTTCCCACATTATATCAGAATCAATCTGTGTATTCAGTAGAATATTGCAAAAATGATGGCGTATCACTTTTAAGATTATAAAGGGCCAAGCTTCTATCTTGATTGCACTCATGCTCTCTCTGTCTCTATTATCACCTGCTTGGGGTTGGGTCAGAGGGAACCACGTCCTGAGGGGTCCCATGGAGCAGCATATAGGGGAAGAACTGAAGCGTCTAACCACCACCACATGAGTGAGCTTAGAATTGGATTTTCTGACCCCAGTCAAGTTTTCAGGGATTGCAGGCCTAGCTTAACTGCAGCCTCATAAGAGTTCTGAGCCAGACCCAGCCAGCGAAGCTACTCCCTGCTTCCTGACCAATAGAAACTGTGCAAGATCATAAATGTTTGTTGTTTTAAGATGCTGTGTTTCGGAGTAGTTTGTTATGCAGCAATAGATAACCACTAGTCATCTTCAGTTTATGAAACTAACTTTCTAGAATGTTTCTCCCATGTACCTTTTATGTATTCTTATAGCTAGAAGTAAAAAGATGGAAACAAATCTGTTCCATTTGTAAATGAAAACGCTCATTTTCCAGATCATGTAATTTGTTGGGAAGGGGGCCAGATGACATCATTTTTTTCTTTAAACAGCTTTATTGAGACACAGTTTATACCATATAATTCACCCACTTAGAATATACAATTCAGTGGTTTTTAATATATTCACAGAATTGTGCAGCTATTACCTTGATCTTAAAGCATTTTCATCCTGCCTACAAGAAACCCTATAACCATTAGCTAGCGGTCCTTTCTCATCACCCATGTCCCATCTTCCCCGTCTCCAGTTCTAAGCAGCCACTTCCCTCTTTCTGTTCTTATAGCTTGCCTCATCTGGCCATTTCATATAAAAGCAGTCGTGCACTGTGTGCTCTTTTGTGGCTGGTTTCTTTCAGTTAGCATCAGGCTCATTCACAGTGTAACTGTGTTGGTACTTCATTACTTTTGATAGTGAAATAGTATTCCATTAGAAGCATAGCTGGAGATCGGGGCGCCTGGGTGGCTCAGTCGGTTGGGTGGCCGACTTCACCTCAGGTCATGATCTCGCACTCCGTGAGTTCAAGCCCCACGTCAGGCTCTGTGCTGACAGCTCAGAGCCTGGAGCCTGTTTCAGATTCTGTGTCTCCCTCTCTCTGACCCTCCCCCGTTCATGCTGTGTCTCTCTCTGTCTCAAAAATAAATAAATGTTAAAAAATAAAAATTAAAAAAAAAAGCATAGCTGGAGACATTTTGTTTACTTGCTCATCAATTGATGAACATCTGGGTATTTTTTACCTTTTAGCTTTGGTATTTTCTAGTATAAAGCAGGAAGTTGAAATATTATATACTGCATTTTATATAACTTTGTTTTGTTTTTATTTTTGACTATAATTTTTAATGTTAATAGCTAAATTTATGGCCTATACCAGAGAATATGGTTGTATGGTATATGATTTCTAAATTTTCTTTATGACTTGATACATAGGTTTTTGAAGCACTACATGTATGTTGAAAAATATGTAGCCATGTAAATCATCAATCCCTTCCTAGTATTTTGTCCTCTTGTTCTGTCACTCCCTAAAAGAGCTGTGTAGTGTTTTCCACTTCAGCTGTGGATATGTACATTTCTTCATGTTACTGTATTCGTTTCTTGCTTTATGTGTTTTGAAATTATATTGTGAGGTCCATAAAGCTCAGGATAGTTCTGTCTTTCATCAAGTGGAAATACCTTTCTTTTGTCCTATTTATTTCTTTTGTACCTGTCTCCTTTGGCTCAACAGAATGTTTTTGAGATTCATCTATGTTACATATATCAAAAGTTTGTTCCTTTTTATTGCCAAGCAATATTTCATCATATGGATATACCACAGTTAGCTTCCTTAGTTAGTGTTGGTAGACATTTGAGTTGTTTGCAGTTTAGAGCTATTATGAAGAAAACTGCTGTGAACATAGTGTTTTCACTCTGTTGGGTAAATACCAAAGAGTTAAATTACTGGATCCTATAATTAAGTGTTTAAGTTTAAAATAAACTTCCAGACTATTTTCTAAAGTGTTTATAGTATTTTACATACCCACCAGCAATGCATGAGAGTTCCAGTTGTTCCACATCCTTGCCAAAACTTGCTCATTGACTGTTCAAAATGGTTACCCTTACCATTTTGGTAAGTGGGTATGTAGTGGTATCTCACCATTGTTTCCATTTGCATTTTCCTGAAGACTAAGATACTGTGCATCATTTCATGTAATCATTGCCTGTTTTTCTTTGTGCAGTGACCTGATTAAATCTTTTGCACATTTCTTTATTTGTAAACCTAGGGAATTATAAAAGTTCTTTGTATGTTCTAGGTAGATAGGTCCATTGTCAGATGCATATAGTAAAAATATTTCCTCTAAATCTGTCTTTTCATTTTTCTTAACAGTGCTTTTTGAAGAACAAAAGTTTTAAGTTATGATGAAGTTTAATTTAACATATTTTCTCTTTTACAGCTTATATATTATGTGTCTTATCTAAGAAATATTTGAATACTTGAATGTCTCAAAGATAGTATGCTGTGTTTTCTTCTCTACTAGGCCTATGATCAATTTTTATATATGGAATAAAGGAAGGGTATAGGTTTATCACTTTTACTTATGGATATCCAGTTGTAGCAGTACCAAGGATTGAAAAGAGTTTCTTTTGCCAATTGGGAAAAAAAGGACATAGGTCTTCATTCTGGAACGTTTTTTCAAAAATCAACTTGTGTAGATCTACTTCTAAATTCTGTTGTTTTCCATCAGTCTATAGGTCTGTCCTTACCAATACTATAAAATTTTCATTACTGAACTTTGTAGTAAGTCTTTTATGGTTTTTGTTGATATTATAACTTTCTATTGCATGTTCCATTTGATCATTGCTAATATATAGAAAGACAGTTGATTTTTTGTTTGTTGACTTTTAATCCTTTGATCTTATTAAATTCACTTATTCTGTTAGCTTTTTAAAAAATTCTATTAGTTTTAATATAGATTTCTCAGGATATTCTGTGTACACATTCATTTCCTTTGTGGATAAAGAGAGTTTTACTTCTTCCATTCTGATCTGTTAAGTTTTTATTTTATTTTCTTACCTTCATGTACTGGCTAGAATCTCTGGTACATTGCTTAATAGAAGTGGTATGAGCAGACTTGACCTTTTTTCTTCCTCATTTTAGGCAGGAAAATACTTAGCCTTTCACCATGGCATGTGATATTAGCTAGCTACAGAGTCTTTTTGTACATGTCTTTTATTAAATTGAGGAAGTACCCTTTTATTCTAACAGCTTTTTAGTGTTTTATCATGCACGGGAATTGAATTTTGTCACATACTTCTGCTGCAACTTTGAAATGATCACATGATGGGACACCATGGTGGCTCAGTCAGTTAAGCATCTGACTCTTGATTTCGGCTCAGGTCATGATCTCATGGTTCCTGAGCTAGAACCCCGCGTCAGGCTCTGTGCTGACAGCATGGAGCCTGCTTGGGATTTTCTCTCTCCATCTCCCTCTGCTCCTTCCCAACTTGCATGAGTGGTCACTCTCTCTCAAAAACAAATGTTCATATGTTGTTGTTCTCCTCTTTTAGTCTTAATATAGTGAATGACATTGATTTTTTTAAAATAAACTTTTATTTTAGAATAGATCTGAGATTTACAGAAAAGTTGCAAGAATATTACAGAGTTTATGGGTACCCTCAGTGTTCCTTGTTAACATCTTAAAATACTACAGGATATTTGTCACAACTAATGAACCAATATTAATACATTATTATTAACTAAAGGACATACTTATTAGATTTTTACTTAACGTCCTTTTTCTATCTCAGGATCTCATTCCAAATACAATACTAGATTTAGTCATTACATCTTCCTTAAGCACCTCTAGACTATGACAGAAGAACAGACTTCTGTTTTTGATGACCTTGACAGTTTTTTTAAGTTTATTTATTTATTTTGAGAGAGAGAGAGAGAGCAGGGATGAGGCAGAGAGAGAGGGAGAGAGAGAATCCCAAGCTGGTTCCATGCTGTCAGCGCAGAGCCCAACATAGAGCTTGATCCCATGACCATGAGATCATGACCTGACCCAAAATCAAGAGTCAGTGGCTTAACTGACTGAGGCACCCAGGTGCCCCAGATGACCTTGACAGTTTTGAGGCATTTAGTAGAAAGTGCTTCAATTTGGGTTTGTCTGATGTTTTCTTATAGTAAGAAAGGGTTATATGTAGTTAGAAAGAGTTTATAGAGTATTTTCAGTCCATATACATTAGAGACGGGGTCTGCAGTTTTCCTGTACCGTTTTTGTGTGGTTTGGGCATCAGGGTAATGGTGGCTTCATAAAATGAGTTGGGAAGTGCTACTTCTTCCTTCAAGAAGGGTGTGAAAGGGAATGCCATTGTATCTTCCTAAAACGCTTGGTAAAATTCACAGGTATTTTGGGGAGGAAAGCTTTCAATTATGATTTTAATTTCTTTACCAAAGATAAAACTATTTGGGTATTCTGTTCCTTTTGAGTTAGTTTTGTTAATTTGTTTATTAAAAAAGTCAAGGAAAGTATGCATTTCATCCCATTTGTAAGCTTATTCACCGCAGTTATTCATAACCTTTTTCATGCTTTTAATGTCTGTAAGAACTGTAGTGATATTACTTCTTTAATTTTTGATATTAGTAATTACTGAATTCTTTTTTTTTCTAGATCAGTCTAACTAGGGCCATGACAATTTTACTTATTTTTTCGAAGAACCAGCTTTTGGTTTTATTGCTTTTCCCTACTGTGTGTTCACTTTTTATTTCATTGATTTTTTTTTTGTTTTTAAAGGTTCATTAGAGTTTAATTATGTACAGTTCAGTACTCATATTTAAAGTGTGCAGTTTGATGAGTTTTTTGCATATTATGTCCATGAAACCACCACTACAATCAAGATAATGAACATTTTCATAACTTCCAAAAACTTCCTCATGTGCCTTTGTACTTCATACTTTCCTGCTACCCTGCTGACTTCTCCTCAGGCAATCAGGGAACTTCCTGATGTCACTATAGGTTAGTTTACATTTCTGCAGATTTTATATAAATATACCATGTTACTTTTTATTGCCGAGCAGTATCGTAACAGTATCGTGTGTGGGTATGCCACAAGTTGTGTATCCCTTTCATCTACTCGTAGGGTATTTTCCAATTTTGTGATTAAAAATAAAGCTGCTTTGTACATTTATGTACAGTATTTGTGTGTACTTTTATTTCATATGTTTTTGTTTTTCGCTAAGTACCAAGAAGTAGAGTGGCTGGTTGTATGGTAGATGTAATAAGAAACTGCCCAAGTGTTTTCCAAAAGGGTTATACCATTTTAGGTTCCCAGTAGCAGTATATGAAAGTTACAGATGTCCCACATCTTCACCAACACTTAGTATGGTCATTTTTTAAAATTGTAGTCATTCTGGAATATATTTTACCCTTTGTGGTTTCAGTTTGTGTTTTCCTGATTACTAATGAACTTGAGCATCTTCTCACGAGTTTATTTGCTATCCATATATATCATCTTTGGTAAAGTGTCAGGTCACATCACTTCATTGGCGGGGGCTGGGGGGGGGTTTCTTACTGTTGAATTTTAAGTATTCTTTATAAAATCCAGATCTGTGCTGCCCAGTATGGTAGCCGGGAGCCACTGGCAGTGTAAATTTAAATTAAACTGAATACTGTAAATTCAGTTCCTGAGTCACAGCAGCTACATTTCAAGTGCTCACTTAGTCACATATGAATAGTGGCTACCTGTTAGTGCAGATACAAGGTATTTCCCTAATCTCTGAAAATTCAGTTGTCAGTACCATTCTAAATGTAAGTCCCTTGTTGAGCCCTAGGTTTTGTGACTATTGTTTTCTAGTATGTAGCTTGCCTTTTCATTTCAATAACAATGTCTTTCGAAGAGCCAAGTTTCAAATTAGGATGAAATCTATCATTTTTTTTTCTTTTACACTTTTGTGCGCTCTGTGTACTACTGAGTTTTTTTTCCTAGACCCAAGGTCCACATCTCTTCCTATGTGTTATGTTAGAATTTTTATAGTTTCAGATTTTACATTTAGGGCGACAATCTATTTTGAGTTAATTTTTGTATATCATATGCGATCAGCATCAATACTTTTATTTCATATGGCTCTCCAGTTGTTCCAACATCAGTTTTGAAAAGGTTTTTCTTTCCCCACTTAATTATCTTTGCACCATTGTCAGATAATCATTTGGCTATGTAAATTTGTGTCCACTTCTGGACCCTGTTCATGCTGGTATCACTCTGTCCTGGTAACTGTGGCTTTAAAATGTTTTTAAATCAGATTGTGAGAGTTCTTCAACTTTGTTCTTATTTTTCAAAATTGCTTTGGTATTAGGTCCTATAAGCTTCCATAGAAATTTTTTAATCAGTATGACAATTTCTGTAAGAATGTTGCTGGGATTTTTTAAAATTTAAACCCAAGTTAGTTAACATATAGTGGAATAATTTCAGGAGTAGAATTTAGTGATCCATTGTTTACATACAACACCCAGTGCTCATCCCAACAAGTGCCCTCCTAATGCCCATCTCCTATTTAGCCCATCCCCCCACCCAATATCCCTCCAGCAACCCTCAGTTTGTTCTTTGTGTTTAAGAGTCTCTTATGGTTTGCCTCCCTCTCTCTTTTTATCTTATTTTTCCTTCCCTTCCCCTATGTTCATCTGTTTTGTTTCTTAAGTTCCACATATGAATGAGATTATATTTATCTTTCTCTGATTTATTTCGCTTAGCATAATACACTCTAGTTCCAAACCACATTGTTGCAAATGGCAAGATTTCATTCTTTTTGATTGTCAAGTAATATTCCATTGTATATATAAACCACATCTTCTTTATCATTTCATCAGTCGATGGACATTTGACTCTTTCTATGCTTTGGCTATTGTCAGTAGTGCTGCTATAAACAAACATTGGGGTGCATGGGCCGCTTTGAATCACCACTCCTGTATCCTTTGGATAAATACCTAGTAGTGTAATTGCTAGTTCATAGGGTAGTTCTATCTTCAGTTTTTTGAGGAACCTCCATACTGTTTTCCAGAGTGGCTGCACCAGTTTGCATTCCCACCAGCAGTGCAAAAACATTCCCCTTTCTCCGCATCCTTGCCAACATCTGTTGTTTCCTGAGTTTTTAATTTTAGCCATTCTGACAGGTGTGAGGTGGTATCTCATTGTGGTTTTGATTTGTATTTCCCTGATGATTAGTGATATTGAGCATCTTTTCATATGTCTGTTAGCCATCTGGATGTCTTCTTGGAAAAGTGTTCAGGTCTTTTGCCCACTTCTTCCCTGGGTTGTTTGGTTTTTGGGTGTTCAGTTTGATAAATTCTCTATAGATTTTGGATGCTAATCCTTGATCTGATATGTCACTTGCAAGTATCTTCTCCCATTCCATTGATTGCCTTTTAGTTTTACTGATTGTTTCCTTCACTGTGCAGAAGGCTTTTATCTTGATGAGGTCTCAGTAGTTCATTTTTGCTTTTCTTTCCCTTGCCTCTAGAGACATGTCAAGTAAGAAATTGATAGGGCTGAGGTCAAAGAGATTGTGACCTGTTTTCTCCTTTAGGATTTTGATGGCTTCTTGTCTTGCATTTAGCTCTTTCATCCATTTTGAGTTTATTTTTTGTGTATAGTGTAAGAAAGTGGTCCAGGTTCGTTTTTCTGCATGATGCTGTCCAGTTTTCGCAACACCATTTACTGAAGAGACTGTGTCTTTTTTCCAATGGATATTCTTTCCTTCTTTGTCAAAGATCAGTTGACCAATATCATTTTGAGTCCATTCCTGGGTTTTCTATTGTGTTCCATTTGTGCCAGTGTCTGTTTTTGTGCCAGTACCATGCTGTCTTGATGATTACAGTTTAGTTCAAAGTTCGAATTTTGATGCCTCTGGCTTTGGTTTTCTTTTCAACATTACTTTGGCTATTCGGGGTCTTTTCTGGTTCCATACAAATTTTAGAAATGTTTCTTTTAGCTCTGTGAAGAATGCTGGTGTTATTTTTATAGGGATTGCGTTAAAGTATGTAGATTGCTTTGGGTAGTATTCACATTTTAACAGTATTTGTTCTTCCAATCCATGAGCATGCAGTGTTTTTCCATTTCTTTGTGTCTTCTTCGATTTCTTTCATAAGCTTTGTATAGTTTTTAGTGTGTAAATCTTTTACCTCTTTGGTTAGGTTTGTTATTAGGTGTTTTATGGTTTTTGGTGTGATTGTGAATGAGATCGATGCCTTGATTTCTCTTTTTGCTGCTTCTTTACTGGTGTGTAGAAATGCAACCAATTTCTGTATGTTGATTTTATATCCTGTGACTTAGCAGATTTTTGGTGGAGTCTCTTGGGTTTTCCATGTAGAGTATCATGTCATCTGTGAAGAGTGAAAGTTTGACTTCCTCCTTGGTGATTTCGATGCCTTTTATTTCTTTGTGTTGGCTGATTGCTGAGGCTAGGACTTCCAACACTGTGTTGAATAACAGCAGTGAGAGTGGACATCCCTGTTGTGTTCCTGACCTTAGGGGGAAAACTTTCATTTTTTTCCCATTAAGGATAATATTAGCTGTGGGTCTTTCATATACGGCCTTTATGATCTTGAGGTATGTATCTTCTATCCCTACTTTCTTGAGAGTTTTTATCAAGAAAGGATGCTGTATTTTGTCAAATGCTTTTTCTGCATTAATTGAGAGGATCATGTGGTTCTTGTCCTTTCTTTTATTAATGTGATGTATCACATTGATTGATTTGCAGATGTTGAATCAGCCCTGCAGCCCAGGAATGAACCCCATTTGATCGTGGTGAATAATTCTTTTAATGTGTTGTTGGATCTAGTTTGCTGGTCTCTTGTTGAGAACTTTTGCATCTATGTTCGTTAGGAAAATTGGTCCGTGGTTCTTTTTAGTGAGATCTTTGTCTGGTTTTGGAATCAAGGTAATGCTGGCCTTGTAGAATAAGTTCACAAGTTTCCTTCCATTTCTATTTTTTGGAACAGTTTCAAAAGAATAGGTGTTAACTCTTTAAATGTTTGATAGAATTCCCCTGGAAAGCCATGTGGCCCTGGACTCTTGTTTATTGGGAGATTTTTTATTACTGATTGAATTTCTTTACTGGTTATGGGTCTGTTCAAATTTTCTATTTCTTACTTTTTCAGTTTTAGTAGTTTATATGTTTCCAGGAATTTGTCCATTTCATCCAGGTTGCCCAATTTGTTGACATGTAATTGTTCATAATATTCTCTTGTTATTATTTGTATTTCTGTGGTATTAGGTGTGAGCTCTCCTCTTTCATTTGTGATTTTATTTATTTGGGTCCTTTCTTTTATCTTTTTGATCAGTCTGGCTAGGGGTATATCAATTTTGTTAATTCTTTCATTGATCTGTTCTTTTTAAAATTTTGATACCATTGATTTCTGCTCTAATTTTTATTATTTCCCTTCTTCTGCTGCTTTTGGGCCTTATTTGCTGTTCTTTTTGCAGCTCCTTTAGGTGTAAGGTTAGGTTATGTATTTGAGACTTTTATTCCTTCTTTAGGAAGGCCTGGATTGCTATATACTTCCCTCTTATGATTGCCTTTGCTGCATCCCAGTGGTTTTGGACTGTCATGTTTTCATTTTCATTGGCTCTATGTACTTTTTAATTTCCTCTTTGATTTCTTGGTTAACCCATTCATTCTTTAGTAGGAGTTCTTTAATCTCCAAGTATTCGTGGTCTTTTCAAATTTTTTCTTGTGGTTGATTTCAAGTTTCATAGTGTTGTGGCCTGAAAATATGCATGGTATGATAGCGATCTTTTTGTACCAGTTGAGGGCTGATTTGTGACCCAGTATGTGATCTATTCTGGAGAATGTTCCTTGTGCACTCAAAAAGAATGTGTATTCTGCTGCTTTAGGATGAAATGTTCTGAATGTATCTGTTAAGTCCATCCAGTCCAGTGTGTCCTTCAAAGCCATTGTTTGCTTGTTGATTTTCTACTTAGATGATCTGTCCGTTGCTGTAAGTGGGGTGCTGAAGTCCCCTACTGTTATGGTATTATCATCGATGAGTTTCTTTATGTTTGGGGACATAAATATTTACAACTGTTATATCTTCCTGGTAGATAGACCCCTTAGTTATGATATAATGCCCTTCTTCATTTCTTGTTACGGTCTTGGTTTTAATATCGAGTTTGTGTGATAGAAATATGGCTATTCTGGCTATCTTTTGATGGCCATTAGCATGATACATGGTTCTCCATCCCCTTACTTTCAATCTGCAGGTCCTTAGGTCTAAAATGAGTCTCTTGTAGGCAGCGTTGCTGGAATTTTAATGCTGATTTCATTTCATTGATATCAGTATAGGTAAAATTGGTATTTTAGCAATATTGAGTATTACCATCCATAAACATAATATTTCTTCATTTATTTCAGTCTGTTTTTATTTCTCTCAACAATATTTTATTGTTTTCAGTGTATTGCATATATTCTGTCAAATTTATCCCTGGGAATTGTAAATTGTTTGGTGCTGTTATAAGTGGTACAGTTTAAAATTTTTAATTTCCCAATTATTCATTGCTAATATATAGAAAAATCACATAGTAATTGTATTTGGCAACCTTATTAAATTTTCTTATTAGTTCCAATAGCACTCTTTTGGTAGATTCACTAGGACTTTCTACATAAATAATCATACCATCTTTCACCCAAAGCCCCTTATATTAATGAGGTTCCTCTGCTTTGGCCATTGGAAACATGAACTCTTTCTACCCCTGTATTAGTTCTACCTGCTTTTTCCTGGTGATCATTTCCCTGGCCCCAGGTCACTTCCTCACACATATGCTTTGGTCAGTTCTCATATGAAAACTTGAGCGGAACCCTTAGCAGATCTCTGAGCTCTGTCCCTAGACAGCTCTTTCTTCATTGGTTCCTCCACTTTGTGAATTCTAGCCACTGTGGCCTACTTGAATTATTAACTCTTTCTCTTCAAGCGGGGGTCAGTTTGCCTTCCTCTTCCCTGCACTGTGGATTAGATCTCTATTCAGAGGTCTGGGGTAACCTTCGAACTCACCTCATTTGTTTCTCTCTTCTTAGGGCTCACTGTTCTGTGCTCCTGTTGTCCACTTCTGAAATGGTTGTCGGTTTATTTCTTTCTTCCATTCTTTTTCTTGCTTGCTTGCTTGCTTGCTTTTTTTTTTTTTTTTAAGTGGTTTCAGTTTTTCTAGCATGGTTGAGAACAGAAATCTCTTACTTTAATGACTTTTGCCCTTAACTTTATTATTTCCTTCCTTTCATTTATTTTGGAATTTATTTGTTCTTCTTTCCCTAACTTCTTAAAATGGAAGCTTGGATTAGTGATTTTTAACCTTTTCATCCTTTAAAAATGAAAAACTTTTTCTAAGCACTATTCTAGCTGCATTTTACAAATTTGGATATGTTGTATTTACATTCTCTTTTAGTTCAAAAATATTTTTCAATTTCCCTGTAATTTCTTCTTAGACACATGGTTATTACATTGTGCTATTTAATTTCCATGTATTTTTGGGCTTTACCAGTGTTTTTCTGTCTTTGATTGCAATTTTAATTCTGTGGTAATTGGAAAACATTCTTTGTATGATTTCTGCAAATTACCAATGAAAATTTTGAATCTATAGATCAATCAAGACAGGATTGATGTTTTAAGAATATGTATTTCTCCATTTATTTAGGTCTTCTTTAGTATTTCTTAGCAATGTTTTATCTTTTTTAGTTTACTGATGTTTTACATATTGTGTCATATTTGCCCCTAAGTATTTCATATTTTATAAAGTGTTTTTTTATTTTTTTCAAGTGTTTGTTGCCTGTATGTAGAAATACAATTGATTGTCATACATTGCGCATTGTTTATCCTGCAACCTTGCTAAACTCACTTATTAGTTTTCATAGATTTTTTTTTGTTCGTTCTGTTGAACTTTCTACAAAGATGATCATGTTGTCTGTGAACAAGGATAGTTCTGCTTCCTTCCAATCTAGATGCCCTTTATTTCCCTTTTTTGCCTGATTTCTCTGGCCAAAGCCTGAGTATAGTGTTGAAAAGAAGTAATGATGGTGGACATCTTTGTCTTACTCCTGACATTAGGAGGAAAAAAGAAATTCCCTTCTATTCCTAAATTGCTGACTCGTTATAAGAATATTAAGTTTTGTCAAACGTTTTTTTATCATCTAGTGAGACAATCATATGATTTTTTTATTTTTAATTTGTTAATATGTGAGTTATGTTGCTTGGTTTTAGAATGTTAAAGCAACTCTGCGTTCTTGAGATCAACCCCACTTGGTCATGATATAACATCCTTTTCAGATATTGTTGAATTCAGTTTGCCGAAGAGTATTTTTTAAAAATTTTTTTTTTTCAACGTTTTTTATTTATTTTTGGGACAGAGAGAGACAGAGCATGAACGGGGAAGGGGCAGAGAGAGAGGGAGACACAGAATCGGAAACAGGCTCCAGGCTCTGAGCCATCAGCCCAGAGCCTGACGCGGGGCTCGAACTCATGGACCGCGAGATCGTGACCTGGCTGAAGTCGGACGCTTAACCGACTGCGCCACCCAGGCGCCCCATTTTTTTTTTTTTTAATTTTTTTTTTCAACGTTTTTTATTTATTTTTGGGACAGAGAGAGACAGAGCATGAACGGGGAAGGGGCAGAGAGAGAGGGAGACACAGAATCGGAAACAGGCTGAAGAGTATTTTTTAAATGTTGGCATCTGTGTTCATGAGGGATATTGGTCTTTAGTTTCCTTTTCTTACACTATCTTGGTGTGTGTGTGGTATCAGGGTAATGCTAACCTCTATGACTGAGTTGGGATCTTTCTTGTCTTTACTTTTCTGGAAGAGTTTGTGTAGGATTAGTATTCTTTCTTAAATGTTTGGGAATTTACCTGTGAAGCTGCATAGGCATAACATTTTGTTTTGTGGGAAGGCTTCAACTACATATTCAATGTCTTTAATAGGACTATTTAGGTTATTTATTTCTTTTTGAGTAAACTGTGGTAGATTATGTAATTTAAAGATTTTTTCCATTTCATCACGCATTGTCTAATTTATAGCCATATAATTCTCCATAACCCTTCCTTATTAATTCTGTCAACATCTGTAGAATCTGTAGTGATATTTCCTCTCAAATTTCTGATACTAATAATTCTAATATTAGTATATTATATCATAGTAATATTAGTGTCTTTTTTTTATTCTTGATCAGCCTACCAAAGGTTTAACAATTTTTATCAGTATTCTCAAAGAACCAGTTTTTGGTTTCATTAATTTTCCCAATTTTCTGTTTTATATTTCAATGATTTCCACTTTGATCTTGATCATTACTTTCTTCTTGTTTTGGGTTCAATTTGCTATTGTTTTTGTTAAGTTTCTTAAGGTGGAAGTTGGGGTAGTTGACTTAAGATCTTTGTTCTCTTCTAACATAGGCAATGAACAGCATAAATGCCTCCTTAAGTGCTACTTCAGTGGCATCCCACAAATTCTGATATGCAGTGTTTTCCTTCTCAGTTGAAAACACTTCCTAATTTTCCTTTTGACTTATTTCCTCTTTGATAAATGGGTTGTTTAAAAAGGTGTGGTTTTCAGTTTTGACAAGATGTTCCTGGTATATCTTGTGTATTTCCTGCTTCAGACGCGGAATCAGGTATTTCTTCAAGACTATAATCTGGGCACTTGGCACATACATTGCTATTAGGTTGGTCATCATTTTTCATTTTTAGGTCTTTTTCAATGGATATCATAAGAAAACTGTATCTTCTTTAGAGACGAAATATGTAGTAACTGAATATAAGTCAGTTTCCAACTCAGATTCAGGTGTTTTACGTAACATAGTTGCTGTTAATATTCATGTTTCCTTTCCTTCATACTGATAATACCACTCCCAGTGACTCCAGGAATGTAGGAAGTAGATTATCGAATAATCACATTATCTTCTAATATATAAATATACAACAGTTTCAGAATTACTTCAGTAATTTCAGATTACTGAAAATAGTGTGACTCCTTATCTTTGTGGCATATCCCAGCAGTGATAGTTAGTTATTGTTTTTTAAAATAACTTGGAATAATTTTTCTCTAGGTGATTATTTTGGCTAATTTGTTTTAATTTTATTTTTTTTGATTTCATAAAGTTTTATTATAAATTAAAACTATAATTTTACAAAATGTTTATTGTTTTATATATTACAATTTTACAATTTTATAGTTTTGTGTAAAAACTAACTTTTTATACATTTATACAATTTTATAATTACATAGATATTTACATGGCACAAGTTGAATCTGTTAAGACAAGATATAGTCAAACAAGTTTAGTTTATTTTTCTTTAGTTTCTTTCAACTTTGTTTTTTTTCCCTTTCCCATTAGTAATTTTGAAAAAACTCCAATATAAGCAAATGTGAATGTGTATGTTATTTATCCTCTTTCTGAAACAATAATATACTATATGCTTTCTACCCCACTTCTTTTACATAAAAATATATCTGTGTGATCACTTTGTACTTGTATATAGATATATTTTTCTTCCTTTTTTACAGCTTCCTGGTAAACCATTGCTTACATGTACCATAAGCCAGTCCCTTAACTTATGAATGATTGATTACTTTGTTTCCATTCTTTTTCTGTAAATGAACCTGCAGTGAAAATCTGATACTTATCAGAATTAGGATTGCCATGCATAATTTTGCTGGATATTGCCACATTTTCCCTTCGTAAAAGTTGTACTGTTTCTGTTCTCCCCAGTGAGGTAGATGAGTTCCTGTTCTCGCCACAGCCTCGCTAACAGTGTATGTTGATGTGAGGGATCAGGGTAGTTTGGGTTTTTTTTTAATGTTTTAAATTTTATTTAAATCCAAGTTAGTTAACATGTGGTGTAATAATGATTTCAAGAGTAGAATTTAGTGATTCATCACTTGTAAATAACACCCAGTGCTCATCCTAATACGTGCTTTCCTTAATGCCCATCACCCGTCTAGCCCATCCTCCCCACCTCCCCCCAGAAACCCTCAGTTTGTTCTCTGCATTTAAGAGTCTCTTATGGTTTGCCTCCTGCTGTTTTTATAGCATTTTTCCTTCCTTTCCCCTATGTTGAGCTGTTGTATTTCTTAAATATGAATGAAATGAATATGAATGAAATCGGGTGATATTTGTCTTTCTCTGACTGACTTATTTCACTTAGCACACCACACTCTAGTTCCATCCACATTGTTGAAAATGGCAAGATTTCATTCTTTTTGATTACCAAGTAATATTCCATTATGTATGTATACCACATCTTCTTTATCCATTCCTCAGTCGATAGACATTTGGGCTCTTTCCATACTTCGACTATTGTCAGTAGCACTTCTATAGACATGGGGGTACATGTGCTGGGATCAGGGTAGTTTTCATTTAATTTTCTGTTGGTGTGAAGTAAAACTTATATATTAAATTGTATGTTACAATAAATAAATGTGAAGTAAATTTTAAAATATTTACTCTGCCATGGAAGCATAATTAGAAGTGTTTGACATAAAAACAAAACTCGTCATGCAGTATAGAAATATAAAATGTTCTTTACATAAAAAATGCTGAATTATTTTGACTATAAAGTGGCTATGTCAGTTTTTTAAGTATAATTTGGATGTGTTGATGATGAGAGTGTCAGTGAATTGTTCTTTAACTGAGAGCTTACCCAGGTAATATTTTCTGTTTTCATATTGGTATTACAGTAAGTAAAATTTCACCCAGATAATATTTTCATATCAATATTACAGTAAGAAAAATTTTTTAACTTGCAGAGTAACTCATTGGTTTTAAAGAACCTTTTTCAGTTAACTTCTGGATGTGAGTTCCTTGTCCTCCTGCTGTTTTTCCCCCGCTGTGATTTTCCCCCCTGTGTTTTGGATAAACACATAAGTTCTTCATTTATTATATAAAAGTGAGCTTATGGTTATGTTTGTGCACCTGGATACTGAAATGGACTAATTCCTCTTGGACTTCGTAATTGTCTGCTTTTTTTATGAGAAAGGAAGTAAGATGAAAACAGGAAAAGAGGACAAAGTAATCAGTACCAACTTCTAATTTTTTAACCTCCAGCAAACATTGGACAGATAGGGCAACTTTTAAGTGGAACGACTGGTTCAACAATAGTCCTCTGATATGCTTGTTTTGGAATTGTGCAAACGTTTGAACTGAATGTCAGCAGTCTGTTGTGTAGAAATCTGGACTCCGTTCCCATAGGGCTGAATTTTTTTTTTTTAATCTAAAGACGATTATCTATAATGGGGGCAGGGGGGACATTCCAGTGCTCTTTAACATTTTAAAATAGGAAAAATTGTAAACATAGAAGTTTATAGAGTAGTACAATGAACTCTTACATACCCACTACCTGTATTTTATCTATAATTGTTAACATTTGCCTTGTTTGTTTCATCTGTATTTATCTAGGTACCTGTATAAGCTATACTTTTTATGAAGCATTTGAAATTAAATTGCAGACATAGTGCTTTCAACAAAATAGCACAAAACTCTTAACAATAGAGCATTCTTCCATACAAAGTCGAAATCATTATCACACCTGAGAAAATTAAAATTTCCTTAATATCATCTAATACATGTGTATATTCAAGTTGCCCTAACAGTCAGTACATTTTTTAACAGCTACTGTTTTTTAAACCAGGATTTAAATCAGAGTTCACAATTTGGTTGTTATGTGTATTTACCTTCTTGTAATATAGAAAAGTACCTGCAACTGTCTTTTTTTTAATTCCTATTAACTTTTTAAGGAACTAGTCCTAACTTCTGGTTTTGTCTATGGGACAGCTGACTTATTATCTATTTCTGTGTAACAAGTTATTCCAAACCTAGAAGCTTCAAACAACAAACATTATTTCACACAGGTTTTGAGCATGAGAAGTCTAGAAGCAGTTTAGCTGAGTGTGTCTGGCTCAGAATCTCTGATGAGGTTGTAATCAAGATGTCAGCTGGCCCTGCAGTCATCTTATGTATGGCTTGACTGATGCTTTAGGATCCACCACCGGGAACACACATGACTATTGCCAGGAGGCCTCGGTTTTTGCCATGTGGATCTTTCCATAAGGTTGCAAACAACTTGGCCTCTAATTCCATCCACAGTAGGTAATCCAAGAGAAAGTCACACACACACACACACACACACACACACACACACAGATGAAACCTACATTATTTTTTATAACATAGTCTTAGAAGTGACATATGTCACTTCTGCCATATTACCTTGGTCATAAGAACCAACATTAATACAGTGTGAAAGGGGATAAGAGGGTATAAATACCAATAGGCAGCTATCATGGCATGCCAACCTAGAGCCTGGCCACTATAGCCCATGTTCCAAATTTGTCTCGTTTCTTTGTGTCATCATTTTATTTATTCCTTTATTACACCCATATTTCTTAGAAACTGGAAGTTGTGTCTAACTGCTTGATGGTACCCAAGTCATCATTTTGTGCAAGAATCTGTATTTCATACTGCATCACTTCAGGAAGTACATAATGTCATGTTGTCATATGTGACCAAGGCGATCTGATATCCTTTGTAAAGGTGCAATTAGAAAGTAATCTGCAAGTTGATAGTTTGGACAGTTTACCAGATGTCTTGTTCTTTGGGCAAGAATTTGAATTTCATGTGATCTTTAATAGCAGTAGCTAACTTTTTTTGTGCATTTGTTACCTGCTTAGTGCTTTTAAATACATTTCTTCATTTTAACTTCCACAGTGCTATGAGATAGGTCCTCTTAATTATCCCCATTCATAGAAAAGTTTAAGCTCCTAGAATTTAAATGTTAAGGCACACAACTAATAAATGACAAAGCCGGTATTTAAACTCAGGTTTATCTGACTCCAGAACCCATGTTCTTGACCACACTGCTTATAGAAAGAAAGGGAGAACTTACAGACACCGTTACACAAGGTGTTGAAAGTAAGTCTCTTGAAGATACAGGTGGGAACCCTGAAGTACGAGGGGTAAGCTCTGAAGGTTGTTATCTGTGCCTCAGATATGTGACATCACAGGCGGTATCCCTAGCTTCAAAGCAGAATCATACCTAAACTATTCTAGGCAGATGAGAAGCTGTGCTGTGTTAAGGATTTCTAGAGGCTATTGTACTACTAAAGAACTCATTTCTTGGCAAAAATCATTTTCTATTCTGGAAATAGAATTGTGTTATGAAGTTACATATTTCTGATGTATAGTTGTAGTTACAACTATAACATTAAGATTAAGGCAAACGTGTAAATGATTCCAGGCAGAGTTTTTATTGGTGGGAGTGAGGGAAGGAGAAAAGAGGAAAGAAATGTGCCTCAGTGGAAAAGGAAAGAGAACCGTTGACTCTTTCACGATTAGACCTTGAAAGCAGTGCTGACAAGTAGTATTTTAGTGATGAGGAAAGTGTTCTATGTGTGGCTAGGAGGTACCGCATTGAACCGAGCAACTTGAAAGGGTAGTTACAAAGTCACATAGAATTCACTGTTCGTTTATTGTGTCTCTTCATTTCAGATACAAATATCCCTCTTTTCATACTGGGAAGGAAATATGGAATCTTGGAGTTTCAGAATTGGAAAGACTTTTCTAAAATAATCCTATAGCTCTTTCCACCACCAGTTCTTTTTATGAATAAGGAGGCTGAAAGTCAGAAGGATTGACTTACGCAATCAAGGGAGTAAGGGCTGGGGCTGGGGCTGGCGCTAGGACCCAAGCCTTCACTGTCCCCGCTCTAGCTCCATTGTTCTCTCCTATCTGACCTCTCCAATAACAAAGTGGATGTAAAAGAGACCCATGTAATCAAGCACAGGGCAGTCAGAAAGAAAAAAAATCAGAAGTCCCTGTTTGTTTTAAAAGAGGTACCCAGAGGGGCGCCTGGGTGGCGCAGTCGGTTAAGCGTCCGACTTCAGCCAGGTCACGATCTCGCGGTCCGTGAGTTCGAGCCCCGCGTCAGGCTCTGGGCTGATGGTTCGGAGCCTGGAGCCTGTTTCCGATTCTGTGTCTCCCTCTCTCTCTGCCCCTCCCCCGTTCATGCTCTGTCTCTCTCTGTTCCAAAAATAAATTAAAAAAAAAAAAAAAAAACGTTGAAAAAAAAATAAAAGAGGTACCCAGAAATGTGAGTAAAATCTCTTAGTTCTGAGAGAAATGACCTCTGGGGAAAGATGGGGATAATTGGCCTTAGTGATTTTGTTCCTAAGACTATCCACTACACTTTGGTGTGTTAAGTAGGATGGAGCAAATGTTAATGGGCTTGGATAAATTGGTTCTGTGCCCCCCAGATCTAATAAAAATAATATGAAAAAAAAGGCTGACCTACCAACACTCCACCAACCTCAAAGTTAAGCCTCAGGTTTCAGCCCCTTTTAAAAACTGATGGAAGAACAATTGACCTCTCTTTCTTCTCTGCCCTTGCCTTGCCCTGTGTTATTTATTCACTGTATCCCATTGGTACAGTTGTCTCGATGAGCCAGTGACAGTGGACTCTTATAACACATGCCTCAGGTAAGCAGATGATACCCCTTCTGTGAAGACAAAAACTTCTGAAGGCAGTGGTCCTCCAAGTGTGGTCCTGGGACCCGGAGCATCGGCATCACCTAGGAATGTTCTAGAAATACCAATTCGAGGGCCCATTCCATCATGAATCAGAAATTCCAGGACCGGGGCTCAGCATCGTGTGTTTTAGCCAGTCCTACGTATGATTCAGATACAGGCTAAACTTTGAAAAGCACTGTCCTAGGCCTTTCTCTAGGTGAAGTCCTACTCTATGATGCAGTTAAGCTGTAGCCAGGGAGCATAGCCCAGGGAGTGAAATTCACGGAATATAGTTAATTCTTAGCAACACTAGGGAAGCAATTTCCAGACCTCTTCGGGATTCCTAAATGTCTGCAGAGAGCTGCCGCAGGCTCTGGTCACCCAAGACAAAAGCAGACAAACAAACAACAACAGCTTGAGTCTTGGATGTTGTAGACATGGGCTAATCCTTAGTTCTGAGTACAGGAATGGAGTCATTGCTGAGCAGTATGTCTGTGTTTCGCTCTAGTTGCGCTATGTGAACCTGAGTTTTAACTCTGGCCTGTACATAAGAATGGTTTTTGAGTGCGTGCTTTTTTTAAATCTGTTTTCCCTCCTACGTCGACACAGTGAAACCGATGAAATTAGTAGTTCTTCCGCTTGCCAGGCATAAATTGTTACTTGTGGTTTCCAGTAGGAGGGACTCTGAGCTACTTTTAAATATGTATTCTGGCTTTTGTGCCAAAAAGGAGATAGGAACTGTAATGTCTTAAGGAAGAAGAGGATTTTATACTCAGGCCACATGGAGACAATTGTTTTCCTAAAACAGGTGACCCTCTAGGCTTCTTAAGACTTCTAGAAAAGTCCTAAATGACCAGCCGTTATGTATGGATCACATATGCGTTCCAGATGTGCTTAGCTAGACTGTAGGTGGATTATCTCATTTCATCCTCACAACAAACCTGAGAGGTAAGCATGAATACTTTGATTTCACAGACTGGGAAATGCAGTTTAAAGGGCTTTACCACCTGTCCAAAGTCCCACAGTCTTGAAATAGCAGACCAGGTTTCAAACTCAGGTGTGTCTGAGTCCACAGCCTCTGTTCCTCTCCTCAGACTCCCCGCACTCCCTCCCCACACCACCGGTCCTAAACCCTGCTGTGGTGTATTTCCCTTTCTTTTCCTTGAATATCCTTCTCTCCTGCTTCCTCACTAAACAACGACTTCAAGACTCAGTTCAATCTATACCTTGTTATAGTTTTCCTGGCCAGATTTTCCTCTTTCCTCTCCAACCTCCCCCAATTCCTCACACTAAGTTCCCATCATGATTTTCCATGTAAGCTAGTTTGTATCTTTCTCATTGTAACACATTGTAACATGATCTTTTTTTAGGTGTCTGTGTCTCTCAATGGCCAGTGACTACCTCAGAGCCAGATTTAGTTTCTTATTCTCTTTCCTCATAGCTCCAGCCTACGTTTATATTTCCCTTCCGTGATAGTCTCAGAATGTGACGAAGTTAGAAGTGGAAGAGACTTAACAAAAAAGAAAAGATGTAACTCACATCTTCAAGGACTGGGGTTGAAGAAGTACCAAATGTCTGGTAACTGCTGCTTTCCTTAGTAAAATCAATACTCAGGCGACCATCGTTCCCATCATAATCATGAGTAAAGGCCATAAAATCTTCAATTTATAACTTTTCTTGAACAAGTTGGTGAACTGAGTTTGTAAGACAACCAAGTGAATTTAATTCCAGAGTGTTGAGCATTCTGAGCAGAGATGGGATACACAAGCTGTTTCACCTTCAGAACACAGAGGGGGTTCCCATTCACTTGCTGGCTATTTTTCATGGGCCTCCTTTGGTTTTCTCACAAGAAAGATTAGAGGTAGGTCAGGAGATAGAAAGGAGCCCACATGAGTGCCACAGGTATGCCAGAGTTGGTTGGTTGTCTCCAGGAGACAGGCATGAAACACCCCCTTCTTCATCACAATCTTCTATTGCATTAAGCAAAGGCCTTAAAGCCACAAGGGGAGGGTCAGCAACCCTCTCACTCCCAGGGCCCAAGTGAAGATCCACTGCTTCCTAAGGAGGGGAAGAAGCCGACCCCGTCTGCTTCTTGGAAAGGAACTTCTTACTTACACACCTCACAGGTACCCACTGCTTCTGGACCTTCTGCCTGCATGGGAAGGATAGAAACACCTGTTGGTCCCAGGATTCTGCACCAATAAAAACCAGAGGTCTGCCACCACTGGGGAGAACCTGGGAACTCTTTCTGCCTAAGAGCTGTCACTAATTCAAGGCAGAATTTGGCCTCTGTGGAGATTGAGGAGGGGCAGAAATGTAAAACCCCACTGTAGAGGCCTGGGTGCGTAGGCTCTGCCTAATGCTAGGTAACAAGCACTAGGATTCTATTGCTAGGGCAAGAGCAGGACTCGGCAGGAGACCCCCTCGCAGTGCAGGCATTCACGGACTGCTGAAGGCTGGAAGTAGAGCAGGGACCGTGAGGTAAACTCCAGCCTCGCACCAAGCACAAGGCAGTGGTAGCCCACCGCCAGACGGATCTGCAGCCGGTGGCACGCTGAGGTTCGAAGACGGCAACAACGAGATGCAAACCCAGCCCAACAGCTGATGAAGTGGACACAGCGTCTCATGCTGACGTCCTCGCAGAAGAAGAGGCACGCCTGTTTCCATGAGTACATACTGTTTACCTCAGTCTCCCTCCTTCTTCTATCACAACGTCCGGTGTTCAGGAAAAATGTCCCAACACGTCACGTAGTAAGAAAAAAACCCACTGACACAAGATGAAGAAGTCAGGAGGAGTTTGGGAAGATGGCGGGATAGGACAGCCCGGAGCTCACCCCATTGCACGTTTCTGACTAGATGTCATCCCCCTCCAAGTCATAAACCGGAGAGCTATCTGAAGACTGGCAGAATAAACTCTGCAACTAAGTGTAGAGAAGAAGCCGCCTCTGAAAGGGTAGGAAGATCAGAAAGATGAGGGGAGGCTGGCCACAGGAGGGAGGGAGCCGTGCGCATGGACAGCAGAGAGAAATGGACCCTTGTACCAGGGAGCTCACACAGGGAGAACTAATTCTAATTCCCATGACGTTTGGCTCCGAAAACGAGAGGGGCTGAATTCCTTGAGTATAACCAGTGGGACTTGGAGCCTGGACCTTGAAGTCAGCTGACTCAGCCCTGGGTGAGCCGGGAAGGCCGGTGACGGAAGGCCAGTGACGGCTGGGTTACTGCCCTTAAAGAGACAACAGCCTGCATGGAGAGGCAACGTAAAAATGGCAGTTCGTACAATACCAGAGGCAAATGGGAGGCAGATATGTTCATACTGATTTCAGAGTGTGTTTGGGGACTTCTGTGAAAACAAGGGAGCCGGCGCGTGCCATTTTCCTCCCCTACCCCCCAGCATAAACACAAAGCCTTCTGCAGGAGGCACAACTACACAGGCCCTTGCTACCTGACCTTCTAGCGAGTGCGCCACACCCATGAGTTCTCCTGAGGATCTGCCCACTCCAAGCCTGCTAACCTCTGCCCTGGATTCAGGGCAAATTTTGTTAAAATCATGTGCCTGTCATGCCCAGCCTCGCACCCCCCAGGTGCCCTGGCACCTAGCCCCAACCCACCGCAGCACTTCAGGGGATCGGGCGTAAGACTAGTGGCCCAATGCAAATTTTGCTGACATTGCTGCCCACCTCCCAAGTTCCCCAGCAAGCATGCTGCCCCAACAGAGCTGGCCTGCCTGGGTCCCACTGACACCACAGAGAGCAAACACAGCCCACAACAGGCAGAAAGTCAGTGCAGATGACTGCACTGAAAGGAAAAGTGACTCAGACAAAACAGCAGGGCATAAGTGACACACATAGGATACTCTCCTGAAGTGCCAGTTTCTGATGAAAAGGGACACTTCCCTGCAGGGTACTCCAGGACCTCTTCTTCATAAAGTCACTACTTCTAAGAGAAGACATAGCTGACCTTCCTAACACACAGAAACAGACACAGAAAGGCAGACAAAATGAGGAGAGAAATTGAACCCAAATAAAAGAACAGGACAAGGCCATGCATGGCCTGAGATCTAAGCGAAACAGATATAATTAACATTCCTGACAGAGAATTCAAAGCAATGATCATAATAATACTCACTGGACTTGAGAAAAGAACAGAAGACATGAGTGAGACCCTTTACACACAGATAAGAAACAACGTGGCAGAAATAAAGGACTCAATAAATGTAATGAGAGGGGCGCCTGGGTGGCTCAGTCGGTTGAGCATCCGACTTCAGCTCAGGCCGTGATCTCGTGGTCTGTGAGTTCGAGCCCCACGTCGGACTCTGTGCTGACAGCTCAGAACCTGGAGTCTGCTTCTGACTCTGTGTCTCCCTCTCTCTCTGACCCTCCCCCCATTCATGCTCTGTCTCTCTCTGTCTCAAAAATAAATAAACGTTAAAGAAAATTAAAAAAAAAATGTAATGAGAAACATGCTTGATGGAATGAACAGCAGCCTGGAAGAAGCAGAGGAACAAATTAATGACATAAAAGAGTAATGCAGAGTAACCAAGCTGAACAAAAGAGAGAGAAAAGAATTATGCAAAACGAGAATAGACTTACGGAACTCAGTGACTCCATGAAACATGGTAATGTTCGTATTATAGGAGTCCCAGAAGAAGAAGAGGGGGCAGAAAATTTATTTGAAGAATTAATAGCTGAAAACTTCCCTAATCTGAGGAAGGAAACAGATAATCCAGATCTAGGAGGCACAGAAAGCTCCCATCAGAAACAACAAAAGCAGATCCACCCTAAGACATATTGTGGTTAAACTGGCAAAATACAATGATAAGAAATTTTAAAGTCCAAAAGAAAAAAATACAGTAACATACAAGGGAAAACCCATAAGGCTAGTAGGGCATTCTTTAGCAGAAATTTTCCAAGCAATAAGCATGATGTATTCAAAATGCTGAATGGGAAAAACCCGCAGCCAAGAATACTCTATCCATCAAGACTATCATTCAGGGGCGCCTGGGTGGCGCAGTCAGTTAAGCGTCCGACTTCAGCCAGGTCACAATCTCGCGGTCCGTGAGTTCGAGCCCCGCGTCAGGCTCTGGGCTGATGGCTCAGAGCCTGGAGCCTGTTTCCGATTCTGTGTCTCCCTCTCTCTCTGCCCCTCCCCCGTTCATGCTCTGTCTCTCTCTGTCCCAAAAATAAATAAAAAACGTTGGAAAAAAAAACTTTTTTAAAGACTATCATTCAGAAGAGAAGGAAAGATAGTTTCCCAGATAAACAAAAACTAAAGGAGTTCATGACCGCTAAGCCAGCCCTGCAAGAAACATTGAAGGGTACTCTTTGAGTGAAAAGGAGAGACCAAAAGTGACAGTATAAAGGTAGGAAACAAAAAAGCAGTAACAATGAATATTTCTCTAAAACATATCAGTTGACAAGATAAAACAATATGAAATATGACAACATATACATAAAATGTGGGGAGGAGAGGAGTAAATAATGGGTTCAAACTTAACCATCAACTTAATACAGACTGCTCTATACAGAAAATGTTATATACAAACCAAATGGTATATACAAACCAAAAACCACTAATGTTGCAAAGAAGAAAGAGAAATAACCCCAAATATATCACTGAAGAAAATCAGCAAATCATAAAAGAAAGATTAAAAAGGATCAGAAAATTTACAGAAACAACCATAGGATATAATGAAATGACAATAAATACATATCTGTCAATAATTTATTTGAATGTAAATGGACTAAATGCTCCAATCAGAAGGCACAGGACATCAGAATGATTGGGAAAAAAAATAAGACCCATCTGTATACTCCTAGGAAAGACTCATTTTAGACTTAAAGACACCTACAGATTGAGAGTGAGGGGATGAAGAAACATCTGCCATGCAAATGGATGTCAAAAGAAAGCTAGAGTAGCAATACTTGTATTGGACCAAATGGACTTTAAAACAAAGTCTGTAACAAGATACAAGGAAGGACATTATATAACAATAAAGGGGACGATCCAACAAGAAGATATAACGGTTGTAAATATTTATGCACCCAACATAGGAGAACCCAAATACATAAGGCAGTCAAACATAAAGGAACTGATTGATAATAATATAGTAATAGTAAAGGACTTTAACACCCCACTTAATATCAGTGGACAGATCATCTAAACAAAATCAACAAGGAAATAATGGCTTTGAATGACACACCCTACCAGATGGATATAACAGACATACTCAGAACATTCCATCCTGAAACAGCAGAATACACATTCTTTTCACGTGTACATGGAACATTCTCCAGAATAGGTCACATATTAGGCCACAAAACAAGCTTTAGCAAAATTCAAGAAAATAAAAGTCATACCATGCATCTTTTCTGACCACAGCAGTATGAAACTAGAACTCAGCCACAAGAGAAGATCTGGAAAGACCATCTATACATGGATATTAAATAACATGCTGCTAAGCAGTCAAGAGGTCAACCGTAAAATAAAAGAAGAAATTAAAAAGTGCCCGGAAACAAATGAAAATGAATGGTTAAAACCTTGGGGAATGAAGCAAAAGCAGTTCTAAAGGGGAAGTTTATAGCAGTACAGACCTACCTCAAGAAAGAACAATAAACAAAACCTAACATGAGCAGAAGGAAGAAAATGATAAAGATTGGAGGAGAAATAAATTATAACAGAAACTAAAAAACAAAAACAGTAGAACGTATCAATGAAACCGAGAGCTGGTTCTTTGAAAAGTCAATAAAATTGACAAACCTCTAGCCACACTTCTCAAGAAAAAAAAAGAGAAACTGAAATAAAATCACAAATGAAAGGGGAAAAATAACAACCAACACCACAGAAATATGAAAAATTATGACAGAATATAATGAAAAACCATATGCCAAAAAATTGTACAACCTAGAAGCAGTGGTTAATTCCTAGGAATATAAACTACCAAAACTGAAACTGGAAGATAGAAAATTTGAACAGACTAAGGCATCTTTGAGCATCTGACTTTGGCTCAGGTCATGATCTCACAGTTCAGGCCCTGCATTGGGCTCTCTAATGTCAGTGCGAGAGCCCACTTCAGATCCTCTGTCTGCCTCTCTTTCTGCCCCTCCCCTGCTTGTGCGCTCTTGCTCTCAAAAATAAATAAAACATTAATAAAAAAGAAAAGAAAATTTTGACAGATAACCAGCAAAAGAAGTTGAATCAGTAATCAAAAAATTACCAACAAACAAAAAGCTCAGGACCAGATGACTTCACAGGTGAATTCTACCAAACAGTACCTATTCTTCTCAAACTATCCAAAAAAATAGAAAAGGAAGAAAAACTTTCACATTCATTCTATGAGGCCAGTATTACCCTGATACCAAAACCAGATAAAGACTCCACTAAAAAAGACAACTACAGGCCAGTATCTCTGATGAACTCAGATACAGAAATTCTTAGTAAAATACTAACAAACTGAATCCTACAATACATTAAAACAGTCGTCTTCCACAATCAAGTGGGATTTATTTCTGAGTTGCAGGGGTGGTTCACTATTTGCAAGTCAGTGAGTGTAATACATCACATCAGTAAGAGAAAGGATAAGAACAATATGATCATTTCAATAGATGCCAAAAAAAAAAAAGCCTTTGACAAAGCACAACATACATTCGTGATAAAACTCCAACAAAGTAGACTTAAAGGGAACATGCCTCAACATAATAAAGGCCATATATGAAAAACCCATAGCTAACATAATCCTTAATGGGGAAAAACTAAGAGCTTTTCCCCCGAGGTAAGGAACAAGACAAGGATGTCCACTCTCACCATTTTTATTCAGCATTGTACTAGAAGTACAGCAATCAAACAACAAAAAAATAAAAAAGCATCCAGATTGGTAAGGAAGAAGTAAAACTTTAACCATTTGCAAATGACATGATACTCTATAGAGAAAACCTGAAAGACTCCACCAAAAAACTTCTAGAACGTATAAACAAATTCAGTAAAGTCACAGGATACAAAATCAATGTACAGAAATCTGTTCCTTTTGTATGCACCAGTATTGAAGCAGCAGAAAGGGAAATTTAGAAAAACCTTAACGTGGGGCGCCTGGGTGGCTCTGTCGGTTGAACGTCCGACTTCGGCTCAGGTCATGATCTCGCGGTCCGTGAGTTCGAGCCCTGCGTCAGGCTCTGTGCTGACCACTCAGAGCCTGGAGCCTGTTTCAGATTCTGTGTCTCCCTCTCTCTGACCCTCCCCCGTTCATGCTCTGTCTCTCTCTGTCTCAAAAATAAATAAACATAAAAAAAATTTTTTTTTAAAGAAAAAAAAAGAAAAAGAAAAACCTTAACAGTTGCACCAAAAACAATAGAAATTGATACCTAGGAATAAACCTAACCAAAGAGGTGAAAGACTTGTACTCTGAAAACTAAAAACCCCAGACGAAAGAAACTGAAGTAACACAGAAGTGGAAAGACAGTCCAGGCTCATAAATTGGAAGAACAAATATTGCTAAAATGTCTATACTACCCAAAGCAACATATGCATTTAATGCAATCCTTATCAAAATACCAACAGCATTTTTCACAGAACTAGAACAAATAATCCTAAAATGTGTTTGGAACCACAAAAGACCTCGAATAGCCAGAATGATCTTGAAAAAGAAAAAGCACATCTAGAGGCCTCAGAATTCTGGACTTCAAGTTATGTTACAAAACTGTAGTCATCAAAACAGCATGGTATTGGCACATAGACACATCAGTAGAACAGCATAGAAAACCCAGAAATAAACCCACAGTTATATGGTCAGTTAATCTTCAACTAAGCAAGAAAGAATATCCAGTGAGAAAAAGACAGTCTCTTCAACAAATAATAGTGGGGAAACTGAACAGCCATATACAAAAGAATGAAACTGGACCACTTTCTTATACCATACACAAAAATAAATTCAAAATTGGTTAAATATCTAAATGTGGAACCTGAAACCAAAAAATCCTAGAAGAGATCACAGGCAGTAACTTCTGTGACAACAGCTGTAGAACTTTTTTCAAGATATGTCTCCAGAGGCAAAGGAAACAAAAGCAAACATAAACTATTGGGATTACATCAAAATAGAAAGTTTCCACACAGTGTAAGAACAATCAACAAAACTAAAAGTCAGCCTGCTTAATGAGAGAATATATGTGTAAATGACATATCCAATAAAGGGTTAGTATCCAGAATATATAAACAACTTAAATGACTCAAACTCAAAAAACAAATGATACAATTAAAAAAATGAGCAGAAGACATGATGTTTCTCAAAGGTGGCCAACAGATCCGTAAAAAGATATTCATCATACCTTTACCATCAGGAAAATGCAAATCAAAACTACAATGAGATCACTTTACACCTGTCAGAATGGCTAAAATCAACAACACAAGAAACAACAGATGTTGAGGAGGATGTGGAGAAAAAGGAACCCTCATGTACTGTTGGTGGGAATGCAAAGGGGTTGCAGCCACAGTGGAAAACAGTATGGAGGTTACACAAAATTTGAAATAAAACTACCCTATGATCCAGCATTTGCACTACTGGGTATTTACCCAAAGAATACAAAAACACTAATTCAAAGGGATACATGCACCCCTATGTTTATAGCAGCATTATTTATAGTAGCCAAGATACAGAAGCAGCCCAAGTGTGCGTCTATGGATGAATAAAGATGTGGTATGTACATACAATGGAATATTATTCAGCCATAAGGAAGAATGATATCTTTCCATTTGCACCAACATGAATGGAGCTAGAGGGAATAATGCTAAGCGAAATAAGTGAGTCAGAGAAAGACAAGTACCACATGATTTCACTCATATGTGGAATTTAAGAAACAACAGAGGAAAAGGAAAAAAGAGAAAGACAAATCAAGAAACAGACTTTTAACTGTAGAGAACAAACTGATGGTTACCAGAAGAGAGGAGGGTGAGGGGATGGGTGAAACAGGTTATGAGGATTAAGGAGTATACTTGTCATGATGAGCACTGGGTGATATATGGAATTATTGAATCACTATATTGTATACCTAAAACTAATATAATGCCACATATTAACTAAAATTGAAATTAAAACTTTCTTTGAATGCTACTTTTATACATAAAAAAAAAAAAAAAAAAGCACCAACCAGACTGAAATGAGCTAGATGTTGGCACTCTCCGTCAGGGTCATGAAAACAACTATGATTAATACACAAAGGATCTAGGGGCGCCTGGGTGTCTCATTTGGTGGAACAGGAGACTCTTGATCTTGGGTCATGAATTCAATCTCCACATGAGGCATAGAGATTACTTTAAAAAATATGTAAAGGATCCTGGGGGCGCCTGGGTGGCGCAGTCGGTTAAGCGTCCGACTTCAGCCAGGTCATGATCTCGCGGTCCGTGAGTTCGAGCCCCGCGTCGGGCTCTGGGCTGATGGCTCGGAGCCTGGAGCCTGTTTCCGATTCTGTGTCTCCCTCTCTCTCTGCCCCTCCCCCGTTCATGCTCTGTCTCTCTCTGTCCCAAAAATAAATAAAAAACGTTGAAAAAAAAAATTTTTTTTTTAAAAAATATGTAAAGGATCTTGTAGAAAAGATGAACAGCATTCATGAGCAGATGGGAAATTTTAGCAGAGAGAAAGAAACAGAAAAAGAGTCAAATGTAAATCTTAGAGATTAACATGTGATGCCAAAGGTGAAGAATTCTTTCAATATGTTTATGTGCAGATTTGATGCAGCTAAGGAAAGAATCAGTAAACATGAAGATTGATAAGTAGAAATTTTCCCAAGTGAAACACAAAGGAGAAAAATGTGAAGCATCCAGGAGCTGTGGAACAATATCCAGTGGTCTAACGCACATGTAATTATGTCCAAAAAGAGAAATGAGGTAGAAAAAATAATTGAAGATTATGGCCAAGAATTTTACAAAATTAATGGAGGTCCTCAGAAACTCTCAAGCTAAATAAATAAAACCCAGGGTGTCTTACACTGGTAGTGGAGGGAGAATATCCAAGTGGGGAAGGGCGGGGGGGTGGGGAAGGGACAGCTGGAACTCTCAATTCAGTCTTAGCCCTTGTTTTGCAAACACCATGGAGCATCTCTCCCCAGTTATCCCTGATATCACCACACTGACAATTTAAGACTGGCCCAAGAGGAAATCCAGGGATCTTTCCTTAGAGCCAGCCCCACAGCCAAGGAAGTCTAAATGGGGTTACCTAAGCAAGACACAGGGCTGCATTTCTCACGTGTGTCAATGCAAATGGGAAGCATTTCTCCTGTCAGAGGTTCAGTTGGGGAGAAGAAAGGTTTTTCATCAGTTTACACTGTATGTATAGCATAGTAAAAGCTCTGTGAAATAGGGATGTAAAGAAACATCTTCAATCTGGTGTTTCCCTCAGGCTTCTTTTTCCTGATGTTATGTCATCACGGGAAAAAAACTCGAGAAGAGACAGGCATTTTGTTGGTGTCATCTCTTAGAACATTGCCTAGCAATTGTTAATCCATTCCACAAATAATTAAGTGACAGCTTTGTATCAGACACTTTCTAGGCATTTGCCTGATATAGCTGTAAGGTCCCTGCTTTAGCGGAGTTTACATTCTATTGGGGGGGGTGGGGGGGGATGTGGGTAGCAAAATATAAAAAATGAGAGTATTAGAAAGTAGCACCCAGGGGGAGCCTGGCTGGCCCAGTCAGTAGAGCATGTGACTCTTGATCTTAGGGTTGTGAGTTGGAGCCCCACATTGGGCGTGGAGATGACTTAAAAAATAAATAATAAAAAAGGAAAAAAGAAAAAAATAAACTAGTACCTTGTATGAGAAGACAAAACGGGGCAGTTAGAGAGGGAGAAACTAGGGTGAGTACTCACAGCAGTCTTCCCTGAGCTGGACACCTGTTAACATCCCATGGGAGATAACTCAGAGAAATGCTGGGCTCTAAAAGAAATAAAGACAACATCATCCCATTAGAAAATATCATTTGTAAGTAAGGACTTGTTCTTTCCTCCCTTTCTTCTGGTCATCTCAGTGCCAACCCCAGGGAGCTCTTTTATAAGACAGCAGATCAAAGAAAAAGTGAGAAGGCAGAGCTGGGCACTCTGGCCCACTTCAGAGACCTGCCTCCTTCCCACATCACTAACCCTGACAATATATGCCACCTTCAAAAAAGCCCCACAACTGTCTATAGCAGTCATAACAAGATGAGCATTCATCATCATAGTTCATTTAGCAGATATTTTATTGAGGCTTTCCTGGGGCCAGGCACTGCCGGGAACACAGCAGTGAACAAGACAGACAGAAACCCTTGCCCTCAAGGAGGACAGGGACCCTGATTTTGTTCTGAGTATTTGGGGCATATGAAGCTCTGGTTCTAGAAGAGAAGAAGTCTTGCCCTCTCTCCTCCACCCCTACCATCACCACCCGTTTTCTTCTCTTTCCAAAGAGTCAATCTACTTAGCTTCCTGGTTATAAAAAGGAGAATAGAATTTAGGCAGCTCTAGAAATGTAGTTAATTCGACTCTGTTTTTGTGGAATACTAACACTTTATGTAAATATCCAGAGTTGAGTTTCAGTGGAGAAGCTTTTTCTGAGGAATCAGGAGAATGACACTTCCATTAGAATTTAATCGCGTTTTACTTCAAAATTTATTCTCCAGTCTTCTCCAAACCCTCTGGAATTTTTTTCCAATGTAATTTTATTGGGAATGATGGAAACGGTAGAGCACTTCCCACTAACCTCTGCTTCCAGTAAGGCCTCTCTGACAGGGCGTATTGCTTAAGCACTTGTGCCCATCGGTCTGAGAAGGCACCTTCTAGCAGCGCACTAAAATGTTCACAGTCTGCAAATAAATCGGGCCACATGTGCGTTTGCTCAGCTCAACCAACAGAGACGCAGTGCATGCTTTTTGCTTTGTGAAGGCAATGATGTCACTTTAGGTATGCAAAAAATGACTTGAAATGTGGTGTGGTTTTAGTTGAGCTGTCGAAGGTTATTTTGTCTAGCTTTTACTATGTCGGTTTCACACTTTAACGCACACCAGCAGGCATTTTTGGGGGTCCCATTGATTATTAACATTTTTAAAGACTTCGAGTGGAATAGAAATGAAGACATGTGTTATTCAGCATTCATTTATGAACATTGTGAGCCCTCTCTTGATAACTTGAACATGAGGAAAAAAAAGTTTTGAGAAGGACAAGAGGATTTTTAATATGATTGTAATAAGATGGTTCCCCATGACTGGGATCCGTTTAGAGAGTACTTTAATGTTTCTTGGGTGTCTTTAGTTTACTCTGGGTTTCAGTTCAGCAAACACTTGTTGAGTGTATGCCAGGCTTTGTATTTTGTAAAGAGCAAAATTGAAAAGTCTGCCCTTGCATCAGGGGTTAGAATTTCAGAACCATGCTGAGCATCACAGTGCATGCTTTTGCACATGTGCACCGCAGCCCAAGTCTTGGAGTGGCTGAGTTTGAGTTAGAGTCTGTGAACTTGGGCAAGAGAGACAGTTGGCTTAGGTTACTTCTAATAGCTTTTAGCTTTTTCTCACTGTTTGGAATGCTTTGATCACTGGGAAAAAAGCCCCACCACTCTGAACTAAATTGTGTGAAGTCAAATATTCATCTTTCTGGAATTCTTTCCCCCTCCTCTTTTATTTTAATTTAGGAGCACTGATGGAAGAGAATTCCAGAAATAGAGCGGCGTGTGACTGCAATCATAAAGTAAGGTAGAGAACAGAAGCAAACAATCAAATGGGTCTGCCTCCCCTCAAGAGAGTCACTTTCGTTCTTTACCCAGTGCTCCCCTGGGCCACTGGGCTACTGGAACCATGATAACCATCAGCCAGAAGCCACCCCTACCCTACTCCAGCTGAAAAGCATTACTAACAACGCAGATTCAGAGCAAAGTGGTTTTGGGGTTTGGTCTTGATTTCTGAATGATCCAGATAAATTGAGTGATTTCTCAACTTGTTTTGTAGGGGGAGAAGAAATTAAGAAACTTAGGATGTTCTATTTAACTAGTCATCCTGAAAACATCTGAGGCTTCTGTATGAGGCACAGTTCGAGAAATGGGATTAAAAATAAGACACGGATCCTACCTTGATGCAGGATATAAAGTGCTCACTAGGAGCTTGCCATCCAGCTGGGGAGACATGGCATATAGATAGGAAATAAGTAGAGGGCACAAAAGATAATATATAATTAAGTGCCATGTAGCACATTTGTAGTACGTTCTGTCAGCAAATAATTATAATAACCTGTTATGAGTCAGATACTGCTAACCTACCAGGATACTGACATTTTTACAAAAGGTTTCATATAGTTTCTGTGTTTAGAGAAGAGGATTATCAGGTAAATTACGTAAACAAATATTTCCTGTTCTCGGTGTCCTTTTTGCCAAATGTTTGCTAATACCTTTCTTATTGTGACTTATTTCAGCCAGAAAAACAGGAAGTAGGTAAAGATCATTTATTATGAGAAGAACTATGTGAAAAGTACCACCAAAACTGCTGCTTTTGTCCCAAGTTTAATGCCTAGTCCAAAGCCTACTTGCTTTGGGCACTGAGAAACCATTTTCCCAGGCCTGACTCTACAAAGAGTAGCTTTGTGACCTTTAGCAGATCACCTGATCTTTTTATGCTGAAGTTTTTCTCAGTTGTCAAAAACATAACTCTCCAAAGGCCTCCAATCAAATGCTGACTCCTCTGTGAAACTTTTCCCAGTCTCATGTCTTTCTCCTTGCGCATCCCTCTTCTTCCTTCTCTGCTACTTCATTGTCTTGAAGGACACTTCCTGACTCCCAAACTCCCTTAATACTGGAGGTTATACCTCTTTTCTGTGGCCTTTTGTTGCATCTTTTTTTATATCTGAGTACACTGTTTTCAACGCATTTAGATGTCAATCAAAATACCCCTGGGCAATTTAGAGGATTTTTTGCGTTTGTCTTAGTTCTTATTCTGGTGACGGATGTTAAAATTGCACCAGATGAAAGGATTTATTTAAAATACCAGGCCTTTCAATATGTAACAATATGTTACATCATATTTCATTCAGATACTTGTACCAATGGTGAGAGTCCCAGGTGAAAAGGATCAGTAGTTGGAAAATAGACAGTTTCTTATGCAGTAGTAAACACAATACCTGTGTCTCTTTACTGTTTAAAAAAAAAAAAATGGAGCACAACATTTGTTGACAGTAAATATTGTGTTCTACATAAAGCTTATTTTATGGTTTGGGTTTACTTTTGTTTGAAATTGTAAGGTATGTTAGAATTTGAATGCTTTAAAAGGTTAGTAACATCAACATGAGATTTTCCAGCATCTGCTTGCATGAAACACTTGAGATATATTAAGTCAGCCCTAACTCCCACAAACCACAGCATCTTTTTAATATGTTATTGTTTTTATTGTGCAGTAAGTAACGTTTTAGTACAGTAAAATAAACAATCAGGTCACCTGGAAAGCTCAGTTACTTGAATTTTGGGTACTTTTATCAAAAGGAGACCAATGAGAATATTTTATTGCAGGCCAACAGCAGAGATGTACTTATTTAAGAATCATTTCACGTTATGGCATGGGACTTCTGAGCCTTTTTTTTTTTTTTTTTTTTTTTTTTTTTGGAATTATAATTACTGGTGTCCTTACCAATTGTTAAATCCTGTTTTCAAGGATTCAGTCATCTGTGTGACTGAGTTTGGTGGACAGAGTTTGGTTCAGTCCCAGCAGTTGAATGAAACAGCATCCCAGGCTTTTTGGTAGTTATTCAGGTACCTTTTGTGTACAGAGTAGTTTTAAAACATACTCTGTTTGTAAACTGAAATGCCTGTCAAAGAAAGTTCTGACATCTTTTCCTTATAACATACTAACAGATCCTTGACTTAAGTACCAATTTTATGAAAAGCTGCTAGTGTTTGATAGAATTTACTGCCACTAAGCACAAGAAAGCATGCTTTGCATTCTCAGAGGGAAAGTACTTTCTTAGCGCTGTGAGGGAGAAATTTCTGGAACATATGAAAATATCTTCTAATTATGAGATAGCTTATATGTTCCGTTCAGTTTAGCCGTGTTATCTATTATAGTGAGAGCCTACTGTTGGAGCTTTGTGATAGTCCTCCCAACTAATGCCCAAGACCATTTTATAAGTACTTCCTTGGGTTTAGATACTTGTTTTGTGTGTTTTCAGTTTTATTTGATATCTTTTTAACTGTTTTCTTTCAAAAGTTGAATGTTGAATGTGCTTTTGGACAGGTTAGACAGTGACTGCAGAATCATCAATTACCAAACATCTGATGTTAACCAGACTGGAATCATTTCTTCATAAATGCCCACCAAAATTATTCTTGACAGGGTCACTGGTGAATGCCGTAATGCTAGGTCCAATGGTCAAATGACCTTCTTTGACCGTTCTTTGGCATTGGACACTCCAGTCTCTCCCTTCTTCCTTAGGCTTCTTGGTTCTGTTCACTGACAGTCAGCTCATTCTACTTTGCTGGTTTCTCCTTCTGTCCAAAGTTCTAAAAGTTGGCTGGCCTCAGGGCTCAGTACTTGAGCCATTTCTCTATATTAACTCCCTAGATGGCCTGATCTCTTTCATGGCTTTAATATCTCCATTTTGACATCTAATAAGAATTTCAAACTTAACATATCCAAAAGCAAATTCCTTATCCCAGTCCTAGTCCAGTTGCTTATGTCGAAAATCAGTCTATCATCAAATCCTATTAAATTCTACTTTCCAGGTATTTCCAGAATAGAACTATTTGTTACCACCTCCACAACTACCAAACCACCATTATTTCTCTCCTAAGTTACTACTTTTCAAAAAGCCTCTGATGAGTTTTTACTTAAGGAACTTCAGCCTACTCATTACTATGATTTTTTTAAAAATTTCCTTTAAGCAAGCATTATATGCTTCAACTTTTGCTTCCAATTTTGTCTTCCTCTGTTCCCTTTACCATATAGATTCTGTCACTTCTCTGTCTAAACCATCCCCTCTTCCTGTGTCACTCAGAATGAAAGGTGAAGTTCTTGCATGGCCTGTGGCTACTTCACTGGCTGTTATATCCCCAGTGCCTTGAATAGTGCTGAATACACTGCAGGCAATCATTAATATGTCACTGAGCAAATTATTTGTAAATATGAAGTAGGATTGAGGATTTAAAAAATAAAGGTTAAACTTCATCAAATAGTTCTGTCATCTCAATATAGAAAAACAACACGTTGGATTAAAATATTCCTTTAATATTGAACTATTTAGCATCCACTCAAAACATTATTTTTGGGGGGTGCCTGGATGGCTCAGTTGGTTGAGCATCTGACTTTGGCTCAGGTCATGATCACACAGTTCGTGGGTCCGAGCCCTGCATCAGTCTCTGTGCTGACAGCTCAGAGCCTGGAACCTGCTTCAGATTCTGTGTCTCCCTCTCTCATTGTCCCCTCTCCCCCGCTCACATTCTGTCTCTCTCTCAAAAATAAATAAACATTAAAAAAACTGTTTTCTCTTTTATTTCCCAAATTGACTTAATTTGAAATAAATTTATCAAGACCAAGAATGTGCTCAAAATTTTATTGCAGAACTTCTCATGAGTTTTTTTTTCTTTAAGAGACTTCAACTCATTCAACTCACTGCTGTATCTTTTTTTTTTAAATATTTTTTTAAATGTTTTTATTTATTTTTGAGACAGAGAGAGACAGAGCATGAGCAGGGGAGGGGCAGAGAGAGAGGGAGACACAGAATCTGAAACAGGCTCCAGGCTCTGAGCGGTCAGCACAGAGGCCGACGCGGGGCTCGAACTCACGGACCGCGAGATCATGACCTGAGCTGAAGTCGGATGCTTAACTGACTGAGCCACCCAGGCACCCCCTCACTGCTGTATCTTAAAAAAAAAAAAAAAAAAGTCCTGGGGCACCTGCGTGGCTCAGTCAGTTGAGTGTCTGACCCTCAATTTCAGTTCAGATCATAATCCCAGGAATGGGATCAGGCCCCACGTCAGGCTTTGCACTAAGCATGGAGCCTGCTTAAGATTCTCTCTCTCTCTCTCTCTCTCTCTCTCTCTCTCTCTCTCTCTCTCTCTGTCTCAAATAAAAATAAAAAATAAAGTGATAAAGCAAGTATCTGTTGTGTGTTTCTTTCTTACTCCAAAATATGTAGGTATTTTGATAACATAAAGTTTGCTATCAAAGCTAACACTTCTCTATTAGTTATAAATCAGCTAATTGAATCAACTCACTTAAATGAGTATTAACGGAATATTAATAACTGAATATTAACATTTTGGCATAAGTGAGCTGGAGGTAGCAGGTAACTTAAGTCACTGCCTTTAGCTTACTGCATTGAGAACTTTCTAATTCACTGGTATAATATGATATATTATATTTATATAATTAATATATTAATTTTCTAACTAGAAATTATCTGATGATATTTTTTAACTTTAGCAGATCCAAAAATTGTAGATAGAACTGCCTTTATTCAGGTATGATTCTTTTGTTCTTTTCAGTGTACAATTGTATAATTATTGCCTGAATCAAGCTAGTCAAAACACTGGAGTGCCCAGTCAGCATATTGGTGACCTGGCTCATTGTTGAATCAGTAAACAACATATAAAGCATATCACATTGTAATCACTACACGTATAAATTTCCTTGAGTAGCTTATAAATATGTTCAGTATTCGTATCTGATTCAAGATGGCCCAAACCAATTTTAGTTGGCAATTAAGATATACAGTATTTTTAAGTCAATAGGCCACACAAGTGATTAAATTGGTTTCTCCAGTCCTTGGTTGGAATCTCTCTGTTCCTACTGATTATTTCATAATCAAGTAGATTTGTTCTCAAAGACTTGCCGTTTTCACTGGAGTGTTTGTAGTTCTAAAACTCAGGTTTTTCTCCACTCTGGCCTACATCATTGTGTATCATTTGTATGTAAACTGTTTTTTTTTTTTTTTTTAACTCTCAAAGTTAAAATGTGTGATCTTGTTCTCTCCTTCCTTGTAATGTCTTGTCAAGGACAAGACTTTCCTAAGTGAATTCCTAATAGATGTTAAGCATCTTCTGTCAAGGCTCTAAAGAAGTTATGTAGTTCAGTCCCGTTTTTGGAAGTAATGTCTCTTTGTGTATGATCGTGTGCTGTTAGTGTAGCTGTTCATTAGTGTCCTTCTCGGTCCTTCACTCTCTCCTTCCATATTGCTGTTCTGTCTTTGCTTATGTAATGTTTATGTTTTCATTACTCTGTGTCTTTTTTAAGTTTTATTTATTTATTTTGAGAGCGAGAGAGAATGCAAGTCGGGGAGGGATAGGGAGAGAGGCACAGAGAGAGAATCCCAATCAGGCTCTGTGCTGTCAGTGCAGAGCCCGATGTGGACTTGAACTCACAAACAGTGAGATCATGACCTGAGCTGAAACTGAGAGTCAGATGCTGAACTGACTGAGCCATCAAGGTACCCCTCCTTGCTCTTTAAATATTAACACTGATGATATAAGACTACTGTTACACCACTTGTGCTGCATGTTCCAGTCAGCATTTTGGTAATTTAAAAGTTCTCCGTTGTGTATTTCTTGTTTTTAAGGCCTTGCTCACGCTATTTATCCAACCATTCATTCATGTACTTACAAACCCTTGTCCTAGCTTAGTTCATTTTGATCCTGCCATTAACATCATCACTAGGCTCCATTCTATAATTCCAAGTCAGGATTCAACTGTATAACATGAGCTACATGATGCGTCTCTAATGTTAGTGTGAAGTGGACATGATCGCACCTACTGCGTACAGCCACATCATGTTAGAATCTGTATGCAGTTTTCTTTGGTAATTTGGATGTGATTTTTTTTCCTAGATGATGACTATTGAAGTGTCATAGTGCTTTCCCATGTTTCATCCTATCAGTAAGACAGATTATTGCTTCAGACTAGGTTTCCTAAAGATGTGCTTTCAATGCTGACACATCTGAGATAGTCATGAGCGCCTGATGGACGTATTTTTATTGCTGATTAAGATAAAATTTTGATGTCGATAGTGCTTTTTGTGGCTTCATTTCAACAGTCATCTCTTTTTGTTCTGTCATCTCTTTTTGTTCTGAAGTGTTTCTGGACTAATTTAATCTGTTAAGACTCACCAGGGTTACTTTTACACAGGCAGTATAGAGAGTTCCAACCTGAGATTCCATCAACCAGGTGGGGTAAACAGATGTCAGAACTTGAAAGCTAGGTTAATGAGTTGGGCTGCCTCTTTCGACAGTGCCCATGCCGTGTGTGATCATTGGCATGTACGTTGGAAAGACTGATTTGATGGAAGTTAGAAGCTGGTGGTATAGATTGAAGAAGGGAGAGCGAGGAAGTTAAGAGTTCAGTTAGGAGTTCGTTACAAACCGTAGGAGAGGGTGTGAGCATCTAGACTCAGAAGATTTTATTTTTAGTTTGAATATCCTTAGAAGGTAAGATGTGGTTCTATGTGGAGACCAAAGAGGGAAGAGTCAAAAGTATGGGCCCTTATGCATTGCTGATGGGAATGTATAATCATACAGCCACTGTGGAAAAGAGTTTGGCAGTTGCTCGATAATTTAAACATGGAATTGCTGTATGATCCAGAAGCTCCCTTCCTGGGTTTATACTCAAAAAAAGAAAAAACCTAAAAAAAAACAGATGTTCAAGTGTAATATGTACATGAATTTTTAGAGCACCACTATTCACAGTAGACATAAGGTGGAAACAGCCCTAATGAACATCAACTAATAACTAATGAATGGATAAATAAGTGTGATCTGTCCATACAATGGAATGTTATTCATCAGTATGAGGGAATGAAGTACCAATAGATGCTACAATGTGGATGAACCTGAAAAACATTATGCCAAGTGAAAGAGGCCAGTCACAAAAGGCCATGTGTCATATGATAGGAAATGTCTGGAACAGGCAAGTCCATGGAGACAGGAAGATGTTAGTCTCTGCCAGGGACTGACTAAAGTGGGGAACGGGCAGCGACTGCTTAATAGGCACAGGTGTTCCTTTGGGGATGATGAGGATACTGGACAGTGGTGATGGCTGCACAACACTGCAAATATAGTAAATGCCACTGGATTATACCTTATTACAGTGGTTTAAATGATAACTTTTATTTTATGTGTGTTTTCCCGTAATTAAAAAAACTAAAAATTAAGCTATAAACATGTAAAAGAAAGTAACACTAGGACACAAATCACACAGATTTAAATGCTTTCAGATCCCTGAGAGGTGCAGTAAACAGAGGGAGAAAAAGTGGAAAGAGAGGGAATGTGGTGAACTGGGTATTCAAAACTAAATGTTTTTGAGGCCTCTGGGTGGGCCAAATAAAATACGATTGTGGCCTGTGGTTTTCAACCTCTGCTGCAAACGGAACTGAGCAAAAAATGATGGGTGATGTCAAGAACCTAGCTGACAGTTTAACTAGACTGAGAGTTTCACCAGAGGAGAGGATTGCTTACCCCATTTCTTCACATTTAGCAGCAGGCCTAGCCGACACATACAGAGGCTTAGCAGACATTTGTTGGATGAAAAATAAAAATGAATAAATAAATAGAGTCTGGGTGCTAAGTTAGTATTTTTTTTCTTAGCTCTATCTCTGTCTCACCCCCATAACTAATCACTTTGCAGATTTCAACAATGTGTATTTTTAATATCTAATACATTTTTTTCCTGTATCTTCTGTCCTTTCCTCACTGCCAAATCTGGTCCATGACCTTTCTTGCCTTAGATCACTGCAGTGAATTCCTGAAGGTCTCCCTTCCTCTAAGCTTGCCCTCGTCTCTTTTCTTCAGGAAATTACAAGACACAATGTCTCGCTTGACACTTCTTAGTGCTTTCACATAAAGTCAAATGTGATAGAAGAAACATCCAGTATGTGGCCCCTTCCTCATCCGCTGCTGCTCCTCTTCAGGCCTGTGTCACCCATCTTCCTGAACTTCCCCCGGGCACTCGCAGCACCCGGCACGTGTGCTGTGCTCTTTCTGCATAGCCTGCCCATCAGCCTTCATCCGTCCGTCCATCCTTTAAGACTGGTTCCTCCAAGAAACTTCTCTAAGCAGTCCTGTCTCACGTAGGGGCTCTTATGGTTGCTCCTCTCGGTGCCCCCGTACTATGAAGTTCTCTAGTGGCACTTACCTGTCTAGTTTATCATTGTTTACTTGTCTGATGTATCTGTAGCACTAACTCCCTGACTCTAGGGACCATGCCTATCTCCAGCACCTGGTCCATGGCAGGCACCCACCAAAGGCGACCCTTATCACTGTAGTAATTAATTTGTCATGTGGTGATCATAGACCCAATACATGTTGAATGAGAATATTTAAGAGGTATAAGGCAGGATATAAGTCCTAGATATCAGATAAGAGATACCAATGAAGAATTCAACTGAATAAAATTTTCATGGAAGAGATGGCATTTGGAATGAGCGGTGACCATGTGCTAGGGTTTGAGGTTATCAAGATCCTATCTAGTACTTGTCATCATAATCACTAATTAATTACCGGTTATAAACATAGAAATTTTCAAGAAGTATTCTGAATTTTAGTTTATTTTCTTCTGTGATTAAGGATGAAGCACGACCTCCTCTAAAACTGTACCTAGGGGCGCCTGGGTGGCGCAGTCGGTTAAGCGTCCGACTTCAGCCAGGTCACGATCTCGCGGTCCGTGAGTTCGAGCCCCGCGTCAGGCTCTGGGCTGATGGCTCGGAGCCTGGAGCCTGTTTCCGATTCTGTGTCTCCCTCTCTCTCTGCCCCTCCCCCGTTCATGCTCTGTCTCTCTCTGTCCCAAAAATAAATAAAAAATGTTGAAAAAAATAAAAAATAAAAAAAAAAAATAAAACTGTACCTAAAAGTAAACTTTTACAATGAGCCCTAGTAATAAGTATTAAGAGGTATTACGGTGACCCAAGTTTCATGAAAGCTATTATCTAATTTTAGTAAAAAAATCACTAAGGTTAAAAAATTCCTTTTTGCCTTTTAGAAATGGATTCACAAACCTATTTGAAAATGGAATGTTAATACATACGTAAGAAGCCGGCAGCAGGTTAATTCTTAGACTCAGCTTGTATTTGTTAGATCATTTTAGAGTTCTGTTAATTATAACTTGTAAATCCTAATCAGGCTATATTAAGAGGCTAAATAGAAGGTTACAGTCTTGCCCTCCTCCCCATTTCCATACTCTAAAAGACTAAAATAAACACATCTACATTGCACTCAGAATAAAAATAAACACTTCAGACTCACATAATTGAGAAATACATTTTTAAGTAGGAAACACTGATTAAGATTGTAGTTTTAAAAACACAAAGGTTATTTGTGCTTTTGTTTCCTTCTGGGACAGATTTTTTTCATTTTAAATTATGTGAGTACTGAGATGTTTATCTTTACCCTAGACTACTGCATAAATGTTGGTTGTGTTTTTTTTCTTTTTAACCAACGCTTAGCTTGCTAAAGTCATGAGGTATCTTGTGCCATACTTATATGTGGATCTTCAAAATGACAGACTGCAGACGTGTACGTGGATAAATCCACACTGAAAAAGAAAAATATTCTAACTTCATTGTGGATTCTCCACACCACTATCAAATCTACTTATTTGAAAGTATTATTGTAAGGTGGAAAATGAATTATTACATGTGAAAATCCTTCGGAGTTGCTTTAAAATGCAAAACATTTTTTTAGTGCCCTAATTAAATTTTGGCCTACACTAATCCCAAACAAACAGACAATTCTAATTCCCTAATTGTTTCATATTAGCCTTTATTTATAAGTATTTAAATGTTTTAGAACTAGGGCACCTGGGTATCTCAGTCGGGTAAGTGTCTGACTTAGACTCAGATCATGATCTCATGGTTCACTGGTTCCGGCCACATTTGGGCTCTCTGCTGACAGCACAGAGCCTGCTTTGGATCCTCTGTCTGTCTGTCTCTCTCTCTCTCTCTCTCTCTCTCAAAAACAAATGGACATTTAAAAAAATAAATAAGTAAAACTAAATGTTTTAGAACTATTGTTTAAATCGGGGGTCATCAAACCATGACCCAGATAAGCAGCTCACAGCCACATCTGTTGGTGTAGGTATTGTCTGTGGCTGATTCTGAGCCAGAATGGCAGAGTTGAGCCCGCAAAGCCTAAACTATTTACTGTTGGAACCTTTGAGTAGTAGTTTGAACATCCCTATTTTCAGCCATACTGCTCTCTAATGGTTTATAATTATAATTGAAAAGCAGTTAGTTATTAAACCTAAAACTAAAATGCCACAGATGAGTTTTCTCCTGGAGAAGAGCTTCTGTCGGGCACTAACAGAACTACAGCTACGTAGAATGCGGTGTTAACCATCCCTTCATCTGTCCAGGGCTTGCTAGCCTCGTCCTTGCTCAATTCTCATAACAGCAAGTGAAGTTTCATTCTTTTTTTGTTGTAAACTTGAAAATCACTACATAATAAAGGATGATAAAAGATGCCATTATGTCTCCTCCCACTCCCCATCCCAAAAGAATTTGAAATAGAAAGGATTTTTTTCTATGATGGTGAATATGGGCCTTTTCTCACTGCCTAATTTCAGTCTATCATATTAAACATAGAAGCTTCCTTTTCCTTCACTTTCAAAGGTCTTTGGTTTACTTGCTTTGTTCCTCACTTACACGTGTCTTTAAATTACACATGGTATGTGCTTAAATAGTAATTAGTGAGCATAATGGAATTCACTTCTTCGGAGAGGTAACGGTGGCCCGAAAATGGCAGGAAAAGATGGAACAGCTCTCAGAAGCTCACCTACCTGAAATGTAGGTATAGACGCTACTAATACTTAACTTACTTTGAACACAGAGTTGTAGAATTTTCTAAGGTTAGAACCAGAATGTGTTACAGGGTCTTGGAGCGCAGTGGTTCTCAAACCTCGGTGTGCATTAGAATTATCTGAAGAACTTGCTAAAATACAGAATGCTGAGCCAACCCCCTCCCCCAAGCTTCTGTTTGAGCAAGTCTGAGGTGGTCCTGAGAGTTTGCATTTTTAAGAGGCTGATGCTGCTTGCCGGCCTCACACTTTGAGGACAGCTGTAGCAGGGGAAGGGACGGCTGACCACTTGGACATTCTCTCAGAGCATACTCGGGTTTTTAGTGTACCCGGGAGAGCTCAGACGCCGTGAGCCACACTGTCCCAACCCAAGAAATGTGGATAACCCAGAATCCCCACCTATGCTGGCCACCACATGGACCAGATACTCAGGATGACAGGACATGGCCTCTTCCACCTGATACTTTGATGGGAGACCTTGACAAATTCTTGTTCTCTGAGCTCCTTTTTAAAATTAGACTAATAAGGAAGTGTTTTTCAGTTCTTATTGCTATTTTTGTTATTACTGTTTTTTGGTTTTTATTTTATTTGAGTTCCAACTTGTTTCCCTGAGGCAACTCTCAAGTATGCTTATCCCTGTATTTATAAACTGTAGGTTAGGGTTGCTTGCTAACCATATCCATTATCTATTTCCTTCTCATCAGTAATCTTAATTCCACCTTTTGAGTACAGGTTTGTATACTTAGTCCCATATACAAATTATAAAAACAATTTAAGGGTCTTTTACTCCAACTGACTTTATTTTACAGATGAGGAAACTGAGGCAACCACATAACTCCCCATGTTACACTACTTAGCAGAAAAGCTTGGATTAGCCCACTTCTTCCCCCACCCCCATTAAGTCCTAAACTGCTGAGCTCAGTTACCATGGGTGGATGAGAGATGAGTCAACGTGAATGAAAGACTACATGGAATTTTTTTAAGTACATGTTTTGAAACCATGCTTACTTGTAAATCCCTTTCACTTAGCAGCTGTGTTTTTTAACTGCCCTGAACATCAGCTTCCAAATCTGTAAAATGAGGGATAATAACACCTGCCTTCAGGGCTGATTGTTTCTCAACTCTTCCTGCCTTTCCTCTTAAAGTCGCCTTCTAGCGTTTAGCTGCTGACAAATAACCAGAACCAGCCTTTAAGTCTTTACTTTTCATTCCTTAACTCCTCATGCCCCAGGCCACCTGAGTTCTGCAGAACCTTACTGTTCCTTCTCCTGGAACTGTTTTCTTGAAAGTCTTAATGAGCAACTGATTTTTTTTCCCAGACATCTTTTCAAGCTTCAGCCCGTTATCCTTTCTACCAGTGTCAGCACCCCAGACCTCCTCTGCTTTTCATTCTTCTTCCTCTGCTGCTTTTCACCAGCCTCCATCTCCTTCACAGATTCTCCTTTCCTCGCCACCTCAAATCACCTCTTTTCTCAGGGAACTGTTGCTGCCTTTTTTTCTTTTCTTTCATATACTGTGCTCCTTCCCTAGGCAGTTCTAGCACTCCCATAGTATTATTTATGCACGTGTCTTTGTATGATCACCAGTTCTTCATCTCATTCTGACACCTCTTCTGAGTGCTAGCTGCCTGCCTCATTTCCCCATGCCATCTAGTCCACTGATAATTTCAAACAAAGTGTATTTGAAACCGAGCTCAGTTCTTCTTCCCCAGCCTCAATAGACTTTCTCTCTTGTGTTCTTCATGTTTATACTTGCTAAAATGTATATGGAAAGACAAAGGACTCAGATTATCCAAAGCAATCTCAAAACAGAAAAAGTTGGTAGAGTTATACTACCTAATTTCATGATTTACTATAAAGATAAAACAGTAAGACAGTGTGTGTCTGGCATAAAAATTAACGAATAGATCGGTGGAACAGAACAGAGAGCCCAGAAATAGACCCATGCTTTATACTCATGTAATTTTTAACAAAGGTGCCAAAGCAATCCATAGAAGAAGAGTCTTTTGTGCACATAGTGCTGAATTATAAGGTATCCATATGGAAAAGCAAAATGAACCTTAGCCCCTGCCTTCTACCATAAAGAAGTTATTTTGACATAGAGCATATATTTAGAAGTAAAAACTAAAATTATACAGATTTTAGTGGAAAAAATTAGAGAATATCTTTTATAACCACTTGGGAGTAGGTGAGGATTTCTTAGAAAGGTCACAAAGAATAAATACCATTCAAAAACGATAAATTAGACTTCATCAAAATTTAAAAACTTCATCAAAAACGCAATTAAGAAAACGTACAGGCAGCAGGCAAGGAAAAAAAAATATTTGCAAAACATACCTGACAAAGGACTTTTATCCAGGATATGTAAAAAAAATTCCTATAACTCATCCACAAAAAGATACCTAACCCAATTTTTCTAAATAGGCAAAATATTTGAAGATAATTCACAAATGAAGATGCACAAATGACCAAAAAGAACATGAGTCAACATCATTAGTCACCATAGAAGTGCAAATTAAAATCTTAATGAGATGCTACTATGTATCCACTGGAATGGCCAAAATTTGAAAGAGTGACAACACCACATGTTGGCAGGGCTGTGGAGCAACCGACCTCTCCAGAAATATTCTTGGCAATAAAAATTGGGGTGACCACTTTGGAAAACTGGCACTTTTTTCTAAAATTAAACATCCACCGGGGCACCTGGTGGCGCAGTCAGTTAAGCATCCAACTTCAGCTCAGGTCATGATCTCACGGTTTGTGAGTTTGAGCCCCACATCGGGCTCTGTGCTGCCAGCTCAGAGCCCGGGGCCTGCTTCGGATTCTGTGTCTCCCCCTCTCTCTGCCCCTCCCCTGCTGTCTCACGCTCGCGCGCTCTCTCTCTCTCTCTCTCTCTCAAAAATAAATAAAAACATTTATTATTTATTAAATAAATAATAAAATTTGTTTAATTAAACATCTACCTACTCTGTGGCCCAACAATTCCATTCTGAGGTATTATTCAAAAGAAATTAAAACATAGGTCACAAAAAGACCAGGACAATGTTTAATTTATATAATAGCTGAAAACTGGAAAGAGTCCAGGTCTGTGAATAGGAGAATGGGTAAACAAACTTTGATATATTTATGTCATGGAATACTATTCAACCATATGAAAGCAATAGATTACTGGTTAATGTAAAAAAAAGTATGCTAACTAAAAAATACCTTACACAAAGAAGTACATATGGTAGCTCCATGTGAAATTGCAGAACAGGCAAAACTCGTCTTCATTGGGGAAAAAAAAAAATGTCATAATAGTGGTTGCCTTGAGGGTGATGGGGTGGGGATAGACTGGTGTAAGGAATTTGTGAGACTTCGGGGCTAAACAAGGAAAAAGATCTCATTGGGCAGGGTTGCATCAGAAAGGAAGTCCCTCATAACATGAGACTGTCTTGAGGTTTGGGGCCTAAAGACCACCAACCAGAAGGAGAGGAGGGCAAAGGAGCTCCTGAGGTGGCGGAGACCATAGAGTGTCTCTGGGGATTCCTTGTCCAGGGATGCAGGTCCCTGGTGCACCAGGGAATCTCTGGGTCAGAGAATTCTGAAGGGAAGTCTTAGAGTCTTAGAATCATTAGACTCTATCTTACCAAGGCTAGCCGATATTGGGTGTAGTTACTTGGCATATGCAAAACAGGCAAGCTACAAGTGGCTAAGAATCTGCTTGTTTGGACTATTCTTTAAATAATCAAGTGTATAAAAATTTCAGTTTGGTGCCAGTAGACTTTTGAGCTGATGGGTCTCAGCCTACAGTGAAGAAATAAACAACCCAAAAGCCAATACATAGAAGCCATCTTCAGTTAATATATAAAACATCTGAGAAGGTACAAGAGGAAGTATTTTGGCGTGATGATAATGTTCTCATCTTGATAAGGTTTAGACTATACAGGCGAATACATTTGTCAGAACTCAGTGAATATACATCTAAGGTTTGTGCATTTCATTGTGCATTCATGTTTTTTAAATTGTTACTAACTGTTGAACCCTAGTCAGTGACCTCCATGCCAGAGTATTTAAGGGGAGACATACTGCTGCGTTTCAGTTAACACTGAAAGGCCAAAAATGGAACCGATTATTAAACAGATAGAAGGATGGGTAGTTCGATGGATGCATGATAAAGCAGGTGCAGTAAATTTTCATGGTAGAATCTAGGTTGGGGGTATATTATACAACTTACACTTTGTTTTATGTTTGAAAATTTTTCATAATGAAATGTAAAAGACGACTGTGTTAGAGAGAGACTGAGGGACCAGTTAGGAAACTGTCATGGCATTAAAAAGATACAGAGAGCTTTATTTATTTATTTATTTTGACAACCAGAAGCTATAATTTTATAGAACTCCATCCTATATTTGATCATTTGACTAAAGATCTGTGGTGTTTGATCTGTGACAGGGAAAGCCCTTCTGCCAGCGTGGACACGTGTACATTTCTCTCATCGTTCGTGTGCTCCAGTAGGACCTTGCTAATTGATGGCCGGGTAGAACTCAAAAGAGGCCTGCAGAGACAGGAGCGGCATCTTTTCCTGTTCAATGATCTGTTTGTTGTGGCCAAAATCAAGTAAGTACACCGTGAGCTCTCTCCCAGTTACCCTTATACAATTGCATTCCCACTAACAGGGTAGCCTTTCTGTCCAGTGCTTACTGTAAAGAATGTCTGGCTTCTGTTACCAGAGCTAATATTTGAAGTAACTTTTATGGTTTTTTTTTGTTTTATTTTTGCAAAGAAAAAGTTTCGGTTGTTTATTCATTCAACAAGTGTTCATTTTAGGCCCCACTCAGTGCCATGTTCTGAACACATACAGGGAATACGGTGAAGAATGGGACAGGTACGGTCCCTGTGTTTTTGGCGCTTTTGTTCCAACATGTGGAGGAGTTGCAGATTGTGGTTAGTGCTGTGAAGAAAATAGGGTGCTGGGTGAGGTAAAATACAGGATATATGTTGGTAGGTACAGTCGGGGGAAAAATCATCTAGGGCTGAAAAGCAACCAGCCATTCAGGCGGTAGGAGGAGGAGCACTCTGGGAGACGCAAGAGCAGGTGGTGGGAAGAGCTTGGCCCCTTGTCAGAGCTAAAGGAAAGCTGAGCATAATGGGCAGGAGACTGTGAACTGAGATTGGAGAAATCGATGAGGACCAGGTTATCGGGACCCTCTTGGGCTGTATTAATGATCTACTCCCATGTAACAAGTCACCCAAAACCAGTTTATACCTGCACACATCTCGGACTCAGGAAGACTCACGTCATCCGTAGCACTCTCCTACTGAGGAGGGGCTTGGCTGGTGGTTCTGGCTCAAAGTCCCCTTGAGGTCGCAGTCAAGCTGTTGACCAGGTTAGAATCATCTGACATCCTGATGGCAGCTGGCGAATCCACTTCCCCGCTCGCTCGTGTGGACGCTGGCAGGCCTCAGTTCCTCCCTGGCTGTTGGCCAGACTCTGCAGGTTCTGGCCACGTGGGTGTCTCCACAGGGCTGCTCGTAACACGGTATCGCTTCCTTCAAAGGAGGGCGGGACACAGTGTAAGCACGTGAGAGAACACCCAAACTAGAAGCCACAGTCTTTCATAACCCGATCCTGGAAGTGGTGTGCTGCCATTTCTGACGTGCTGTTGGCCACACAGACCCACGGGAGTGCAGCATGGGAGATACCCGTGCGACGGTGTGGATGCCAGGAAGCCAGGATCACTGGCGGCCTCTCGGAGGCCAGCCGCAACAGAGGCTGTGATAAGGAGTTTGGGTTTATTCTAAGGGATTTCACTTAGAGGAGTTCATATTTTTAAGCTACTGTTTCTGAAAGGGAACCTGGGTGGCTCAGTCAGTTAAGCACCCGACTCTCGGTTTAGCTCAGGTCATGATTTGTGAGTTGGAGCCCCGTGTCGGGCTCCACACTGGCAGTGTGGAGCCTGCTCGGGATGTATTCTCTCTCTCTCTCTCTGTCTCTCCCCCTCTTTCCCTCCCTCCTTCTCTCCCTCTCTCTCTCAAAATAAATAAACTTAATTTAAAAAAAAAAAAAAAGGGGGGCCCTGGGTGGCTCGGTCGGTTAAGCGTCCGACTTCGGCTCAGGTCATGATCTCGCGGTCCGTGAGTTCGAGCCCCGCATCGGGCTCTGTGCTGACAGCTCAGAGCCTGGAGCCTGTTTCAGATTCTGTGTGTGTCTCTCTCTCACCCTCCCCCGTTCATGCTCTGTCTCTCTCTGTCTCAAAAATAAATAAACGTTAAAAAAAAAAAAATTAAAAAAAAAAAATAAAAAGATCTTGTTTCTGGCTGTGATAGGTAACGGGTTAGAGGGTAGGCCTGAGAAGAGAAGCAAGCAGACTGGACAGGAGGTTATAGTAGTCCTGATGAAACGTAGTGAGGGTTTATGTGGGGAAGTGGCACTTAAATGAAGGATACACACATACTTGGAATGTATGTCACAGGTAGCTGGAAGAATTGACTTTCTGCTCAATACTAAGTGCCCCTGCGACCTGGTGGTTGCTCCTTGCTCCATCCTCCATTCTCGTTGTTTACCGAACCTAATAAAAGATCAGAGTGTTTCAGTAAATCCAGTAACATTAACAAGATTTTAGTCACCAGAGAACAGTAAATAGTTTTTTCTACTATTGTCACTCGTACACCTAAGTTAACGCCATGTCGTAAAGAAGACATGGACAAGGCTCAATACTAATTTTGCAAACCAGTGTATTTAGTCTGAGTGGTGCTAACAACAATAGAGACCTCACATTTATTTGGATCTTATTGTATAATAGGGATTTTTCTAGAGACTTTAACCTGTATAACTGTTCTGTCAGGCAGATGCTATTTTTTTCTTTTTGAAGAAGAAATTGATACTCAGAGAAGTTAAGTGACTTCAGCAACATCACAGTTAGTAATTAGTTGAGCCCACATTTGAACCTAGGTCTGTGCTTTTTTTTTTTTTTTTTTTTTTTAAGTAGGCTCCACATCCGGCATGGAACCTAATGCACGGCTCACACCCACAAACCTGAGATCGAGACCCGAGTTTCGAGTCAGACACTTAACCGACTGAGCCACCCAGATGCCCCCAGAGTCTGCTTTTAACCAGTGTGTGTTCTGCTGTCTCGCTAGAATGCTTAGTGAACCATTGATATTTTCTTTTGAAAGTTCGAGGCAAGGATAAAGATAAGAAAACTGTTCCGGAATGTGCTTCAGAATGTATTTTTTCATTATTATGGGAAGAACACTTAACAGGAAATCCTCTTAACAAATGTTTAAGTGTCCAAGACAGTATTGTTAACTAATAGGCACAGTGTTGTATAGCAGATCTCTAGAATGTATTCATCTTGCATAATTGAAACTTTATACTTGTTAATTAGCAAAACTCTTCATTTTCTCTCTCCCCTCAGCCCTTGGCAACCAACATTCCACTCTGATTCTATGGGTTTGACTATTTTAGATACCTCATGTAAGTGGCATCACACATTATTTGTACTTCTGTGACTGGTTTATTTCATTAGCACAATGTCCACTAGGTTAATGCACATTGTTGCATATTGCAGGATTTCCTTCTTTTTAAAGTCTGCTGAATAATATTCCATTGTACGTATATACCACATTTTCTTTATCCATTCATTTACCAGTGGACATTTAGGCTCTTTCCACACCTTGGCTATTGTAAATAGTGCGGCACTGAACATGAGTGTTAATATTTCTTCAACATCCTTATTTCACTTCTTTGATAAATACCTAGAAGTGGGATTTCTGGATCTGCTTTTCTTTTTTTTGAGGAACCTCCATACTGTTTTCCATAGTGGCCGCACTATTTCACATTCCCACCAACAATGCACAAGGGTTGGAGTGTCTCCATGTCCTTACCGACACTTGTCTTTTTGTCATTTTCGTTTGTTTTGTTTTTTTTGGTTTCTTTTTTTTAAATAAAAGCCCTCCTGGGGCGCCTGGGTGGCGCAGTCGGTTAAGCGTCCGACTTCAGCCAGGTCACGATCTCGCGGTCCGTGAGTTCGAGCCCCGCGTCGGGCTCTGGGCTGATGGCTCGGAGCCTGGAGCCTGTTTCCAGTTCTGTGTCTCCCTCTCTCTCTGCCCCTCCCCCGTTCATGCTCTGTCTCTCTCTGTCCCAAAAAAATAAATTAAAAAACGTTGAAAAAAAAAAATTTAAAAAAAAAAAAAAAAAGCCCTCCTGACCAGCAATAGCTCAGGTCTTAACAAAATTAGTAAGGTTGAAATCTTACCACATATTTTTTATGATGACAGAGGAATGAAACTCAAAATCAGCAAAGATTAAAACATATTTTGAATACAAGTAATGCCTACAGATGTCGTTTTGGAAGTGGATTTGTTGTTATAGATAGCAATATAACAATATAGAGAAAGGAAAGTCTGTCCATGGAAGCCTCTGTATTAGGTCCATTCGAAGCTATGTGCTGTCAAATGAGGAACAAATCATTTTTTTAATGTACATTAGTTGCCGTTTCATTACATAAAATGTATTGGATGGGTTCTGTATGCTAGATACTCTAACAGGGTCACAAAGATCTTATTACATTTTCCTAACAATCCTGCAAGATAAGAGTTGTTTTAGGTCATGAATACTGAGACTCAGGGGTTTGTCCCAAAGTCATGTAACAGGAGTTGTGGTGGACTGGGATTTTAATCTAGGCCTTATTTCCAGGGGGTGGCCCTTTGTATTGCATTATGTGCATGGTTTTGTGCTCAGCCTGCAGAGAGATAAGCAGACAACAAAAACCTATTACAGTAATCCATCTCCTATACTTTACGATCTTAGAGACTATTTACTTATAGCATGTATTCAGTTCTTGTGAAGGAAAGTATTTTCCTTCACCTTTTTTGGATGTTTTTTCCTCAACAATTATGTGATAATATTTAGAGTAGAAGACTTGTTTTCTTACCTGTCACTTACTGTTCTGGTTATTGCTAATGTAGACATTATGTGGTTTTATGTAACCTATATAGTGTTTTGCTGAAAAAATTTTTATATAGTTTCTTTACCACTAGAAAATTGCTGTTTTAAATATACTGCCAAATCTGTGCCCATCATCTACTTGTATAGCTGACTTTTTATTTTGATTGTCCCTTTCTCGCATAAGATATACACCATGTTTTTTCACCTACTGCTTTTGGGATACCTGTCTGTGTCTACCTAAATGTTTTTATTAAGTGACAAAATCTAGTAACAGTTGATTTAATTCTGTTTTTATTTAAGAGAGTCAATTCATGAAAGATTATTTTAAGTACTTTCTACATTTATTGAGGATATTAAAAAGTGTGAGTGATCAAAGTTAATTTGGGGCGAGGGGCATGAGCCCAAGACCCTTGCCATAGAGAGGACATAAGGATTTGAGAAGATAATCATGGTTTGTGAATACTGCCACCTTGCAGAAATTCTGACCACAATTTATCATTATATGGTCATTCTTGTAGATAACATTTGATATAGTCACAGATCCTTCTTAATAAGAACTTAATACTTTTTCCTGAAATAAACGGCAACCAAGAAGAACCAGCCCCTATAATACCAGATCTCTGCCACTTTTTACCCTGTGACAGAAGATGGGGTTATACCCTCAATCAATTCATTTGTTGAAATGATAGGAGTTACTTAGTGCTTAGTAAACAAATTCACTACCTCAAGTTCAATACTACTTCAGCTCATCTTCAGGCTCCATTTGGGAACTGCTTTCAGCCCTTAGGTTGATGCTGTAGAAATAAGTTCAGGTGGGGTAACTAGTTGACCAGCTGTTCCGTATTTATTTATATTTATTTAGTGAAACTAAGTGATTTTAGTGAATGCAATAATACAAATGGTTTTTAATTTTTGTACTTTTATTGGCTAAGGTATTTTATTCACTTTATGCTGAATGTTGACAATGTTTACCTAAAATTACCTTGAGTTTGTGGTCGTTCTTTTCCATACTCAATTAGAACAAGTATTAAAACTGAATGGGACCTCAGGGACTACTTTCATATTCCTTCAAAAGCTAAATAAAAAGCTATTTTTCTGATAGAATTACGGCTTTCCATCTTTTAAGGCAGTGTTTAAAAACTTTAAAGTATTTAGAAGGAAGTTAATATTGCATTAATAACTATAGAGCAGCCATTTGGAATTTACTAAAAGGAAGTGACTAGGTACTTTGTACCTTCCTAAGCCATAGCTTTTCTCATATTAATTTCCTATATAAATAGGGAAATAATGATGTGTTCTATTTAGGTCACAAAGATGATGAGAAAAAAAAAGTTCTGATCATGTATTCATTATCAGTAGAATTATCATCAGATTCTTGTGGAATATACCATGTTCTCTACCCCAAAACGTATTTAGTAAAACATCTCCATCTTAGACTGGAGAGCCATCTCCCTAGAATCCTGTGTATTTCAGCAGTTTACTGGCATTCCTTCTAGTACAAAGACTGGAGCATAGAAAAACAAGGACATACATCTCTCATCTTAATAAATTTGTAGTAAGGGACTACACTGTGGAAATAAAGAATTGCTTTTTGGGTTGTTACTTTGTAAATTTTATTAGAATAGTCCAATACTATTGGAAATTGAGAGTGAAAATTTTGAAGAAACACACTATGACCCCAGAACTATCCATCTTAATATAAAAATTTTATTTAACACAGGTTTTAAATATTTTGAAACTACTCCATTTATCTTTGCAGACATGAGTGGGTATGAGATTCCTCTCCACCTCTGTAGTGAAAGTCCCATCAGAAAACCATGGAGGTACAGAGAGATAAAAAACAGGCTGAAGATAGAGCAGCTGAAGGGAACTTCATGGTAAACTACTTGCATCCAGATGCTTTATAAGACTGACAACATCCAGGGCTTTTTATAAATACATAGTTAAGAGCATTAAATTAGCTAGGAAGTTAACACTGCTCAAGTTCAGATTCTAGCTATGCTAGTTAAGCTGTGTGACTTTTGGCAAGTTACTTAGCTAAATCTCTCCATAACTCCTTTTCCTTATCTGTAAACTGTTTGAGGATTAAACTAATAATATGTGTAAAGTGTTTACCACAATGACTGGATGGCAAATGGGAAATTCTCAGTAAATAGTAGCTAGTAGAATGGAAGTGATTGTTTACACTTTTAGGCAACTTCTTATTTTTTGTGTCAGAAGGTAGGTAATCTTGGCACTTTATTGATTTAGGGAAAAAAATCATCGCAATGACTTTTCTTCAGGGCTGTAAATGTGAACAGCTCCCACCTGGTATCTGAAGTATCTGATATAGAGAGAGACCTGCATTAGAAAACACAAACTGTGTGACAAGAGATACGGAAACATACCTTTCTTTGAAAAACATGTGTACTTTCAGTTTTAGATTATCTAAATAGTCGCTCTCAAAAAATAATATTTTTAAAAAAGGAAATAAAATTTTATCTTCGGTGTCTGTTTGATTTTTAAAAATCCAAAGTTTTGGGGACTGCCTGGGTGGCTCGGTTGCTTAAGCGTCCGACTTCGGCTCAGGTCATGATCTCACGGTTCGTGAGTTCAAGCCCTGCGTCGGGCTCCGTGCTGACAGCTCAGAGCCTGGAGCCTGCTTTGGATTCTGTGTCTTCCTCTCTGTCTCTGCCCCGCCCCCGCTCGCACTCTGTCTCTCAAAAATAAATAATTGTTAAAAAAAATTTTTTTAATCCAAAGATTTGTAGCAACGAGATGAAAAAAATATTGAAATGAAATATAGAAAAACGCTATTATGGCACAAGGTGCTTTTCTGTTACACTTACAGTGAGTGTGCCCCACAGGAAGTATAAATGAAGCTTTGAATCTAGGTTATCCTTCATGCGTAGTTCCTGCAAGATCCTTTTTCATTTCATAAATCCGACTGAAGAGTTTTGGCTTTAAATATTCCATGGAGGAGTTTTAGGAATACTGCCATATGAAGTGTCTTTGATTTCATGTCAGTTTTTTTCTGTTTCCACAAATGGCTCTGAGTGATAGGAAGTGTCCAAGTTTCCCTAAGCATTCTCTTTATCTTTCCCAGTGCCTTCTAACTAAGTCTCAGGTCCATTATGAGCATGAAATCTGTGAATTTAGGTCAAGAGATAACGGTGGTTTCAATATTAGGTTCTAAGGAAGATTAGGTAGAAATTGTCAAAAAGCGATTTCAGTGCTAACTTAAAGTAGATTACCTTCTGGGTCCTTGGAGATAAATATTAATTGTGTTAACTCCACTTAAGTGTAGTACTTCCTGCCTTTTTTTTTTTTTCCAGTTTAGTTAAGGGTCTGTTTTTAGCTAGAGTTTTTCAATTTTAGCCAGAATACAAGGGGAAATGATATGAACAAACTTTTAAGAAAGGAAATTTAGGGGCACCTGAGTGGTTCAGTTGGTTGAGTATCCAACTCTTGACTTCAGCTCCGTCCTTGATCCCAGGGTCATGGAATTGAGCCCCATGTTGGGCTCTGCACTGTGCATGGGGCTTGCTTGCAATTCTCTCTCTGTCTCCCTTGCTGCCTCTCTCCCCTGCTCATTCTCTTGCTCTCTAAAAGAAAAAAAAATTTTTTAATTTTTTAATGTTTATTCTTTTTTGAGAGACAGAGAGCTTGAGTGAGAGAGGGTTAGATAGAGAGAGGGAGACAGAATCTAAAGTAGGTTCTAGGCTCTGAGTGGTCAGCACAGAGCCCAACACTGGACTTGAACTCCAGAACCACAATATCATGACCTGAGCTGAAGTCAGACACCTAACTGACTGAGCCACCCAGGCATCCCAGAAAAAACTTGTAACCATTCAGTTGGAAATATGCTGAAAAGTCCTCTAATTCCAGATTATAATTTTTATGTGCATCTCTCTCTCTTAAGGTGAAAATTTTATAAATATTTTAATAAGTAATGTGTATTTTAACCTTTTGTTCATCCACTCAAATCTTTTTGGAAGTAAGGAAGTTATAATCAGTGCATTAATTTTTTAGTACAGCAGTAAATTTAAAATTAGATTTTTGATCCAAATGTAATGCTCAACTTAGAAAAAAAATATAGTTTATGGCCGTTTGCTGCCCATAAATGCAGGCATAAGGACTAATACAACACATGTTTCCAGAGCCTTTGGGGTCCCAGGTAACCAGCCATCTTACAGTCTCCTGCTGTAGGCACTGAAGTCACAAACAGTGAATAAGACACTCTTTGCCTATGATTAGTGGAAACTGTCCTCTTGTCACAAGTACAAGAGCTCTCATAAAATTTAGGAAACAAAACAACAAGAAGTCCTGTGTGGTTTTTATCTTTCTAGATATAACAACAACTTTAAGATAAAAAATAAAATTAAATTAAGTGACATGTGGACAGCAAGCTGTGTGGACGAAGTGGGAGAAGGCAACACCAATGCCCTGAAATCGTTTGTCTTGGGCTGGCCCACGGTGAACTTCGTGGCCACTTTCAGGTAAGAACCATAGCGTCTCCTGTATTTACATGTTAAATGCAGTCAACTAGGTAATTTCTAGGATGAAAAAGAAAAAGTTAATTCAATTTTGTTCTATTGATTTTTCAAAGGGAAATATTTTATTCTGATTTATTCTGAAGTCATCTTTTGACATGCCCCCAATAAAGACACTCGTATGCCTTGTGTTTCTCCCCAAGAGCTTCTTATTAAAAATATGTGGAGAGTAATGGTAAATAGTGAGAACACTGGAGTCCTCTATCTTGGTTTGACCAGTGATTTTTAGAGGGGCTCTGCTGAAAGACCTCGGGGCTGGGGGAGAGGAATAGAGGCTCACGCAGAGACCACACTCTCCAACCTCCCCTTTGCTCATGTTCAGGTATTGTTTTACATAGTGAGCTTTTGACTTGATCTTTTCAACCCACTGAAATAGACTTTTACTGAAAAATTGTATAGAATCGTCCAGTTAAGCTTGAATAACTTTTATACTCCCAGATTTTCTAACAAAATAGTTTTTAATGATAGAAATAAAATTAATGTTGTGAAATAATGGGCGTACCTGAACTGTACAATCAGGTTCTGATTTGGCATAGAGATGTGACAATCAAAAATGAATTCATGACCCAAGAAGTAAAAGTTAGTTTCCTAAGACTCACCCTGTGACTGGGATGGGGATGGAGAATGTATAAATAGAGAATCTTTGTACTCTTAACCCTAACGTGCCACATTGGCACTTCTCAGGTCCAGGTGAGCATACCATACCTCACACCAGTGATTTCGAACAGCTGCACCCTCACGCCCGGTATTTGTTTTACACTTAAAGAATTGGGCTCATCACATGCACACGTTTTTCTCTTGGTCTCTTCTCTCCCCTCTACCACCAGACATGTCAGGTATCATCCTAAAGCCAGATAACTCAAAATTTCCAAGCTGTTAATCTTCTAATAAAAAACAGGCATGTCATTAAGTTCTATTATGCATTATTGGCCTACCACAAGATTTTAAGAACTTACTTGGAAGAAACGTGTGTATATCATTGTCTGCATATCTTCTTTTCCATGACAGATTTCTCTAGATAGTATCATTTTCCGTTGCCTAATCTCCTTAGAGTTACAGGTGAAAGGAAGGGATTTCTAGAGAGGGACAAGACTATATGAGGTGTTTAATTAAGAGGTTTTTATGAAACTTGTTATAAGAAGAAGCACAGATGTATAAACAAGTTTTACGTATGTTGTATTCTTCAAAAAGTATAGTACCTTACCCAGAAAGATTAAGGTTAACATGACTAATGATGTCATGTGCCCCTCGATAGAATGTGATGAGAAGAGCAGGTCACCGTTGTATTATCCTCGTCAAAACCCATAGTCCCAGTCCAAGCATGAGATGAACATCAAACAAGCCCAGATTGAAGGATATTCTGTAGGTTAAGCTGACCAGCACTCCTCCAGATTATCACAGCAAAAAACAAAAACAAACCAAAAAAAAACAAAGCAGGAAAAGACCTAGAAACTGTCATAGACCAGTCACTAAGGAGATGTGATAACTAAATGCAATGTGTTATCCTGGTTTGGGTCCCAGAACAGAAAAAGGACATTAATGGAAAAACTGGTAAAATCTGAATAGTCAAGAACTTAGTTAATAGTAACGTACCAGTAATGGTTTCTTAGTTTGACAAGTGTGCCATGATAATATAAGAGGATAACTTTAGGAAACTGAAACTGGTGAGAGGTATACAAGGACCCTCTGTACTATCGTAGCAACTTTTCTGAAAGTCTAAACTTATTTTAAGTTTAAAATAGTATTTAAAATTTTAAAAAGTTGTGTTGACGAGTTCTGTCCCTGATACAGCAGACAGAGTGAGGTCTTAATAGACTGACCACCATACAGATAACAACTCTAAACTCTCAATAAAATACAGACAACAACCACCTAAAGGGTCTGGAAAGTGAACAAAAGTTGGCAGATTTTGGAGAGGAATTGAAACTTGGAAGGAGGCACCAGCATTGGGTGAGTTTCCTATGTTTAAGGCATTGGCCTAAGGGCAGGCTACAGTCCTGTCATGGTGCAGGGCAACTAAACTGACAGAAACCCCCAGTCTTTCTGGCTGAACAACCAGAATAAGAGCCTGAGTCAGCCACAGCCACAAGATCGTGAGGGAAGGAGTCTCAAAAAGGGTGGTATCAGAGAAGGGAAGGCTCAGATTTTGCAGACAGACTCTACCCAAGTCTCTGACTGATTGCTGAACCAACATGCATGGAAGAGACTCAAAACAGCTTGAATCTGAGGATCAAAGAATGGAACCAAGGTTCTGTTCACCACAAGTAAGATAGAATTTGCAGCTTCAGTGTAATCATGTTAGTTACCTGTTAATAACAAAAACACCAATACTCTTTTGCAAATATAACAGCACTCAGAGTCTCTAAAACAAAATATTCATAATGTCTAGAATACAGTATAAAATTTCTTGACATACAAAGAATCAGAAAAGGGAAAAGATAACCAATAGAGGCCAATCCTGAGATGATCCATATGTTGGAATTACCCAAAAAGAACTTTAAAGCAACCTTTATATTGTGCTCTCTAGGTAAAAGGAAAAAAGCCAAGTGAAATGAATGAAAAGATTTCTCAACAGCAAAAGAGAAAATATAAAAAAGAGCCAAATTAAAATTTTAGAACTGAAAACCGCAATATCTTAAATTAATAGTTACAGAATAGAAATGAAAGGGGAAAGAGTCAGTGAATTTGAGGATACATTGATACAAATTGTCCAATGTGCAGAACAGAGAAAACAAAGACATTTTTTAATGAAAAATGCACCAGAAACTTGTTAGAAAATACCAGAAGATATAATACACATGTAATTGGAACTCCGGAAAAGGAGAGAAGGGAAATGGGACCGAACAAATAGTTGAAGAAATAATGGTTTGGAAACATTCCAAATTTTGTGAAAGATACAAATGTACAGAATCATTGAACCCCAAACAGGAATATGAAGGGAATTTCACTTAGTTATGTTATATAGACAAACTGCTATAAACCAAAGATGAGAGGAAATCTTAATAGCAGCCAGAGAAAAACAGCACATTACATTTAGGGGAGCAGTGATTTGCACCACTGTGGTTTTTTCATCAGAAACTTGGGCAATTTCAGAAGACAGTGGAATGGAAATGGAAAACTCTCAAACTAGAATACTATGTCCAGCAAAAATATCCTTCAGAAATGAAGGTAAAATAGAGATTTTTTTTAACTCTAAAAATTTATTCCAGCAGAACTTTGTTCCAAAAAAAAAAAAAAAAAAATGCTGACAGAAGTTTTTCAGCCCGAAGTGAAATGATATTGGAGGGAAGCTTGGATCTTTAGGAAGGGTTGAAGAATGCCAGAAATGGTATATATCAAATAAATATTAAGAAAAATCTAGGTCATGATCAGTTTAAAATACCATCAGGCTAGCAGCTCAAGAAGCAGTCTCTCCTAGCCAGTCACTATAATGTCTGTAAAGAAACCAAAAGGTAAAGACTGTTGGTTTTGAAATCTAGGACTGACAACTGCCAGAATCAGTGAGGAATTCCCAGTTGTGTCAAGTTAGGGGAAGAGCCAACACTGAACTTTTCATGCTTTACCTTAGGAGACAGAGTACATCATCACATCTCAAAAAAGACCAGAAGGAATTTCATATCTCTTGTACCCTGATCCTCAAACCTAGGATCTATATCCACCAGAAAAACAGGTACCGTGCCTTGATATTACAGATAACTACACAGTAATGAGAACATTATTCAAAAGACACAGGAAGTACTTAAATCTGACATGGATCTATCTGTCAGAAGAATCAGAGGAAGAATATTTTAACTTAAGCACCTAGTATGGATCTCAGTCTACAAACTCAGGTAGTCAAGAAAAGCCTGTTTATTTATAGATCAAATTAAAACTCACCCTGAGCCTCCATTTGCCAGACTGTTAGGAAATCAAATTTTCTTCTTTACTGGAACCCTGTTTTCTTAGAGTAGAACCAGAATGCAGGAGGTTTCTGTGATGTCTTCCAAACAGATGAAAGGTTTTGACCTTTGGTCTGTTGTGGTCACTGCTGACATTATCTTTTTCTGTGCCCAGAGTCGCCCTTTACATTCAGAGATGCTCTGACTCCTTGCCGCGTGTGGGATGCAGCTGTTTTCATGGATATAAAAACTTAGGAACAGGCCTCCCCAGTTACTGCCAGCAGTCATTTCCTGTGGGGTCTTTCTCTTTCCTGAGGCACCTCAACCAAATAACATCCGGGTCCCTGTGCACTCTCAAGGATAACAGAGTCTGTCCCCTCCCAAACTTGAGAGAATCTGTCCAGGCTGCCCTGCCATTTCTCCTTCTCTAAGATATAATTCTTTTCTCCTCTTCTTGCTCTTATCACATAAGCTTAGGTGTTTGTGAAACTCTGAGATAACTTTGTTCTTATTTCTGTAGAAGTGCCAGAGATTAAAAATCACTGAAGAAAGAGAAGGTCTGGATTCTTACACAGGCTAGGGGAAGGGGAAAACACAGGAATGCTATATAAATCAATCTCAGGGAGTTAACTTGCACACTTCATAAACTGTTCATTTTTGAAATAATTCATGCTGTATATTCAAACAATGGAACGCAATACAGCAGTGAGAATGAATGTTCTAAGAACAGTAATATACCTAAGTCTCATAAACATAATGTGGAAGGAAAGAAGCCAGACACAAAATAGTACATATTGTTTGGTTACATTTATAATAGAGAAAACAAAACTATCCAGTTCTGTTAGAAGTTAGCCGCACACAGAGTCTTCCCGAGGTTTCGTAATCTGAATTTCAATCACACAGGTGTGTTCACTTTGTAAAAAATTTTCAAGCTGTACACTTAAGCATTATATAGTTTTTTCTGTGCCTTTCACGTCAATAAAAAATTAAAAGTTAACAAAAAATACTAAGTGTTTTAAAGGGGCAGTTTTCTTTAACTGCTTTGAAAAAAGTTCACAGGTCTAAGGAAAACTCACCTGTTTTTCAACACGGTTTTTTGTAAATAAGTCTAAGATTTGACACAAATGAACGTAGAAAATGTTCTGTTTAAGAAAGGTGAATACATCAAAAGGTTGTAAAGAATTGTGGAAGATGGGAATTGTATGGTCAGTGGTAAAAGAGATGTCATACACTTTCTGATAACTGATCTTAGGAGGTTGCGGGTGGAGAAAATTGCTAAGCAACAGAGTTAGAAACAAATTACAAATATTTGTTAAGTGTATTTTTCTGGAACAGAAGAACTAGGGTTTCCAAGTTTGTTAAGAAGATTAGAAATATGACTTTACAAGATAGTGAGTAACAAGACCATATAGAAATAAACATTGAATTATTTCTTAGCTTAAGAATTAAGCTAAGCAGTAACCTCAGAAAAATTATTAATAATGATTTAGTTGTAAACTAATTGATTTTAGAAGATTATAGTAATTAAGGAGACGTTTTATGAGAACCAGTTTGCTAAATTATGCTGTTTACATGTATAAATACTTCTTTTCCTGACAGGAAACTGGTTTCTGGCCCAAGATATGTCCATCAATATGCCAAATTTCTCTTTAATTGAGCATACTTTATATTTGTGTACCAATTAAAGCTGCAAAAACACTCTGAGACAACTAGCCCCATTTTATAGATGTGGAAACAAGCTTAGAGATGAGAAGTGTTTTGCTCGTGATCAGATAGCTTGTGTATGTTTTTGACCAGCCAGGTGTTTGGATTCCAGATCATATTAGAGTTATACTTGCAAAAAAGCCATAAAGTGGAAAGTGGCCCTGTCTTGGATCTACTCAAGAGGTTTTAGTAAAAGTGAACTCGATCGTATAGTTTTTCCTGGTGGGGATTTTCCAGCTGAGGACTCCCCAGAACCAGCTCTGTCAGAGTTGTGGGAGTATGTGGCTGCCCCAGCGACAGGCCACTGATAGTTCGTCTGGAACAACAGTCTCAGATATGTTAGCATAAATGTGTTGTGTGTTTAATTTTTCTCTCCTATTTTCTTTGATTGCAGTTCTCCAGAACAAAAGGACAAATGGCTCTCTCTCCTTCAGAGGTATTGTTTCCATGTGCATATTTTTAATCTTTAACTTGTAGTTAAAAGAATTAAATTCTTCTCCACAGAGATATACCCCAAGCTATTCCCCTTTTTCTTAGTAGAAATTATTCATTTGTCCTCAAAATAAACTATTGTGTGAACTGTACACCAGCTACTACTTACTGTAAATAATGTTCTCTTCATTACATGTATTCCTTATTTCCTAGGAGGGAGAACTGAGGTCTGGTTAGATCATTCTAGACAGAAATTAGTCCATAATCTCTCGCATCTCCCGAGCCTACCATTTGGAGCTAACAGTTTCCTCAAAGCGTGTATTAAGTTTCCAAATATGGAGGGTTTTCTGAGCACCTCAGAACTCAATTAGGATCTCCACCTTTGAGCATACAGACGAAAAGTGGTCAACTTGAGGTTCATCTCTTATTTCTATAACCCTTCCCTCCCTTCTCCCCTCTCTGCCTTCCTAAGGGAAGATAGACACTCAACAAGAGAGCTAAATGAGAATTAAAAGGCCACTTAGTTTGGTGCAGTAAGGTATTATATATGTTACTGTACTTGTCAGTAAGATTCCGGGCCTCTCCAGAGAAGGTAGGAAAACTTGGAAGATAAAACACCACCCAGAGGTGCCTAAACCTGACTGTGCTCCTCAAACCTCAAGTGAAATAGATACCCCATTCGTTTTGTGCCTGTACCTAATGTCCTGAGAATTTTTTTAAATGATCTTTCAACCCATAATGCAATCAGATTCTGCCAAATCTTTCCATCTGTCTTTTAAAAAATAGCATATAAGTATACTGAAAATATTAGCAAAATAGATTGATTTTAAGCTAAGCCATTAGCGAAATCCATCTGACTCAGTGTTGTTTTGGGTTGTCGTTGCTTTTGATTAGGTACATCAATCTAGAGAAAGAGAAGGACTACCCGAAGACTATTCCCCTCAAAATCTTCGCCAAGGACGTTGGGAATTGTGCCTACGTAAGTGTTTCTAAGCCAGAAAATTAAATTCCAGCTCCCTGCATAAAGCAGAGCACTGTGGATAAAAACAGAGACAGGCAAGCAGATAGACAGGCTATGTTTGTGCTATGGAAGGTAGACGTTTAGAAGTACCGTTGTGGGGAAAATGCATTTTTCTGGGTATATGTATGTCTTTGTATATGTGAAAAGTAAACCCTAGAGAAAGAGAAGCCAGAGAAATTCCTATTCACAACAGTGTTTAACATTTACACTTGGAAAGAATATTGGTTGTCAGATGTCTCTTTCCTCCCTCTGGCATTAATGTTTCTCTGGATCCTTTCAGTAGCAGCTGCAGCAGCTTGTGGTAAAGCCATTTCCACAAGGATGTATTTCCTATTAGTATTAAGCAATTTTTTCTAACCTGTCACTTCTTAAGTGGAAGGTGGTTTGAGTTTTTCATTCTCTGAGTTTTTAGGGATTGAATCCATTGGCTTAATAAATGTATGAGCTGGGAGAGATGACATTTTTAAGGGATCAGCATGTTCCTACCCCACAGTTTTTATCATATTGGTCAAATAAAAATTAAGTCTACTTATCCCTCGTTATTATGTAGAATTTGATGACTAAAAATAGAGAATAAATGCCAAGATGTTATCAACAACGAATAAAATGGACACTTGTGGATATTTTTATGACACTGTGCATTGCCATACTTCACAACAACTCTACATCACACTGGAAAAGGATGTAGTACAAAATAGTTATGCTTTGGCCAAAGGCCAAAGTTATGCAAATGTTCTGACTTGAGTGCCAGATGTCACTGCTTGAGGGAAATACTCAAATTTTTATGGTGTGAAACACAGAGATCTACTATAGCAAAGTAGCAAAAAACAAACAAAAACCCACCTTCTGCCGGTCTTGATTTAATTGTTGTGGCAATTGGTTACATTTAGGATTTTCATGGAAAATCCCCTGCAATTTTTTTTTTTAACATTTTCAGTATATGGAAAGCATGTATTTGACAAAGGACCAGAGTCCCACTCTTTTTTGGAAGAAAAGACAGGAGATGTCAGGTTGGGTGCTCTGTGTTTATCAACGGTACCCTGGTTAACTCAACAATGATATGACACACTATCCTTTGCTCTCTGAAGTTGCTTCATGGCAAGAGTCTCCTCTCAGGGAGGCCCGGCTTCCAGAAAGAGTGATTGCCACCAAAATAGGCATGCGTGTATGGAAGACATTCTTTATCCTCGCCCTTTAGTTATACACAACCGGTCAGTGAATTCTGCTAACGTGGGGGGGAGAAAAATCCTCATTTTCATTTTTGTCTGGTTTTTTTATTTGTTTATTAGCCAGAGAGGACTATCTGCCGAAATTCATTTGTTTTGTCTGCCACAAAGGCATGCCAGGGAAAACACACATCTTACAATTACTGGGTTTTTTTTTTTATAATTACTGTTTTGAACATATGTCTAATATTAAGAAAAATCATTATCTTAGAAACCAGGTACATTGGGAGATAGTATTACAGGATAGATTGTTCACTTTACAAAAGACTTCATGAGAGAATTTCTTTAAAATTTAATTTAAGGATGGGTTTTTGGACTGAAAATTTTTAAAGGCAGATGCCGTTCATGAAATTATATCTCAGGTTAAAGCCCAGTTTGTAAAACATCTGTTCCACTCCGGTAGAAGACAGACACTGGGATTGGTGCTCAAAGCCCTGCCTGTTGGGTTCTCAGACACTTTTGCATAATCCTTGGAGTTACAAGGAGCACAATTTGAAATCAATTAGCAAACAACTTTAAGAGGCAGTTTGTCATGTTGAGTAATTGGCTCATAGAGAAAAAAAAATACTGTAATGGAAGGATAAGTGGTGAGTTGTCAGTGGATTTCACTTTAGCATTATTTTTATATCATTTTAATTTTTATGGGATTTTGTTTCCATTTATACTACTTATTTGTACCGTTTAAGCCCTATGGGGGACACAGCCCTCATTGCTGATTCATCTGATAATTATAACACATAAATCCTATGTGCATAGTAAATATTTCTTTTTTGCTAGCATAGCGTTGTCCTATATTTAAGTGTCTTGGAATTCTATGAACTCTATATAGATATCTCAAAATCTTGTTAATCCCTTTTCTGTTTGCTGCAAACTTTCTTTCTATTTTTAAGTAGTAACTTCTAAATGTAATTTAGCACAGAGCTATTCCGGATATCCTCTTCAGCAGCAGAGTTGATAACAGAATTGAGCTTTGTGAAATTTTCAGTTCTAGACCCACTGGTTTTAAGGCCTCTGCAGATTTCACCATTGGAAATCCCAGTAGCCACAGTGTTTGACATATAGAAGGTGCTTCAAAGAATAGTGGTTTTAAAAATTCTAAACTTGAAATGTCTTTGTGTAGCCAGTTTTTATTCTGATTTTACCTCCACTTTTTGCCACGTGGAGAAAATGACAGCGGGACCCACACCGTGTCAAACCCGCACTGCGGAGCCCACGCTCAGGACGCAGCGCGAAGTGGCGCAGCGCTCTCCCTTCTTCGTGACGGGTTGTGTGAGGGACGCGATGCGTCGACCAACCTGTCTAGGTCCTTTTTTGTGGCTGGGAGGGTAGTCCATCTACTGTCTCTCATATGTCGTTAATCTTTTTCTTTCTTGTTTAAGGCCTTCTGTTTGGTGAGCCCCGTATTCCTTATATTAAGAGAAATAGGTGTTTTATCAAAAGCCATAATATATAATGGAATGAAAGTAAATGAATATCAAGGGTTTGTTTTCTACTTAAGTCATGTGCTTTACGCCGTCAACACTTGAAATCGAGAGATGCCTTTGGGTAATCATTTCACAGTACTTATTTGTTCACCTGATTTAATGCCCTTTATTTATAACTATATTTCTCATTTCTTTTTTTTTTCTGCAGTCTAAAACTATAACAGTAAGGAATTCAGATACAGCAAATGAAGTTATCAACATGTCACTACCAATGCTAGGGATAACTGTAAGTTACTCTCCTACATACTCTTAGTGAAAAGCAAACTTTTTATTCTTTAGGTTCATATAAATATTGTCCCTTCATCATAAGACAGCTGATTACTGGTAATACCAAATTCATGTTTTGTCCCCCCCAAAATGGAGGAAATAAGGACAGGAAAGCCTTAATATTAGATGCTCCTCTTATACTGCCGTTGTAAAACTTACCTGAGCTGGAAAGCATAGTAAGATTAGACTGTACTGGTAGAATGATAATAATATGTTTTTATTGTATATGCTGTATACACATTCAGTTGGGGAGTTTTCTTGGTATAAGATTCTAATGAGTAAGTTCTAACCTCCTTCACATGTACGTGTCTCTCTACAACTGTTCTTCTCTTCTCTCCTTTCCTGGTTCTTCTCCTCTACCTCATTATTCTATTATCCCAAGATTCCATCAGTCTTAGGATGGTGAATTCTGAAGGATTTGCTCTGTAGTAGAATTTATACATGAAGAACACATAGCTAGAATCAATGTTCACTGACTGCAGATCCAGAAGATGAGTTGGCTGGTACCTCTAATGAATTGGTAAATTGAAAAACAAGCTTTGAGAGGGGCGTTAAGGAGGACACTTGTTGGGATGAGCACTGCATGTTGTAGTAAGGGGATGAAGCACTGACTTCTACTCCTGAAATCATTATTGCACTTTATGCTAACTAACTTGGATGTAAATTTAAATAAATAAATAAATAAATAAATAAATAAATAAATAAATAAATAAATAAATAAATAACTTTTAAAAACAACAACAAGCTTTGAATCAGATCCTGGATTTAAAGAGCTTTAGTGTGCATCCCGCATCTCCCTCCATTTTACTTTTAGCTTCTGCTTTTTTCTGTTTTGCGGGGCAAAGGTGAGTTTTTGAAATTTAATTAATGGAGAAGATTGGCGTGTTTGAGGATGAGGTAGGGAGAACACTGGAAAATCCTCGTCCTCTCCGCCCTGCCAGTGTGTAGACCGCATACCGTGGGCCTTGTGTTAACGGGAGTGACTTTCAGAGGGACGGACACTAGAGGAAGCACTTGAACAACACCACTTCTTGAGTAAGATTGTCTACGAACATGAAAGCGCGGTGTTACTGTGCTGCAACATGCCAAACGTCTTAGATGTGTCACAGTCTTCTAAGCTGCATTTCAGTTCACTTGGACACAGTGCTATCCTACGCCCCTAGGCACTCAGAGAAATCACAATTTAGGGTAAGAGATCTCATTTATTTTAGTCACATTTAATAATATACTTAAGATATGATTAGATTTAAGTGCACTGGGTAAAGCTGGCGCCTCTGCATTGATTTTTAAGCTCATGTGTTTATATCTTGGAATAGTTTAAGGGAAGGGAAAGGAGACTGATTAGTGACAGGATTCATTTTACTTATGCTTTTCCTTTGAGAAAAGTAATCCATGTCCTGAGACCAAAAATATTCCTATTCATTATAATTAGGAATGGAGGCTATTTGGTTATGCTCTTCTAATGGGTTATTGCATATTTTCAGATACTACAAAAAAAAATAAAGGATTTTTATCAGATTGCCTGCTGTCCCTATTTGCAATAAAATTTTTTAAGTTGAGAATGGGGAAGGAAGTGACAAATAGGGTAGAGGAGGGGGCCAGAAGTAATTCTCCACATCCAGGACCCTCTATTATAAGGTCAGAACGTTGATTTTTAATCCAAAGATAAAGGCAAGAATATTGAATATTGCCAGTCTCTTCTAGCTTCATTTAGAACATTGGTCCTTTATCCTGTCCTGGAGGATGCAGCAAAGTCTATTGAATTTGGTATTATTTCTTTCAAGTGAGATTTTTAGTATTGCTGGGCTATAATTCTGCCTGTGAACAATTTCATTGTGTTCTATGACTGGGCCTATTCTCTAGAATTCTTGTCCTTTCTGTATCCAGGACTGGACTTGCCCAAAATAAAACCAGTGTAGACTGTGCCAGCCACCTATCTCCTCAAAGCCTCTTGGTCATTCTTCTTCTGCTCAGAAACTGCTGAGCTAATACAGTCAGCCCTTGAGATTTCACTTTTTCATCACAGACAGCATTGTTGTGGCTTTCTGGATAACGAGGATGTCTTTGCAGGGGCATGTTGGAGATTAAGTCCAGTATTTTCTGAGAAGTCCAGAGGCATGGCAGAAGTCAGGACTAATGAAGAGATCAGCCTTTTAGAAAACTAGGACATTTCTTTCTGCTTTGTAAAGGGGCTTATAATTTTACATTCTGTGGGCTACCCATAACCATAAGGGCCTTCTTCCATTGCAGTCTATGGATCCCTGGTCATCACTAGGAAGAGAGGACAGGACTGCTGAGTCCTCTGCCAGGGATGAGACAGGAATATGGATTGTAGGAATTAGCATTGCCATCTTCAAAAACTGTATTCACCCCCATGAACTTGAACAGCATTTATATTGTCCCCATTTTTTCTCCAGACATAAAAATCCACCCCCAAAATATGTCCTTATTCAGTTACCAAACGTGACAGAATTATTGTTAATATTTTTATCTCCAAGGGCTCTGAGAGAGACTACCAGCTTTGGGTCAATTCTGGCAAAGAAGAGGCACCATACCCACTTATTGGTAAGTTTCTTCAAATATCTAAGATAGGATTGTGTTTTAATTGTAATTCTAAGTGTCTATGAGAACTAGTCATGGAGTCCTGAATTTAAGTGCCATCAAATATTATATCTCATATAATATTTATTCATTCATTCAGTAAATACCTATCAACCATTTCCTAAGGGCTAGGCAAATAATGTCTCTTCACTCAAGCAGTTAATGGTGTAGGTGAGAAGAGAAATGTAAATTTCTCTTTCTGTTTTTTTTTTTTACTTTACAAACACCTATTTTGCAAACCTTTTTAAAATTTTTTCCATGAGAAAACAACATGTATTGGTATTCCTTTTCCCTATATATATATATTTTTTTTTATTTTATTTTTTTTCCTATATATATTTTTCATCTTCAGTTCTTGAATTTCCTGTTCCCTTTCCTCCCTACTACATTGCCTCTGTGGAAGACCATCTGTAATCCAGTCATGCCTCTTAGTTGATCAGTGAGTATTCAACACCTGCCCTAGGCATCCTAAAGAAAAGGAGATTAATCCATTTAGAGTCCTAAAAATATTCACTGACTTGTAAGCAAGCTACTACTTCAGTACTTTGCTACTTCTCTAGACAGATTTTCCAGCATTTGTTCTGAGGAATTATTGGAAGTGAATAGGTTACATCTCACCTTGTTTAAACCATTTAGCTAAAAAAAAAATACTTCTTTTTTGTTTGTTTGTTTTGGGTGTTTTGTTTCTGTTTGCGTTTGTTTGCTTTGAGGAGGAGAGCGAGGGAAGGACAGAGAGAGAGGAAGAGAGAGAATCTTACAACCCTGAGGTCATGACTCGAGCCAGAATCAAGAGTCAGATGCTTAACCACTGAGCCACGCAGGCACCCCCGCTAAAAATGCTTCTTGATCAGTAAGGTCACCCAGGGTGGTTTAACAGAAATAGAGCAAATAAGGGACGGGACAGTATCTGTAACAGATGTTGAGATGATAACAGTAATAAGTATAAGGATATAATGATTTCTGCCAATAAAAAAAAAATGCTTACCAGCTGCCAGAAAGTGTGCAGAGCATATTATATGCATTATCTCATGTAATCCTTTCATTTACCTGGGTGATAACTGCTTTCTAATTCAGGATGTTTCAAGTGATCTGAATAATCTAAAACCAACATATTCTCAGACTTAAAGTAAAGCAACCTGTCATACACATAGCTGAGGATAAAATTGACTGCATTTGTTTTCTTTTTTAATGGTGTCATTTTTGTAAAAATCAGCAATGAGGTTGCGATTAAAAATCAAATAATTGTTTTAATAAAATCTATTGATTAAAACTATTCGGATGGTAGCTTTCAGGCTTAAAACAGCTTCAAGCTTGATTGCTAACTCGCACTAAATAAATAAATAAATAACCAACCAACCAACCAACCATGGGACACGATTTAGCAGCGATTCTCCATTGTATATTTCAGTGTGCCTTGGAAACTTCGGTTGTAGTGTAGCTGCTGGCTACTCGTTTTTTGGCCTTAATCCATGGAAGCAGCTGTAGAGCTTGATATCATTGGAACATTGGTATTACATGCCTCTGCTGGATGGACAGGGAAGAGGTCACAGGGTGACATCCAGTGATAAATTAGAAATAGAAGAGAACTTATTCTCTGTACTTAAAAAAAAAATAAAAATTAAAAAAGGCAGATCTACAGCACAGTGGAACTTGAAGGTTTCAGTGAAGGAAATGCAACCACCGAGAAGACTAAAGAGCAATCAGATGTCCAGGATTTAGTTTGTGTTTGCCATTTCCTCTTTGAATCCTGTTTCTCTGTTTCTAATACCCCGCAGTCTTCCTTCTGATTATTGCCTGTGAACACTACCCTCAGAGGGCAGCAGTGGGAGGAAAGCATAAATCGCACAAACCAGTCTTAATGCTCTGAAGTAACTCTCATTATATAAGTAGTAAGAAGTGATGAAATGTCTTTTTCAGACAGACAATCTTGTGTTGAATAACAGTGATGCTTGAAATAGATAGTCCTTTGCTCTTACTATTTGAATAATATTAACCATTAAAGTTTACTTATTTGATCCTTATCGCTGTGTGATTTTTTAATCCATGGATTTAAGGGTGAGAGATGTCAAGGATTTACTGAGGATTTACAGATACGGTTCGTGTTGAAGGAAAACTAGAATACCTTTAAATATTCTCAGAAGCGAACATAGGAAAAGGCAACATCATGCAACTCACAAGCTAATCTGTGCATTCCAAAGAAGATATTCTTTTAAGATTCTTTTCCCTTTGCTTTTTTTTTCTCACCTCCCCCCCCCCGCCCCCCGCCCCCAACCACCTGCTTAAAACTACTTTGATAGGGCCACCTGCATTATGCTGTGGTCTCCAAGCGTAAGAGCGTGCATAGTGATCATTCAGTCCACAAAAGGATTCTTTATTCCCGAAGTCCCAGGAGCAAACTGCAGTGCGTTGTAGTATGTGGCGCACATGTCCCTGGTGCCCGTCAGCCTGAAGTCTACATTGAGATTTTTCTCTGTGTAGGGCATGAATATCCCTATGGAATTAAAATGAGCCATCTTCGGGACACTGTGCTCCTGACACAGGGATCGAAGGACAGCAGCACGCCGTCCGGCCTCCAGGAGTCCTTCCTCATGGAGCAGCTGCCCCGAGAGCTGCAGTGCCAGTTCATCCTGAAGCCCAGCCGCCTGGCCGCAGCCCAGCAGCTGAGCGGTGAGTTGCTTCTCCTCCTTCGCGGAGCCTGTTCTGAGCAAAAGTTTTTATTCTTGAAAAAAAGTCAGTACAAAGGTAGAGATCCAAACTTCCAGCCAGATGAGGTATTTTTTTTTTCTTTTGAATTTGCTAAGTGTTTTGAAGGGAAAGATGGAGTTTTAGAAGATAATTTTATAAATCAGCAGTAGGCGTGTACTCAGCAGTTAGCAGAACAGGCTGTTCCTTCTGTCTTCACTGTGCTTTTCCCCTTTAACCTTCTGCTCGCTGCAGCGTCAGAGGCCGCGGGCAGTGGCTCAGGTCCTCACTGCCTTCTTTGTACTGTAACACATCGCCCTGTGTGGTGCCCCTAACTGGTCACATGATAAGAGGGAATCCGTCAGTGATGGGGCTCAGGAGACTGTGGATCTTGCTGTAGATAAGTATGTGAAGACTAAGGTGATCTGCATGGGAATCTCTCCCTAGTCTGCTAATCTAATCTGCATTCCCTGTCAACGTAGCCATCTCTTTCACTCACCCCATAATACTTTAGAATGATAAAAGTGATCTTGAACACATGAGGCCCGTTACTTACCCGAAACCATGTTTGAGCTTTAAGCCCTCAGTCTGAAAGCTAGGTTGTATGGGAAATAGAAGAAAATGTATGATACAGAAAGTGTGAGTGGGTGAGCAGAAAGTTGGTGCCGAATTTCCCTAGACACCTTTGTCCCTTTGAACCAGCTGGGGGATCGGGTGAACACGGCGACTCTTCTGTGTGCATTCCCCCACACAGGCACGTGCCCCCTGTCCCTCTGTGGTGGTGACCAACCTCAGACTTTATACTCCACTGAAGCCCTCCATCGGGGGCTGCGCCATCTTGCCAGCACAGCTGTAAAAGCCTAACGTTGCGTGTGCGCCGACCACCTTCCCTCCTAGGATGGTAAATTGAGCTTTGGGGACTCCAAGGCTGTTTCCTCACATCTTTGGGCCATTTTGAAGGGGTATCATAGAGATGTCATAGTTTTCCATCCACTAAAACGTGAGCTCCGTGAAGGCAGGTATTGTGGTCTGTTTTGTTATTCTCAGCACCTGGAACAGCGCTTGACATACCTACAAGTAAGTGCTCAATAAATATTTGTTGGTCTTTAAAGATGCAAAAGGAATGTCACCTCTATAAGCTGAGAAGAATATTTCGCTCTTCTACCTTAATTCTCAGGTTTTTCAAAATTATTTCTCTGTGTCCCTTGTCACTTTCATTTTAATTAGTTTGACCAATAATCAGGAGTCAAAAATCCTAAGGGTTTTACCCAATTTTGCCAACGACTTGCTTAATTAAATTGTAGGCACTCTGTGCTTATTAATCCTCTGTTTCTCCTAATTGGAAGTTAGGATAATTGTGGCTACAGCTATAAGAGGATCAGAGATGGAGTACCATAATGGTAGACCAATGGTGCCAACAAAGCTGGGCATCAGAATCACCTGTGCAACTAAAAACTTACGGTTGAACCAGTTCTGTATTTTTTAACACATAAGATTTAGAGCTACAGATGCTTTGGAAACCACCAATTTAAATCAGGGTTCAGCAGATTTTTTCCATAAAGGGCCAGATAGTAAAGTTTGCAGGTCAACAAACAAAATTGAGGAAATTATGTAGCTACTCGTGTGACAAGAGAGAAAACAAATTGCCACCCATTTTTATTGATGATAATTAATATATAGTAATAATTGAGTACGGTTTCATGTAATACAGGTCTAGTAATGAGAAGAATTGAATTCTTTTGGAGGAATAACCTTTTGCGTAATTGGAGCACCAAGTTCATCATAATTGAATGCAAAATGTTCTGATCTGTAATGAGATTTTATATATTTTATCGTCTTTGAAAATATCTTTTCACATAGGTAGTTCCAAGTACTACTTTCATTCTACTAGCATATAATTTTAGTTGCATATATTCCCCTCTTCGAAGGCATTTGTAGAATTTTGATATTTGTCTTTGAGCATGTCACTGTAGATGAATCGCTTCCAATTGAAGATGGGGCAGAAGCTTCTCAATGGCACAGTTAAAGGATCTTGGGAATCTGGAAATTTCCTTTGCACTTGCATTGAGGTTGGTAAAATAGCACTGCAACTGTAGTTGGAGCTCAGAAAATATATCTGTTACCAATGTGTGTGAGAATGGAGATCTTGCTTCTTTAACTTCTGATAGCACAAGAAGGGGAGAAACAGCTTGACGTTACTCGTGATGAAGTGTCAGTTGTTTTCAAAATGAAACTTTCAGAAGTTTTATGTCGAAACACGTTTTTGCCTTGTAATTCATTAAGAAACATCATCCAATTTGCAGCAAAAATTAATTTCCAAAGCCAATCACTACTAGAAAAAATCTTCTCTTTCAATCTCAGCCGTGAGCTCAAATCTCACTATAAAACTTTACCCCTGGCGAGCCATTGAGCTGCTATGTGATAGCACAGGTCAGGCCAGTCAGCTTCTGTTTCTGACAGAAATTCACAGAAATGGCAATGGGTAAGTCCAGGAGAGCGAATGAAGTTTACCGTGGACTCTGCTGGTCCAGTAATCCATGATGGATGCAAATACTTCCCATGCGGTACTGCTGATGAATTATACACTGAATACCGCTGGATACTAAACACTTTACATTTTCACAAGCTTTGCAGATTTGTCAAATTACATCTTTTTTCTGGAATCTGAAGATTCCACTTGAGGTTGTACTGAATTATCATTAACTTTTCAAATTCTGTGACAGCATTCTTACCTGTAGTTGTTCCTTGCAGACTGAAACACCTCAGTCACTTCAAACGAGGCACTGACTTCTCAAATAAACAACTGAACAGTATTGGTAACATCTGCCAACTAATCAAGAACCAAGGAAAGTCGCTCAAAATAATTTGCCTTGTTTTTTAGTTTCCTATTAATGTTACTCCAAATGTTCTCAACTATGCAAGCAGCTGTTCTCACCAAAAAGGCTAATATCCTCAAGTGTAGTTTCTGTGTACACATCTCTTTGTCAGCTGGAAGCATACAAAATTTAAGCAGCTGACCCCTGGTAAATGGCCTTACCTGCATCAATGAGCCGCTCAGAAACGGACTTTTTTTGGAGCCTCATTTTTGTTTTTTTTATTTTTGTAAAGAAATTCTGCAATGCTGAGATATTTCATTTAAATATTCCACATTTTTCTACTCATCACTTTCTTCTGAGATGGGAATATTGTGCTGAGTTCCTAGTGTGATTATGTCAACATATAGTATATTCTTTTACCACAGCTGTTATATCCTTGCATGATTTATTGCAATAACGCAGTCATCCATACTGCTCTGTGCCTTAAAAGCTCAACACTAGACATGACAGGTAATAAATTAAAATTTTACAGTATCATGATACCCAAGGCACTCAAAGTATTATCCACATGTAAATGTGTCATTGCAGTTCGTTGTGTTGAACAACAGTGCAAAGCATCAGTGAGAGCCCCACTGATGGCCTTTGTCACAACTACTAGGCTGCCATTGAGCCTGACGTCAGAGCAGCCATGGACAGTACATAAACGAATGAATGTAGCTGTGTTCCAGCAAGAATTTCATATAATTTTTAGGTGTCACTGAATGTTGTTGTTCTTTTGATTTTTTTCAACTTTCAAAAATGTAAAGACCTTGAAGGCTGTCCAGAAAGAGATGTAAGGCCAGATTTGGCCCATGGAGCATAGTTTGCTCCCTCATATGTGGAATTTTGTCAAGTGCGTTTTCCGCATCTACTGAAATGATGATATGACTTTAACTCTTCCTTTTGGTGATGTGGTGTACCACATTGATTGATTTGCCAATGTTGAACCATCCTTGCATCCCTGGAATAAGTCAATAATGGTGTATGATCCTTCTAATGTATTGTTGACTTTGGTTTGCTAATGATATTCTTGAGAATTTTTGCATCATGTTCGTTAAGGATATTGGCCTGCAATTTTATTTTCTTGTGTCTTTGTCTGATTTTGATATCAGAGTAGGGCTGGCCTTACAAAATGAGTTTGACAGTGTCCTTCCTCTTCTATTTTGTGAAAGAGTTTGAGAGGGATTTGTATTAATTCCTCTTTTCATACTTGGTAGAATTCACTAGTTAAGCAATTTGGTCTGGACTTCTGTTTGTAGGGAGGATTTTAATTACTGATATTATCACCTTACCAGTAACTGTCTGTTTAGATTTTATTTTTTTTCTTAATGGATTTTATTTTTATTTTTATTTTTATTTGAGAGAGGGAGAGAGAGCATGTGAGAGTGTGGAAAGGGTAGAAGGGGAGATAGAATCCCAAGCAGGCTCCATGCCCCGTGCAGAGCCCAATACAGGGCCCTATCCCACAACTGTGAAATCATGACCTGAGCCAAAATCAAGAGTCAGATGCTCAACTGACTGAGCCACCCAGGCTCCCCTGGTCTGTTTAGATTTTCTGTTTCTTCCATTATTCAGGCTTGTAAGGTTGTATGTTTCTAGAATTTTATCCATTTCTCCTAGGTTTTCCAATTTGTTGGTATGTAATTGTTCACAGTAGTCTCTCATGATCATTTGTATTTTTGTAATATCAGCTGTAAGCCTCCTATTTCATTTCCGATTTTATTTATTTGAGCCTTCTTTTTCTTGGTGAGCTAGCTTAAGATTTGTCAATTTTCTTTATCTTTTCAAAGAAGCAGCTCCTGGCTTCAGTGATTTTTCTCTTGTCATTTTAGTCTTTGTTTCATTTATTGCTGCTCTGATCTTTGCTATTTCCTTCCTTCTGATAACTTTGGGCTTTGGTTGTTCTCCTTTTTCTAGTTCCTTGAGGTGTAAGGTTAGGTGGTTTATTTTAGATTTTCCTGTTTCTTGGCATAGGCATTTATTTCTGCTAATTTCCCTCTTAGAACTGCTTTTGCTGCATCCCGTAAGTTTTGGTATGTGGTATTTTTTTTTTTGACCCATGTTTTTCAGTAATTTTCAGTTTGTTTAATCTTCATGTATTTGAATTTTCCAGTTTTCTTTTTGTAACTGATTTCTAGTTTCATACTGTTGGGGTCAGAAAACATGCTTGAATATGACTTCAGCTTCTTAAATTTGTTAAGACCACTTTTGTGGCCTAATATATGATCTCTCCTGGAGAGTTTTTCCATTTTCACTTGAGAAGAATGTGTATTCTGTTCTGTTTGGATGGAGTGCTCTGTATGTATGTATGTGAAGTCCATCTGGTCTACCATGTCGTTTAAGGCTAGTATTTCTTTATTGATTTTTGGTCTGGATGGTCTATCCATTGATGTAAGTGGGGTATCCAGGTCCCCTACTATTATTATATTGCCATCTATTTAATTCCACTAGGTCTGTTCACATTTGCTTTATATATTTATGTGCTCCTCTTTTAGGAGCACATAAATATTTACGATGTTATTTCCTCTGTGGATTGACCTCTTTATCATTATATAATGACTTTCTTTGTTTCTTATTATAAACTTTGTTTTTAAAGTCTGTTGTGTCCAATGTGACATAAGTATAGCTTCTCCAGCTTTCTTTTGGTTTACATTTGCAGGGAATATCTTTTTCTATCACTTCATTTTCAGTCTGTGTATGTCCTTAAGTCTGAAGCAAGTCTCTTGTAAGTAGCATATAGATGACTCTTATGTTTGTTTTTTTAATCCATTCAGCCACTCTGTGTCTTTTAATTGGAGCTTTTAGTACATTTACATTTAAAGTCGTTATTCATAGGTATGTGCTTATTGCCATTTTGTTATTTGTTTTCTGGCTGTTTTGTAGTTCCTCTGTTCCTTTCTTCTTTTCAGCCTCTCTTCCTTTTGGTTTGATGGTGTTCTTTAGTGATGCCTTAGTTCCTTTCTCATTGTCTTTTGTGTATCTACTGTAGATTTTTGCTTGGTGGTTACCATGAGACTTACATACAACAGATTTATAACATTCTAGTTTAAGTTGATAGTAACTCACGTTTCTAAAGCTCTGCATTTTTACTCTACCCTGCTGTGTTTTATGTTTTTGATGTCACATTTTACATCTTTTTATCTTATGTAACCCTTAACTAATTATTATAGTTTGTTATTTTTGCTACTCTTGTCTTTTAACCTTCATGTTAGCTTTATAAGTGATCAATACACTATCTTATATGTTTATTTACCTTTACCATTGAGAGTTATATTTTTATATGTGCTATATTTTTATATGTTTTCAGCTTGAAAATGTCCCTTTAACTTTCTTGTAAGGCTGATTTAGTAGTGATGAACTCCTTTAGCTCTTACTTTTCTGGAAGACTATCTCTTCTTTAATTCTGAATGATAAGTTTCCTATGTAGTATATTCTTCCTTGGAAATTTTTTTCTTTCAGCACTTTGAATATATCATGCTACTCCCTCTAGCCTGCAGAGTTTCTGCTGAAAAATCTAATAGTCTTATGGGGGTTCTCTTGTACATAACAAGTGATTTTTCTCCTGATGCTTTTAAGATTCCCTCCTGGTCTTTAAATTTTGGCATTTTAATTGTTATGTGTTTTTGTCTGGGTCTGTTTGGATTCATCATATTTGGAACTCTCTAGGATTCCAGGGTGTGGATGTCTTTTTCTCTTCACAGCTTAGGGAAGTTTTTAGCCATTATTTCTTCAAATAAGTTTTTTGACCCTTTCTCTATTTCCTCGCCTTTTAGGAATCCTAAAATGCAAATATTAGTTTGCTTGATATTGTCCCACAAGTCCCTTTACCATCTTTAGTCTTTTTTTTTTTTCATTCCTTTTTCTTTTTGCTGCTTAGATCAGGTGAGCACCTCTGCCTAGTCTTCAGGTTCACTGATCCTTTCTTCTACTTCCTCTGGTCTGTTGCTGAACCCTTCTGTTGTCTTTTGTTTTGTTTTAAGTTTATTTATTTTGAGAGAGAGCAGGGAGGGTCACAGAGGGAGAGAGAGAATCCCAAGCAGGCTTCACACCAGCAGTATGGAGCCTGACACAGGGCTTGAACTCATCAACCATTAGATCATGACCTGAGCCAAAACCAAGAATCGGACGCTTAACTGACTGAGCCACCTAGGCTCCACTACTGTGTTTTTTTAGTTCAGTTATGATACTCTTCAGCTCTGTGACTTCTGCTTAGAACTTTCCTGTGTTTTCTGTCTCTTTGTTGAAGTTCTGTGTGTATCCATTCTTCTTTTGAGTTCAGTGAGAATCTAAATGGTCATTACTTTGAATTCTTTATCATTACTTACCTTCACTTCATTAATTTTTTTTGAGGTTTTTTTCTTCTGTTTATAGTATCTTCCTGTGTTTCTTCATTTTGCTTAACCCTCTGTACAAGTTTCTATAGATTAAATTCTATACAGCTACTTCCCCCAGTCTTTAAGTGTCGACCTTGTGTAGGAGATGAACCTTAACATTCACCCCTGCCCTGGCTCTTGGTTGTCTCTGAAACCTTTGTGATTGTCCAAGCATCCTGTCTTATTGTCAATAGCTCCCAGTAGTTGAGGGTGTTCCAAGACCAGTCAGTGTTCCAAAGGGGGAGGATCTCACTCAGCACCTATATTTAAGCTGATTGGAAGCCAGACCTCCAGGCAGCAGCTTTTACAGAATGCAAATATATGCTGTCCTTTGGGACCACAAGCATACAACCTGCTGGTCCCTAAAGCCAGGCCATCTGAAGGTGTCCCCTGGGCAACAGTAGCAAAAGTCAGGGTTCCAGATAAAAGTATAAGCTTCTTTCTGGGAGACACTGGTGATCTATAAAGAGGCAGAGGGGAAGTGCAAAAATGTATCCACCATCCTGTGTTCCCTGAGAATACCTTCATGGCCTCTAGATGTGTGCCAAATCTGAAGCTTGTCCCTAAAGCTGAATCTTCAGGACTGGCAAGTAGGCCTCGTTCACAGAAATGATGGGGGTGTGTTTCAGTCTGCTGTCTTCAGTGCTCTGGGTGTAATAGTCTGCCAGGAACCATCTGTGATTCTTACAGTTTCATGAGACATAGGAATGCAAGTCACCATGGCCTCCAGTACCAGGCAGTCATTGGGCATCCCCTGGGTGAAATCCACAAAAACCTGTCAAAACTGGTCACCAGGCATGTGTATCTCCAGGAGAGGAAGAGCATGAAAATGGCATCCACTGGCTGGAGCAAGGCAGACGGGGAGTGTAAAAACGGCACCTGCCCAAAAAAGCGGAAAAAAAGGAAAAGGAAAAAAAAAGAAGGGAGGAAGGAAGGAAGGAAGGAAGGAAAGGCAAAGGGAAAGAAAAAGAAAGGAAGGGGGAAAAATGGCACCTGCCAGCTTTAGTTAGGCAGAGGGAGAGCGTGGAAGATGATGCCCACCCGCTGGAACATAAGGATCATAAAGATGGCACCTGCTGGAAAGGGAACTGTGTGTGTGTGTGTGTGTGTGTGTGTGTGTGTGTGTGTGTGTGTGTGAAATATATATACATGGTACCTGTTAGCTTTAGCAAGGCAGAGGAAGAGCAGGAAGCCTCCATCCCTATGGAGGGTGGGTCCCTAACCCTCAGACCAGTGCTCTAAAATTAGGAAATGAGTCTCTTACAGATAAAATATGGGTGCTTTACAAAGACCCGCTTCTGCACTGGGCAGTGGGGCCGGTGAATCTGCACGTGGGCATTTCAAAAGCCATTCCTCAGTTGGGCACCGCCCTGTGGGTATTGTGAGTGTAAGCCTTAGTGGTCTTCAAAACCACACATTTTGGGGACTCATCTCTCAAGTGCCAGTCTTGAAAGCTGGGATGCCTCATGTGTGGGGTATGAACGCTGCACTTCTCAGGGAGAAGCTCCAGATTTTGAATTTCCTCCCAACTGTGGATCACCATGTCAGTGGTGGAGTTTATGACAAGGTTGTACCTCAGCCTTTCCTACCCACTTTGATGTGGTTTCCCTCTTTTTCCCAGTATGAAGGCGTTGCTCCAGCCATTTTTAGGTTTCTTTAGAGGAAGTTGTTCCATGTCTAGCTGTAGACTAGTGTCCCTGTGGGAGGAGGTGAGTTTAGGACCTTCCTATGTTTCCATCTTGCTAGATTTCTAACTAAGGGCTCTTTTAAATTATTTTTCTAGGGGCGCCTGGGTGTCTCAGTCGGTTAAGTGGCCGACTTCGGCTCAGGTCACGATCTCGCAGTCCGTGAGTTCGAGCCCCGCGTCGGGCTCTGCTGACAGCTCAGAGCCTGGAGCCTGTTTCAGATTCTGTGTCTCCCTCTCTCTCTGCCCCTCCCCTGTTCATGCTCTGTCTCTCTCTGTCTCAAAAATAAATAAACTTTAAAAAAAAATTTTTTTTAAATAAATTATTTTTCTATAACAATTTATAAGCACAGACTTTTAAGAATTGTAATTTTTAACATTAAGATCCCTAATTTAAGCGTGAAGAAACAATAGCTTGGACATTGCTGGGATTGTTCAGTAAAGCTCAATCTATTCAAATTTAGTTTGCTCTACAATTACATCTCCCTTATATTTTTTATAGCAATCGCATGTTTTTTCATCAGCCTTTGACGCTTAGAAAGTAAGAGCTATGCATTGAAATCTCTGCAAGAAAATAAACTTTAATGAAAATGTTTTTCTCTCGGTCCCAGAGCGAACATGAACTCTGAAATCGAATGTTGTACATAACAAAAGGCATGGCCGCAGCTGAAAGTATTTATAATGAAGTACAGGACTCCATTTCTGTTTTATCCTCTGTCAACACTCATAGGATAGCTGGGTATATAACTTCATGGTGAAGAATTTTTCCTAAAAGTTGGAAAGCTAAAAAGTTAAATAAATCTGAGAGTTTTAGAAGTAACAAAAACAGGTTAAATGCAAGGAAAGTACACTGAGTACAACTACTCAACATATATGAACATATATATTAAACAAACATTTGCAGATTGACATTGGTAAACACAGGACCCCCCCCCCCCCCGCCCCTTCCTGGGTTTAAGGATGGGTTTGGTTTCCTTTTCTGTTTCTTTAAAATGGTGAAGGTTGGGAATGTCAAGGCAGGAAGTGCTCTAGTAAGCAGAGTCTGGTATTCCTTTCTGTCTGCACATTCCCAAAGGGTGTTTCACTAAATGGATAATGGAAAGAGGAGGGGGTCCTCTTTGTGGGGAGGAGGTGGAGGACTTTGCAGTTTTAATCAAAACTGCTGTGGCCCATACCCTTGCAAAGCAGTACTTTAACATCCATTTAATCCTCTTGACAAGGCTTTGAGTTGTAGGTCATAAGGTTAAGTAACTTGCCCAAATAAATATCTGAACCGGGAGTCTCCCTGGGCTCCTGATTCCAGAGCCACAGACCTTCGCACCTGGATATCTGTACACTGATGAGGCACTTACTGTATTCTAAGGAAGCCAACGGTGGACGATGGTCTGAGGCCATTAGGTAAGATGTCACTTGTATGATTGTCTTCCCACAGTTGGCTTTTGTGGTATTTGGTTTTAAGTTGGTTTTTCGGAGGATATAATAGCCGAACAATATAAAACTCTTCTAGAAAACACATATGTGAAATTAGTATTTGACACTTAGGACCTTTTCCACCCTGAAAAGACAGTCCCCTTTAAATGTCCCATTCTTAGGCAATGTTGAGCAGCTGACCATCCTCTGTGGTAGCTTGCTCGGCTGTGGTGCCCCGCGGCACAGTCAGGTGACTAATCGACGCGCACTCTTCCTGGAGAAAATAGCGTCCGATGTTGTGTGGGCACCACCTGAGGGTTCTCCCGCCTCAGACCTCTGTTCTCTGAGTCTTAATCACAAGCCGTTTTGAATCTGCCTCACACGTGTGTGTCTGGTGGGCCAGCCAGAGATTAGGGCAGAACCTAGACACGATATTTGGGGCTCCCACTCTTCATTTTTCTCCTTTCTGGGATTCCCGAAACACACACTCCAGCTGCTGTGGTTCCCCCCATCTCCATTCTGTAGCTCTTCCAGCCAGCGAGAGTGCAGGTTTCCGCAGATTTCAGTGACCCTACCGCCCTGGAGCCTGTCCTCAGGCTAAAAGCTGTGCACATGGGAAAGCTGTCTTGTGCCATCCCCTCTTGTAAGCGTCACACTTTTACTTACCCACTGTCTTCTGGTCACTGTTTCCTGCCTTTAGGTAGGCTATCGTTTTTTAAAATTTCATCTAGAGTTTATCATTGTTACCAATGTGTAATGTGCTGGGGTTGGGGAACCGCAGTGGAGGGGTCCAAAGGAACCTTAGAGAGCTGTGTTTTTATGTATCAGATCGTGTGCAAATCCATCAACTTTCAGGTTAAAATTAGATACAGATGACATCAAAAATGTTTTAGCGCTATGACCTCACAGTCATGATTCACTGTCGACCTTTCTTCTGCCTGTTTTGTTCACGCTGTCCCTTTCTGGCTAAATCTCTCAATTCAGTTACTGCTAGAGAATGATTTATTGAGTACTTACAGGGTGCGAGCCATGATGCCAGGTGCTCTTGTTGAAATTTTGTTCATTCAAAATCCAAATCAAATGCAAATGCCTCCAGGATCACTCCCTCCCTCTTAATGGGTAGATGTGCTTTACCATTCTTCTGAATGCCTTTGGTGCTTTGTCCTTCCCTTAGGAGATTTTATTTATTAATATACTTGCTCACCCCCACCACCACCACCAGACTTGTTCCCCCATTAGATCATCAACTTCACCTTGGCAAGGGCAAGTCTCACGCAAGTTTGCACCCATCTGTGCTGCCTTAAATATGCTTTTTAAAGTCAGGAACTAAAAAGATACCTTAGAAAAAGTCTTTGCAGTTGGAAAGAAGTGGGGGGAATGTAGAGCATTAGCTTCCTGTCTTTGTTTTTAGCTGTAGAGAGGGGCATCAAGTAATAAAGCATCATTTACGTGTAAAGAACATCTGAATAAAGACAACTCTTGTTTTTTTTCCTTCTTCTCCCTCCTCCTCCTCTTCTTCCTTCTTCCCCTTCTCATTTTCTCCCTTCTCCTTTTCCTTCCTCTTCCCTTCTGTTTCTCACCATTTAATTGTGTTTTGATTTAATCTTCAGCTTCTTTGTGTGCATGGTCTCATTTTAAAATGGGATAATATATGTGTACATATGAAACAATTTTTGCTTTAAGTTGTTATATTTCAATAAGAGAGGCTTTTCTTTGTCTTTGAAGGTCTAGTGCCAAAGCTCAAGTAAACAGACCAGTGATGTTCCAAAGTTGGGATGGAGAATAACCTAAATGTTTGATTTTTCCTTAATTTATAAAATGTTACAGTGAAATTTCTTTGATTGAATTATCAGTAACAAAGGACACCTGTAAGCATTTTTTTTCCTCTTTGAACCATAGTAATGAACATACTGTGAGTTGGGAACTATAAAAGTAAGGTTAAGTGAATAAAAGAGTTTTTCTCATAATCTCACTTCTTCCTTAGATTCAGGACAGAAGACATTTAAAAGGAGAAGGTCTCTCATAAACTGGGCCTTTTGGCGGGGGTCTAGCATTCATCTGGATAACTTGCCCGTGTCACCAACATCCCCTCTGCCGGGGCAGCTCTTTGGAGTTTCTCTGCCAAATATCTGTGAGAACGACAATCTGCCCAAACCTGTCTTGGTGAGTTTTGGCCTGTGACACTAATGGGAAAGGAGAGCTCTGGGAGGGAACTCTGTTCTTAAATAGAAAAATTATAGACACCCATGGCTTTGGCTGAGAATATTATTACTTCATAGAATAAAGTCTGATTAAGCTGTTGCAGAATCATAAGGAACACATAATAGGGAGAGAGCGTGTCGGCTGCTGGTTCCAGGAAAAAGCCACACAAGTCTGCTCACCTAAACACAGTTCGCTCTGTAGGCAGAGTCCACGCTAGAGTCCCGTTAACCCTCACATTTCTCTCACGGTCTTTCTTGAACTCTGAGTTGTTCTGGAAGTTTGCTTTAGTCACCCTAGAAACAGAAACTACCCATTTTTGTACTTGTTAAAAATCTGGCGTGTGTCATATTTGTGCTTCAGGTGTTTACACATATACATCCTCTGGCATTTAGTTGCCTTCCAGAAATAGAATGGGTCAGATGAAACCACTGAGTCTGTCCTGTCTCCTTGCTCTGTGAAATGATCACTGCAGGGACGCTGTGTTGAGTGTCCACTATCAAGATGCATAGCACTTACCCTGTATTGTGCACTCGTAACGTGCCATACATATCTCTAGCCGCTTTTTGGGCTTACGCCTCACAGCAGAGTTAGCAGTTAGTATCACTACCCTGGCCCCCGCTTTACAAATTAAACAAAATAAAAGCTTCAAGTTTACCAGAGGTCACACAGGTTTCTGGTCCCATGGATTGCCTGTCCCCAACACCCACCCTCCTCCCTACACTGCAAGCAGAGGAAATTTCTTTGCTAGAAAGCAAGCAAAATGAAGCATTGATCATGATGCAGTGGAGCGGGGAAAGCTTCCTGGAAAAGGTGATTTTTTTTTTCTTTTTAGCTGAATTTTAAAAGAATGATGTAAATACAGGAAGTAGAATAAGGAAGAAAGACAAGTGAGTGGAGAATGAGTCTGGCAAGGATATTTCCATATTCAGGGAAAGAGTCCGAATTAGAGAATAAAGGGCAAAGGGTAGTGAGGTAAGGAGAGAGAGACAAGTTTACAAGGGACCTTGAAGCAGTCAGAGAAATTTGATTTTCAAGCGGCTGGTTGTTGTTGGTTCATTGAAGAAAAGACAATGTCAGTGAAGTAAAATATTTCAGATGCTGAATATAGCAAGGAAAAAACAGAGGGAAAAGATTTAGAGATACCAAAAAACAAACAATTGAGTCCTTCTACAGCTCCTCCTTCACCACTCTTCCCCTGGGACATCCTCACCGCTGGCAGCCAGAGAGGGCAGGTATGTGTTCCCATGCTTGTATGTGTGAAGTGCCATTTTGGTTTTTTTCCTTTGCTTCCTTATAGGATATGCTTTTCTTTCTTAATCAAAAAGGACCCCTCACAAAAGGTATCTTCCGACAGTCGGCCAATGTGAAATCCTGCAGAGAGTTAAAAGAGAAACTGAATTCTGGAGTTGAAGTACACCTAGACTGTGAATCTATTTTTGTGATAGCATCTGTCTTAAAGGTAGGAAAGGTTCTCCCTTCATCTACCCCTGCCATAGCTCTGGAGAAACATGACTGGTTCTTCCCATGACAACATTTTTCCCAGCTGCAGAGAACCGTAATAGATTTAGAATCTAAGAAGTGTTAAAAACACTTCACAAAGCCAACACTGGCCCTCAAAAGCCACTGCCAGCGATTTGGTGTGTCAGAGGTGCTTGTATGTCTTCTCGCCCACCCCGCTCCCCCCATCACTGTGCTGCCCCATACCAAAAATAATAAAATTAAAAATCACCAAAATACATGTGGCATATTTACCAAAATAAACATCCTGATTATGATGATTTCTTCACAGTCTCATTACCTTCCTAATAAAGGCAAATTTTCAAAAAGAAACCTGTATTAAACTTTGAAGCAGAGTTTATCATAATAAACATTTGTCGAACAACTAAAAAAATTTCTCCGAGACCGCTGAAAATCCCATTCACTTTTACAATCACCAAGGCTTCCCCTTGTCCCCTAGTGCCTTTTTAAAGTGAAAGTGGAGTAGGAAAGACTCCGACATCTGGGTTTTTTATAAAACCCTTACCGCATTTGGCATTTGTTATGGTTCTTAGCCTTCACCCCATGGTTACTTAACTCACATCCATAGCTGAGTTAGAGCTCTTCTAGAATGTTTTCCTCCCCACATTCTTGAAAACGCCTCACGTTTTTTGAACACCTAGAGTCAGAACCAGCTCGGAGCAGAGGCTTCAGCTGCAGCAGCGGCAGCCTCTGCAGCCCCGCCTCAGGCTCCCGTCTCCCAGCCCGGCTGGAACTCAGCGGGGCCCCGGCCAGAGACCAAGCAGGGAGGAAGACCCTTCCATGTCCCTCCTCCTGGTCAGCTGCTTACTTCATGACTTTAGGAACAGTCACGTGTTTCCCGGCACATGAGCCGTGTCTGCTCTCAGCCCCTGCTGTAGGCTTTTGCAAAAAAGCATTACTCACAAAACCTGGAGAGCTGGAGCTAGGGTCATCTCGTGCTTTGCACAGTTTGTCACGCCTCTTCAGTCCTGAAATACAACACACGTATGTGTGGTGCGCTTAGCCAGGCATGTGTGCGGGGTAGATAGGCACAAGGAGTTTTCTTTTTCTTAACCATGTAATTGGCTTTCTTCCATCTCTTAAGAGGTTAAAGCCTACGTTTTAGAAAATTTTCCTTACCATGCTGTTCTTCCTTCACAGCACCACACTTAAAATTTTGTGCTAAATTTTTGAGGCTTTTATCAAGAAATATGATTCTAGAGGAGTCAAATTGTATCTCCAATTGCAGAAATAACACTTGTACAAAAATAAGCAAAAGACAAATGATTGAAACATCTGGTTAAATGGGCTCCAAGTAATTGAAGTTTTATAATCACATAACTGTGTTTTACTCTCATTTCTTCCAAGTGGTTGCAGGAAAGGAGATACTTTTTGCCAAAAGTTTTTCAACTTTTGGTTTGTTTTGTTTCTTGTGTTTAAGACTATTTGGAAGTGGTACTTAAGTTTTCCTTTATTTTTTACTTAGGCTGGCTTTGCTTAAATACAAGCTTAACTCTTTAAACTGTAATTGGAAGAAAATTGTTTGAGACACTGTAACTTTGATCCTTCGAACCTTTGAGGAAGAGTTCCCTTTTAATCCTAGAGAAATCTCATCTCAAATTAATTTGGGAGTTCTGCTGATGACCTGGGCTCTGCTCTTGGAGGGAAGGAGACTCATTGGAGGGCTGTGAGCTGGTGATTGTAATTCAGAACCAGCTCTCACATCCTTTCCCGGCTGTGATGGTGGTCGTATTTCGTAACTTGTTATGCCAGCTGTGCAGAGTTCATTGAGATGTTACGAGTTATTATCTTTCAAGTGTAGGTTTAAGATTTAATGATGTTTTTCTTCAAGACAGATCATAAGTATGTTTCCACTGAGATTTAAAAAGAGAGCTATTGTCACTGCCCCACTTTGAAATAACAAAATTTGCCTCTTCTAAATCTGACTTTTAAAGTAGGTGCAGCAACTAAAATTAGTTTGGAATTATGAAAATTCAGTAGCTTTACCCCAAAGGAGATAACTGTCCTGTGATGACACATCTGAATTACACGTATGCAGGTGCACTTCTACGGAAGATGTACTAGAACAGAGAAAGACTTTGAAGCAATCTCTTCCTACTTGTTAGCCACTTTTTAAAAAATGTATAATAGGTAACATCACTACAAAGGGGTGTTTTAAATTATCTTAGAATCTCAAGTACAGTTAGTTGGCCTTCCTTTGTTCCTTTTCAATATTTGACCATGTGAAAACTAGCAACACTTCAGTAATGACCTCTACTTTGTCTGGGACTGTGTGGCATTGCGGTGCACCAAGGAGAAGTTGAGGGTGTATCCGTGCCCTGGAGGAGCTCATCCTGGGGAAGATGCACACCTAATCCCCTAAGTGTAACAATTAGATACCACAGCCTCCCTGTCAGTGATAACAAACGTGGCACGTGAGTAACACGTGTGCCTTCTGTAGGCACTTGGGTGAAGCTTCTGACTTGGTTTTGCAGGCAGAGTTAAAATTGCTGTGTTGCTGACTTTGACCTTCTCTGTGTTGTTAGCGGGTGCTTGCAGGAGGCTCGTCAACCATGGGTGCAGTGCTGAGACATGAAATTGAGTTTTCTCTGCCTGAGGTTTATTGAGGTAGAGATCAGACTTTGCAAGCTTGGCCCTGTTAATACCATGCCAAAAGCAACAGAGAGAGTTGGCCGGGAACAGAAATGAATATAGGACCAGGACCAAATTTAATTTATTTTTAAGCTTTTTATAAACAAAAGTCAAACAACAAATACCTTTGGTCATATCCTACTCGCATTATAGTCTGGTTTCACCACACCCAGCCCTGCCAGCAGTCTCAGCAGATGGGAGTCTCAAAGGCCAGAAAGGATGATGTACTAGGGACATGCTTAGTGTCCCTAGGCATGTGGGTGCGGCCCCATGCTCCCAGAGCCCGGCCAGGCCTGGGCCGGCATGCTGTCTCCCCTCCTCCCCAAATGTGGGAAGGGAGTGCCAGGGGAAACTCTTAAGTACCTCTGGATGGAGCTGGGCTTTGTTTTCTTCACCTCTCTATCCCTAGCACCTCGAACAGCACCTGGCACACAGGAGCACATGTGTGTAGAGCGATAGGATGACGGACTATGGCGTTTTGAACCTCACAAATGTGTCAGTGCATTTCTTGGAACTGGAGATTTGAGAAGGGAAAAAAGGACTTGGGATGGTTTGCCAGACCCCTGTCACATGCTAACATGTATGCAAAGGCGATTTCAGCCCAAACAGGTTGTCCTTATCTTTCCCACTACGGTCCAGACTCCAATTTGCCTCTGCTTTTTGTTAGAAAAAATCAAAGCATGTGTTGCTTACGTGTGCACGACAGTAGAGTGGGCTCAGAGCTCTGTATATTCCAAAGAAGGGAGGACTTAACTTTTCAACAAAACGCTTGCTTTCTGATTTCCCCAGGACATATTTAACATGAGAATAATGATTTAAAATATTTATTTTTCCTCCTGTGTAAGGATTTTCTGCGAAATATTCCAGGAAGTATTTTTTCATCAGATCTCTATGATCATTGGGTCTGTGTAATGGATCAAGGAAATGATGAAGAGAAAATAAATACAATTCAAAGGTAATTCTTCTAATTTGGTCATGTCTCAAAAATACTTAAAAAATAACTTCTATTTTATAAGCTTGTCTATTCAAGTAATGATGACTAGCAAAGTCAGATCCATGAGGGCCAGTTTGAAAACAGATTTCTCCTAACTGCTATCATTGTTATTATTGTTCTCCCCTAATCTTAGTCACATGGAATGCTTGACCATTGTACACCTCCTGTGTATCTGAATCTGATAGAGCTGAAACCCATTAAACCAATAATACTGTAGACTCAATCTACGATCTGTGATCTTAATTTTGGTAAATATTTAACTAACCAGACAACTCCTCGTATATCTCATTCAGCAACTGAATTCACACAGAGAAAATTCCCTCCCCTCAAGGAACTCACTGTCTAGTAGAGTGGGTAGGTAAACCAAGAATCACAGTGTAGCATAATGGGTGCTATAAGAGAAATGTGAAAGAGGTATTGTGGGAGCACTGGAGAGAGACAGTTAATTGTTGAAAGTGTCACAGAAAAAGAGAGTTGCACAGCCTTAGTCTTACCACAAAGAATGCATTGTTTTTTCTCCTGCGAAAAGAGGTTGCTGGCAGAACTCACAGCTGGTATTCGGATCGCTTCCTGCCCTTATAAGGGAATAGGAAAGAAGTGTCCAAAATGCAGTACTCCAGTTCTGTGAAAACCCAGGAATCCCAAAATCATTTATTTGCATTTGCTTGTTTAGTACAGTTTTTTTTTCCTTGAGTGGCTTTCAAATATGAATTATTACCTGTCTACTGCTATTGATAGACATCTATCAGTAGAACATAGTACAATTTCTGATATGCTAGAAATCAAAGCCACATCACACATGCTATCTCTATGCTTCCATTATGGTTTGGTGAAAGCCATTCAGAGATCTTGAAGATCATCTTCTCTACTTCGTTGCCCATTGTCTAAAATTTTATATTCTACAAACTGTTAAAGGATGATTAAAAAAAAAAAAACGATAAAATTAAGACTCCTACAAATATACGGGCGCTTGGGTGGTTCTGTTGGTTGGGCATCTGACTTCAGCTCAGGTCATGATCTCATGGTCTGTTCCATGAGTTCGAGCCCCGCATCGAGCTCTGTGCTGACAGCTCACAGCCTGGAGCCTGCTTCAGATGCTGTGTCTCCCTCTGTCTCTGCCCCACCCCCCCCCCCACTTGCCCTCTGTCTCTCTCTCTCTCTCTCTCTCTCTCTCTCTCTCTCTCTCTCTCTCTGAAAAAATAAACACAAAATAAAATTCTTTTCAAGAAAGACTCCTACAAATATAAAATGAACACATGTGAAAATTTTTATTTAACTCTTTAATTAATGAGAGAACCAGTAAGATGTTACCATCAGTTCAAAGGAGATTTCAGACTACCACACCTATGTAGTTGAATCAGAAATGCTGAAATGAATTTACATATGAATGCAAAACTGGCTTTTTCTACTGTAGTGTGAAGAGAAAGCAAATAAATCATTTGTCTTGCCACCAGACAGAATTGTCAAGTCCGTAGACAAATGTTAGGTATATTGCTGTCAGTAATGTAGAATTTACAGTATTATAAAATAGCTCAAAGGCATAGGGCCTCTGGGGAATCAGATAACCCAGAAGCTTATGCTAGACAATACCTTACTCTCCATTGAATACACTCAGCAATCTTCTGGTTTATTTCAATATCTTTGATAATTTGTACAAAACCATACTCAGTGTCAGTCCATCACACTTGAAGAAATGCCTCTGGGCTCTTTATGCAGCAGGAGTCAGATCGCCTTACTTTCTCTCCCAGGTTGCAGACTTCTGTTGGGAAAAAAAACAACCATGAGTATCAACATATACATCTCTTTACTGGATAGTAGTAAAAATAATTTTCAGTGAGTGATAATCTTAAGATCCCTGATCAATTACAAAATAGAAACAGTAGGAAATGTACTAGTATAAGCTTGACTTATATATGTGAAAGTGATGCCAATGAGATAAAGATATTTGGGACGAAATCTGGCCTTGGAAGCTGGTGGAGCAGAGCGTCAGCTTTCAGATGGATCTCAAAGTCTTAGTAGTGAAGGTTTAGGCTCTCACCAAGGGACTGCATTCCTGTGTTGCTACTTGGAAATAAAGAACCACTAAAATTTAAGTGTTTAATTTCATCAAAAAGCTCTTGGGAGGTGGGGGGTTGGTTGAGAATATCATGAAACATTACGGCATCTGCCTGAGTTAAAACACATTGTACTAATTTCAGGTACGTATTTCAGGCAGCATTTTTTTTTACAAGCTGTTTTTCTGCATTCTTTTACATCTTCGCTGGGTTGTGAAGACAGTGTATGGAATAAATAAATGAATCCCCAGGGCATATTCGCATTCTCTGTGTACAGGTAGCCCTTACTTTGCATGCGCGATGTTAACTGAAACCCCACGTATCTGAACCGGGTTCTTGCTTTGCGTGGTTCCCTGTGAAAACCCAGGGTTGCCTATCGACGCAAGCTTCTCATGGAATGTCTTTATTAAAGAGTGCATTTTTCTGTCTTTAGGCTATTAGACCAGCTCCCGAGAGCCAATGTTGTTCTCCTAAGGTATCTTTTTGGGATATTACACAACATTGAGCAGTGTTCCTCGTCCAATCAGATGACTGCATTCAATTTAGCGGTGTGTATAGCTCCAAGCATTCTGTGGCCTCCTACTTCCTGCAGCCCAGAACTAGAAAATGAATTTACAAAAAAGGTAATGAGGTTTCTCATATTTATGCCCTGGGGGATTGAGTCCCCATCTCGAACCTAAAATTCAGGGTATTAATTCTGAAACACATTTTCTTAAATAACTTAAATACACCTCCTTAGAAATTTGAGTGCATTGAGTGTTTTATACCTATGTTTTATACCTACCTACCTATCCTGGTAGATTATAGAAAGGTGATCTCTTAAGCAAAAAAGTGATAGCAGTTGGGTTACTTCTCTTTTCCCTTTAAGGAGGCAAAAACGCTATGACCGACTTCACCCTTAGAGTCATAAGAAAGCAACTGATATATTTTAATATAGAAAAAAGGACTTTGGACTTAGATAAGCCAAGGTTCATTCCTCAGCCCCACCACTTGCCAGATGTACAATCTTGGGTGAAATTAATTACATTGATCCAGTTTCCTCATCTAAAAAATGGAGGTAGTGATACTACCTAGTTCAGTTACCTGAAATCATACTCCTCTAGTGCCTGGTAGTTAACATGGGGCTTAGGGATATTGATGCCCGTTGCTCCCAACATTCTGCCTGCTCCTTTTCCTTGTGTCTTGGAGCAAGGAAGCTAAGGAAAGGTTCCAGTACATCCCAGTGGAGGTGCAAAGCTCTCCAGTAAAATCGTACCTCTTCCCCAAGCTCCTCCAGGGTGCCTAAGGGAGGGAAATGCCTACGTAGAGACTAGTGAGGCAGAATGCAAGGGTTCTCTAGCTGTCTCTCTACTTTACAAGAAACCCACAGAGGATGCATAATTCCCACACTTCTGACAACTGCCTTTTACATAGGAAATACATTTCATAAGTCTTTATCTAATAATGATACTTTGTGAATTTTAATCAAGTTTATTTCTTCACCCCAAATGCCCTATGAAGAATGCTTTAAGTTACCCTAATTTTAAAGACCGAGCATTAGTATAAATATGTTAGCACTGAGCTAAGGCAACAGGTGACTTCAGTCCACCAATTAAAAATAATTTCTATGTCAAAACTAGTCTTGTAAGTATCATTGCCTTTTAGGGGGAACTGTTCTGTATACTTTTAAAGGAGACATGAATTTTTCTCAGGATTCTTTTTCATTTTTGACAAAATCAGGATTTATATGTGACATGTGACTAGTGGATGTGCTATATATGAAAAGCAGCACTTTGTTTTTGTCCTTTTTCATGCAGGTTTCTCTGCTTATCCAATTTCTGATTGAAAATTGCTGTAGGATATTCGGAGAAGAAATCACTTCCCTCTTAGGAGAGGTTTCAGTGAGGTGTGATGCTCAAGAGAATGTGTCAGGTACTGTGAGTGCTTGGAACAGTGTTTGCCGGGGCCGTGGCTGTCTTGGGGCCACAGCTCCGGGAAGGAGGCCCCTGCTCCTCCCTGGACCACCTGAGTGTTAACACTGGTGGGGTTAAGCAATGTGTAAGATGAAGTCCAAAACTTTCAGAAGCATCATCTGGTATGTTTCTGCCCTTTTAAAAAATCTCTACAAAGGTCCCTAATGTCTGCAGTACCACTGCTGTGGCTGAAACGGGCATGAGAAGCCCAGCAGGGAGAGGCAGGCCTGCTCTTCTTCCCCCTCCTTCCTCCGAGCAGCCCAGAGACACTCCAGCCAAGCAGCAGTTTAGAAACAACCAGCACTGTGGGGCCTGGGGCGATTTTGAAACCATTCAACCTTCCAGAATTACTAGTTAGGTTATCTTTGACCAGTTATTCTAGGCCACTGAACATGAATATTTTCAACTATAAATATAGGTAACCATAATATCTAACCTCTATGGTTGTTGTGAAGGTTAGGTAAAGTAGTGAATGGTAAAGAGTTTTGCTTAGTAAGGTTTCTCTGAGACTAAATCGTGTGCACTCACCAGCAAGCAGCTCCTGAACCTGGATACACCCGGCATGAATTCCTTTGTCTTTTTTACCATTTCTTGGTATTACAACATGTCCTCATTGCTTTGAGGAAATCTTAATTAAGAAAGCCTATTTCTTCAGGAACAGAGTTAAATTTAGTATAATGCAACATTTTTTTTTTTTTAATTCTGGGAAGACAGTGAAAGTTCCTTTCTTTCTTGAGAGTACGAATTTGAACAATCTATATGAAAGGAGAATTAAATTAACATAGATTTTTTTTTTCTTTTTTTAACACAGCATGCAATTTTGGTAAGTAAAAATGTTAATTATAGTTTGATTTTTTTGACAGATATCTCTTGCTTCCAACTGAACGACTCCTCCTATGACAGCTTGGAAAATGAGCTAAATGAGGATGTCGATGCTCCTTGTAGTGACTTGGTGAAGAAACTTGGTCAGGGTAGCAGAAGCATGGACTCTGTGTTAACTCTCAGTGACTATGACCTCGACCAGCCTGAGGTGGAAGGCCTCTTAACCCTGAGCGACTTTGACTTAGACCGTTCTAAAGATGAAGACATTCAAATGGAACGGCCTCTTGAACCCAAGCCGGTGGACCTCACGGGAGTGTATGCAAAGGTCCCACTGCGGGATCAGGCCCGGGCCCCGTCGGGCCTGAGCACTCCTGGCTACCTGTCCACAGCTGCCGCAGGGGTTCCAAAAAGCCTGAGGCGACACCGACGCTCCTCAGAGCCCAGCATCGATTATCTAGATTCTAAGCTTTCGTATCTCAGGGAATTTTATCAGAAAAAGCTACGCAAGTCCAGCTGTGATGCAATTCTCTCTCAAAAAGATGAGGATTATCTGAAGCAGAATCAACCCCTCCAGGAAGAGGGTAAGACATGTTTTAAACAGAGTTTAGTCACAGGCACTGATACCAAGAAAAACGCCACTAATAAAAATGTTAAGAAGAAAAGCTTGTCTGGTAATGAAGGAAATCATGTGAAACTCTTTTCTAAATCCAAGCCAGTGGCCATTTCTGTGGCATCTTACAGTCACATGTCGTCTCAGGACCATCCCGGGAGCCAGCCCTTCGGCACAGACACATCTGGATACTCCCCGACACACACAGCGGATGCCCTCAAGAGCTCGCGGAGGCACCGGCGCTGCTCGGAGCCCAGCATGGATGACCAGCACTGCAAACTGACCTATCTCAGGGGAATTTATTCAAAGAAACAGCATAAAACCAGCTGCGGAGCCCGTCTCCTGCACGGAGAGGAAGCTTATCTGGAGCGGCACAAGTCTTTGCAAATGGAGGGGCAAAAGCTCATTAACCAGAGTTTGGTGATGGGGATTGAGGTGGGCAAGAGCAGTAGCACAAACAGGAACACCGAGAAGGGCTTGCCCCCAAGACTAAATGTTTGCCCGCGGACCAGCTACTCCAGCTTGTCCTCCCCAGGCACTTCCCCCTCTGGCTCGTCAGTGAGCTCCCAAGACAGCGCTTTTTCTCAGATTTCGGAACACTCTGTGTTTACCCCCACTGAAACTTCCTCTCCAATAGATTGCGCTTTTCAAGCTCCAAGAAAACAGGAAGAGCTTGCTCCTGATTTTAGCAATTCCAGCCTCATTTCTGCAACTCCTGGTCCCTCATCAGGGCAGGCCAGCAGCCGCCTGGCGTATACGAAAAAGGATGTTGTAGAGTGGCACTCACAAATACATTCTGTAACTCTTCACCCAAGCACATGGTTGAGAAATGGTGTGGCCAGTTTGAAAAACTGGTCCCTCAAAAAGAAGGCAAGGGCGTCCAGACCAGAGGAAAAGAAAGTAAGTTCTCTAAAAGGACCCATGGAGCCACCTCCCTATGCTTCTGGTATTTCAGAAGCCAGCCCACTGCAAGAGACACAGGAAGACATGCCCCAAAGGGCAGCGGAAGGACTTGGAGCTGTGCAGACAGCCCAGTGGTATAGCTCGTACCCCAGCCAGGACTCAGAGAAGCACTGTAGCTCTCCATTCAGCCTGGTGGAGGATGGACTCAAGCTTTGTGTGAAGTCACACAAGGAAGGAGAGAGCAGTGAGCAGCGCTCTCCTGGTACTCTGCCTTGTAAGAGATCCTCACCCAGCTCTTTGACTGTGGATGATGCACCCAGCCCAGACTCGGGGCCTACAGTGGTTTGTGATATTGGGGACCAGCATTTAACCAAAGATGTTTAACCATAGTAAGAACGTGATATGTACAAGAGCAGAAACTGGGCTAATAATGACATAAAGACAAGAGTACTATGACCCCTTTGTATAAAATACGTGGGATGGGTAGCATAAGGATAATCATTGCTAATACTTAGGACAACAAAAGAATTCTCTTTACTGAGACTATTTGGCAAAAAGTTTAGACTAACAAATTTCAGCTCCTGTTTGGGAGGCTTTTCCTTATTAGAGCATGGGATTGGTCCTATCATGTGTTTTTAGAGATAACTAGCAGGGGGCCAGAGAAAACATCTTCTGTAGGGAGAATATGGCCTACATGTTGAGTGAGATTCATATCCTGAGGCCAGGATATCATAAGTGAAGAATAAGGACTGTGGAAACGGGGAGGGTGCAGAGAAACGTCCGTGTTCCGTGGAATATGTTTAATAACTAAGCAAGAAAAGGCCACTAATCAAAGTATTAAAAAAAAGAAAGTATGTCCAGTAATGAAGGAAATCATGTGAAACGTTTCCCTGAATCCAAGCCACTAGCCACTTCTGTGACATTCTCTAGTCACGTGCCATCACAGGAAGACTCCAGGAGTCAGCCCATTGATGCAGCTAGAATGGAATAAACTAGAATATCCAAGAGCCATGAGTATGATAGTTTATTTGTTGGTTGTGTTGGTTGGTTTTTCTGTTGGTGTTCCACTGTTCTTCCAAGGCTCCAGGACACAGGGCTGTGAGGAGGAAGAAGGAAATGGTTGCTTGTTTCAGGGTCCTTTTTAAAGATGCCAGCGCTAGGAACATTCTCCAGAAATGCAACTTTTCCTATTAGGAGGCGACCTCCTGACCTCATCCGCTGTCCTAGTGAGGCAAAGAGGGCCACACGAAGCTGCTGCCAGCATGCACTCGATGAAGGCTCCTCTTTGCTGTGCTGGGTGGTGTTTTTCCACAGCCCTGCCTCTTTGATTAGCAGCCAGAAACAATTACTGGTAAATCATCCCCTTTCTGACGGCCACTGGCAGTTGAGAGAGCGGTTTTAAAGTTGGCAGTTTACAAAGAGTCACAGAATGGAATCCCCACCAAAGTAGCAGTCAGGCCTTCCTCTCAGACAGTCATTGGCTTTGGATTTTCTTACCTCCACAAGTTTTATATACTTTTGTCCCAGAGTATTCGTGGTTTACATCCCATTAGTTTATCTCACATCCATCAATGCTTCTCCCCTCTCTGACCTTAAAGGTCATACCTGTACATCTCCTGGATTATCTCCACGGATTCTTAGGCCTCCCAGCCAGTATGAAAGGATAGAATCAGGAATGGATGTGCATCTCCCTTCATTTTAGCTACTTACAAGAAGTTGCTTAGAACCCATTTAGTCTCTAATTCACCATCAGATGGACCTTTCTCCCACAAACTAGCTTATCCCCAATTATTTTTCTTAGCCACTAGGAAACTTTCATGTCAAATGTTCTTTCCCTGTTGTCCTAAAGGTTTCCTTTTTCAGTTATAGAAAAAAAAATAATAATGTTTTCTGTAAAGTAGAAGTCCTTTCGGTATTAGCTGTAAGTGCTGCCTACCTCTGTGGGACATGGCCCCTGTTGGCCCTAAGCATTGTAATTAACTTTCAGAACTCTGTTTCCAAAGAGCTCCTTCATGACACTGGCCATCTCAGTCACAGATGTGAAGTAGATTGTACCTTATAAACAGCCACTCCTGTATTTAGACTCCTGAGTGTCCATATGCATCTTTTGTGGTATAATATCTAAAGGCAATAGGGATTCATTTCCCTTACCCTTAGGGCTTACTACTGTTGGAACTGCAAGATGTGAATGACATTCTTACAGCTTGGAGTGTCTTTCTGGAAGAAATTGTTTCTCCACTTACAAAATAATAGTTCTGTCCTTTTTTCTTTCATATGGGTGGGTAGAAAATTATCTACCCAATTTGAAGCATAGAAGAAAATAGATGCTGAGGTTTTCAATAACTGTTCCTATTCGCTGTGTTCCCTTAGATACTCCTGTAATATTTCATGTGAATAGTTTGTTAATATTGCTGTAAAGTATTATATTGTATGATTTGAAGACAGACTACATGTCATTTTATTATACTCTGTCAATCTATAATATATTAGACTGATGCTTTATCTAAAATGCTTTGAGTTTGTATAATATATCTTGACAAATTTTACTACCATATGTAATGTAATAAATGTGTATTTTTGTACTTGCAGAAACTGCTGCTAACTTTTAAAGTTGTTTGGTTTTCAAGGCACTGATAATGGATATGTATGAAGTCCATGCTGTCTATTAAATAATAAAAAATATACATGCTGTAGAGTTAACAGTCCCTCCAGAGCAATATTGCCCTTTGTAGAATTGTTAATGAACCCAACTTCTGCTTAAGCTTGGAAATTTTATAAAATGTACTTAATATTGAATTGGAACTTTGAACTTTTAGTCATAGACTATGGTCAGTCTTTCTAGAAAAAGAGGGTGTTTTTTTTTTCTTTTATGTTTTCCTAATCTTATCATTTACCAAATAAGTCCTGCTTTAGACACATCATCTTCATTCTCTTAGAGATTGTGTTTTAATTTTGCTCCTGGAATCAGATATGGTCTATGTTCTCATATCAAAAGAACCATTAATTCAATTTGATCGATTGTAGATCTTCTTACCCAAATTTGAACCATTCTGCCCCGAGTACCCAGTTGACCCCAGACACATCCAGACAATCCAAGATGTCTGGATTCAGGTTACCCCAAGACATCAGAACTTATCAAGTCATGTAAACTTACTAAATGCTACCGGTCTCTCATGACTGCTGTATGTTTCCCTTCTCAGAATTCATTAGGGTTCACTCTGTGCAAGTTCAGCCACCACTTCAAAGAGATTCAAAAATATAAACTACCTTAGTCCAGAAAAAGTGATTTGCCCTAATGGAACCCTGAAGACTACCTACCAACTCCAGTTGGAAATGGCACTGATTATATCTGGGTTGTGTACAGAGACAATGATGTTAATTTCTCTCTAAATTTTACAGAAATACAGATAATTTTGCTTTTAAAAAAGAGTTCAGTCGACTGAAAACACTGGATTCAAGGAATTATCTCACGTTGTGTTTTTCTACTTTTCATGGCATGACATTGAATTTGAAAGGATCTAATGTATCCTTGAACTACTGGCATATTCTGTCTGTTGAAAAGAAACTCTTAAGAATATTATGTATCTTAATCATAATTATGGTAGTAAGTGTTTTACTGATATTTTCCTACCTTGTCATGTTTTAATGGCTTGAGAGGAAGTCTTTGTAAACTGCATAGATCAATACAAAGAAAAAATGGAATAATAAAGTTAGGTAAGATGTTAACTTTCTTTAATATCTATTCTGGTTATCAGGATATCTCATAAGCTAAGTTTCCTGCTGAAAGGAAGAGTTCTCTTGAGTTCTGTGCTGTCTACCCCAAGTATGAGTCCTGCTCATTTTCTGAGCCACCTGTGAGTATAAATCCTTCATCTTTATTGTTTGTGGGGTTTTTAAAATCCAGTGAGCTCCTTGAGTTTCCAGTCTCCATAATGTCAGATGTATGGTAGAATTGGCAAAAGGTGTGTAATTTGGAAAATTGTGTTGTAAAGTCTCAAAGAGACATGTACAGAGGGAGGTATTAGATGCATATTGTCCCTAACTTCATAGAGTGTGTGTTCACTAGAGCATACATATGTATGTAGATAATTCAGGGTCTTTTTCCAGCCTATTTAATTTGTGAGGGCAAAGTAAATACATTTTCTGGAGTTTGATTTTATTTCACATGGCAGTATTAAGGTGCAGACACGAAGGGAGGGATTTAAATATTATTTACGTATAGGCTTGATTCTAAATCACAGTAACTTGGAATCAAATTCAGAACTTCTGGCAGCTTCTTGATCTGCTTTGAAGAGTGAATACATTGGCCAAAAACCTGAACTTCTGAAATAGACCCATTTCTGAGCAAGTAACATGGATGGTATAAAGAAATACTCTGCCAGGTCACAGGGGCTGTGATTGCTACTGCCTAAAATTTTCAGGATGAAAAGAAACATTTTATATCTCTGTTCAAGAATGAGATGACTGAAAAATAAAAGAAGATAAAAACAGAGAGGGAGGCAAACCATAAGAGACTCTTAAACACAGAGAACACACTGAGGGTTGCTGGAGGGGTGTTGGGTGGGGTGGGTGGGATAAGTGGGTGATGGGCATTAAAGAGGGCACTTGTTGGGATGAGTGGGTGTTATATGTAAGTGATGAATCACTAAATTCTCCTGAAACCAACATTCCACTATATGTTAACTAACTTGAATTTAAATTTAAAAAAAAATGAGATGACTGAGAAGCAGAATCATCAAAATACGTGAATACAGAGAAGCTAACTTATTGAAGGTACAGTAAATGGAGAGAGGAGGAGGAAAGCTGTGGATGAGCTCATTAATTAAAGCAAGAAACTGAAGTCACAAGGAGTTCAGAGAAAATTGGAAAAGGGGGAAGAGTGAGGCTTGCGGGGAGTGGAGGGTGTCATAAATGATTTAATGCTATTCAGGTAGTTTAATTGTTATTACCAGGTACTCTTCTAGTCCCTAGAGATACAAGGTGAAAAAAAATTGTTTCAGTCCTCAGGAACTTTAAACAACTAAGGAAGAAATTAGGCTGTGTAGAAGAAAGCTAATAGTAATATTCACTGGGCACTTACCGTTGCCTGCATGCAACTTAATCAATACATCCTATGTATTGTTTCATTTAATGCTCACAGTAGTCCTGTATGGTGGGTACATTCAGCTAGAGCATCAGTCTGACTGTGGGCTCTTTTTTCTCACCTTTTCACCTTGAAATTGGGATGGTAATAAAACTTCTTCCACAATAGGGGCATCTGGGTGGCTCAGTCTGTTGGGCGTCCAATTCTTGGTTTCGGCTCAGGTCATGATCTCATAGTTTGTGAGAGAGAGGCCCACATCAGGCTCTGTACTTACAGCATGAAGCCTGCTTGGGATTCATTCTCTGCCCCTCCCCCCCCCCTTCTCTGCCCCTTCCCAGCTCGCTAGCTCTCCTTTTCTCGAAATAGAGAAGTAAACTTTAAAAAAGAAAAACTTCTTCTGTAATAAAGCAGACAAAAGTTACAGGCATGAGGACCAATCCAAACTCTATTTAAAGTTAAGGAAACAGCTAGATATATCTAATATAAAAAAATAATAACCCAGTATTGGGACTAATTCAGAAAACTATGACAAATGTAAAAATTATTGAGCTGAAAATTTGTTCCAGAGAAAATGGTGTCGACTTGTGTCTCCCTACTTCTCCCCACTAAATACAACTACCAACCCTGGAAATAATACAAAAGACTACCAAAGGAGAACTCTAAATGGTGGTAAGAGGAAGGTGAGTTGGTTCAGAAACCTAGGGCTAGAGAAACAGCACAGTAATTGAGCATCTTACATCCCCTTACCCCATAGAAAAAGGCGACCAAAGCCTACCTTTCTCAGCCTGACAACAGAAGACAGCCCAGATGTGTGCATTTCCCCCGTGATCAATCCAGAGTCCCTCTGACACCTTCAGGTAAGCCAGACACCACCCGCAAGTGGAATAGATGAATGCCCTGCTAACAAGTGGCCGTGGCGAGAGTTATCCTTTCCTACTAGGCCTGAAATCCCTCTTCCCCACTGGGAGATACCAGAATGGCCAGGCAACAACAGAAAGAGGAACCCAGTCAGAACAGGCAGCTCGGCCTGGGAAACATTATCTCTCTCTCTCTCTCTCTCTCTCCGTTCCCAGCTCGCTAGCTCTCCTTTTCTCAAAATAGATAAGTAAACTTTAAAAAAGAAAAACTGATGCCCAGCAGGCATAAGACTCCCCTCCCCCAGCCAAGACACCAAGACAGCCAGATAGCATGGTCAGGAGGCCTCTACCATGAAAAGCACCAAGCCAGGGGAATCTAAGGCCTGTAGGACTGAGAGGCTTCTCTGGCTGAGAACAGATCACAGTGACACCAGAGAGTCTAAAAATTAAGTGGCCCATGGACCCACAACTCCTGAATATAGGCCAGGACCTGTGAGTAATAACATCCAAAACATCCAACATTTGTATCTTTGGAGTTCCAAAAAGAACTCCAAAAGGCTGAAACAGTCATTCAGGGAAATGGTGACTGACAACAGCCCAAATTTGGTGAAAGACCAATCTGCACATTCCAGAAGCTGAATAAGACCCAAACTAGATAAAGCAAAACTATATGTCTTAATTAAATGTTTAGAAACTAAAGACAAAAAAAGGTCTTTAAAGCAGACAGAAATGACATCTTACCTATACGGGAACACTAATTTTCAGATTAATCATTTGAAACCACAAAGACCAAAAGAAAGTGGCACATGAATTTTCAAGTGTTGAAAGAAAAGAACTGTTAACCCAGAATTTCGTATGCAGTGAAACTGTCTTTCATGAATTAAGGGTAAATAAGGACATTCTCAGATGAAAGGAAACTTAAGAATTTATCACTAACCGGTATACCCATTAAAGATTGGCTAAAGCAAGTTCTTTAAACAAAAAGTAATAAAAGGAGGAAATTGGGAGCAGTAGGAAGGAAAAAAGGACAACAGACAGCAGGAGTGAGAGTACTTGATAGACTAGTCTCATGAGTTTCATAAATCATATTTAGTCCTTGAAACAAAAATTGTAGCATCATTTGATACTCAGGACAGGGGCACCTGGGTGGCTCAGTTGGTTAAGCATCTCACTCTTAATTTCAGCTCAGGTCAGATCCCATGTTGGGCTCTGCTGACAGAGCAGAACCTGCTTTGGGATTCTCTCTCCCTGTCTCTTTGCCCCTCCCCCACTTGCATGCACATGCACTCTCTCAAAATAAGTAAACTTTATTAACAAAAAAAAAAGATACTCAAGACAATGATATTTAAAAGTGGGAAAAATAAAGAGCTAAATGGAAATGGAGTTCTCATATTTCCCTCGAAGTGGTAGAATGTTGACTAGTGAAATAAGATATGATATATATGCATATTTTAATACTTAGAGCAACTATAGAAACTATATATTTGGAGAGTCTATCTCTCTTAAACACTGTAAGTAAATCATGGTGGAATCCTAAAAAAAAATGGTTAACCCACAGTAAGGTAAATAAAAAGAGGAACAAGAACCAGAGTAAAAAGGAAAGAAAACAAATAAAATGGCATATACTTTAGGTCTAACATATCAAGAATTGCCTTAATCACAAATGATCTACATAGACTAATCAAAAGACAAAGACTGACAGAGTGGATTTAAAACAAAACAAAAAACTACCTAACTATATCCTATCTACAGGAAATTTACTTCAAATTTAATGACCTATGTAGGTTGAAAGTAAAAGGATAAAAAAGATATACCATGCAAACATTGATCAAAAGTATTAAAATTGGATAAGGTGGACTTGAGAGCAAAGAAAATTGCCAGCGACAGGGCCATTCTATAACAATAAAGGGCTCAGTCCGCCAAGAAGACATACAGGCCTAAAATGTGTATGCACAAACAACAAAGCTTCAAAATATATAAAACAAAAACTGACAAAACTGAAAACAGAAATAAACAAAACCACAATTACAGTTGAAGACTTTAATGCTCCTCTCTCACTAGTTGATAAAGCAACTAGACAGAACACCACCAATGATATAAAACTCATGAATGCCATAAACTGAAAGCTTAATATTGGCAATTATAGGACATTTCACCCAAAGATAGCAAGATACACATTCTCTTCAATTGCCCATGGAACATAGAACAGACCATGGCCTGAACCATAAAACATTAACATTTTAAAAGAATTAAAATTATGTTGCATATGTTTTCTGAGCACAATGCAGTCAAACTAGAAATCGATAACAAAGATAACAGGAAAATCTTCAAACACTTGGAAGCCAAAAAACACACTTCTAAATAATCTATTGGTCAACGAGGACGTTTTAAAGGAAATTTTTCTAAATCGTACAACTAAATGAAAATACCTGCCAAAATACGTGGGATACTGCTAACAGTGTTGAGAAAAATGTATAACATTGAATGCTTACATCATAAAAGGAAAGATCTTAAATCAATAAGCTAACTTTTTCAAGAAACTAGAAAAAGAAGAGCAAGCGGAAGAAAGGAAGTGAGAAGGATTAGAATAGAAACCTATAAAATTGAATATAGGAAAACAATAGAGAAAATGAAAACAACAAGTTCATTTAAAAAATAAAGTATAGGGGCACCTGGGTGGCTCAGTCGGTTAAGCGCCCAACTTCAGCTCAGGTCATGATCTCACAGTTGGTGAGTTCAAGCCCCACGTAGGGCTCTGTGCTGATAGCTCAGAGCCTGGAACCTGCTTCGGATTCTGTCTCCCTCTCTGTCTGCCCCTCTCCTGCTTGCACTCTCTCTCAAAAGTAAATAAACATTAAAAATAAATAAAGTATATAAACCTCTACTGAGACTGATGGCAAAAAAATTGAAAAAAAAACATAAATCACCACTATCAGAACAAAAACAGGTTATCATCATAGATTCTACAGTATTAAGAGGATAATAAAAGAATACTCTGAATAATTTTTACATTCATAAATTTGACAATTTAAAAGAGATGGGAAAATCCCTCAAAAAACACAAATTACCAAGCTTCAACCAAGATAAAAAAAAATCTGACCATTCCTATAGCCATTAAATAAGTTGAATTCACAATTTAAAAACACCTGAAAATAATAATAAATACATACACACAAGCTAATAAAGAAAAATCTCTAGGCCTAAATGGTTTCACTGGAGAAGTCTAACAAACATTTAAAGAAAAATTAACACCAATTTACATACAATGTTTTCCAGAAAATAGAAGGGAGCACTTGCAATTCATTTATGAGGCCAGTATTACCCTGATAAGGAAACCAAAAGAAGCCAGTACAAAAACAAAATTGCCAATTAATGTCTCTCATGAACTTAAATGCCAAAAAACAAAAATATTAACAAACCAAAAACAGTGAATAAAAAGAATTATGTGATATGACCACGTAGAATTATTTTCCAAGTATGCGGGATCGTTTAACATTTGAAAATCAGTCAGTGTTCCCTATGAAAAGCTAAAGATGGAGAATCACAATATATCAATTAAGACAAAAACATTTGACAAAATTTGACTCCCATTTGTGATTTTTGAAATTCAACAAATTAGAAGGAAATTATCTCCACATCTACAAAAAGTCTACAGCTATCATCATGCTTCATGATGGAAGAGTACTTACTTATTCCTAAGATTGGGAACAAAGCAAGGATGTCTGTTCTTACTACTCTTATACTACTAGAAGGTATAGCCACTGGGATAGGGCAAGAAAAAATTTAAAAAGATACCCTGGGGCACCTGGGTGACTCCGTTGGTTAAACATCCTGACTCTTGATTTTGGTTCAGATCATTGACTCACAGTTTGTGAGATTGAGCCTTGCGTTGGTATCTGCCGTGACAATGTAAAGCCTGCATGGGATTCTTTCTCTCCTCCTCACACACTCTCTCTCTCTTCTCCCCCACCAAATAAATCAATAAACCTTAAAAAAAATAAATAAATAAAGATACCCAGATTGAAAAAGACGAAATAAAACTATTTGCAGATGATGTGATTGTCCACATAGAAAATTCCAAGGAATCTACGGAAAAAAAAAAAAATCTACAAGTAATAACTGAATTTAGCAGGGTCACAAGATACAAGGTCAACACACAGAAATCCTTTACACTTGTATATGCTTTAAATATGCAGAAACTAAAGTTAAAAACAATACCATTTATAATCACTCAATAAACTTAAACACTTTAATACAAATTTAATGAAACATGCATTAGATATGTATTCTGAAAATTACGAAATGTTGACAAAATTCTGATGAAAGAAATAAGACCTAAGTAAATGGAGAGAGATGCATGGAGTGGAAGAGTCAACATAGTAAAATGTCATCTCTTCCCAAATTGATACATAGGCTTAATGCAATCCCAGCCAAAATCCCAGAAAGGACTGTTGTAGACAGACAGACTTATTCTTTACAAAATACATGTAAAGGCACAGGCCATAGAATAGCTGAAACAATTTTGACAATCATGAAGTGAGAGGGATCTCTCTATCCAATATTAAGACTTCCTGTAAAACTACAGCAATCAAGACGGTATGGTACTGGAAAGACAGACAAATAGGTCAGTGGAATAGAGTGACCTACACAAATATGGTCAACTGGAATAGAGATCAGGTCGCCTTTTCTACAAACAGTGCCGGTGCATCTGGACATCTAAAGGCAAAAAATACAACAACCTAAATTTCACATGTTGTACAAAAAATTCAAAATGGATCGTGGAGTTAAATGTCAATTGTAAACCATAAAACCTTTAGTAAAAATAACAGGTGAAGACCTTTAGGATCTAGATGTAGGCATAAACTTCTTAGATTTGACATTAAAAGCATGATCTATAAAAGGAAAACATTGGACCTCATAAAAATAAAACAAATTGGACCTCAGCAGAATTAAAAACTTTTGCTCTGAAAGAACATGTGAAGAGGATGTGAGGCTCTACCCTGGGAGAAAATGTTTGCAAGGCACATATTTGACAAAGTAGTAGGATCTAGAATATGTAAACTCTCAAAACTCAATAGTAAAAAAAAAAACAAAAACAAAAACAACTTTTTTTTAAAGTCTGGTCTGGCCTTTAAGGAGTTTGAAAGTTTTCCTCACAACAAGCAAAAAGGCTGAACAAAGAAAATCAACAAGTCTCCTTAGATCCATCAGAGAATGGAGATTAAAGGTAAAACTGCTGCCCCCAAATTGAGAGAGACAGGCAAGCAGATACACAGAGTGACAGCACCCCAGAACAGACACCCAGAAGTAGAAACTTTTGCTGGAACCAGTCCTGAGTAAGAAAAATTGTAATTGACATATTGTTGGAGGCTCAGCCTAAGACAAGTTTGAGAGTTAAAAGTTCCAGGGTGCCCATTCTTAGGAGACCACCACACTTTTGTGAGTTTTACTGACAGGAGCCTTACCAAGTTCTCACGGTAAAGATCAGAAAAAGGATCTTTTGCACTGATGGAGTCAAGGTGGAAGAGTACACACGCCCTTGCCCTTGGCAAACTGGATGGTTGTGGTGGGACCTTTACAATGGGTACCACAGGTGCCCATTGAATGATACCATTCAGGCAGTCAAAAGGTTTTTGCAATTCTGCAGTGGGAATAAACCACAGACTATAAGGCAGTTTGACAGCTTTTAGAACCAGGGCTCCGCAGTTGGGAGGTAGCTTTGCAGTTTCGGAGGTTTATTTTCCATGATTGACGGCAGCATGGTTCCAGTCAGGGGGAAAGAGATCCCTGGAACTCCATCACAGGGGGTGCCTTAACGGAGCCATGCTGGCAGCAAGAAATGGACCAGTGGCATGGTTGGGTCAGCCACAATGGGTGGCATTCTCCTAGCATTAATTGAAGGAGCTGCCTTGTTGACAAGGTCTGCCTCTGCACAATTTCTCAATGGTCCTCAGTTTGCTGAAGACCCCTCTCATTTGCCTTCAGCCCCGTTACCATCGTCACCTTTTGGAAATTATCAACCATATCAATACACTTTCTTTCCCAGGATTTCTGTAACAGAATGAACGGTAGTTCAAGAAGGAATTTGAGAAGATAAGTTACAGTCTGTTTTTAAACCATAGGTGAGATAGCTATGGCCAGATAGGCTATGAAAAGACACTTAGCTCTTTTTTTTTTCTATTTAAAGGAACATGGGGAGGGGCAGATGGTAAAAGATAACACATTTATTTATTCTCACTTGAATTGCATTTGTGATTAAAATAGCTAATATCTTTAAAAGAAAATATAATAAATACTTAGAAGATGAAGGACCAAAGGGCAAACAGCAATGAAACCTGACCGTTATTTCCTTGGGCCCATCTCCGCCTGGTTTTGTGTGTTCTGTCAGTCAAACAATAAGAATCTACTGGAATTTGCTCTTTCAAAAGGAAGGAAGGAGGGAAGGGAAGCAAGGAAGGGAAGGAGAGGGAGGGAGGGAGGAAGGAAGGAAGGAATCAAGGAAGGAATTTCATGCTTCCAGCAAGGAGAAAAGCAGCCATTTTGAAATATGCCTAGAGTATTCTGTTCTTTTTCACAAGGCCCGCCCTGAAGGAAAACTATTTTATCAGCACTAACCAACAAATGGAAATGGTTACATTCAACTCTAGCCCACTTAGCGTTCTGTGGTGGGGGTGGGGAGGATACCCAACTCCTGTCCCTTCCAGCCTTGCGGTCTCACCTGAGGAAGAGCAGGGAGGGAAAAAGGCCAAAACCTAGTCATTGGAAATGTTTTATTCTGTCTTTCAAGAAGCTGGGGGTCAGGAACATAGAATCACTCAGCCTCAGTATCCTAACTTGTTAATGAAAGTTATCTGCTCTACTTAAATGACAGAAAACAATTACTAACTCATTCAACAAACACATATTAATCACTGTGTGCCAGGTGCTATCCCAGGTGGGTACAGCAGTGAGCAAGCCGTGCACAAGGGGAAAGCTCTGGCCCTTGTGGAGTTCACATTCTAGTGTGGAAGGCAGACAAGACAAATAAGGAAATATTTCGTGTATTACATGAGGGTAAGTGCTAAGGAGAAAACAAGCAGGGAAGAGAGATGGAAGCAGCAGGTGAAATTTTACATCAGAGAAGGCCCGAGATGGCAAGTTTAGGTAACAAGTTGGAGGGAGTGTGGGAGGCAGGCAGAGAGCTTTGTGGATATCGAGCGCTGGAGCATGACTGGCAGTGTGGTGAGTGAGACGGTCAAAAGTTCAAAGCATCGTATACGTGTACAGGTGAGGGAGAAATATTCCGACGTCTCCTTTGGTATTTTGTGGTCTGATTTTTCCTTCTGTTTTCTCTAGCTTTTGTCCAAAGATTATTACCTAAAATCAGAGCCATTTGAAGTCATCTAAGAAATCGGCAGGCCAACCTCACATGATCCCCAGAGAGGCCACATCTGGCAGAGTTTTCCACGGTCAGGAAGGGGCGAGCATGTCTCAGTGCTCTTTCTCTGGTCCACATTCATCCCTGCATTTGTCTACCTGGGAAGGTGGTCATTTGAGGTCCACTGAGAACCCACAACTGGGTTAAGCCAAGTCCAGGTTGTGACCCAGAGGCTAGTTTCCCTAAGGCATTTCTCAAATGCCAAACCCTGTCTTAGCTGAGGATGTGTTTTTTGGGGGGCTCTGGTTTCTAATTCTCTCGGTTGCAAACCCAGCACGGTGTCCTTGAGCTTTTTACCCCCCACAACACTTTCCATTCAGGGCAACAACTAATGCCACATACACACCTGGATTGTGGCAGTGCACAGAACAGCGCTCGGTCCTTCGAGAGCAGGGCGTACGGAAACGGCACCCAGGTTGGCGATGTTTGACTCAGTCTGGGTCTGAGGAGTTCTCTTACACATGGCTCTACCTTCCCTCTACACGGTGCCAATGCAGGCTGTGGACTACGCATGTCAGAGTGGCTGATTTCAGTCAAAACAGCCCTTGGTGCCATGTGGCACCAATGTAAGCAACTGGTTGGTTTGGTGTCATGTAGACAAAACGACTCTTTGATGGATTGGGTTTTCGCTTTTCACTCGGCTCAAGTTGGCATGAGTCTAGGGCGGTGCCTGCCAAGTATGTGGGCAGGTGGGGGCCCTGCACGGGTTGCTGTGTGTGGTGCTGGCAGCAGACCCGTGTTCCCACTGCCTTTTAGCTGTCTGCAGTGCTCGGTTTTGAGGGTGGGGGCAACAGAAGAGAGCTAAATTTGGGAAGCCGATCACTAGGGTGGGGAGTGAGTAGGTCAGTCACCTGAAAAAGTCGCAGATGTTTCCCAAGTTTACCGTCTGGTCCAGAGTGGAATTTGCCAGGACTTTGACATTCTCCCCAGCCGGTGCCTGTGTGTGACTGACCAGGCTGCAGCAAAGGCTTTCTTGGAATCTGAGGCTAAGAAAGATGAAAGGCCAATGCCGCCTGTCTGTCTGCAATGGGCATATTGCACAATAATAACTCTCTCTGATCTTTCTTTTGCATGTTCTTGGTTTCTCCACTTCTTTCTTTCAGCTTTGTAATACGACACCCAGCTGCTTCTTATCTTTGCTGCCTCCCCCCACCTCTCAACTCTCCTCTCTCAGATCCACACAGAGAGCACAGACCACTCCTGATTTGAAGCCTTAAGGACCCTGTCACTTCCCTTAATACCCTCTGTTTTCTGGACTCACTGTTTAATGATGCTGTAGCCAGGTGAGGACCATAAACCAAGCCCCTCAACCCCTGCCTTTACCCTGCCTTCATTTCCTCCATCTTTAAATTACAAGATGTCTTAGACAGACTCCTCATAGACCCCGGAGGCCCCGTCTCGAGGTAGGGACAAGAACCTAGATTTGAATCTTTGATTTGGAGTTTTTTGGCTCCTCTGTAAACTTAGGAGGTGTGGAAAACCAGACTATTGACTTTCTTAGGTGGCTTTTATACTTTGTAAGCTTCTTCTGGAGGATAACAAAGAGCCTTGTACTGTCAGGCTAAGACCAAAAGACATGGTATTTTCCGTTTGTGAGCCAGCTTCTGGGGTTACCACAGTCCAGTCGCCCCCCAGGTTTGGCCACTGGGTAGCTGCATGATGAGCTGTGACGTGAAAGACCTGTCTTGACCCTTCTGCGTCTGAGGAGTCAAAGCCACCAGCTCAGCAGGGGCATAACGAGAGTAGTAGGTGTTTTCCAAGTATCCCAAACTCGGAAAACAGATCATTCCCATCACCAGTGGACAATTTACTTCATAAAAAGGGTCCCTGCCTGCTTCCTTTGCAACTTCCAAGAAGGTGGACTGTACTTTGAAGCAAGAAAAGAATTGCCCGCCCTATACCTTCTCTCAAAGACTTTGAATGCAATGGACAGGGGCCCCCAGCTGCTTGGGCCTCTCAGAGGTAGGAGTGGAGATTCCCACATAATTTTCAACATTAAGAAAAGCCAGTTATGAAATCACACGAGCTAATGGCAATATCAGCAGCATCCTTTACTTTTAGTTGTAACACATGAGCTTAGTATGTTAACCTGTGGGAAAATGAGGTCTGCCTCCTGACAAACTACTTAAAATAATTTAAGTGAGGGATTATTTTGCGAGAAAAGTATGTTTAAAACTGGGACGTGCAGGGAACCATAATCAAAGGACCCATTAGAGGGGGAAAGGCAAGATGCATTTGGCGGCTTGCTCAGGAGTTCGTTGTGTGGGAACCTCTTCCAGATGTCCCTTTCTTTACACAGAGCTCAGTCCCCAACACACAGTCCCAGGGGACTGACACACTTCACGGATATTTTTCTGGGAACACAGATAACAGGAGATGGATTTAGGTTTCACAATCCTTCCTTTCTGCTCATCCCCCAAGAAAGACGTAAAGATGCTTAATAATGAGGGTTGAGGGCAGAGGAAGAGGGATAAGATAATACAAGCAGGATAATGGACAGGAATAGGGCTGATGATAATAATGGTGGTAGTTACCCTCTGCTTGTGCTCTGTCTCTTTCAAAAATGAATAAACATAAAAAAAAATTTTTTTAAAGGGAGGGGGGCACCTGGGTGTCTCAGTCAGTTGAGCGTCCGACTTCGGCTCAGGTCATGATCTCCAGTTCTTGAGTTGCAGCCCCGCGTCGGGCTCTGTGCTGACAGCTCGGAGCCTGGAGCCTGCTTCAGATTCTGTGTCCCCCCCACCCCTCTCTCCATCCCACCCCTGCTTGTGCTCTTGTCTCTCTGTCTTCCAAAAATGAATAAACATTTAAAAAAAATTTTTTTTTTAAATACTGGTGGTAGTTACTATAAGACTCATGATTGCTTGTCTGTGGATTTCAGAGTTTATTTAAATCCCATCATCCAGAGCCCATTATGATGTCAGCTAAGCAAGTGCGACGACCTCCATTTTGCAGATGAATAAATTGGTTACTCAGTAAATTGGTTTGAATCTAGACCTCCCAATTACTCAGTTAACCTTATGTCTTTCCAGAGTACCAAGCTACAGGGCTATGGTACAGTTGAAAGATGCTACCAGTCCTGCCCCACTCCTAATTATTGCAGAGTCTTTTGGGGTTCCTAGACCTATGTTTTATGGTCGAAAACAACCTCTCACAGGAAAATTAGACTACCCATAACTAATGATAAAAGAAAAAATTTATAGCATCAGAATTGAACTTTTCTCCTCATAAAAAGACATCTTTAAGAAAATAAATGGATAGTCCACAGATGAGTGGGAAAAATATACATAGCCAATATCTGACAAATCTGGGACAAATCAAGAGTAAAAAGACAATGTAATTTATAAAATGGGCAAAAAATCTGAAAGATACTTCACCAAAGGAGGTACACAAATGGCCAATAAGCATGTGAAAAAATGCTCAGCATCATCGGTCATAAAATGCAAATGAAAACCCCCGAGGTAGCACTACATACTCACTAGAATGGCTAAAATTTCTTAAAGGGACATCACTAAAGGACGTGGAGCAACTGGAACCCTCATACATTGCTGGGGGCATTCATAAAATGGTCCAACCACTTTGGAAACCTACCAGTGTGTTATAAACACACATTCACTCTACTACTTACCTAATAATAAGACTGACAAATATTTGTCCATACAAAGAGTTATACACAAATATTCATTGCAGATTTTATAGCCAAAATCACTAAACAACCCAAGTGTTCAGTGAGAGGAGAATGGATAAATAAGCTTTGGCATATTTGGCATATTCAAACGGAATGCTACTCATCACTAAAGAGGAATAAATGACAGACTCCTACAGCAACATGATAGAATCTCAAACACATTGTGTTGGGTAAAAGAAGACAGACACAAAAGACCACATCCTGTATGAGGCCACTTATGTGGAGACCAAGAACAGAAAAAATATATATAAACTTACAGTGATAGAAGTCAGAAAGTGGGTAGGAGGGTGGTAGAATTGATATGAGAAGGATCTAAGGGAAATTTGGAGGGTAATAGAGATGTTCTCCATTTTGAGTCGTGGTTACATAGGTGTCTAAAACTGTCAAAACTCTTCCAACTCTCTGAACTCTTAAGATCTACACATTTTATTGCATGTTAAGTATATCTCAATAAATTATTTTTTTCAGCAGACCCTGCTCAGTTAGCCACAAGGGTTATGGCCTTGCTCCTTGGAGGCCAATTTCTTCCCCTCTGGCTGAAATCTGAGATCTAAGCTAATGAAGTCCCCCAGCAACCTGGGCCTAACTGGTGAAGGCCAGTGAAGGCGATGAACAGTTTCAGCAAAACAACTCTAACCAAAAGGCCTTTCTGCACAGTGGTGCTCAAAAGGCTGCTTCTCTCTGCTGCACCCCCGCCCCAGGGATCTACTGACCCCTTATTTATTATCTTCATCTGTTAAAACTCAAAGGGCGAGTGCCAGAGGCTCTTGCCAGTCATTTCTCACTGTTGTCCAAAAAGGAGTAAAGTACAAGTCTCTGTAGAATGCAGCTGGTTTAATAGGCCCAGAGTTACCCATCATACTGGGTGGGGAGATACTTCATTGTTGGTATAGAAGCCAGCTCCAATGGCAGACTTACTCCTAATTTTAAGGTTCCCTGGGCCTCACATAGAGATAGATTTTTAAACTTCAGGAAGGGATAATTAAAAAGGAGACTCAAGCCAGACCCATATGTTTCTAGACCAAGGATGCATGGTTTCCCCAGCAGAAGGATGTTGGTATTTAAACATTCCCTGGGGACCAGGGAGTGCCTATGCCAGTGAGACCAGGGGAATTCTAAACGAGTCAGGGACAGTCACAAGAGTCATGTGCCTTTATCCTGGATAGAGTATAGGAAGATTCCACAGCCATTTACTTGAAGGACTGTCTAAAGAAAGAAGAAACAGGTTTTATGTATCCAAATGGCAAAACTAATGTATAACAGTCACAAGAAACTGGATTTCTTTTTTTTTTTTATGAAATTTATTGTCAAATTGGTTTCCATACAACACCCAGTGCTCATCCCAACAGGTGCCCTCCTCAATGCCCATCACACACTTTCCTCTCCCTCCCACCCCCCATCAGCCCTCAGTTTATTCTCAGTTTTTAAGAGTCTCTTATGCTTTGGCTCCCTCCCTCTCTAACTTTTTTTTTTTCCTCTTCCCCTCCCCCATGGTCTTCTGTTAAGTTTCTCAGGATCCACATAAGAGTAAAAACATACGGTATCTGTCTTTCTCTGCCTGAGTTATTTCACTTAGCATAACACTCTCCAGTTCCATCCACATTGCTACAAAAGGCCATATTTCATTCTTTCTCATTGCCAAGTAGTATTCCATTGTATATATAAACCACAACTTCTTTATCCATTCATCAGTTGATGGACATTTATGGTTCATTCCATAATTTGGCTACTGTTGAAAGTGCTGCTATAAACATTGGGATACGGGTGCCCCTATGCATCAGCATCCTCTTCCCACCAACAGTGCGAGAGGGGTCCCATTTCTCCACATCCTCTCCAGCATCTATAGTCTCCTGATTTGTTCATTTTGACCACTCTGACTGGTGTGAGGTGATATCTGAGTGTGGTTTTGATTTGTATTTCCCTGATAAGGAGTGGAGTTGAACATCTTTTCATGTGCCTGTTGGCCATCTGGATGTCTTCTTTAGAGAAGTGTCTATTCATGTCTTCTGCACATTTCTTCACTGTATTGTTTTTCAGGAGTGGAGTTTGGTGAGTTCTTTATAGATTTTTGGATACTAGCCCTTTGTCTGATATGTCATTTGCAAATATCTTTTCCCATTCCATCAGTTGCCTTTTAGTTTTTGTTGATTGTTTCCTTTGTTGTGCAGAAGGTTTTTATCTTCATAAGGTCCCAATAATTCATTTTTGCTTTTAATTCCCTTGCCTTTGGAAATGTGTCGAGTAAGAAATTGCTGCAACTGAGGTCAGAGAAGTTTTTTCCTGCTTTCTCCTCTAGAGTTTTGATGGTTTCCTGCCTCACATTCAGATCCTTTATCCATGTGAGTTTATTTTTGTGAATGGTGTAAGAAAGTGGTCTAGTTTCATTCTTCTGCATGTTGCTGTTCAGTTCTCCTAGCACCATCTGTTAAAAAGACTGTCTTTTTTCCATTGGATACTCTTTTTTGCTTCGTCAAAGATTAGTTGGCCATACTTTTGTGGGTCCAGTTCTGGAGTCTTTATCTATTCCATTGGTCTATGTGTCTGTTTTTGTGCCAATACCATGCTGTCTTGATGATGACAGCTTTGTAGTGGAGGCTAACGTCTGGGATTGTGATGCCTCCTGCTATTGTCTTCTTCGAAATTACTTTGGCTATTTGGGGTCTTTTGCGGTTCCATACAAATTTTAGGATTGCTTATTCTAGCTTCGAGAAGAATGCTGGTGCAATTTTGATTGGGATTGCATTGAATATGTAGATTGCTTTGGGTAGTATTGACATTTTAACAATATTTATTCTTCCAATCTGTGAGCGTGGAATGTTTTTCCATTTCTTTGTATCTTCTTCAATTTCTTTCATAAGCTTTCTATAGTTGTCAGCATACAGATCTTTTGCATCTTTGGTTAGGTTTATTCCTAGGTATATTATGCTTCTTGGTGCAATTGTGAATGGGATCAGTTTCTTTATTTGTCTTTCTGTTGCTTCATTATTAGTGTATAAGAATGCACCTGATTTCTGTACATTAATTTTGTATCCTACGACTTTGCTGAATTCATGTATCAGTTCTAACAGACTTCTGGTGGAATCTATCGGGTTTTCCATGTATGATATCATGTCATCTGCAAAAAGTGAAAGCTTGACTTCATCATTGCCAATTTTGATGCCTTTGATTTCCTTTTGTTGTCTGATTGCTAATGCTAGTATTTCCAACACTATGTTCAACAACAGCGGTGAGAGTGGACATCCCTGTCGTGTTCCTGATCTCAGAGGGAAAGCTCTCAGTTTTTCCCCACTGAGGATGATATTAGCTGTGGGATTTTCATAAATGGCTTTTATGATGTGTGAGTATGTTCCCTCTATCCCGACTTTGTCGAGGGTTTTTATTAAGAAAGGATGCTGAATTTTGTCACATGCTTTTTCTGCATCGATTGACAGGATCATATGGTTCTTATCTTTTCTTTTATTAATGTGATGTATCACATTGATTGATTTGTGAATGTTGAACCAGCCCTGCAGCCCAGGAATGAATCCCACTTGATCATGGTGAATAATTCTTTTTATATGCTGTTTAATTCCATTTGCTAGTACCTTGTTGAGAATTTTTGCATCCATATTCATCAGGGATATTGGCCTGTAGTTCTCTTTTTTTGCTGGGTCTCTGTCTGGTTTGGGAATCAAAGTAATGCTGGCTTCGTAGAATGAGTCTGGAAGTTTTCCTTCCCTTTCTTTTTTTTGGAATAGCTTGAGAAGGATAGGTATTATCTCTGTTTTAAATGTCTGGTAGAATTCCCCAGAGAAGCCATCTGGTCCTAGACTCTTATTGTTGGGAGGTTTTTGATAACTGATTCAATTTCTTCACTGGTTATGGGTCTGTTCAAGTTTTCTGTTTCTTCCTGCTTGAGTTTTAGAAGTGTGTGGGTGCTTAGGAATTTGTCCATTTCTTCCAGGTTGTCCAGTTTGTTGGCATATAATTTTTCATAGTATTCCCTGATAATTGCTTGTATTTCTGAGGGATTGGTTGTAATAATTCCATTTTCATTCATGATTTTATCTATTTGGGTCATCTCCCTTTTCATTTTGAGAAGCCTGGATAGAGGTTTATCAATTTTGTTTATTTTTTCAAAAAAAACAACTCTTGGTTTCATTGATCTGCTCTACTGTTTTTTTAGATTCTATATTGTTTATTCCTGCTCTAATCTTTATTATTTATCTTCTTCTGCTGGGTTTCAGGTGTCTTTGCTGTTCTGCTTCTATTTCCTTTAGGTATGCTGTTAGATTTTGTATTTGGAATTTTTCTTGTTTCTTGAGATAGGCCTGGACTGCAATGTATTTTCCTCTCAGGACTGCCTTTGCTGCATCCCAAAGCATTTGGATTGTTGTATTTTCATTTTCATTTGTTTCTATATATTTTTTAATTTCTTCTCTAATTGCCTGGTTGACCCATTCATTCTTTAGTAGGGTGTTCTTTAACCTCCATGCTTTTGGAGGTTTTCCAGAATTTTTCTTTAATACCCCACTTACAACAATGGATAGATCGTCTAGACACAGGATCAATAAAGAAAGAAGGGCCCTGAATGATACATTGGATCAGATGGACTTGACAGATACATTTAGAACTCTGCATCCCAAAACAACAAAATATACTTTCTCCTCGAGTGCACATGGAACACTCTCCAAGATAGATCACATACTGGGTCACAAAACAGCCCTTAATAAGTATGAAAGAACTGAGATCATACCATGCACACTTTCAGACCACAATGCTATGAAACTTGAAATCAACCACAAGAAGCTGGATTTCGATGCAACATAAAAAGGGCGTTTGTAACAACCAGAGCTTCTTGGCATTCCATTCACATACCTACCCATTCAGCCTGTAATTTTTGAGTACCTACTGTGCTGTGACACACCACACTGCATCAGTTGCAGACTCGGCCCTGAAAGATGTTCACTGCAGAACACAGGACAAGGTGTGACTGACTATAGGTAACGCAGATACAGGGCAGCAAGAGAGAAGCACAGGTACGAGGGCCACATCAAGAGAGGGAAGGATTATTTCTAGGCTCAGCTGGGCCCTCCATGAGGTTCACCAGTCATTTTGCTCCTCCTCATTTATTCTTTCATCCATTCAGTAAATATTCATTGAGCTCTGCTACGTCTCAGGCACTGTTCCAAATGCTGGGGATACTGAGTGGATATGTCCTACTGCCAAAAAGCAAACAGATCTAGCATGTCAGTTGGCGACTGGTCCTATGGACAAATAGGGTTGCTCTGGATGTTTATCACTCCCTTCAAGCAATCAAATAGTCCCTCTTCTCTCACTGTTGACTAGAGTGACCTCCCACCTCACCAAGAAAATTGCCTCAGACCCCCCTCCCCTGCACATCCCAACTACCATCACCTCTTGCCATTCTTAGTTAATTAATTTCTGACTCAGAGAAAAGAAAAATTCTGACTCCTCCACTTATGCTCTTCCCCTCCCTCAAAGGCGGTGCTCTACACTAGGTGTTATATGTAGGGGATGAATCACTGGCTTCTACTCCTGAAATCATTATTGCACTATATGCTAACTAACTTGGATGTAAATTTAAAAATTAATTTGAAAAAAAAAAAGGCCTTGCTCTATCAGCTCTGCCAGCCCCCATGCTCCTTACCTTTTCTCTCCTCATTCATTGGCCTGTTTGAAATCCACACATTTTTCGTTCCTTATACTCCTAAAGCAACATTCCTTGGCTGCACCCCCAAGATGGCAAGTAGTTTTTAGTCCAGAGCTAGTTGGACCGATTGGGGCCTTACCTTCCTGAGCACGGTGGCAAGGGAGAGTCCCCCAGATCATGTGTGGACTCACAGAAAAGATATATCTGATGGGTTATTATGCTACTGCCCATGGTCACAGAAAGTGCCAGGTGTTGTGGGGTTCCTGATGAGCACCTGTGGGTCCTGTTACACCCTGACCCTCCTTCTCAACCTTCAGCGCCAAACTTCTTCAGAGCTCATGTTAGGCTTCTTGCCTCTACCAGTTCACCTCATTTTGATTACATCACCTAGCCCACCATACTTCTGTCTACTGACCTGCTCCTGCAAAGAACACACAGTGATCACCTAAGTGCAGACACAATAGCTCTCCCCCTCCTTGTGTTGGATATCTTGGGAGCATTAACTCTTGGTGTTCCCCAAGGTTGTGTCCTTCGGCCTCTGCTCACCTTTCCGTCACTTTTGCTCTGGTAGCTTGTCCCTTCAGTCTCCTGCCCAGAGAGCTGCCCTGAGCCACTGCACATTTCCACTTGGGACCTGCTGCGCATCACAAACTCTTGGTATTTAAAAGAAGACTCGTTATCCTCTCTCCAAATGCTTCCTGCTCCTGAATGCCGTTTCATAGTTTATAGTCGTGCTCATCTTGCAAGCACTCGAGCCAGATTAGTTGAAGTGATTGTTGACCTCTTCCTCTCCTTTACCTTATATTCAAATCCATCACACACCCCTTTCTGTCAATACCACCTCAGAAATGTCTCTTGAATTCATGACCTCTTCTCTGTCCTCACTGCCACTTCCTTGGTTCCGGCTGTCGTCTCTCTCCCACAATTGGAATGACCTATTTATCTCCTTTTCTTTATGCTAACACCATGTCAGTCTAATTCTTGTCTTCTGCCACTAGAATTCTTGAGAGACAAACCTCAGCATGCTATTCCCTTAGTTAAAACCCCCTGGAAATTATCCAAATGTCCTTTAACCGGTGAGTGGTTAAACAAATATACCATGGAATACAACCCAGCAATGAGAAGAAACAGACTCTTTTTATGTGACACAATTGGGGTGAATCTGAGGGAAATTATGCTGACTGAAAAAAACAAAAAGCCAATCTCAAAGGCTGCATACTGCATGATTCCATTTATGTAACAGTCATGAAATGTCATAGATGAAGTATGGATTGGTGGTTGCCAAGTACCAGGGACAGGGGGATGGGTGTGGCTATAAAGCAGTGACACAGGGGAGTCTTTTTTTTTTTTTTAACGTTTATTCCTTTTGTGAGAGACAGAGCACAAGGACGGGAGGGGTGGAGAGAGAGAGGGAGACACAGAATCTGAGAAGTCTCCAGGCTCTGAGCTGTTAGCACCAAGCCCGATGTGGGGCTCCAACTCACGAACTGCGAGATCATGACCTGAGCCGAAGTCAGACACTTAACCAACTGAGCCACCCAGGCGCCCCTGACACAGGGGAGTCTTGTGATTATGGCACAGTTGAGTATCTTGGTTGTGATGGAAGTTACTCAAGGCTACACAAGTGATCAAGTTGCCTAGGGCTGTACATATGCACACACACAGATGAGTGCATATAAACTGGTGAAATCTGAATAAGCCCTGTGGATTGCATGAATCCTGGTTCCTCAGTTTTGATACTGTGCTATGGTTGGATAAGATACTAACATTGATGGAGGCCAGGGGAAGGGTACCTGGGACCTCCCTGGACCTTTCTTTACAAACTCGTAGGAATCTATAATTATTTCAAAGCTGTAAGGTAAAAAGTAAGTAAATTATTTTTAAAATAAAGTAAAAAAGAATCTCAACAGCTCCCATGTTTCACAGAACAAAATACAAACTCCTTTGCTCAACATTCAAGGTACTTAACTATGAGCTTCACATCCCATTGCCCCTCTTTTTAGAGCCTTCATTCATTCGTTCATTCATTTATTCATTCATTCAATAACCATGGGGAACCCATGATGGGCTGGGACACTGAAACTATAATGGTAAGCAAATAGATAAGGCCTCTGCCCTCAGAAACTTCCAGTCTTTGGGGAAAACAGCCAGTCAGATGAGCAATTCCACCTACGTGGGCATGTGCTACAACTAAGGACAAAAGGCTGTCTCAGTCTCCTCACCATCCCTTTTCATGTGTGCTGTTCCCTCTACCCAAAATGCCCTTCCCAGTACTAGTGAATTTCTAGTGTCAGCTCTTCTATGAAATCTCATTCATTCATTCATTCATTCAGCAAATATTTACTGAGTACCGTCTCTGGGCCAGGCCTTGTTCCATGACTTGGGGCTGCGCTGTGGACACCACAGCACAGCCTGGGCCTTCTTGCTGATATTAGTGGGTGAGACACATAATAAACAGGCAAATAGGAAAAATGGCAGCAGTCAGCTGTAAGAGCAGTTGGAGAGCTGATTTAAACTGGATGGGTCAGAGGATTCTCACCAACCAGATATTGAAACAGATTGCTAAAATGCTAAGAAAGAGCAGGGAGGAATAGTTAAGATAAAGGAAAGGGAAAAGCTGATGCAAAGTCTTAAGAAGGGAAACATTTTGGCCTACTGAAGGAACATAAAGGTTAGTGTGGTACAGCACAGTGGAAGAGGCAGACAGCGGAGGGAAGGTCCGAAAGGTGGGAAGGGGGCCATTTTGAAAGGCTTTATGAATCTGAGTGATGAGTTTGGATTTTACTCCAAGCATAACAGCAAGGGTCTGGAGGGCTTGAAGTAGGGGGAAGTCATATCTGATGGGCTTTTTAAATGATTATTCTGACCGCTGTGTGGAGAAGGAAATCTAAGGTAAGGGGGTTGGGCAAGAGAAGAATTAGACAAGTTAGGAGACAAGAGATGATGGCACTCCTTGGTGGCCCTTGAAAGTCCTCGATCACGTTGCTGTTGTCCATTTGTTACTTGGTTTAGGGTCTGTGGTTTCTTTCTGCACCTGCCTTCCTGACTAGATGGTTGCTGATGGAAAAGATGGACCATTTGTATTTTTTTTCTCCCTCATGCCTACCTAGCTCAATAGTTTCTTAAACTGAATTGAATAGTTACGTCCAGCACAGGAGGAAGGAAAGTGAGTCCAGGAAGACTAGAAGAAAACTGGCATTAAGTAGAGCATGAAGGATGGGTAAAATTTGGACAGGTAGGAATGGGAGGAAATAGCCTTCTGGATGAAGGGGACAGCTCAGTGAAAGAAACAAAGATGGGAAAACAGTGTGGATGGAGGAGGGACAGGATACAGTGATGTAGCAGTCAGCCTGGGGTAATGGCTGGTAGATGAAAACAAGAGAAAACTAATTGGAACGATTGGAAAGATGGGTTGAAGAAAAATTATGGTGGCTCCTTGAAGGTTGAACCAAGGAACTGGTCTTAAATTTTGAGAACAAAAGGGAAGCTATGTAATGTTATTAAGCAGAGGAATGATAAAATTTTGAACCCTGTCTCAGAAAAAAGCCACTGGGTGAGAAGAGATAGGAGATGAGAAAAGTGATTTGGGGGAGGAGGGGGGGGAAGCAGCTTTCAAGGTAAATGGTAATGAGTGTTACCTTGATCAGCCTTTGTTCTTCTCCACCTGAAGCACTTTGAAAGCACTCACACCATCATGTCAGGGTTTTTAATCAGTATGAGACTTCATAAGGTCATCACAGAAAGTACACGGAGGGTTGGTTAAGATTGTTTCCAGAGAAGTGTGGACCATTTCATTCCATCAGTTTCCAGACAGAAACCTAAGTACAGCTGAAGAAGGTTAAGAAAGATGGAACCTGCAGAAGGTGGAGCTTGAGGCTGGGAGCCCCTGCCCCCCACCCCCGGCCCCGGCCCAGGGACCAGGCACCAGGCGGAGATTCAGGGCCAGCCTGCTGACTCCAGGTCTGAGCGTTTGTTTTCCCACCAAATTTCCTTCCAAGAATGCAAATGTGTTTTCTTCTCTTGGTCACCGGTTTGCCACGCTTCCCAGCTCATTCCACTGGGTTGGATTACCCGCTGTGTTGGGTTGTTTTCCCCTGAATCCTTCCAGCTGCTTTACTCCCTGCCCTCTGCTTATGTGCACTTTCCCAGTCCTGGGGTGTTCTCCTCTCCCACGATGCTATTCCCAGCACCAGTTGTGAATACAACTCTGATTTAGCTTCCTCCCTGCCCTCCCCTGCCTACCATTTTCTACTCCTACTCATTTCTATTTATGTTTCACTAGCCTCAGCAAGAGGAAAGGAACCAAAATTTAATATTTATTCAGCTCTTATTACATACCAGGCACTGTGCTGAACAATTTACATACGTCTATAATTCAGTCTTCACAGCAAGTCTATAAAATAGGTATTATTATTGTTTCCACTTACCAGATGAGGAAACTGATGTTCAGGAAGTTTCTATGCCTTGCCTGTGGCTGTAAATCTTGAAGCCAGGATTTGACCCAGATCAGTGTGACCCCGGAGGTCATCTGCAGCACGAAGTACTTTAATAACTGGTATTTTTTTCTTTCTTTTTCTCAAACTCATATAAATGATTTCATATCAGGTTATCCTTATACAACTTGCTATTTTTCATTCAACATTATATATTTGAGATTTAATCCATGTTGATAAATTTACCCTACTTGCTTTAATAACAGTATTTCATTTTACGGATATACTAGATTAGTGAATGTTCAAGTCATTGGCAGTATTCTGTTATTACAGTGTGCATTCCAGTACTTAGTTCTGTGTGCTGTGTGAGAGATCTTTTTTAGGGTACATGCCTAGAAATGAGACTTCTCAGTTGCAGGGTATGGGTGCCTCCATGTTTAACTCTCTTTGAACCGCTCTCGTCTAAGTGGTAGGATCAGTGTATACATTCTTACCATCACTTGGTGCTACCAAGTTCAGAAGCAAATACGGCAAAATCTGGATGGTAGGTGTGTGGATGTGCTGTGTTATCTTATTTTCTGTACTCCCCTGTACTTTTGAAATATTCCATAATTAAAATTAAAACTGTTATGATGACTGCCTACTTGCATCAGTGGCTGGGATGAAGACTTGGAATTCTTACTGATAGTGTCTGCAAACAACACAGAACTTAGAGAAGCAAGACCTGTGAATGCCAGTGTGATACTGTGATTTACACTAAGAAATATATATCAGGCCTTCTACCCCATTCCTGGCACAGATCTCCTAAAACCCTTGGAATTTTCTAAGTAAGTGGGTGATGAAGGTGTCTTTTGTTACGTTAATGAAATGACCTAAGGATGAGAGCTGGTTGCCTGGAGAACCAGCAGTGCAACAGTTACGCTTAGAGGGGTGGGGCTTTCAGTCCCATGCCCTGATTTCCGGGAAGGGTAGAGAGGCTGGAGGGTAAATCAGTTGCCAATGACTAATGATTTAATTGATTGTGCCTATGTAATGAAGCCTCCATAAAAACCCGAAAGGACTGGGTTCAGAGAACTTTCAGGTAGGTGAACATGTGGACGTTCTGGGAGTGGTGTACCTCGAGAGGGTATGGAAGAGCCACACCCTTCCCATATTCTTCGCCCTATGCATCTCTGCCATCTGGCTCTTGCATCCTTTTATAATAAACTGGAAATCTAGTAGAATGTTTTCCAAAGTTCTGTGAGCCGCTGTATCTAGCAAATTAACTGAGCCTAAGGAAGGGTTCGTGGGAACTTCTGATCCAGAGCTAGTTGGTCAGAAGCATAGGTAGCAACCTGAGCTTGCCATTGGCATCTAAAGTGGGGAGGCTGGGGGGAGTAGTCTCCTAAAACTGAGCCCTTAATCTGTGGAATCTGATGCTATCTGTGGGGGCAATAGTGTCAGAATGAGCTGAATTCTTGGATACCAACAGTGTGTCCAAGAATAGCTTGTTGGGGTGGGAACCCCCCCCCACACACACACATTGGAAATTTGGGTCCCAGAATACCCCAATTTATCCTGGCATCCACATTAAAAATAACCTCAATGGAAATTGACCAAACCAACAAAATTAAGTTTAATGGAGATTGATTAAAACTTAAAGATCACCTTCACAAGCACAGGATGGAGAGATCTAGCTTAGGGACAGCTTTGGTATAAAGCAGTGTGGTGGAGTGGGTTAAGGATGAGTTTGCATGACCAGAATCTCAATGTGATCCATCAGTGGAATATCTTTTTGTAATAAAGAGGTGAATGACTCTGCATCAGCCAGGGCTCCTTGACTACAACAACAGAAACTGACTCTAGCTAACTTACAAAGAAAAGGGGTTTAATAGCAAATAATTCCTGCTCAGGAAGTTGGCAGGAAGTCTACAGAGCCAGGTTTGGAAATGAGCAAAAACCTGGATAACCTTGGAAGTAGTAACCACAGGAGAGATCTGGTAGCAGGAATGGTGGAGTATGAACCCCATCTGTAAACAGAGGTCCAGGGCAAGAGAAACATTGCTCCTAGTAGGTGAGCTGGCCAGCCCAGACCTCAGATAAAGTTCTCAGTTCCCACCTTGCATTTTGAAGAAACATGCACAGTTAGAAGAGGTAACCCTGGGAAACCTGGCTTTCACCGAAAACAGTCTGAAAGCCACTGCCAAGACCTGCCTCTTGTTACTCCACAGACTAGAAGAACTATGAACAATGAGTGGGAGTTCAAGGCGACAGAGTTGAGATCATTATGACCAGGCACTTTCTAATAAATAGAGCTAACCAACAATGTATTTAACAGACCTTCATGTTGACGAGCTCATTGGCCACTGCAGTTGTTCAAGGAAAGACTGAATTCCCTGTGGTAGAATATAAAGGAAGGGAACCCTGCATTAATAAGAAATAGATAAGACAACCTAGAGGGTCCCTCTCAATTCCTTGACTTGTGATTTCAAGCAAGGCTTTTGTAGCTATTTATTTGCTGGAAATGAATATCCCCTACAGTCATTCCTGTCCCCTTCCACACCTTTGCTGACTAGATCAGACAGATAGTTGTTGAGTTATGTCAATATAAGATTAGAGATGCAAAATCATCTACAGTCATTAGTATTATCCTTTAGAATGTATTATTTATTCATTTTTCTTGTTATAAATACCATAACCGCCTCCACAGAAAATCTGGGGAAAAGACAAAAAAGGCGTCTATAATCCGAACTACAACAAAAAAATGTGACCATTTGTGACTTTTCTTCCAATTTTTTATTTATGTGCATTTTTCTTTTTATTTTAAAATTTTTTTTTCAACGTTTTTAATTTATTTTTGAGACAGAGAGAGACAGAGCATGAACGGGGGAGGGGCAGAGAGAGAGGGAGACACAGAATCGGAAACAGGCTCCAGGCTCCGAGCCATCAGCCCAGAGCCTGATGCGGGGCTCGAACTCACAGACTGCGAGATCGTGACCTGGCTGAAGTAGGACGCTTAACCGACTGTGCCACCCAGGCGCCCCAATGTGTGCATTTTTCTTAAGTGAAAATAGTTAATTTCTTCTGATTGTAGAAATGACACACTATAAAAAAGTGTCTATGTTCAATCACTATAGAAAAGTTCAATCACTATTTTTTTTTATTTTATTTTTTTTTAATTTTTTTATTTTTGGGACAGAGAGAGACAGAGCATGAACGGCGGAGGGGCAGAGAGAGAGGGAGACACAGAATCGGAAACAGGCTCCAGGCTCCGAGCCATCGGCCCAGAGCCTGATGCAGGGCTCGAACTCACAGACTGCGAGATCGTGACCTGGCTGAAGTCGGACGCTTAACCGACTGCGCCACCCAGGCGCCCCAAAGTTCAATCACTATTAAAAAGAAGTTAAAGATTATTTAAAATGTCACTACTTCAGACATTTTGGAACACATCCTTTGCGATGCTGCTGTATGCATAAATATGCATATGTAATATGTGTAACATTTTATATAAGTGGAATCCTATATGTAGGGGGTTTGTGATCCTTTTTTTATCACTCTGTCATAGAGTCCATCTTTTGCCAGTGAATATATAAATATTATCTTTCTTAATGACCACATAACATTCTTTAGGTGGTTGTTCCATAATTTAATAGATATCCTGTTAATGAACACTTAGAACATTTAGGTCATGGGGGTGGCTGGGTGGCTCAGTCGGTTAAGCATCCACCTCTTGATTTTGGCTCAGGTCATCATCTCACAGTTCCAAAGTTCAAGCCCCAAGTTGGTATTGTCAGTGCAGAATCTGCTTGCCATTCTCTCTCTCTGCCCCTCCCCCGCTCATGGGTGCTGTCTCTCTCTCAAATAAACTTAAAAAAAAAAAACAACATTTAGGATATGTCCAATTTTTTACTGTTTTGAACAATGCCACATTGAACATCCTTGTATATCTGGCCCTATGTACCTTTCTGCTATCTTCTCAGACTATATTTTTTTCAAATAATTCTAAGGGAATTAGACTAACCAAAGTCAAGCTAGGGTTGTAAATGGGACAAGAAAAAGCTGGCAAACTCCAGCAGTAGAGAAACAGCAGTTCCTGACTGGTGAGATGCCCACCCCACTAGTGGACACTCCTAAAATATTCTCTGGCACACCCTCAACAGAAGACTCCCAAACCTCACCACTGGTTATCCGAGTGCTAAAGGTCCTCCCTCCACCCCCAGCCCCAGTGACCAAAGCTCTGCCTTTCCTTCCCTCAAACCTGCCTGCCCTGTTTCTAACCCTTTCCCCCAAGACACTGTCACTGCCACTGCCACATGTGTTTCTCCCTCTAGGAAATGAGAATAAAGAAACTTGCTTTTTGCCCTCAAGGCTAGCTTCTTTCCATCCAAAGAGCAGAGGAAAGTCACACCTTGTCACGCTGGTGCCTGGTGCCCTCTGGGTTAGCCCAGGTCAGTACATCTGCCCTCCAGAAACCAGCGAGTCAGAAACGGCCCAAGAGGACATAAAGGGCTCTGAGTTAACTCTGGAGATTTACCTTACTAGAGGTTGGATTTTGAAGTCAGCCCATAAGCAATAACTCACTGTGGCAGAGAGGCTGTTTGCCTCCCCAGTAATCATTCTCCTCTTCTTTCATATTAATAGAACCCAAATTTTATTCTGGGTAACAGTATGCTCAGCTAAAGGTTTATATTTCCCTGTCTCTCTTGAAGTTAGGTGTGGCCAGTTATACATAAGCTACAGTTCATGGTTGGAGCTACCAGGAAAGCATTTTAGATGGGAGATTCAACTTTTTTCTCTTTCCTCACTTCTTCCTCCTTCTTGCCTGGATTATGAACTCTAAAATGTTTCTGTAACCATCCTGGGTCATGAGGGGACCTTGAGATGGAAATGTGTACCAACATTAGTAAAGCCAAAAGATGGGTCCCTAACAGCCATGGATGGAGTCACCAACACACTTTTATCTCTGCACATTTTTTTGGCTGGAAAGAAACCCACTTGCTTAAGTCACTCAAGTTTTCCACTTTATGCATCTAAAGTAAACTTACACAATCTCAAATGATTTAAAATACTCTTGGAAATTCCTTGGGACAGTACCATGTTGGAGACCCTATCTCTCAGTAAGTTCAGCAGAGCCATGGTTTCCTTTATGGTTACAACAGACCTGATTCTTCAACTGAGTATGAAATGGGAGGAGATGGATCACATAAAAACAAACAAACAAACAAACAGACACAAAAACAAAACACCTCTCAACACCAAAGTGACAAATAACTCCCTCTCTGTAAGGTTCATAAAAGCTGAGACCACCTGAAGAAGGGACATATTTTAATTTCCCACCTATGCTTATAGGTCTGTAACCACTGAGTGGATAGGTAGGCAGGGAGAGAATAGCCCAGATCATTTAATCATTTAAGTGTGTGTGTGTGTGTGTGTGTGTGTGTGTGTGTGTGTGCTTGCACGTGTACATGCAAATCCCCACACAAATTCTCAACACTTGTTCTTTATAGGTACTCAGCAGCTGTATTATAAGTTCCACAGGGGTGAACTCTCAGGCACTAGGCTAGGTGCCTTGCAGCAGAGGCTGGCCACAATGGTGAGCTGGGATGGGACCAAAACTCCCTTCCAGAGAAGTAACCTAAAAAGTGAGTGCTCTTTGCTTTATCTTTGCCTTTGCTTGACCACATCAACAGAGACAAGAAAAACTTAACTCCATCTCACTCATTTGGCAAACTTTAGTCAATGCTACTAGTTCCCAAGCCCAGAAAAGTATTGAAGGAAAGAGATGCCATTATAATGTCAGATAAACAGAATCCAGTCTTTGCCCACCTGTTGCTCACAGGTTAGTGAGCAACTAGCCCCAACTGTCAGACTATAAGCAGAGTCTCCAAATAACACAATGGGTGTTAAACAGAGGTCTCTGGGGGCCCAGTGGCATATGCCTAGACTGTATTCGTTTTTCAAATAATAGAAACTGAATGCATTATTAGGTATTAGAATATCATTAGCTGTCTTTTTTTTTTTTTTTAGCAAAACTTTGTTGAGTGAATAATTGATCATTTTGGAGCCACTATATGCCTTGGTCTTGCTCTGATGACTACAAATTCTAAGCCATCTATTCCCACATGGGGAGACTTGGTGAATATTTGCTGCTGAGATGATGCATTTTACTCCTCCAACAGGAGGTAACCCACAGAGCCAGCAAGGGTTGGCTGCCCTTCCCCGGAGCACTGAACATCTTGAAGATATTTGTAATTTTATTCACAACTGGAGGATATAATTCATTGCTTGCTGAATCAAAGTCCACCAGCTGCCAGAGGATTCCAGAGCCCATTTGTACGATCCCTAAAAGTAAAAACAAAATGAAATGGTTCTATTCTCACCCTGCCTTCCCTCAAACACAAATATACACACTCACCACTAAGTCGTGGGCTTTTGTTATCAGACAGAATAAGCCACACCACCTCCTGCTTGCCCCTGCCTCCCACTCCTTGTCTCTAAGGAGAGACGGTTCACCTCCTACTTGGGATATACAGACTTTGCAGATGCAAATCCGGCCCCTGCAGACTGCAAGTTTAAGAGTGAATTACTATCAGCTATGAGGGACTTGCGGGATAGAGGGAATCCCAGCCAGGGAGAGGGATGCAGACTTTCTCTCCTATGCAATTAATCATCTGTAAGTGCAAAGGGAATGGCTGCTGGGGAGATTCAGTGAGTCTCAGCAGCTTGCTAAGTGTCTGCTTTCCAGCTGGGGCCACAAGGTCAGAGCAGTTTGACCAAGCCCTCTACCTTGCCTGGACATTGGGGACTGGGAAAAAGCAGATTGCGAACCAACAGGAGGGACTGTGGGGAATGACAGTCTTTCCCAGCCATCCAGGGCTCACAGGCACTGTTCTGGTGCCGGGTACTCTGGCCTTGACTCTCCCCATAGTTTCTACACGCAGAAGCTAAGTAAATGCTGATTCTCAACCATATTCAACAGGTTGGTTGTTCAATAGTAACAACTGCTGCCTTGTCCTGAAGGCTACCTATGTGTCCTGTACTACATTAACCATATATACACCGTCTTACTCAATCCTGATTGCAGTTTTTTGAGGCCGGGCACCATGCTTATCCCATTTATACAGATGACCAAAGTAAGGCTCAGAGAGTCTCAATTACTTGTTCAAGGTCACACAGCTGTTCAGTGATGGATTTGAACTCAGGCTTGTCTGATTTAGAAGTCACTGTTTGGGGGGCGCCTGGGTGGCTCAGTCGGTTGAGCATCCGACTTCAGCTCAGGTCACGATGTCGCAGTCCGTGAGTTCGAGCCCCGCGTCGGGCTCTGGGCTGATGGCTCAGAGCCTGGAGCCTGCTTCCGATTCTGTGTCTCCCTCTCTCTCTGCCCCTCCCCCGTTCATGCTCTGTCTCTCTCTGTCTCAAAAATAAATAAATGTTAAAAAAAAAAATTAAAAAAAAAAAAAAAAGAAGTCACTGTTTGGAACCACCAAACTACTGCCTCCCCCCAGAAACTGAAGGAAGCCTCATGAGATAAAATATTCTTCGAACTGAGAGCAAGAGAAAAAGGTTTTATTCCCCTGAACACATGGTAGATTGTCTCTGCCTTCGTGAAACTAACTGTAAAAAGAACTAGGAGACAAATCTGTGGCTCAGACTACAGCAACAACCAGTTATGTTCTAACAGCATAGTCTGAGTTTTATTTCCCTATTCTCATTCTCAACTTCTTGGCTTCTCACACCTTCCTATTCCTCTATGTGTGTGTTTGCTTGTTTTTTATTATGGTGTGTGTTTTCTGTGATCCAGTGCAAATCCTTCATAGAATGAGATGGGAAATAGACATACTGAAAAGGACTGGTAGATGCACAGAAAGATGGTAAATGGATGGATGGTTGTTCTGATAGATGGGTGGTTGGATGGACATACACAGAGAGGTGGATGAAGAGATGGGCAGACAAATGAACAAACACGTGGACAGATGCACAGATGGACAAACAGATGGAGAACCGAGTGAGCAGACAAATAGATGGACAGACAGATAAATAGGTGGATAGAGCTGCCCTGACCCATGTGCAGACTGACTCCGACAGACACCCATACTAGCTGCCTAGACCCTCTTAGCTGCCCACGGGGTAGCTGCACCTGTGAGGTCTTCTGAGGTCATAGCAATTTGGGACCTGGCTCTCTCATCCCTGGTCAGTAAGGAGGGTGTAGGAATGGCTTCATACAAACCCAGAAACACTGTTCCAGTTTACCTCCTCTGCCAGACCTTGCTCTGCTGCCCTGGTTCTTGCCTCCCCCATTCTTCATACCCCAAGGGGAACCAACCCTCTCTGTGTGGCCAACAGTAGCTTACCTGGTTTTCATCTTCTATGCAGGAATTTTTGCGCTCCTCCCCCACCTGCCAGACTGGAAGAACTCTGAGGGCAAGAAACACATCTCTCATCTCTGCTTGTCCAGCCTTTACCTCAGTGCACGTTGATGACAAGATAGAAAATCATCTCATAAGTACATCATAAGTAAGTGCAAATCACAGGCTTCTGTGCTTGATGAAGTTTCTTTAGCCTCTTTGAGCCATGTCATAAAATGCACGCAGGGCTCAACATCTGCACATAGAACCATTATTTATGAAAATTTCCCAGTGCCACCATAACAATGTCTATTGGTTGAGTGCTTACTAAACACTTTACATAATAGCAGTTAGTAACTATAGAGCACTCACTGCTGATCTAAGTGCTGTCAAACAACCTGCTCAAGGTCATAGATTCATAAGAGGCAGAGCTGGGGTTCCCATCTCAGTCCAACCTCAGCCCATGGTCTTAACCCCCAAGTTATGGGAGCACTTTAAGTGGGACAAGTGGGGTGAGCCCCCCTGACCTTGTGGAAAATCGTTAGGGTTTTAGTGGGCGCCTCTTGACCAATTCTGACCACACAGATCATGTCTCTGATGAGTCAGAGCACTACTAAAGTCCACCACAGAAACACAAGCTGCAATGGCTCGGGGCGGGGGGGGGGGGGGGGGGGGGGGGGGCATTTCCCAACCAGTTAGCAACCTGCCTCTCCCACTCAACTCCCAAAGCCACAGTAGGAAGGACACCTGGCTGGAAAGTCAAGGCCTCTGTTCATGGCGGCCATTCATTGATTTTGTGATATGCCCAAGTCACTTAACTTTTGTGAGCTTCAGTTTCCTTGTCTGCATAGGGCGGGGGCAGTAACATGGGCCTGGGGTCCTGCACAGGGCTGCTGTGAGAATCACAGGAGGGATGGAGAGCGGAAGCCGCCTCATAAATTGAGGGCAGCTCCACTCAGCTGTGCCAGGGCCCCTCAGAAAACATGGTCTAATTGGATGACTCAAACGGGCTTCCCAAATGCATTACAGATCATTGTTAGGAAATACCAAGTGGTGTCCGAGAGTTCAACCAGCCCCGAAGGTTCCTCTCGAGGCTGGTGCGTCAACCACAGTTCTATCACCTCGGGCACCGAGCCACTTGGCTCCAGGGCTACAAACGCCTCAGGCTCACTCCATTCAGACATGGTTTGACCACAATCATATTAAATATTAAATCATCTGGTGGCACTGGCGTAGAAAAACACTATGTCAGGCATTAGCTATTCTGCCTTTTGTTACTATCCATAACAATTTCCTAAGCATTTAGAATGCTCCAAGGCTTTGAGCCCAAGGCTTAACAAGAAATTATATCTAGCCTAAAAGAACTTTGTCCCAGTTTCACTGGAAATTAAAACTCAGTCCCTAGACACTGACGCTGTGTTTCTTCATGCTCTTGGCAAGCAAAAGGCTCCACAGCAAAGGCAGGCCCTCTGCCCCCAGAGGGAGGCTCTCAGTGCCAGGACGAGGCCCCTGGCTTTCCTGTGCCACTCATCACACAGCAAATCCTGGCCCTGTCTACTCTTTTGGGGCCCTAGTCTCCCTTCTCCTGCAGCTGACAGCAGGGCCTCTACCTCACCTAGAGCTGTGCTTTTCACACCAGAGGTCATCATCTTAACCTGGGACTCACCAGCAGTGGGACAAACTGACATCATGAGCCCTCTCCTGGCGTGCCAGAAGAAGTACACAAAATCACCTACGCCCGTGATCACCAGGCTGGGAGTTACATGGAGGCCGTCAGACAAATCTAGAATGTGGGACGTTCTAAGAGACAGTTGGCTCAAACTCTGCAAAAGTGTCAATTCCATTTTCAAAAAGGGTGCAAGACTGTTTATTTTTTTAAGTTTATTGATTTATTTTGAGAGAGAGAATGAGTAGGGGAGGGCCAGAGAGAGAGAGAGAGAATGAGTAGGGGAGGGGCAGAGAGGGAGAGAGAGAATCCCAAAGCAGACTCCATACTCAGCATGGTGCCCGATGCAGGGCTCGATCCCATGACTATGAGATCAAGACCTGAGCCAAAATCAAGAGTCGGTCTCTGAACCCACTAAGCCACCCAGGTGCCCTGGTGTAAGACTGTTTAAAGGAGACTAAAGAAACATAACAAAATCCAAACCTGAATAGGATTCTGGTTCTCCAAAAACTGCCCTTTAAATTCTTGAGGATAATTGGAGAAGTTTGCATATCAGATGATATTATCGGGTGAAGGTTGGTTTTCCTGGGGGGCATGATGGTAATGTAGTTATGCTGCAGAACGTCCTTACTCTGAAGAGGTGCGTTCAGGGGTGAAGACAGATGGTGTTTACAATAGTCAGGTATATATAAAGTTCATGCACAGTCTTCGCATATCCCCCATTTGCAAATCTGTGTGCTTGCTAAGATTTATCTGTAACCCCCAAGTCAATACTCCTGGTGCTTTGGGGCCACCTGCAGACAGGTGAAAACTTTGAGTCGCACAAGGTGCACATTCCTGGCAAAGGTCAAACAAGGCGACACTCTGCCTTCATTTCACTTGTTTTGTGCCAAAGACAGGTTTCTCTTTCACAGTCTATTTAGTGCCATGTTTTCCACATTTTTGTAGGGTTTTGTTTGTCTGTTTGTTTTTTGAAATTTTGCTTTTTAAAATGGCCCCCGGCATAGTGCTCGAGTGCTGTCTAGTGACCCTCAGTGCAAGAAGGCTGTGATGTGCCACATGGAGAAAATTCAGCTGTCAGATAAGCTTTGCTCAGGCATGAATTATATAATGCTATTGGCTGTGAGTTCACTGTTCATGAAACAACAACATATATTTAAGAAAGTGTCTTTAAACAGAAACATGCATAAAATAAGGTTAATGAAAATGTGATCAGAGGCTCACAGGAACCCTGTGTTTCCCCTAGGAACAATTTTTTAGTGTTTGCTAATTCAGTGTTCGCTGCAACTTTATAGAATGTAACTACCATGAATAAGGGAAATGGATCGTGTGTATGTACATAAATACACATATATACATATGCACATACATGTGCTATTTTCACAAACAGGAAGTGTGCACAAATGTGACCAAATGTTAACAATTTGTGAATCTAGTTGAAGAGGATATGGATGTTCTTGTTGTACTCTTTTATTTTTCTGTGGATTTAACTTTTTCAAAAGAAAATGTTGGAAAAGAACACACACACACACACACACACACACACACACACACACTGTGGCTTGTGACCTGTTAATGGGTTATAAGATCAATTTAAAGAGTCTATCAGCATTTTCGTAATGAAAGAGAATGAGATGGGATGGGATGGGATGGGATGGGATGGGATGGGATGGGATGGGATGGGATGGGATGGAGTAGGGTAGGATAGAAAATAATATTAGGGTTGCCTCGATGGCTCAATTGGTTAAGTGTCCAACTTCACTCAGGTCATGATCTCACAGGCTGTGAGTTCAAGCCCCACATCAGGCTCTGTGCTGACAGCTCAGAGCCTGGAGCCTGCTTCAGTTTCTGTATCTCCCTCTCTCTCTCTGTCCTTCCCCCACTCACACTTTGTTTCTCCCTCTCTTAAAAATAAATAAACATTTAAAAAGATTTTTTAAAAGAAAACATTAATATTTCTCATGCCTGTTTTGTGAAACTTGTTTCCAGGTAGGGTATATCTCTGCTGGTTTATAAAGTAAAATGTTTGCCTTATTATGACTTACAATCCAGAAAAATTTGCAAGTCTCAGGCCGATAGAACTAAAGACACCCACGTAATACCACCCCCTTCTCCTCTTTTTTCTCTTCATAGTGCTTCTGTGCCAGCTCTGTCCTTGTGGGGGAGTCCTTCTCCTTCCCCATCTGGCCCACTGTGCAGACTGTGGCTCCCCCATCTCTGCTCTCACCCTGTCCATTCTCCTCAATTCTCTGTTGCTTCAATGCTCCATGCATGACCATCTAGAATCATGCTTGTTCTCCCCATTACCAGTTCCGTGGTCCTGATACGTTTTGCTCTAGGCCTCTGCTAAGGCATGACTCTGTCATCAAGCCCTTGAACTTGCCTGTGATCAGTGCACCATGGAGGTGGTCCCAGGATCTGTAAGGGCGGAGGGGGAAACCCTCAGAGGGAGGAAGATGGCAGGAAATGCTTCCAGGGGGAAGTGCTACCTGAGACATTAGAATTTTCTCTTACTAAGCAATTACCACAGTTCTAAATGGGAGATAAAAATATTTAGTCACTTTCAGGAGACTAGACAGGAGTCCACATAGTAAAGAGTGGAAGGACAAGAGCATTGAAGGTAGCAGGAACAGCTGGAATAAAAGCAAGATGGAGGGGAACAGCAGCAAGAAACAAGTCTGGAAAAGTGGGATTACCCAAGAATCAGAAATGTGAGTGGGACTTCCTTCCTGGTGTCACAGAAAGCAACCCAAAAGCATACTGATGCTTCTTCATCATTATGGAAGCCACCACTGAGTAGGAAGTGGTCTCTGTACCCTAACAGGAGCTCACAGCTCTGATGAAATAGAAGGTGTCTTGCTAATGAAGGAAACGCTTTTCTCTATTTAGCTTAAGGTGGCACTAGCCAGTTTCTCTAAAAAGTGTCCATTCTTGAGATAGGTGTTTCCATTAACTGTTAGGCTCAAAAGAACAGAAATAAAAATAAGTGAGCCTGCATCTACAAAGAGCATTGGATTTGGAAGACACATCCAGGAACACTGGTCTTACTTCTTTACTGCCTCATGCAGTTCTGTCAACAGAATCTTGCATGCATCAGAGGCCCAGGAGGCTCGTCTAACCTAACCTACTCATATCAGGGAAATCACACGTAGAGGGGGAAAGAGTGAGGATTCCAGGAGGTAGCTGGAGCTTCTCAGAGACCCAGCCTGATGAAGGGAGCAGAGAGGCAGGGGAAGACCTGGGGTGGCCCCTGAGAAAGACTTAATTCCTCCCATGCAGTCCTTTTGGGGCCCAAGGGAAGTCTAGGGTATGGAAACCAGATGGTTACCTCTTCCTGCCCTATGGGAGAACTCCTTCTGTTTTGTCCCAGCCCCTCGAGTAAACTCATAGCCACTAACAGAGGTAGTCTCAGGGCACTGGAAGGATAGGTTGTAAGCGGAAAGAGAGGGGTCCTGGCCTGCGGGAGAAACAGTGTGGAGTGCGGTTAGCAGGAGGTTAGCTGGCAGCAGGGATGAGTCTCCCCCTGTGGACGCCCCTGATGGTACTCCACCCTGCTGCCCCCTGTATTTTAGAGAAAGTCTCTCTCTGAAAGGGGAAACGTTTTGGTAGCAATATCTAGGTTGTAAGCAGAAATTCCGAGGCAGGACTGGGAAAGAGATAAGGGCCAGGGGGTGAGTAGTGGCCAAGGCTTAGAAGGTAAGGAGGACCTGAAAGAAACGAGGACTTTATTCTTCAAGGCAATGTTCTTGACCTTGGCTAGTCTTCGGAGTTGTGGGGAGCTTCTAAAATACAACATTCAGTTCCTTTCCTGACTTCACAACATTGAATCTGCAGGTATTCACTTCTGTATTTTGTCCCCACTGTTGGGTTGTGAGCCTCCTGAAGAAGGTGCTGTGTCAGATGGTCCAGCCGGTACAAGTACACCAGGGATCAATCAGCCAGGCCCTGTGAGCACAGAATTGGCATCAAGGAGGCCAAGGCCCCAGATGGCTGTGCTCTCCTTCATCCACTGGGCCACAAGGTCTCTTCCCCTGCTGCTTTCTGCTGGTTTGCTCTCCCTCCCCACTCTGACTTTGCAGGGCAGACTTCTCTATAATGGCTATTACTCTATATAATCTTTTACTTCAAATGTTCATGATCATCTATCCATGGTTTCTGAGTCTCTTGATAACAAGTTTTGAGAGAGAGTCCTTGTTTGCTGTCTGGCTGATGCACCAGCCGTCTTTAGTCAATTAAGGTACAAATTAGAAGGGACTAGGAAACAGGGTCGTGAGGCCCAAATATGGCCTCATAAGCCCACCCCCTTCATCAGTGGCCAGCAGAGCTGGGAAGGTAACATGAAATACTTCCACTGTTACGGAACCAGGCTGGAACGCTGGCAGAAAAACCAAGTGGCACTCAGAGATCTTGGTGGATCGGAGATTTATTTAACACTGGCAGACTCAGAGGAGGCCGTTTCTCCAAAGATCTGAGCTACGAATGCAAGTGAGGAGGGTAGTTTATAGTCGTCAGTTTCCATATCTGTGGGGGTTTTCGCGTGCACAGCGAACAAAGAAGAACCCGGAGGAGGGGTCTCAGCTAGAGACCAGAGTCTGTTTTAGCCCCGTGGGCCATCTTTGGCATACTTTATTCACTTCTCCAGCACCGTGACATTCCTACACAGATAGTGCAACGTGAAAGTGAGCCTGAAGTTGTGGCTTAGAAAACCTCAAGCTTCGTAGAAAACTCTATCTTCACCTATTATTAAAGTCATGAGGAAAGATACAAACTACACCCTGCAGACCTTTAGATGAAGTCAGACAGAAAGCTAGTGAAGGTGCAGAAAAATGAGTTGGTTGCACAGTGGAAGTCAGGCAAGCTGAGTTGCAGTTCCAGTCTTTTACCAACTGTCCGTGTGACCTCGAGATCTTTCTCCGTCTCTGGGTATTGATTTCCCAATTCTGTAAAATAAGAAGGCTAGATTGTAGGCTCTCTTCTTGCTCTGAGACTTCATGTGTTTCCAAGTGGCCCTCACTCTGCTAACTGTCACTGACCAGCAGTCTCATGTAAATGGATTTCATAATCCCAGGGCGACTGAGCAAACCATGCATGAGATGAACTGGCTTGCACATACATGGTTATGTATTCCCCCGGTCCAAGGAGCCTTATTTCCATGGATTCTGTTTGCAGTGGCCCAGTATCCTTATGGCATTGGCCTTTGCCTTGTCCAACACAGTGTTTCCTCACAGTTCAACCTGGGAAAACACAGCACGTGGCTACTCCTAGGCCAGGAAGAAACAGATGAGATCCTCCAGACCGAGGTTCCCTGCAGGAAGCAAATATTTGGCATTTGTGCATTAAGAATAGCCATTAGTGGTTTGCTTGTGTGGATTCTGAAAGGCCTGAGTATATGGTGCGTGAGAAGCCCATGTGTTCCGGGTTTGTCAAGCCTCTCTGGCCTCTCAGTGAGCGCTGTCATGGATTTAATATTCACTGTTTGAAAACTGCCATAGTTCTGGGCACCCCACTAAGCTCTGTGCCCGCCACCTGCCTATGAAGCCACCTCTGTCCTCCCTGCTGGTTCTGTTTGTCACCAGCCACCTACCATTTGTAATTTTCTAGGATGAAGCTCAAATTAGTGTCTCCCGGCACGGATTGAGCAATTGCATTTGGCACAGTGCTGGCCGGCATAATTGTATTTCTGCTGTTGTGTTTAAATCTTGAATTAACTGTTGGCTTTGAAATTTCAGAGGTTCCACCATGTTCTGGTTATCTATTGCCGCGTAACAAACCACCCAGACTTAGTGACATAGAACGCAACCATGTCGTGTTTCTACAGGTCGGAAATTTGGACAGGGCACAGCTCACAGGGCTGGTCTCTGCTCGCTCAAGTCTGGGGCTTCTGCAGGCAAGAGGCAAACAGTGGGGGACGCTGCTCAGACTAAACCTCTCACCCGTGTTCTCAGGATTAGTCCAGGTGAGCCCCCCACCTCCGTCATTTATGTAAAACATACATATGGAAAGATAGCGTTTAAGAAGTGATCCAAAATTGTATTTAAAAAAATTTTTTAATGTTTATTTATTTTTGAGAGAGAGAGAGAGACAGAGTGAGAGCAGGGGAGGGGCAGAGAGAGAGGGAGACACAGAATATGACACAGGCTCCAAGCTGTCAGCACAGAGCCGGACGTGGGACTCGAACCCATGAACAGTGAGATCATGACCTGAGCCGAAGTCAGACACTCAACCTGCTGAGCCACCCAGGCACCCCCAACATTGTATTTTTTTTTAATGAAGGCAACCACACAGGCTTGTAAATTATTCCACTCACCACCACTCTCAAAAGGCAACACTGGTAAAAACCCATCTTTTCAGGGTCTTCCTAGTGGCATAATTGTGAATTTCCTGGAAAATAGCCCCAGGTCACCTCTAAGCTCCTGGCCTACACATATGAAAAGAAAGCCTTCTGGGACATTCTAAAGGTTTTTCACACCTTCTCCTCCACCTGGTTTCCCAGCTCAACTCCCCCTGGTTGTTAATTGTTTTCATGCAGATTTTCTAGGTCCCTTGACCTTCTGTGACAGATGTTAATGAATTTTGCAAAAGAGCAGAAATACTGGCATTTTCCCAGAATTTTTATTCTCATCCTCAAGTATCAGGCCCCAAGCTATCTATTTCATCAATGCCTGTGGCTTTAATAAATGCCTCACATTCCTCTTCCAATGTGTCATAATCTAACAAGTTTATTGTTACACTTCACATTTCATCCCATTAATGGGACCTAGGAACCATAAATTTGGAATTGCATAATTATCAGTGGACTCATAAGACTTTTGTTTGCTTAAATGCAAAATGCTTTTCATACTTTCAGTGAGTTGAAATGGCTCTTGTAATACAGTACCAGATTAAACAAATCCCTCATAAATTTTATGCTTCCTCTTGATGTTACATTTCTTTTACTAAATGGGCAAAAGTGGTCAGTGTTACTGAAAATGATTTAAAGTCTTCTGTAAAGCAGGGACCACAAGACTCCACTTGTGCGTGTCCTGTCCCAAGGAAACCTAAGCCAGCTCTCCTCATCCTCATCCGTTAAGGAGATGGGACAGATAATTGTTCTCACACACGCATGGCGTGAGACAGACCCGGGTTCAAATCCCTACTTCGAATCTTTGGGAAAGTCTGGGTCTTAGTTCTAAAATGAGGATCATGGTGTCTATACCTGGCAAGCCTACTGAGAGAATTGAATGCCTCCTTAACATCCCGAATGGCTTAATGGTTGAGTGCTTAAGTTGTAAAGTGAGAAAGACCTAAATTCAGATTCTGACATTAGGACTTACAAGTTGGGTGACTTTGGGCAAGGTCACGCAAACTCTCAGCCTTAACTTCTTTATCTCTAAAATGGGACTGGTAACTAAGGCTATTCCATAGGTTGTTGCAGAAATAAAATGAGGCACAGATACATGTAAAATGCTAATGCAGTGCCACCCATGGTGGGGGCTTTGATGTTTATGAGTTCCTCTTCCTTCCTTAGTTCATGTGCTTCTGGACCTACTGTGCCTGCATCACAGCTTTATCTTATTTCTGGCTTTCCAGGGCCTGGATTTGCAAGCATTCTGCCCACGTGTCAGAATGGGGGGGGGGTCCCCATATCCAGCACCAGGATTATTACAGCCCCGAGGGCCTGATCCAGGGGGTAAAAGCCCCCTCACAACACGTGGTAGGCTCCCACGTGCTATTATCTGCCACGTGGTCCAAAGCTCAGGGACTCTAAGGACTCAGTCTCAGTTTTGCAGCAGCCTCAGGCTTAGAGAGGGAAGAGCCTGTCCCAGGGTGAAGAAGCCTCTTTCCTGCAGCCTGCATGGTTGCTGTGGCCAAAGGAGGGTCTGCGGAAGAATCTGGAGGAGGAGAAACAGAATCGGAGTACGGTGGCCCCTCCCCATTCTCTCCCACAGCTCGGTTTCGACAGCTTCGAAACCGTGTGAGGACCCAGGCTACTTAGCCCCTGTGTCCACCAACAGTGTCCCTTTGTCTCCATTTGGAGGGTGTGTCTGCTTTATGTTCAGACCAGGAAAGCGCCTGGAGAAAATGTTCTAGGAGGTGGCTTCTGCAGGGTCACACAGCTATTGAGAGGCAGTACCAGAATTAGAAGTCAGGTCCCACCTGAGGAAGCAGGCTGCAGGGGGTGTGCTCTTTTGTGGGCCCAGGGATAAAGACGAATACTGGAGGAGGCGAGGAGGTTATATATAATGTATATGTGTGTATATATGTGTATATATGCCCACATACAACTATAAGCATAAGCTTTTCTATAACTACCACTTATCGGACATTTCTCAAGCGCTAGATTCTAATTAAATCATAATATCACTATGAGGCTGTTATTATTATTCTTACTTTACAATTAAACTGAAGTTCAGGGACATGAAGCAACTTGCCCAAAGTCCCACAGCCACTAAATAACTGAGCTAGAATTCGAATTTAGGCCTGGGTGTTCCAAAGACTGGCTCTTCACCTCCAAGAAACTCTTTCTCTCAAATCCAGGAGCGTGGTCGTGATGGAGAAGGGAGGCTGCTGTCAGTCCTTGTAATGATTCCCTGGAAGCTTCTTACAAGTCGAGAAAGCGAGCGGTCAGAGAAGGGAGAAGGAAGCCATCCACGGCCTTGGGAGCAAAGAGCAGTCTGATGACGATCAGGTGAGAAGCACAACGCAGGTGTGGAGAGCTGGGTCTGGGACAGGCTGGGCCAGAGCTCCAGCAGTGAGGTCTGGAACAACAGAGGGCAAAGCCAAGTAGAGGCATCAAGGCGGAGTGGGAGGCTCACACAAGGGAGAGTATGTGACCAGCTGAGAGTCACACAGGTGCCAAAATGGCCCAGGGACCTTCCGGCTTGCTCTGGTGGTGTCTCCTCTCCCTTCATTAGCTGGCCAACAAGATCTTATAAATAGTAGGAGGAAGTCAACTCATGGAATTACTTGCAAGGTTATCATTCATAGGGAGTGCTAGTGACTGTACGATGCTTATTTCATAAGTAATTTTTTAACCTTAATGACAGCTCTGTGGTCAGGAGCCGGTGCCCCCCAAGTTACCTACGAGGAAATGGGTTTAGAAAAGCTGAGACATGTATTACTAGGTAGCAGACAGAAGTCACCTCCTTTCCCCTACACCACACAGTCCGGGCAAAATATTTCTCATGTACCTACCTGCCTGTGAGAGTGAGCATTTCTGTTAGTTGTTGACATGTCACCTGGCTGAGTTACGCTTCTCAGTGGAGAGATTTGCTGTGGCTTTATTGTCATTCTCCCCACACCCCCTTTTCTTTATGAAGCCCCCTCTCCTGCCCTCCCCTGCAGCACTGCTCACGCATCTCCCTAGCGGGCAAGCCAGGCGCTGTGCCTCACCTCCAGCCAAACTCACCAGGCTCCAGCGGGCCAGCCTCTGTCAGGCCCAGCGGGTGATAGATTGGCCTTCTCGCTGGAGTCGTACCAAGAATTTCTCCATCCCCCTTTACCAGAATGCATGTTTCCAATTATGTGACGCTTCGGGAGAAGTTAACTTCCTTTTGAATTGGTTAAATAAAAACGCGATGTTTGGGAAAGCACCACCGTGGCTTCGCAAGCGAGCCCCTGCAGAATGAGGCAAGGGCAGCCCCTGCCAGCGGGCCACACTGGACGCCCTGCAAGCCAGCAGTGGGATTGCACAGGGCAACTTTCATTTCTTACGCTCAGTTTTTTTCCCATCCGCGAGATCAGGATGCCTGCTGTCGAGAAATGGGTCCCTGTGGCCATATTGTATCGGCTAAGTGGCTGGAGGTGGGAGTGTGCATGCAACCCCTACACACACCTTGGATTTTCCAAGACAACCTGGAAGGAGGACTCTGGATTGGTAGTGCCAGAAGGTCCAAACCTTGATGTCAAGTGGCCTGGAAAAGAGCTGTCACATGGGATGACACTCTCCCTACCCCTTACCTGCCCAGAGGCCTGGCCCTTCCTCTCCCTCTGAGGGCCACCTCCTCCAAGCCTGTGACCGCCTATGTTCAAGAATCTGTCTTCTTTCTCCCTTTCTCTCTGCTGCTTCCACCCAATTCTCCCCTCCCCACCGGACACATACACTCACATTGAGATTTCCACAAACACAGACAAGAAACATGGAGGTCCTGAAGGGCCGGAGAGGATGCCTGCCATCCTTGGCTGTCCCAGACTGATTTCTTCCAGCCAGCAGCCTCATATCCTCCAGGCCCACTCCAGTTTCATGTAGGCTGAGGGCCAAAGTGCCGATGCCAAATCCAAAGTAGAGTTAATCCTGGATCACCCTCCCTCCCACTGATGGTTTCCGCTGAGCAAATTTTTCATACCATTGCCTAACAGATCTGAACTCCATCCCCCACACACACCGTCCCCCAGTCAGCCAGTTGCTGCTAAAATGGGGAACACCCACCATGTTAACTACTCATCTGAGGGGGAGAAGACAGAGTGGTGGTCGGGAGAGACTTCAGCAAGCCTCTGGTGCTTATACTGCATCTTAAGAGATCTTTCAAGACTTTAAGACTTTAGGGTGCCTCCAGGGGAGGTGTTTGTGGGGTGGGTGGACTGAGTAAGAATGGACTTTCCAGGCAGAGAGGGTGAGAAAGGCACTGGTCAGAGGTGAAACCTCACAACCTGACCCAGGAAGAGTAGAACCACATGAACCTCATCATGGCCAGATTGTAAGATGTGAGTCGGGTGCGGGTCAAAGGTGAGGCTGCAGGGGAAGCCAGGGCACATCATCACGGTCCCTGTGTATAATGACAAGGATCTGGGACTCAGTCTTATGGAACAAAGGAGTCACTGAGGATTTTTAATCAAAAGAGATTTGCATTTTCCAGAAATTATTATGGGAGCATCTGGAGGAAGACACAACTGGGAGCAGAGAAACTCTTGGGAAACTCATATAATGATAGTCCAAGAAAGAGGGAGGAGCCTCAGAACCAAGGCTCAGAACCCAGCAGTATGGGTGGAAAAGAGAAGAGTGACCATGAAGGGGTATTTAACATGGAGAATTCACAGGACGTCATGAGTGACTGTGTCTGAGGTTAGGACATGGTGATGTCCAGGTTTCCTGGCTCAGGGACTGGGTAGTTTACATTTTATTTATTTATTTATTTATTTATTTATTTATTTATTTATTTATTTATGAGAGAGATAGAGAGAGCACAGTGGGGGAGAGTCAGAGACAGAGAGAGACACAGAATCCAAAGCAGGCTCCAGGCTCTGAGCTGTCAGCACAGAGCCCAACGTGGGGCTCGAACTCACAAACCATGCAATCATGACCTGAGCCAAAGTCAGACACTTAACCAACTGAGCCACCCAGGCACCCCTCAGGGACTGGGTAGTTAATGGTGATATTAATTCATGGAGATAGGACATGCCAGAAGAGCAGACATTTTGGGAAATTTCAGGATCAGTTTGGCCATGGACATGTGGAGTTTGAGGTGCCTTTAAGACTGGCAACTCGACATTCCAGTTGGCAATTGTGATTTTTTTAAGGTCTAGGGTGAAAGAGTCTAGTCCATGCATTGGCCCATGGATCCCAGAATTCTAACCTGGCCCTCTTCCATTCACTTCTAACTGTCCTCACCCACCAATCTCAATCTGCCATAGTCCCCAGTCAACCGGAATGGTTTTGGGAATCATGCGGACAGTATGGCCTAAAGGCTAGAAACCAAACTTGTGTGAAACTCTCCAACCCCTGCCCGCTTGCCCCATGCCAGTTATCTCCCATCCAATAGGAGGAACTATCTGTTAAACTCTTGGTGTTTCCACCAGCGAATGGTAGGATTTTATGTAGGTACAGCATGCCTGGAATGAGAGAGCTGTGGAGTTTTGATGGTGGTGGTATTTTGGGGGTACCTTCTAGAGCTTCATATGTCACATGTCCCGGAGCAGAGGGAAAATTATGTACAAAGCTCAGCAGACTAGAAAGAAGTTAGCACATTCAGGCACTGCAAATAGATATGTGTGAGTAATTGGGACAGGAAGGGTAGATAGGAACCAGATCTTGCAAGGTCTTAGAAATCACGTTATAGAGTTTGGAGTTGGGAAGTGATGTGATCAAATTTAAACTTTAAAAAGATTATTCCAACTGCAAGATTAGAGCAGGGAGAGAAGGGCAATCTTGGAAGCTGGAAGACCAGGTAGGAAGAGGCCACTGCCATAGTTCAGGCAATATAATAACCTGACCTAGGGTAGTCACTGTTGAGGACAGACATAATAGAAAGACTTGAGGGCTTTTCTGAAAGTGGGAACTATGGTGTTTGAGTAGTAAGGCTCCTCAAGCCCTACATCAGCACCGTCAACTGCGATGTCTACCTACCCTTACCTGACAAGATGGGATCCCCAAGGCTATGAAGCAGGTTGTCCTGTGGCTCTAATGGTCATATACAGGCGACTGGTCTCCAGGCTTGGGAATCAGATAAATGTAGCATGGTTTTGGCATTCACAGGACACAGCGAAACAAGCCTTAGGCCACCTATTATTGCCTATATTGTGAACGTGGAAGAACATTTTCAAAGTGTTGTCAGGTGAGGCAAAAGAAATAATATATGAGGAGCTCACCATCTATTTGGAACAATTAATATAAGCATAAATAGCAAAATGATATGATACAATGAGATTTTAAGGGGATAGAGACTAAAAAGAATGTTCTGAGTGAGTTAATCAAAATACCTTCCAATTATTCATCACATACTACTGGTCAAGCATTGGCTCCTTTAAAATTTTCACAGTAACTGTATGAGGTTAGGACATGGTGATGTCCAGCCAAAGGTACCAGCCAAGGTACTATACTTGCCACTTTATGGATGAGGAAACTGAGACCCAAAGGTAAAATCTCCCACTGTATTACTTACCAACCCTGAATAACAAATTATCTCAAAACATCATGGCTTAAAATAACAATACAGATCTGTTATCTCTCACAAGAAGTGGGGGAATGTGGGGACATCTTAGCTGGTATTTCTAGTCCCTCGTGAGGTTGTAGTCAAGATGTCAGTCAGAGCTACCATCTGCTGGAGGCTTGACTGTGACTAGAAGATCCACTTCCAAGGAGGCTGACCCACACAGGTCGGTGGTGGTTGTTGATAGGAGGGTTCAGGTCCCTCCCAGTCCCATAGACTCTTCACAGAGCTGCTTGAGTGTCCTCACAACATGACACCTGGCTTCCCCTAGACTGAGCTGCCCGAGAAAACAAGGCAGAAGCCACAACCCCCTTTACTAGCTAGCCTCGGAAGTCACGTACCACCACTCACACAATACTACATTGGTCACACAGCTTGGGAGGAGACTACACAGGGCATAAATATGACAAGTGAGAATCATTGAGGGCCATCTTAGAGACTGCCAACCTACCAGTAAGTTCTTCATTCGAGATGCAAGCTTGGGTCTGTGGAACATCTCACTTCACTTCCTTGGACAGAAGAAGGGTTCTGTGTTCGAATAAGCTTGGGAAACACTGGATTAAACAAAGGTACACACTTTACCTCCTCAGAGCCATGCATAGAGCAGGGTTATGTGACCTTGGAACAATTTGTGGAGTAGTACCCTGCCTGTGTTGATGGGAACCCTTGTTTTTAGATGGAAAGAGAAACACGTAGTAATCGTTTTAAAGAGAAGAGCAGGGAGAGAAGTCTAGAGGCAAGTCACTGAGACATGAAGTTCAGCACTACCCGTATTTTGCCAAACTATAAAGGGGATCGGTCCTGCACTGCCTGTTTCAGTTCTAACCATGGCTCCAGGGTATACAGTCAAGTTCAAATAGATAGTAGATGGCTTTATCCAGATATATCAAGGGAAAACCATTTTTATTCACTTTACTTTCTGATGTCTTTAATATGACACATTATATAAGTTGTACTCACATGCTTTTGTATCTCAATGCGATTCGAGGTGAATATTTTGGACTGTAATGACCTTAGAGTGGTGGTTTGTCACCTGGTTACACAGTAGACTCACCTAGAGAAGCTTTAAAATAACACAGTCATACCTGGGCTCTATTCCAAATCAGCTAAATCTGAAATCCAGGATGTGAGGCTCAGGGACCAGTAGTTTTTAAAAAACTCCCCTAGGCCACTCATTTTAATATGTGGCCAGAGTTGGACACTATTCCTTCTATTGGTCTTGTTCTACAATTGTCTCTCTTTCTTTCTCTACATGCCCACCCAAAGCCAAAACATCCAACTGTAGAATTACCTCAACACCATTTTTATTTTCATCACCGCCCCCGGCACAGCGCCTGGTACGTGGTGGTGCTCAGGCCATACTTGTTGATCGGAGTTGAAGGCATTTCCCGAGGAGACCATTGCCGTCAACATCTTTCTGTTTGGTCTAACAGAACACACGCCTACTGATGGTCTGAGACCCTGGGCAGACAAGGGGTGTGTCTAGCCAAAAATTCTTTTGGGGGGGTTTCAGCATTTGAATGCCACTACAGATAAGTTTTTCCATGGTATTGATCATTTCCTGCATGTACCGTAACGTTCAATTTGACACTCAACAAATCTTTCTGGGATCATTTCCTACATGTACCTTAACGTTCAAGTTGACACTCAACAAATCTTTCTGGGGTTTTGAGACCTCTTACCAGATCATCTGAAGTCAGTAGAGAGTGGTCTGTTAAAAAAAAACAAAAACAAAAAACAAAAAACCAGAGACAACAATTTTAAAGATGGCAACATAGTACTGGTTATATAACATGTATTTTTTATGTTTTTTAAAGGAAACGATCATCTCAAAAGATAATATAAGAAAATCTGGGAGATAAGCCTAGCAGAGGACAAATATTGGTTCCTAAGATAGATTTCAGTCATTAAAAAACATTTAAGTAGTGATTATTTATGGGGAAAGGCACATGAGGACCAAGGTTGGGAAGAAAACTTATCTCTGTTCTAAGTTCTTAAACTTACAGGTTTGTGAACCATGCGTATATATCACCTAATCAAAAATGGAATAAAAATAACTAGAATGCAATCAATTATATTGTATCAAGTGAAAAGAAATGGCATTACAAGATTAATGAATTTATTGCTTTGGTCTGTTAGTATTTATTTTGCTTTTCAAGTTCAAAGTAATTAAAAGCTAATCTCTTCCACATTGCTGAATAAGTTCATTGAATCACAAATTCTATGCCTTTTTTCTCTTGAAGTACATAAGCATTTTGAAAAGCCCCATTTTCTACCCTGGGCCTCCTCACTGGCTTCCCAGGACACTGAACACAGGACTCCAGGAGGCCTGATGCCCAGGAGATGGGCGAGAGAGCCATGGAACAAGCCAGGAAAAATAGGAAAAAATGCAGTCAGATGGAAGAAACTCTGGTTGGGCAAGGAAATACACCAGACTGGAAAATGATCAGGCTGGCATTTTCCTGACCAAATTGGCTTGCCTGTGCAGCAGCTCTGGCCAGTGAGGCAGAACAATCTTTAGGGGAACCAGAGGAGCCAAGATGACTGGAGAACAATGGCTTGGAGGCAGCCATCATGAGCAAGGCACCGCCAGCCTCTTGCAGACAAGTGTAATCGCAGCCCCCAAGGTCACCCAGTCTTGCTCACCTACTTCCTGAAACTTCGCATTCCTTTACCCGGGGACTTAACCTTTCCTTCCAGGACCGAATGGCAGGGGGGGAAACCACTGGCCGTGGATGGCGCCATACCACAGCTTATGTGACTGGTATCAGGCCCTTCTAGGAGTGGGAGGGATGAAGCAAGGAAGCCGAAGGCTCGCACTCACCTCTCACTGGGCCTCATCGCCTCTTCCAGAGTCCCTGCTTTCCATGCTGTGTGTCCCACAGAGGCAGCTCTGTGGCTGCCCCTGCCCATGGGCACAGCCTGGGGCAATGGAGAGGACAAGCCTCAGAGCCAGGCTGCCTGGACCCAAATCCCCTTGCTTTACTAACCTGCGATTACATCACCAGCAGCAGAAACCGATTCTGGCTGACTTCAGCCTGGAGGAAATTTATTAGATGGGTGTTCTGCGTAGTGGCCAGGAGACCAGGACAAGAGCTGGGATGGCCCCTGAAATCTACGCCACGGACAGAGCTGCTGCTGCTGCTGGAGAAAATCCAGTCCCACCCTCCCCAGCCAAAGCATCTCTCTGTGTGCTGTCAGAAGGAGGAAAGTGAGGCTGGGGGCTACAAAATCCCAGAATGTATTTAGCTCAGTGACACTGAGTAGCCACTTACCTTATCTCGGCCTCAGTTTGCTTAGATGTAAAATGGGGCTATCCTTAGTATTTACCACCAGAGTTCCAAGGCATTAATAAAAACAGGTAGGGCAGGTGCTTAGATCAGTGCTTGGCCCACAGTGGCTGCTCAGTACATCTCAGTCATCGTTGTCAGTGGTTCCCATCTTTGGTTGGCCCAAACCTTTGTTCAGAGGCAGATGGACCCCTTTTCTAGCTATGGCTGCTCTGTAGCCCACAGGCTCTGGTGGGACCACGGTGTTGTTGCAAGATGACCTGGCTCATTCCAACCACCTGGACAGGATCTGTGGCCACTGTCTCAAAAAGCTGCTCTCTTGATTCACCCCAAGGGAAACCTCACAAATTCCTAGGAAGACTTTCTTTCAACAAAAGCATTTCATCCCAACAGTCGCATGTTAAGTGTATTGACCTCCCCCCCCACCCCCACATCATCAGCAGGAATAGAAAACACGATTTACCTCTGTCACCCACAATCTGTCCCTTTGCTCACATGAGACTGTAAATACCCCTCAGCCTCACCCCTACCTCACCACCTGTGACTTCTGCTGAGTCTAGGCAAAGTGAGCAAATCTGATTAGCTGTTTCTCAGAGGTGTCATTTCTTAACTTCATAATTCACTTAGCAGCTTGAAAATCACTTTTCCAAAGAGTACACATTGACTTGTGCCCTGCGCCCAACCCACCCCCAGCGCCTGCTTTCTCCCATGACTTTGCAGCAAGCCACTGCCCTGTGTGTCACAGAGAGCACCAGCCTTCAGGGTGGCCTTTAGCTAACTGATGAGCTCTCACCGCTGTTGCCTGCCCAATTTCAGGCAGTAAATTTCACTGCCTCCAAGACTTTTCTACTTCCTTCACCTGTGTAGACACAAATGTGCACATGCACACACACATGATGTGTGACGCCCGTGACCCCCCCTTCACTCACCGCCTCATGAAATACACAGTGCCATATTGCTTGTTTCTGGAGTACTGACATGCATTATTTATTGAAGCAGTTTATGGATTGGATCAGGGTTTGTGCAGCTGTTAAGTAAAAAGAGTCCATCAGAATTCTGGCCATGGCAACACAGAGGGTGCTAGATTTTCAGGCTTTCTATAACAGCAAACCCAGCCTGCTAAGGAGGACCTCACAAAATCTATGTCTGCCCTCCAGGCTTTTCTCCCTTCCAGTCCATCCCTTCTGTTGTGGTGAAAGTGAGGTGTCCACACGGCAAATCCAAGAGTCTATAAAGCTCCCACCTCCTCTCCACCCCGTCCCCACCCCCTTTCTTTCCATGTTGTCCTCAAATGAAGTTCAACTTCCCCATCAGGACTTATCTGGCTCCTCCAGCCCCTCTCACCTCCTCCAGTTAGTTCATCCAGCCACACTTAGCAGAGCCATTCTCTCTCTCTCTGCTCAGGACCTCTTCCTCAGTCCCCTCCAGCCCTGGTTCAGGTCCCTCCTGTGCGCTCACCCCAATCAAAACACAACTTGATGTCTGAGGCTGTGTCCTTCCCAGCTGTCCTTCCCACTGTCAACTCAGCACCCTAGCCAAGCTGGCCCTCAATAATTAGGGATTGAATGAATGTGTGTGAATAAATTAAAAGGGGTGAGGCAGGGGCACCATTGAACTGAAAGATGTCTCGCTTAACCAATGGACTTGGGGCTAGTTTTCCATGAATTGTGGGACAAGCCCATCTGGGATTACTTAGTTATTTACAGGATATGGAGATTATGGGGAAGGAAGCCAGTAACAAGTGAAAAGAATTAGTTATAAAGAGGAAATAAGGTGAATCAGAGTCAATTTAATCAACTAACTTATCCATTCAGCAAGCATTTACAGACCATCGTCAGCATGCCTAGCACCATGCCGGGTCCCAGGAATAAAAGAAAATGAGAAACAGTCCTTGCCCTCAAGGAACTCAAGAGTTTAGCAGGAGACAGATGTTTACCAAAATTAATAACAATAAAAATAAATGACACTAATAACAATAACAAGTGCCTATGCCAAACATACCATGCATTCCACATCCTATCCTAGGCATTTTTACAGACCCTGCCTCGTTTTCCTCTTCCCAGCACATCACTAGGCAGGGTGGGTGGGGCAGGCAAGGAAGAGCCCTCCAGTGGAGGCTGCAGTGACAGCCGAGACTGGGTGCTGGGCAGAGCCAGCCACCCTTCAGCTCAGCTTTTCCTCCCTGGATAGCCCTGTACAGGCCAGCATGGCCTTCCCACAGCTGGACCCAGGGCTGAGTCGATCAATCTTGCAGCCCAGGCAGTCGCACTGGGGCCTTAGCAGAGCCCGTAATTAATCTGGCTGGAAACAGAACTTATTTTTACACCTCTTCACATCAGTCCCCACAGACCAGGCTTGAGCACAAAGTGAGAGAACGTGAATTGATCACAGCTGTGAAACCATGGTAATTAGTGTGAAGTGCTTAGACCCACATTTCTGTGGCTGGAAACCCTGGCCTCCTGGCCACAAGTGATTAATAACACAAATACCTATGCCCTAGCCTTCCACCCTGGTGTCCAGGCCCCGCTGGCAGCCCCCTGCTTACCTCCTGCCCAGTGATAGGTGAGCTCAAGTTCTATACTGGGCGTTGGAGGCATTAAATGGGAGGGCTCTGCTAAGGGCTGCTTGCTGCAGCCACAACCACAGGCCATTGTTGATGGGGTGAAGTGCAGCATCCTAAGGCTCACAGCCTGGTCCCTGAGACTGCAGTCTTGAAGTCAAGTCACCTGGGTTCAAATCCCAGCACCTACTTGCTAACTGGGTCATCTGGGCCCAGTAATTCATCTCTCTAAGTCTCTCTGTTTCCTCGTCTATGAAATGGAAATAATCACTCTCAACTATCTGAAATAAAGGACCAGTTTTGGGGTTGTCTTTCATTTTTTCCCCCCAAACTTAGACTGATACTGGTGTAAAATACAATGAACATAAAATGCTTAAACAATGATCACATGCTTGGAAATTGTAGCAATGTCAAAGTGCTACCAAAAATGTTTAAATACTCACTGTTGATTTCTGTACTTCCTGTGATGAGGCGTGAACAAACAGATCACACATCAACACCAATCCTAGATCATGTTCTGAGAAGCACAGAGACTGGCAGAGTAAGGGTGCACAAGTGTTAACTGCTATGATTATGAGTCCCCTTATCCATTCCCAAGCTCAGGCCTGCCACTGCACATACACAGCATCTGTCAACTCTGGACAGGTTTCAGGACTTTGTAAAGCATCATCAGGCAAATGTACTGAGAGAGGAAACAAAAGTCGCCCAAGTGCTATGAATATTTGTTTATCTATTTACTCTTCATTGGCAGGGTTCTGGTATTTCTGTTTAGAGTTATTGACTTAAGTTCTACATCTTTTAGCGGCCATCTTAAGAGACTCAGGTCTGCTGCCCAGCAAAGCTGATTCAACTATAGATGGGTTACTATGGGCCTATTATGTTGGCCTGATTCTCTCCAGGGAATAAGAGCTCCCTGGATATTACAGACCTAAACACAGCCTATGTATATTGGCCCTTAAGTGGTTTATTTCTTCAACTCAGGCTGGGATCCATTAGCTCAAAATCCAAATAACACCAAACTCAAATTTTTACACATCCAGTGGTCTTACACAGCACCCAATGGCTGAGCAGAAAGGATTCCAGCATCAGTGACACCTTGGACTTAAGTCTCTATCACTGGTTCAAACTTTCCTCTTCCCCTGAAAGCATCCTGGAGTCATTTCATAATGGCTTTCTTCACTCAAGGTTGTGTCAAAGCTAAAAAATAAAGGAGCTGAAGCATTCAAAGGATGACAGAGTAAGAGCCTCTGAAAATCTGCTCCTCCATTAAAAGCAAAAACAACACTGGGAAAAATTGTGTGAAACCAACTTTTTCAGGACTTTAGAAATTAATTGAGGCTTTGCAACATTCCAAGGAGAATTTACTCCTGGGTAAAAAAAAAAAAAAAAAAAGTCTGGGTTGTGGAAAGAACATGAGGTTTATGGCATTCTAACTATCCCTACTCCCACCCTCTGCCTCCCAACTACTCAGCCTTGAAAAGCAATGCCCCACAGACCACAGCGCTATGAAACTCAAAACAAACCACAAGAAAAAATTTGGAAAGACAAATACTTGGAGATTAAAGAACATCCTACTAAAGAATAAATGGGTTAACCAGGAAATTAAAGAGGAGATTTAAAACTACATGGAAGGCAATGAAAATGATAACACAACGGCCCAAAACCTCTGGGATGCAGCGGAGGCAGTCATAAAAGGTAAGTATATAACAAGCCAGGTCTTCCTAAAGAAGGAAGAAAGGTCTCAGATATACAACCTAACCTTACACCTTAAAGAGCTGCAAAAAGAACAGCAAATAAAGCCCAAAACCAACAGAAGACAGGAAATAATAAGGATTAGAGCAGAAATCAATGCTGTCAAACAACAACAACAACAACAAACAGAACAGATCAATGAAACCAGGAAATGGTTCTTTGAAAGAATTAACAAAATTGATAAACCCTTAGCTAAACTGATCAAAAAGAAAAAGGAAAGGACCCAAATAAATAAAATCACGAATGAAGGAGGAGAGATCATAGCCAACACTGCAGAAATACAAACAATAATAAGAGACTACTATGAGCAATTATATGCCAATAAATTGGGCAATCTAGAAGAAATGGACAAATTCCTAGAAACATATAAGCTATCAAAACTGAAACAGGAAGAAATAGAAAATTTGAACAGACCCATGACCAGTAAAGAAACTGAATCAGTAATCAAAAATCTCCCAAAAAACAAAATCCAGGGCCAGATGGCTTTCCAGGGGAATTCTACCAAACATTTAAAGAAGAGTTAACACCAATTCTTTTGAAGCTGTTCCAAAAAATAGAAATGGAAGAAAAGCTTCCAAAATCATTCTATGAGGCTGGCATTTCCTTGATTCCAAAACCAGACAAAGACCCCACTAAAAAGGAGAACTACAGACCAATTTCCCTAATGAACATGGATGCAAAAATTCTCAAGATACTAGCCAACCAGATCCAACTATACACTAAAGGAATTATTCACCACAATCAAGTGGGATTTATACCTGGGATGCAGGCCTAGTTCAATGTCCACAAATCAATCAATGTGATATATCACATTAATAAAAGAAAGAATAAGAACCACATGATCCTCTCAATAGATGCAAGGAAAACATTTGACAAAATACAGCATCCTTTATTGATAAAAACCCTCAAGAGAGTAGATATAAAGGATCATGATCCATGAACTTATTAGCAAAGTCACAGGATATAAAACCAATGCACAGAAATCGGTTGCATTTCTATACACTAATAATGAAGCAGCAGAAAGAGAAATCAAAGAATTGATCCCATTTAAAATTGCACCAAAAACTGTAAAATACCTAGGAGTAAACCTATCCAAAGAGGTAAAAAATCAATACACTAAAAACTATAGAAAGCTTATGAAAGAAATTAAAGAAGACACACACATAAAAGGAAAAACATCCCATGCTCATATATTGGAAGAACAAATATTGTTAAAATGTTGATACTACCCAAAGCAATCTACATATTCAATGCAATCCCTATTAAAATAATATCAGCATTCTTCACAGAGCTAGAAAAAACAATCCTAAAATTTGTATGGAACAAGAAAAGACCACAAATAGCCAAAGCAATCCTGAAAAAGAAAACCAAGCCTGAAAGCTCACAGTTCTGGACCTCACAATATATTACAAAGCTGTAATCATCAAGACAGTATGGTATTGGTACAAAAACAGACACTTACATTAATAGAACAGAATAGAGAACCCATAAATGGACCCACAGATGTATGGCCAGCTAATCTTTGACAAGGCAAGAAAGAATATCCAATGGAAAAAAAGAGTCTCTTCAGCAAATGGTGTTGGGAAAACTAGACAGCAACATACAGAATGAACTTGGACGACTTTCTTACACCATACACAAAAATACACTCAAAATGGATAAAAGACCTAAACGTAAGACAGGAACCTATCAAAATCCTAGAGGAGAAAGCAGGCAAAAACCTGTTTGACCTCAGCCACAGCAACTGCTTAGTCAACCTGTCTCTGGAGGCAAAGGAAACAAAAACAAAAATGAACTATAGAGACCTCCTCAAGATAAAAAGCTTCTGCACAGCAAAGGAAACAGTCAGCAAAACTAAAAGGCAACCAATGGAATGGGAGAAGATATTTGCAAGTGACATATCGGGTAAAGGGATGGTATCTAAAATCTATAAAGAACTAATCAAACACAACACCCCAAAAAACAAATAATCCAGTGAAGAAATGGGCAAAAGATATGAATAGACACTTTTTCAAAGAAGACATCCAGATGGCTAAGAGACAAATGAAAAAATGCTCAACATTACTCATTCTCAGGGAAATACAAATCAAAACCACAATGAGATACCACCTCACACCTGTCAGAATGGCTAACATTAACAACTCAGAAAACAACAGATGTTGGCGAGAATGCAGAGAAAGAGGAACCCTTTTGCACTGCTAGTGGGAGTGCAAACTGGTGCAGCCACTCTGGAAAATAGTATGGAAGTTCCTCAAAAATCAAAAAATAGAACTATCCTATGACCCAGCAACTGGACTACTAGGTATTTATCCAAAGGATACAGGAGTGCTGTTTTGAAGGGGCACATGCACCCCAATGTATATAGGAGCACTGTCAACAATAGCCAAAGTATGGTAAGGGCCCACATATCCATTGACTGGAAAACGGATAAAGATATGGTGTGTGTGTATATATATATATATATGTGTGTGTGTGTGTGTGTATATATATATATATATATATGTGTGTGTGTGTGTGTATATAGGCCTACACACACAATGGATTATTACTTGGCAATCAAAAAGAATGAAATCTTGCCATTTGCAACAACATGGGTGGAACTAGAGTGCTAAGCAGAATTAGTCACTCAGAGAAAAACAAATCTATGACTTCACTCATATGTGGAATTTAAGATACAAAACAGATGAACATAAGGGAAGAGAAGCAAAAATAATATAAAAACAGGGAGGGGGACCAAAAAAAACCCAATGCCCTTGCAACTATCAGTTGTTAACTACTAGTTGTTAAAAGTGACCACCTTGCTATCACTTGAGAGGAAAGAGAAGGTTTGCGACTTCCCAAAAGCTCTATCGCCAGAGAATTGTCACTACTTGACTTGTCTGGCAGCTTGCTAAAACACTCCATTCTCAGAGCTTGTCTTTATTTACCTAACTCGGACTTTTCTCTCTGTAAACAGCTGTTCCCTTGCCATTCATCACCCACCCCATCCCCCCAAATCAGCAGCATTTGTTTAACAATGCGGTTACCAGAAGAGATGATACCAGTTGGGGCTATCCAGACCTGAGCAAAAATCTTAAAAGGAAAAACTGGGGAATGAGATGTTTATAGGGGCCTCTGAAAAGCGCAAACATATTCCTGGGAATCTAGAAGGCCATACACATGTTTAGGACTATGAACCTACTCAGGAAAGATCTGAGAAGACCCTAATCTCACACATTTACCTGACCTTGAGGCTCTGTGAAACAGGAAGTAAAGGCAAAGGCAGAGTTGTAAATTTCCTGTCTAATCATTGAATATGTGCCCCAACATACATGCAGAGCTACTGGAAATCACTTGCCCAATCATTTGCTGACCTCTAAGGAAAATGAGCAGAGTATTCTGTGGCTACATATGACAAAAAACACAGACTTTGAAAATTAATTCAGGAAAAATTCCATGACATTAGATCTGGCAATGATTTCTTGGCTATGACCTCAAAGGCACAGGCAACAAGAGAAAGAGTAGAGAAATTGTACCTCATGAAAAGTAAAAACTTTTGTGCATCAAAGGACACTATCATTAGAAGCATTATCAGAAAGACAACCCACAGAATGTGAGGGAATATTTGCAAACTGCATATATGATAAAGGATAACTATCCAGAATACATAGAGAACTCCTACAACTCAACACCACCAACAACAAAACAACCCTATTCAAAAATGGTAAAAGGACTTGAATAGACATTTCTCCAAAGAAGATACTCAGATGGCCCATAAGCACATGGAAATATGCTGAACAGCAACAATCATTAAGAGAATGCAAATCACCCATTAGGATGGCTATATTCAAAAAAATCAGAAAATAATGAGTATTGGTGAGGATGTGGAGAAACTGGAAGCTGGTGCATTATTGATGGGAATGTAAAATGGTATAGCAGCTATGGAAAACAATATGGTAATTCCTCAAAAAATTAAGCATAGAATTGCCATGTTATCCAGCAATTTCACTCCTACATGTATATCCAAAAGAATTGAATGCAGGGCCTCAAAGAGATATTTTGTACACCAGTGTTCATGACAGCATTATTCATAATAGCCAAAAGGTGGAATTAATCCAATCGTCTATCAATGAATAAATGGCAAGCAAAATGTGGTATATTCACACAATGGAATATTATTCAGCCTTAAAAAGGAAGGAAATTCTGATACATGCCACAACATGGATGATCCTTAAAGACATGATGCTAAATGAAATAATCCAAATAAATGGATAAATATTGTATGATTTCACCTATATGAGGAACCTAGAATAGCTAAATACACTGAGTCGGAAAGTGGAACAGTGGTTACAGGGACTGGAGGGAGGGGACGATGGGAAGTTATTGTTAAATGGGTACAGAATTTCAGTATGGGATCATGAACAAGTTCTAGGAAATGAATAGTGACAATGGTTGCATAATAATGTGAATGGACTTAATGCCACTGAACTGTACATTTAAAATGGTAATTTTTAAGTTATGTGTATTTTACCACAATAAAAAATTGGCAAAATAAAACAATATTGTCTAGGGAAGGTAGTCCCTATCTTACTTGGTTGATAGAACTATGAATAATAGCAAAGAAATTATTACCAATAAAAGAGAAAAAATACTGATACATTCTACAACGTGGATGAACTTTGAAAACATACTAAGTTGAAGAAGTAAGAAAACAAAAAACCCTATTTTGCATGATTCCATTAATATGAAATGTCCAGAATAGGCAAGTGCATAGGTAGAGAAAATAGGTTAGTGGTACCTGGTGCTAGGGCAATGGGAAGTGAGGAGTGATTGCTAACAGTATAGGGTTTCTTGGTGGGGTATTGAAATATTCTAAAATTAGGTCTTGGTGATAGTCGTACAACTGTGTGAACATACAAAAGGCCACTGAATTTTGTGCTTTAAAAGTATGAATGTTATGATATGTGAAATGTATCTCAATAAAGCTATTATTTTAAAAGGAGGGGGGTAAAGTGTTCTAATTATTTCTCCCAGAGGGCTCCTTGGCTCTGACACAAATTTGCCCACTCGCTCCCTGGAGTCTTCTGGGACAGGCTTTGTCAACTTAATAAGAAAGTTTGCCCTTTACCCGTTATCATTTATAACTGAATAATTTATAATTTTTTTTAGGTTTATCTATTTATTTTGAGAGAGGGCGTGCAGGACAGGCAGAAAGAGAGAGAGAATCCCAAGCAGGCTTTGCACTGTCAGCACGGAGCCCGACGCTGGGCTCGAATTCACAGAACTGTGAGATCATGACTGGAGCCGAAACAGGGGTCGGACACTTAACTGACTGAGCCACACAGGCTCCCCTGTCACTGAATAATTTAGAGGCAGGATTCAAGTAGCTCTTCCCAAGGTGACCTATCTCTATTAATGCAGAGAAGTAGCTAACAACTTTCAAAGAGCAATTTTTCTCACTAAAACATGAACAACAAAACATGAGCTCTCCCTTACTGAGTATTCCTGATGTACGTGTTTATAGTGGCAAATGGAGCCTAATGAGACTAAGCCCAAAAAACTGCGATCCTCTGATATTTGTCCTTAAACTCAGTTCTTGGATCCTCAGGACCCACTTGGTTCCATCTCTGATGTCACTGGGTCTCTGGGAATTTACATCGTCTTCAAACACTTGAACCTGAAATGGAAAGGCCTTTTAAAGATAGTTTGTAGTTTACGTACTTTTCCCCAAAACACTGGTTATCTGGTTCGGATGTGCAGTTTTCTGTAGTCTGATATGAAATCCTATCTGCTCTCCCCTCGTGAACACCATAGGGGGGTTTCTGCTAAATCTAAACTATAATATGTGGAGTGTGGGCACTTAAATAATGCTTCAGATGTTTATTAAGTGACTGCTCTATGCCAGGCACCGTGGTTGGTGCTGGGAATACAGCGATTTACCCAATTCCATCTTGTTCCTGCCTTCATCGAGCTTGCAGTCTTCCTGCAGGTTCCAGTGGATGGTTTTGGTTTTTGAGGAGAGAGACTCATGTCATCGTTTCTCTCTCCAGTTCCAGTTTCCAGCACAAGATGTTGGTGTTGCCTCAATTCACAGCTTGGCCCCCCAGCAATTCCCCATGTTCTTGCCTTTTTTTTTTTCTTTTTTGACCCTTCTTGTGACACAAAAATTAAAGTCGACCAATACCTAAGTACCTTAAGAGTCCTGCTGGATGACAGGTTCATTTAATAAGCTAGGAATTTTAATATATTTTGTTTTTCATTCTTCTTACACAAAAATGATTTGGCATAAAAAGCGATCAGTAATATAAAGCCCAAGGCAGGAACATTGGAGTTGCTATTTAGAGACCCAGAGGATATTTTCGTGTCCTCCTAATCATACCATTGTTGAAAGACAAAGGAGTAACAGTTATAACCATTCATGTTTTTTTCTCTACAGTACATAGTGCTTTTGTGTGCATGATATCACCCTGTGAGCTAGGTAGTTATTCTTCCCATCAGAATGTCGGCTCCACGAGAAAAAGAATGTTTATGTTTTGCTCAACATTGTAGAACAGAAGCACGTGTCAGTACTCAATGAATATTTGCCAGATGCAGGAATGAATGAATGAATGAATGAATGAACGAGCATACCGTGTATAGGAAAAAGAACTGAGATTCAGACAGAGTGACAAGCTCAAAGTTAAATGGCTAATGAGGTTTGAACCCAACAAAAACTTTGCGAAAGGACACAAAACTACAGTTTTCCAGAGAATACAATCAAAGGTATATGAAAAGCTGTTGTGTCTTATTAGTCATCAAAAACTACATATTAAAAACAGAGAGACTTGTTTTATGGCCAATGTCTACTTTAGTAAATGTTCCACGTGTGCCTGAAAAGAATTTGGATTTTTTTAGTTGTTGAATATAATGTCCTACAAATAGCAATTAGGACAAGTTGGTTGATACTGTAGTACAAATCTTCCATATAATTGCTAGCTTTTTCATCTACCTCTATCACGTGCTAAGAAAAGGGTACTGAAATATCCAACTATAATTGTGAATTTGTCTATTGTCTCCAGTTCCATCTGTTTTTATTGTATATGTTTTGGAGCTTTGTTATTATGTGCACACACGTTTAGTATTTTTATGTCTTCTTGATGAATTGACCCTTTTATCATTATGAAATGTCCCTCTTTATCTCTAGTTATATTCCTTATTTAAAATCTACTTTTTTGATATTATTACAGTGACGTCAATTTGCATGGTGTTTTTTCCTTTTTTTTTTTTTTTTTTTTAGTTTTCATCTGTCTTTATGTTTAAAGTACATATCTTATAAATGCCATACTGTGGAGTCTTCCTTTTTTTTTTTTTTTTTTTTTTAGTGCTGATAATCTCTGCCTTTTCATCAGAGTGTTTAATCCATTAATATTTAAATGGGTTGAATAGTGTCCCCACAAAATTCACGCCCACCTAGAACCTCCAAATGTGGAAATTGTGGCTTTGTAGATGATCGTTAAGGTGAGATCTTTCCAAATCAGAACAGACCCCAAATCTAATGACTGGAGTCCTTATAAGAAAAGTAGAGGACGTGCACAGAGACACAGAGAGAAGACCATGTGAAGAGATTGGAGCAAGGCAGCTACGAGTCAAGGAACACTAAGAATTAAGAATTAGCAGCACTCTCCAGAAGCTGGGAAAGAGGCATGGGACAGATTCTCCCTCAGAGTCCCCAGAAGGAACCAGCATTGCTCAATGCCTTGATTTTGTACTTCTGGCCCCCTGAACTGTATGAGAATAAGTTCCTGTGGTTTTAGGCCACCTAATTTGTGGTCATTTGTTATGGTAGTGCTAGACACTAACACAACATTTACTGTAATTATTGGTACAGTTGAGTTTATGTCTGCAATCTAGCTTTTTGTTTCTTTATTTCCCAGCTGTTTATTTCTTTTTCCTCCTTTCCTTTCTTTTTTTTTTTTTTTTTTAGCTTATTTATTTTGAAAGAGAGAGAAAGAGAGAGCACACACACATGCACAGATGAGGGGCAAAGAGAGAGGGAAACAGAGAATCCCAAACAGGCTCCCTGCTGTCAGCACAGAGTCCAACACGGGGCTCTATCTCAGAAACCAAACCGTGAGATCATGACCCGGGCCAAAATCAAGAGTCAGACACTTAACTGACTGAGCCACCCAGGTGCCCCTTTTTCCTGTCTTCTTAATTTTTAATTAACAAGATGCTTTTCATATTCTATTTTATTTCCTCTGTTGATTTTTTACCTGTATTTCTTTGTTGTATATATTTGAGTGGTTGATGTAGGGGGTTATAATATGGCTTCTTATCAGTCTACCTAGAATTAATATTGTACCATTTCACATACAGTGACTAAATGTTACAATAGTGTAATTTCAGTAACTCTCCTTATCTGTTGTGCACCCAATTTCTGTAGTTTCCTCTCCCCCAAGCCTCCCGTTTGTTCCCTTCTTTCCCATTACCAGATGATCTGCTGGTAAGGCCAGATTTTTGTGTCATCTTACAGACTTGGGCATATCTGTCAATGTTGGATTTTTCCAGGAAGTGCCTGAGAATCTACATAAGAGTTCATCTGTTTCAAGAAAAGTGTGAGCCTGAGGCATCACCAGTGCTCAGATCAACAGAGGCAGGCAGGACTGGATGAAAACGGTCAAACCAGGATCACGAGGAACAGAAAGGAAGGTATGAATGGGCTAGCCGGGGAGTCTCGTATAAGCTGAGGCTGGGATCCAGCGAGGCCTGAGGTCACAGGGCCTCGTGGGCCTCCCTCCTAAGGAGCTTGGATTTTATCCTGATTGGATTTTTAAACCCACTAATGGAAATTAAGCAGGCGGTGGTGTGTGTGTGTGTGTGTTGGGGGGGGTGGTGGTGGTGTGTGTGACATGATATGATCACCGGCTGAGCTGTGAGGAGCATGTCTTGTAGGAAAGCAAAGATGGGAGGCAGAGAGGCCAGGCTATTGCCGTTATCCATGAACTGCGGATGGGAAAGATCGATTGGTGTGAACTTCCCTGAAAGCCTGTTTTAAGGCTCCGTTTCCCGGAATCAGCGCGTGCAGTTAGTAGAGGAAATGGCCTGTTTGCACCACAGCGGCAGAGCCAGCTGTCAGATGTAATAAACTGCCTTTACCTGAAGAGCAGAAGGGAAGTGGTCTGACGGAAGCAGAGACTAGCTACTTAGAAGGGCTGATTCCCTCCTCCCTGTGACCCCTCCAATTGCCTTGGGCACGACTAACGTGGAAGACGCCAAATGCTATGGTTGCCTATTGGTTGCCTTGGCAGTAGCTCATTCCCGCTTTTCTAAAGTTAAGGAAATCCTCTCCCGAGTTGGAAAAGCAGTCCGTGAAGTCTTTGGCTACGGTGCAAACTGTTAGCAAGGCACTGGAACAGCTTTTCAAGGGCGTTTGAAGGAAAAACCTGCCTCTTTGAAGATTTGCTGACCTCTTCTGTGAATGCCAAAGCAGGTAATGCAGACACTTCCCTTTCAGGAACTCGTTTCAGGGGCCACACTCTCACGGGTAGAAGCTGGGGGCAGTGAGAGAAGTGAGGAGTGAATCAGGCTGTCTGCCCAGCCCAAGGATTGGGGCAGGTGGTAATCGGGCAGAAATCGTCCTGCGGTTCGCCACTTCCAGACCCTGCTCCCACAGTATATGGGCGAGCAGACCTGATCTGTCCACCGGACCTGCCTCCCCACCCACCCCACACCATATCCTGGAGCAGACACGCATGGAGAGGATGTGCCCTGGGGAAGGGAGGAGCCCGTGCCCTGCTGCTTGCAGACTTAGGAGGGCCCTTCATTGAGGTTTGTCCACACTAGGCCCTCTACTTCATCTCCCTTTCCCTTGTTGCCAAAAACAAACATTAATTTGACTAGGATTTTCTTTCTCAGGAATATTTTTCTCTCTACATGCAGCTTGAGTTCAACCACCATCTGCCAGGCACTGGAGCTCACATCTGACCACACCTGAGAAATGTGAAACTACGGATGCTTTTAGCCTTCCTTGAGACTAGTCAGTTCAGAATGGATGGGGGTAGGGCCCGAGCATCAGCATTTTTGTAGCTTCCCAGGGGGTCTTATGTGCAGCCAACCTTGCACACCACTTCCCAAGGAGCCGGTGTCTCGGTTGAGATGAGTGAGGGCAAGAGCCGGCAGAAATACTGGACCGGGGACAATCTCTGGATTACAGAGCTGGACAAGGACAGGCAGTGGGTCCAAAATTAGTAGCAAAATCAACCGGAGCCTGATTTTTACCCACAGGAAACATACGAGGCTTTCCTCAGCTACTGATTTCTTTTGGACAAAGTGTTTGTAGAAATCCAGGTCTGAGGAATCATTGGATTCCACACTTGGAAGCCCTCAAGGGGAGTGGAGCTGGGCCTGTGTCCTCATGGACCAGCACCCTCTGGGAGGTGTGCACAGGAAGCAGGGAAGGGGAGAAGGGCATTCCCTGTCCCTCCCACACGTTCTCCAAACTCCACCAGCCTGGAGAGCAGGGGCCCCCAGGTATCACAGTGGTTTCACATCAAATCTGGATTTTAGAGGTGAAATGACCTCAGTGGTCGTGTGGCTCAGTCATTCTCAAACCTGGCTACACATTAAATAATGGAAGAAAAAAAAAAAACAGAAAAGAGGTGCCTGGGTGGCTCAGTAGGTTAAGCATCCGACTCTTGATTTCAGCTCAGGTCATGATCTCACAGTTTGGGGGATCGAGCCCCACATCAGGTTCTGAGCTGGCAGTGTGGACCCTGCTTGGAATTCTCAATCTCTGTCTCTCTCTGCCCCTCCTTCCCAAGCACGCTTGCTTGCTTACTCTCTCCCTCTTTCCCCATCAAAATAAATTAAAAAAAAAAAAAAAAAAGACCAGAAAAGAGAAGAAAAAAAATTTCTAATTCAGACTCTAGCCCAGCTGAAACAAAAACTCTAGTCGCCCAAGCAACTATGCTTTTAAAAAGTACCTCAGGTGGGGCTCCTGGGTGGCTCAGTCAGTTGAGCAACCAACTTTGGCTCAGGTCATGATCTCGTGCATGGTCTATGAGTTCAAGCCCCGCGTCAGGCTCTGTGCTGACAGCTCAGAGCCTGGAGCCTGCTTCAGATTCTGTGTCTCCCTCTCTCTCTGCCCTCCCCTGCTCATGTTTTGTCTCTCTCTCTCTCTCTCTCTCTCTCTCTCAAAAATAAATAAACATTAAAGAAAATTAAAAAGTATCTCAGGTGATTCTAACGTTCAGTAAGAGTTGAGAACAACGTCTAATTCTACCCTTTCATGGTGTAGATGAGAAAAACCACAGCCCAGCAGATTAGACAATATAAAAGGGATTAGATCCATATATGAGCCATTCTGGAAGAAACCAAAGCAAATCTTCATCATATACTATATATGAAAATAAACTCCAGAAATTTCAGTGTTAAACTCAATCCTTAAAAATAGAAACACAGAAAAAAATATATGTAAATATTCATCTGTTTAAAAAAAATTTTATAAAGAAATACTTGATTACTTTAATCAGGAAAAGAAAATGTGATTCAAGCGACACTGAAATGTCCTTTTTAATCTAGTATATAAATAGGATTTAAACATTTTTAAAATACTTATTTATTTTTGAAAGAGAGACAGAGAGCATGGCGGGGGCGGGGGGGAGGGGGATAGAGGGAAGAGAGAGAGGGAGACAAAATCTGAAGCAGGTTCCAGGCACTGAGCTCTCAGCACAGAGGCTCGAACCCTCGAACCATGAGATCATGACCTGACTCGAAGTCAGACACTTAACCAACTGAGCCACCCAGGCGCCCCTGTATGGGATTTTTAAAAGATGAATGCCAGATGGTGTGAGTGAGACCAGTACTCATGCACTCTATTTCTCCTCTTTGTGAATTGTTGGTTCGTGTCCTCTCGTACACTGCTGCGGGGGGAATATTCATTGTTAAGCCTTTTGAGATGCAATTTGAAAATAACTGAAAAACTTTAAAAATATTCTAATGAGAGAATGTTCTATCAGTCAGGGTTCTCCAGAGAAACACAATTGATAGAATGTGCATGTATATATATACACAAAGAGACTTATTTTAAGGATTGACTCACACAATTATGGAGGCTGGCAAGTCCAAAGTCTACAGGGTGGTCCAGCAGGCTGGAGACCCAAAGAAGAGCCAATGCTTCAGTTCAAGCCCAGAGCTCATCAGTGTGGAGACCCAGGAAAGAGCCAGGGGTTGCAGTTCAAGTCAAAATTCCCTCATTTGGGGAAGTCAGTCTTTTTTTTTTTTTTTTTTTCTTTTCCTATTCAGGCCTTCAACTGATTAGATGTGACCCACCCACATTATAAAGGACAAGTGGGCTTTACTCAGAGTCCGCCAATTTAGATGTAAACCTTATGCAAGAACACCCTTAACAGAATCATCCAGAAAAATATTTGACCAAATACCTGGGTGCTGTGGCCCAGCGAAGCTGACACATAAAATTAACCATCACAAATACATCTTAGAATTAGACCAACCAGCATTTGAATCCCAGTGTTGCCACTTAATGAGTATGTGATTCTCTAAGCCTTCCTTTATCTGTGAAATAAAAATAATAATACAAATCTTGCGGGGTTAGAAGAATTAAGTTATCTAATGAATATAAATTGCTTGGCACATAGTACATACTTAATACGTGGAAGCCATTTTTATTATCTTTGGTCCTAGCTTTCTCTTTTGGTATTCTATACTAAAAAAAAAATTGCCAGAAATATGAAAGAGTTCTATCATTAAAGGTAATCATTGCTGTAGTATTCATAATACTGAGAAATAGTAAATAACCTAAATGTCCAGCCATAGAGGAATGGCTAAAGAAACTACAGGAGGAGAAAATAGTAAATAACCGTTAAAACTGATGAGTGCAAAGTATTCTCAACACGATATAAGAATACTCCTGTTATATAAAGTAATAAAAGTGGGACGTAAAAGTCAGATACATCATATGTGCTCAACTATGTAAAAAAGGGCAATCCATATTCTTGAAAGAAAGTACTCCAGAATATTGTTTTATGATTTCTTCTTTCTTTCTGTATTTTCCAGTTCAACAATGTGCTTTCATGCTTTAACAATTAGGCAAAATTAAAGTAACTTTGTTAAAAAACGTGCGGTTTTGGATGGCCCTCAGTGTTGACCTCTCTTTGGTGTGGTGGCAGACTGGTGACCAGGAACACCCTCTCCCCGGCCTGGACCTTCTCACTCCAGCTGGACCTGAGCTGCCCTCAGGCAGACGAGGCAGGCATAGCTTGGGCTGGCCGCCAGCAGTGTTTTGGATGGTTTCTAGCCAGGCTGCCCCATGGGAATGCTCCAAATATTTTTTATCAGTTGGCTCCTTCAAAGCGTGAGGCCACATTTCCTAGCCTACAGCCTATATAATGGTAGCTCTATTTTCTTGATCTCTTGAGCAAAAGTGAAAGGGTGCCATGGGCATTAGGGCCAAATCCAGTTTCCTAACCTTACAGGTACTGTAGGCAGACAGCAGTTTGACACTTGCAGTCCCTGGCAGAACTCTTGGACGTGAGTTCATGACCCGTGTGCTCCACCCGCAGTACTGAGGGTCTAATTAGTATGACGAAGAGAGGCATCCGGCTAAAATTACCAACCCCTCCAAATGGCAGAGAACCCAGCACCCAAGAACTTAGATAACTCCTGGCATTGCCTTATCTCATGAGTTACATGTGATCACGAAAACAAATTACTCACCCCAGAAATTGTGCACAAAGGAAGAGAAAATGAGGAAAGGAGAAAAGGGGAAGGTTGTCTTCTCTCTGCAATTAAATATGGATAACTAAGCCTAAACTAGGGGCAGCATTTTATCAGTGTGACGAAAGTTGAATTTCTGCTTGGGATGGAAGATCAAGAAGTGATTTGTGCAGCTTATTAGTAATTTAATCATGGTCTCTGCGATTATCATCGTGAATGAGCAATTCACTTTCCTACAGGCTCAGACCTCAAGCCAAAACACGGCAGTGGGCACCATGGCAGAACTGGGCCTCCACGTTAGGGGTCTCCACATAAGATTGCATCGGGGTGAGTTTCAGCAGTAGGCTGGTTGGACATGCCAACACGAGGGGGAGGCATGGCAGCGAACGCATCTGGTTCCAGATGCAGCCGGAAAGCAAACATGTCCTTGGCATCTCCCGTCTTCCCTACAGCGTCCTCCTTCTCTTTCACTTATCTCTTCTCTCTCTTCTCCCTCCCTCTCTAACCCAGTCTTCCTCCCGCAATCACAGTGCGCTGTTTCCTGCGAAGGGTGTGGCTGGATAAGAAGTTAACTACAAAAAGCATACTGTGTGCACAGCCCCCACCCACCGAAGAGGTTTTCACTAGTAACTAGAAGACTCTTAAAAAAACAAACAAACAAAAAAACGAAAGTATTTTTTTCCATTATGAAAAATGACACTTGTTAACATTTCAGTAGAAGTCTTTTCATTCATAATTTTCTGCCTAATTTTCATTTGGACTCTTGAGTGTAATTGAGATGACAATGTATGATTATGAAGCCTACTCTGTTTTGGTTTATCAAGTATTTCCCCCAAATTGTTATAGACTCACGGGAAGGATTTTTTTAAATTAATTTATTTATTTTGAGAGAGAGAGAGAGAGTGCCACGCATGGGAGAGTTAGAGAGAGAGGATCCCAAGCAGGGTGCATGCTGTCAGCACAGAGCCCCACAGGGGGCTCAATGTCATGAACCATGAGATCATGACCTGAGCTGAGATCGAGAGTCAGATGTTTAATTGACTGAGCCACCCAGGCGCCCCAGGAAGGATCATTTTTAAAGGTATGTGTAATATTCCACTAGGTGGATAGATAATAGTTTATATAACTTCTTCTTTATTGTAATTCCTCTCAAGGGAAGAATTGTCTCAACTTAGAACAACAACAGAATAATACTAATAATGAAAGAAGTAATAATAACAGCTAACATGTATTGAATAGTGACTAGATGCCAAGTATCATTCTAAGTGTTCTGTATTTATTAACTCATTTGACCCTCATAGCAAATCTTTAAGAAGAGTACTGTTGATTTCACCGCCATTTTGCATTTAAAGACACTTGGGTGTAGAGAAAGTGAGGAACTTACTGAAGTTCCAAGCTAGAAAGTGGGAGAGCAGAGCCTGTGAATCCATGCACTTTGGCATCAGAACCTCGGGTCTGAACCACCACAAGATGGGTAGTAAGGCCAAGGGCTCACGTCTGAGCCGGAATCATAGGTTCAGAATTCAGAGATGAGGGCAGAGTGCTCAGTATGAGACAAGGAAAGAAATTTATGGTTGAAGCAAAAGAAAGTGGATGGAAAGAAAGAACAGAGGAGAGGAGAAAAGAGTCAAAGAATGATGTGGGAAAGGCCAAGAGAAGAACTCCTCAGTTGTAGGGAAGCTTAAAATAGGACTTTGGAGAACAGGAATGTCTACAATGGGTTTTTAACAGCTTTATTGAGGGAGGTATAATTGATGTAAACTACATACTTATAGTATACCATTTGATAAGTTAAAACCATCACCACAATCAAGATGAACATATCTATCACCCCCAAAGTTTCATCATGCCATTCTATAATCCCCTACCCACCCAGACAACCACAGATCTTTTTTCTATCACTATAGATTAGTTTGCATTTTCTAGAATTTCATGTAAACAAAATCATACAGTTGTACTCTTTTTTTGTCTAGTGTCTTTCACTCAGTGTAATTATTTTGAGATTCATTCATGTTTTAGTGCATATCAATAGTTGACTCCTTTTTATTTCTGGGAAGTATTCCTTTACATCGATATATCAAAAATTTTTATCATTCACCTGTTGAACATTCCAGTTGTTTCCAATTTGGGATTATTACACATAAAACTACTCTGAAAATTCATAGTATGAAATACGCTTTCATTTCCCTAAGATTGGAATGGCTGGGTCCTGTATTGACTTTTTTAAGAAATTGTTTTCCAAAGTGGTTGGACCAGAAATTATGAGAATTCTGATTCTTCCACATCCTCATCAACACTTGTATGGTCAGTCTTTTAAATTTTTAAGATTTGAAAGATGTGTAGTAGTGCTTCATTGATTTTGATTGACATTTTTCTAATAAATTATGTTGAGCATCTGTTCACCACTTACTTTTTTCCTTGATGAAGTGTCTATTATGGTATTTCCCTTTTTTTATTGAGTTGTTTTATTGAGTCTAGGGTTTATTTATAAATTTGGATATAAGTCCTTTATCAGATATGTGATTTGCAAATACTTGCTTCCAGTCTGTGGATTGACTTTTCATTCTATTCACTGTATCTTTTAAAGAAGAAGTTCTTAATTTTGATGCAGTACAATTGTTTTCTTTTATGGGTTGTGCTTTTGGTGTCAAAGCTGAAAAATCTTTGCCTAACTCAAGGTCCCAAAGGTACTCTCCTATCCTTTCATCTAGAAATTTTATATTTCTAGCTTTTAAATCTATAATCCAATTCAAGTTCATTTTTGTTCACAGAGCAAGTATGGACCACAGATCATATTTTTGCATATGGACACCAATTGATCCAGCACCATTGGTTGAAAATCATCCTTCTTCCACCAAATCGACTTTGTGCTTCTGTCAAAATCAACTGACCATATATGCGTGAGTCTGTCTTTGAATTCTATATTCTGTTTCATAGATCCGTATAGCTGTCTTTATACCAGTATCACAACCTCTTGATTACTGTAGATGTATAATACATCTTGAACTAAGGTAGTATAAGTTCTCAAACTTTGTTCTTCTCCGGATTGTTTTGGCTATTCTAGATCCTTTGCATTTCCATATGTGTAGGACTACAGGAGGGTGAGTCCCCTAAGAATTGGTAGAAATTTTTCAGTGGACCTCCACAGGCAGTAAAACTAATGTTATTATGTTACGTTACTATGGTAATATGTTCTAGAAAGTTACTACCTAGATCTCAAGGGCTGACAGTGCTTCTAGTGACATTGGGGTCATAGACGGAAAACCCCTTCCAAGAGAAAGCAAGCCCCCTCACCATGTCACCTCAGATCCGGAATGATACAAGTGGTGTAAATCTAGCCTTAGCACTTCAGAAAATCTGTTCACCTCTACTCCACATGATATGAGGCCCTATAGTACAGGATTGCACCTCATTTTCCTATCAACTAATGATATGTGTGCACTCCGCCACCTTATAATCATACCCAGGTTTGAAAGGTTGCCAGCTATGAAGTTAGGGAAGTCTTTCTCTTTCTTCCTCCTCCCGTTTTTCTTTCCTTCTTTTTAAATGTAAGTCCCTTTCTGATACATTGATTGATATAAACATCCTGCATCCTCCTACCCATCATCCCTCCAAGATTCTGGTGTAACCTTGGAGGACACATGCCTCTTAGTGATCACTCACACAGAGTTGCACCAGGTTCGAGGCTCACCTGTCTTTACTTGCTTCTCAAGCCGTGGAAAAGACTGCTGACTTCTGACAGTTGCAAAATTTTTCCCTGTCTGTACTTTTTTATGTGGCCAGTCTCAATTGCACAATCTCTAGGTCAGCCGGGGTAAAGGCCGTTCATAAGACAAGAATCCTGTTTTATTTTTCAGTAGTTCCTTTGCCATGGGATGGACTTTCTATAGCTACTACCTTCCCTGCGTCCATTAGGAACTAAGCCACAGAATGACAAAATGCACCCTCCAGCGAGGACTTGAAACGCTCCTTCAACAGAGGAGCAAAATGAGCATGTAAACTACAGCCCCCTAAAAAAGAACTATCTTGGCCTATGTTCCTCGCCCCTTCCTTCTAGGAATGGTTTTGGTTACTTGCAAAAGAAAGCATTCACCTTGCCCTGAACCTCCTTTAGGACAGAGCCCGGGCATTCCCTGGAAGTCCTCCTGCCAGGATCCAGAGCCTAACCTGAAGCCTGCAGTGTGGACACTGGTGCTTTCTGAACCAAAAAACAGGAAGGAAGGTACTTCCTGTTACCTTCAGGGCGTTTATCCTGACTTTAACTTACTCAACATTTGTGTCAGTGACTTGCTGGAAAACAGAAAATCATGGAATTAGATGGTCAATGTGACAGAAGGAAACCAGTGCTCCCCAAATATTTCTTGTTTCCCAGCCTCCCTTGAAGTTAGGTTGGGGTCATGTGACTGGTTCTGGCCAATGGGTTGTGAGCCAGGCACCTTCTCTGTCCTTTTTCTTCCCTGGGGAGTCTCCCTGTTTCAGGTGGTCCTGCTACAGGACAGAGGGGGGCAGCCAGACCCACACTGGGTTTTATGTAAATGAGAATGAAGTCTTGGTGTGTTAAGTCACTGAGGTTTAGTTAGGGTTTGTCTGTTAGGGCAGCTACTGTTAACTTTGCAATGAACGCGGTCAACTTCTTAACGTGGTTGAGAAAAACAGTCTCTTGGTGCGAAGTGGAATCGGGGGGAGCAGGGCTGTCAGCCGTCAGCTGCTGTTAACTAAAATGCAGGGGGCCCCTGGGGCCACCTTTTTCGCCTTGGGTTTGTCTGACCAAAAAGTGAAACTGAGCTCACAGACACCACTCCGACAACTATCCCCAAAAGGTAGTGGAAGCAGCCTTCCCGTGAATTTACTACTGAGGTCTTGAAACCGGAACTTCAGCAGTCCCTCTAAATGAGAACCTTTTCCCCTACGTGTTTACTGTGCTTTGAGGTGCAGACGTGGAGGTCAGAAACCTCCGCTAGTCCTCGGGCAGAGCCCAGATGAGGACGCTTCGCCTCACAGGCTTATGGAAGGGTCTCCGTTCACACCGAGGGGTGACATCAAAACTTCTCTCCGCAACAAAGGGAAGGCAGTGTGGTACCTGCCTGCTCACCCTGGACAGTCTCCAGCTCATCACGAAGGAGGAAGGAGCAGCCTCCCTCCGCAGAAAGGCCGGAGGTGGTATTTATCTGGCGCAGCAGTTACACCATACTGTCTCCCTCAGAAATTCCGGTGAAATGGGAGTATCAGCAACACCACCAAAACTGAATAAAGAAGGAAAGCTGTCTCTGGCTCCAAGCTTACTTAGATTTGCCTCCTGGGACCACAAGGAGGATGTAGGAGACTCCATGAGGGTGGGAGTCCTCTTTAAGAGGAACAGATATTCATGTACAGAGAGAACTTGACGTTGCAGCTTGACCATATTTCCTTTTTTACAGGACTGCTCCCTTTTTTGGAGCAGCAGTGACCCAATCCATTTAGAGCTAATTGCTTTAGCAGCAATGTGAGCCCTGGGAAAAAAGAAAAGGAATTTTTAAACAGCACAATAGTCTCAGAATGGCAAAAGCATCCATGTCTAAAGGAAGGAAAGATAGGGGCACCTGGGTGGCTCAGACAGTTCAGCATCCGACTTTGGCTCAAGTCATGATCTCACGGGTCATGAGTTCGAGCCTTGCATCGGGCTCTGTGCTGACAGCTCAGAGCCTGGAGCCTGCTAGGGATTCTGTGTCTCCCTTTCTCTCTGCCCCATATCTGCTTGCCCTCTGTGTCAAAAATAAATAAAAATTAAAAATAAATTAAAAATTACAAAAATAAAAGAAGGAAAGATACTCAGGACAGTTGTCAGCTCACTTTAGAGCTCAGGTGTTTTAGAATTCTTACAGTTTGAGGATACAAAGAACTTTTGACAGTGAGCCAAAATGACAGCCTCATGTGACAGGATCAAGTGATATTTTGGTCAAGAATGTTTTGTGGTTCTTTGCTGTTAAAGGAGACCAGTTCTAGAGGGGTCTTGGTGGTCTTGGAACAGTCCCCAGGAAAGCATGCTGGTTTCTGCTAAGCAGCTGTGGCAGTGTGGCATGGGGACAGTTTCAGGTGTGGAGGCAGGCGTGTTCCGGGAGAGCCCCAGGCTTGATCCTGGCCCGGAGTAGTCATCGCAGGCATCCAGATCCAGTCAGTCCGCACAAGGCCGAGGCCAAAGAATTTCCTATTACGCTGCCCATTGGCCCGGCCTTCTCAGGTGGCGAACAGGGTACCTAGCTTTGCTCTTCCTCCAACCCCAGTGTCACTTGCAGCCCATGGTTTCAGCTCATCAGGGGGCTGGGAAAGGTGGGTCAGAAGCCGAAAGACAGGATGGCGACAACAGGCAATGTGTTCCGCTGTGTTTCTTGTCCAGAACCAAGTTTGCTTACCTATTAAAACAACAGCAGACGAAGCTGCCAAAACGTTATAGAATATATTGACAGATGACGTGAAATTGTATCTGGGGCTTGCTTGAAAAGAAGCACGGTGTGGGGTGGGTGCGGGATTAGGGGGATGGCAGGGGTTGAGGTCAGAGAAGAAGCAGGGATCGCTAGGAGCTGGTATTTGTTGAAAGTGGGTGGTGGGTATATGGGGTAGTATTCTCAGAGGACGGCCGTCTAGCGCAAACAAGCTATGGATGCACAGTGCTCAACAGTCACCTTTACCCCCACTTTATACTTGAGGACGTGACCCTCGGAGAATGAAAGTCACTTGCCTGAGGTCCCATCTCTAGGAGCAGTTGAGCTCTGTCTCTGAATCACACCTATCCCATCCCAAAGCCTGTGCTCTCAGCCTCTCTTCTTCTTTCTACCCTACCTTTTTTTCCTCTCCCCTTTTACAGTTTTCTGTGGTTTACCCCTACTTGGCTCCTGTTTTCCCTTGTGGAGTTGCATGTGCTTAATCCCCCGCTCTCCCGAGAGGCCTGAGTGGACCCAACCCTGGTTATAAAGTCAAATTTCTCAGTAACTTATTCAACTGACAGCCATAGAATGCGGTGCTAGGGTAGCTGAGGAGAAAGACCCAGCTCTCAAGGAGCTCACAGTTGTGGACAGAGGCTGATCAGTAAAGGATCCGGGAGCACCCGCCACACACCAGGCTTTCTGGCAGAAGTCTCGGATGGGCGTCCGCAGATGTAGAGCCTGCAAGATCCCTTGCATTCAAATGAGGACTCCAAGGTGGAGGTGAACTGGACGAAACAGAACGCGGGATGGTGGCAGGTAAGCCAGTACCTGTAACAAATCTTGGCGGGTGCCGTTCCCGCGTTAGAAGCCGGGGCAGGGTCTTCAGAAACACAACGCAGGGACACCTGAACGGAGTCTTAATGCACGGGAAGCCCGGTGGAGAGGGATGTGCGGCCTGGAGGGTGGTGTGCAGAGCCATCGGCAAGGCCCGGAGGCAGGCACCACGGTGGGTGCGTGTGGGTGGTACACCCAAAAGTGTGAGCAAGAAATGGTGGCATCCGAAGCAAGGTCACAGAACGTCGTCTGCAGTCCTAAGGTGCCGAGGCCCTACCGTGTTGGCCTGTGCGTTTCCTACACTCTCCTGACAAAAATCACGCACGGCGATCGTTAGAAGCTGCTTTCCAAGTTCAAGATCAGGCCTACTGCATCCCAGTCTTGGGAGGAGAGGCTTCGAATGAGCCATTTTTAACAAGCCCTCAGGTGGTTCTCGGGATCAGGCAAATTTGGGAAGACACCCTGGAGGTGATGTTGGACAATGGAATATATTGCTTCTCCTTCTTTTTCACACATTTCCCTCTCTTTTTATCAGGTTACGAGGGCTTGTGTTTGCAGTGCGCCCTAGCTGTAGACCGAATGCCGTGACAGTAAGTGGGGTGGAAGGAAAACAGAAGATGCGTCCTGGACGGTGGGAGTGGGGAACAGAAATTTTTATGGGTCAGAAAAATTATGTTTGCAGCCATCTGGCAAGCGGCAGTAGAACATGCCTTGATGAAGAGACGATACCGTCTCCTCGCATTCTCAGGAGTGCTGGCAGAGGCTCTCACTCAGGTAGAGTGGTGAGTGATTTGACAACGCGGATTCCACACATGCGGCGTGTAAGTGGGCTAAGGATTAGGCTTCATAATGCCAAGTCAGGGCTGCTAAAGCTTCCCGGGATGGAAAAAACGCTCCCTATGTTAAGTATCTTGGTTTTGGACAGTTCAGAAAGGATTAGAGGGAAATTCGACTACAATTCAGGGTTGATACAAAAAAAAAAAAAAAAAAAAAGAGAGAGGGTGTGGGGGAGGAGTGGGGAGAGACAATGCCAAAAAATGAAAACTCATTTTAGCTCTTCTATTAAAGCCAGATGTATTTTAGGCCCTGTTTCTAGGCAACTGCATAATGGTAATATTCTCGAATCCTTTTTTAAAAGATTCACAACTGTCAGAGTCAGTAAAGGTCGGAAGGTAATTATAAAGCAATATGGACGACATACTTGTGGCCGGATCACTCCAGCATCGCTGGGGAAGTGGTGACGTTTTATATTTTACATTCATTTTCAGAAACTCCAAGGTCTTCCTTGGCACACTTTGGCAAGCCCCTTCGGCAAGACCGCTGACCCAATCAAACTTGAATGTGACAGTGGCATTTAACCTCTGAAATTATCCATCCGGCATTGATGAAACCCCCACACCCACCCGCCATGTGCACAACCTTCCATGGGTCGTCCAGAGGGTGTAACAAACGTGTAAGACAAAGTAGAACCAATAAGGAAATTTCTAGCTGGAAATTGCCTTAGAGGGCAGTCCAAGAGCTCAACATAGGGATAAGGAAACTGAACCCAGAGACAGGAGGCAGAAAAGGAGAGAAGAAACTAAAATCTATTAAGTGCATGGACGTGCTGCTGGGTGGTCACCTTCTATCTACTGTTGCCTTCGTTCGTAATTGTGTGTGTGACCTCGGGACAAATCAGGAAATTAACATTTATTGAATTTCACATACATTAGCATCTGATTTTCACAATAATTGCATCGGGTTTATAGGTATCATCCCTGTTTTAAAAAAAAAAAATGAAGCCAGGGCTTACAGAGGTTAAGTCTTCCTGGCTCCCCAACTGAATGCTTATTTGATCTTGGAGAAGGTCATGTAAGTCTGGGTAAATAAGGTTGTGTAAGTTTGCACCGACAAAGTGATGATAGTAGCCCACCTTGCAGGGTACTTTCCGAGATTAAGTGAGGTAGCTTATGTGAACACCTAGTACAGTGCTGGGCATTTGCTAGGTAAAATTGATGATCTCAAAACCTTCCATTCCACGGGAGGAGAGCCGAGACCTTACCATGGCCCTACGGAGCCTTCACCACCTGGAAACTCCCCTTCTCTACTTGCTGACCTTTCTGGCCACCTCCCTAGACCTCCCCTGGTCTCTGCCTGCTCCCTAGGCCCTGTGGCCCCTGGCACGTGTTACACCTCAGAAACCACCTAATTTAAAATCGGGTCCTTACTCCTCCCTCTCCCCCGTTCAGCACCTTTATCCCTCCTCTCTGGGTGATGGCTCTCCAAAGCACTTACCATCGAAAATACACTATACCTTCATGTGTTCTCTGTTTGCCCCACGAGAAAGTAAACTGTAAGGACAGTGATGTAATTGTTTTGTTTTGTCTTTGCAGAACTGCCAGCACCCAGTAGGTGCTCAATAAATATTTGCTAAATAAATAAATGGATATTACCTTCCCCCTCTCCTTCCTCTTCCAAGGTCGCACACTTTATTAGATCAGAAGCCTCTGCCCTTCCAAAGTATGAAAAACAGTAGAAAAACAAACAAACAAAAACTTAACTGTGAGGAACTAGAAGCACATTTAAAGGGCTCCAGGACAAAAAACATATCCAAACCAAGGACAAGTAATGTTACAAGTAAGGTTATCCACGCTTTAACTCCTTCCTGAGTTTGGGATGTCTAGGAGTTTATGTTCGCTGTGTGTGTGTGTGTGTGTGTGTGTGTGTGTGTGTTCCCATGTATTGTCCCGTGAGCATGAAGACACCTGCTCTCCAACATTCTAGTACAAGTATCTCTTGACTGACTAGGGTGTGTTGAGCACCAGGCTCTGGGCAGGATAATACACAGGATGTGTGTATAGCTCAGTGGTGGACACAAAAGCCAACAGCCAACCTCACTACGCTCTAATATGGTAAATGCTAAGAGGGAACTATATTCTGGGGGGTCCAGAAAGGGGGCATTTCACCCCAGATGGGACTTCAGAGAACATTTCCCAGAGAAGCCTAAAAGAGGATCAAGAGTTAGCCAAGCAGGGAAGGGGCAGGAGCATGCTCCAAGGATCGGGTTAAGCAAACACAGAGTTATGAAACTGTACGATGTATTCAGGGAACTGCAAGGCTTTTTGTGTTACTACATCATAAGACATGAGGTTCAGGATCTCTTGAGGCTTGGACTTCACTTGTGGAATGCGAAGTGATCCAATTTGTTTTCAAATAGGTCATCCTAATGGAGGATGGCTTTAATCCAGGCTTAAAGGTTTCTTCTGTCTATTAAAGCAAGACTTGGCAAGATCTTGGACGACACACCAGACCCTTTCCACGTGGTGACAGGAGAGGATACAGACCCTTCAGAAAGCCTTGCAGCCTAGAGGCTATCTGAAAATCAGGAGATACCCTGGAGAGGCTGGTTGATCTACTCCAGTCCATGGTCAGTCAACAGGCTCACCCCAGGTCTGGCCAGCCTCCTGAGCCCAGAGAGCCCTTTAGCAGGTGAATGAATTTTGAGGTACCTTGAAAGTCAAAGTCACTGAAAGAGACCCAAGTGGACATTTCAGAGCCTTCTAAGTATACATGAAAGTCCTAATAATCTAGGACTCAACTAACCCACTTCTTGGGTCCTCTAAACCAGAGGATCCAAGATGGCAGCCCACTGTACCTGCTCATGGCTCTTTTATCCATCCCATATAATATTAAAAACAAACTAAACTTAAAATCCTTGCAAACATAGAACAATCAGGAGATTTCACACAAAAACTTGGGTCCCAGCTTCTCTTCAGGAAAAAAAAAAAAGTCTGAAAATACTGAAAATGCCAGGCCCTACATGGGACTTTACAGGTGACCCCCAAGTCTTCAGAAGCTGACCCTCAACATTTCTGAATGTGTCCTCCTTGTTTAAAACCACAGCCCCTCCTCTCCAGTCTGGGTTTACCAGGTGACCAAGTGAGCACATTCTTTGGAGACAAATGAGTTCCACCAACAAACTCTCTCCTGCTAATTACTCCGTGCTAGTGTTTGGTTAGGTGTGGAAGGTATCTTGGAAAAGAGGGACACAACAGGTACCACACAAAGGGGAAGACAGAGAACAGGGTAGTGTCAGGTGAGGAGTGGGGGGAGACAGAGCACTCCTGAGAATCAGAATTCTTTTTAATACTTAGCCAGTTCTTTCAAGGCTGCAAGGCTTCAAGGCTTGAAGGAGCTGGGTAAGTATGAAAAGGGAAAGACATGAAAGGGGGAGGGGCAGGACAGAGGGGAGGAGCTAGAATGGAATGAACATCTTGGCAGGACCTGTGAGAGGGGTAAGGAGAGATTCCTCTCCTTTTCAAGGCTCATGGATAAATGTTTAAAAGAAAAACATTAATAGCCATGCACTTCTAAGTTTTATTGCTAATTAGAATGTCACATGCTTGGAAGTATTGAATGAGGTGTTAAGTGCAAAGTATGCTACCTTGGGCAGGGGTGACCTTTTTCTAGCTCAAAACTAATGCCCCTACAAAAAAAATTAGGGCTAATGGAATGCTTCACCCAGATGGTTTGGCTCTTTGATATCTACAAACATTTTGAAAACACTTAAAATATTTGTGAACTTTTCTGTGCAGTTGCATTAGGTGATGACTGTTGGCTTACTTATTTCCTGTTTAGTTTTTCCTTTGCTCTCTCTCCAAACAACTTTTGGTTTGCAAGACTAGTCAGTTCACAAAATTGGACTTGTGGCATAAAAAAGTTCTGTAATAATGGAGACACATGAGTGCCAACAGGTGGCTTCATAATCTAAGGCCTTGTGGTAAGTTCTGTTACCCTGCTGCTTGGCACGAATTCTGAGCTTGATAATGGATATTTTGAGGTGTGCACATTAACCACATCAAGATGAGGCTCTCACTCTGCTAGGATGGGGTTTCACTGGGGCTCTGGCAGAGCCCCAAGGCTGTGCATGATTCCTGCACAAATGTAACCAGCTGGTTGGCCAAAAGCTGATAGAACAGTTAGACGAACGTTTTAGTTTCTGGTGGAGTACAAAAAGGCCAGAAAAATCTGCTTTCTAGGGCTACCCTCGCTTTGCCCTTTACAATAAAAGAAACCTCCCTCCTCTAAAGGTCTGATCACCAAGCACTGCCCTCAAGGACACACAAGCAGAAGCTGGTCGAGGTGAGTGCCAGGTCAAAGTATGCCCACCCCACTGCTGGGTACATGAGCACTTTGTTTTCAGTTTTGTGAAATCTAGCAGCATTCTCAAAAGAAATAATCATTTTGTCCTCTCAAGAGTTCAGCTGTCTGGCAAAAGTAACAGTGACTTACAAACACTTGAAAGTTTGACTCCTCATCACCCTGATAAGAGCTATAACCCAAGACTTTAACCTTGGAAGCTGTTGATGGTATAAAAACCTTTGATTTTCTTTATTTAGTTTAGCAACTCATTTCACATAACTATGCTTATTAATCCAAAGCTCTAACCCGAGATTTTCTTCTCTCACAAGCCCCTGCTATTTTATCCCACAATCGGGAGACAGTGGTGGGCAGGCCAGTAGATTTATTTAAAAATTTCAGCTAATACTGACTGACCACCTACTGTGTGTCAGATACTTCTCAAGGCATTTGGAAGATGACATGAATGAAAGAGATTGGATTTTAATAAAAGACCACAGGAACTGTCACTTTTGATTTTGTAATTCAAATCTGATCGTAGGTACACCACATCACCTGAAATTACTATATACACAGGAATCTTTCTAGCAATTTCACTTGGTTGTACAGCACACAGCTCACCACTGAGCACCCAGAGCATGCTACTTCCCCAGAGCAGAACTATGTTAAATGGACCTTTAATGGGATTATTAAAACTTCCTCCAAAGTGTTTCAACTTGTGCCTCCAAAAAGGCATATCTATCATGCAAGATCTATCGAGTGATCACTTGAAAAAAATCAGGTTGGGCTGTCAAAAAATACGTAAAAAAATTTTTCTTTTTGAGCTTAATTAACAAAATATATTTAAACTCAGAGAGGGGAGTGCTATTATCCCTTCAAAACAGATTTGCAAAGGGCAGTGTGTTCTGGAGTATCACAAGGAACTGTGCTGTGTGGAAGGACAGACATCCTTGAAAAAGGAAACAGTGTGTATTTCCATTTTCAGCCACAGGTACTTCCCTTCTTTGCTTTTATCAGAATTGCTCCTTATTTTTTTCTTTCAATAAAAAGGCACTGAATTATTTCCAGCCCATGTTCAAAGCTGTATTATTATTTGCTTCCTTTTGTAGTTAGGACAGTCTAGAAATATCCAACTCATTGCTACTTCTGGAGGATTTAACAGAAGTGGTTATCAACAGACCATTTCTCTCACATAAAAGATAAAGCACATTTACTTTTAGTGCATTCATCAGCTAGGTAGTTAGGCTTAAGATTAAGCCCTATACACATCTGCTTTTTAAAAATAACTATTCTAAATAGGAAAGTCAAAGAATCGAGTCTCAGTCTGCAATTCTTACATAACAAATATTCTACCTGTACTTTATTACCTAACGTCTAGATTTCGTCAAGAAGCAACAATCAATAATGACATAATGCTCTACAGTTAAAAATGTTTACACACACCACCTTATAATTGAAAAAACTATAAAACATTGTCCAGTGGATATGATTACATGGATGAGACAGTAGTTTGGCTGAGGTACTGGGTCTAATTATCTCTACTTAACAGATATGTAACCAGAGGCTTGACTACCTCAAGATAAAACATTTGTGAGGAGGCACAGAGGGGCCTCAAGAGGCCACTATGTAATTTTCTATGAGTTAGAAAGGATTCTCGTACAAATGCATAGTGAGCCTGTGGCAAAGATTTACTTAACTCATGAATGAGGGGACCAGCAGAAGGACAAAGTTGGTTCAGAGAAAGACATGAGGAACTAACACACACACACACACACACACACACACACACACAGTGGAAAAAAGAATGCTGTAGGAAGACTGCAGAGATAAACATCAAACAGGATAATGCCCTACAAGGCAAGAAACCATAACTCTCAGAGTTACCTTTCCTACCGCAAAGAAAACCTCTGCAACTTAACAAGCTTTTCGAAGTTACTTAACATCTAACTTTAGAAGGACTGGGTCCAGGTCAATAATAAGTACCAAGTAAAAGTTACCTCCCCTAGAGCATGGGTCAGCAAACTTTTTCTGTATAAGGCGAGACAGCAGATATGTTAGGCATTATGAGCCATTTGGTCTCCGTCACAACTACTCAACTCTGCTGTTGTCAAATGAAAGCAACCATAAGCAATAAGCTTGAGGTGGGCATGGCTGCAATTCCAATCAGGCTTATTGACATAAAACAGGTGGCGGGCTTGATCTGACCCACAGGACATAGTTTGCTAATGCCTCTATCTTAGAACATCAGGTGATCCTTGGGTGCCCAGGTAGACAGTCCTCTAAGTACCACCTCAAAGTGACCTGCAGGAATCTTTTTGCTTTATTTCCAAGTTTTAGATAATTTTTAAAACAGTACCCAGGTCTTTGAACACTAAGTCCCATGCTTTTCCCTCACTATCTTGCTATCTCTCTGAGGCTTACAGTCTTTGGAGTTCAGTTAAGAAACAAAAGACTCTACTAAAGAAAGGACATTAGAACAAAATTACTAATCCTTCTCAGTCTTTTGGTTTGCTTCGTTTCACTGCCCTGAGGAATTCTCCTTAGGACCAGTCAGAAGTCTAACGCTGATGAAAAATCACTGAAGCCTGCAGAAATACATGATGGCCGACACTTCCAAGATGGAGGAGCACCCATTTGGAGGCTTGGTCATGACAGTGTCATGTGACTCACGGGGCCAGAGACCATGTATCACCTTCAGGACCTCAGCACTATGTATTTGAAGAACAAAGACCAGCAGAGGGACCTAACTTCGGCTCATTCAAAAGCTGTTTCATTCAAGGTATGTTTAAAAAAGATGACAAGTTGAACACGGTCCTCTTTAATAGAGTGGAAATTATCGGATATCTTAGGAAAACAGTCCTGTGTGTCCTGATTTCTGCTAAGTTGGAGTTAGGAGGTAGGCTCAATACATGGGCTTATCCTGGGCTCATGCAGTCTCATCTGTAACAGACTACCACAGAGCAAGATGCTAGAAGCATATTTCTTATACGATCAGGTTTTGATTAACTCAGGTTTTATTGTATACTTATTGTGGGTAAATACCATGATAGACACTGCACTTACAAAGTTGAACACAACCCAGTACTGATTCTTAAAAAGCAGAGTCTGTTAGGGAAGAAATGTAGTCAGTGCTCCACGTGATAAGCACTATATAAATGCTATAAAGGGCGGTCCGGGGCAAAGTACTTGGGCAGATGAGGGAGGGATGGAGACTACTGGGTAAATCAAGCTGAGCAGTCACGATTTTGTTAACGGCTAGCAGACGAAGTGGACCAGAAAGTCACAGAGGCTATGATTAATTTTATAACATCAAATCAAGTCTAAAAATTAAGGCAACTAATATATCCAGGTAGTAAGACAACAAGCAAATGGGAGTCATAAGGAAAGAGGAATAAAGGCATTGGTTAGAGAATGTATTACTGCCAGTTTCTGCAGAAGTAACACCTCTCACTACAGACATGTTTTCCGTCCACTTCTCTCCTCGATGGCCTCCAGTAGATTTCAATTATCTTATAACTCCTTGTTTCTGTTCTGAAATAGGAACTTTGTCTGCAAGTGGTCATGTCTTCCCCTTGCCAGCTGGTTTTCTAATTGTTAAGTTTCTAGAAACTTATAAACAAAAGAAAATCTGATAAAAACAACTTGATATCATGTGATGTGTTGACACATAAAAGGAATCCTGTTGTTGCTTAACCAAGACCATCTTTCTATTCTTAAATATTTCTCTAACGGGAAACAAAGTATGTGTGTAATGTTTGAATACCTTTGGATAGTTTACACTTAGAATAAAGTTTCATATACTATTTTTAGAAATATACATACAACACATTATTTCTATTTTTTAATTTATAGGGTGATAAGTTATCCTATAAATAAGAAATCCATCTAATAAATTCTGATCCATAATATGGTTTAACACAAAATTTCAGGGAGTTTAAGGGCAGGAAAAGCAATTACCAGAGTTGTAAAAAAAAAAAAAAAAAAAAAAGAAGAAGAAGAAGATGGGAAAATAAATAATGAATCTAAGTTCCCCTTAGAAAACATTTTTTTCAAGCAAAACGTAATTGCTCTAATGCTAAATGACTATGATAGAAACCACACGGATCACCATGTGATCCTTAAATATTATAAGGAAAATAAGAAAACTGTCCTTTAAGACAAAAATTAGACAATATTTTCACAATGAAAGTTAGGCAAAAGGTTCTCAAAATTCTTAGAATCGGTCACTTGAAAAACTAATTCAGCAGTTTTGAGTTACTTACATAATTATAGGTTGGTTTTATTTGTGAAAAGCAAATACAATATTAAGTATTAGCATGTAACCAACAATTACATAGACTATTATACCAAAGGAAGCTGCCTTTCTTGATGGAAAAATGCAGAAAAATGTAAACTAAAATTATACAACACTGAAAAAGAACCCACCATTATTCCCTCTGATTTTAACCGAATGTCAAGAAGAAAACTGTGGGAGTTATAAAATAAAACCAATGAACCATCATAAAAAAGAAGACACAAGAATCTTTCAAAATGCAATATAAGAACGAATCCAGCCCTTCTCAAAAAAGTTTAGAACACTGTTGGTTAAAGAGACAATTTTCATAGGCAATAATGTGCCTGCCAGTAAGCTAACCTGAAAATAATGGTTATTGTAGTGGCTTTAAGGCATGTCTGCAAATTCTCTGACACCCCTCTCTTCAAGCGATGGGCCTGACTTAGTGCCTCATTTCTAATGAAGAGAACAGGCAGAAATGATGCTGTGTGACTTCCATAACTGGGTCACTGAAAGGATACAGCATCTACCTGGCACAGGAGCTCACTCTTACAGCGCAGGCTCTCAGAAACCAGCACCGTGCTGTGAGGAAGTCCAGATACTTTTCAATGAATCAAAATTCTGAAGTATCATTTAGAAGGCAATAACTAGTTATCTTTGAAATGAAGCAGTTTACGGAGTGCTTAGTTTTGTCCACTTAATTACTGATATAAACAAGATATTCATAACTTCTCTAGTTTCAATCTGAACATATATGTTGGGTAAGAAGATGTGGGTTCTAGTACATACCTTCTAATTTGGTCCATGGCCCTAGATAAGCCATCTAGGGGCTCTGTCTTTACCCACATCTAACAGGGAAAATATCTTTTTTTAACCTAACTTACAGGTAATTAAGGATAAAATTTATGTGAAAACATGTTGCTAAAGTTGCTAAACAAACCTAAGGTAAAATATGTAAGGTTTTATAATATTAACTATTTTTCTAATATTTGATTTGCTTTTTATAATTTAACCAAAATAAGGATTGCATACCTTTAGAACTACAAAATGCAGTAGTTATGTAAGGTCAATTAAAGTAGTAAAGCTAATCATCATAATAAACCCCTTCACCCATGTTCTCATTTCATTACATTAAGAAATAATAACTATAAAAATAGGTAGAATTTTGTGAAAATATTCCAATTTATTCTAGCTTAGGAGTTCTTGCCCACATCAATGGATTGCCTGGCATCGGCCACCACGTCAGGTACTCGAACGGTCATATTGTCCATAGACTTTGTCAAACAGATTTGGCAGCCCAACCGAGATCTGTGTAAGAGAGGGAGAGATGTGGTTTAGGGTCAAGTATAGATTATTCACAAGGCAGTGCAGCTGGTTGGATATTTTCTTACCCAAAGCAGTTAGAGATTCACTTACCTCTTAAATTCCCATTGCATCAAAAAGACATACCCAACCCTTTCAAAGCTAGAGGGTATAGAGGGTAGAACATAGACAGGAGAAATGAAAAGCGAGGTGTTGCCAAAGCACTTTAATCTTCAGTTTCTGTCATCTACTACAACCACTGGTTTATGCTGAGAGGGCTGGCAAGCAGTGAAATGATCAGAAGGCACAACATTGGAGGAAAGAATAGAAGTTTCAGCAACACCAAGAGAACGACTGATCAATCCCCGACAGTTAAAACCATATAGACTATAAAAGAAATGTACACTTTTTTTTAATGTTTAGTTATGCTTGAGAGAGAGAGAAAGAGAGAGAGACAGAGCATGAGCAGGGGAGGGGCAGAGAGAGCCGGGGGACACAGAATCCCAAGGAGGCTCAAGGCTCTGAGCTGTCAGCACAGAGACTGCTACGGGGCTCGAACCCACGAACCGTTGAGATCATGACCTGAGCAGAAGTCAGACACTTAAACGACTGAGCCACACAGGCACCCCAAAGCTATACTTTTTAAAACAAGAAATTTGAGATAATGCGTAGACTTAAGTCATCAATTATGAGATGCATATTTTTTGCCACATTTTTGACATCCCTGAAATTGAGATGCATCTTACCATCAGAGCCGTGCCAGGAGCTGTGTCACATCACAGCTATGAACTCAGCGACGATGTTTTATAGGTGTCTCTTCAACTGAGTTGTGGGAAAGATGGTAATACTACATGTGTGAATTTAATTACCACTCAAAATGAGTTCAAATGGATTATAAAAGTTAAGAATATAGAAACATACACAGCAGGACATAAATTTGATATTAGTAAAGCAAATATGTGTCATCAGAAGAAGAACGGTAATTCCATTTTTTTTACATTTTTTTTTTAACGTTTATTTATTTTTGAGACAGAGAGAGACAGAGCATGAATGGGGGAGGGTCAGAGAGAGGGAGACACAGAATCTGAAACAGGCTCCAGGCTCCGAGCTGTCAGCACAGAGCCCGACGTGGGGCTGGAACTCACGGACCGTGAGATCATGACCTGAGCCGAAGTCGGCCACTTAACCGACTGAGCCACCCAGGCGCCCCCGATAATTCCATTTTTTTTCAGGATTACTACCAATTTTATTTTATTTACATCTTACTTTTTTAACAGTGATGTACAAATCTATGCTTAGACAAATCTATGTCTAGCTCTTTTGAGATGCACAAAATGCTGAGTGATAACTGTGTACCGTATTTTAATCGGCAGTGCTTTTTGCTTTCTTAGAGGCACATAAAAATATTAGTCTTGCAGTCAGATTGTCTACAATTTGGTGGAATGTGGCATGCAGGTCTTTGTTTGGTTAACGCAGCCATCGAGCACTTAGTGAGCATCTGAAGGCACAGCACTAAATGTCAGTGAGTAAGCACAGAATAGCAACTCACTTCAATCTGTGTTGGACACTTTTACGTCCTAGGTACCAGGGCCGCAGTACAGAGGCAGCAGTGGGGTTAGAGCCAACCAACCAGTGGTCCAGGATCCAGCACTGAACGTGGCATGTTCACAGGCAACTTTCTTAACCCTGCCAGACATTAATTTCCTAGCCTAACCCTAAAGATGAATAATAAATGAGCTCCTCACAGGGCTGGTGTGGAAATGATTTACCAATACCAGTATTGAGGAATGTACTCTCAATCAAATAGAAGAGAGGAGACGCATTTGCAGATAATGAACATGGGAGATTGTGACCAATACCACAGAGAGAGAAAGCCAAAAATTCTGAGAAGGAAGCACTTACTTCTGGCCAGGGGAGACGGTGTTTAGAACAGGCTTTAAGGATGGGGAGGAGGTAACGTTTAATAAAAGATAAAGGAGAAAGGCATTTGAGGCAAAGGTAACCAGGATTCAAGGCACATCTGAGGTGATACGGGTTCTTAGCTTGGCTCGGCTGCTATGCAAGGAGGGAGATGGGTTGGAACGGCCACTAGGCCACAGACAGCTCTGAACACCAACAGAAGAGCTTAGGTTTTAACCAGTGAGCAATGAGGGACCACTGGGAAGTTTTTGAGTAAGGGAGTAAATATAACCACAGGAAATCTTGATTTCTGATAGAAAAAAAATATCCCCTTCTACCAATAATTCCTATTTGTTGACTGCAGACAGCCTTCGCGGTACTCAATTATGCATTTAGCTCTCTGTCTGCAAGAGAGAAAACATGGCAAGCCATCTTAGACCAATTCCTCAGGGCTGTGGAGAGTCCTACCTAGAGAGACTGCTGGTGATTTCCCGCCGTTCATATAAAGAGAAGCTAATGTCAGTCTCCGGAGGCACTTTTAATTTAGTAAGAGAAACAGAGATGGAAAGAGCGGTCAGTGAAAAGGGGCAGAATACAATAAGTGCCGTGGAAGTGCAGGAACAGGAAGTGTGTGTTACGGGAACCGAGAGAGGGTTGGCCCTGGAAGACCGGGCAGTGGGGGCCTGTGGCTGTTTTCTCACTCCCTCCTTCCTCTACCCCCTTGTTCTAGGTCTCCCCAGCCTAGAAAGTGTCTGGTACCTGCAGACAAGGACAGATAGCGAGGCAGCCTTGATTTCACTATTAGTTGCATAAAATTCTGACACTGTGCCAACCCTGAAGGTATTTTCTCCAGACACCTTTGCCATTTTTACCTGACAGTGCAAATACACTGGGGTATTGTATTTACTTTCCTCCTAAGGTTTGGTTTTCAATTCAGAGAAGCAGCTCGAAACGGTGCAAGATCAAGGGCTTTGGGGCCCAACATAACTGATTCAAATCAAGGCTGTGTTATTCTCTAGCTGCGGGGCCTTGAGAAAATCTCTGATAATTAATTAAACCTTGTTTTCCCCTATGAAATGGTGACGATACTGTCTAACCTTGAAGGTTAGAAATCGCCTCTGTAAAGTACCGAGGCATTATAGTAAGTATCTGGCATATAAATTGGTATTTTTATCATTACAGTGCTAAAAGCTATTTAATGAATGCTTTCCCCCCAGACCCTGTTCTGAAAAGTTCACAAACAACCCTACCAGGTAGGTACTAATATTATCCCCATCTCACAATTACAGAAACTGAGGCCACTAGGCAAATTATCCCTGGAAATTGGTGGCAGCGAGCAATGACTATCATCAAATACAGATTCACAAATAATTCCTGAATTTCTCCTTCTATCGACCACTAATTCCACAAAGAGCTGGTGAGGCCCTATTGTGAATCGGACACTGGAGACACAGTGAAGAAACAGACACGGCACCAGCTCTCACACGAAAAGAGAGACAAGTAACCACTACGGTAAGGGCCAGATGAGCCCATGTGTCACCAGTGGGTCAATAATCGTGGGTAAGGACACCCTACAATAAACATTAAAACAGTGGTGTTTTAGCTTAAAAATTTAAGACATTTACAGAGCACTTAACTTTAAAATACATGTATGAACCAAAAGGCTAAATTTCCTTGTTCCTCTGTTTTGGAATCCTTTGTATATGGTACCCTAGAAACAGTTTCTGTCTATGGTACTAGGTTTGAACAAAATTATTTTCGTTCCAGATGTGTCCAAGTGTTTTATCACTGCTACCTGTGAGAAGCATCATACTCTCTCCCCACAACAGTCATTGAGTGTACTCTATGTGTCATTCTTCGTGGGGGAGAAAAAAGGTGTTCACAGAGAATATGGCGCCTGAAGGTGTGAAGGGGGACAGGACGATGGCAGCCACAGCCCGCTCTGCTGTGAAGTCTACAGAGATACTGCTTTCCCGGCTTCTCCCGCCGGGTATCCGTCTCACTGCCACCACGGGAGAAATGAACCACAAATGGAATAAGGTGATTCTTCACCTCTAAAAAAATACTAACGAGCTAAGCAATTTTGTGAGTATTAAGTAAGATGATCTACGTTAAGGAATTAACACAATTATGGTTATATAATACACAAATCAAGCTATTATGATTACTATTACTTCTAATTTTTTAAACAACTGTTTTTCATTAGGGTCGCCAAGTTATGGTTAGACACCAAAGCCAACCTTAATTAAGCCAGCCCTCATTATGTTGTCCTTTGAAACAGTAACTCAACTAGCTACCTCCTCTAACTCCAACCAAAAGACGAGGTAATTTTTTTAAATAGATATTTTTTAAAAATATCACTTGGTATCACCTGTTACTATAAATCTGACTACCTTTGAGAGGAATTCCACCCGTTAATTAATTAACAAGAATAAGCTCTGAATAAACTACTATCAGGTACACTTAGAAACAGGACTATTCATTTTAATATAGTTGTTATTATACATTGTTTCTTTTAAAATTCTGTTCTTTGAAGTAGGTAAAACTTCCCATAATAATTTCACCCAATTTTCAAATCTGTCCTTCAAGAACACGTAAAAAGCATTAAATTGAATCCGAACTCATTAAATTGTGAAAAATATTAATCCCTGGAATAAAAAACAGACTAAAGTAGATTTATCAGAATCTAGAACTTGTATCTCCAATACCTTCAATTGTTTTTTTTTTTAATTTTTTTAATTTTAGCAAAATGGAAAGTTTCACAAGGGTGAAAACTGTAGAATAGTGAAAACAAAAAGAAATGTCACATATTTGATATTCAAAGTTCATGTCTGTCATCTATCTATGCCAGGAGATCACTATTACATGCATGAGGCTGGTCTTAGGTAGATATGAACTACTAAAACCTTTATCTTCCCAGATTATCAGTACAGTTGAAGTCATCCTAAAATCTTACCTATCCGTTAGCCCGTATGCCAGATCGAGCATGTCATTCTCCTCATCAGTGACAGCATCTAACTTCTCAAATATGTGGTCTTCAAAGATGAGGTGACACGTAGAGCAGGCCAAGGTTCCTTCACATGCACCTATAAAGGCAACAGACATTGAAGACACTCTCCCCTCCATTACACAGAATTCAAATCTAGTTTTAATTAAAGTTAATTATTTCTAAATTTTAGAATCAACATTAGTATACAGACTTTGTTTCTGAATAATAATGAGGATTAGGGACTACCCTCCCCAACCCCTCTACCTCCCAATCCCCCTTATCCCCCTCTCTCCTCCCCCCCAATATAAAATCACTTTCACATATTGTTTCAAAAAGGTTCTGGGTTACATGCCGTGAAGAGAAACACAAAAATACATGATCCTGATATCAAAGAGCTTACAAGTTAATAAACTCAGACATGCATGCATATACCAATATGCATTTTTAAACTTACATGGTAATAATTTTTATGATAGCTATATAAGTTATTTACCTTTATTCTGGAGAGCTCAACACAATTTATGATGCCTTGTGGTATATGAGAAGATTTAGAAAGCAACCAAACATATGCCTATATCAAATTAAATACTCTTCTCTATCTCTCCCCGTAATTGAGAGAGAATCAAACAAGTCATTTTAAGAGCCATTCGTTTTTAAATAATAAGATAAGAATATTTCTCTTGTTCCATTTCTTTTCATTTTTTTTTGTTTTTTTAATGTTTATTTTTGAGAGGCAGAGACAGAGCACATGTGGGGGAGGGGCAGAGAGAGAGGGAGACACAGAATCTGAAGCAGGCTCCAGGCTCTGAGCTGTCAGCACAGAGCCCAACACGGGGCTTGAACCCACAAACCACGAGATCATGACCTGAGCCAAAGTCTGACGTCCAACCAAGTGAGCCACCCAGGCGCCCCTTTTTAAAATAATTTTTAAAGCCTTTACACAACTTTAAAGATTATAGAGTCCTAGGAGTAACTTACTTGGATTTAGATTTGGTTTTGGTCAATAAACAGTACATTAATACAGAACTATTACCAATAACTAGTAACCTTCTTAATTTTCCTTGAATGAATTAATCATTTTAATAAGAGTTATTCCCTTATAATTTAAACATTTGTTAATCACACTTTATTATCTAAAAAATTTAACAGAGGAATGAGAAACTTCCTTAAGTGTTCATTTTTACTAAATCTAATTCAAAGCAGTAACGGGATTAAGAGAAGAGAGAGCACAAATTATGGAAAGAGACTAAATGTCCATCAGCTGATGAATGGATAAGTTGTGGTTTATTTTTTTTTTATTTTTTTATTTTTTAACATTTTTTATTTATTTTTGGGACAGAGAGAGACAGAGCATGAACGGGGGAGGGGCAGAGAGAGAGGGAGACACAGAATCGGAAACAGGCTCCAGGCTCCGAGCCATCAGCCCAGAGCCCGACGCGGGGCTCGAACTCACGGACCGTGAGATCGTGACCTGGCTGAAGTCGGACGCTTAACCGACTGCGCCACCCAGGCGCCCCAGTTGTGGTTTATATATACAATGGAATACTACTTGGCAATGAGAAAGAATGAAATCTGGCCATTTGCAGCAACATGGATGGAACTGGAAGGTATTATGCTAAATGAATTAAGTCAGGCAGAGAAAGACAGATACCATATGTTTTCCCTGTTATGTGGATCCTGAGAAACTTAACAGAAGACCATGGGGGAGGGGGAGGGGAAGAGGGGAAAAAAAAGAGAGGGAGGGAGGCAAACCATAAGAGACTTAAAAAGTGAGAATAAACTGAGGGTTGATGGGAGGTGGGAGGGAGGGAAAAGTGGGTGATGGGCACTGAGGACGGCACCTGTTGGGATGAGCACTGGGTGTTGTATGGAAACCAATGTGACCATAAATTTCATATTAAAAAAAAAAAAAGAGAAGAGAGAGCATTCAGTGGAGCATAGGAGTTACAGGTGAGTTCTGGAGCCAGACTGTCAGGCTTCAATCCTACCTACACTTTGTACTAATGGCATCACCTTGAGCTACTTTAACAGCCCCCGTGCCTCAGTTTCCTCAGCAGTAACTATACCAACCTCACTCGGTAGTTGCAAGAATTACATGAGTGTTTACTTAACATGTGTATTTGTAACCATGACTGGTAGGTAGTAAGCCCGATACAATTGCATTATTGTTGTTGTTATTATTATCCACATATTAACATTATTATGTATTAATACTCTTATTTGGAAGTTACAAAGAATCGTAAAGTAATTCTACTTTCTTTTTAAATACAACAGGAAATAAACCCAAGAAATTAAATCAATAGCCTAGAGGTCATATTGCTAGTTAAGAGAGAGTCAACGGCTTCAGCTGAGTTTCCCAATGTCGAAGATAACTAGTTCCTACCACTCCATAATTTAAGTCACCTTACCTAAATATTAAATATATATAAATATATTTATATACAAATGTATATATATATATAAATATATATACATACACACACACACACACACAAGTATACACACACAGCAATCAGTTATTTGAACAATAGCTTCCTATTCTATTTTTGTGTAAATTTGAAACATTTCACACAAAAAAGTAAATGGATATATTTTACTTAAAAGGGAGGGGGGCTTCATATATACATCTCAAGTTCAAAAAGTCCTGTGTTAAAAGGAAAATTGCTGTAATGGGACCCTGAAGACTTAAGCACACTGTCTCCTGTGTCCCAGGCAAGTCTCACAAGGGCCTCAGTTTTTTTCTCATCTGTATAATGATTGAGGTAGATGATCTCTAAGGGCCTTGTGCCTCCAATATTTTATGACTCCACAGAGAAGAATTACAATTCTTTTTTATTTTTTTTCATGTTTTTTAAAGTTATTTTTGAAGGAGAGAGAGCATGAGCGGGAGAGGAGCAGAGAGAGAGGGACACACAGAATCTGTAGCAGGCTCCAGGCTCTGAGCTGTCAGCACAGAGCCCGATGCGGGGCTTGAACCCACAAACTGTGAGATCACAGCCTGGGTCAAAGTCGGACGCTTAACCGACTGAGCCACCCAGCCGCCCCGAGAAGAATTATAATTCTTAATGGGCTTGTTCACTAGTATCCAATAAACATACACTAAATCTTGATCCCTATTTTCATCTCATCAATACCCCATCCAAACTCGAAACTAAAATGGCACATCCCTCCAGAGATACTGTAGGACAAAAATCGGGAAAGCTGGCCTCCTTGGGTCTTTAAAATGTACGTCAAACAATGCTTACAAAGTATTTCAAACAACTCTCTTAATTTAAAGAGCTTATACTTGCCTTCAGAGTTTTGCTATTAAGAAAACTGAATCCTGAGAACTGTGGGCCGTGTGTGACAGAAGACGCGAGGAAGAGAACCCTCGCTTCCAGGCAGGATGGGGTGTGGGGGGGCTGCACAAGCAGGGGACCAAGCCTGGAGGGTCTCCCATGCTCTTCTCAGGAGCAGAACTTGTTCCATAGGCCCATTATTTTCTACCTTGTTTCCAGACATGCTGGGTGGGTAACTCATAGACGCAGGCAAACAACCATCTCTCAGGTTGGGCTGCCACAGTGATGGGAGTGGCTGAGGGGGTACGGACACCCATCACTCCTCCTCTCCTTTCCCAGATCCAGCCCCTGCAGAGGTGGTGGTCCCAAGCCTCTGCTGTAGGCTACAGGAAGCAGCTGAAGGATTTTGAGCAGGACGTGATATGGCATGTTTTACCTTGGACAGATCTCACTGGTGGTTGTGTGGAGAGGATGGATTCGAGATGAGTAAGACAGAAGCAAAAACCATGAGATTTCTCCAGGGGGAAGGGTAAAATGATGGAAGGAAGCAGAGATAGCCAAGGAGAGACCCCCTCCGAGAAAGACAGTCAAAATAAGAATGTCTCCAATGGTAGAGAGCGAATCAGAAAAGTGCAATATGAGAAAAGCCCAGGAAAGAGGACAGTGCGTACAATATGGTCTCAATCATCTTGGAATGGAGACAAAAGGTCATCACATGCCCAATAAATCCCTCTGGAAAAATTTAGGACAGTCTTTTTTGCACCCCCTGGTCAGATGAAATGAAGAGTTACCATCCATGTTCCAGCTCTCCATGTGCTTTCACCTCCCTTCCCTAGGAAACCTCAATTCTTTTAACCTTCTCTTGAAGGTTTTATTTTCATTCTCTACTCTAATTTCCATTGTCTTCTCAGGAAACCTGCCAACTGTTTCCACATCTTGCTTACGTTGCCAAGCTCAGAGATGAAGAGGATTCTAATAGGGATTTGACAAACGTCAAGTATAATATACAGAAGGTTAACTTTTGGTCCGTACAAGTTAAGCTCCTATTATACATTCTAGTCCTGTATTTACTCTGGAAACGGATGTACTACATTCAGGATCACCCTTTATTTTATGGTCCCTTTCAAACTTTGTCTGCCATAAGATGTCAAAAGGTATGCTTTTCTTATTCTTTGTAATAGGAAGAATTCAAATACAATAGAATGTCTCAGAATGAGATCAATTCAGCCTGTGTAAGATGGCTAACATTATACCAGAAAAACATAATAGTCATATTTTGGTACCAGTGTCACTTTAGAAAAAAATCTGCAACAAAGATTTCTAAGACCTCATGAATCACACTTATTAGAAGAAACTGTCTTACAAACCCCCCAAGATAATAAGACAATTTGAGTGGTACTTTTTTTTTGAGATTTAACCTAAAATTTTTCTAAAAATTTTTTTCTAAAAAAAAAAAAAAATCAGGAAGGCTTTTAGAAAATAGTGAAGACAGGTCTCTGAAAAAAGTACTTAGGTGGCGCCTGGGTGGCGCAGTCGGTTAAGCGTCCGACTTCAGCCAGGTCATGATCTCGCGGTCTGTGAGTTCAAGCCCCGCGTCGGGCTCTGGGCTGATGGCTCAGAGCCTGGAGCCTGTTTCCGATTCTGTGTCTCCCTCTCTCTCTGCCCCTCCCCCGTTCATGCTCTGTCTCTCTCTGTCCCAAAAATTAAAAAAAAAAAAAAAAAAAAAAAAAAAGTACTTAGGAGGAAAAAATACATTTTTTCAAAGAGCCTAAAACTGTGAGAAGAACAAGAGGCTATTTCAGAAAAAAAGCTACTCCTTTTTTTTCGTTTTTCATCTCATAAAACATTATTTCATGATGGCTATTTCCTCCTGGTCTTATAGTTCAAGATTGCCCCCCAATTAGCAAGCACCTGACTGGATGTAGTTCTGTGTATTTTAACACCTACATACGTTTGTGCGACCACCACCACAATCAATACAGAACAGTTTCATCACCCCCAAAATTCCCTTGGGCTGTTTCTTTGGAGTCACACCCTCCCCCATCCCTAACCCCCGGCAACCATGGATCTGGTCTCCATCCTATAGTGTAGTCATTTAAGAACGTCACATAAATATACCCATACCATACACAACCTTTTGAAACGGGCTTCTTTCACTCAGCAGAATGCCTACAAGATTCATCCAAGTTGTCATGTGCAGATGTCCACAATTCATTCCTATTAACTGCGGACAAATATTCCACTGTGTGGATGAAGTAGTTTGTTTCCAGCAGGTATGTTGTGGTATTGCATTGTGGTTTTCAGTTGCATTTTCTCCAAAAATTGAAGATGTTGGATATCTGGGGGTTTGTTTGGGGGTGATGGGGTGGATTTCCATCACTTTTTCCAAAGCCATGTGGGAGAATGGCATCATTTTGTCTCTTATACCACTAAGAAAAAGCTTCAAACGGCCCAGAGTTGTATGTATGTGCAAGTTCAAGTCCAGATGCCCATGAATATATTTTTATGTGCTTATTTGTCATCTTTATATTCTCTTTGGTGAAGTGCCTGTTCATATCTGTTACCATTTTTTAATTGGGTTGTTTGCTCTTTAGTGTTGAGTTTTGAGAGTTCCCTACATATTAGCGATACTAGACCTTAACTGGATATGTGATTTGCAAGTATTTTCTCATACTCTAGCTTGTCTTTTCATTCTCTTGACTGTGTCATTGGCAGAGTAAGAGTTTTTAATTTTGATGAATTCCAATTCATATATTTTTTTCTTTAGATTGTGCTTTTAGCATCCTATGTAAGAACTCTTTGCCTACTCTAGGTCCCAAAGATTTTCTCTGATGCTTTCTTTTAGGAGTGTCATAGTTTAACTTTTACATTTAGATCTCAATCAATTTTAAGTTGATTTTTGTATAAAGTGTGCAGTTTAGGTCAAGATTCCTTTTTATTTTCCATATGGATGTCCAATTGTTCCAACATTATACCCTTTGTTGAAAAGAGTAAGTATCCTTCCTTCATTAGTTGCCTTTGTACCTTGGTTATAACCAAGAAGTTAAAATAATCCAAATATCCATGAAGGGACAAAACTGTAAACAAAATGTAGTATATCCATAAAATGGAATATTATTTGGCCATAAAAATGAAGTACTGATATATGCTACAACATAGATTAACCTTAAAAATATACTAAATGGGGGGCACCTGGGTGGTGCACTCAGTTGAACGTCCGACTTTGGCTCCGGTCTTGATCTCGTGGTCTGCTGGTTCAAGACACATGTTGGGCTCTGTGCTGACAACTCGGAGCCTGGAGCCTGCTTTGGATTCTGTGTCTCCCTCTCTCTCTGTCCTTCCCTGGCTTGCACGTGCACTTTCTCTCTCAAAAATAAATAAACATTAAAATTTGTTTAATATACTAAACGGAAGAAGTCAGTTACAAAAGACGACTTATAATATGATTCCATTTACATGTAGTATCCAGAATAGGCAAATCTACAGATATAAAAAGTAAATACGTAATTGTATAGGGGGAGGGAAATGTGGGGTTGGGGAGTGATAGCTAAATGGTATAGAATTTCCATTTGGAGTAATGAAAGTGTTTTAAAATTAACTGTGGTGAGGGAGTGACATCAGCAAGATGGACAATAAAGACGTGTCCCTATCATATCCCAGCTTCACAGCAATAACTTGGCACCCACCCACAACGTGGTGAGAGCTATGGGATACAGGCAGGAGGCTAAAACTTTGGTGTGGCCCAAGAATGAGGAGAGCCATTTTGAGAAAATGCTGCCAAACAGGCCTACTTCCCTCTTGCCTCATCCAGAGTACTGAGTTTGAGCTGAACAAATAGGTGTCAGTGAGTGGCTAGTAGACAGCAGCCAGGGCTCACAATATATCAAAGAGACGTGAGTCTTACTAACCATGTCATGTGCTCTAGTAGAAGGCCCTCCCATGAGCACTGGGAATGCCTCACCCACAGATTCAGCCAGCCAGCCCAAAGATACCCCAAGCACTCCACACATCTCACCCATACATCCCCCTTCTGAGCCGGTGGCCAACTCCCCATGCACACTCCCAAGGGAAGCAATGCTGAGCTTATGTAGATGACTAGTAAGAATGTGCACCAACCTATGGGCCTGGGAGAGACTGCCCTTGGAAAAGAAAAAGGAAGGTTGTCAGTACACAACCTGGCTCTGCAGAATACAGAGAAGACACATAAGCTTCAGAACCTGCCACAAGAGGAAGCAAGAGTACAACAGGTGAATCCACTGAAGGCCAGAGAAAGCCTCAGAATCCCTAGCAGGGCTGACAAAAAGTATTTCCCTCCCAAAATCAGTCATTGGAGACTGGAGGAGATGACTGCTACTACAAATGTGAAAACAGCATCATGAGACTTCAAGGCACATGAAAAATGAAGGAAACATGACACCACTGAGAGAACACAATAATCTTCCAGTAACCGACACCAAAGACATGAAGATCTGCTGTTTACCTGATAAAGAATTCCAAATAGGGCTTTTAAGGAAACTCAATGAGCTCCAAAAAAAGAAAAAAAGAAAAAAAAAAAAACACAGAAAGATAATTCAACGAAATCAGGAGGAAAAATGCATGAACAAAATGGTAAGTTTAACAAAGAGTTTTGAAATCATAAAAGAGAACCAAATAGAACTTTTGGAGCTGAATAATGCAATGAATGAAATGGAAAATGTAAGCAAGACCATCAACAACAGAATGGACCAGGCAGAAGAAAGAATCTGTCAATCAGAAGATAGGATCTTTGAAACTATTCAGTCAGAGAAAAAGAAAAAAGAATGGAAAAGAGTAAGAAAGCCTATGTGATCTACTGGTGTTTTTTTTTTTTTTTTTTAATTTTTTTTTTTTCAACGTTTTTTTTTGTTTTTTTTTTTTTTTTTTTTTTTTTTTTTTTTTATTTATTTTTGGGACAGAGAGAGACAGAGCATGAACGGGGGAGGGGCAGAGAGAGAGGGAGACACAGAATCAGAAACAGGCTCCAGGCTCCGAGCCATCAGCCCAGAGCCTGACGCGGGGCTCGAACTCACGGACCGCGAGATCGTGACCTGGCTGAAGTCGGACGCTTAACCGACTGCGCCACCCAGGCGCCCCTCTACTGGTGTTTTGACGATCAAAACAAACAATCCATGAATTACTGGAGTGCCAGACAGAGAAGAGAGGGAGAAGACACCAAAAAGCTTATTTAAAGAAATAAGAAAGGGGCGCCTGGGTGGCTCAGTCGGTTGAGCGTCCGACTTCGGCTCAGGTCATGATCTCACGGTCTGTGAGTTCAAGCCCCGCGTCGGGCTCTCTGCTGACAGCTCAGAGCCTGGAGCCTGTTTCAGATTCTGTGTCTCCCTCTCTCTCTGGCCCTCCCCTGTTCATGCTCTGTCTCTCTCTGTCTCAAAAATAAATAAACATTAAAAAAAAAAAAAAAAGAAATAAGAAAGGCTGAGAATTTCCAAAATCTGGGAGAGATTTAGACATGCAAATTCATGAAGTTTATAGGTCCCCAAACAAACTCAACTTGAAAAGATGTTCTTCGAGACACATTACAATAAAACTGCCAAAGATCAAAGACAGAGAAGGAATCTTAAAAGCAGCAAGAAAAAAGCAGCTTGTAATTTACAAGGGAATCCCCATAAAGCTATCACTGCATTTCTCAGCAGAAACCTTAGAGGCCAGGAGACACTGAAATTACGTACAAAACATGCTGACAGGAAAAACACCAACAAAAAAAACTCTGACAAAGCTGTCCTTCAGAAATGAAAGAGACACAAAGACTTTCTCAGACAAATGAAAGGTGAGGAAGTTATTCACCACTAGACCTGCTTTATAAGAAGTGATAAAAAGGATTCTTGAAGTTAAAATGAAAAGAAGTGGGACACCTGGCTGGCTCAGTAAGAAGAGCATGTGACTCTTGATATCAGGGTCATGAGTTCAAGCCCCACAATGGGGTGTAGAGAGTACTAAATAAAATAAAATAAAATAAAATAAAATAAAATAAAATAAAATAAAATAAAATGAATGGATGTTAATTAGTAACATGGAAATGTACATCACACTGGTAAAAGTAAGAATGCAGTCACATTTAGAATATTCTAATACTGTAATATGGTGGGGTATTTACCACTTAACTCCAGTATAAAGATTAAAGGACAAAAGTATAAAAATAACTATAGCTACAACAATTTGTTAATAAATATATAATATAAAGTGATTAATCAAAAACTGAAAGGGGGAAGTAAAAAGGTAGTTTTGTGGCATGTGATCAAAGTTAAGTTGTTATCAGAATAAAACAGACATAATTATCTATAGATGTTTTATATAAGTTTCATGGTAGCCACAAAGCAAAAACCTCAGCAGATACACAAAGGATTAAGGGAATCAAAGATACCACTATATAAAATCATCAATTTACAGAGGAATACAGCAAGAAAGGAATACAAGAATATGGGAGCTACAAAACAGCCAGAAAATAATGAATAAGATGGCACTGGTAAGTCTTTACCTATCATAATTACACTAAATGTAAATAGATTATATTCTCCATTCAAAAGGAATAGAGTGGCTGAATGGATAAAAAACAAGACCCAACTATATGCCACCTACAAGAGACTCACTGCAGCTTCAAGGACACAAAAGCTCAAAGTAAAAGGTTAGAAAAAGATACCGCATGCAAGTGGAAACCAAAACAGAGTTCGATATCAGACTTAATTCATATCAGACTTAATTCAAAAGCTGTAATAAGAGAAAAAGAAGGCACTTATGATAATGATAAAGGAGTCAACTCATCAGGAAGATGTAACAAATTTAAAAATATATTCACCCAACATGGGAACACCCAAATATATTAGGTAAAGACTAACAAATCTAAAGGGAAAAACAACAATAGTAGGGGACTTCAATACCCCAATTTCAACAGTGGATAGATCATCCAGGCAGAAAACCAACTGGGAAATATTAGGCTTTAACTATGCTTTGGATCAAATGGACCTAATAGACATTCCACCCAACAGCAACAGAATATATAATCTTCTCAAATGCACACAAAATATTCTCCAAGATAGGTCCTATGTTAGGTCATAAAACAAGTCTTAAAAATTCAAGAAGACCGAAATCATACCAAGTATCTCTTCCAACCACAACAATATGAAACTAGAAACCAATAACAGGAGAGAAACTATAAAGTTCACAAATATGTGGAAACTAATAATACACTCCTGAACAACCAATTGTCCAAAGAAGAAATCAAAAGATAAAAATAGTAATAACAATAATCATGAAACAAACAAAAATGGAAACATGACAACTCAAAATTTATGGACTACAACAAAAGCAGTTCTAAGAAGGAAGTGTATAATGATAAATGGCTACATTAAGAAAAAAGAGAGATCTCAAACTTTAAACCTCAAGAAACTAGAAAAAGAAGAAAAAACTAAGCCCAAGGTTAGCAAAAGGAAGGAAATAACAATGAACAGAACATAAATGAAGAGACCAGAAAATAATAGAAAAGATGAATGAAACTAAGAGTTGTTTTTTTGAAAACATAAAACTAACAAAAACCTTCTGCTAGACTAATAAAGACTCAAAAATATACGTATCAGATTAAAGAAGAGATATTACAACAGCCACCACTCAAGTACAAAGGATCATAAGAGACTACTATGAAACAATTATATACCAACAAATTGGACAACCTAAGATAAATACCTAAGATAAATGGACAAATTCCTAGAAACATACAACCTACCAAGACTGAATCATGAAGAAAGAGAAAATCTGAGCAGACCAGTATGAGTAAAACGATTAAATGAGAAATCAAAACCTCCCAACAAAGAAAAGTCCAGGACCAAATGGTTTGGTAAATTCTACCAAACATTTAAAAAAGAATTAATGCCAATTCTTCTCAAACTCTTCTGAAAAACTAAAGAGAAAGGAATATTCCCAAACTTATTTTATGAGGCCAAAATTAACCTGATACCAAAGCCAGATAAGGACACTACCAGAGAAGTTAACAACAAGCCAATATCTTTGATGAAAATAGATGTAAAAATTCTCAACAAAATATTAGCAAAATATTCAACAGCACATTAAAAGGATCATACACCATGATGAAGTGGAATTTATTCCTGGGATGTAAGGATGGTTCCACATATGCAAATAAACCAATGTGATACACCACATTAATAGAGAGAAAGTTAAAAATCATATGATCAACACAACAGATGCAGAAAAAGAATGACAAAATTCAACACCCATTTCTGATAAAAACTCTCAACAAGTTTACAATATAGAGGAACATACCTCAACATAGTAAAGGCTACATATGACAAGCCCACAACTAATTGTTAAACGCTGAAAGCTTTTCCTCTAGTATCAGGAACAAGATAATAAATCAATGAGAAGAACTGACATCTTTACTACGTTAAGTCTTCCAATCCACAAACAAAGTAAGCTTCTCCACTACTTTGGTCTTTCTTTCCTCAGAGTATTATAATTTTCAAAAGATAGATCCTATACATATTTTGTTAGATTTAAACCTCAAAATGACAATTTGGGTGGGAATGCAAGCTGGTGCAGCCGCTCTGGAAAACAGGATGGAGGTTCCTCAAAAAACTAAAAATAGAACTACCCTACAACCCAGCAATTGCACTATTAGGCATTTATCCATGGGATACAGGTGTGCGGTTTCGAAGGGACACGTGGGCCCCTCTCATGTTTATAGCAGCACTATCAACAAGAGCCAAAGTATGGAAAGAGCCCAAATGTCCATCGATGGATGAATGGGTAAAGAAGATGTGGTACATATATACAATGGAGTATTACTCGGCAATCAAAAAGAATGAAATCTTGCCATTTGCAACTACGTGGATGGAACTGGAGGGTATTATGCTAAGTGAAATAACTCAGAGAAAGACAAATATCATATGAATTCACTCATATGAGGACTTTAAGAGACAAAACAGATGAACATAAGGGAAGGGAAACAAAAATAATATAAAAACAGGGAGAGGGACAAAACAGAAGAGACTCATAAATATGGAGAACAAACTGAGGGCTACTGGAGGGGCTGTGGGAGGGGGGATGGGCTAAATGGGTAAGAGGCATTAAGGAATCTACTACTGAAATCATTGTTTCACTATATGCTAATTTGGATATAAATTTTGAAAACTAAAAAATAAAATTTAAAAAATGTCAATTTGGGGACCTATTGTAAATGTTCTTTAAAAAAATTTTCAGTTTCCAGGTGTTCATTGCTACTATATAGAAATACAATGGATTTTTGTGTGTTCATCTTGTATCCAGGGACTTTGCCAAATAAACTCACTTATTAGTTCTAAGATTTTTTTGCACATTCCTTGTGATTTTTTTAATGTAAACAACAATCATTGTCAAAACCAGACAGTTTTATTTCTTCCTTTTCAATCCATATGCCTTTTTAATTTTTCTTTTTTTTTTTTTTTCCACCTTAATACACAGGCTAAGACTTCTGGCATGACATTAAACAGGAATGGTGAGGCTAGTCACCTTTGCCTTTTTCCTGATCTTAGGGGACAGGCATTCCATCTTTCACCATTACACAGGATGTTACTTGTAGGTTTTTTTGTCGATGCCCTTTATCAGCACCTGATTTTGCACAACCAGAGCCTACTTGTTTTCAGTTAAAACATGGAAGCTACTCACATCCTTAATGAAGATTCCCGTAGCTCCCAACTCCACTAGAGTCACAACCCAAACTGCCAAAGGCTATGGGCAGGAACAAAGTAGATGACAATCCTATTGGGCCTCATCTTCTAACTCCTCTTTAAGCATCATGGCATTCCCAGGCTCCATTCCTCCATGAAATCATCTGTATTGAAAATCAGCTGTGCATGTGTTCCCACTACCAGAATGGGGTACAAAGTGGAGAAAGGAGTCTCTAAAGTGAATGTGTGTGGTATGGTGTGTGTGTGTGTGTGTGTGTGTGTGTGTGTGTGTGTGTGTGTGTGTAGTAGATAGATCCAGAGAGTTAAGTATGTTTTCTTGATCCAGAGTTAGAAATTGCAATGCATAATTTTCTCATAGAAACCAGGCTGTAAATGGTGATTAAGTTAGTTATGAAGAAACAGGTTCTGTGGGTTGGCTTGGAAATTGAGCCACCATGTATATTATTTTCATGGAAAAACAGATCCTAAATGCGAAGCAGTTAACCTGAAAATGGATCTGGGGAACAAAACACTATTCATAAAATGGGGAACAACTATCACGTTTTAATCTTATCACACACACGGGGACCAAGTCTACAAGACAAAGGCTGGAAGGCAACCTATAAAAGGATAAAGGATACAAAAGTAACAACAACTACAGCACCTTCAATCTAAAAGTGATAGCTGATGAGAATATGGGTGCACTAATATAATGATACATGGAAAGAGATGGGACTGAAAGGGCAAAAGTTATGTGACACGCTCATATACAACCCCACAGTAATATCAATGGCTGTCAGCTTTTAGTGTCTTTATAAGTGGTTGGTTATATAAATTAATGGAGGAAATGTGTGTATGTGTGTGCATATAAATATGTATGTATATGTTATCTGTATTTTTTCTTTTAGAGAGAAAATGCAGGGGAGAGAGGAAGAGAGCGTGAGAGAGGGAGGGAGGGAGGGAGGGAGACAGAGAGAGAGACAGAGAGAGAGAGGGAATGAATCTCAAGAGAGAATGAATGCTCAGCATGGAGCCCAACGCGGGGCTCAATCTCATAACCCTGGGATCATGACCTAAGCCAAAATTAAGAGTCAGATGCTCAACCAACAGGGCCACCCAGGTACCCCATCTATACTCTTATATAGATATAGATATAGATTAGATATATAGATATATACACACATATACATGTAAGCATAAAATGATCACACTTTATGAGGGACATATTCTCAAAGGTTTTGGAAATTGTTGGTCTCATAATTCAAGAGTTATTTTCCTGATGAACCAAAAGGTAAAATAGGGAGATGGGTTCTAATTGTTCATAAATCTATAATATTCTTATCACATTTTTGTGTTAAAATATACTTAGGTAGAACAAACATTTGAAATAAGATTTTTTTACATTCCTATGTCCACCTTTCAAATAATCAAAAATACTTAGTGGAGACAATAATTGGACTTAGAGACACATTACAGCCACACCATATCCATCGTTCTTGCCTGGTTATGCAATAATTTTCCTGAAGTTAAAGGTATGTATGCTTTAGTGCTGCTTTTATTTTGTCAGCTCTCTAACAATTAAGAATTCTCCTAAATTAAAAGTAATATGTATCACAACAGATTTTTGCTTTCTTCATAGCTTTTTGTCACTTCTAACCTCTATTCCCAAATAACTGATTTTCAGATGCATTTTTTGGCATTAGCACTTAATGAATGCTTGGCTGGAAACTGTTACAGGCTTTAAAAATAGTAAATTATAACCAGGGTTGAAAATATCAGCACTATAATCAACAAAATCATACAGACATTCAGATGTCTGTAAATAGCAGTTGACATGATGGTGACAAAGGATGGCACGTGTCTGTTTGCCACTTAACGTGACATCGCTTTAGCCGATGTAACAAATGTAAAGTTGACAGTTGATACAGCCTGTCAGCTTGTAACTATGGGATTCTTGACCAAAGTTTCTTGACCACATACTTCTGATTTTGCTAGAGTAAAGCATTTCAAATTTTCAGAACTGAAAAATTACCTTAAGAGTAAGTATGGTTATTGGCTAATCTCAAGGCTGGTAATAAATAAAACATCTCCAGGCTGAGTTTTGGGGGGTTTTTTTGTTTGTTTGTTTGTTTGTTTGTTTTTTAAACAAGGCTAATGATATTAAGTTCGGGGGAAATGCTCAGAAATCCTTGCCATAAATTCCCAGGAAAGGATAGAGATCTACAGACTGTTGCTCCTTTCCTTTCATGTAATTTGAGTGTTTGCCAACAGGAAAAAGATCATTTTGCACACCTGTGCGCCTGTATCTTATATTAAGATTTTGTTGGGGCGCCTGGGTGGCTCTGTCAGTTAGGCATCTGATTCTTGATTTCAGGTCAGGCCATGATCTCAGGGTTCACAGGTTCCAGCCCCGTGTCAGGCTCCGTGCTGCCTGCACTTGTGATTCTCTCTCACCCTCTCTCTCAAAATAAACAAGTTAACTTAAAAAAATCATTTTGTAGAGATACTTTGATGCTGACAAGACAGATTGCCCACCCTGACCTAATGCCTTTCCCCCCAAAATCCAGAGGATAATGGTATTAAAATATTATATATTAAAAATGTGAAACTATATATAAATATAAAATTTAATTTTCTGAAGTTTGTTGTAGCATAGCCTGTAATACAGTATACCAACAAAGAACCAATACACATGACAGGAATACATATAGATTTATGTGAACATGATCAGGATCTCCCAATTTGAATACTTTTCCTCAAAAGAGACATATGAAGGAAGTAGATGATACAGCAGAAAAAAACCAAGGTCTGAGGTAATAAACTAGGTAAACTTGATCAGAGAGGTAGAACTGCCCCCTAGTGATGAAATATTACAATGCACTCTGAAAACTTAAAAGATCCTCCGAAAGATCTAGATCTTATAAACGTTGGAAATAAGCAAGCTTATAAATAAATGTGCTCCTTCCAAAATTTACCCATTTTCCTTTTTACTCAGTTATTCACTCATTACTTCATATTTAATGAGGAATAAAACAGGAGGAAGTTGTTATAAAGAAATATATAATGAATGAATCATGATGCATGCTATGAAAGAAACAAATAGGACAATAGGGTGCCGTGATGGAGAATGATGGGTTTGGGGCAGCAGGAGGAATCCTACTGGGTGGTTGGGCAAAGCCTCACTGAGGAAGTAACATAGAAACTGAGACTAGATGGATGAAAATCCCGTGTACAGGAGAAAGGAGAGAGGGAGGTGTCCCAGGCAGAGAAAAATGTAAAGTGTGTATGGAGTCTCAAAGTAAAAATTCTGGGTGAGTTCCACTCTTGAGAGAAGGCCAGTGTGGTCAAAATGAGAGAGAGGATGATGAGAAATTCTGGAGAAGAAGAAGGGCATTGGGGCCTTTTAGGCTCAGGGTAAGGAATGTGGATTTTGTCCTAAGTGAAATGGGAAGTTATTCATGGTTTTAATCCGGGCACATGGCTGACGTGCATTAGGACAAATCACCCCAAGTTCCGGGCTCAAGAGCAGAGGCAGGTAAGCACAGTTCCTAGTACACCGTGGCTGGCCAGCCCCAAGCAGTGCCTGCAGGGACGTGGGGAACAGGACACACTGGAGACATATTTTGGAGGCATATGTGACAGGAGCTCCTGATGGGACTGGAGTTAGGGACTGGGGGAGAAGGCAGAATAAAAGACACTCTCCAGCTTCAGGCTTGAACAGCTGGGCGATGCTCACTGACAACAGGAAAGGCCCTAGGAAGAACAAGTTTCAGTGGGGGGAAGAAAATCAAAAGCTGTTTAGTTATGTTGACTTTAAAACATCTGTGCAATTTCCAAGAAGGGACATGAAGCAGAAAGTTGGATGTTTAAGTCCAGGGCTCAGAGGAGAAGTGAGTTAAAAATGGAAATGTAACAATTTATGGGCATCTACATGGGATTTAAAGTCACAGAAGGGATGAGATCACCTTGGGAGAAGTTGTTAAGAAATCTGTCTACTTGGTCAGGCTCATTTGAGTAGGACTTTTTTTTTTTTTTTTTAATTTTTTTTTCAACGTTTTTTATTTATTTTTGGGACAGAGAGAGACAGAGCATGAACGGGGGAGGGGCAGAGAGAGAGGGAGACACAGAATCGGAAACAGGCTCCAGGCTCCGAGCCATCAGCCCAGAGCCTGACGCGGGGCTCGAACTCACGGACCGTGAGATCGTGACCTGGCTGAAGTCGGACGCTTAACCGACTGCGCCACCCAGGCGCCCCGAGTAGGACTTATTATAAGAGCTATATTTAAAGGGTCTCAACTTTAGGAGTTAATGAAATAGCTGCCCACATAAAGCTGTTATAATGAGTTCTTCTTTATAAAAATAACACTTTTTCAGTTTATTTATTTTATTTAAGTTTAAGGTTTTTAAGTTTATTTATTTATTTTTGAGAGAGAGAGAGAGAGAGAGAGAGCAAGTGGGGGGTAGGGGCAGAGAGAGAGGGAGAGAGAATTCCAAGCAGGCTCCACACTGTCAACAAGGAGCCCACCCCACAGCTTGAACCCACAAACCGTGAGATCATGACCTGAGCTGAAATCAAGAATTGGCCCAAATGACTCAGCAGCCCAGGTATCCTAACATTTCAGACTTCTTGACCTCATTGCTTTCATCTTTATTCTACAAAGTGGCTTAGGCTTAACTCTTATCTTTTGTGAACCTAGTTTAGGTAGGTTATATTTACATGCCAAAATTTCGGAACATGTTAGATCGTTAATCTTTAAAGCTTCTCTTCTGAGACTGCATAAGTGGACGCATAATTCTCATCAAATGACTAAAACTTGTGTGGGCATTAAATTTTTATATTCCTAGGGTATTAAGGAGAAAAAAGATTCTTCTAGTGATTATCTTGGTGGGATGAGATTATGGGAAACAGTTTTTAATGTATTTAAAATTTTTCTATGATGAAAAATGAGCCTGTATTAATCACTATGTTAACAATAATAGCTGATGTTTACTTTAAGCAGTTGCTTAGATTAATTCATTTCATCGTCACAGCAGCTTCATAAGGTAGATACATTATTCCCATTTTACCCTCAAAAAGACAGGGTATGAAGGAGGTGAGGTACCTAACCCAAGGTCACGAAGCTGGAAAAGTGGTAGATCTGAGACTCAAACCTTCACAGGAAGACTCCATTCTTAACCATTCTAACTAAAGCCTTTCCAAAAAAACCCTTTTGAAAATTGTGACTCACAGTATGAATTCTATTCTACACCATGACCCAGGACACATATACTTTATAAAAAAGCTAAACAAATAGTTCATGAAATAATACCCGTGCAAAAGATGGTGTGCTTTTATATATTCTGTTCTTTCTGATTTCCTTAAAATCTTGCTGGGAGCTACCCAATTGGTTTCACAATCCACTAACGGTTGGAATCTGCAGTTTGAAAAACACTTTAGTACAATACATAGTCATTAATGATGAAATATTTTAAAAATTTTCAAAAGATACTTTGATCACAATAAGTATGTGCAGTAAGACCATAATACTTAGGCTTTAATTTAGAAAGAATTAGTGGAAAGTAACTCATGAAAATCATCGACAGCAAATAGAGTATTCACAATGCTTTCAGAAAAACGTGGCTTCAAGTAAGAGGCTGAAAGCCATTTAACTAAATGTTTAAAATTAGTTTTCATTTTTATGATTTTTTTTTGGTCAAATAGCACATTTAGAGAGATTTTGCTAGCCAAGAAAATAAACAATACCTCATCAGAAAAACAGGCAAATAATTTGAGCAAACAACTTATAAAACAAACTTTACCAGGTAATTCTATCCCTAGTAATTTATTGCAAGGAGATTATAAACCACATACATAAAAAAGTATTTCTGAGGATGTTCGCCTTTAAGTTATTTAGAATAATTGATAACTGGAAGCCACCTAAATGTCCAAAGAAATGGATTAAATAAATCATGGTATATCTATATGAAAGAAAACTATACAGACATTTTAAATGATGTTTACAAAAGTATATTTAATGTCCGATATTGTCTCCTGGTATGTTCAATGGGGGGGACAAAACGCACTTAAAACCAACGATCTTTTTTTTTTTTTTTATCCCAGGGACACTAGTCCCAAAAATTCTCACGTAATTCAAAACCCAAGTCTAGACTAATTTTGTCAAGGGAATAAAGGTAGAAAGGGGCGGGGCGGGAGCGCGGGCCACCTCCGCATTTCCGACCCCACCCGCCTAGACAGGAAGCGGGCCTGCCTGCTGAGGTCCAGGACACATGGCACCCACCTGCTTCTCCAGCACCAGTCTGGATTTCCCGGAGATTTTTGTGAGCTTAAAAATATTTTTGCTTTTAAAATCCTATTTTCTAAGCACCTATAGCGTATCCACTCCTAAATTAACAGCACACATTGTCAGGGGGATCGTTCAACCCTCAGGGCATCAGGTCACATTTAACTTCCATCCCAAAGTTACTGGTTTGGGGAAGGGCGGTTATTTCAGCACTACACCATCACCTGATGAGTCAGTGCATGGTCCACCTGCTCTGGTCAGAGATTAGGAAACACTTTTTTAAGTAGGCTTGGCGCCCAGCATGGAGCCCAATGTGAGGCTTGAACCCAAGACCCTGAGATCAACGCTTGAGCTGAGATCAAGAGTCACGGGCTTAAGTGACTGAGCCGCCCAGGGCCCCAGGAAACATTTCTATCTATCTATCTGCTAATGTAGCTCCCCCATAATGGCATTAGCACGAACATCGTCTACAATTCACCCTGACTGTGAGCTTCAAAATTAAGTGAATCTCTTCACATTTTAAAAATGTGGGCACCTGGGTGGGTCAGTCAGTTAAGGGTCTGACTCTTGATTTTAGCTCAGGTCACCATCTCAGTTTTTGGGAATTTGAGCCCCGCATCAGACTCTGTGCTGACCAAGCCTACTTGAGATTGCACCTCTCTCTCTGCCCCTCCCTTGCTAGCGCTCTCTCGGTCCCTCTCAAAATAAATAAACCTAACAACAACAACAAATGTGGATAGATTCACACAATTTCAAACATGATACAGAATATGCAACTTTAATATTTTCCTATCACCCTTATTTCATGTCATTCATGTTTGCATAAAATGTCACCACAAGATAGGTTTTAAAAAGCACAGAAATGTGGGCACCTGGGTGGCTCAGTCCGGTAGGCTTACGACTCTATTTTGGCTCAGGTCATGATCTCACAGTTCATGAGTTTGAGCCCCACATGGGATTCTTTCTCCCTCTCTCTCTGCTCCTCCCCCCCCCCCCAAATAAACAAACTAAACTAAAAAGAAAAAAGCATGGAAAGTTATTAGTGGTTATGGAGAGTAAAATAATGGATGAATTTTATTTTACATGCTTATTAAAATTTCCAAAGTTTTCTACAATGAATAACATGCACTGATATTTTTAATCAGGAAAAATATTACTTTCTGTATTTATACAGATTTTATTTTTACCCCAATTTTTTACTTGTAGTAAAAAATACATACCATAAAATCTACCATCACTAGCCACTTTTAAGTATACCATTCAGTGGCATTAAGTACAATCATTATGTTGTACAACCATCACCACTGTCTATTTCCAGAAGACACTCAACATCCCAAACAGGTTCTTCCCTTCCGTTAGTCTCCGGGAACCTCTGGTCTACTTTGTCTCTATGAATATCCCTGTTCTAGGTACCTCACGTGCGAAGAATCACAGAGTATTTGTCCTTCTGTGTCTGGCTTATTTCACTTACACAATGTTTTCCAGGTTCCTCTACACTGCAACATGTGTCAGAATCTCATTTCTTTTAAATAATACTCCATTATATGTATATACCTCATCCTGTTCCTCCATCCATCTGTTGATGGACAGTTGAGTAGATTTCTACCTCTGGGGTACTGGGAATGATGCTGCTACGAGCAATGGGGTACAACATGTCTGAGTCTCTGCTTTCAGTTCTTTTGAGGCTCTACCTAGGAATGCAACTGCAGGACCACATGGTAATTCTGTGTTTAACTATTAGCGGCCCTGCCAAACTGTTCTCCACGGCGGCTGCACCATGGTACATTCCCACCAGCCATGCATCTGGCCTCCAATTTCTCCTCATCCCTGTCAACACTTGCCATTCTCTCATTTTTCTGACAATAGTCATCCTCGTGGATGTGAACCAGTGTCTCAACATGTATACGGGTTTTTATACAATAAAATAGACTAATGCAAACATTCCTAACACTTTTTTCATGTCAGATATTATTCCGAAGACACATATTAACTTTTCATTCAATATATGAAATTTATTGTCAAATTGGTTTCCATACAACACCCAGTGCTCATGCCACTGAAACATATGGTGAAAACATATGGTATCTGTCTTTCTCTGTATGGCTTATTTCACTTAGCATCACACTCTCCAGTTCCATCCACGTTGCTACAAAGGGCCATATTTCATTTTTTCTCATTGCCACGTAGTATTCCATTGTGTATATAAACCACAATTTCTTTATCCATTCATCAGTTGATGTACATTTAGGCTCTTTCCATAATTTGGCTATTGTTGAGAGTGCTGCTATAAACATTGGGGTACAAGTGCCCCTATGCATCAGTACTCCTGTATCTCTTGGGTAAATACCTAAGAGTGCTATTACTGGGTCATAGGGTAGGTCTATTTTTAATTTTTTGAGGAACCTCCACACTGTTTTTCAGAGCGGCTGCACCAGTTTGCATTCCCACCAACAGTGCAAGAGGGTTCCCGTTTCTCCACATCCTCTCCAGCATCTATAGTCTCCTGATGTGTTCATTGTGGCCACTCTGACTGGCGTGAGGTGATATCTGAGTGTGGTTTTGATTTGTACTTCCCTGATGAGGAGCGACGTTGAGCATCTTTTCATGTGCCTGTTGGCCATTCGGATGTCTTCTTTAGAGAAGTGTCTATTCATGTTTTCTGCCCATTTCTTCCCTGGGTTATTTGTTTGTTGGGTGTGGAGTTTGGTGAGCTCTTTATAGATTTTGGATGCTAGCCCTTTGTCCGACATGTCATTTGCAAATATCTTTTCCCATTCCGTTGGTTGCCTTTTAGTTTTGTTGGTTGTTTCTTTTGCAGTGCAGAAGCTTTTTATCTTCATAAGGTCCCAGTAGTTCATTTTTGCTTTTAATTCCCTTGCCTTTTGGGATGAAGACACATATTAACTTAACCATTATAAAAGTCCTATGAAGTGAGTATTATTATTATCCCCACTTGACAGATAATGAAAGTGAGGCACAGGGAAGTAAGTCGCTACAGGAAAAGTTACAATACAGGGAAAAGTGGAATGAAAATGAAAAACTCACAATCAGATCAAGAAGAGACAACCAGCACTGAACGCCTTCTAAGACTGTTTTCAGTACATTCTGAAAAATCAAAAGCAACTAAATACATTTGTCTTTTTCACTTATAAACATCTACCTGTGTTATTATAAATACATTGTGAATGTTATTTGTAATGGACACATACTGTAATTTAGAAATGCCATCCTGGACTTAAACAATTCCCATTATGATACATTTAGGTTGTCTCCTCTAATTTTTTTCTTAGATACATTTTTCAAATAGGTGACGAGCCAACAGCCTCTTCTGTGCTGTCCTGCCGGCTGCTTCCCTTATCCTGTATTCAATAAACTTGTATCTCCTTTAAAAGGAGATACAATTGATTAAATAAAAATAAAATAGGTAACGTATTCACACCATCCAAAACTCAGAAAGTATAAAAAGTGTTATAATGAAAATCTCCCTCCTACCAACAGGTAACCACTGATCTTTGTTTTTAAGACTCCTTCCAGAGACTTTTGCTAACACGGCCATATAATATCCCACTGTGTAACCACACACCAGCCCTCCACTGATGGGCATTCGGTTGTTTCAGACTTTTTGCTGTTACGAGTATCTCTGCAGTGAAGAGCCCAATACACATGCCTCGTATATACAACTGCCTCTGTGGAGACATGTAGAAAAATAGATGCATGGGTCACAGCCTCCACGTCAGCTTTCTCAGAACTCAAAAGATCAACTTTCTCAAGGGCACGAACAGTGTTCGTTATTTCATCTAAGTATCCTCGCTTAGACCGGTAATGGCCTCCACAGTCAGCCATAAAGATGACAAAGACACAGTTCTGTCACGTAAGTTTCCTTCGGCACTGTGAACTTGTATACTAGCTGATGCAACGTCTTTGCCTTCTGAGTCCAATACCTGAGCCTCCTCGGGGCAGTTTCTATAGACTGTTTTTGTTCCTGAGTACGAGCCACACTTTCCCATTTCTCTGGATGTCTTGAATTTTTTTTCATTGCAGGTGGACACTGTGCCTAATAAAATGTGGCGACCGGGGAAATCAGGATTCCAACCCTGTGCCTGTTGTTATTTGTTTCTCCAGTGACTTTCCTGTTCTAATGCTCCAATTTTCCCCCGTCTGTTTCCCCCGTCGTGTATGGCCTCTGAAGTCTCTGCTCGGTTAGCTCAGCGGTCAGCCAGATGACTGGACAGGGTTTCCTTCAATGCATTGAATCACTAACTCTTCCACCTTTTGCTGACGAGCTTCGTGTGTGATTCAGTGCCCCTTCAACGTTCAGTCCCCGCATGGGACTCCAGGTTAGCCAGGGATGAGAGGCCAGGGCCCTGACACATCTTTCCTGCAGGGTCGCACGTCGAGCATGGCCGTCTAGATCCCCAGAGCAGTTCAAAGCCCACTACAGACATCTCATTCCCCAGATCTTCCTTTTAAATTTTTGGCCAGGCTCCAGTTTGCCCAACTGGTATCACAGCCTCAGCAGTTGTGTTAAACAACTGCACGTGACTGTTTTAGACTGAAGTCCTAGGGGTAGATCTTTTTCCACGGAGCAATCTCTGAGGCAGGTCAGGTAGCTCTCTGGGCCGGAGCTTTCCTGGAAAGCTGTGAGACAAGTGACCGCGGTCTGGAGATTGGACGTTCTGAGGGATTCAAGCCCCACGTGTCCCTCCAGTGGCCGCAAGCCCGCTGGGTTTCACAGCTACCGTAGTTCTGAAGCTGCCAAGTGTTAAGGCTACTGCAGAACTGGGGATGAGAGGATGAGAGAAGGCCAAGTTTAAATGCCACGAGTCCTGCCATGCTTACCAGGGTCAGTACTGTGCTAAGCACTTCATTTCCAATATCCCGTTTCACCTCTAACAACCCGATGAGGTTAGAACTATTATAATCCTAGTTTACAGAAGAGGAAACTGAGGCATGCAGACTTTCAAGTGGCTTGCTCCCGGTCTCACAGCTAGTAAGAGATAGGAACCATAATCGGTCTGATTCCAGAGTCTTATTCTCAATGACTGTGCTTGTACTACTTTTCATCTGTGAGAGAATAATCCAGAGAAACTAGGTTTAGTTAAAAGTGTAGCTGGAAAAAAAACAAAACAAAACAAAAGGGGGTGCCTGGGTGGCTCAGTCGGTTGGGCATCCGACTTCGGCTCAGGTCATGATCTTGTGGTCCGTGAGTTCGAGCCCCGCGTCGGGCTCTGTGCTGACAGCTCAGAGCCTGGAGCCTGCTTCAGATTCTGTGTCTCCCTCTCTCTCTCCCCCTCCCCTGCTTGTGCTTTCTCTCTCTAAATAAATAAACATTAAAAAAAAAAATTTAAGGAGCGCCTGGGTGGCTCAGTTGGTTGAGCATCCAACTTCGGCTCAGGTCATGATCTCGCAATTTGTGAGTTAGACCCTCGCGTGAGGCTCTGACGGCTCAGAGCCTGGAGCCTGCTTCGGATTCCATCTCCTTCTCTCTCTGCCCCTCCCCCACTTGTGCTCTATCTCTATCAAAAAAACATTTTTTTTAAGTGTAGCTGAATATGAATGCATGAGGAAGATCAATTACAGATAAATTTTATAGAATATATATTATACTTAAATTTTCTTTTAAGTATTTTCATTTCTTTTAAATGAATTCTTTCCCTAAATTAGTCATTCTTTTTTTTTTTTTTTTTTTTTAATTTTTTTTTTCAACGTTTTTTATTTTATTTTTGGGACAGAGAGAGACAGAGCATGAACGGGGGAGGGGCAGAGAGAGAGGGAGACACAGAATCGGAAACAGGCTCCAGGCTCCGAGCCATCAGCCCAGAGCCCGACGCGGGGCTCGAACTCACGGACCGCGAGATCGTGACCTGGCTGAAGTCGGACGCTTAACCGACTGCGCCACCCAGGCGCCCCTAAATTAGTCATTCTTAACTATGGTGTGGATGTGAACCATGTGGAACTTTGTAAAAATATACCTACACAACTCCCCTCTCTCCCTGTACTATTTATGATGGAACGCAGATGTCTGCACTTTTAAAAGTTCTGTAGAGATTCTGAAACTCAATCCCAGCCAAGAATCACTGCACGAGACTCAAAAACTCCTTAAAATTAGAACCGTATCAACTATTTCACCACCTAATTTCTGTGACAGGTGTTCACACAGGAAAGATGCTTCTTAGGGGAAATGGCATAAAGGAAAAAGCAGACCTTTGGGAGTTAAGAGACTTGAGTTTGAGTGCTGGACCTCTCACTCGCTCCTTGTATGACCCAGGGAAAATTAACTTCTCTGAACCTTAGTTTCTTCATCTATAAAATGGAAGTTTAAAAAACAAGTCTACAAGAACAGGTAACAAAGGCTGGAATGTACTATGCGTGCAAACGGTCGTTGTCATGATTAACCCTGACTTAGATTTAGAAATTCAGCAAATGTTTTTCACTATCAGCTCGGGACAAAACCAACTCTGTGAGGTCCCTGAGTAAGAGCTCACAATCTAACACACGAGTACGGGAGAGGGGCATTCTCCCTAAAAAGGCAAACTGTGATGAGCATTGACACAGATATATTTATTATATGATGGGAAAACGGTGGAAGAGAAATAGTTCTGTGCTGGAAAAGGTCCCTAAAAGTGTAATGTGAACCGTGCCTAGAACGAATCAGAGTCAGACAGGCACAATCACAGTCTGCCTTGCTGCAAACCAGGGGTTCTCTAACATACAGCAAAGTCACACGAGGACTTGTGAAAACAGACACTGCTGGGTGCTACCGCAAACACTCTGATTCAGCAGATCTGGAGTGGGGTTTGAGGATCTGCATCTCCCAAGTGACACGGATGCTAACACTGAGAACCACCACTCCACACAGAGAGAGTACTTGAGCAAAAGTGACAGCTGACAGAAAGGGTATCCCTGACCTGGAAGATGGCAGTTTCTGGGACACAGTCTTCGTGTGAGTGGTTAGAGAATATGGTCAGAAATCTAGAAATAAAAACTTTCTAAATAAAACACTTCCTTCTCTAACAAGAGGGAGATAAACTGCACATCCGAGGAAGGGGAACGGACATTCGAGACTCTGTGGTGACGGAGGTTAAGTGGACATGTGGCGGTGGCCATCTGTCAATATACACAAATATCAAATCAATATGTTGTACACCTAAAAGCAATATGTTAAATGGCAATTATAGCTCAATAAAACAAAATAGAAGAGTACGTAAAATAAAACTCACTTAAAAGATACATAAGCTCAATCGATACAAGAAAACACCAGTCAAACCCAAATTGAGGGAAATTTTATAAAACAACATACCACTACTTGTCGAAAGTGTCAAGGCTGTGAAAAATGAAAAAGAAGAGTAAGGAAATGTCACAGACTGAAAGAGTTTACGGACGTATGATAACTAAATGCAATGAAGTCTCCTGGATTGAATCCCAAAACAGAAAGACATTCATGGGAAAACTAGGAAGATTTCATGAAGTCTATAGTTTTTTAGTTATTGCACCAACATTACTTTCTGGGTTTTGATTATTACACCATAGTTCTGTAAACTGTTAACAGAAGAAGCTGAGTGAAGATTGTATTGGAAAGTTCTGTACCGTTTTTACAACCTTTCTGTCCATCTAAGGTATGTGCAAATACAAAGTTAAAAAAAAAAAACAAAACTAAGTCAAAACTAACTACTCCTCTGTGATAGGACATTTAACATCTGTAACCTGGTACCTTTCAACTCCACTTGCTACTCCCAGCTTTGCGTCACACAGGTCATCAGTAAGGTAATGAGGCAAGAAAGTTTGGGGTAAAGGGTTAATTAAATGTACAAAGGAAAGAAACACAGTGTCACTCATTCTTTATAAAAGAGAATGTAACACTAACACATCCTGAATTTTAATATTTATCTTAGTATGCTAGACATTAAAATTCTGCAAAAAAAAAAAAATTTGAAACCTATTGAATGGTTTCATTTACGAATTTTAACGAAAGTTTCATACTCACCAAAGCCATCAATATCTAGGTTATTCTCAACCACAACATCTAGTAGAGAGTCACCGACTTTCCCTTTGGCTGTCAACGTCTCCCCATCACGGTTTACAAAGTGGACTGTTATTTTATCTTCTGAGCTGGAAAAGGAAGTAGTCCTTTATTATTTTTAGTAATTTTAAAAGATACTTTAAAGGAATTGTTTTAGGAACTTGTAAGGTCAAAAACATAGGGGATGTGTGTAAGCATGCATGCAAATATGCTTTTTATAGTATTCTTTCCTTTCTACAGTTTAGAGAAGGCATCACAAATCAGAGGCATGTCTATCTACCCATTTACCAGAAAGGAAGCTCTACAGCCCTATAGGAAAGGGCAACTACATTACTGTCAAGGCCACCCATTGTGTCCCCCCAGGGGTTACAGCCATAGGTTGAGTCCTGTGACAACACATAGCAACCATCCTTAGTCATGAAGTCCATTTTACTCTCACACGGCTCCCTGAAAAACGTCATCTGTATGTAGCTTCCCTAGAAGACGACACCGTGAGATCATTCTGCTATCGGTAGGGTAACAGCTGTGCGGGTGTCTGAGAGGCAGCAGTCTGTTTTCGGAGCATTTACACATCTCATTTTGGTCCACATCATGTACTCAAAACTCAAAGAGGCTACGATAGGTTTTTGTTTGTTTGAATCAATGGGAAGATAAATATGATGCCTCCTTGCGTGTTTTATTATAGGATATTATGTTACCCAATAGAGTCAGCGGACTTAAATTCCTTTCCCTTCTCATAAACATCACTCCAAAATCTGGGAAAAGAAATGATATTAGCAACGAGATGCCTGTCATCCACCATTGGTCATTTTAATTTTGACCTCACATTTGAAAAGATGTACTTTAGCTTAAATTAATTAGTTGCAATTTTCACTACTGCCAATAGAGGGTAATAATCCATCAAAGAAAACTTTAATGTAGGTAAAACTAGAATTATATAATTTCAGAGCTGTAAATATATTGCAAATTATCAGGTCAAATTATTTTAGAAATGAGGCAACTAAAGCCCCTTTCAGATAATGGCCTCCTTGATAATTCAATGCTGAAAAAAGGAGAATTCTACGAATTAAAAAGTATCGCTTGTGTGTGTGTGTGTGTGTGTGTGTGTGTGTGTGTGAGAGAGAGAGAGAGAGAGAGAGAGAGAGAGAGAGAGAGAGAATGGCTCTCCAGAAGGGCCTGTGCTCTCCAACTTCTTTTCAAAGCAAAAAACAAAAACAAAAACAAAAAAAAACAAAAAAAAACCTTTAGAAGCTCACAGCACTGAAATGTCTTTTACATGAAACTCCTCTTCCATAAAATCAGGGTAACATTTATGTTCTAGTTTTGATTATGTACGCAAAATACCTAGAGCTCAACAAACACTGATTAATAACTTTTATTTAAAACTTCAGTCATTTTTAAATTTTTTTTAATGTTTATTTATTTTTGAGAAAGAGAAAGAGAGACAGAGCCTGACATGGGGCTTGAACCCACCAAGCTAAGCGGAAGCCGATGCTTAACCAACTTACCCACCCACCCAGGCGCCCCAGCTTCAGTCCTTTTGTTGCTAAGAAGCAACTGCTATGAATTAGAGGTGTATAGTCCCAGAAAAAAATACTGCACAGTAAGAGAAATAATAGGTTTGTCAAAGGAGCGGAGAGGAAGCAGAAATGAGAGGAAAGGTAATCCTGCAGCTGAAAGCGTATGAAATGTGAGAATCAGAAGATGTACATTCTAGCTCTGGGTCTGACATACACACATTAGATGACCAGGGGAAGCCACTGCCTTATGGGTAAGATGGGGACTGTGACTTCACCAAGCTGGTGAAGGAGAATCAAAGGTACATTAGTGGAAACACTTTGTTTCTTACAGCATTATACACATGTACTTTACCCAAATAACTATCCATTTGCTATTAATAATTGGTATTGGTGGGTTTTAGGTTTCCCCCCCAATTCCAGGAACTAGCAACAAGCTTTTAGCTGTTCCCAAGGATAAGATTTCACGCACTGAGAAATAAACACAATCCTTCTAAATCTTCTACCAACATCAATTCATCAGCGCAACCAACTATTTTCTTCACTTGTTACCTTTTACTACTGCCATTTCTTCTGCTCAACCACAGCAGGTATTTTAACAAAGCTGTCTGGGGTTGCGGTGGTACAGTTCCTAACAGACTTCTCATAGGGAGGGAAGTTATTATAGCTGCTGATGCCTACCTTTTCACCATATAGGGAGGGTGGCCTGAGGCTGTTGGTCCAAGAAAAGAGTCTGGCCCATTCTGGGGCTCCCTACTTCCATAGCCTCCTTAACTCTTCCTAATGACTCTGTGGGCTAAAGAATTGTCAACCCTCATGGTGCTCAAGGAAACAAACTAAAACTGCTTGACTTCTGTTCCTAGTTTGCCAGCTACTTAATATATTTTTATTTCCCACCTCACCTACCTCCCAGGATTTTCTTAAGCGTGAAGTGCAGCAATTGTTGTGAAAGCCCTTTGAAGCCTAAATCGCTACAAAATAGGAAGTATTATGTTGGAGTATTTTGGAGTAAAAGCCTTTTTTCTCGCCCCCCAACTCTCAATTACTGATAACTTAGCCATACAGTTTCTAGGCTGTTCTGTCCCGTGCAACTCTGTGCACTAACAGAGATGTTCTACACCTGCAATGTCCAACAGAGTAGCCACTGGCCACACGTGGCTGTTGAGTACTTGAAATGCAGCCAGCACAACTGGGATACCGACTCTTTTAAATGTATTTAACTGATGTTATCTTAAACAGCCACAATGTGGTTGGTTGTAACGATAGTGGAAAACGCAAGTCTGAGAGAGTAAGAGGTGAAAGATCTAGTTGTTAGTTCCAACGTGTGTGATACAAAGCACAAGGCCATCAACTGAAACTGTGCCAATGAGGAGGAAGGCAGGATTAGGAGGGAATAGAACAGATGTGCTTCCTTTTAAGACAACCTGATATATCCAAGTTCAGGCTTGATAAATGCAGGGGAGATAACTGCCATTTACAAAAGCATTCACGTTCCCTTGAAATACTAGGTTCGTGAATAAGTTCAATATATGTTGTCCCAATGTATACACAGTTTTTTTTTTCCCCAGAAAGCATCCATTGTACAGAAACATCCATGTACAGAGGTAGAGGCAGGGAGTGTCAAAGAAACAGGGACAAATAAATCCAGCTTGCCTTCTCCTTTATCTCCCTCACACTTCATGCAACAAAAATTTATTGAGCATGCGCTACGTAATAGTATTAATGGGGAAAAGATAATTAAGTCTTAGACCCCATTCTCAGGGACCTTATCAAGAAGAAACTAGAAAAGGCAGCATACAAATCCAAAACTGTCTCCCTCCAGGTCTTGCTTCCCACTACATGACAGCAAGGAGTCAGAGAACTGTCCAGAGATCTGCATTACGTAAGGCTCCACCGCACTCTGAAATTATGAGCAAATTTTATTCCCATTATATCTAAAGGGATCGTGTCTTTGAAAAACAAATATACCCAAGAATACAAATCTTCAAAATATTTTGGGGAAAATATTTTTTACATCACTTTCAACATTTAATACAAAACACAACACTGTGGGCCTTAGCAGCTGCTGCCAACAGGTGGCACCTACTGAGCCCTCACCATTTGCCAGACACAAGACCACCTCTATTATCTGTACTATCGTATTCTTCAAATAACCCTATGAGGCCTATGCTTGACTTATGCTCCATTTATAAATGGGGAAACTGAGGTTTATACTGATGGAGGAAGTGAGGCATTAAGTGCCCAAGCCTAGTTTAAAACACGGCCTTGCCAGTGCGAGGCAAGGAGTTTTAGCACCGCATCGGCTACAAGACAGCATACAGGCAATAAGGGGATAGTGTGTGTGTATCCTAAACAGACATTCCCAGCCACAGAACTGGAGCCGGAACGTCCTAAAAGAGCAGGGAAAGGCCCAGAACCAAAGCGCTGGCCGGGACATTAACGGAGAGCGTTTTATGAAGGTCAGTGCAGGCTCCGGGCAAAGCAAAGGTCAGCGCCGAGCCAAAGCACTGCAGAATCGACTGTGGCAGAGCGCGCGGCTTCCGGAGGGCCCCGGGCGGAAGGGAGAGCGGGGTCCAGGGGGTCCCGGGTCCCCGTTCCCCGCAGGCGTCCGGGCTGGGAAAGGAAACCGCGGCGTGAATGGAAGCAGACAGGGCCCCGAGGAACGCCACGGCCCAGGCGGGGCGAGAGGCGAGCGACCCCGGACAGCGGCCTGGCCGCAAGCGTCCAAGAAGGGGCAGGGAAACCAGCATCCGCGCGGCGCCGGGGACCCCCGCCCGCATGCGCACGCCGGCCCGCGTCTCACCTGCTCCGCGCCGGCGCCGACACGCTCAGCGTCCGGGGCGCCACCGCGCCGCCGCCCCGGCCCGGTCCCCCCAGCCCCCCGGGCCCCCCGAGCCCCGCGAGGCAGCCGGCTCCCGCGCGGGGTCTGGCGTGGAGCAGCCAACGATAGGCCGCGCCGCCCAGGGCCACGGAGGCGGCGCGCAGGAGCCGGGCGCCCCCCGCGGCGGCCATGGCCGGCGGTCGGGTAACTACCGGAAGCGACGCTGAGGCCGCACGGCAGCGGCCGCGAGAGGCTCGGCGAGCGCGGGCGACTAGACGCCGGGGGGCCGCGGGGAGGAGCACGGCGATTGCGGTCCGGGCGAGGGCCTGCTCCGAGCTGCGGCCGTGGGCTGCGCTCCTTCCGGGTGACCTATAAACCCTGCGGCTCCCCAAGTGCGGCCCGTCCCCCCACCCCCGCCAGTTCCCACTCCTCCCGGGCGGGTGTGGCCTTTAGGGGGCGGGGCCGAGCGCTGGGTCTGCACCCGAGGACCGCCTTTGTCTTCACCTGGCTGCTCGGTCCCCGGTGTCAGGACGGGGAATTTTAAAGAATAGCTGAACGTTCGACGGAAAGATGCGGTAAAACACCCCCAGGTAACGAAACCGCTTTCTCCTGTTCCGCACTTCCTTTCTCCTCCTCCCTGTTAAAATAAAAAGCAACGCGGGGAGATTGTCATCCTGGAGTTCCAAATAGGCTGAAAGGGAATTCTGGGCATTGTCAGACAAGGGCAGTAGGAGATTTCACAGTGCCAACCAACGTGATACACAGAGGAACAACTTTGACTATGACGTGATAAATAATCGCAGTGATCAAGAAACTAGGGGCTACTGGGGAAAGCATGTGTAATAATCCACGGCAAGCAAATGCGCATCCAGTACATGAAATCCAAGAGTTTGGAAACTTTTGGATGAACTGAGATTTTACTAAAGACTTCTACGAAAATGAAGACAGATAAATTAAAAAATACACGTTCTCAAGATGAATACGTTGCCGTGGAAAGAGCATGGGGCTTTGAGGTCATAAATAGCAATGTTCAAATCCAAGGTTTGCCACTCTTGAACTCTCTGAGACCTTGGATAAATTATCCTCCCCAAGGATCAGAGTGTAACACTTTAACACTGATAAGATGTTCCGCTGTCCAGGGCCATTCTGAGGGTTACAGAAAAATACGCACAGCGGTACAGTGCGTCACAAGCTTTGACCCCCTTCCCTAAGGCCACCTTTCAAAAAAGGTCAATATTTCAAAAAAGGTGGATATTGTAGCTGTGTTAAATGCGATAAAAGATATTTTAAGGAATATTCAGAACAAGAAAGGCTAGACCTGACCAGAGTTTCTCGAGACAACCTTTGGGGGGTATTAAACCCGGAGGCAGGGAGACAGCAGTCGTGTGGCTCCCAAATTGCTTAAATTTTCCCGTAAAAAAGACTTCTAGGCTGTAAAGGACACGACAAGCCCTGACAATCGGAAAGAGAAGGTTGTAAAAAAAAAACAAAAAAGTTAATTTTCTTTTTTTATAAGCTCAAATCTTCAAAGTGCGATTAATTAATTGTAGGAAGGAAACAGGGATGGCCTGGGAGTGCACACATTCCCTCTCAGCAAATCTAGCTTCAACTGGGTTTTAGCCCTTCCAGCTTTCTGCTTTGTGGGGTAGTTGTTCATCTTAGTAGACCCCATACTAGCAGCTCTAGGGCTTTGAGCACATCAAGTGTTGAGTAAATAGTCGTGAATAAGTTAATGTCCTGTAACTTCCTTTAGTAACCATGACAGTTCATGAAGCCTGTAGGTGAAAATGAAAGATGGAAAAAACATGTTTTCCGGATCTTCAAAGATGGATCAGAGTTGATTGCAAAGGTTACAAATATCAATTCAGCAGTATTCCATATGGGATTTATAAACATGTGGGCCCTAATACATGTACAAAGTAATACAGAATTAGGAAGAGCTTTTGCTTATGTATTTCTTTTCTTCTAAAGCTCCCACCCCTCCATCCTTCACTTCTGTTGAAATCCATCCATATTTGGGAGCTCTTTTCAAATTCTTTCCCTTAAAGTGGTGCCTACTTACCCCAACAGATCATCCCTCCCACTGCTGAATGCCTGACACCTTTGTCCTTTCTCGTAAAACTTGTACCTCTTCAAATAGAATACTGTTCACAAGAATGCTTTGTAAACTGAAAAGTGTCATAAAAATTCAGATTTAGTGTTTCTTGAGCACCTACTCTTGAGCTTCATGGTACTGTGGGTTCCATCACATACTTTACATAGCTTTTGTAGATGGAAGCTTCCAAGATAAGGATGCCGTCTTACTCATCTTCATGTTCCCAGCACCTGGCATAGGGCCTGGCACGATGCAGCCATTTTATAACGTCTCTTAAGAATTGTATCAGGGGCGCCTGGGGGGCTCAGTTGGTTAAGCTTCCGACCCTTGGTTTCAGCTCAGATCATGATCTCAGGGTTTATGGGTTCGAGCCCCACATGGGGCTCCGTGCTGGCAGTGTGCAGCCTGCTTGGGATTCTCTCTCCTTCTCTCTCTGCCCCTCCCCTGCGTGCTCCCTCTCTCTCAAATAAACAAATTAAAAAATTGTGTTAGGAGCTTCCACAATTTTTATCTCATTTCATTATCACAGCAACTCTGTCTTTAATCCATAAATGTCTTTAATCCATAAATATTTATTGACATAAGCAGTATGTAAATCACCATGCTGGTGCTAGAGAGACAGCAGTGAGCAAAACAGCCCCTGCCCGCTTACTTTGCATGTGAGGAAAGTGAGGTGTAGGATGGTTGTGCCTTCCTTAGACTCACACTGCTGGTGAACTATAGATCCAGACTGTAAATCTGGGTCTTCCTGGTCCCAAGTCCAGGGTATGAACATAAGAAACGATATTATTATTTTTATTATATTTTATTATATATTCACATATGTCATCCATGTAAACTTTTTATGTATTTTTTCGGTGCCAAAAAGCTTTTTATATTATTAATGCGTATTTTATATGTCATGTTTTCCAACTCTACATTCAGTAATAAATGCTAAAGATTCTACACAGCCTGTGTAATTTAGGGATAAGGTCAGAAATTATCTAAATTTTGTTTGGGTTTTTTGTTTGTTTGTTTTTAGAAATTAAGTATTTTAAAAGGAGTACAAAATTAGACCTAAGTATGTTTCATCTCAAGAAATTACTCACTCCACCCCGACCTGATTTATTTTTTAATTTTAAATGTAATCTTTTTTAACTAGGCTTCACGCCCAGTGTAGAGCCCAAAACGGGGCTTGAACTCACAACCCTGAGGTCAAGACCTGAGCTGAGATCCAGAGTCAGACACTTAACCTACTGAGCCTCCCAGGTGCACCCCCCCACCCAGGTGATTTATTAATATGGCTAATATTGGTGTGTTTCCTAAATTTTAAGGTATAATTGATATTTAAGGAAGTTGCCGTCTCTGTCTCTTTTTTTTTTTTAAGTTTATTTATTTAAGTAATCTCTGCATTCATCATGGAGCTCAAACTCACAACCCTGAGATCAAGAGTCACACACTCTTCTGACTGAGCCAGCCAGGTGCCCCTAAATTAATGGTTTTGTCTTAATTGGTCTTCCTGCCTGTGGTCTTATCAGAATTGCTCTGAGACATCCTCCATACTGCCAGTAGGCTGATCCTATTAAAATACATGATGGAAAAATCCTTGAATGACATTTCATCATCATTTATTAATAGAATAAAACAAACCGTTCAGCTGGACGCACAATAGCCCTCAAGCTCTGCCCTCCCCTGCCCATCAGTCCTGCATCGTGTCTTTCTCCTCTGCAGGGTATGTTGGCCGCCTGCTGCTGGCTCACTTCTAGCCGGCCTCTGGCACTCCTTTCAGGCCTTGGAGGAACCGCACTTTGACCCAGGCAACTGTTGGGAACCGTGCACACGGTAAATCCTTCTGTCACAGCTTACACTTAACTCGTTATATGCAAATGAGAGCTTGGATCAAGTAACTTGCAGTTTCAGGTCCTAGTTCTTGTTAAGATTACTTTTTATGTTCTTTTAAACTTTTTAATATGCCCCCCAAATGTTAACAGCTTGTTGTTTTTTTTTTTTGTCGTGTTAGTCACCCCTGATGAACAATTTGCTTGGGGTTGCAAAATGCGGGTGTTCTAATTTTATCATTCCTTCTTCATTGATCATCTAGACTACTTCTATAAAGGCAGACTTGGGGTGTCTGGGGGGCTCAGTCAGTTAAGCATCCGACTCTTGATTTCAGCTCAGGTCACAATCTCACAGTCATGGAATTGAGCCCTGTGTCGGACTCTGCACTGATAGTGCGGAGCCTGCTTGGGATTTTCTCTCTCTCTCTCTCTCTCTCTCTCCCTCCCTCCCTCCCTCCCTCCCTCTCTCTCTCCCTCTCTCTCTCTCTTTCTCTCTTTCTCTCTTTCTCTCTCTCGCTCAAAATAAGTAAATATTTAAAAGAAAAAAAGTCAGACTTGTCCTCAACTTCTGTTCAGATCTCCCCAAAGAGAACTGGTATGGAAAAGGCAGGATAAATGCTTGATAGTTTATCTGCTACAGTTGCAGGTTTATTCACGTTCTCTCTTTATTCAAAAGCTACTCTGAAAAGTTATAATTTTCTAACAAATAGTACATTTCACCTAAATTTTCCAAATCTATTGGCATAAGTTTTTTCCCAGTATTTACTTATCTTTTTAAAAAAAATCTCTGCTAGATCTATAACTAATATTGCATTTCATATTTCTCATATTATTTTCTGGATCTCCTTTCTTTTTTCTTTGAATAACCTTGGCAAAAGTTTGTTTTATTGGTCTTTTCAGATAACAGCTTTGGACAGTGATCTTCTGTGCTTTATCTTTGTTTTCTAATCTTACTCATTACCTTTATAATTTCTTTCTTTCTTTCTGGGTTCTTGGGATTTATTACTTTGTTCTTTTTCTAACTTCTTTTTTTTTTTTTAATTTTTTTTTAACGTTTATTTTATTTTTGAGACAGAGAGAGAGCGAGCATGAATGGGGGAGGGTCAGAGAGAGGGAGACACAGAATCTGAAACAGGCTCCAGGCTCTGAGCTGTCAGCACAGAGCCTGACGCAGGGCTCGAACTCACGGACCGTGAGATCGTGACCTGAGCCGAAGTCGGACGCTTAACCGACCGAGCCACCCAGGCGCCCCTTTTTCTAACTTCTTGATGTAGATACTTAGTTCATTAGTTTTCAGTCTCTTTTTTAAAATAGGTATTTAATTTCTCGAAGTACTTAAATTTCCTCTAAGTAGTGTGTTTAGCTGTGTCACAAGTTTGAAATGTGGTATTTTCTGTATTGTTCAGTTAATTTTTAATGTCTCTTTATTTTTGAGAGAGACAGAGAGCAAGCAGGGGAGGGGCAGAGAGAGAGAGAGGGAGACAGAATCCCAAGCAGGCTCTGTGCCATCAGCAGAGAGCCCAGAGCGATGCAGGGCTTGAGCCCACAAACTGTGAGATCATGACCTGAGCCGAAATCAAGAGTCAGACACTTAACCAACTGAGTCGTCCAGGTGCCCCTGTATTGTTCAGTTTAAATATTATCAGATTTCCACTCTGTTTATCCTCTGATGGTGAGCCATTGGGAAGTGTCTTAAATGTCTAAATATTCAAAGGTTAGAAGTTAGTAACATTGCAGAAGCAAAGGTCAGTGAACCTGTAAACACAGCAATAGAAAGTTTCCAGAGTGACATCCACAGTGAAAAAAGTCTAGAAAACTGTAAGAACGTAGCATCATTGGCCTATGAACAATATCACATGGTCTAACATACTGCTATTTGGAGTTGCAGAAGGAAGGAAAATGAGACTGAAATGAAGTCATTTTTAAACCAACAAAAAGTAATAGACCTGTTGCTCTCAGATTCACTGAAAGAACTTACAAAGACTGTGTCTACAGTAGGCAGCTTCTGACATGGCTCCCAGTGATCCCCACCTGCTGGATTCACACCTAAGTGTAATCTCCTCCTCCTGAGGGCGGGCTGGACCTAGTGATTTGTTCCTAAAAATTGAAAACAGAAAAAGGGCGATGGGGTGTCACTTCTGCATTACGTTATAAAAGACTGCGAACTCTGTCTTGCTGGCTTTCTTCCTCTGTTGCCCTCCTGGCTTACATTCTGTGATGAAGAATCTGCCAGGTCAGAGAGGCTCAAATCGCAAAGAACCAAGAACAGCCAGCAAGGAACTGAGACATTAGTCCAGTTATCCACTCGCGAGTAACAATCCTGTCAACAACCATCTCAGTGAGCTGGGAAGCAGAGACTTCCTTAGTCGAGCCTGGGGGGACGACCACATCTCCAGCTGACCCCTGACTGTGGCCCAGGAGAGACCCTGAAGCAGCAGGCCCAGTGATGCCACACTACGTCAAGAAACAGATAATAAACGTTGTTTCAGTTCATTATGCTTCGGAACCATTTGTTAGGCAGTGATAGATAGCCAATATAATGTTCTTCAAGAATAGTGAAATTGAACCCAAAAGGAAGGGGTAAGAGGCAAAAAGAAATGATACAGCAAAATATTAGCAACCATATGGGTAAATCTAAATAAAAACTGATTGTAAAACAGTAATAACAACTATGATCTCGTGAGAAGATAAAAATAAAAGCAAAAGAGAATTCCATGACTGAGCCGATATATCATATAAAACAGGAAATTAGTAATCAGGGTGAAAGTGTTATTGAGAAGATCCTCTCCCTTTCTTCTTTTTGGTAACAGAGTATCTTGAACTTTAGCGGAGCACATGGCTTTCCAGCTAGAGACCACATTTCCCAGCTTCTTTTGCAGGTGAGTATGTCCCTGTAACAGCTCTTGCCAAAGCCACGCAAGTGCAACCAGATAACCCTTTTTAAAGGAAGCTATTTGTTTTCCTTTCTATTTTCCTTTCCCAGTTTCCTAGAAAATGGCAACAACCAGGGTGGTCACGGGAGATGCAAAAATGGAAGGTAAAGATTGAAGATGACAGACTGTCAGAGCCTGTATGACATCACGTAGCAGAGCCACCTAGCAGTGTCCCCAGCCCACGGCTGCAGTGTTCCATGAGGAACAAGTTAACATTTATGCTACTTAAGGTATGTATTTTAAAGACTTTATTACCACAGCTTAGCCTCTGTCTTGACAAATATATAATTTAAGCTCCAAAAGAATAAAAGAAGGGAAAAAAACATTTAAAAGCACATATTTTAAAAGAATAAAGTGAAATCTTGAAAATAAGTCCCAATATATCAAAAGTAAATGGATTAAATATACCACTGAAAAGGCAGACTTTGTTTTCTAAAAGTTTTTTTTTTTTTTTTTTTAATTTTTTTTTTTCAACATTTTTTATTTATTTTTGGGACAGAGAGAGACAGAGCATGAACGGGGGAGGGGCAGAGAGAGAGGGAGACACAGAATCGGAAACAGGCTCCAGGCTCCGAGCCATCAGCCCAGAGCCTGACGCGGGGCTCGAACTCACGGACCGCGAGATCGTGACCTGGCTGAAGTCGGACGCTTAACCGACTGCGCCACCCAGGCGCCCCTCTAAAAGTTTTTTTTAATGTTTGTTTATTTTTGAGAGAAAAAGAGACAGAACATGAGTGGGGAAGGGGCAGAGAGAGAGGAAGCCACAGAATCGGAAGTAGACTCTAGGCTCTGAGCTGTCAGCACAGAGCCCAGTGCGGGGCTCGAACTCACAAACTGCAAGATCTTGGCCTGAGCTGAAGTCGGACGCTTAACCGACTGAGCCACCGAGGCGCCCCATTTAAAATGCAAAAATTCTGACTCTACCACATTTAGATGAGGTATATCAAAATTGTAAAAGGTATAAAAGGATAGAAAAATACAAGGTAAGTACCTTGGTGTATTGCTGTCCAATTAAGGGGACTTTATTTAAATCCAGTTAAATGGGCCAGGAAAAAAATGCATTTTAAAGGATAAACAGGGTCACTAAAAAAATGTTAAGCATTAAATTAATTTGGAATATCTAGCAACTCTAAACTTACAAGTATCTAAGAACATAGCGTATATGTATGTTATATATTATATATAAAACAATTTCATGGGAAAATGGGCAAATATGCAATCACATTGGGAGCTTGTTAGCATACTTTTGGAAATTAATGCATCAAACATTCAGTAAGACTCTAGTAAATTTGACAGGTGTGTAGTAACCTGTACTTAGTTGAATAATCTAAATTTCCAATTAAGTACAGAGGGAACACTGATAAAAATTGACAGTGTATTGAGTGACAAAGTATCAGTAAATCTTAACAATTTTTTACAGAGAACACCTTGTAGTTGAAAATAAAAATAAGGATTAGTTACTTTGTTCTAAAATTTAAGTACTTCACAAGGTAAATTGAAGCTTTCTAAACGGATTTATGTTTATGTTAACTACCCCCTGGAGATGTTTTTAGAATTCTGATATTTCAGTGTTGGCATATTTTGCTTTCAGGACCATACTGTGGTAGCATACATTAATAGCTCTTGATTCGCGCTATCATTATCAAAATCCACAAAGACATAAGATTTCAAAGACAGTCAAAATGAGGTGTATATGTCATCCTAAAGAGGGTAGGGGGTCTAGAACTTCAAAGGTAACAAAAGCAATTCACAGGAAGATGAAAAAGACTAAATATTTGGTGAACATGTTTTTCTGCACTCTTCAGAAACAGTGGGATTTTGATCAAGGAGGCCTTGCTGGGCTTCTCCCCGTCTACTATACCTACTTCCTAGTGTGATGTAGGTATCTGGTGCTGACTCTCCTCCTGGAGCAGGTCCTGTGTCTAAATTCTTTGAGGCAGTAAGAGGGAAGGTCACAGTTTCTTCCTGAGTCTTTTTGGGAAGAAGGCTTGAGATAATCTGGATGTCAGAATGGCACATTTTGGCGTGAGCTGCCCTTGGTTCCTACCCAGGCCAGACCAGCATGAAAAACAACAGTAAAAAAAAACTCGAGTTAATGGTGTTGTGCGATAGCTTAAGACCAGTCTCCAGGAGGGTGGCAGTTGGTTTCTTTGGATTAGGAATGAGTAACTAGAGAGCAGTTGCCAAATCTCCTTGGACTTAGTTGACACCAAGCTTTGGGTTACAAAAAATGTTTTTCTGTTCTAATGTTAGTTGTTACTTACAGGAGTTTCTGAATACTATTCTGTTGCATACCCTCAGATTTGAGGTCTGCTTTGAAGAATCCAGTTTTATCAAAACTTACCTTAATTTTGACCAGCGTTTCAACTTCCCAACTCTTTTTGATTCTTTTTTTTTTTAATGTTTATTTATTTTGAGAGAGAGAGAGAGAGAGAGAGAGAGAGTGCAGGCATAAGCAGGGGAGGAGCAGAGGGAGAGGGAGACAAAGACTCCCAAGCAGGCTCCACGCTGCCAGCCCTGTGTGTACAGCTGTATAATATGAACTGATATGTGTATAGTGTTATTTATTTGCATCACTGTCTGTATTAGCAAAATATTGATAATGTGCTTCAGGGGCGCCTGGGTGGCTCGGCCCGTTGAGCACCCGATTCAACTCAGGTCATGATCTCATAGTTTGTGGGTTTGAGCCCCCTGTCAGGCTCATGCTGACAGCTCAGATTCTGGAGTCTGATTTGGGTTCTGTGTCTCCCTCTCTCTCTGCTGCTCCCTACTCGTGCTCTGTCTCCTCTCAAAAATAAATAAACATTAAAAAAAAAAACCAAACTTTTAAATGCCCTCAAAGTGTCCTTCATCTGGAGGTTAAATGAACTCTGGTACTACCCTGCAATGGAATAATGCGCAGCTGAAAAATAAAGTAAATGAGGTTCTTTGTGTACTGACACATGGTGACTTATAAGATATATTATTAAGTGAAAAATTGAAGTGAATATAATGTATCATCTTTGGTGTAAGAAAGAGGAGAAAGTAAGTATTTATAATCATATGGCTTGAACTTGTGTAGTAAGCCCTGAAAGGATAAATGAAAAAGAAATAGAACAGTAGGGTAGGGTAGACAGGTGCAGGGCAGGGAGCGAGGCTCCCCAGTGTGTACATCGTGATAGGGCTTTAACTTTTGGACAGTGCAGATGCGTTACCTATTCAAAACAGAACAAAGTAAGCAAAGCTTTGGAAAGAAACAATATTCCTCTTTCCACGGTTTATAGGTTTTGGGGTTTTTTTGGTTTTTTTTTGAGCATGTTATACTTTTTGATAACCTTGTACGGGAACTCAAGGCATTGAGAAGCCAGAACAAGAGAGGAAAATGCAGCGCAGTTTCCTGTGAGAAAAAAACTTAGAGTCAGCATATGAGAGAAAGCTGGATCCAGGAGAGCATAAAATGGCAAAACAGCATAACTGTCTACACAAAAAGACCTGAATGATACTGAAACCTTTGTATACATTGAGAAAACTTAGGCCCCACATGTTAAGTGACTTGCCACCATCACTCAGCTTATTTGTGGAGAAATCAGGACGAGATTCCCAGGACCCCTAATAAACAATCTCCATGTTTGTGTCTGTATTTGTGACTATATTGTGTCTATATGTCTCTGTTCATTAGTCATACCCCATTACTACGCTGGCTGCACGGGCCCTGTGCCTCAGCATCTTTCCTCTGCCGTTCCCTCTGCCTGAAATGCTTTTCCCCCCAGAAAGCTACGTGCCTCACTCCCTCACTTTCTTTACATGTCTTTTCAAATGTCACTTTGTTTAGTGAGGCCTTTGCAAATCGTAAAATAGCAACTGCCTACCCCCTATTCTCTGTCTCCTCTTCCATGCTTCCTATGTTGTGCAGCATTTGTCAGCCGTCTCACACACTTTATACTTATGTCTTGTCTCTCTCCATATCCACCCTTCCCCCACCTCCTGGCATACACTCTTCAGGAGGGTAACAACTTTAATGTACTCCCGATAAGAGTATAATAAATCCTCTTAGTTAGATAAATCAGTGTTGGGGCACCTGGGTGGTTCAGTCGGTTAAGCATCCGACTTAACTCAGGTCATGATCTTGAGGTTCATGAGTTCGAGCCCCGCATCATGCTCTGTGCTGGAGCCTGCTTCGAATTCTGTGTCTCCCTCTCTCTCTGACTCAGTCTCTCTCTCTCTCTCTCTCTCTCTCTCTCTCAAAAAAAAAAAAATAGAAAAAATTAAGAGTAGCTGTGTCTTTTAAAAAAATAAAATAAAAATAAATAACTGTTTTGCCCCATAGTAAGCATTTAATAAACATTAAAGAGTTAATGAACTGAAACTACCCCTGAGCTTGAGAGTAGAAATGAAGTGAAACAGTCAGAAAAGCAATTCCAAGTGTTCGAAATATGTGGACAACCTGGTGGGCCAGGTTTCTCTAGGATAAAGAGGCCAAAAGGACTGGAAAGCTGCATAAGCCTTGTGTTAGACCAGGTCAGCCCCTGGGACTCTCATAGTGGTAACAGTATCAGTGGAAGGTCTTCCAGAAAGGCGACTTTTGCAAACTGAAAATAGTTAATTGAGGACCAGTGAAAATCCTTAAACAACAAAAATTCAACTTAGTAGGTTGAAAGATAAAATTGGCTTTATCAAACTATTCATGAAAGGGGCAACAGCCCATGTAGCAAATTGAAAGGCGCTCCTTTGAGCTGCAGAAAAGGAAAGGTTTGTAAATCAGAAAGGGAGCAAAAAAGAGGAAATTATTACCAAAGAAGGCATTGTTTCAGGCAAGGTCGCCCTCCTAAGGAGAGCAGGAGGGTCTATAGGTAAATTTCCTAGTACTAACCGGGAAATTCACGTTGACCAGTCCCAAGCTACACGCCTGGGGGTTGAAAGTGCAGGCAGGTTAGGCAAAGTAAGTCTGGCTTACTCACATGGAACTCTTGGCATAAGTGACTCTGTTTTTTTTAAGATTTTATTTTTAAGTAATCTCTACACCCAGTGTGGGGCTTGAACTCATGACCCTGAGATCAAGAGTCACATGCTCTACCAATTGAGCCATCCAGGCGCCCCAGAGTGACTCCACTTTAGACGGTGGTTTTTCATTTAAACAAAACAAATGGAAGGCTCTGGCTTCTGTAAGCCCACAGTGGCCAAAGTAATTAATTACTATTATGAGACACTGAAACTTTCCTGCAAGAAAGAAAATGTGCTCAGAAGGAATGATCAAAATCCCTTTAAACTCCTTCTATCCAGACATAGAGCTTGGCAGAGTGAAAATTAAGTCTAAAGTTAAGGGAAAGTGTATTCAGTCTCCACTTAATTTGAAGATTGCAAACAAAGCCATTATGGAGAAATTTAGGTAGCACTGGTCATTTTCATTCAATAGATGGAGCCAGAGTAGAAAAGAAACAGTCTGGGGTCGCCTGGGTGGCGCAGTCGGTTAAGCGTCCGACTTCAGCCAGGTCACGATCTCGCGGTCCGTGAGTTCGAGCCCCGCGTCAGGCTCTGGGCTGATGGCTCGGAGCCTGGAGCCTGTTTCTGATTCTGTGTCTCCCTCTCTCTCTGCCCCTCCCCCGTTCATGCTCTGTCTCTCTCTGTCCCAAAAATAAAAAAAATAAAAAAAAAACGTTGAAAAGAAACAGTCTGGCACATTGTGAAACTTCGCAAAGAGGGATTCAAAACTGGGAATCCACTGTGGATTCCAGCCCCTAAGAGTCCATTAGGCGTCTACCCAAACCACCCAGGGCTTTCGCCAGTTGCCAGTCGGTTGCAGGTGGGGGGTTGGGATGAGGGGGGCTCTCACTAAGCCGGTGATCTAATTGCCTCTGCCTTAAACTGCTCTTGGCTCCGCTTGGCTCATTCTCTTCCTCAGGCTGCAGTGAAGCCTTCCTCCGCTTTGCTAGCAAAGAGATCCTCCCTGCTATTCCCGGCCCCACATCCTATTTAGTTACTCAGGGGCTAATCAGCATTTGTAATTACATTTTGTGTATATGTTAATTATCTGCTCCCCCCTCCCCCGCCCCAGAATGTAAGCTCCATAAAGGCACATTGCCCACAGCATGCTCAGCACCCAGCAGACAGTTCAGTTCGGAGCACAGCGAATGTTCAGTAAATATTTGTTGAATGTATGAATTGGCATTCTGGATTGTTTGAATTGCTGGGCACTATACCAAGGCTTTTACATGCATTTTTCTCTATCTCTCATGAGATAAACATTGACTGTGGAAAAGCTGAAGCTTAAAGAGGTTGTATAATTTGTCCAAGGTCACATAGCAAAGCTGAGAATTAAAACCAAGTCTTTCTGACTGGGCTGATGGCTCGGAGCCTGGAGCCTGTTTCCGATTCTGTGTCTCCCTCTCTCTCTGCCCCTCCCCCGTTCATGCTCTGTCTCTCTCTGTCCCAAAAATAAATAAAAAATGTTGAAAAAAAAAAAAAAATTTAAAAAAAAAAACCAAGTCTTTCTGATTCTAAAATCTCTGCTGTCAGCTCACAGAACTTTCATAAACAAGCAAGTGGTAGTGTATTATGGTAAAGTTTTCACAAGAAAGCCAAGGGGAAAAAGTAGGAGATGCCAGAAAATTGGCTGTGGCACTCAGTTTTGTCACTGCCCCCAACATTTGCTCGTGTGCCAGCCATTCTGTATAGTTCAAAATTAAATATGCTTTCTGGTCCTGGATTCAGATTTCAAAGGAGAAGACCCAAGATCTCTTCACACCTCCTCCTCTTTCTTTGTTCACCGCTCATGCGTCCTTCCGACTGTCACTCTCCGGGCACACTCAAAGGCAAAACATTAGACCGTGTTACTGTGTCACTGCAAGAAGGCAGATCTGGTGCCGGGCAAGTGTAAGACAATCCTACTGAGACAAAGAGGGACGCTTAGAAGGTTTGAAAAGTAACAAAAGAGAATACACAAGCATCGAGAGGGCCCGTAAAGAGAGATCTAGGATCCAGACATGAACGTGTATGTGAATGGGAGACAGGGCATTCAGGAGTGGAAGGGAGCAAGACCAAGCAATCAGGACCCACGTGTGAAATCGAGAAGCAGCACATTACATTAGATTAGTGCTTGGAGGGAAATGTGACTCAAATTCTGTCATTCTCTTTTCATAATAGAAATGTCACAATTAAGGGGCGCCTGGGTGGCGCAGTCGGTTAAGCGTCCGACTTCAGCCAGGTCACGATCTTGCGGTCCGTGAGTTCGAGCCCCGCGTCGGGCTCTGGGCCGATGGCTCGGAGCCTGGAGCCTGTTTCCGATTCTGTGTCTCCCTCTCTCTCTGCCCCTCCCCCATTCATGCTCTGTCTCTCTCTGTCCCAAAAATAAATAAAAAAAAAAAAAAAAAAAAAAAAAAAGAAATGTCACAATTAAGACTAAAAGAAACGAGGGAATACAAATAAAAGACCCAGCTTGAAATCCCAAGTTTTCAGAAAGAATATCCTGTCTGCATCCCCTAGCGCTCCTGCAAAACATGACTCAAACCCACAAGGTCCAGAAAGGAGCTAAATTGCAATGCTTTCACCTGAAACAATCTCCCTGGCGTACTCTAAATTTTCGTTAAGTGAAAAGAAGGTTACGACAGAAAATTCTATTCAGAGCCTGCACCGAAGCCCCAGGAAGGCCATTGGCAAACTGCCTCAGGGCGTATCAGAAATGGGGTATAAATGTGGACATCTTGTACTTGTTCACGTTCAGGTTGAGGACCAGCCAGACCTGCGGCCCCTGGGAAGTATGAACGCAGACCTAGCCTGCTTGGTCTTCTACTCCTCACCGCATGCACTGCAGGGACAGGTTCTCAGGCCCCAAAGTGTGTTGTTCCCTGCAGGCTGGGAGGTGATAGGGAAGGTGAGGGTGTCCTTCCTTACACACACCTGTCCCACTGCTACGTGTCTGTCACGTAATGCCAGTGCCTAGACAATTCCATCCCGCTGCCCGAGGCTGGGGTGTTCTCATCAGACGAGAAGTGATTCTAGGGAAGGGCCTTTCTGTTCTCCATGCATACTCTCCAGAATCCAAAGTGAGCAAAGGCGGTTTCTTTGAGATTAAATCTATTTACTTCTTTAAAAAAAAAAAAAAAAATGTTTGTTAACGTTTATTTATTTTTGAGACAGAGAGAGACAGAGCATGAACAGGGGAGGGTCAGAGAGAGGGAGACACAGAATCTGAAACAGGCTCCAGGCTCTGAGCTGTCAGCACAGAGCCCGACGCAGGGCTCGAACTCACGGACAATGAGATCATGACCTGAGCCAAAGTCGGCCACCCAACAGACTGAGCCACCCAGGCGCCCCTATTTACTTCTTTTTAAAAATAGTTTTGTATTTACCACAGGACAATAAAACGTGTTCTAATTTTTTTTCTCTTAAGAGGAAGTCACCTCTGTTTCTTCTGTATGGGGGAAATACAGATATTTAACAACTAGTGTTTCAGAGAATGGGGAAGCTCCATTACTAAAAATTCCAACTGGATCAAAGATTTAAATGTGTAAAAGGAAATCTAAAGGTACTAGAAGAAAACATAGAAAGGACTCCCATGAAACATGGTACATTGACCATATGCCTTTATCTTCTCTCCTTGTGGTGGGCAACATAATGGCTCCCAGGGTCTGTCCACATCGTAATCCCCAGAACCTATGAATGTTACCTGATTGGACAGAGACTTTGCAGATGTGATTAAGTTAAGCCCCTTGAAATATGGACATTATCCTGGATTATCTGAGGGGGCCCTAAAAGTAACAACTAGTATCTTTTTGGAGAAACAGAGGGAAGAGATGTGATCACAGAGGCAGAGATTGGAGGGACGTGGCCACAAGACAAGGAAGCTGGAGGAAGCCAGGAAAAGATTTTCTCGTAGAGCCTATGTCTCTACGGGAGTATGGCCCTGCCGATGTCTTCATTTCAGCCCAGGGAAAGTGATTGCAGATTTCTGGCCTCCGGAAATGTGAGAGAATAAATTTCTTTGGTTTTAAGCCACCAAGTTTGTGGTAATTTGTCATAGCAGCCCCAGGAAATTAGCATACTTCTAGATCCATCCAAACTCCACTAGAATAAGCTACAGGTGAGAAAATGATACAGCTCATAAAGATAAGGAGAATGGCAGAAAAGGACTTCAGTAAGTGTTTGGAAGATGGAAAAGAATGAACGAGTGAAGGAGTGAATCAATGAATGATTGAGAGAGACTATCAGAGTTGGGAACAATGCAGGCTGAACCCCCTGGAAAGGAAGATGTGATCAAGGCAGAAGACACTTCTCCCAGAGAGGTCAGACTCAGGGTCTGCAAGCACCAAGCAGGCACAGGGGTGAGGAGCAGGACATTAGAGACAGTGGAAGTAGGAACACGAGCCTTGGTTCCCTTGCCCCACTCCCTTCTCTGATACTGGTTGCCAGGAGCCAGGTATATCCCTGTTTCTCACCTCCCTCACCCCAGTCCAGTCCCTTGATCCACCATCACATAAGCTGACGCGGATGTTCTGTTCCCGTTCCTTGTGTTGGAGAGAACTGTTGCTTCCTGGATGCGAGGGGGTAGGAGATGCTGTGCAGGGCTGGGCACGGTCTTCTCCTTGTCCGCTCTGCCCCGTGCAAAGAAGACAAGCTTTCTGGTGGCTACCACACTCTCCAAGGCACATCATCGTAAAATTTCAGTAAACTGGGAATAAAGAGAAGACCAGGGCTTCCAGAATGAAAAACCAGGCCACGTAAGATGCTAAGGATCAGCAATCTGACTGGCATCAGACTTTTCAACAGTAGTTCAAAATACTGGAAGATGATAGAGCAACACCTCAAAACTCTGAGATAAAATATCACTGAAAAAGTTTGTATCCAACCAAACTTCTAGCAAGTGTAAGGGGAAAATAAGGGCATTTTCAGACATGCAAAGTCTCAAATTATTTGCCAACCATGTATCATCTAGGTGGAAGCTCCCAAAGGGTACAGTTCCATCGTAATGTGGAGTGAACAAGAGAGGCAACATGGGATCCAGAAAAAAAACTAGAGGATGTACCCAGGAGAGTGGCAGAGGGGAAATCCTAGGATGATGGGTATTTATCACACCTCCGGAGAACAGGGGCCTGTGTTAAGTGCCAAAGGGAGACATCTAAGGAGAGGAATTTAGAACTGACAGGTTATTTCAGGTGTTGAGAATGTAGGGGGATATTATTACTGAGAGTTTTCTAAGTCTGTTGGATCGTTTGTGGGGAAGAAGGGTGATAATCTGTAGAAAAGGAAGCAGTTTGGCCAGGGCTATGGGGGTTCGCAATTACTAATGACAGGAAGCGGGAAGTTATGCAAGAAGAAGATACAAGTATATATACTGCTTGGTTCAGCATGAATAATATTTGAGTTTTATATAAACACTGACTTTTGACTAAACTAGAGATTTTGATATCACTGTGTTGGGAAAAGGCAGGGAGTGAAGTGGGGAAAGTTAGAGTTGGATAAGAAATCAAAAGCCTCAACAATTTCCTTTCTGGGATTGTAAATATATGTTTTTAAATAATCTCTTCACCTAACATGGGGCTGGAACTCACAACCCCAAGATCAGGAATCACATGTTCTACCAACTGAGCCATCCAGGCACTCCTCAATCTAGGTATTTTGATACATGTACAAAGAAGGTCACCATATCATTGAACAAAAGATAGCAAAAACAGAGACTACTTGCGTACCTGTCTTTGGAACTGGTTGAATAGATCACGGTTAAATGGGGTATCATGCAACCATTAAAAAAAAAAAAAAAACCAGTCATCCCAGTATATGCCAACACGAACTACCTCCAGATAGTGAATACAAAAAAAGCCCACACAAACAAAATCAAGATGGAGAATAGTGGGTCCAATATACAGTATCACTATTTAGGAGGAAAATAAATATACGTATGCAAACATGCACAAACATTGAGTCTGTGTATGTACAATCTCTGGAAGGATACACAAGAAACAATTCTATGGACAAACTAGTCAGGTGGGCAGGGATAGATAAGGGCCCTACTTTTCACTACATACCATTTTGTTACTTAAAATTTTATGCTAGCAAATATATTACCTAGTCAAATGTTGGAGGTTTTTTTACATAATTTTTTTTTCAGGAATAGATTTTAGTGATTCATCACTTACATACAACACCCAGTGCTCATGCCAACAAGTGCCCTCCTTAATGCCCATTGCGCATTTAGCCCATCCCCCCCCAATCCAATATCCCTCCAGCAATCCTCAGTTTGTTCTTTGTATTTAAAAGTCTCTTATGGTTTGTCTCCCTCTCTGTTTTTATCTTCATTTTCCTTCCCTTCCCTATGTTCATCTGTTTTGCATCTTAAATTCCACATATGAGTGAAGTCATATGATATTTGTCTTTCTCTGGCTGACTTATTTCGCCTGGCATAATACACTCTAGTTCTGTCCACATTGTTGCAAATGGCAAGATTTCATTATTTTTGATCACCAAATAATACTCCATTGTATATACATACCACATCCTTTATCCATTCATCAGTCAATGGACATTTGGGCTCTTTCCATACTTTGGCTGTTGTCAATAATGCTGCTATAAACACTGGGGTGCATGTGCCCCTTCAAAACAGCACACCTGTATCCCTTGGATAAATACCTAGTAGTGCAATTGCTGGGTCATTGGGTTATCCTATTTTTGATTTTTTGAGGAACCTCCATACCGTTTTCCAGAGTGGCTGCGCCAGTTTGCATTCCCACCAGCAGTGCAAAAAGGTTCCTCTTTTTTCTGCATCCTTGCCAACATCTGTTGTTGCCTGAGTTTTTAATTTTAGCCATTCTGACAGGTGTGAAATGATATTGTGGTTTTTATTTGTATTTCTCTGGTGATGAGTGATGTTGAGCATCTTTTCATGTATCTGTTAGCCATCTGGATGTCTTCTTTGGAAAAGTATCTTTGCACGTCTTTTGCCCATTTCTTCACTGGATTGTTTGTTTTTTGGGTGTTGAGTTTGATAAGTTTTTTTATAGATTTTGGATACTAACAAATGACATGTGATATGTCATTTGCAAATATCTTCTCCCATTCTGTCAGTGGCTTTTTAGTTTTGTTGATTATTTCCTTCACTGTGCAGAAGCTTTTTATCTTGATGAGGTTCCGATAGTTCATTTTTGCTTTTGTTTCCCTTGCCTCCAGAGGTGTGTCAAGAAGTTGCTGCAGCCGAGGTCAGAGAGATTGTGGCCTGTTTTCTCCTTTAGGATTTTGATGGCTTCCTGTCTTACGTTTAGGTCTTTCATCCATTTTGAGTTTATTTTTGTGAATGGTGTAAGAAAGTGGTTGAGGTTCATTTTTCTGCATGTTGCTGTCCAGTGTTCCCAGCACCATTTGCTGAAGAGCCTGTCTTTTTTCCATTGGATGTTCTTTCCAGCTTTGTCAAAGCTTAGTTGACCATACGTTTGTGGGTCCATTTCCAGGTTCTCTATTCTGTTCCACGGATCTTTGTGTCTGTTTTTGTGCCAGTACCATACTGTCTTGATGATTACAGCTTTGGTAGTATAGCTTGAAGTCTGGGACTGTGATGCTTCCTGCTTTGGTTTTCTTTTTCAAGATTGCTTTGGCTATTTGTGGCCTTTTGTGGTTCCAATCACATTCTAGGATTGTTTTTTCTAGCTCTGTGAAGAATGCTGGTGTTATTTTGATACGAATTGCCAAGTGCTTTCTTAAAGGGAGGGGGAAAAATACCTGGCAAGAGGAAAGAAACTTTAAAAAAACAAAACGAAACAAAATTAGTCCCCTTTGTATCTCAGCTTAACTCCTCAGTCATCATCTTCAAATGTCATTTCAATACTTTTAGCATTTTTCCTTTAGGTGGCAGCATCCACATTTTGGGAGTACAGTCCATCTACCGAGCCTTGAGGATCATTTAGCAATAGTGTTTGGAGGTCCTATTTTTCCTTTTCATAAGAAAAAACTTCATAAAATGTTTATTATATTTATAAAATGTATGACCTGGAAACGTTCCTGAGTATTGTATCCAAAAAGAAAATAGAAATGAAAAGCAGGTTACCAGTTTGAGGGGATGTACAACAGACTGGGAAGATAATTCACCAAAATGTTGACAGTGATTTATCTCTGGGTAATAGAGCAGGAAATAGGTGAATTTTTTTTTTTCTTTTTGTGCCTTTCCAAATTTCCTACAATGAGCACGGTATTTTTAAAAACATTGTTTATCCTTCTGTCCATGCCTTGCCATCAGCCTCCTTGGGCCCTTGGAGAACTGAAGAGAGTTATCCGGTACCCAAATATTTCCAGTGTCAGAAAGCTCTAATTTTTTAACTGTGGAATGAAAATAATGACAGAAACTTGAAACGTATAATAGGACTAATTGAAGGAGAGATTGAGGGGTAAAGGATCTTTTTAATACTCCCCACGCCCAGAAGTCGACTTACTGTGAAGCTAGTAAAGCTTATGCTTCAGGGCCTCCCCCTCCCTTACACTGATCCCTTTCAAAATATTGTATCCCATTTGAATTCATGATTTTGGATGACAAGGCCCATAAATTATCCTGCGGCAGAACCTACCAAACCCAGATCCACCATTGCCAAAGCACACTGAAATGGTCTCTGACAAGTTTGTCCCTGTCCTTGTATGAGGCAGGTTAGTTCTAACTATGCTTTGAGCAGGTGGGGGGGGGGGGGAATGCCTGTAAACTCCCCATTGAACTGGGAGGCCAAGCCTCATACACGCTGTACACTTGTTGCCTACCTAGCCCATGTCTGGCACATTTCAGGTAATCAGAAACCATTTGTAGCCCTGTTAAGTGGCAGTGAATTTTCATGGAGAAGTAAGAGTTCCTAATTCATGGAGTAGTTGACGAGTAGTATTTGTAGAGCTGTTGCTCGTGGCTCGCAGAGAGGGTGCTCCTCCTGTCTTAAATAAACAGCGCCACAGAGAGGACACCTCATCCCCAGAGGAGCCCTTGGGACTGGTGAGCAGATCCCGCCAGGTGAGTCATCACCTGGTACAGCTTAGCAAGAGACTCTGGCTCCCCTCTTTGAAAAGCTGCATCTGAGGGCATTTGGGTGGCTCAGTCAGCTGGGCGATCGACTCCAGCTCAGGTCATGATCTCAAGGTTTGTGAGTTCGAGCCCCGCATCGGGCTCTGTGCTGACAGCTCGGAGCCTGGGGCCAGCTTCTGATTCTGTGTCTCCCTCTCTCTCTGTCCCTCCCCTGCTCGTGCTCTGTCTGTCTCTGTCTCAGAAATAAATAAACATTAAAAAAAAATTAGAAAAGCTGCATCAGCATACTTGGGATACAAAGAAAAAAACAAATCTGGTGTGTGACATAAATCTCTCAAACACGAGAGTGCAAACTGACATGGGATACCAAATGAGAAGAATGAACAAAAAAAGCTGCTGCCATATGACCCAGCACCTCCCCTCTGGGTACACACCCAAAGGGAATGAAAGCAGGGACTTGGGCAGAACGTACACCGCGTTCATAGCAGCATTTTTCATAATAGCCTAAAAGTGGGAGTAACCAGTGTTCATCAACAGATAAACAGATAAGCAAAACATGGTCTCTACATATGATGGAAAAGGAATGAAATTCACACATGCTACACTGAACGTTGAGGACATTTTACTAAGTGAACTAAGCCTGTCACAAAAGGACAAATATTGTGGGATTCCCTTTATATGGAATATCCACAGCAATCAGAGTCACAGAGACAGAAAGCAGATGGTAGTTTCCAAGGATTAGGGGAGATGGGGAGTTGTTGTCTGATGGTTACAGAGATTCAGTTCTGCAAGATGTGACTGTACTTACGCCACTGAACTGTGCACTTAAAAATGGTAAATTTTATATCTATTTTATTTATTTATATTTATTATTTATTTATATTATTTATATTTTACTGCAATAAAAAAACGTGCCAAAAGACCAAGCAGATGGAACAAGGAAATAAATATTTTCCTATATTTTATCAGTATCTTCGCAAGAAGGGATTGATGGTCTATTACAGAACTGTTCTGTAATGTAGATGTGAATTATTTGTGAATGTTAACTACTAACCTCTAATGACGCCCTTACTATGTGTTCAGAACCATGCGAAGGGAATTAACACATTCTCTTAACTCTCAAAATCAGCCTGTGTAGGTGTAGGTACTATTATTATGGTCATTTTCAAATTCAGAAAGTAAGGCTTAGAAAGTTTTAAGTCATTTGCCCATAGGGCAGAGTTAGGGCACTGTGGAGCCCAGATTTGGCCATGTTGCTCATTTCAGAGTTTGGGTTCAGTTTTGGGGGTTTTTAGTGCGTTTTTCTTTTTCTTTTATTTTAGAAGGGAAGAGAGAGAGAGGGAGAGAGAGAGAGAGAGAGAGAGAGAGAGAATCTAAACAGCCTCCACACTTAGCACCGAGCCCAAAATCAAGAGTTGGATTCTAAACCAACTGAGCCACGTAGATGCCCCTTAATAAAAACTTTTTGTTGTTCGTAAGTTAAACACTTGTTTAAGGAATTTCTCAGGAAAGGGATTGGAATCAGGAGAATGCAAATGACATTGATATGCTCCGAGGATCTAAGAGCTGAACAGTGCTCCTTTCAGAATTATGCCTAAAACAGTGCCTCGGCCAGCGGTCCATGTACTTGGTGTGGAGTGGAGGGACTCCAGCCTTGATCCATGGGTAAGGGAACTGGAAAAGCAACAATGACCAGATACTTCATTTGAGGTACAAATAATTTTAGAAAATATTCTAAAATGTCGCTTTAAAACTTTTTTTTTATTTTCAGATTTTATAATTCCTGACACATTGTTCAGTATGAAATATTCTAAATAAGCATAAACTGGGCAAAACAGTAGAACCAAGTAAAGAATTGAGAGATTGATTCTGTCAATTTACAGGACTTCATCTTCCCCGCAAAGGATTAACTGGATGTGTTATTGTATCTTTTCAAATGCACATCTGTTTTGTGTGTGTGTGTGTGTGTGTGTGTGTGTGTGTGTGTACACACAGTGATAGATTAAGCACATGCATTTGCCTCTCCTGTCTCCCATATTCCCATCAAAGTAACAAAAAAGATCTTGTAGAGAGAATGTGAGAAAAAGCGTCATCAGCTGGCCAAAAGTGCTGAGACATTTCTGAAAGAGAAAAGCAGACAGATGACCTGAAGAGAAAGCGCAGAGAAAACTGTAAGCCAGGGCACAAGAAATGAGCATGTGTCTTCCCAAGGGGCCCTCCCCACCCCCAAGGGAGCTCACACTCAGTCATAAATAAGATGATGGGCTGTAGGGCCACCTCCAGTGGCCTCATTAAAGAGCCAGATGCAGTGCCTAGAGACAGCTGGGCCCCTTCCCTCCACATGTGTAAACACAGCTTGGCAGCTGGGACTTTTGCCCTCAGACTAAAAGCCAACGTGCTGCCCTCTAGAAAGCCAGCTATCGGCTCAGAGAGCGTTCTTGCTGAGGATGTTGTGGCCAAGAGGAGATACTGAAGAAATTCTGAATGTCTATGATAAACTCAGACTGGAAATCATCAGACTTCAGATGCACCCCCACCTGGAAACCTCTGGGTTCCCAGATCCCCTTGTTTGCACTTTGCCCACAGGAAACCCTGCAGGGAGGCCTTCCTGCTTCCAGACTCCACCTGCTTCTACAACCACCGCTGTCATCATTCTATTCCAGTGAAAAAGCGTAGAGAGACTAACGCAAAACCCCCCGAAGAGGAAACCCACACAAGCTACCAGATACTAAATTAAGGTGTTGGTATAGAAGGACAGCAGGGAGCCTCAGACTTGTGAGAACAAACAATACAAAAAGGGAGAGCCTTAGAAAAATAAATAACTGAAGCTGAAGAAAAAAGACAACCTAAGCAGTTAGCATATTAAACAAAAAAAACAAAAAAAAAACACCTAGTGATGCACACACAGAGCACTCACATCATTAACACCTATATTAGCCAATCAATACAATTAATATTTAAAACAATTTTTAAATTGTGCTGAGTGCTTTATATGGATTAACTCTTTTAATCTTCAGAAGGCTTACTTATAATCACAGAGCCAAATATAAGAGCAATAAAAATGCTAATTCATATCAGGAGAATTTATAACCTGCATTCTTTTAAGACAATTATAGTTTGTGATGAAAAGTAACCATCAGGGGCGCCTGGGTGGCTCAGTTGGTTAAGCAACTGACTTCAGCTCAGGTCATGATCTGACGGTTCGTGGGTTTGAGCCTTGTGTCGGGCTCTGTGCTGACAGCTCAGAGCCTGGAGCCTGCTTCAGATTCTATGTGTGTCTCTCTCTCTGTTCCTCCCCTGCTCATTCTCTGTCTCTCTCTGTCTCACAAAAATAAATAGATGTTAAAAAAAAAAAAAAAAGAAAAGAAAACCGTCAGACAACATGAAAGAGTTGTTGGAAAGTAAAAATAAAAATGTCCAATGGAATTGCTAAATAATAATATAAATACGATGGAAGATCGAGTTGGTTACCTGGAAGATAAAGGAAGTGAAATGACGTAGAATATGAGAAAAAATTAAGATGTGGAAGGTAGCTCAAAGAAATCTAATACTTCTCTAAAGGCGATTCTAGAAGGCATAGGGGTTGACCATGGAGAAAAATAGTCAAGAAAGTGGTGAAATAAATTTCCTTACACTAAATAGAGTTTTTAGGTTGACAAAACCCACCAATTACAGGGAAGGGAAAGCAAACAAAAGTACATCTAGACACCCTGGTGAAATTGTAGAATTCTAAGAACAAAACAAAAATCCTAATATAATATATATACACAGAGTGTATACTCTGTGCTCAAAACTTTTCTAGGTCCTTGTGATAGATCGATGAACCAAACAGACCAAACCCTGCCCTGGCGCATCGTTAGCAGAATGTATTCCAAGTTACTGAGTGGGGAAAATTGATCTTAGAATTTTAAACTTGGCCAAACTGTTAATCAAATTTGAGGACTTAAAAAACAATTTTAGACACTCAAGGCTCAGAAAGCTTACTTCCCATACAAAACAAAACCAAAGTTCCAAGGAGTAACCCAGCAAGTTGTAATCCAAGAAAGACAACAAGAAGCTGTGGTGAGTATGACCCAAAGGAAGTGACGGAAGCAAGGAAAGGAGGAAAGGAGTGGAGGGAGGAGTGAGACTGCATTAGTTATTCAAGTTTAGAAGAATCTCATTTAAGCCACAGAAGTTCAGTGAAATAACATTACATTTCCTTCTCAATGGAGGTTCATCTCTACTGCTCAGTTGTTAATCATAGCTGGCCGTTACAGAGGACCTATGTGCCTGGCACTGTGCTGAGTGCTTTATATGGATTAACTCTTTTAATCTTCAGAAGACTTACTTATAATCACAGAGCCAAATATAAATACAGTAAACCATAACCATGTATATATTCCATGTGTATATATCTGTGTCCATATATACTTATGTATATGTGTAAATCTATCCATAAAAGAAAAACTTAGAAGTAGAGCCTATCACATGACTGGGAATCAAGAGTGCCTTATCTAAATAAATAATTCCAGATGTAGAAGTTTGAGTATTATTTAAAGCTACAAAGAATATTTTAAAATACAGTTTTCAGAAAAATGAGAAATACTAACTACTGAAGTGAATTACAAATAATGGAGCTAACACACATTAGGAGATAGAAAAGTTGGGGGAAAGTATAAATATTCTTCCTTCTCTTTCATAGATGGAAGTCGGTAGACACTTTCCAAAGCTGATGAATTGAGAAACAGCTGTAAGCATATTATTTGTAATTACAATAGTAAGTACGACGTGACAGGAGTAGCTGTTAACAGTGCTTGTGTTGGGAGTGTCAGCCTGGGCAGGAATGGTATAGAGATCACGTTCATTTTATACTCTTCTGTACTGATACACATTTTTTCTTATTATATGCATGTAAAACTGCTATAAAATAACAGTGACCTACTTCAACAATAGTAAGTACGTTAATTTTTTTTAAAGAGTGAAAAGCTAAAGGAGCCTTTTCTAGGGGCACCTGGGTAGCTCAGTCGGTTTAGCATCCGACTCTTGATTTCAGCTCAAGTCCTGATCTCATGGTTTGTGAGATCGAGCCCCGTGTCAAGCTCTGTGCTGACAGCATGGAGCCTGCTTGGGATTCTCTCTCTCCCTCCCTCTCTGCCCCTCCCCTGCTCGCACATGTTGGCCCTCAAAATAAATAAATAAACATTTTAAAAAATTAATGAATCTTTTCCAGAAACGAGGCAATAGTATTTAAGTATATGTACTTGAAAGAGAACTTGCTTAGTCATTGTTGCTAAATGTCTTCAAAGGCTCATGATTGTTTTAGGAAAAGTGTCTTAGGTCAAAGACAGCTTAACAGGGTTACCTGGGTGGCTCAGTCAGTTAAGCGTCTGACTTTTGATTTCAGCTCAGGTCATGGTCCCAGGGTCATGGGATCGAGCCCTGTGTTGATTCCCACGTCAAGCACCACGTTAAGATTCTCTCACTCTTCCTCTGTCCCTCTTCCCAGCTTGCATGGTCTCTCTCACTCTCTAAAAATAAGTAAAAAATAAAAAGTTACAAAAAAAGAGCCTCACATATTATCTGCTTGTCTTTTTTAAGTTGAAAAGAGAAAGTTAAATCCACTCTCCAGCTTTTGTCATTTTGAATTGGGAGAAAGTTGCAAGTATCATGTGTCCTATCCTTGTCGATCCTACAAATGGCTCAAAAACTGATGAACTAAATACTTTGAACTTTCCAAAAAGGAATTCATCACTGAGGATTACTCCTCTGTCCAACTAGAATAAGATGCAGTTTGTATTAAACAACATTCTCTAACAGTTCATATTTATTTACTGAGCCAGGGAATGCGGTGGCATAGGGGACAGAGCAGGGGGCAGAAAGTCTGTCTTTCTCAGCTGTGTCCCCAACTATGTAGTGACCTGACCACCACTTCATCTGTAGCTCCTTCATCCGTAGACAGCAGATAAAACCACTCTCCTCGCCCCCTCATATTGTCCCTGTGAGCATCAGAAAGGACCAAAGGTAAATCCTTTGAAATACTGAAATAGTGCCCTGAGATTACTATGTAGTATCATTTGGATGATAGAACATCACAAGTGAAAAGAAGTTAGAAATTATCTTCTTTAATTCACAGTTTCGGTCTCTCATCTATTACTTGCTTAGAGCCCCTCCACATATTATTAATACTCAACAACAGGATTTCACTTAGAATTATAGCCTTCTGGATTGCATCCTCTTCTAAAGTTACAAGGAATCGTAGGCTATTCGTGCTGCAAGGGACTGCTGCCCTAAGATAAACACAGGACAGTGACCCCCCCAAGCCTTGGGTTAAAGCCTGTTCCCCAGACTTCCAGTCCACAGCCCCTTCCCATGGCCATTTATGGATAATTACAGTCAATAAAGTTCTATACTGCCCTGACAAGAGTATGCTAATTGTTTTCTGTTTTTGTGATGTTCAAAAGATGTACCCTTCCTTAAAAAGCAATTATGTGGCAAAATAAACTGAACAAAAGAAAACATAAAGAAGAAGGGAAAAAATTTAAAAAGTAATTATGCTTGAAAAAAAATATAAATACACAGATGCAAATCTATTCTCTAAAACTAAGATTGAAATATCAGAACAATTAGGCAGTTAGTAGTCAAATTACTTACCAACATTCCAGGAAAACTGGACATCATTTAGTCCTTCACACAAACCCATGGAAGAGAGGCAGAAGATGTAAATGGTTAACATCACCAGATTTTAAATCAAGACATGAGTTTGAATTCCAGTGCTGCCATTTACGAGATTTGTAAATTTTATGTAAATTTTGAAAATGTTCTCAACCTCCCTAAGCCTCAGTTTCCTCATTTATATTATGGGAGTAGAAATAATTACTTCTTAGGGTTGCTGTAAAGATTAAAAATTCACATAGTTCAATAAATGGGACCACTTATTATCACTTGAGATTTTTAAAAATTTCTTTAAAGTTTTATTTTTACTTATTTGACAGAGAGAAGGAGAGAGAATCCCAAGCAGGCTCCACACTGTGTGCGCAGAGCCCAATGCAGGGCTCAAACTCACCAACTGTGAGATCATGACCTGAGCTGAAGTCAGACGTTTAACGACCCACCCAGGCACCCCTGTCACCAGGGATTTTTGCAGGTGAAGAAACTAGAGCTCACCGCTGTCGTTTGCTCAGCTAATAAGTGGTGGAGACAAGACCGAAATCCCAGTCGTCCAACTCTCTTCTTCCCACCTCCCTGCGCAGTCTCTCTAGCCAACACTTTGTTAACCTCACGTGAAATATCCCCCTGTGACCCCACCCCCCCAGTGCTCCGCTTTTCCACACCCAAATGGGAGGTTTCCGTCCTAAGTAGGACAGCTCTTTCGGCCAATTTCAGATGACATGGCCTTCAAGCGGACGCATCTCTTTTGGCCTGCCAAAGGGAGTCACTTGATTCTTTCAAGTTCGCAGCCCTCGTGTGCTGGAGAGGAGGTTGGGTGGGGGGTGGCTGCCCATCTGTGTCACACAACTCTCTATTGTACTCTTATCCCTCCTCACTGCCCCTGACCTTGTGTCCCTCCCGTGAGGAGGCACGTGCCTTCAGTCTCCCTCCCTCACACCCCCCCCTCCCCCCCCCCCGCAGTCTCAGGCATCTCCAGCCAGGATTGGGAAGGCCCTCTCCTTCTTCAGCCTGGTGTCTGGGTGCTGGCTCTTCAGCACTCAGATCCTCCCTCAGTACCCTAGACAAGTCTCTGAGGGGCCCCATGCAAATTTGACTTCCCCCATCCTACACATTCTGGTTGTCCCTGTCTTTTGTGTTTTTATTTTTGTGGCTTTCAGAGCCCAGTGGGAGCTGGCATGTCATTAGCACTCCATAAATGTTTGCTAGGAAAAGTGGGAAGGAAGAAGGAGGAGAGGGAGGAGTCAGTGCTCTTGTCACTAGAGATTCTGGACAAGGTGTCACAGTGAGGTCACCTTCCTAGGTCCAAAAGCATAACAATATTTATACATTTTTAAAATCTATTTACTTATCTATATCTGGAAATACTGATAATAGAGATACCACTTTAATTTTAGTTTCAGACCTCACACTTAAAATTTCGGAGAGAGTGTGTGTGTGTGTATGTCTCTGTGTGTGTAAATCAGAGTTGGACTTTAGACTGTGTGAGTTGAATTGCAAATACGAGTGGAGTCCAATAGCCCTATCTTCTTGTGCCTCCAAGCTGCTGTGTAAACCTGGCTGAGCCACACTTTCAAAACTATTAAGAGGCACCTGGGTGACCCATTTGGTTAAGCGTCTGGCTCTTGATTTCAGCTCAGGTCACGATCTCATAGTTTGTGAGTTTGAGTCCCGCATTGGGCTCTGCACTGACAGCATAGAGCCTGCTTGGGATTCTCTCTCCCTCTCTCCCTCCCTCTTTCTCTGCCTTTTCTCTCTCTCTTTCGAGCAAATAAACATTAAAAAAAAATTTTTTTAACCATTAAAATGGAAGCAATTTTAACAGATGCCACCATTACAGGATTGTCATGAGGAATAATGATGATGCATTCTAAATGGTCAATTATTAATAAACCCATGAAAAATAATTATTGCACTATCCACATTTTCACAACGCTTGTTGGTGTTTATGGGCCGTGTTCTACCATTTGAGTTTTTTCTGCTTGTCCATCCTCCCTGGCTCAGTGAATACCTCTAGGATTCATGCCACCTGTCCCCGCTAATTTTGCTTCTGAAGTGACCTTAGGATCTGTTCCTGGCCTCTCTGTTCACACTCTGACTCTCCTCTTCTTTTACTACTTCGCACTTAGACACAGTGACCTCCTGACACTTACACCTGCATTTTTAATGATCATTCTTCGTTGTGTCTGCTCCATCCTAGGACATTTATATACATTCAGACTGCCTTGTATCCCGAGAGTACACAGAAGCTCAGCTTTCAGCTGCAGCTGTCTTGGAAATTTCCTTCAATATTTTTTGCTCTCCAATCTGTGGGCATTCTCTTCCAGCTCCTAACACCAGTTGCAGAGTCTCCTGGCTTTGATCACCTGGGAGGATGTGCTTCTCTCTCACTCCGCATTCTCTTTGATCTAATGTCATTCTTATTCATAACTCATATCTGCAGCTGTGGGTAAAATTATGTCCACTGCCCCATTCTGGCCGTGACTGACTGATTTTGGCCCATCAGCCTACTCATGTAAAGGAGAACAGGCGATGTCTGTCATTAATGTGTTGTTCCGAGACTCAAATTGTAACTTGGTGTTCTCTGATTCCATTGCCAACAGCAGAATGTCAGTGTGGTTGTTCAAGGTTTTGTGATGTGGCTGGTATGAGGCACAAAGGACCTTTGGCAACAGAAGGCTGGGTTGGAAGGAAGACAGAAGCCAGCTGTTTGGGAACACCCACCAGTGGAATGGAAGGTTGACAGGGAGGAATTGACCAAGGATCATAGGCCGGCCCTGGAGAAAATCAGATGGGGCACAGGCAGGAGGGCTCAATAGTCTCAGCCACTAATCCAGAAGTTCTTGGTTCTGCCATGGTAGTCAGCCAGCCCGGCAGCAAGTGGTACTCTTCAAGTTTTTACCTTAAAAAGCATATACATAAATCCTTGCTAGAGACTCCATTCATTCCTTCAGTGAATAGTTAGACACCAACTACATACCAGGCATTGTGTTAGGCATTGGAAAAGGAAAGCCAGCGTGGTGACTTCCTTGGCAAGCTTTGTTAAATAACTTGGCGTGGACCGTTCTTCTTTATTGTCTTGTCAATATTAGAACGGGTTTTGGACCAGGAGATGTGGCTTCTAGCCAATGCGTTTATGCAAACAATTCTCAGATGTGCCACAAATATGTGCCCAAGATAACATTATCGTCTTCATTCCTGCTGTGGGATAATGACACAACTTTTCAATAAAAACAAATCCTTTGTAGGCAAATAACAGAAATACACATTGTGGTTTCTGGATGTTTTGAATTTTCCAATAATTTTTTTCAACTGGCCATTCCTCTACATTCAGTTAAAAACAAAATCCCAGGAGGGCACCTGTTGGGATGAGCTGTGTTGTATGGAAACCAATTTGACAATAAATTTCAAATTAAAAAAAAAAATCCCGTCTGGAAACTTCGATAGCTAATCATCACAACACAGTTTTTAACAACACCCCCGTGTGTTTATGCTGTCAAGAATACTTGGTGTCCCACCATGAAAGGATTACATTCTTGTTGAGCTTGCTTGGTTGGTAACAGCAAGATTGGTAACAGAAGCAAAATCAAACAACAACAGCAAAAACCTAGTCTGTTTAGAAGAAACTAGTTCATATCACTAAGAATCCGTGCCCAGTGAGAAAGAACACCTACCTAAATAAAGAGACGTGTCATATTCTTGGCTTGGAAGACACACATTGTAAAGATGTCACTTTTCCCTAATACCAATCTATAAATTTATTATAGCCCAATAAAAATTCTACTGAAATTCTTTTGGAACTTGGCAAAACCATTTTAAAGCTTAGAAGAATAAAAAATATGCAAGGAACATCTGAATACGAAAGGATATTATGGAGGACCTGGGCAGTTATTTAAACTGCGGCGTTGGGTGTCTGGGTGGCTCAGGTGGTTAGGCATTTCACTCTTGGTTCTGGCTCAGGTCATGACCTTGAGGTTCCATGAGTTCAAGCCCCACAGCGGGCTCTGCACTGGCAGCGTGGAGCCCTCTTGGGATTCTCTCTCTCCGTCTCTCTCTGCCCGTCCCCCACTCGCACTGTTTCTGTCTCATAATAAATAAATTAATTAAACTGCAGTATCTACTACCAATATACTGCTGAAGGAAGAGACAGATGATCAATAAGATATTGAGCACAGAAGTAGATCCAAATACGAATGGCATTTGGTTATATAATAAAGTAATGAAATGTGTTATTCCGACATCTGGCTAGTCTTTTGGAAAAATGACAGAGTTGGTTCCCTACCTCAAACTTCCAGATGAAATAAATATTCAAAATTTTTTTTAAATCATAAAGTATCAAAAACTTTTTTTTTCGATGTTTATTTATTTGAGAGGCGGGAGGAGGGGCAGAGAGAGTGGGAGACACAGAATCCGAAGCAGGATCCAGGCTCTGAGCCGTCAGCACAGAGTAGGATGCGGGGCTCGAACCCATGAACCGCAAGACCATGACCTGAGCCAAAGTGGATGCTTAACCGACTGAGCCACCCAGTACTGGAAACTTTCAGATGAATGTTTTTACTAGTTTTCAGTGAACGGGGGCTTGAAGCCTGCCCCTTGGCTGTCCAGGCATCAGGCTCCCCCATCCAAGGGAGGGATTTCCCCGCTGTGCATGGCCTTGGCATGACAGAGTACGCTGCCTCCTACTTTAGGAGCTGGAGGAGACAGGACCCCCTGCAGCCAACACGTAGTGGCCTCGTGGGGAAGCCCCCTGTGACCTGCTGAAGAAGAAAGTGTTCAGGACTGGTTTTGCAGATGGTTCCTACCTGATCGCCGACACTAACACAGTTACTGTTGCAGTTCACCCACTTAGGGATGGCCTAGAAGGACAGTTGGAAGGAACATCTTCTCAGGGTTGGAATTCTGGCCCGGTGGGAGGAGCACGTGGCTCTTGATCTCAGGGTCGAGAGTTTGAGCCCCCTGCTGGGTGTAGAGATTACTTAAAAGGTAAATAAATAAATTATAAATAAATAAATAAAGCAAAATAAAATAAGAATGTTATTCTTAAAAAAAAAAAAAAAAAAAGAACTCTAAGTAGTGTATCTCCTCACCCACCTTCCTGAGAGGAGCAATGGCCTGAGGGTTTAGAATCCAAGGGAAACAGGCTTCAGTCAAGGGACACATTAAAGATTCCCCTGAATTGGAAAATGAAGTTCTCACCTTTCCATTTTTTGGCACACAGAAAAGAAAGTTCAAGTGTAGGCTGGGTGATTAATTCTGACTATAAAGGGAGACAGAGGGATTGTAAAGGGAGAGAGAGGGATCGTAGAGGGGCAGAAAGGTGTTCCCCAGATATACCTCCTTGTAACACCATGCCAGTGCTAAAAGTCAGTAGGGGATGCTTGTAAGAGCACACAGGCAGGCCTCTGATCCTTTGGAGATAAAAATTTGGGTCACCCCAATGAGTAAAGAGCCCCAACCAGTTAAGAACAAGTGGAGGACAAAAAAATCAGTTTTGTTATTTCAAGATAGCAAAAATGTATTTTGTCCTATGAACTCCAGGGAGCAGGCCGACCAACTTGAACCTGTCAGTATGTCTCCATTTTAGCCACAAAGTCTGTTCAAGGTTCAGAGAGGAAGACACATTTTCTTGCTTACCAGTAGTTCTGCAGGCAAATTTTTACCATCTGCTACTTTTTATCTTGCTCTGTCTCCAGCCTCCCTCACCCCTGCTTCCTGTCCCTGGCAGTCCTCTCCCTGCCCTACAATACTTCGCAATTCATAGTCCCTTAGGTCACCAGGTGGTTTCCACCTCTAAAACTTGCACCTTGTGCTCTTCCTCCTCCCTCCATGGCTCCTCACCTACTCCCATTTGGGGTTCAGCCACATCGTTCTCTCAGAAGCCTCTTGAGTATATATGCCCAACAGAACTGGTGACTGGGTTCCTGTTTTCGTCGGAGTACCTGTAATACTCCACTGGTACCGTGGGTTTATGTGTTTATCTCTACTTACCAGATTTACCTTTAAAATCCCCGAGTTTGTGGGAATGCAAGCTGGTGCAGCCACTCTGGAAAACAGTATGGAGATTCCTCAAAAAGCTAAAAATAGAACTACCCTAACACCCAGCAATTGCACTATTAGGTGTTTATCCAAGGGATACAGGTGTGCTGTTTCGAAGGGACACATGCACCCCCATGTTTATAGCAGCACTATCGACAATAGCCAAAGTATGGTAAGAGCCCAAATGTCCATAGATGAATGAATGGATAAAGAAGATGTGGTATATAGATACAATGGAGTATTACTCAGCAATCAAAAAGAATGAAATCTTGCTATTTGCAACTATGTGGATGGAACTGAAGGGTATCATGCTAAGTGAAATTAGAGAAAGACAAATATCCTATGACTTCACTCATGTGAGGACTTTAAGAGACAGAACAGATGAACATAAGGGAAGGGAAACAAAAATAATATAAAAACAGGGAGGGGAACAAAACATAAGAGGCTCTTAAATATGGAGAAAAAACAGAGGGTTACTGGAGGGGGTGTGGGAGGGGGATGGGCTAAATGGGTAAGGGCACTAAGGAATATACTTCTGAAATCATTGTTGCACTGTGTGCTAATTTGGATGTAAATTTAAAAAAATAAAATCAAAAATAATAAATAATAATAAACCTACATCCAGCAAAAAATAAATCAAATCCCAGAGTTTGGCACAGAGAGTGGCACAAAGTAGGTGCCCAACAACGCTGGTGAACCATACTGATGAATCGCCAGTGTTAGAGGCAGCGGAGAATGAACTGACTTTCAGCTGGAGACTTTAAATGGAGCAAATACTCCTCTAAGTTTACTCTAAATAACTAAAGCTTATGTCGAGCACTTAAAAAGAGCCAAAATTAATTCTGTTCTTTAGAACGTGTAAAATATAACTATTTTTTAGATCCAGTATTTAAGGCGGAAAGGTTAGGTCAGCTTACAGGCCTGTGGGTCCCAAAAGATCATAGTAACAACAAATCATCCCTTTTCTGCCTTTGACCCTGACCTTGTGACTGTCCTTTCTCTCTTTTGTGTAAAGGGCAGGAGGAAGTTGTGCAAGGAGACAATAGCAGTGCATTTTTCAGGATCAGCAGCTTCGGTGACAGTTAAAGCTTGGAGGAGTTCAGTCCTATTGGTGTAGGTCACAGTTGCCATTATCATTACCAACTTCAGTCACTCGCTGATTGAGTTCTTCCTTTCCCCCAAATTTTCCTGGGTCTACTTTGCTTGGTAAATCCACTGTATATTAAATTTTTTTAACATTTATTCATTTTTGAGAGATAGAGACGAAGCATGAGTGGGGGAGGAGGCAGAGAGAGGGAGACACAGAATCTGAAGCAGGCTCAGGCTCTGAGCTGTCAGCACAGAGCCCGGTGCGGGGCTCGAACCCATGAACTGTGAGATCATGACCTGAGCCGAAGTCGGACGCTTAACTGACTGAGTCACCTAGGCACCCCAATCCACTGTATATTAATAGTATGTGAAATTCTGGGAAATTTTCATTTTCCTTCTTTTTTCCTCAAAGATACTTTTTTCCAAGAGGCCCATTTGTTATCAGCCATCATTGTCAAAAGGATGTTTAACATGGCAGGAGTCTTGTGATTTCTCCAAATGGTCCCTATTTTATCCCAAGTATATTTCAGGTATTGTATCTGGTTGGCCTGTCTAATTTTAATCATGATTTCATTGGGCATGAGGCTACTCAGAGCAAATTAGGCACCTTTGGGAAGCTACATTAAAGCTTTGGGAATAGTACAAGTGATTTTGTGCACTAAAGCAGTAATTTACCAAATGTTACTTAGCTATCTGAGAAAAAAATTGCAGAGTTTTTCCTGGTCTTTAATTTGTTTCCAGGAAGTTATTCAAAGGGAGGATCTGAGCTAATATGAACAAATGGGCAACCTTAGATCTTACCTGTTCTAAAATCAGTACTGTTGCCTAATTAAGTAAGCATGTACAACAAATGTACTCACAGACACAGACCTGGCTCTCTGAACACAGAAATGTTCTATTTTTCTCTGCAAGGAAAATAACCTAAAGAGAAATTCTGCTTGCCCCTCATGAATTCTCTCAGGGTTAATTTTTTTTTTTTTTTACTTAATACATCAAGTAATAGTCAAAACATGCATTTTTAATCTCAGGGTACCACATATCAGGGATCTCTTGTTCATAGTATAATCTTGAAACACATTCACCATTTTAAGCTGAAAGGTCAATGTTCATCAAAATAAAAGAGTGGTCCTTCAATGACTTTATATATTACCCTTCCCCATTTCATTATAATCACCAATAAATCTCCAAACACTGTACAACCTCAGTGGAATTTCTACCAATCAATTCCTTTATTTTTTTTTAAGATTTTATTTTGAAGTAATCTCCACACCCAACGTGGGGCTTGAACTTACAATCCTGAGATCAAGGGTCGCATACTCTACCACATGCAAGCCTACCAGGCGCCTCTCAGTTCCTTTAAAATAATCTGAGCAAATATTTGTGGAGCATTAACTGTGTGCCAGGCAGTGGGCCAATCAATGGAGGAAAAAAAATGGTGACTGTAACAGACATCATCCTTACATTCGTGAAATTTACAATCCAACTAGAAAGACTGATTTAACAGGTCTTCATATAATAAATGTCTAACCAAAACTCTGAAGATTTGAGGGTGCTTGCTTGGCTCAGTCGATTGAGTGTCCGACTTCAGCTCAGGTCATGATCTCATAGTTTGTGGGTTCGAGCATCACGTCGGGCTCTGTGCTGACAGCTCACAGCTCGGAGCCTGGAGCCTGCTTCAGATTCTCTCTCTGTCTCTCTGTCCCTACCCCGCTTAGGCTCTTTCTTTCTTTCTCTCTCTCTCTCAAATATAAAATAAAAACATTAAAAAAAAAAAAAACTCTGAGGATTTTGATCCCAGTAATATACTGCATCCATTCAGATCAAGGTCCCCACTGACCTTCAAATGGCTAAATCCAACGGTCAGCTTTCAGTCAGTCTTACTCAGCTCCTCCAAAGTATTTGATACCATCAATCACATCTTCCTTTTATAAACATTTCTTCAATTGGGGCACCCGGATAGCTCAGTTGGTTGAGCATCCAACTCTTGGTTTCGGCTCAGGTCATGATCTCACAGGTTTGTGAGATCAAACCCCTCATCAGGCTCTGCACTAAGAATGTGGAGCCTGCTTGAGATCCTCTCTCTCCCCTCTCTCTTTCTGCCCCTCTCTTTCTCTCCCCATCCCTTTCAAAATAAATAAACTTAAAAAAAAAACATTTCTTCAATTGATTTCCAGTTCTGTGGTAGAACTGTAAAATTTATAATCCCTAAATTCATTTATGGCTCCCAAATTCATATTTTCAGCCTCACTCATTTTTCTAAAACGCCCCAATCAAACACGCCCCAGACTGAACCACGAATCCCCTTCACCACTTCACATAACCCACCTCTTCCTTAGTGTTCACGCTTTTACCACATGGAACCCATTCATTCAGTTGTTTAGGCCACAAATCTTGGAATTGTCCATAGCTTTTCTTTCCTTCATACTCCTCATTCAAGTTAACAGAAAATCCTGTTGGATTTACTTTTAACCCATATCACAATTTCACCACCTCCCACCACCTTCATCGCTACTGTCTTAGTACCAGCCACCATTTTCTATCCTCTGGATCATGCTAATAGATTCCCAACTGATCTCTTTCATTCCTCTCTTGTTCTATTCTTTGTACAGCAGTCAGAGAGAACCTTTTAAAACGATTATGTTATTTCCTTGTTTGTATCCTTTCACACTTAGGCTAAAACCCTCACCATGGCGTATAAGGCTCCACGTGATCTGGTCTTCATCTGCCTCTCTGCTCACCTTCCTTCCTACTCTTCTTGATATTTCTTGAGTTTGCTCAGTACATTCCCACACTAGGGCCTTGGCATTGGTGTCCCCCTGCTTCGGATCTTATTCATTTGGATATTATGATGGTTCTCTTCAGTTCAGTTCACACGCATCTCTATTCAAATGTCAACTTTTCAGAGAGGACTTTCCTTACTGCTAACTTAAACTACTAAAGCAGTGTTCCCTCCCCATCTCTTTCTCTCAGCCTTTTCTTTCCACTTATTACCCCCTGACACTGCCTGTGTGTGTGTGTGTGTGTGTGTGTGTGTTCATTGTGTATCTCTCCTATTAGGATGTAAGATTGAAAAGCACGTGGAATTTTGTCTCATTCACTTTTGTGTCCTCAGTGCCTAGAACAATGAGTGCCTGGCAAATTGTAAGTACTCTTCAAATCCGGTATATATGAATGAATGTGATGATGGTAAAAAAAAGGAAATTTACAAGGGATGATATGATCATACATGGATGTAACATAGAATGAGGTATCAGACAAGGAAGCAAATATGTGTTCTGGTGAACATCTATAAATAGAAAAGGCAGCTGTGCAAATGTGGGTGACAGAGTTCTCTAATGCTCTCAAGACAGTTGCACACCCCTCCTTCTGAGCTGACCCATGTGGGGTAAACATAAGAGCTCTATTGAAGAAAAATGTTTTTCATGTATAGTTTGGTTTTGCTTTTTCCCAGAGAAATGTGACCAGCAATATCCTGTTTATCTGTGTGACAGATCTGGTAGGTAGTTGGACACGAGAGATGAAAGGAAAGGAATAATACCAGTTTTGTCTTTGTGAAAAGGCAGTGAAATGGAGAGAAGTCTTGTGACATACCCAGCATGATAGCAACAGAACTAGACGTGTAATTGATCCTCCTGATTTATTACTGATCTCTGCTTCCAGAACCTCAGGGGGGCGGGGGAGAGACGTTTCTGCAGATTTGTCCAGAGTGGATATGTTTTCTCTTATATCTCCTCAGCCCAAACCACCACCTGTAATTCTCATCGTGACTCCCTTAAGTTCTAAAGTGTGGGAAGTGGCCAGGTATGAGGAGAGAGTACGTGCTCTATACATATTTGTTGAATTGACAAATTAGTTGGTAAGAGCAAAGGGAGTAAGAAAGCAGGTTCTGTGGTGTGTGTTCACATGTGCACAGGTGCAATTCCCAGTGATTTGGGCATATGTGAAGGAAAGGAATTTAGGAGCGCCTGGGTGCCTCAATCAGTTCAGCATCCGACTCTTGGTTTTGGCCCAGGTCATGATCTCACAGTTCATGAGATCTATCCCCGTGTCAGGCTCTGCACTCACAGCGTGGAGCCTGCTTGGGATTCTGTCTGTCTCTCTGCCCCTCCCCCACGCTCACATGTGCACTCTCTCTCTCCCCTCAAAATTAATAAACATTAAAAAAAAAGAAAAGGGATTTGTAGCATAAACAGAATTGAAATCTATGGAATTGGGATGCAGGATTGAATGGAGAATTTACCTAAATTTCTCTGGCTTCTGTGTTTTTACTCTTAGTGACCTCTCAACTATCGGATTGCTCATATTTATGTCAAAGTATCTTTTAAAGTTTATAAACAAACTATATTTGTCAGGTATAACTTTATTGATGTCAGATTTCATTGCGTAATGTGTAAATTCATTCATGTTCTCCCACTGCAGTACAGGTGTATGATAAGATCAAAATGACAGTGACAAACAGATGAGTTTGATGTGGCCTGCAGAATTCCTTCATTCCATCAGTGTAGGTGTAGACAGTCACCGGTCTGATGCCCCAGCCACAACATGGCATCTGACATTTCTTTCCCTCAGACATTGGCCCTCAGGCTGTTGCTTTCTGTGTGCTTCTCTGTCTCAGTGTCTCCGTGTTTCTGCCCCGTTTCACTCCCAACTCTTCCAGCCCTTGTTCTCTTCTGGCCATTTGCCCCCAGTGTCTGATGCACAATATGTTCTGTTCTTTCCTTTATGAGACCTACTGGAGTACCGTGGGACCTATGGGCAGTGCCGGACCTCACAGTTCTGTAATAACCAGCTGTGGCACAAATACTGGAACCTTGTGTTTGAGAAATTAACTCGGCCTTGTTTCCTACTCAGGAGAAAAGATGGGGGGTGATGGACGATAATGCTAAATGGCTACTAAAAAGCTATTCCCAACCCTCTTGTCCATTTGTACCCTTAACTCTACAGCCTGAAAAGCAAGATACTTCTCCATCTTTCCTTGCATCTAGAGATGGCCCTGGGACACAAGGGGAGCGTGCTGGTGGAGAGAGAGGGGTGCTGAGAAAGATTCTGCTTTCCTAAAAAAAGGAAAACAGTTGAGATAAATGTTGCCTATTCGCCTCTCTCCCTTTCTTTCTTCCTTGAATGCAGAATTGATGGCTAGAGCCACAGTGTCATCTTGTAACTGTGAGAGGAAGGTCAGGAGAATCAGATACATCCACCCTGACAGCAGTGACCTAGAGAACCTAGGCCGGTACTTCTTGTTAAGAGAGAAAAATAAGCTTTTATCTTTCAAGTGGCTATAGGTGGTCTTCCTGTTATTTATGGGTGAATGTAAGTCTAGCCTATAAACAGGTACTTCCTCACCACATCACAGCCTCCTTTACAGAGAAAATCCAGAGCTTTGTAAGCAAAAGTCTAGGGCTTCTTGGTCACCATGGAAGAGCTAAGATGTTTTTATTTTTTAATGTAGCCTAATTGGAGGATAGGGCTGAATCATTCAAGAGAAGGGAGGGATCTAATCTGAGGAAAGAAGGAGAGTCCCAAGATTGGGAAGGGTGGGACACTATCAGACCCCACAAATAGTGGGGCCTTGAGTGGCTCCCACACAGTGCCTTAGAGGGCTAGGACCTCAGACGGGTGTTACCAATGTCACCGAGTCCTGCAGTCCCAAGAGTAAAGGTAGGCTACTCTGTAGCTAAGTCTGGTTAGTAGAGAAGTTCATCATAAAGGATGTCTGTCTACCTGGCCGATGCTTGGAGACACCTGAGGAGGGACTGAAAATGGCGTCATGTGGTAAGTGGTAGAAGGAACACATGTAGCTGTGGCAACTGTGTAGACTCAGGGCCAGGCCTCCTGTTTACCTACAGGTTCGTACATTTTTGTGCGATCTCACTGTGGGTGGAGAAGGGATGGCAGTAATACCTGACCAGCGCTGGATTTTTGTCTGCCCTAATACATAGTGGATTGAGCTAGATTTAATTTTTTAACCTTTGTCTTTATATTTAAGGTGAGTTTTTTGTGACAGTATATTCTTGGGTACTGTTTTTCTATCGAATCTTTTCATTTATCCAAACAGTTTTTTGTGATTTAACTAGTGTGTTTAGACGTTTGCATTTAATGTAGTTATGAGATGGGATTAAAATTTACCATTTTATAGTTGTTTTGTTCATTCCATCTTTTTCTGCCTCCTTTTGGATTATTGGAGTGTTTTGCTTGAGTTTTTTTGTTTTGTTTTGTTTTTTTTTTTTTGGTTCCATTTTATATATACTCTAGACTTATTTTTTACCTCATTTTCAAAAAATTTTAGTGCTTACCCTAGGATTTAAATATACATCTTTAACTCATCACAGTCCACCTTCAAATAATATTATAGTACTTTGTATATTGTTTAAGAGCCTTACAACAATATATTTCCACTTCTACCCATCCGTCCTTTCTACTATATGCTATAAAAACAAAACATATTGATACAACTGATCTTTGTTTTAGATAATCAGTTATCTTTTAGAGCAGCTAAGCTAAGGAAAAATAGAAATTTATATTTACCTTCATTTATACCAGAGATCTTCATTTCTTTGTGCAGCTCTATGTACAAAATAGTATATTTCTTTCCAAAGTTAATAGAAATATTTTCCTAAAATTGTATAGGGAAAACCATTACATCATCCAAGAGACTGTTTGAAAAGGGTCATAGGAGACAGGAACTGATATCAAAGTTTCTCGTTTTCAATGTGTACATACATCAGATGGTTTGCTGTGCAAGTGACCATTTTTCCTCTTTGGGAGAACTTTTTTGTATTTTTTGTAGTTGTGTATACAGTCTAAGCATTTAGAGTCAAATCTCTATATAAAGTTCAAGCTTTAAGACTCTTTTGGACCACATGTCATCATTACTGCCACCAAGTATAGAATTGTTTCAAAACATGTATTTTGACTATATTGTGTAACTCTGCATTTGTGACCTATTTACATGTTGGTACCAATTTCCATTAAAATGACCTATGTATCAGGGGTGCCTGGGTGGCTCAGTCGGTTGAGTATCTGACTCCTGCTTTCAGCTTAGGTCGTGATCCCAGGGTCTTGGGATCAGGCCCCACATGGGGCTCTGCACTGAGCATGGAACCTGCTTGGGATTCTCTTCATCTTCCTCTGTCCCTCCTCCACTTGCACACGCACATGCCTATGCTTTCTCAAAACCAACCAATCAGCAAATACAGCTAAGTAATATTTTTTTAACGGCCTGTGTATTAAACTAAACTAAAAGTCAGTTAAACAGGAGAGAGATATTTTAAAGTCCTAAAAGCCCTGAGATCTACTGTTAGACATTTAGCCACTGAGAGATTTCAACACTATTTCCAAATTTATAGCACTTGTTTTTTGAACTGCCACTAAGAAGTACAATATGGGGAAAATGCAGTGGAGCTTCCAAAGGAGGCCCAAAGGAGTATCATCTCCAGCCTCTGTGTTCCTCAATTCTCTGGCAGATGGCAGATTCACTTCTTTGGAATATTTTTGGGATAGAAAATGAAGAGCTCTTTACAGGCCTTATTTGTTATGGTACAACATTTGCAAATATGTAATTCACATTCTCTTGCATTTATTTGTCCTTTTTATTTGTTTTCCTGTTGCTTTGGTATGTCTCGTATGTCATCAGTCTTACTTCAAAAGTAACATATAGCAGAAAAGGTATATACGCATTTTAAAGTAGCCATGTCTTGGGGTGCCTAGGCAGCTCAGTCGGTTAAGCATCCCACTTCGGCTCAGGTCATGATCTCATGGTTCGTGAGTTTGAGCCCTGCGTCCAGCTCTGTGCTGACAGCTCGGAGCCTAGAGCCTGCTTGCGATTCTGTGTCTCCCTCTCTCTCTCTGCCCCTCTCCTGGCTCTCTCTCTCTCTCTCTCTCTCTTTCTCTCTCAAAAATAAATAGCTCTCCCAAGACAGAGAAAGGGTCCAAGGAGCCGCCTCTGGAGCCAGAGCTGTCGTGTCCCCTCCTCTTTCACTTCCCGTCGCAAACAATAAAGGCTGTTCCTACAGTAAAAAAAAAAAAAAAAAACAAGGGGGGGATGGGGCACCGGGTGGCTCAGAGGTTAAGGTTCGGACTCTTGGTTTCCACTCAGGTCATGAACTCTTGGTTTCTGACTTGGAGCCCTGCAGCGGTCTCTGTGCTGACAGTGCAGAGCCTGCTTGGAATTCTGTCGCCCTCTCTCTCTGCCCCTCCCCTGCTCGCTCTCTCTGTCTCTCTCTCAAAATAAATAAATAAACTTTAAAAAGTTAATGAACAAATAAACATTTTAAAATATAAATAAATAAATAAATAAAATACCCATGTCCTGAATTAATGGTCCTATAAGCTGTCCAGATTTAAATGCATTTTTATCTTTTTGTTGTTTCCCTTTTGGGAGTTCTGTGTCAACGAAGCCAACGTCCTGCATGTGGGTCTTGTAAGGTCTGTGTTCCAAGTCTTACCTCCTGAGCCCAGTCACCAGTCTTATCGAATCACTGCTTCTAACGACGTCTAGCCCAGGCTGCTCTAACGGAGTAGCACACACGGGTGGCACAGGAACAGTATGCATTCATTTCTCACAGCTCGGGAGACAGCATCAGGGCGTCGGCATGGCTCTGGAGGGAGCCCCTTTCTGGGTTGCCCACGGGTGCCTTCTCACCGTGTCGTCTCATGGCCGACCCGGCAGAGGAGGCAAGATCTCTCCTGACCTGTATAACGGCGCCAGTCCCGCTCACGAGGGCTCCACACCAATGACCGCGTCTAATTCCAATCACCTCCCGAAGGCCCTACCTCCCCAAACCCTCATATCGGGAAGTAGATGGATGGGGGAAGGAGGACACAAACCATGCTCCATAACAACAACAACAACAACAACAACAACAACAACAACAACAACAACAAAAAGCGACCTAAAACCTAACAGGTCAGAGCTCAGAACAAAAGATTAGCAGTGCCATAACACTGTCCAAACCACAGCTGTGACCTCCACAAGCAACAGGGCTATCCATCCACTCCAGCCCAGTGCATAGGGAAACTTCCAGTTGGTTCTTTTCCATCTCACCTTGGGAGGGGATATGCCACCTTTACAGTGGCAAAATGCTTTTTTTCTGATTGAAAAGACACTTTGGTTGCATATCCATTTTTATTTCCTGTTGGGGAATGTTCTCAAATGTGGGATAAGCTAAAAATTGTGGCAGTGAGGATGAGGTCAATGCTCAGTTCTGCCTATTCTGTCCCCCCTCTCCAAGCCGGCATACGGCATCTAAGGAGGCTTATCACATCTCAGCCTTGGGTCCTGAACGTTCATTCTGGGACTGTGTTGGCTGACGTGCAGTGGGAGAGGAGTGGCAATGTTTGCAGGAGAGTAGGCAAGAGAAGAGAGTGATACCTGCTCCTGAGAGAAGAGATCAGGGCTTGTCTGTGGGGCTGTCTGGAGAGGGGGTGGCTCTAAACTAATGACCCAGGGTTATCAGCTGCCTGGACCCTGGCTCTTTTCTTTTCTGAAGGTCCTGAGTATGACCAGCCCAGGGCCCCCCAGCCTGGCTCACTGTGACTCCACTATTTCCTGACAGGCTTTTCTCCCTCTCCGGATTGTATCTTAGGTCAAAAACGTACGGTACAGACCACATTGGCCCTTACCTCCCCGGATACAAGGTTCCATCGCTCTATCCTGCCTCCACTTTCATTGTAAATAAAAACGTGTGTGTATATCCTCTTAATATACAAACTTGATTTGTATTTTCAACTTTAAAAATTTCATTCTCAAGAACAGGACTAGGTAAGCCTTGCTGAAGGCCCAGCTGACACTGACAAAAATGTAAAAAGGATTAGGATTAAGATTGGAGTTAAGCAGTTTTTCTAGAACCAGAATATGGTGGTTGCACGCTCGTGTGTGACAGATGGGCACCGTGTGTGGGAAGAGCCAGGGAATAAGTTCTGAAGATTTGGAGCCTTGGGGTGATTGAAAGAACAAGAACTTTCTTGTCTGGCTAGACCCGGTTCACAGCCATTCACTGGGGAATTGGTCAGCAACACAGAAGAGAGTCACGGTGTTAGAGAATGTGGAAGAGGCCAGCCGCTCCTGAGTCTGTAGTCCCTGCTCACACGGAATCTTCGCCCCCATCAGCAGCCCCCCTGGTTCTCCGTGCCTGGCCCCGAGTGGACAGCAACGCCAGTGCACCCATGAGAGGGCGGGACGGGGAACTGTCCTCCACAGTCACCAAGAAAGGGAACTCAAAGGCTGGGGCTTACCACTGGGGTCACACTGCCACTCAGGTCACACAGAGACCTGCAGCTCCTGTCTGTTGCAACCAGTCACCCGACCCTCCTCCTTTTCTGGGTTCGTGGGCCACATAAGACGGTGTTTACCAGAAACACCGTTGAGCCGAGCAGACTATTTACCTGGAAGTTTGTGAAGAGCTGAGTCCACAGCTCACAGCCATAAGAAACAGCTCTCCCACAAACTGACAGTGGCCTTGAGCTCTACGGGCAGCAGCGTCCCCCTTGTGAATTAAGAGAATAGATCTCATTGCTCGTTGGGAATAATTCCTCTCCTCTTTCCAGTTCTTACAGTCACAGCAACTGTGTCACAGCAGCTGTGTCACAGCCTTTTGCCAATAGCTGCTGCGTGTCCCACACCATCAAGGTCCGTCGTCCTTGGGCCGCGGCCACCTCAGCCCCTGTCGCTGCTGGATTCACCATGAGAAGATGCCGTGTCACTACCTATCACCTAAGCTGCCACCGGTTCCATAGAGACCGCATCTGCCACTGTCCCCTCATCAGCAGCCGGGGGCCCTGCCATAGGTTGGCCTGTCACCAGGCTCCACTGTCATCACTACAGCCTCTGCTGTCTGTTGCTTGTTTTCTCCCTGAGTAATAGAAAAGGAGAATGTTCTCTTTGTCCCTTTTCTAAGAGGAACGTGAGGCTGTTCACGTTAGGAGTTTTCTTGCACCAGCTGATTCCAGGTCTGAAACGAGGGAGCAGATCGTTTACTGTAAGTAAATTACCTACTGGAAACTCTTAGAGCACAAACAAGGCAACTTGGGATACTAATTTTGATGAGAATGATCTATACCTCAAAGGCAAATCATCTGTTAGAGTCTCCTGAAGCATGAGCTCTTTTCAGCTAACAAGGTTTGAAGCAGCCTGTCCAGAGGCAGAGGATTGGTACGTGATGTTTCTTCACCAAACCCCTTCAGGAGATGAGAGAGGCTGAGCGAGGCCCCAGGGCCCAGGCTTTGGTCAGCGCTAAAATTAATATTCTTTCACTTTAAAGACTTACCCAGTGAAGAATAATTTCTACAGCTCAGGTTGGGGGGAGTAGGGAAGGAAAGAAAAGAAATAGCTGATCGGCAGCCCTTCACGCAGGGGCAGGATCATCAATGGATGGGCGTAGATATCGATTACTTGAGTAGGGATGCAGCCCTTTCTTTGGGCAGCCTCCTCCACATATCAGCATGTAAAAGTCCTTAGCTTAGGGCCGTCAGTTTCACATAAAAGAAATCCTCCAGTTTGTGGTCTAGAGGGTATAATATAAGCTTGCCTCTAAGGATTCTGGGAGAGCCCACTAATTATTATTAAGACTTGAATTTGATACCCGCCAAACATGCCTTTTTCAGTATTCGGCTAGGCCTCCCCCTGTGAGGTTCGGTTTCTCCGGAGAGTGAGTTCCGCCCCAGCCTTCTGCAGAGGTGAGGGAGGGGTCCTAGGCTGGGGGAGCAGATGTTGAGTGTACCAGCTGCTCCTTTCTACCACTTTCCTGTGTCTGGCCCAACCCTATACCCCTGCCTTCAAACGTTGCTGAAGACTGCATGCCTGAATCTTTCTGGAGCTCGAGGGCAGAACCTATTTCACTTCTTTTTATCTTCTCCCAATAGGCACTTAAATGACTTTAATGAGTTTTCGGGAGAAAAGACCTAAGTCGTTTCTTTTGTTCAGTCTATCATGTTTAGCCAAAACCCCTCTTTTTTTCCCCCCATGCACTTTGCTTCACAAAATTTCATCTTTAGCCTGTGTTTTTTGTTTTTTTTTTTTCAATTTTTTTTTTTCAATTTTTTTTTTTTGGGAAAGAGAGAGACAGAGCATGAACGGGGAGGGGCAGAGAGAGAGGGAGACACAGAATCAGAAACAGGCTCCAGGCTCCTAGCCATCAGCCCAGAGCCTGACGCGGGGCTCGAACTCACCGCGAGATCGTGACCTGGCTGAAGTCGGACGCTTAACCGACTGCGCCACCCAGGCGCCCCTCTTTAGCCTGTGTTTGTAACACACAAGAGAGTTGAGGATACTTTGCTTCGGAAATTGGAAATGGTGTCGCAAAATGTATAACATTCTCTGTGGGCCCAAGGTGGTCAGGCAAGTCGACGCCTGTGGAAGGAAGTTACAGGAGATGTGGGGACCTCATGGGGGTGTGGCAGTGGATGCCAAGAGGAGAAGGAGGCTGGTGAGAAGACACCACACTAGATATTAAAGGGTATTTTATGCCATATTGACAAGTTGGACTTAAAATATATATAGGACCACAAGGTCACAATACAATGAGGTAAGCCTAACATTTCAAGAGACACACACGAACTACCTCCTCAGCGACTGAGTGAACGGCCCCATGATGATTTCCTCTCCCGTGATATTTGACAAGATCCCATGATATTTCTTCAGCTCTTCCTCTTCCAAGACACCTCTTCATGACTGTATCAGTGTCTTGCGCTTCTGTGGTTTTTACTTGTCTGCATCTGAGGGTGACACTGAAGCATTAACTCATCTCTGCCATGCTAAGTACACTCTCCACACATGCAAAGAGGAGACCCAGCAGAGCTCCGTAGAAAGCAACACCGAAGGACACGTGACAACCAGCTAAGCTTCGAACGTACTGCTGACCCGCCACATGGATGGATCAGTGGAGTGTGGAGGCCTCGCAGGCTTGGGGTGTTTGAAAACAACCTCTGCCCGGGTCACCGGCTGACTATTAAGCAATGCAGACATAAAAGGAAGCCCTAGGAAATCAGGCTGCGGGAAATAAAAATTACAATTAAAAAAATCTCAGCAGACACGTCAGCAGCTGCGTACTGTGGGGGAAGGTAGTTCCGCAGTACTACAAAAAAATACGTCAAAATTCATAGTTGCTGCAACATTTAGTTAAAAGGTCCAGTTTTCCACAAAAAAATTATGAGATGTGGAAAGAAACAGGGAAGTGTGACTCATACTTGAGAGACAAAAGTATTTGATAGAAACTGACTTCTAGTCAGCCCAGATGTCAACTTTATCAGGAAAAGATCTCAAAGCAACTATGACAAATACGTTCAAATAATTAAAGGAAATATGACAATTCAACGGCTCAAGGATGTCAGAAGAGAAATAGAAACCACACACACACACACACACACACACACACACACACACACACATTCTAGAGTTGAAAAAAACCACACTGACATTTTCCAAAAAAATCACTAAATGGGTTCAACAACAGATTGGAGATGGCAGAAGGAGGTATCAGTGAGCTCCAAATAGAGCACTGGAAATTATTCAGTCTGAAGAGCAGAATGAAAAAAAGATTCAGGGAAAGTGAAGAGAGCCCCGAAGACTTGTGAGACAAACATCAAACACGAAATAGGAATCCCAGAAAGAAACAAGAGACAAAATGGGGCAGGAAAATATATTCGAAGAATGATGGCCAAAAACTTCTCAAATTTGATGGAAAACTTAAATCTGCAGATCCGAGAAGCTCAAATAATCATAAGTAGGATAAAATAGAAAAATGTCTATTACCTGGACAAAGAGAAACCCTTGAGGAAAAAAAAACATATGTCTAAGATTCTCCCCTTGTCTGGGTGTGGACAACTTGGCCTCATTTTATGTTTTAATGCTTATTTATTTTTGAGAGAGAGAGAGAGAGAGAGAGAATGGGGGAGGGGCAGAGAGAGAGGGAGACACAGAATCCGAAGCAGGCTCCAGGCTCTGAGCTGCCAGCACAGAGCCCGACTCGGGGCTTGAACTCATGGACCGTGAGATCATGACCTGAGCTGAAGTTGGACGCTCAACCACCCAGGTGCCCCTAGATTCAAAGACTCAAAACAGGTTGAAAGCAAAAGGATGGGAAGAGATACATAACGCAAACAAAGTGTATAGTAGCTGGGCCGGATATATCGTTCAAAATATACTCTAAGAAAACTATTTCTCATGACCTTTGATTGATAAGTCAGTCAAGATTTAATAATGGTAAACAGAGCTCTTTGGTCTGAGCCGCGGAAACAAGATGACGAAGGGGACATCGACGTTTGGAAAGCACTGCAGTAAGACGCATGCGTTTAGCCGCCGCTGTGGCTTGAAGGCCTACCACCTTCAGAAGTCAACCTGTGGCAAATGTGGCTATCTTGCCAAGCGGAAGAGAAAGTATAACTGGAGTGCCAAGGCTAAAGGAAGAAATACCACTGGGACCGGTCAAATGAGGCACCTAAAAATTACACACCACAGATTCCGACCTGGATTCCAGGAAGGAACAAGAGGGCAGCTGTTGCAGCATCCAGTTCATCTGAAGGATTTCAGTGATTAGTCACACAATAAATGTTCTGGTTTAAAAAAAATTGTAAAAGAATATCTAAAATCGGCCCCCAAAAATATGAAGTCAAAACTGACAGAACAGAAAGGAGAGGGAGTTCGCCAGTTGCAGTTGGAGACTTCAGAGCTCCTCTTGTAGTGACCAGTGGAACAACTAGACAAAAAATTGGTGAAGACATAGAAGGTGTGAACAGAACAGCCACCCAACCTGGTCGTGTTGATATGTAGGGATCACCCTACAGATGTTGATGGAGACTATAATTTAGAAACTGTGCTGTATTTCCCCCGAAGGGTAAACCCAGCCCTAACAACCCACTTGAGACAGACCAATGAGGCAGAAAAGAAGGGATTAGAGCAAAGCAGGATTTCCAAGGGCCAGAGTCATGAAGACTAACCAGAATGGCGATGCTGAACATAAATGGAGCAGGATCCTTTCAGGTCAGCGAGGCAAATGCTTTTGCTACTTAGAAAGAAAGGCAAAGCTGGGCAGACAGAGTTGGGGTTGGGGGGAAGTGAGGCGAGGGGGTGGCATGAGAAGAAAAGCAGTTGAGCCCCAAGCTGCAGCTGACAATCCCAGGGCTGATCCCAGAGAATAGGCACGGAAGCAAGTGCCAAAAAGGAACCAAAAATCCTTCCTGAGATTCCACCGGAGATCGTTTGTTCCAAAGTAACACTGCACCAGAAATCTGAGGAGCTCCATCCAGCCTCGAACGCCATCAGGCCAGACGGCGTGGAGGCCAAGAAACAGCACCGGAGCTTGGCAAACTCTACAGAGCCAAGCTAAGCAGCCCGGACCTCAGTGAGATTAGGATAAAAAAAAAAAAAAAATCTATGTAAACCTATCCATTTCTCTGCTCTTATATTTGCTTGCTTTTCCTTCAGTGCTTTGTTTTGTTTTGCTTTTTAATTCCAATCAGGTCCCAGCTGAACCAAGGGGGAAAGTGATTTCCCACACCTAAATCAGGGTAAATAATGGAAATGCTGCAGAAGCACACAGGGTGGCGATGGCCTTAGAGCCAGGGAATCATTGGTGGCGGAGAGAAACGGTGGGGAGGGGTTCTGGACCACAGGGCACACTCCTACCTTTCTTCCTAGGGATTTCTACCTTTCCTTTGTGCTTTCTCTGGAAGTTTGTGCTCACGCAGCGGCCTTGGGCATGAGGCCTGTGACTTCCCATCGTCCGGCTGGAGAAACAAACAAAGGATTGCCTCTATGGAATTGTGGAATGTTTATTATTCTAAAGAAAAGCATCTGTCTTCTCTGGCAGGAAATCCTGCCGTCATATCTTAGAACGGCCCCTGAAATAAATAGTCTTCAGTGCCTTTATTTAGTTTTTTCCAGCTTTATTGACATACAGTTGACATATAACATTGGTGTTATGTTCATTTGAGATCATTTGAGATCTGTATATATTGTGAAATGATCACTACAATTAGATTAGTGCCTCATATTAAGCCACAGGGTATCTGGAAGCACAAGAAAGTAGTTGACCCACTGGGGGTGGGGCAGTGGCCGAGTTCATAAGCAGTGCCCACAATTGCTCAGGCTGTTAACGTGGCCACGGAAGCAAACCCACTCCCAATCCTGGATCCTGCCCTGTCGTTTCTTCCTCCGCCTTCCCAGGGAGTGGACTCTGGAGATTACAGCCTTGAGGAAAACACTGGGACTCAACCCCACAGATGATCCATGGAACTCGTGGACAAATATTGTTGTGAACTCCTGGGATGTGTAAGAGCTTTGAGGAAGCCAGAGAAAGTTCCCATAACTCAGCTTGCCTACCAGCTCAGCCAGTCTCACTGACGGGACACACGGCTGGCTGTTTGCCCAACTCTCAAATTGCCAGAGGTTGAGGGACATTTTAGAAGTAGATTCCTACCTTTAAAAAAGATACTTTTTCTTCCTTTGTATTAAGATGTTATATGTTGCCTTTCCTTAATCTCTTCTGCAGAATGTAAGCAAGTCAAGTAGGACACTAACAAAAATCCATCATAATTTTCTGTGACTAATATGTCAGTATTTACATTCCTACTTCCTGTCTTTCTCTTCTTTAATTTTTATTTCTGGGCTCACTTTTCAGAATTTTCCAAGGTGAATTGAGGAACTGAATGTAGACTTTTTCCTTCTGTTTTTATTTGTCTTCCTATCTTTCTCCCTTACAGTCTGTTTTGTAACATAGACTTACACACCCACATCAGAAGGAAGCACACTTATAAGTATATATAGGACCATCTCCGAGAAGCAGGTTTAGAGTCTAACTGAGAAAAAAGATCCTATTCCTAAAAAGAGCAGACTGGAGGATTTTGTGATTAAAATGCAAAAAGAAATCTCGACAAAAGAACTTTCTGACCCTGGTAGTATAGAAGTTAAATGGTACAAATACCAAAGGACACAATGAAATCTTCATCTCTAGAAGACCAAAGCTGGCATAAGATTTCTACAAGAACTTCTCAGATCCCTGAGTGATTCAGATCCCTTTTTGCTTTAAAGCTATATAATTTTGTAACACTATCACTAATTCTGCATGCTGGAGTTTGTTATCTGATGTTTTACCAAATATGACTTCCTTTAAATAATAGAAAATTTGTATTTTAGTGAGATCTAAAATGATTCATTGTCAAGGGGCACCTGGGTGGCTTGGTCGGTTAAGCGTCCAACTGCAGCTCAGGTCATGATCTCATGGTCCGTGGGTTCGAGCCCCACATCAGCTCTGTGCTGACAGCTCAGAGCCTGGAACCTGTTTCAGATTCTGTGTCTCCCTCTCTCTCTGCCCCTCCCCTGTTCATGTTCTGTCTCTCTCTCTCTCAAAAATAAATAAATGTTAAAAAAAATTAAAAAATAAAATAAAATAAAATGATTCATTGTCAAATTAAAGAAGGGAGATGTCTCTACCAAAGATAAATGTAGCTGATTTTACTGCTTTCCCTGAGGCAATATGGTTTTACACAGCTATATTGCTGCCTTAGGGAAAATTGTGACATATCCCTCTGTTTACAAAGAGTGGAAACTTAACCAATTACTTGTGAACCTTGCAAATTTTGTCAAATGTATGTTTACTAAACAAATGAATTGTTGTTTTGGACAAGTAGAGAGAGATTTTTAAGGGTCAGGCTTGATAAATGGCAGAAGCCCACGTAACTGCTGAGGACCAGTCCGGCAGGAATTGGCAATGATAACAAACTGAACAATGAAGGTCCATTATCTCAGAGTTCACAGAAGAAGGGCTTGGCTGCTGGCCAGGTGTATAATCAGTCTATTTTTGTCTTTATCACACAAACCAATGGGGTTTTTTTTCAAATAATAGTAAATTAGGTGTGGCTGTTTTCTTTCTTTCTTTTTTTTAAAGAGGATTTCCTGACAATCTGCCTGGAAGTTATGATACTATCTTTGTGTATTTTCAGAAAATGGTACATTATGCACCTATGATAAGAAACAATGGGTCTTTGGTATCAGCTTTTTGATTCTGGGTGTTTGGGGAATTTTATTTTCAATGGTTCTTTTGATTTCATTAGTCTACATCAAGGCCAACTTTACCTTAGTCCACATCCCTTAAAATCTGTGCTTTGTGATGCCCCGTTACAATAAATAAAGAGAGCCACAATGTCTATATGGCAGGTTGGCTTCCACTTATTCAAAGAGGAGTGCAGAACAGACACAGCACTGCCACCCAAACCTCACCTACAATACATACTTGCGGTCACACACATAGGTCTTTGAAACCAAATATCTGTATTTATCAGCACATTGCAGTCATTGCTGCCTAATTAACTTCCCTCATTGTCACAATATACCAAAACTAAAATTTTAATTATTTCTTGTGGGGAGAAAATAGTCCTCAATCTCAAATCACTCAAGGTTCTATTTATTATAGAAGCTGCCATAAAGAAGCTGAGAATTTATCGTTTAATATGAGTGAGAAAATTCATCATTTTTATTAGTTGGAGATACTATAAAGCCATTGAAAATTTTACAGAAAAAAACTAAAAGATGACTTACTCATATGTATTTGGTGCAGAAATTAAGGTTAAATTAATTGCTCAAACCTTCAATAATGCTCAAAATATTTAAAAATTCAACATCCATTACAAAACTCTCAGCAAAATACAAATAGAAAGGATTTCCCTTAATCTCATAAAGGAAAACCAATAGCTGATATCATACTTAATAGCAAAGACTGAATGCCTTTTCCCTACCATTGGGAATGAGGCAAGGATATCTGTTCTCACTACTTCTACTTAAGATTATACCAGAGGGATGCCTGGGTGGCCCAGTAAGTTAAGCGTCTGACCCTTGAGATCGGCTCAGGTCATGACCTCAGAGTCATGAGATTGACCCCCGTGTGGAGCCCCTACATTGGGCTCCACATGGGGTGTGGAGCCTGCTGGAGACTCTCTCTCCCTCTCTTTTGTTGCCCCTCCTCCACTTGCACATGCTCACAGGCTCACTCGCTCTAAAAATATAAATAATTAAATAAAAAGGGAAAAAACATAAAAAGACTGTACTGGAGATCTTAGGCTGTGCAATAAAGTAGGAAAAAGAAATAAAAGACACACATATCAGAAAGGAATAAAGCTATTTTTATTTACAGGCAACATGATCACCTATAGAAAATCTGATGGAATTACCAAAAAAAATGTACTAAAATTAATAATTGAATGTACCAATGTTACAGGATACAAGATTAATATATAAAAATCAAGCATATTTCTATATACTAGTGAAGAACAATCTCAACTTGAAATTTAAAAATCAATGCCATTTATAATAGCAGCAGAAATATTAAATATTTAGGGATAAAGCTGTCCAAACATGTTTAGGACCTATACATCAAAAACTATAAAACATTGCTTAGAGAAATTAGAGAAGACTTAAATTAATGGAGACATAAAATGTTTTCATAAATTAGAAGAATCAGTATTGTTAAAATATCAATTCTTCCCAAGTTAATCTTTAAATTCAGTGAAATCCCAATCAAAACCACTAATTTTTGTCTTCTGTAGCTTTTCATAAACTGATTCTAAAATTCACATGAAAATGCAAAGTACCTCAAATACTCAAAACAAGAAATAAAGTTAATAGATACACACCATTTGATTTCATAATTACTAGGGGCACCTGGGTGTCTCATTCAGTTAGGCATCCGACTCTTGATTTTGACTTAGGTCATGATCTCACGGCTTGTGAGATCAAGCCCCGAGTTGGTCTCCATGCTGATAGCACAGAGCCTGCTTGGGATTTTCTCTCTCCCCTTCTTTCTCTGCCCCTCCTCCACCCACAGTCTCTCTCTCTCAAACATTAAAAAAATGATAAATCTGCAGTAATCAAAGTTGTGTGGAATTGGCATAAAATAGACATTTAGGGGGGCGCCTGGGTGGCGCAGTCGGTTAAACGTCCGACTTCAGCCAGGTCACGATCTCGCGGTCCGTGAGTTCGAGCCCCGCGTCGGGCTCTGGGCTGATGGCTCAGAGCCTGGAGCCTGTTTCCGATTCTGTGTCTCCCTCTCTCTCTGCCCCCCCCCCCCCCGTTCATGCTCTGTCTCTCTCTATCCCAAAAATAAATAAAAAACGTTGAAAAAAAAATAAATAAAATAAAATAGACATTTAGGAAGAGTGTCTAGAAATAAATTCAGTTGGTTTTCTACAAAGGTACTAAGGCAATTCAATGAGGAAAGGAAATCTTTTTAATAAATACTACTAGAAAATTTGGATAACTATACCCCTCAAAAATGAACCTCAAAGTCTACTTCACATCATATGCAAAAATTAACTTGAAATCTATTATGGTATAGGCCTAAATATAAAATATAAGCTAGAAGAAATCATAGGGGAAAACCTTAGTGACATTTGGTTTGTTAAAGTGTTCTTAAATATGACACAAAAAGCACTAAGTGAAAAGGAAAAAAAAAATAGTAAATTATACTTCATCAAGATAAAAAAAAATTTGCTCTTTAAAAGACTGCCATGGGGGCAGCTGGGTGGCTCAGTCGGTTAAGCATCCGACTTCAGCTCAGGTCATGATCTTGTGGTTCGTGAGTTCGAGCTTTGTGCTGACAGCTCGGAGCCTGGAGGCTGCTTCAGATTGTGTGTCTTCCTCTCTCTGCCCCTCCCCTGCTCACATTCTGTCCTCTGTCTCTCTCTGTCTCTCAAAAATAAATAAACATTAAAAAAAAATTTTTTTAAAGACTGCCATGAAAATGAAAAAGCAAGCCACACCCTTGGAGAAAATCTTTGCAAAACCTTTATCATACAAAAGACTTTATCTGGAATATAAAAATATCTCTTATAAACCAATCAGGAGGTGACCTTTATTTAAAATGGACAAAATAATTGAACAGACACTTTAGCAAAGAGGATACATGGATGACAACACATGAAAAGGTCATCATGAGCCACTAAAGAAATACAAATTACAAATTAAGATCATAATGAGATATCACTACACAACTACTAGATTGGCAACAATTAAAAAGGCTGACAATATCAAGTGTTGGTGAGAATAGGAAAAAACTGGAATTCTCATACACTGCTGGTGGAAATGTGAACAGGTGCAGCCACCGTGAAAACCTGTTTGGCAGTTTCTTGGTTAGTTGTACACATACCTATAATTTGACCCAGCCGTTCCACACCTGGACATTTACTCAAGAGAAACAGAAGTACATTCTACACAAAGATTTATACATAAATGCTCATGGACTCTTTGTCTATAAGAGCCAAAAACTGGAAACAACTCAAATGTCTATGAATGCTCAAATGGATAAGCATATTGTGATATAGGAAACACTATTCCACGGTGAAAGCGAAACTATTCATACATGTAACAGCATGAATGAATCTCAGAGTAATTATTCTAAGGTGAAAAAAGCATGGCCAAAAAGTACAAGGTGAATGAGTTCATTTATATAAAATTCTGGGAAATGCAAACTAATCTGTAGCAACAGAATCTAATGCAGTGGTTGCCTGAACTTTGGTTGGGGGAAGTGAGGAATAGATTATGAAAATGTACAAGGAAACATTTTAGAATGGTATTAACATTCAGTATCCACATCGTGCTGATGGTTTCATGAGAGTATAAATATGTCAAAACATTTTATACCTTAAATATATGCAATTTATTATATGGATATTACAGCTCAATAAAGCAAAAAATAATAATGCTTTGTTGAGCACTGTTCTTTTCATTCCTCCCACTTTGTTCATGAGTTATGTAATGTTAGCAATCCAAGTTTGCTTCTGTTTCACCCAACCTTTCAAAATTTATGCTTACAGTATTTAAATGATAGAGGGGCACCTGGGTGGCTCAGTTGGTTAAGGGCCCGACTCTTTTTTGTTGTTTTTGAGTGAGAGAGTGAACACGTGTGAGCACGAGCAGAGGCAGGGCAGAGAGAAAGAGGGTAAGAGAGAATCCTAAGCAGGCTCCATGTTCAGCACAGAGCCTGATGCGTGGCTTGATCCCGTAATCGTGAGATCGTGACCTGAGCCAAAATCAAGTAAGTATCTGTCTCTTGATCTCAGCTCAGGTCTTGATCTCAGGGTTGTGAGTTCAAACCCTGTGTTGGGCTCCATGCTGGATGTGGAGTCTACTTAAAAAAAAAAAAAGTATAAAAGTTATATTGTTAAGTAGAGATTATATTTAAGGTGTCTAAATGTGATTTAATAATATATTGTCATTAAAAGTTACTTGAGAGAATGTGGACAATATTTTCAAAATTTTAAGTGTATTTTTTGCTGCTTAGGAATAACACCCCCTGTTTTTGTTTCCAGACCTTCTCATGCATATAGAAACATAATAATTTTTAACTGGGATTATATTGCATGTAATGTCTTATATCTTGATTTTAACATGTAGCATGTTAAATTTCAGCACTTTTACATGTAATTATATTTTACCTGTCATTTCAAAAATGCAATTTTTCTGTTGTATACTAAACATTACATTGTAATGGATATGCCATAATTTATTTAATTTCTCTTTTTTTTTAACTTTTTTTTTTTTTTTTTTTTTTGAGAGAGAGAGACAGAGAAAATTAGCAGGGGAGAGGCAGAGAGAGAGAGGGAAAGAGAGAATCTTAAACAGGCTCCATATTTAGCTTGGAGCCCCATGTGGGTCTTGATTTCACAATCCTGAGACCATGACCTGAGCCAAAATCAAGAGTCAGATACTCAACTGACTGAGCCACACCCCTAACTTTTCTTGTTTGGGACATTTAGGTTGTCCTCAAGCTTGCACTAATATGTATAATGCTGTGTTAAACATATTTGTATGTGTGTGTATTAAACCATTTCCTTATTTTTTAGTGTAAACTCTTAGACATGGATTAATGATCAAAGAATATGAATACACTGAGGACTCCTGATATGGTGTCAGACTTTTTTTCAGCAATACTGAACCAACTTACAACTCATTGGAAATACATAAAAGTATATGGTTGCTAGCTTATCTTACCATATTCTTCAAAGTATTGAAGCCTAGAGAGCTTTTAAATTTTAACACCATTTCCCCCCCCGCCTCACTATTTAAGGAAACAAGGAAATTCCTTGAAGGAAGCCATCATTTTGATATGACATCCTACTTAAAAGATATGAATCAGCTTTTCAAAAAAGTAAAAACCAACGCATCCCTTTTATGAGAGTAGTATCATTAACATTCATTAACAGTGCATTACAATTCTTTGTCAATCTCACAATTTTTCTTTTGCTAATAGACAAATTACCTACGATAGTCTCTGATTCTGATACACGAACATGTAAAAATTTGGTAAGATGTTTAAGGCACAGCTTGTGAAGTGACAAATTCTTCTTTCTTTTTCACGTAATGTGTTTGGCTTATTTCTTTTTCACTTAATTATAGGTCTCCAGTAGAAATTATCACCTGGTAAGAAGTGACAATTATTTAGCTACAAATACCAAGTATAATTTTATAGACTATAATAGTTAAAAATGTGAAGAGGCATTCTAGGATCTACAGCCTGTTTAGATCTCTGTTTTAAATAGATTTTTAGATGAATCTATTTTTAGATATTTTTAGGTAAGTCTAAAAATTAGATTCCCTGCTTTTTTTTTTTTAACTTAAAAAAATTTTTTTTGCTGTTTTTTTGAGAGACAGAGAGAGACACAATATGAGAGGGGGAGGGGACAGAGAGAGAGGGAGACACAGAACCCAAAACAGGCTCCAGGTTCTGAGCTGGCAGCACAGAGCTGGATATGGGGCTCGAACTCATGGACCATGAGCCGAAGTCGGACACCCAACTGACTGAGCCACCCTGGTGCCCCTAGATTCCCTGTTTTTTAATTGTATTATATCAGGGACAAAACTCAGACACAGGTTGAGTGCTAGAGCCTTTTCATTTTTGTGCGTGAGTCTTCTGGGTCTTTATCTGATGATTCTGACCTTTACCCACACGACTGATGTGTACCTGATGGTCCAGCACCAATGTGTGGTCTGACAGTCTGTGATGCATTAGGACCCTTGGCCCTCCAGATAATTCAGATAAGGGTCAACGTCCATAGGATAATGTTAGATCAGCTTTCAGTGGGGGTATTCAGAAAGAAAAACGGTTAAACTGCAGACAAAAAAAAAGTGGCACTAGTTGAGGCTAACAAGTGAATAAATACACCATGAATAAGGTCTACAGGAGCCTACTCAGGGAAACAATCCAAACCGTGATTTGAAAGCAAATACTGTGCATATTCCCTAGCTAATGCAGTCTGTTACAAAGACGTGTTGGGAAGATGAGGAGTGGCCTCGAAAGGGTAGGGACGAGTATGTGACGTATGTGACGCCCCGTGCCCTCCACAGTGCCTGGTTCTTGGCAGGTGCTTCGCAAAATGTTGCTGAATGAGGAGGTGCTGCTACCTGGGAGTCCAGAAAACAGACGGAGAGTAAAGCAACAGCAAAGGAAAGACACCTTGGTTTGTTTGCATGTTCGTGTGAAGAATGACTTGATGGATGTAAAGACTGGCAGTCTGAGTTTTCCTTGACATTTAAATAAATCGTACCTGAGGCTTTGACAACCTGCTTTGTAAGTATCTGTATTTTTTCCCATGCAGACTTACAGAGGAGACTGGCTGGAGGGCGGAGAAGGATGATGCCTTCCTCATCAAAGGAAGCCGATCCCGGAGGCTCCAGCCCTGGGAGTAAATGAGAGATGGAGGAACTGGATTGTCCGGATCCAGTTTTTACCAAAATGATGGGCCAGAGAAAAGAAGGAACCTTAGAGAGTCTGACCTAGTTACATTTACATCCCAAGGAGAAACGAGTAAGTGGTATAACTATCAAGCTTTTAAGGCTGCTTCTAAGTTTGAAATTTCTCTATGATGTTATTTCAACCCCTTATATTCTCTTCTTCTTTTGAAGGCCGTAAAATTCCTCAGAAACACTCAGAGTCATTTTCTGGCACAGAGAAGAGGAAGGGAGGGGGACACCATGACACTCTTTTCAGCGTCCAAGAGAGACAAAAACTCAGCTGGAGAATGTGGGGCGATGCTAGAAGAAAGCTAGGGTCACACTTGGACCCTCTGGGAGAAAAGGATGAATAAAGGGGCCAGCCTGGCAAGGAGACACGAACCCAGGCATCTGCACTAGCTGGAGAACCGGGCCACTCACGGTGCTGCTAGTTTCTGGGTAGGAATGATGGGTGTGCTCTGTGGTGGAGAAGAAAAAAATCATTAGGTGTTTCCATCAGATACTGACATGTTCTTTAAGAGCATGAAGTTTCCTTTCCTGGAAAATACCTTCTTGTAACCCCACGCTGATTTTACAACTCTCTCATGATTCGGCATGGAAGCCCGGTTTCCCGAGTGTAGATCCTGACCTCACTGATGACCAGGTATGTTAATATTTCCATTTGTTTCCTCACACACAAATTAAATACAAGAAAGAAAGAAAGAAAGAAAGAAAGAAAGAAAGAAAGAAAGAAAGAAAGAAAGAAAAAGAAAGAAAGAAAGAAAGAAAAGGAGGAAGAAAGAAAGAGAGAAAGAAAGGAAAGGAAAGGAAGGAAGAAAAGAAAGAAAGAAAGGAAGAGGAAAGGAAGGAAGGAAGAAGAGAAAGAAAGGAAGAGGAAAGGAAGGAAGGAAGAAAAAGAAAGGAAGAGGAAAGGAAGGAAGGGAGAGAGAAAGAAAAAAAGAGGGAAGGAAGGAAGGAAGAGAGAGAGAGAAAGGAAGAGGAAAGGAAGGAAGGAAGAGAGAGAAAGGAAGAGGAAAGGAAGGAAGGAAGGTAGAAAAAGAGAAAGAAAGGAAAAGGAAAGGAAGGAAGAAAGAGAGAAAGGAAGAGGAAAGGAAGGAAGGAAGAAAAGAAAGAGGAAAGGAAGGAAGGAAGAGAGAGAGAGAGAGGAAGAGGAAAGGAAGGAAGGTAGAAAAAGAGAAAGGAAGAGGAAAGGAAGGAAGGAAGAGAGAGAAAGGAAGAGGAAAGGAAGGAAGGAAGAAAAGAGAGAAAGAGAGGAAAGGAAGAGAGAGAGAGAAAGGAAGAGGAAAGGAGGGAAGAGAGAGAAAGGAAGAGGAAAGGAAGGAAGGAAGAAAGAGAGAGAAAGAGGAAAGGAAGGAAGGAAAGAAAGAAAGAAAAAGAGGAAAGGAAAGAAGAGAGAAAGAAAGAGGAAAGGAAGGAAGGAAGAAAAGAGAGGAAAGGAAGGAAGGAAGAGAAAGAAAGAAAGAAAAGAAAGAAAGAAAGGAAGGAAGAAAGAAAAGAAAAAGAAAGAAAGCAAGAAGAAAATAGTACCTTCCAGCCACGTTCGTTGTGAGAATTCAATGAAATAGTACCTGCAAAGCTCTTAGCGGGTCACCGGGCCCAGTGCAGCTGGTTGCTAACTGCTGTTGTTGCTACTAGCCAGGTTGTGCAAGCATCTGGGTATTGGGCTTGAGTACCCAGGGGCGCCCTGGCTTTGTCGCTGAGGAGGTAATCCAGATTTGGTGTGGTGTGGCAGAGACTGCTAGATTGTGCCAGACATCTCTGAGGTGACACTTGAGATCTCTCGGCCTCGTCTGTCTCAGACTTTGGCCTCTCGTCTGGCCCCAGCCTCTGCGGTACTGACTCTACGTGTACCCTGACTTCGTGCAGATGCTACATGATGGTGACGCCCCGCTTGTCCGCACCATCTGCCTACCGTCTTCCTTGCTGAGGCTTCCCTGTTGAGGGAATGGAGATGCCCTTCCCTTTTCCTTTACCCCCTTTCCTGGCTTTAATGCGAGCACAATGGCTGGAGCTGGGGCAGCCCTTTTGCCATGAGGCAGAAGCCATATGGTGAAGGCGGCTGAGCGTGGAGACAGCAGGAGCTGGGGTCCTTGGTGAGTGGGCAGGGCGCCACTCCAGCTCCAGACTGCCTCTCTGGTCATCATTTTGAGAGAAAAACACATTTCTATCTTCTTAAAGGACTGTTATTTGGGGTTTTCTGTCATTTTCTGCTAAACTTAATCCTAACTGTTGGAGTAGAAAATTGGTGTTCTGTATGAATGAAATGAAGGGAAAGGAAGAAAAAAGATAGCATCAAGTGTCATTTTAGATGCATTACATACGGCATGACAGGATCCAGATGTCAGTGTTTTTACCAGTACATTGTATCATCTCTTACAAATTTAGATTATGTGAGCCAGATGTCCAGTGACCCGGTCACCTTTGAGATAACGGAATACTGACCTTCCAGAGGAGCATAAAACAAACAAAACACTCTCCACTCAGAAAGCTGGCCTGTCAATGCTTCTCATCTCCATTAACACACAGGGTTAATTACAACAGTATTTACTGCGGGTCCCACTCTGTGCTAAGCCCTCTAGTTAGAAAACCCAGGAAATCTCGCTCTGTGAAGGATATGTTTGAGAGGGTCGGAATGCTGGCCTGGGATTTCACTTGGGAAGTTTACCAGCCTCCCAGGTGAGGACAGTAGCCGAGTTAGGGAGGAGAAGGTGGGACGTAGGACTCTTGAAGAGATAATATCAGCAGGACTTGGTGACTGATGGAAAGTGGGGGCTGAATGGGTTCAGAATTACTCTCCAGCTTCTAGGATGGATGACTGGCTAGGAGAAAGTTTTACAAATTGCAATGGGACACATACAAAGGAAGGGAGGGAGAAAGCAGAGGGAGGAAGAGGTTTAGTAGAGAAGGTAGAGAAGATCATGGATGGGTGCAGTCCTGGGCATGTGAAGTCTGAGGTGTCCCTGGGCACCACGTGGAGATGCTCAACAGGAAATGAAAGACTGAGTCTGGAGCTCAGGAGAAAGGGCTTAGAGCACTTTTCAAACAATTTTGTAATTTTTGTTTGTGACGTCGCACTTCCCAGTAGACTTTCTTGCTCATCTTGTATTCTCAGCACTTGGCACTGAACCTGCAACATAATCAATGCTCAATAAAAATTGGTTTAGTGATTGACAGATTAATGAATGAATGACTTTCAATCGGTCAAAGAAGATACAGGTTTTTGCCATCTCAGGTTGAAACCCCTGTATGTATTCCAATGGAAACATGATTACAAATCTCAGTCGGTTGCGGAGAATCCCTGTGTAGTGTGTTAAGTTTGAATAAACTTCTGCCGACTAGCCTCAGAAATGAACCGCCCTTTAAGTCATTTCCACAGGAAAAAGAGAAAACACACCTTTAAAATTCCAAAGTAGTTTACACCATACTTTTGAACCAAAAAAGGTCCTTCACTAGTTGGGAGGGTCATTCTTTTTTTTTTTTTTCCCCCTGAAGAACTTATCAGAACATCCTGCACATGTGTCCCAAAAGCCACCATATCTAACATAAAGCCGAGAGTCAGAACACTGCATGGTCACCACCTCCATGCTTCAGGGCCGCCCTTGTTACCCTCTTTCCGAATCAGGTCGCAATGCCCAAAGAAAGAATTTTGAGGAGACGAACAGAGGCACAGCCCAGTGACTTGAAAAGTGTTCCCGAAATTAATAATTGGACTAGATCAGGGACCCAAGTAGATTTGCAAAGGGCCTACGCTTTGCCCCTTTCTTCATACGTAGTTAACGATAATCGCTAGATATTTCTCAATAAAGCCGGCTCTGATTCTGAAAGTCTCTCCAACTTTTCTGTAAGCATTGCATTTATATCTTAACTTCTTCGGTAAAAAAGCATTCATACATTCAATTGCTAACTTATTTTTCTTACTGCTTTTTCTTTTCTTTTCCTGGAGCGCCTAGAAGCAGCCTGGCACAAAGCCACTGAAGCCTTGCTCGCCCCTCTGGGTAAGGCTTCTAAAGAACTCTGGTCCGCAAGCGAAACCTGGCAGGCCACAGGCCGACTGGCAGGGGTTAGGGTGGACCGCAATGACTAGCTTCTTTCGTCTCATATCGGGTAAAAGCAATTGGCAGTGGAAGTTGCTTTTGAACTGTTTCAGTAATGGCTGTTGTACCAGCAGCATTCCACAGACAAAACAGAACCCACAGATAAACGCGTAAGAGAAGATTTATCATAGGAATTGGCTCATGTGGTTACGGAGGCCAGGAAGTCCCAGGAGCTGCCGTCCACCAGCCGGACAACCAGGAAAGCCAATGGTATAATTTAGTCGAAGTCTGAAGGGTCGGTGATGTCACTCCCAGTCCAAGGTCAAAGGCCTGAGAGCAAAGGGGCTGTTGGTGCAAGTCCTGGAGTTGAAGGCCTGGGAACCAGGAGCTCGGAAGTGCAAGAATGGGAGAAGATGGAGGTCGCTGCTCAAAAAGAGAGAATTAGCCCTTCCTTCCCCTTTCTTGTTCCATTTGGTCCCCTGACACATTGTTTGATACCTACCCGCATTGGTGAAGGCAGATCTCTTCACTCAGTCTCTTCAATCGAATGTTAACCTCTTCCAGAAACACCTTGCCAGACATACCCCCCCCCCAAAATTTTTTAACCTGTTATCTGGGTATCCCTTAAACCAGTCAAACTGACACATAAAATTAAACCTCACAGATGTATTTCAGGAAATAAGTGGCCAAGTCACAAAGTAAATAAGCCTGCACAAGAACTTTGTCATTTAAAAAAAATTTTTTTAATGTTTTACTTATTTTTGAGACAGAGGCAGAGCATGAGCCTGCTCTGGGTTGCGGGGGGGTGGGGGGTAGTGGCAGAGAGAGAGGGAGACACAGAATCCAAAGCAGGCTCCAGGCTCTGAGCTGTCAGATACACGCACCCATGTATCGTGAGATCATGACCTGAGCTGAAGTAGGACGCTTAACCAACTGAGCCACCCAGGTGCCCCAGTAATTTGTCATTTTAATACAGTTAACTATGCCTGGATATCATATACCACTAGTGTTGACCAAAAAAAAAATTTGAAAAATATCAACGATTTTCTTTGCACTTAATAAATGCATTGTGTCGATATTCAGAGCTGAGTACACCAAATTGAGAGCAGCAGGTAGGTTGTAATTAACATTAAATTTGGACTCAGGAAACCTAGATGTTGGTCTCACACTAACTTTTTGAGTCATTTCATTCATTCATTCAACAACTATTTATTGAACAGGGTATAACGCTCTGGACACTGTGGTAAGTGTTAGGGAACAAAATTGAAAAGAAAGTGACATTGTAGCTACATTTATAGACTTGTAGGCCAATAGAGAGGACAGATACCAATTAAAAAAATCTATGCATTAATAATACAACTGCTGTGAACTACCACAAAGAAAAGTTACAGGGAGATTGTGCCAGGGTGGCAGGTGGTCAGCACAGGCTTGATTGTGATTGAGATCTGAAGGATGCTTATGTGTCAGCTAGACAAGTGGCGCAGAGGGAACTGTATATGCAAAGTCCTAGTGGCCTGGATGGGGCAGCTGGCAGGGTCTAGGAGTTATAGATGGTCAGCGTGGCTTGAGCCTGGAGAACAAGTGCAGACCAATGGCCAACACACAGTAGGAGATCAACAAATGGTCGGGGGGCAGCGGGTGGAAAGGAGATGTGAGATAATTATACTTACATTTCAACAAATTAAATCTGGATTCAGTACTGAGAAATAGTTGTAGAAGGCACAAGCTGGCATAAGAAGACTAGTTAAGAGGCTACTGCTGGTCCAGAAGAGAGAACCGTTGTGTGATCAGGTTGGAAGTGGTGTAGATATGAACAATTAGACTGAGGCAAGAGGAGGTAAAAGCAATAGGGTTAGGTAACCGGTTGGGTATGGAGGAGGTGAATGAGAGGGAAGTGTCAAGGATGGCTCCTACATTTCTGGTTGAGCTGGGGAATAATGGAAACATACCAGATTCGAGCAAGAGAAACTGCAAATCTTAATTTGTTTCTGCAAAATAAAAGGCAGACTTTTCTTTAGAAAAAGCCTTTTAATGTTTATTTATGAGAGAGAGACTGAGCATGCGAGGTGGGGAGAGACAGAGTCAGAGAGAGGAAGACAGAGGATCCCAAGTAGGTTCCACACAGTCAGTGCAGAGCCCGAGGTGGGGCTCAAACTCACAAACCCGTGAGATCACGACCTGAGCCGAAATCAAGGGCCGGCTGCTTAACGAACTGAGCCACTCAGGTGCCCGAAGGCAGACTTTCCTTTAAAGCACTGTCCAGACTTAAAATGGTATGAATTGGATTATGGAATTCAATCATTTTTTTCAAAATAAAGAGTGAACTAACTAGAGTGGAAATTCTGTATAGGTAAATACATTAGCTATCTATTGTTATCTATTGTTAAAAAAAAAATTACCCAAACCTCAGCGACCTAAAACAACATTTATTATCTTACAACTTATGTGGGTCAAGGAGTCAGCAGCAGCTGAGCCGGGTAGTTCTGGCTTAGGGTCTCTCAGGTGATGGCCTTCGGGTTCTCGCCATGGGCTGCAGTCATCTGATGGCTTGCCTGGGGCTGGAGGGCTTATCTGCTTCTGTGGCGGCTCACTCACATGGCTGTGAGGAGAAGGCCTCAAGTCCTAACTAGCTCTTGGCAGGAGGCCTCCGTTTCTTTTTATTTTTTTTATTTTTTTTATTTTTATTTTTTTTATTTTTTAATATATGAAATTTACTGTCAAATTGGTTTCCATACAACACCCAGTGCTCATCCCAAAAGGTGCTCTCCTCAATACCCATCACACACCCTGCCCTCCCTCCCACCCCCCATCAACCCTCAGTTTGTTCTCAGTTTTTAACAGTCTCTTATGCTTTGGCTCTCTCCCACTCTAACCTCTTTTTTTTTTTTTTTCCCTTCCCCTCCCCCATGGGTTTCTGTTACCTTTCTCAGGATACACATAAGAGTGAAATCATATGGTATCTGTCTTTCTCTGTATGGCTTATTTCACTTAGCATCACACTCTCCAGTTCCATCCACGTTGCTACAAAAGGCCATATTTCATTCTTTCTCATTGCCACATAGTATTCCATTGTGTATGTAAACCACAATTTCTTTATCCATTCATCAGTTGATGGACATTTAGGCTCTTTCCATCATTTGGCTATTGTTGAGAGTGCTGCTATAAACATTGGGGTACAAGTGCCCCTATGCATCAGTACTCCTGTATCCCTTGGGTAAATTCCTAGCAGTGCTACTGCTGGGTCGTAGGGTAGTTCTATTTTTAATTTTTTGAGGAACCTCCACACTGTTTTCCAGAGCGGCTGCACCAATTTGCATTCCCACCAACAGTGCAAGAGGGTTCCCGTGTCTCCACATCCTCTCCAGCATCTATAGTCTCCTGATTTCTTCATTTTGGCCACTCTGACTGGTGTGAGGTGATATCTGAGTGTGGTTTTGATGTGTATTTCCCTGATAAGGAGCGACGTTGAACATCTTTTCATGTGCCTGTTGGCCATCCGGATGTCTTCTTTAGAGAAGTGTCTATTCATGTTTTCTGCCCATTTCTTCACTGGGTTATTTGTTTCTCGGGTGTGGAGTTTGATGAGCTCTTTATAGATTTTGGATACTAGCCCTTTGTCCGATATGTCATTTGCAAATATCTTTTCCCATTCCGTTGGTTGCCTTTTAGTTTTGTTGGTTGTTTCCTTTGCTGTGCAGAAGCCTTTTATCTTCATAAGGTCCCAGTAATTCACTTTTGCTTTCAATTCCCTTGCCTTTGGGGATGTGCCGAGTAAGAGATTGCTACGGCTGAGGTCAGAGAGGTCTTTTCCTGCTTTCTCCTCTAAGGTTTTGATGGTTTCCTGTCTCACATTCAGGTCCTTTATCCATTTTGAGTTTATTTTTGTGAATGGTGTGAGAAAGTGGTCTAGTTTCAACCTTCTGCATGTTGCTGTCCAGTTCTCCCAGCACCATTTGTTAAAGAGACTGTCTTTTTTCCATTGGATGTTCTTTCCTGCTTTGTCAAAGATGAGTTGGCCATACGTTTGTGGGTCTAGTTCTGGGGTTTCTATTCTATTCCATTGGTCTATGTGTCTGTTTTTACGCCAATACCATGCTGTCTTGATGATGACAGCTTTGTAGTAGAGGCTAAAGTCTGGGATTGTGATGCCTCCTGCTTTGGTCTTCTTCTTCAAAATTACTTTGGCTATTCGGAGGAGGCCTCCGTTTCTTACCACACGGATATCTCCATAGTTGGCCTGCATGTGCTGGTGATGTGGCACCTGGCTTGCCCCAGAGAGAGCCAATGAGGAGGAAGCTATAGTCCCTTTTGTGATCTCGTCTCAAAAGTCCCCTGCCATCAATTCCATCTTTCTGTTTGTTAGAAGCAAGTCACTAAATCCAGCCCACACTCGTGGAGGAGGGGAATTAGGCCACACCTCTTAAGGGAGGACTATCAAGAAATATGCAGATGTATTTTTAAAATTTTTTAAAGTTATTTATTTTGAGAGAGCAAGAGCATGAGTGGGGAAGGGGCAGAGAGAGAGAGAGAGAGAGAGAGAGAGAGAGAGAGAGAGAATCCCAAGCAGGCTCCACACTGTCAGCACAGAGCCTGACACAGGACTTGAACTCATAAACCATGAGATCATAACCTAATCAAGAGTCAGATGCTTAACCGACTGAGCCAACCAGGCACCCTGGTTTGTGGATGTATTTTAAAACCACCACAGAAAAGTGTTGCCTCAGTCTAATTGTTCATCTCTAATCTTCTACGCTTGCCACTACACAAAGCACTGGGCACCTTTCCTGGTTAGTAAATAACCACTGTTGTATACATTCAACTAAACTAAAATAAAACTAAAGTGTTATAAACTAGAAAACAGCTGTCTAGAATACTCAGTGCTAAAGGTCAGGGTGAATATTTACTCATTTATTTATTTATATCTCTGTAATGAGACAAGGACAGTCCAGCAAGGTACAAAGCTTATTGAATAATAAGCTGATGGATATTTGGGTCAAAAATTGTGAAACACTAGGAAGTGATTGCACGTAAATACTTTCTGCATAGGTCATAAGATACATAATGAGTTCTAGAAGTTACAAATCAAATATTTTATAGGTGAATCGGAGTTAGAGTTGAAGAATTAGAGAGCTTGAAGAAAGCTTACAGATGGTTAGTCTCATCTAGCTCCCTATTTAATAGATGAGAAAACTGGGAGTCAATACAAAGTAAAAAACATTTTTTTTCTTAGGAGCTCTCACACAGTTAGTGGGTGGAAACCACTTTTGATGGGACCGCTTCACAGTAATACCGGAGAGGGGAGTCACTGCTTTTTGAGGTTCTCTTCTAGTCCTGAAAATCCCCGACGTCTTAAGCTCTTGGAAAAGCACAAAAGGTGTCACATTCCCCTCACTTTAACCCTCTTTGCAAGCAGGTTACAGAATAGTCCATCGGATCTTTCAAGGTCATTTAGCAACTTGTTTGTAGGAATTGGGAATAAAGCCAAGGTTATGGATTCCGTCATTTAGACTCTTTCGACCCTGTTACTTCTGAAACTTTGTTGTTTATCACAAACTAAACTGGCTTTTTTATTATATAAGGAGAGAGGATTAAGTAATAACTTTTACCTTGCCTTTGTTGAAGATTAATACACTCATATCTCTGAACACATGAATTATGTACTTATGTAATTTGATCTTAGATAGGGAGAGAATAAAGGCAGGAACAGGCCTGTGGTTTCTTGAATCTTCCTTTAGATTCATTAGCCATCAAACCTCTGTTGACTGTACTGGAATTTTATAGCTTATATCAGCAATTAAGTTTGTATGGCTTACTAGGCACACAAAGCAGATGATAAGATAGTTTTATTTACTTTGTTTTTACTGAGAGCTATCATATTGCTGAACACATTGTGAATATCTACTTAAATATGCAAGGTAGTGGGAATAGTATGAAATATCACAGTTTATAATAGAAAATTCCCTTTTGTATCTCTATGTATAGGTATTTAAAGTAGCTGTGATTTTACATCTGTATAGCTTCTTTTTAATTAAGAATAATTTTTTTTTTTTAATTTTTTTTTTTTTCAACATTTTTTATTTATTTTTGGGACAGAGAGAGACAGAGCATGAACGGGGGAGGGGCAGAGAGAGGGAGACACAGAATCGGAAACAGGCTCCAGGCTCCGAGCCATCAGCCCAGAGCCTGACGCGGGGCTCGAACTCACGGACCGCGAGATCGTGACCTGGCTGAAGTCGGACGCTTAACCGACTGCGCCACCCAGGCGCCCCAAGAATAATTTTTTTAATGTTTATTTATTTTTTGAGGGAGAGAGAGGGAAAGCATGAGCAGCAAAAGGCCAGAGAGAGAGGGAGACATAGGCTCCAGGCTCCGAGCTGTCAGCACAGAGCCCAACGTGGGGCTTGAACTCATGAACCACGAGTTCATGACCTGAGCCAAAGTTGGATGCTCAACCAACTGAGCCACCCAGGCGCCCCACATTTGTATAGCTTTTTAAAAATGGTGAATAAAAAAGAAAAAGAGTGTATAAAGTTTTTTCATGGAAAAACATTTCAGTATACAATGATGGTTTAGATTATCATCTAATATTTCATATTCAAATCCTTGAGTTGAACAAAACCACATTTTCCAAAGACACAGTTGGAAATGAAAAGCCTGTTTCAGCATGTTACTGATGTTCATCTATTTAATGAGTATTTATTGGATGTCTCATTCACCATAGTTCTTATTTCCAGTTACTGAATATATACTTGTTCTTAGAGTACCCATAGACACTGAAAATCAGCATCTCTGTAAGTTGCCTAATTATCTTTATCTCTGAGTTCTACATCTTTTATACTCCCTGTTTATTTTAGTGGCACCCATTGGGTACTCATTTTCACATCTCCTTTCCTCTTACTCCTCGAAGTCTATCCCCACTCTTTTTTTTTTTTTTAAGATTCTATTTCCTCTTCTTCATCTTCAAAACCTCCTAGGGTCAGTCCATCATTCTCTAGTGCCTGGGCCTTTATAGCAAAACTGTCTGAGGTGTCCCTGATCTTATGGATCACTCTGTCACTGAACTGCTCTCCCATGTAATCCACATGGCTGCCAGTTACTTTGCTAACACAGAGAGGATCGCATTATTCCTTTTCTTAATGCCTCGTATGGCTTCCTAGCTCCTTAAGGATGAAGGGCAAATTCTGATCTTCCCAAATGGTTCTCAACTTACCTTTCTAAACCTCTAGTTATAAACATCCTTATCTCAACATCAACCCTGTCTTGGTACTCAGTCTTCAAAGTCGATTGCCTTTCCCCACTTCTCTTAGGGAACCTCTACTCACCCCTTCAACCTTTCCTCCTCTGAGAGGCTTTCTCCTTTCTATGCAAAGTTAACTGCCCAGTGTTTCACCTGACACTCTGTGTCTATCCTTATTATAGCTCATATTGCACAACTGTTTGTTTGCCTTTCCCATTACTGAATCTAGAGGGCAGGAGCCTAGACTTAATCAAACTAGCAAGGGGGCTGGAGCTCAGTGTTTGTTCTAGATGGAGAAGAGGTTCCATTTACAAACCATACTTGCAAAAATGAGTTTTCTTCAAGAAGGACTTTTATATGTGCTACTGAGACAAATGCTTTGTAACTATCATTGGAATTCTAGAATTCAGAATTAGTCAATATGGTGGAGTACAGTAGGATTGTAGCATACAAGAGTTAGTAATAGATTGTAGTAGATTGGTTTTGGTCTTTCTTTTTTATGCATAGTAGGTGCTATATAAAATTTTTTGTAACTACTGGTAATATCAGAATAGTTTTCTGGAAAAAAAAATCTAGTTTCAACAACCGTATGTGAATTTTCCCCTTGACAGTATAAATGTGGGAATAAAACAAAAAAAAATTTTCAGTTAAATCTCTCATATTTCATTAAAGATGCATATATTTGATATAAGGAACAAGGTACAACAATGGTGTGTATAGATGACATTTACAATGAAAATACCTGACGCCTAACTATCTGTCAGCTCAGTTCATTACGGTTTTTCCACAGTATAGTCTCACACTTAGGAAGCAGTGGCTTTGCTGCTTTTGTGTAATTGATGACCCACATTGTAGTAGATCTCAATTTAAATAATTCTTTTTACACTGTAAAAGTAAGACAAAATACTGAAGAATAGAATAAAGAAAAATGCCCATAGAAAACCACCCAGCCAACCCTGGATTTCAAACTTTCTCTTTTTTCCTGACCCCTTGTACTTTTGTGTGTGTGTGTGTGTGTGTTTAAACATACATGTAATCATACTGCTTGGATAGTTTCATAATTTGTTCCCTCCCCCTAATACTACCAAAAATTTTTCATGGTGTTAGACACATTATATAAACATTTCAAGTTGTTACCCAAAATGTTACAGAGTATATATAGTTACTTTCAGGATATTTAGTTTCCATGTTTAATTTTTGCATCTTTTAATACTATTGTGATGTAGAGTTTATGAATAAAGGTTTTGCTCTATTCTAGATGATTTCATTCAGAAAGAATCCCAGATATGGGATTACGGGTACAAGAGGATGAACATTTTTATAGGTTGAATCACGGTGCCAAATTGCTTTCTAAACAGGCTGTTTAAGTTTACACTCCCACTCACAATGTCTGAGACTACCCTTTTTATCTCACCAGCCTTGAATGTTATCTTTTACCTAAATATTTACTAATACTATAGCCAACTGAAATGTTACATTTTCTGGTCTGTTTGCTGTTGCCAGAGTTTAGGATAAAATCACAGCTTTGGAGTCCAACGTAACTAAGGTTTGGTCATTGCTCTGCCATTTCCTGGCTGTGTCACACTGAACAAATTACTTAACTCCTTTGAGTCTCTTCAGTCACTGATTAAACAAAAAAAAAAAAAAAAAAAAAAAGTCAATGTTAATATTGACCCCAAACACAGGGTTGTTGTAATTATTAAAAGAGATGCTCATGTAAATGCGTGTTACCCCAGTGCCTGGCACATGACAGACAATAGCGTATTATCCGTTTTCCAGTGCAAAAGTGTGTTACATACTTTTTTTTTGATTAGTGTACTATCCAGGAATTTACATAATACTTTGACTATCTTTATGCATGCAACTTGATGTGGGACGCTGAGCAATTACCTGGATAAACCTTGCACCCTAGGGATAAAGTCAGGGAGTAATCTTACAGTTAAGTAAAAGCACACACCTGGTTCCCATCCTCGAGGAATTTGCAATCTGAAGATCTTTGAGTTTAACTCTAGGGGCTTTTAATTGTTCAGAAAGGTCGCAGAGGGCAATGGAGGAGACTCACTGAAGCTGGGAGCTTAGCGAACTGAAGCGTGAGCTTAGTGAAAGTGATCTGGGGAGAGAGTTCCTGGAAAAAGCTACCGTCTCAGGGAAGGCAAATGCTAAGGCAGGAAGCATATGAATTATTTGTTCCATAAAAGTTAAGTACCTTCTTGAGGTTTTATTATTTGAATGTAAAGTTTGTTCATAAAGGGTAAAACTATATAAAGAAGGCACGCACGGCAAGCTGGACTGATCTGGTTTTGTGCACTACGGTTCAAGTATACTCAGGGCAAGTGTTACTCTTTGAATCCCAGCAGAAGACGGACACGGATGGGAGCGTGGACACTGACCACAAGTCTGTCTAGTCCCAGCCACTAATGAAAGTGAGTGGCCTGGAGTCAGACTAGGACCACTTGTCCAACCATCTCTAATTCCAGGATAATTTAGGTTTGGCTGCTCTTTGGGGGCCCCACGTCCAACTTTTTTCTTCTGGACCGCCTCCTCCCCAGAAATGTCGGTGGTAGTAAACATCGTCGACATCCTTGCGTGGATAAAACTCTGCACTCGCGACTGGGGCCATATCCATCGAGGTTTTGTTGGAGTTATCCGAAATAGCAGTTTTTCGAGTTGGGGAAAAACTGCCAGAGCAATTTCAACGTTCTCGGTGGCACACATAAATCCCTCTAAGATAGGCCCCTTTCTATCTCCCGGTGGATTCTCCAGCTGAGCAGCCAAGTAACCCGCGCCCGACTCCGTCCTGGCTCCCCCCTCCGGGAAGAAGACTCCCTCCTCAGGAGGGCGATGGAAACGCCCTCGGCGAGTTTTCCGGCACCCGCGGTTGTTTCAAGTTTCCACTCCCGGGGGTGCGCGGAGCGGGTGGCGGCGGGCGCGCCGCGAGCTTCGGCTGCAACAGCCCGCGTCCCTCCGGCTCAGTCCCGCCGGCAGGGGCTTCCCGCGGGCCTCCGCGGCCGACGCCGGCCCTGGCGTGTCCCCACCCCGCGCCGCGACCCCCGGCGACGCCGCGTGCGGCGGGCGGCGGCGAGCGCGGGGGGCGGGGCGCGGGCGGCCCTCACCGCGGCGGCGGCGGCGGCGTTGGCGCTCGGGCCGCGGCGCGAGGCCGGCCGGCCGGCAGGGGGAGGCGGGGGGCGCGGGGCAGCCCCGCCTTCCCCCCGAGGAGCCGCCGGGCGGCCATATTGCGGAGCTGTCTGCGGTGGTGGCGGCGCCTCTCGTCCCCGGCGGCCCGGCGCTCCCGCCGCCGCCTTTCCCTTCCTGCCGCAGCCGTGACGCCCGGCGCCGCCGCGCAGCGCCCCGGCCACGCTCGGGGCGGGAAGGAGCCGCTCGCTCTCGGGGTAAGCCGCTGGCGCCCTCCCTTCCCTCCCCACCCTCCCCCCCCCCAGTCGCTGCTCCCGGGCGGCTCCGGAGACGCTGAGGTGGCGAGAAGTTGCGGGGGCCCGCGCTGCCCGGCGGCCGCTTCGCGAGGGCCTCGCGCGCCTCGGTGTCCGCGCCCCGCGGGCCGCGGCGCCGCCGAGCTCCCGGCCCGGCCCGCCAGGCCGCTCCCGGGGTCGGCGGCAGGCGCTGGGCGCGGCCCGAAGCCCGAGGCGGCCGCCGGGCGTTTGTGGTCGGCGCGGGCGCGCGGTCCGCCCCCGGGGTGGGCCCCGGACCCCCAGACCCCGGGCAGCGGCGGGTTCCCGCCGCCTGGGCGCGGCCCCGGCGCGGCCTGGCGCGTCCCTTCGGGGCGCCCAGAAAATACCGTGAGCCTGGGTAGAATTCTAGTTTGCAGTGCAGGATGGGGGGGAATTTATTAGAACTTCTCCCCCTCCTTTCTCCCCCTCCCCCCCCACCCCCACCGACCTCCAGTTTGAAAGTAAGGGTGTTGAATTACTAGAGAGAGCGCGTTGGCCCTGGCGGCAAAGGGATGTTGTGTTCTGTACGGGGTTCGGGGCGCCGAGCCGCTCCCGGCCCCGGCCCCCGCGAGGCCAGGCCCGCCGTCCCCGGCCGCCGCGCTCTGTCTACCTGCTGCCGCGGCCGCGGGCGGCCTCGGAGCCTTGCAACTTTGTCCGGCCGCGGAGGCGGCAGCCCGGCTTGCTGTCTGGGCCCCCGTCCCCGCTTCCCGTGAACGCGCCTCCGCTTGATTTCCGGGCGAAGTCTGAAAGAGGGGCTCTGCGTTACTGCAGCTTCGGTGAAGCGCATCACTTCCTATACAGAGAGGTCGGGATTCCTGCACCGAGCCCGCTATTGGGTTCTTTTCTTTTTTCCCCTAACGAGATTGAGTGAAGTCCGTTTCGTCAGAGATCAGTTTAAAAATACGGTTGAGGGTTTGTACCAGACTTTTTAATGAGTCCCGTGGCACTAAGGCTGGCATGGTGCAAATGTAAAAGGCTGAGATAATAAGGGTTTATTTGATGAAGGGGTACGGACATCGACATTGCAATCTATTGTTTACGGAGCGTACAGTTTTTAGAACACTAAATACTCTTTTATATGTCGGACGGAGCTCTGAATGAACAATTGCCCCGTTCATGTGGCAGGGTAAATAAATAATGGCTTAATCCATTTGCCAAAACAGCATTATTAGATTTGAGAGGAGATTAATATTCAGGGCTGCATTGTTTTGTGTGTTTTTTTTTTTTTAATTTTCAGAATCCCATTGCTTTCACTAGTGTGCTTTATCTTTCAAACTAATATGACAAAAATGACAAAAGGTAGAACACCCCTTTTGAAGTTAGTAAAAAGGATCGTCACGGACTTTGGTTCTTTGCTTAATCACTTTTTTTATGTAGGGAGGAATTTACTAAACAGGTAACATTATTAAAGAATGAATACATATGTATTGGAAATTGTAGCTTTATTTAAATGAGGCAGAATTTAATTGTGGCGTTTAGGAATGTTAAATTCTTGCTCTTGCGGAATTTACGTTGTTTTGTTCACTTCTGTGTCCCTACGCATGGAAGAGAGTGGGTAGGAGAGACTCAGAAATATTTGTAGAATAAATGCAATTAATTTCAGTGTGGGTAAAGTATGTGGGGTCTGTCCTTTTAGACATTGTCATTACTTAAACTGATGATTATTTTTCCTTTGGTGGTAAGAAATGACAGACTTTGCTTTTCCCTCTCTTGGTGTCAGTAGTCTCGGGGAGGGGAGCAAGGGTTGTTTCTTGTTGATTGCTTTACCATTGCCAACAGCACAATTGGATTTTATTACTCATTTATGTGTTTGGCAGGTTGTTGAAATGAAAGTCTTGATACGTCTTTATTTTAACTCCTGTTGTCGTTTAATATCCTCTCCATATAGTTTCATAGAGCCTGAAATGTGGAACGATGGTGGGAATCTTTTCATCCATTTTTAACTTAATGCATTTTAACTTAGGCTGCTTAAAAAATGGCAGGTTTTAACCAGTATTTCCCAAAGACTAAAGCCAAAAGAAATGTGTTCTGTGAGGATTGTGAAGACTGAGCTGTGCTGGTGGAGCATAGCTGGCAGGGTAGAGCCAGTATGAGTTTATGCTCCTTCTCTCAATCTGGGAACTCAAGGAAGTAACCCTTTCTTGGATAGCTTGGGCCTCCAGCTGACCAAAGAAAGGCTAGTGGATACTTCTTAACTACCCTGATATTACCCTTTTGCTACTGAATTCAGCGGAACTGGATTGGATTGCTCTCGACTCCACCCTTAGAAGGTTATTTTTAAGCCTCCTAGTGTTGTTACTGATGGCTGAAGTGCTTCTGGGACCTTCACTCAGTCCTGTGGCCAGTGCGTACTCACCTCTTGGGTGATGCAAGTGGCCAGTCTGACCCCAGCGAAGTCCTCAGTTTGTAGCCTCTTTCACAGAATCTTGTCTTTCCTATTCATTTATTTCTCAATATTATTTTCTATTAAACGTATATTTTAAACTTTTATTTTTTAGAGAGCGTGAGTGTGAGTGAGTGGGGGAGGGGGCAGAGGGAGAGAGAGAATCTAAAGCGGTCTCCACACTCTGCTCCAAGCCCTTGACCATCATGACCTGAGCCAAAACCAGGAGTTGGACCCTCAACCGACTGAGCAACCCAGGCGCCCCTTAAACCATTTTTAAAGATGTTGAAAGTAATACAGTTTATGACAAACTTAAAAGACTTATATCTTTAAAGATGTAAAAGTAAAGCTACAAGTTCTCTTCACTCCCCAGAACTACCCAACGTCTTTCCTACTCCTGTTTTTCGTAGGTATTGCTGTTAGCACTTCCTTCCGTGGATACAGAAAATGCCAAAACTTAGGCAAAAACAAACATAAAAATCCTTTATTTGTGATTTTAAAGTCTATAAAAATAAGGTTATTTTGTAACAAACACTGAAATGGTATTTATTACTGTGTTGAAAAGATTGATGTTTCTCAGACGTTTAAAAAAAATTTTTTTAATGTTTATTTTTGAGAGAGACAGAGTGTAAGCAGAGAAGGGGCAGAGAGAGAGAGAGAGGGAGACACAGAATTTGGAACCGGCTCCAGGCCCTGAGCTGTCAGCACAGAGCCCCGGGACTGGAACTCAGGACCCATGAGATCATGAGCTAGGCTGAAGTTGGGCGCTTAACCGACTGAGCCACCCAGGCCCCCCTAAAATTTTTTTAATGTTTATTTTTGAGAGAGAAGATTTGAAGCAGACTCTGAGCTGAGAGTGGAGAGCAAAGTGTGCTTATGTGCTTGTGCAAATTTTCTTGCTTAATGATTGGAGGTGAAGTTCACTTTTTGTTTTCTCCCTATAGTATGGCATATAATAGTGAAAAATGGTGTCCTTTAAAAAATGTGTGTCTTTGGGGATACCTAGGTGGTGCAGTTGGATAGGCGTCCGACTCTTGACTTTAACTCAGGTCATGATCTCAAACTTGGTGAGTTTGAGCCCCACACTGGGCTCTGTGCTGACAACTCTGAGCCTACTTGGGATTCTCCCTCTTTCTCTGCTGTTTTCCCCTGCGCGCGCGCACACACACACTCTCTCTCTCTCTCTCTCTCTCTCTCTCTCTCTCTCTCTCAAAATAATAAGCTTTAAAAAAAATGTGTCTTTGTATTGGGAGCTGTTTGGAAAGGAAATATAGTCCATATGATTTACTTTCCTCATTCCATTTAATACTAAAGTCTAGCTTCAGCTTCGTAGAAGAGAGGGGCTCAGTCAAGTTAGGAGTTGGATAGGGTTTTTTGGGTATTTTTTTCCCCTTTGAATAGACAGTATGTATAGAGATCCAAATTTCCTAATTTAAAATAACTTTTATTTAAAAGGTAGATGTTAAAAATTTGCATGTGCATAAGTTTTGTATTGTTTTTTCTTACTGTAACATCAGTTACTCTTTAATAGAATTCTCAATTGGATTTTGCAGAGGTTTTATATATATAAATGAGGTAGCGATTTTTTTTTTTTAATTTTTTTATTTAGTGTTTTGCTTCAAGCAGTCCAATGCAGATGAATAGAATGTCCAGTCATGCTGGTTACTTTTCTACGTAGTTTATATACATTTGAAATAAACTGTTTTGACAGGCCAGATCTCTCCTGCTGGCCTGATTTTGTAAAGGAAGTTTTATTGGAACACAGAAATATAATTAGTTTACATAGTGTTTCTGGATACTTTTGAGCTATAATGTCTGAGGCCATACATTTTGCACATCCTGAAGTATTTACTCTCTGGTCATTTACAGAAAAAGTTTCCAACCCCTGATTTGGAGAAAAAAATACCTTGTTGAAAGAATGTCTTAGGTACTGTATGGAAGGAGGTAGCACATTGTTTTGTTTTTTGCCCCATGATTATAGAATTTATAAATTTATAAATCTTAGTAATTGGAACAGATCGTTTTTTCCAAGTTGTAGGTAGTCTGTGGGCTTTCAGAACTTTAAATGTTTCTTTCATTTGTGAAAAGTTGTTAACTAAAACTGGCTGCAGTGAAATTGTGAGGTGAACAACCTTCTTTTTCAAGGACTTCTATCACTTAAGATGCTTTGGCCACAATAACAGGAAATTCTCAAACTGGCTTAAATAATGAAGAAAATTAAGAGACTTAAGAATAGCTCAGTAATGATATCAAGGACTCACTCTCTTTACAACTTTCTGCCCTGTGGCCTTCCCCCATTGGCTTCGTCCTGAGACTGCTCTCTCCAGCGTTACAGTTTGGCTGCAGCCACCTGCCATCCGCACACAGCAGTTCCCAAAGAACTGGGAAGGAATGCCTCTTCCAGCAGCCCCCCAGCAGATGTCTTCTTAGTGTCACTGACCAGGCTTGGGATATGTTCCTTATCCAACCCAGTTACTGGCAGGGGGAATGGGATTGCCCCTCATCTAACTCTGCTCCCACTAGATTGTTTTAGTGTCTTGGGTTTTTTCTTAATCCCACCCACCTGAACTCACACCCAAGACTGAGCTGTTGTACATAATCTAGCATGAATATGTTAGTTCATATCTTCTTGGTTACCAAATTTATTTAAATTATGAAATGAAAAGTGTTGATTCCTGCTAAAACACTTTTGAGGCAGGGTTGACAAAATGTGGTCCATGAGCCAAATCCAGCCTACGGCCTGATTTTGTAAATAAGGTTTCATTTGAACACATCATTTGTGCACATATTATCTATGGCTGCTTTCATGCTACAAGAGCAGAATAGTTGTAACAGAGACCGTATGGCCTTGCAGAATCTAAGAAGTTTATTTACCTGGCCATGTAGGGAAAAAGTTGGCCAACTTTAAGATAACATACATACATTTATACTTCTCTGCCAAATACTGTTTGTATCTGGTGAGTAACATACTGACAAAGTCACATTCTAATGGGAATACAAATGTGCTGTTTTGTATACTATAAAGTGTGTTAAATGTTTAAATGCCCTTGTGTTAATAATATTAACAGGAGTTAATTTTCAGTGCAGCAGTGTTCTAAGCAGAGTTTTCTGTGATGTGAGTTGAGTATTTCTTGTTTCCTATTTATTTTTTTTAATCTTCCTATTGTTTCTGTAATTTAATAACCTTTCAATAAGCTAACAGAGTAGGTTATTGTTTGCAACTAAAAATCCTGGCTAGTACACAGAATGATGTGGGCACATGAGTGCAACAGAGGGACCGTTAGTAAAACGGAGAGAGAATGGGGATACAGGAAATCTCAGCCATGATTAATTGGATCTGGAACCCTTTGGCTTTTACTGAGTGTATGGAATGGACTAAACTTGGTTAGCCATCATCAGGACTTCTGATAATTAAGCCATTTGTAGATCCTAGACTTAGAAAAACTATAAAGTTTTAGTTTGGTTATTAGCAAGGTTGGTGTGTATACTTGAACTCATTACTATCATCTAACCAACAATCAGTATAATTATAGTTACCATTAGAAGTGTCAGACTGTCTGCCCTTTAACTCTGATTTGATCATCAAATTAAATGAGATTGCTAAAAATAATCTCTTGAATAATGTCTTGAGTAGAGACAATAGAGACAGTAGAGGTCTAAATTTGGGAGACCTAGTTGGGAGGAGTTTTGTTCTCCCATATTCATGTTTGTTGTCTCTCTTTTATTTTTTTTAAATCTTTTTTTTTTTTAAGTTTGTTTACTTATTTGAGAGAGAGAGAGAGAGAGAGAGAGAGAGAGAGAGAGAGAGAGAGAGAGAGAGAGAGAGAATCCCGAGCAGGCTCTTCACTGTCAGCATGGAGCCCGATGGGAGGCTTGAACTCACAAACAGAGGTCATGACCTGAGCCAAAATCGAGAGTCAGACGCTTAACCAACTGAGCCACCCTGGCACCCCTTGCTGTCTCTTGTAGTATGTTGGCTTATTAGTGTGTTACTTAGCTATTTGATAATGTAAATTAGAGGAAAATATTGCCCTTGACAATAATCAACAGAAGAAGTCAAATGAATATTACATGTAAACTTAATATGCCAACAAAATCGACAACAAACTTCTGAGGCCCTACTGTGAGCCAGGCACTATTCCAGTTTAAAACAAAAATTTTTTTTTTTACATTTATTTATTTTTGAGAGAGAGAGAGAGAGAGAGACAGACAGACAGACAGACAGACAGAGTGTGAGCAGGGGAGGGGCAGAGAGAGAGGGAGACAGAATCCAGAGCAGGCTCCAGGCTCTGAGCTGTCAGTACAGAGTCCGATGTGGGGTTCGAAGCCACAAACTTTGAGAGCATGACCTGAGCCAAAGTTGGATGCTCAACTGACTGAGCCACCCAGGCGCTCCCTCCCTTCCAGTGTTTAAAAGGGAGTTTTGAATATTTTGAAATTAGAAGCTTAATGAAAGAACTTCCAGAGAGCCTTAGTGATTGCATGAGAGAATATTGTCCAATTTAAGAAACGTAATTACTTTATTCTGTTTTGAAAATAAGCTGCTATTGTGTCCAGTGGTTCAAAACCTGTAAAGCCTAGAATGGTTTGTGAGAAGTCAGGTCATTTTGAGACTTGTTTTTTCCTGCTGCATAGGTGACTTAAATCAATCTGTTTGTTTTAACATTTTTTTTAATGTTTTATTTATTTTTTTTGAGACAGAGAGAGACACAGCATGAACGGGGGAGGGGCAGAGAGAGAGGGAGACACAGAATTGGAAGCAGGCTCCAGGCTCTGAGCCATCAGCCCAGAGCCCGACGCGGGGCTCGAACTCACAGACCGCGAGATCGTGACCTGAGCTGAAGTCGGACGCTTAACCAACTGAGCCACCCAGGCGCCCCTGTTTTAACATTTTTAAACATGCATTATGTTACCTTTTGATGTTTTCATAAGTGTAAAATGAAACTGAATTGCATTGAGCTTTCTTAGCTTTTAGCATTTAAAATTAATCTTTGCAAATGGTATTGTTTTTCTACCCACCTTGGGAACAATATAGATACGGTGTTTCTTTTAAATTTATAGGTTTATTTTTTTAAGCTTATTTTTATTATTTTGAGAGAGAGCAAGTGGTGGTGGGGGGGGGGAGGGAGAGAGAGAGGGAGGGAGAGAGAGAGAGGGAGGGAGAGAGAGAGAGGGAGGGAGGGAGGGAGGGAGGGAGGAAGGAAGGAAGGAAGGAAGGAAGGAAGGAAGGAAGGAAGGAAGGAAGGAAATCTCAAGGAGGCTCCACGCTGTCAGCACAGAGCCCATCTCCAGGCTCAAACCCATGAGTTCATGACCTGAGCTGAAACCAAGAGTTGGATGCTTCACCAACTGAGCCACCCAGGTGCCCCCAGATTTCTTTTAGAAGACAATCTAAATTCAGTGTACAAGTTTGTTTTTAGTATTGTAGTTCTGCTTTATATTTGTTTTAGGTTCTAGAAATTTGGTTTGCATTTATAGTGACATGTAAAAATTGCTCAAAAGTGTTGAAGATTTCATTTCCTTGAAAATGTCCTTGAACAAAAATCAGTTTCTACCTAAGCAAGTACTTATAAATACCGTATTTGGAACTGTATATCACCCTTATAGGAAATACATTTTCAAGGTGATTATACCAGTACTAATGTAACTTGTAACATCTTTAGAGATAGTCTTTTGATCTGAAAACAACGGAAGAAAGAGCTTTAGCTTCTTCTAGAAAAGCTCTGGTAATTATTTGAGATGAGCTTCTCTGGAATGATGTCAGAAAAAAGAATAGGAAAACCAGGAGAGCCCAGGACTCAAGTTTAAAAGGACCTCTGACTTGTTGACTAGCCGTATTACTTAGGGCAAGTCACTTATCTGAATCTAAATTCCTTATTAAAAGAATGAGGGATTGTGATACCTTTCTTGGGCAGAGGGAAGAAGGGTAGTTATTATGAAGGTTAGGTGATACAGGTGAAGTGGCTGAAAAGTATTCTACAGGTAATTCCTTCATTCACTCCCCTTGTGCTTGTTTTGTGCCTTATTTCTTTATTTCCAAAATGGAGCTGAAATTTTTTTGTCCTCTTTGCTTCACTTGAGGAATGACATGGCATTATATAGCTAAAGGTGCATTAATACTGCCATTAAATTGAGTATTAACATTGAGCTAAAAACATAATAAACATGGTACTGTGTATATTAGAGCTTTTAAGCTTGTGGGTCTGTGAACTTGGATAGGGAAAAAAGTTGCATATTTTTTACACGTTTTCTTGCCATTATTAATGTGGGCACCTAGTAGTATTAGCATTAACACAGACTGTTTCCATTAGAAATTGTAGATATTTTCATAATCCGTCGCTGTTGCAGAGATGTCGAAGTGACATTACTTGGAAGTTTAATCATTAGATCCGCTGGTAGACACTGTTACTTAATTTAAAAACACATATATTACTATATCATAAATTCGTGATTTTTATATTTTGGTGATTGTAGTCCAGTATAGTTGGTCTTTTATGCAATGTTAATGTGTCTTATTAAAATACATTTAAAAGTACTTCTATACATTAAAAGCATTTAAAAATGCTTTTCTAGGAATGGCTTTATAGGCTTCACCAGAGGGGGACCATGCAGGGGAAAAAGAACTTTTTTATTGTAGATGTTGTTATTGTGTTCGTCTGACTGCCAGAGTTACCTTATTAATTCAGTTTATACTTTCCTTTGTTATACTGCTTCCTAATCCCCCAGTAAATTGGCAGAGGAATTCTTTTGTAACTTTTTGGTCTGTGGAGAGAAACGGTTGGTTCAGAGATTGCTTCTGTATCTCAAAAGGCAGGGAAAAAAAATTACAATTAGGCGTGAGGAAAAGGGTATCTTAAGAGTAAAATTAGGCAGTGTGACATAAATTATTGAAGGTTTGGTAATAGGCCCAGGATGGACAAGAGTGAACACCTGTTTTACCACCTGCCAGGTGGGAAGAGTCTGTTGTGCCACTGACTTCATAGAGCTCAAGGTGTTAGGCATGAGGCTGTTTTTCCATTGTGTGAGGTAGAGAGGAGGCTGTTTTAAGGTCCCCCTCAGAGTTAACGGATAAAGTAGAAAATGCTTTATATGAATGTATTGTCTGTAAACATCGTACTTAGAGTTTATAGCCGTACAGTTACTTTTCTGCAGATGGGAAATGTGTATACTGGCAGCATCTCTTAAAACTTCTTGTTGAGCATGTCTTTGCCATGATTGTGCAAAGTAGGGTAAGACCTCTTGAAGAAATTTACCAAGGAGGGAGTAATTTTCTTCTCAGTAATTAGATATTTGAGGGTGGGTGGGAGAAGAGTTTATTTTAACTATATATCTCTAATGTATAATGGTTTAGGCGATTATGTAATATATATGTATATGTGCGTGTATATATATATGTGTATATATATATATATATATTTTATTTTGACAAGAAAGAAAGGAAGACACTGAAAGACCGTAATTTCAAGATGAGTCAGTTAGAGATGGAAACCCAGGACATATATCTTGGTATCTTAGCTTTTCTTTTCTTTTTTCTTTTCAAAAAAATTTATTTTAATTGTTTATTTTGGAGAGCGAGAGAGACAGAGTATGAGCCAGGGAGGGGCAGGAAGAGAGGGAGATACAGAATCCAAAGCAGGCTCCAGGCTCTGAGCTGACAGCACAGACAGAGCCCGATAGGGGGCTTCAACTCATGAACCATGAGATCATGACCTGAGCCGAAGTCAGACGCTTAACCAATTGAGCCACTCAGGTGCCTCAGTATCTTAGCTTTTCATGTGACATTTTATTAAATTGGCCATTCTGGTACTAAGATGTTAGTTTCAGGAGAAAACACACTAATGAAATCATAGAAGAACTAGAAATGTATTACTGAGGTTAAATAGTATTACTGTGATATAAATACTTTTCAGTAATAACTAAATTGGCTAAAAACTTGAGTTTTAGTTATATCTGTACACAGCTTCATCGTAAAAAAATTTAAGGTGGAATTCTTAAGTCATATAAGCTGGTAAACTGATACATGAACAGTTTAGTGGATTACATTTTCTAGGTTCTCCTCTGATTTTTTTTAAATTTTTTTTTTTTTTTAACGTTTATTTACCCTTGAGACAGAGAGAGACAGAGGATGAACGGGGGAGGGTCAGAGAGAGAGAGGGAGACACAGAATCTGAAACAGGCTCCAGGCTCCGAGCTGTCAGCACAGAGCCCGACGCGGGGCTGGAACTCACGAGCCGTGAGATCATGACCTGAGCCGAAGTCGGACGCTTAACCGACTGAGCCACCCAGGCGCCCCTCTCCTCTGATTTTTAAAATTAGGAACTTAACAGAAATAAGATCTTGATTATTATTATGTGTTCAGTTCTTTATATCCAGATACCATTTGTAAGGACACCTGTGTTTTTACATGGTTAAAGCAAGTGGCTACATAATCTGCTTTTTCACTTACCCTTATGTAAATGTTGACACAGTTTGTCATAATACACAAACACCCCTGTAACAGTCTATCATGTTATCACATAACATTGTGACTTTAATTAGTGGCTTTTATGACATGTACTGCTGTGGATGTCTTGCTAGAGGTTACTCTGTTTTGCATTTCTTTACTTCTTTGGCGTATATTCCAAAAGCAGAATTTCCTGTTCGGAAAAGATTTGAGCTTTTGTTATGCATTGACAACTTACTTTCCAGGAATATGGAGCCGATTTATGGTGCTACCAGCAATGTTTATCTACTTGTTTAGCAGTACTGCTCATCGGTACTGCCATGTATAATAATTATTTTGCTAGTTTAACGACTATATAATCAAAATGGCCTTTAAGGCCATTTGATTTGTGGTTTTAATCAGCAGAGTTGTGCATCTGTTTTGTGAAGAGTTTGTAGAGAGTTTGTCATTTAACCATTTACTGAGTGGAGTCTGAGTGATATCTTTATATATTTAATTATTTCTTTCCATAGTAACTTTTTATTCTGGCTATTGCATATTTTTACTCTATTAGCATTTTGCTATTTAGATGTAGGGATTTTAAACAAAATAATCTGTTTTCATCATAATGTATATATTTTTCTTAGTCATATTTCTCCTCCAAAATTATAATTTTTTCTAAAGTCTCTTTTTGAGAAAAAATTCACCTACTTAGATTTTATTAAATGTTATGGTGAAGTTAATAGGCCTGACTTAGGTTTATTTACTTAGAGTAATTTTGTTCTTTTATTTTAAAGAATTTGTTTTTCTTATTATGAAAGCTCTACATTATTTTAGAAGTCTACAGATTTACGTTAATTTACAGGAACTCGCTATTTTGGAGTATGATCATATTGGTCTTTTCATATGATACTGTATGTATGGCTTTATAACCTGCCTTTTTAGTAGTTTGTGGATGTTTTGCCATATCCTTTAATATTTTTCTGTATCTTTTTTAAAATTTCTTAAATGTTTTTATTTATTTTTGAGACAGAGCATGAGCAGGGGAGGGGCAGAGAGAGAGGGAGACACAGAATCTGAAGCAGGCTCCAGGCTCTGAGCTGTCAGCACAGAGCCCGAGACAGGACTTGAACTCCCATACTGCGAGATCATGACCTGAGCTGAAGTTGGACGCTCAGCCGACTGAGCCACCAAGGCATCCCTCTGTAACTTTTTTTTAATGTTTATTTATTTTTGAGAGAGAGAGTGGGGAAGGGGTAGTGAGAGAGGGAGACACAGAATCTGAAGAAGGCTCCCCCCCCCCCCGCCCCCGGTTCTCACAGTTCATTCATGTAGATGAATTAGGTTTGTTGCAGATTTTAAAAACTTAGTTAGCTTGTGTAAAAACCTGTTTTGTGTGTGTGTGTGTGTGTGTATGTTGGTCTATGATATATTTATTCTTTCATGTCAGTAGAGCTCCTTATTAAAACTAAAACTTTAATGCAGATTTTCTTCTTGAAAGATCCTTTTAATAGAGTATAACTGGAAGTAACTCTAGTATTGAAAACTTGGATTAATTATTTTTTATAGGAAAAGGAAATAAACTTACCTTTATTTTGTTCAAGTATTAGGTTCATGTGTAACTTCAGAGTATCAGCAAACCTACATGCTTGGTGTTTATTTACCTGCCCACCTGGCCCTGTGTTTGTGGACTACTTTTTCTGTAATTTAGGTGCTTTAACTTAGTTTATACAGCCTGGCATATAATTAATGCTCAGTTCCTTTCCCTGGTTTTTCCTTGCTGATGAGAGATTGAACAGAAGGGGCACCACAGCTGTATGGTTTAGTAAATAACATGAGCAGTACGTGTGGAAGCTCTCCTGAGTGTGTGTCTCCTGAGTTCTCCAGCATGTGGCTGTGGGGGTCTGATATGGTATATGGAATACAATGTCAAGAAGTTAATGTAAAAATTAGTCTAAGACAATTAAAATTCCTAACACTCTGCTAGGAGCAAGCCTGAAATACCTCTGTAGTGATACATACACACAACTCAGGGCTTGCAAGACTCCCACACTGGGGACTGGGTTAGGGACATGACCTTTCTACACTTGATCTTAGGCAAAAGGCTGAGAACCGATAGGGACATGAGCTTTCTGTCCAAAATTAAAACTGTAAAGAAATAAGCCATACTGAATTGAAAATAGAATAATTTTATGGTGAGAGAAAATAAACATAGGGATAAACGGAAGATTCAAAATGTTGTAAAATAGCATGGCATTATTAAGATTTTTTTTTTAAAGCTGAAAACGAATTTCTAGGAATAAGAATATATAATTACTGAAATGCCAAACTATCAAAGACATAAAACATAAAAACAGTGGAAGAGAATTAATGATTCGAGGAATGTTGCACAGAGAGAGAGAGAGAGAGAGAGATGGAAACCACTGAAGTGATGCTTAGAGAAATGATACGGTTTTAAATATAAGGCAAGACGTTTTAAAAATATTCCCCAGAAAAGGAGATTTATATTTATGTTTTTAGGAACTCTGTCACTGCTCTGTTCTTTTTCTTGGGCTTGGAAATATTTTTGAAGACAGGCACATTGACCTGAAATGTCTTTAGTACATGGGAGTTTGGAAAGTTCACAGAGCCCATTTACTAAGTGGTTTAAACATTAAAAAAGAGGTAAATCTAGAATAGATCTGGTTTTAAAAAAAATAATATAGTGGTTACACTGTAGATACTAAAATATTCCAACAGTACAAACAAGAAAAATTCCTAGGGTTTTATATAAATGGATAGTGTAGCTTGGGATAAAAACTTTAATGGTAGTATTATATACTGATTCAAAAAGTGCCTGTATAATCTGGAAACCTTGCTGTGATGCAAGAAGTTCTCATATAGACTTTCATGTCTCATTTGTGTGTGGAGTTTAAAGAAGTTCTATGTTCTCTGAAGTAAGAGATGAAGTAAACTTTTTCAGTATTTTATAGATCATGTGTTTTTAATATCTATACTAATGTACATACTTGATTATTTTACATATTCAGGTGATAAAAATTATTTTAAAATATTCTCATTGACAAAAAAGGGGATACTTTATATTTGGAGTTGTCTTATACTTGGGCATATTTAGTTTATGCCCTTAATGTACATACTAGAAAAGAAAAAATACTGGGAGTTACTTAAAGGTTTAATTTTAGGAATTAGAAAATGAGCCACGGAGTAAAGCCAGCTAATGAGAAGAAAAATGATGAGGAAAAAGACAGAAATTAACAACAACAAAAAAAGAACAATAAAAGAAACAGAAGATTAACCAAACTGAAAGCTGACCTTTAGACAGCTAAACTAAAGCAAACTTCTGGCAAGATTAATCAAGCAAAAGGGAAGGTAAAATTTAACAGTATTAAGAATGAAAAGAGGATCATAACCACCAATGTAGTACATATAAAGAAATCCTGAAAGAATACTATAACTTTCTAGAAATGTGTTACCAAGACTTGGATAAAATCAGATTTGGCTATGGGGTAGAGATTTAAATATGTTTTGGTCATGTTATATTTGAGATAATCTTTAGACTTTGAGCAAGGCAAGTTAGGCAAGTTCTAGAGAGATAGATTTGGCAATTACTAACTTAGAAATGATGTGAAGGGCAGGTCAGTTTTGAGGAGGTTTGAGGACCTGAGATGGTAAGGATCTGAACTCAGACAATAAATAATAGGAGGAAGAAAAGGGGATAGAGAATGAGATAGGTCTGAGGAACATTGAAGGTTCATCAAAGTAGGTGACTGTAGGAAGGGAGTGTTAACATTTCCCTAGCTAAGAGTTAAGGAAATGAATTCCATGGTTCAACTGTTAGATAAAAAATATCTCAGGAGGAGGTTCCTTTTAAAGAGAGATTTATTGGCACATGATTGAATAAAATTTAGGGAAATGACTTCAGTGTTTCATTTTTTTCCAATTTGGACAGTTTTCTGCTTCATTAATTATAGCATCTTAAAAAGCTGTAATATAGTTTTAAAACAAAATTATATATCGATGCTAGTATAGTGGGTAAATTTTCACAGCAGAGAGATTATCAGCAGAAGCTGATTTTTAAGTGATTTATCTAATGTACCTCACTGTGGCTCTTCAAACTGGAATAATTATTTTTTCTGGACTAATGGTTAAGAATGTTAGATCTTCTGGTTGGTTTGTTAGATGTTTTTAAGAACGTTTGTCCTAAGACAGTATAGCATGATGGGTTTCTTGGATTAGGATTCACTTTTGCTTTACAGGGAGAAGATAGAATTTAACATTGGTCTTAAGGACAACTCTAAATTTCAGTGAAGGCCACCAGTTTACTTGTGAGTAGCATGCAGATTGCTAGTGTGTGGTCTATGACTGTTTAATACACCTTGGGTGAATAAACTACTTGATACAATTTTTAAATTGTTTTAAATTCCAAGAGAAATTGGAATTGGGTTTTTTAAATTCCAAGAGAAAATAATTTTCTTTAAAAGTTACCTTTTTAGAATTTACATTAATCAGAATTTCCTTTTGTCTTTGGCGTACAGAAAAAAGGTCAGAAAGTGTTTTTGAGTTCATCTCTTTAGAATTTGAATCTGTGTCTTCCCCTTGACTATATTCCTTTCTCTACCAGGCTGAGTGTAAAGGTGAACCTGACTCAGACAGAGACAGTATTTGGATCCGTAGCAGTCTTGCTTCCTTGCTTTGTGTTGTCTCTGACTGAATTAAAACTTGGAGTTGGTGATTGGTGTGCTTTATGTGATGTTGTTTGACATGTGTGCTATTTGAAATCACAGTATAAATATTTTTAGAGAATTAGAAAGTAATAGATCTCTTTTGCTTTCTTTTTTCTTTAACTGAAGGTGACAACAGAATTCATAAACGTGAATTTTTAAAGAAGGTGACAAAAAGAGAAGGAAAATGCCGAAACCAGTAAGTGTATTTTTACCGCTGCTTTTACCACTACTTACTTAATAAAATGTCAGTAGCATTAAGTTCCTTTCGGAACAAGGCAAATATTATGGTAGAGTCGTTGGGGAAGAAAAAGGCACTGATCCTGCTGCTGGTGGCTTGTTTTAGATTAATGTGGCTAGAATGAAGCATTATGTGAACTAATGAAAAAGAGGTACACGTAACACTGTAGTTAAGATTCGTGGGTTCTGGAGCCAGACTTCTTCATTTGTATCCTGGCTCTGCTGCTTACCCTCTGTGACCTTTGTTAGATTACTTCAGACTCTCCAATTCTTAATTTCCTCATATAAAAAATGGAGATGTAATTAGTTACTTAAGAGATCTTGGTGAGAATTATGAGAACTGGGAACATCCGGTGCTCAGTAAATAGTAACTTCTTGTTAAGCAGGAGGAAGTAATAAGAGGTTGGAAGGATCCATGCATTAATTTTCTCATAGTTCTAGCTTTGATGCTAGTGACACCGATGGTGATATTGTATAGTCTTAGATTTTTTAGTTTAAGGGTGTATGTATGATTTTACTTAGTTGTATAATTATATAGTTTTTGACTAAGATTTATTCCTTTTTTCTTGGGATAAATGTTTTTGCTTCATCTAACAAAATTGAGGTGCTGTTTTTCAATGTTTCTTTTGGCCAGTTACCTTTTTAAGAAAGTCATTGGTTATAGCTATTTGAGTTTCCTGGCATGAATATCTCTCTGGAATTACTTTAAAGACTCAGCAGGTAGGTAACAGAGTACATTTGCGTTGTTGGCAGCTGCAGATGACACAGTCTCCAGGAATCTAAAAACCAACTACTAGAACTAATAACTGAACTTAGCAAGATTGTTGGACACAGGCTTATATTTTTAAAAATCACTAGCCTTTCTTATATCCTGGTATAAAATTTGAAAAATGAAGTAAAAAAATGTATTTGTAACTCCATCAAAGGTATGAAATACTTTGGAATAAATTTACAGAAACTGTACGAGATCTCTACAGTGAAAACTTGTGGGAAGTTAACGACTTAAATTTGCAGGATAATCTGTAATGTTCATAGATATGTCTAGAAAATACTATTAAGGTGTCATTTGTACCCAATGTAATGGTAGAATCAATGCAATTTCATCACTTCAATCCAAGGAGGCTTCTTTGGCTGACATTGATCAGCTGATTGTAAAACGTCTGTAGAACTGCCAACATTTATATGGAAGAGCTAAAGCAATTTTTAAAAAGAAAAAAGTTGGAAAACTTACACTTATGTATCTTAAGACCTGTTCACAAACTACAAAGATAAGATAATGTGGTGTTGGTAGATAATGGAATCAGTGAAACAAAAATGCAACTACCCATATGCATTCATTAGATTTTTTACAAGACTTTCACACAATTCAATAAAAATAAAAAAAATAAATAAATAATAAAAAATAAAATTCTTTCCAACAAATGGTTTGGAACAAAGGGTTATCCATATAGAAGAATATGAACATTGGACCTTACCTCACAATTTACACACCGAATTAACCCTAAGTGGATCATAGACCTAAATACAAAAGCTCAAACTGTAAAACTGCTAGAAGAAAACATTTTTGTGACCCTGGGGTAGGTAAAGTTTCTTAGATAACATACAGGAAGTTTTAACCATTTATTTTGTATTTTTACTTCTTTCGAAAGTTTGAACCGTTTAAAAAACACTGGATTTCATCATAATTAAAAACTTTTGTCCTTTGAAAGAGAGCAATGAGAAAATGAAAAGATGAAACAGAACAGGAGAAAGTAATTGAATATACAGTTCCTCTAGAACTCCATAAGATAACCCAGTTTTTAAAAAATGGGCAAAAACTTTGAACAGATGCTTTACAAAAGAACATATATTGATAGCTAGCAGACACATGAAAAGATGCTCAATGTCTTTAGTTACAGGGAAACACAAAACTACAGTGAGATAGCACTTTATAGTCACTATAAGGGCTAAAATTAGAGCTTAATAATATCAAGTGTTGGTAAGAATGGGAATCAACTGGAGCTCTAATATTTCTGATAGGAATATGAAAGTTTATAGTTACTTTAGAAAACTGTTACTATAATTGAGTGGAAAACATTGATGTATTATTCCTTAGAGTAAGGATTCAAAATTATATGTGCAGGTAGATATAAATTGTATATTAATTTGATTTCTGTGTTTTCCACTGATCTATTGGCTTAGTTTTATACTTAGTAGATACGTAAACTTGGTCAAGTCACACTTCTGCAGACCTGTGTATATACTTTTAAATATTTATTTTGAGAGAGAGAGAGAGCTCGCACGTACACAGGTGGGGGAGGGGCAGAGAGAGGGGATCCCAGTCTGACCCCTGATTTATATAAAATGGAAATTTACAGCCCTGTCATAACAATTAGCAGGGAAACCCCTGATAAAATGATCAGTATAGAAACGAGTTGCATTTCTACAAAAGCAAAAGGAGAAACAATTATGTTATGGAAAAATATTTCATCAAATCTACGATCTTTTGTTTGAAACTCTTTAAGCTACATGAGTTTCAGTATTTGGAATCTTTTGGATTTTATAAAGGTGAATATATACTTTATTATGTGTCTCTGTCATGTCATGAAGCTTCCCTCAAGACCTGGTATATCACCTCAAAAACATTAATGTTTTTCTATGTCAGTGTGTGAGTATTCATTTGAAATGGGATAATTAAACTCACCAGCTAGTCACCCATCACTTCATGTTAATAAGGTTTTGCTAGAAATTAGCTAATAAACTTGTTTTCAACGCCTTTGGGATATCAACGGATAGTGGACCTGTATTTATAATAGTGACAAAATCATAGTGATTTATGGGAACGATATCTAACAAATGATTAATATGATTTTTTTAAGATTTTATTTTTTTTAAGTAATCTCTACACCCAGTAGGGGGGAGCTTGAACTTACACCTTTGAGATCAAGAGTCACACATTGTACTGACTGAGTCAGCCAGGTACCCAAATTAATAGAATTTTTAGGGAGAAAATTAGAAACGCTTTTTGGAAGATTTTAAAGAAGACTTAAATTAATGCACAGAGAGAACCACAGTCATGGATGGGAAGAGTCAGTATTGAAAAGATGTTATTTCTCACCTCAGGAGACTAATGAATTTAGTGTTGTTCCATTTTAAATCATAGGTATTTTGAAAATTTACGATTTTCTGTGAAGTCAGGAACAAGAAAAAAGAACCAAGAATAGCCAAGAAGTCTTAAAGATAATGAGGAGAGACTTTTCCTACCAGATACCAAGACTTTTGAAAGATGTAGTAATTAAAACAGCGTGGTTTTGACAGAGTAGTACGTCAACCAGTGCAAAAGAATAGCGCAAATTCAGACCCCAGACCTGTAGATATTTGATATGTTTCAGTTGTCTTCAGGAAGCAAATTAACTAATCAATATACATCACTTAGATGTTTTAAATCCCCATGTCATTATCCTCATGGGGATTAAAAAATGAAATTGGATCTCTACCTCAAATCATAAGCAAAAATCATTGAAGACAAGTTATGAAAAACAACTTTAGTATGAAATAGAAGAGTATCTTCAAGAATCCAGAGTAGAGAAAGATTTCTTAAATATGGCCCAAAATAGTGACACCCATAAATACAACATATCTTCAACATTAAAGTTAGTATGTTTATCATAAAGGACACTTCAAAGTAGAATGACAGACTACAAACTGGGAGAAGATTTTTTTTTTTGTGATACAAATAATTATCAAGGTATTAGTATGTAGGATATGTAAAGATTGGCTACATAGTAGTGAAAAAAAAAAAAAAGACAATCCAGTAGAAAAATAAGCAATAGATGTTAACAGACGTCTCCAAAGATGAGGAGACTGAGTGGTCAATAAACATAATATATTAGTTTTGTTATTCTTTAACAAATTACCACAAATTTAGTAGCTTAAAGCAGTACCCATTTATTATCTCATATTTTTGTAGGTTAGAAATAAGGGATGATATGATTGGGTAGGTTCTCTGTTCAGGGTCTCCCTAGCCTGAAATCAAGGTCTATCCCAGCTGCATTCTCCTCTGGAACTCAGGGTCTTCTTTCAAGTGTATTCCTATTGGCAGAATTCATTTCTTGCAAAAATGATCCATCTTTAATTACTGGAGGCTGAAGTTCCCATTTTCCTACTAGCTGTTGGCCAGGGACCACTCTTAGCTCCTAGAGGCTGGTGTCAGGTCCTTGCCCATGGCCCCTTTAATTCACCAGTGGAGAACCTCTTTTATGTCAAATTCCTGTCACACTTTGAATTTTTGTGACTTTTGCAACCAGTCAGAAAAAAACACTTTGCTTTTAAAGGACTTCTGTGAATAGCTTAGCTCCACTCACACACAATCCTTCAATTTTGAGGTCAACTACATCTGTAGGTGAGGTCAAGTACCTCTAAAAAAATGCCTTCTCCCGTGTAATGTAACATAATCATGAGGGTGACATCAGGGGATGAAGATCATGGGGGCTGCCGTAGATTTCTGCACACTATACCTATGAAAATGTTCTCAACCTCTTTTGGAATCAGATCTGCTCAGTAAGACCATATAGAGATACCATTTTATACCCACTGGATTGTCAGATATTTTAAAAATCCAGTAATACCCGTTGTTAGTGAAAATACAGATCAGCAGGACTTCTGTTGTTGGAAGACAGTTCACTTTTTCATGGTAAATTTGACTTCATACTTTATTACCCAGGACTTCATTGGAGTATTTACTTCTAGAGACACTCAGATATATACGTATTAGGAGACATATACAGGAGTGTTCATAACCGTATTCTTGATAACCAAAAAATTAGAAACAATGTCCATTGATGAGAAAGTGGGTAAATTATTTTCTGGCAGTAATTGTATAGCAATAGAAATGAATGAATTATAACTACTCACAAAAAAATCAATGGATTTTAGAAATACAAAGGTGAAAAAACATTTGTTGAAACTTTTTTCTTTAATGTTATTTTGAGAGCAAGCGAGAGATCACGGGTTGAAGGGCAAAGAGAGGGAGAGAGCATCCCAAGCAGGCTCTGTGCTGTCAGTGCAGAATCTGACAGGAGGCTTGATCTCACAAACCATGAGATCATGACCTGAGCCAAAATTGAGAGTCAGATGCTTAGTTGACCAAGCCATCCAGGTGCTCATAAACTTTTTATTGAAATAGAATATACATACTGAGAAGAACATATTGTGTTTAGTTGATGAATTTTCATAAAGTAAAATATACTTCTGTAGCCATTGCCCATATCAAGAAAGAAGACTTTCTTATTCAGTACTGTACAACTTTAACACAGTTAAAAATCAAGAAAAACTAAATATTTTACATAGAGATACCCACATTTGTGGTGAAGCTATTTTGTTTTTAATTTTCTTTTACCTTTATTTAGTTTTGAGAGTGCGTGACTGTGCATGCAGGGGACGGGCAGAGAGAGGGAGACAGGATCCAAAGCAGGCTCTCCACTGTGAGCATGGAGCCTGATACAGGGCTCAGATTCACGAACCAACTGTGAGATCATGACCTGAGCTGAAATGAAGAGGCAGCCACTTAACTGAGCCACCCAGGTGCCCCAAAACTATTCTTTTTTTTTTTTTTTAATGTTTGTTTATGTATTTATTTATGAGGGAAAGAGAGCAGGAGCAGGGAAGGGTAGAGAGAGAGAGGGAGATACAGAATCCAAAGCAGGCTCCAGGCTCTGAGCTGTCAGCACAGAGCCCGACATGGGGCTCTGACCCACAAACCATGAGATCATGACCTCAGCCGAAGTCAGGTGCTTAACTGACTGGGCTACCCAGGTGCCACCTCAAAAGTATTATTTGAAAAAAAAGAATGACAGACAAAAAATTCAGTTTATTGCTCACCTGTGGGGGATTGAGGACAGGGAAATTCAGAAGAAATAGATTGGTATCCACAGCATAATTTGCCATTTCTTGTTATTAAATTGAGTGGTAGATATATGGGTAAAGAAAAACCTTTTCATTACTCGGTTTCTGGTGATAGTTGTATAGGTTTTCCACATCAAGCAATTCTGTAGTTCTGTGTACTCATCAGTTGTGGGTTCTGCCGTTGAATTCATTCTGACACCACCTACCCAGATTAGCACAGACAGTCCATGTTAAGGGCTCAGTCCCACTAGACTGCTGTCGCTTCCAGACACCAATCCCAAATAGTGGATCTCCATGTTACCCACATTTCTAACTTGGCTACACATTGGAGATTCCCACGGTCCCCTCCTCAGGTACTGTAATTCACTGGAACAGCTTACCGAACTCAGAGAAACACTTTTACTTATTATTACTGGTTAATACAAAGGATATTATAAGGATACAAATGAAAGATACAGAGGAAGAGGAGGCACCTAGGGCAGAGTCCAGGAAGGTCCAGAGCAGGGGAGCTTCTGTTCTTGTAGAGTTTGCAGTCCACCTTTCTCTTTGTACGTGGATGCATTCATCAACTTGGAAGCTCTCTGTGAACCCCTTTGTTTAAGGTTTTTTATGAGGTGTCCTTTATGTAGGTACAATTGATCAAATCACGTACAGCCAGTGACGATTAACCCAACTTCCCAGCCTCCTCTCTTTGGAGATTAGGGTAGTGGCTGTAATCACATGCTTGGTTCTTGTGGTTACCAGCCCCCATCATGAAGTGTGTACGGGCCCATCTGGAGTCACTTCATTAGCCTAAACTCAGGTGTGGTTGAAAGGGGCTTGTGAGTAACAAAAAATGCTCCACTCACTTCTGTCATTCAGGAAATTCCAGGGGCTTTAGGAACTCTCTGCCAAGAAACAGAATGAAGACCAAATACATATTCTATGACAGTAGGTTTTATGTTGTTATGCTTCATTGTTTATGTATGCTACATGTATATGTGTATGCATATTTCCTAATAGGCATTATTTTAAAGAAGGGTAGATTGGTAAGGTTTATTTGATTAGAGAACGTATTTCAGATAAAGGCTACATGTGCAGGGGGAATGTAAATGTAAAGGGGAAATAAGTCACATTTAGAGTTCTAATAGTATGAGTTAAAAAGGTACATTTGTACCACATGATGGTAAACTCTAAATGAAGATGATACTCTGGAATTAAAATTCTTTAAAAAAAAAATTTTTTTTTTAACGTTTATTCTTTTTTTTTTAAATTTTTTTATGTTTATTTAGTTTTGAGAGCAAGAGAGACAGAGCATGAGTGGGAGAGGGGCAGACAGAGAGGGAGTCACAGAATCCAAAGCAGGCTCCAGGCTCTAGCTGTCAGCACAGAGCCTGATGCGGGGCTCGAACTCACCACAAGATCATGACCTGAGCCAAAGTCGGCCACCTAACTGACTGAACCACCCAGGTGCCCCAACGTTTATTCATTTTTGAGAGACAGAGAGCATGAGTGGGGAAGGGGCAGAGAGAGAGGGAGGCACAGAATCCGAAGCAGGCTCTAGGCTCTAGGCTCTGAGCTGTCAGCACAGAGCCCAACGCGAGGCTCAAACTCAGGAACTGCGAGATCATGACCTGAGCTGAAGTCGGACGCTCAACTGACTGAGCCACCCGGGTGCCCCTTAAAATTATTTTCATTAAGGCATATTAAGATTTTGGTGAGATACCCAGTTAGAAAGGTATTTATACAAAAGAGAATTTAGGATAGAGTCTAACAGAGGTCAAAGAATGCTTTTTATAAAGTCAGTATATTTGCAATATGAATAAAACTATCTGAATTTTGTGTTGAAAGAAATACAGGATAGTGAATGACATTCAGAGAATTTGGAGTTATGGCTCAGTTGAAATACCTACTCTGCTGTTTGATATCCCTGTGGGCAAATAATGGGAACTCTTTTAGTTTCTATAGAAATGACTATATTTCCTAGTATTGTTGCAGGGGCTAAATGAGAAGATGGAAAGGTCATGGCCTAGTGCCTACTATATGCCAAAAAGTCAATAAATGATTTTAAAAGAGGACTTTGTAAGTTCTTTTTCAAATAGATTTTAGATTTCCTGTGATTAAAATCAAAGTTGGTTATTTTAATAAAGAAAATACTAGGTACAATTATGGAGTAGCTCTTTATTGCCTGCACATTATGCTTTATTTTATAAATCAGATAATATTTTCTCATGTTTAATACTTAATAAATATATTCTGTATCCTAGTGATTTTCCCTTCTGTTTTTACTGCAGATCAACGTAAGAGTGACCACTATGGATGCTGAGCTGGAATTTGCCATTCAGCCCAATACAACTGGCAAGCAGCTTTTTGACCAGGTATCATTTAACCACATGAAGTATACAGCTTTTGACAATGTAGAGTGGAATATGTTGCAACTTCTTTGTATGTTTTTCTGTGATTTTACTGGTATTGCAGCAATGTGGCACTTGAAATTTTTCACGGTACCTATTCAAGATATCTGGCACAGCGGTACAGACACTGTTGTTTCTCATTCCTGCATTTGAGAGATAGGACTTTTTAAAATTAATTATTAGGTTTTGGTTTTTTTTTTTCTGTTTGTATCTTTTTGTTTGTTTAAATCCAAGTTAGTTAACATACAGTGTAGTAATGGTTTCAGGAGTAGAATTTAGTGATTCATCACTTATATATAACGCCCAGTGCTCATCACAAGTGCCCTCCTGAATACCCATCATCCATTTTACCCATCCCCCACCTCCCTCCCACCATCTACCCTCAGTTTGGTCTCTATGGTTAAGAGTCTCATGCTTTACTTCCCTCTTATTTTCCCCTTCCCCTGTGTTCATCTGTTTTGTTTCTTAAATTCCACATGAGTGAAATCATATGGTACTGGTCTTTCTCTGACTGACTTATTTCAATTAGCACATTACACTCTACTTCCATCCAGTTTGTTGCACATGAGAAGATTTTATTCTTTTTTGATCGTTGAGTAATATTCCATTATATATCTCTCTCTATATATATATATATAGATATATATAGATATATATATCTATATCTATATATATCTCCCACATCTTCTATATCCCACATACCCCACATCTTCTATATCCATTCATCAGTCAGTGGACATTGGGCTCTTTCCATACTTTGGCTCTTGTTGATAATGCTGCTATAAACATTGGGGTGCATGTTCCCCTTCAAATCAGTATTTTTGTATCCCTTGGGTAAATACCTAAACATGCAATTGTTGGATCATAGGGTAGTTCTATTTTTAGTTTTTTGACGAGCCTCTGTACTGTTTTCTAGAGTGGCTGCACCAGTTTGCATTCCCACCAGCAGTGCAAAAGAGATCCTCTTTCTCTGCATCCTCGCCAGCTTTTGTTGTTGCCTGAGTTGTTAATGTTAGCCATTCTGACAGGTGTGAGGTGGTTTCTCATTGTGGTTTTGATTTGTATTTCCCTGATGATGAGTATCTTCATCTCTGGATGTTTTCTTTGGAAAAGTGTCTGTTCCTATCTTCTGCCCATTTCTTCACAGGATCATTTGTTTTTTGGGTGTTGAGTTTGTAGTTCTTGAACCCTTTATCAGATACGTCATTTGCAAATATCTTCTATTTCGTAGGCTGCCTTTTAGATTTGTTGATTGTTTCCTTCGCTGTGCAGAAGATTTTATCTTGATGAGGTCCCAGTAGTTCATTTTTGCTTTTGTTTCCCTTGCCTCTGGAGACATGTCAGTTAAGAAGTTGCTGTGGCCAAGGTCAGAGAGGTTGCTGCCTGTTTTCTTCTCAAGATTTTGATGGTTTCCTGTCTCACATTTAGGTCTTACATCTACTTTGAGTTTGTTTTTGTGTATGGTGTACGAAAGTGGGCCAGATTCATTCTTCTGCATGTTGCTGTCCAGTTTTCCCAACACCATTTAGCAGGTATTTCTTTAACATCTGCTATCTAAAGCATTGTAATGAGGACAAAAAAAGGATTCAAAGATACTGTGCAAAGTGGAGTGGGTGGAGATCCTAGACAGAGGGGATGGCAGGAGCAGAGGCACAGGGAACTATAGGCTATAAGGAGATACCTAACATCTGTTTGGTGTTGTAACCTCATGATAAGTGAACATGGGTGTCATATTAAGGAATTTGGACTATGGGTCTTCTCTTTGTTGTCTCACTCTTGAGTGCACATTTGAGTCACCAGTGGAGCTTTAAAAAAAAAAAAAAAAAGCAATGCTTGGAAACCTCCTCCAGAGCTTCTGATTTAATTGTCTGGGGCCTACTGTAAATCATTAGTTTTTTGTTGTTTTTTTTTTTTAAGCTCCCCAGGTGTGCCCGGCTAACTCAGTGGGTAGAGCATGAAACGCTTTAAGTTTCCCAGGTTTTGCAGTATGATGATGTAACTGATGTTTTATTGAGAAGGGAAGGAAAGAGATTGGTACCCAGAGGCCAAGTGGTTAGGAAGGTTGACTTGATTGCAAAAGGGAGAAAGGTGATAGATTTTGCAAGGCATGAGACTCTGGGGTGGATGTTTACATCAACTTTTACATCTGAGCTGAGCAGAGAGCAGTAGTCTGTGGTTAGACTTCCTTGAACTTAGAGAACAGAACAGGAGACAGAATTTCTAGTGTACAGCAATAAGTAACCTTGTAGATATTTTGGTTTTATTATGTAGCATTCTATCACATACCGATCCAAAATATGATATAAAATTCAAAAATCCCTGGGAAGTTGTTTCTTTTCTTAACAAAGTATACTTAATCTTCCTGATTAGGTAATTGATGATCTTGAAAGCCCTGATAAGGTCTTTCTGTAAGATGAAAGGTTTTTTTGTGAGTGAGCAAATTCTTAAAGCAAAATCATAAGCAGCTACATGCACCATACCTTATACACATCTTACCTTGTGAACTAATATGATATCCTCTTCTGTTGATTCTTCTCGGCTTCCTGTTTGTGAATATATAGCTTATCTTACTTTACTTTAATAAATATGTGAATGGAGAGGTGCCTGAATGGTTCAGTTGGTTAAGCATTCAACTCTTGATTTCAGCTCAGGTCGTGACTCACAGTTTGTGGGATTGAGCCCTGTGTTGTCAGCCCAGAGTCTTTTTTTTTTTTTTAATTTTTTTTTTTCAACGTTTTTTATTTTTATTTTTGGGACAGAGAGAGACAGAGCATGAACAGGGGAGGGGCAGAGAGAGAGGGAGACACAGAATCGGAAACAGGCCCCAGGCTCCGAGCCATCAGCCCAGAGCCTGACGCGGGGCTCGAACTCACGGACCGCGAGATCGTGACCTGGCTGAAGTCGGACGCTTAACCGACTACGCCACCCAGGCGCCCCTGTCAGCCCAGAGTCTTTTGGGGATTCTCTCTTTGCCTCTGTCTCTGCTCCCCCCCGCCCCCCACAAAGTAAATAAACAGTTGAAAAGTTTTAATGGAGTCAGCATTCATCGTACTTACTTTGTAGCAAGTTGAAATGTCATAGTGCAGTGTTTGTGTTAGTCAAAAACTAATGAGCAAGTGGGCCTTTTTGGTATTGCATATGAGAAATAAAATACTTGTTTTTTATGAAGCAGAGTTGCTTTCGTTTGGATAGCAGGGGGAAAGGACACCTCCTTTATTATAGTGCAGTACTGTGTAATATAAGAGTGTGGGCTCTGGAGCCACACTGCCTGCGGTAGGGTCCTAGCTCTAGCTGTTTGATTTGCACAAATTACTTGCTTTGCCTCATTTGTTTCATTTGTACAATGAGGATGGTGATTGCACTCTTCTTCCCTGAGGAGGTTGTTGTGAGTTAAGTGAGAATCCATCCATGGAAAAGTACATAGGACAGCATTTGATACACACCCAGCTCATAGTATAAGTGAAGTTCTAGATAAGGAGTATCGTTATCTGTAATGTGCTCCCTAAGCAGTTATTTCTTGGAGTCACTGTTGTTTCCTGACAACTTCTCTTGAGTCCAAATGTTAGGATCTAAAACCAGGCTTTACCTTGAGTATAGTGAGCATATGGAGTGGGTTGGCAGGTAGGTAGGTTTAGGGTCTGACCAGGAGCAGACTAGAGATAGGGGTCCTCTCAAACAAGGGTCCATAGCAACCTAAATCCATCTGTAGCAAGGCCTTACTTCTGATCATGATGAGCTTGAGGCCAGCTGCTGTGCATAGGGGGCTCTAATTGAGTGCTTGGGGTCCTTTGGTTTACTGCCTGATTCTTCCCACATTATCCTTCACTTACAGCTTCCACCTGTGGGATTAGTATTCGCACCCCTAAGAAGTGTTCAATATGATCTGTTAGGATGCAAGAAAAAAAAATTAAAATGTTTATTTATATTTTTGTCCTTTTTCAAGTTACTTTAAAAATACATGTTTTATAATGTATTACTGTGATTTTTGCCTGTGCATAATTTATAGATAAGCATACATATATTGTAGTTAAGTACCCAAGTATTTTTTTTTTAAGTTTATGTATTTATTGAGAGTGTGAGAAAGAGCATGCTCAAGAGAGCCAGAGTTGGGGAGGGCAGAGAGGGAGACAGAGAGAATCCCAAGCAGGCTCCTCAGGACTTGAACCCACAAACCATGAGATCATGACCTGAATCGAAGTCAAGAGTCAAGACGTTTGACTAAGCCACTCAGGCACCTGCTTCCTCAAGTATGTTTTTACGTACAAAAGTATGTGTCTGAAAGTTTCTGAGAACCCTTTGAGAAGTAGTAGGAAAAGCACTGAAGAGATAGGGCCTTTTAAAGAATTTCACAGCTGAGCCTTCTTGTTCTTCCTGGTGTTTGTTGTGATGGTCTCCAGTTAGTTAAGGTACTGCCCTTTGTGCCCACTGTGGCAGATCCCGCCTTTCCTTAGCAAGCTCATGAATCTGGCAAAGCCTAAAGGCAACAGTTGAGGCAGCTACTTTGATACATTTCTCTCCCTTGCTTTTGACCTAAGTAAGTTTCTTACTCTGCTGCTCTGAGCTGGAATGTATTCTTTGGCTCTGATGGGACAACCTGTCTTTTGCCAAAGTTAAATTACTTGGGATCTCCTTTGTGTAGCTTCAAGTTTTGGTTGTTTGGCATTGATCAGTTTTTGCATCAGTGTGAGACTTTATATCCCATATCATGTAGAAATTTGTTTTTGTTTTTTTGATGATAACTTTTCCTAGCAGAGCTAAATGTTTTTTTCTTATTTTTAATTTTTTTGGTGTGTGTAATTTCACTGAATTTTTCAAGAGAAGGAAAGTCAACTGAAGGGTTCAGTATGCTATCTTGAAATCCAAAAGCCTGACACATTTTTAGATATGTTTAAAAAAGAATTTTTTTAACATTTACTTATTTTTGAGACAGCGGCAGGGTGTGAACAGGGGAGCGGCAGAGAGAGAGAGAGGGGAGACACAATCTGAAGCAGGATCCAGGCTCTGAGCTGTCAGTACAGAGCCTGACACGGCACTCAAACTCACAACTGTGAGTGAGATCATGACCTGGACCGAAGTTGGAGTTTAACCGACTGAGCCACCCAGGCACCCCTGTCGTTAGCTATTTTTTAAAAATAAGCCAAGAATATCACTTATAACTAATGTTGAATCTTTCTCTCAAGCTTTTAAAATATTAATAAACTCACACCTCTCCTGGCTCATTTCCCTCACTTTCATCTTAAAATAGATTTTTTTTTTTTTTTTAAATAAGCTTTTTCCAAGTGTTGGTACATTCTTGGGTGGGTCCTAGCTCACCACTCTATTTACTCTAATACTTTTGAGTACCTTCCATGGGCTACTAATTCTTTATAGGGTGACATAATTAAGATGAATAAGACAGTAGTCTCTGACCTTAGTTTTAAAGAATGAAGGAGGGTAAATAGACACACTACTTCTCATACAGTTACTTATGATAAGATAGAATCAATGTTCCAGTAGCTATAGATACTAGATAAAGTGCTGTGGGAACATTAAGGAACAAGTGATTAATTTTATCTGTATAATAGGACAGCTTCATTCACAGAAGGTGTGTTAGTTGAGCTGGGCCTTGAGGAATAAATTATTCAAAAGGGGGCGAAAGTACAGAAGAAACATTCTAGGCAGAAGAAGAAGCATGAGCAGAGGTGCAGAAGGGTAAAATTTGGGCATGTTCCAAGAATGGTTTCTTGCTCAGTGGAGGAAGAACATAGAATATTTATATTGATGGTAGGTGAAGGGTATAGTAGAGGGGGCATGAAATCACCAGCTGGATCATCAGGAGGTATGGCTTTTACATGTCCTCAGGGACTCTTATCACCAAAATGATACTATTTGCCTTGCCTACCCAGTTGTGTAGTTGTGGAGATAAATTGAAATAGGCAGGTGGGATTATGACAGCTTTGTATCTGTTTCCTGGACTTGTGATCTCTTGGGGTCATGATGAGAGATGAGAAAGAAGAAGAGGTGTAAAAAAATGGATCACATAAAATGGAAATGACATTGTAAACTATATAAAACCTGAATTTAAATTTTCAGAAATGTTCCTTTAATTAATACATGACATTTAAGAAAGATCTTTATAACAAAGGAATATACCTATAATACCTCTGTGGTTTTGTTTTTCTTTTGAAATGCAGGACCATTTCCTTATACTATGAATGTTGAACTGAAATTGAACTTTTTTTTTTAAGGTGGTGAAAACAGTTGGTTTGCGTGAGGTCTGGTTTTTTGGGCTGCAGTATGTGGACAGCAAAGGTTATTCTACATGGCTTAAACTAAATAAAAAGGTAAAAATATGTATAAAATTCAGCTAGTAATTAAGTTATTTTGAAGTTATGATCATGAATTTGTACTAGGAAAGCGCAGGGTCTGACTGACCTCAGACTTCCTTTTACAATTATCTCTGAGTCGTTAAAGGTGTCATGTCTTTGCATTCAATAAGTTACCATGAGTTTATCATCTTAGAAAAAGGAAATGTTCGCTTTTCCTGTTTGAAAACTTAATGTGTAATAAATATCAGGTGTAACTGACTCAGTTTGACTTAAACATGAAGAATAAGCTTCTTATAAGTTTGGAATCTTACTTACATACTAGAGTCTTATGGATTTAGAATCTTATTTATATTTTATATCCTGCTTTCTTCTAAAAAAGAATTTGATATGAATTTACCATTTTTGTTGATGATGTTTGAAATTATCGTTCCAGGTGACACAGCAAGATGTTAAAAAAGAGAATCCTTTACAGTTCAAATTTAGAGCTAAATTCTTTCCTGAAGATGTTTCTGAGGAATTAATTCAAGAAATAACCCAGAGACTTTTCTTCCTTCAAGTTAAGGAAGCTATTTTAAATGATGAGATATATTGTCCTCCAGAAACCGCAGTTCTTTTGGCTTCCTATGCTGTTCAGGCCAAGTATGGAGATTATAATAAAGAGATTCATAAACCGGGCTACCTGGCTAATGATAGACTCCTACCCCAGCGGTAAGTGAAACATATATTTTTAATTTTTTTATTTTTCAGAGAGAGAGTGCATGCGAGCAGGGGTGGGGGGAGGGGTAGAGGGAGAGTGAGAGAATCTTAAGCAGACTCCATGCTGAGTGGAGCCCTAGACTAGGCATCTGAAAACTGAGTTTCAAACACCTTTTAGGGGTGCCTGGCTGGCTTAATTGGAAGAGCATGTAACTCTTGATCTTGGGGTTGAGTTCGAGCCCCATGTTGGGCATAGAGATTACTTAAATAAACAAACTTAAAGAAACAAAACAGTATTTAAAAAAGTTAAAAACTGGGATGCCTGGATGGCTCAGTAGGTTAAGTATCTGACTTTGGCTCGGGTTATGATCTCACAGTTCTTGAGATCAAGCCCCACATCAGGATCTCTGCTCTCAGCACAGAGCCCGTTTCAAGATCCTCTGTCTCCCTTTCTCTCTGTGCCCCACTTGCACTCTCTCTCTCTGAAAATAAACAAACTTTAATAACAATAATGAAAAAAATAAAAAGTTAAAAACTTAATTTTAATTCTATAGAGGAAGTAATAATTTCCTAAGAAGATAAAATAATACATGCTGTTCACCAAAGACTCAGGAATATGAGACACCTCATAATCTGTGGTTATTTAGTTTCAGTTATTATTCCAACCCCAGTTCTTGTCTCAAGATTTTTTTTCAAGCATTGAATTGAATAGTTGATTACTAGCACAGTAGAATTTTGTTTCAGATAAGGATTAGTTTTTACTTTTAATTGAGATTTAAGTAATTTTATTTTTATTGACGTATATTTGGCACACAGTGTTACATTACTTTCAAGTATACAACATAGTGATTCCACAACTCTGTACCATAATTGAGGTATAATTTGTACTTAGTAAAATGCACAGGAGGTTAAGTTTTAAATCAGGGCCTAAGGTAAATATTATGTATAATCAACATTACCCTTACAGTTTCTTAATTTTTTGTAGAACAGGCATGCTTTATCTCAGGTATTACATAGATGATCTGTTTTTTCCCCAAGATTTTTTTAAAGTTTATTTATTTATTTTGAGAGAGAAAGGGAGAGCAAGGGAGGGGCAGAGAGGGAGCATTCCAAGAAAGCTTTGCCTTGTCAGTGCAGAGCCCAGTGTGGGGCTCGAACCCACAAACTGAGATTATGACCTGAGCCGAAGAGTTGGATGCTTAACTAATTGCGCCTACACAGGCGCCCCGATGGTTGTTCTTCTGTTAGATTAGATTGATGTTTAGTTGAGCGCAAGATGAAGTAATTGGCTTCCATTTAATAGTCAGGTGATGTTTTATAATATTTTAAACACGGGAATCATATTTACGCAAAATTTAATTTTTTTATTTTAAATGTATGTGTGCTGTAACCCACTTTGTTTAAAAGGGAGGATGATAGCACGTGCCCTTCAAGATCTGGTCCATAATTTTGAAGGTACAGATAGGTGTTCTTCAGGTTGGTAATGTTTGGAGAACTATTTTAAGCTATCTGAGCTTAAAAGAGTCTTACTCATAAATGAAAATACTGAGCACCTGGGTGGCTCAGTCATTAAACATCTGACTTCTCAGGTAATGATCTCATGTTTCCTGAGTTCAAGTCCCACGTTGGGTGATCTTGAGCCCTGCTTCAGGTGAACATGAGCCCCACTTTGGGTAATACATAAGCCCTGTTGCGGGTGAGCCCCACTTCTCTCTTCTCTAACCTTCCCCCTACCCACCCCTCCTGGGATTCTCTGTCTCTCTGCCCCTGATTCACTGGCGCCCCTACCCCAAATAAACAAATAAGTAAATAAATACATACATACAGTAAGTTTCCTTTAAAAAAAATAAAATCAGAATACTAATTTTTGTATTTAAAATGGAGAAAATACTTTCATAGTGATGAGCTTATTTTATGTATGGTATAGTACACTTTTTCTCACTAAGTACCCGAGGCGGGGAATTAGTAATCAGGTTATTTGGTAGTCATAAATCAAACACAATTTGATGCCTTTGATGGATGCTTTTAGTTCTTGTATAGAAAAACCTGGATAAGCAGTCTGTTCTCCCACAGTACAGTTTAGCTCTCTCGTGATGTGGATGATCAGCTCCACCAGATAGTATCTCTCTCCTTTGAAAAGAACTAGATATACATAAATTTTTATGTGCCACTTTTCTGACTTCGGCATCTAGGTAGTGGGTAATACAGTTTTGCCAAGATATGGGGAGAAGGAATATGTTTTGGGGGAGGAAGATTTCAGTTCTGAATCTACTGAGTTTGAAACATAACCAGTATAACCAAGGGAGATAGTATTCGTTTGTAGGTGTGAATCAGAACAAAGTCTGATACAGTTTTGGGAATAATCAGCAAATAGATAATTATCCCATGGAATGAAAGAGAAGAACTTGACAGTACATCTAGAATGAACAAAAGGCCTAAGACAGATATTGTTGGAAGTTAATTTTTAAGTATAGGGGAAGAGGCTCCTGTAAGGCATAATTGAGAAAAAATGCCAGAGTCCAGAATAATAGCAGAGGAATGTTAATCATGGAAGCCAAGGTATAAGGAAGGACTGGCTAGCAGTGTCAGATAGTACTAACAGGTCAAATATGAGGGAGAACTAATGTGTCTGTCGGCTTAGCAATAAGGAGATTGGTAGTGACCTTAGTAGAAGCAGCTTCCGTATGGTGTTGGTGATTGCAGCCCGATTGTGGTGGACTAGAGGCAGTAGATGCGAGGTATGCAAACGAAAGGTAGTGAATATGGGTAGTTCTTAGAAGTTCGGCTGTGAAAAAGAAAATAAAAAACTAGGAAAGCATGAGTTTATAGACATGTTCTTTAAAAGATGGGAAAGAGCTGATTTACTGTAATTCCTTTATTCTCTCTACAAACTTTTGAGTACCTCTTCAGTGCTGGTACCGGGCATATAGTGGTGAGCAGTATGGATGTGACAATAAATATGTCCCGTCATAAATGATGAAGTATAGATCCTGGGAAAGTGAAGAGAGAAGTCCCTTAAAAGCCCAGATAGACAGATTTAAAGCCAAGTCAGGGGCGCCTGGGTGGCATAGTCGGTTAAGCGTCCGACTTCAGCCAGGTCACGATCTCGCGGTCCGTGAGTTCGAGCCCCGCGTCAGGCTCTGGGCTGATGGCTCGGAGCCTGGAGCCTGTTTCCGATTCTGTGTCTCCCTCTCTCTCTGCCCCTCCCCCGTTCATGCTCTGTCTCTCTCTGTCCCAAAAATAAATAAAAAACGTTTAAAAAAAATAAAAATAAAAAAAAAATAAAGCCAAGTCAGACAGATTAGCCAGGAAGAAAGACTCCTTTTTCTGGACAGAAGAAAGAGAGGGCGGGAATTTTTGAATACCTGCAGACTCCTACAGATTAATAGTACAAGTGTATTATGCAAAATGCAAACAAATGCTATTTGAAATGCAGGGTATAAAAAACTAGAACATAAATCTTACTGGCACCCAAGTTAACCCATACCTTCAGATTTATTTAATATCATGATCCCAGCACTTGGCTGCACTGATTATGCCCTCAAGGCTGATTACATTCCTCTTGGTGAGCAGTGGAGGCAAGGCAAGGCAAGGCAGCAAGAGAGTATAAAGACAAGAAAAATGTAGAAACTTAATTGCTCTAAGGGAGAAGACAAAACTTCTCTCCCAAAAAGCCAAGGGCTTAAAAGAGGATACACAGAGAAAGGAGCAGTGCATTGTAAGAACATAATGGTTTGCTTGAGACCTCATTAAGGAATCCATTCTAAGTAGTGAGTAACTTGTGCAAAAGATGACGACATTCTGAGATTCCTTTATACTGCCAAGACATTCCTAGGATTCACATAAATTTTTTATGCAGTTGAACGATAATATTTTAACACCACAGCTTTTGCTGTTAATAAAGTAGGATCTGAGGATTCACCAATAAAGAAAGATGTATAATTATCATTATCTGACCCAAAGAGAATAGAAATAAATAATCTGTAGTGTGTAGAGCAGATATATGCGTGTAGAATTTGCTGGTTTGGTGTTAAGATATTAGTAGTAGAAAATAGGTTTGCTTATATTAACGTAAGGAACACTGGGAGGATTAAAAAGAAACTAATAAAGTTATTTGGACAGTGTGGGGTGGTAAAAAGTATAACTTTTCACTTGTGTAATTTTATATAAAGTATTATCTAAAGAAAACAATTAAATTTAGCACCAAGGAAAGTAAATACATAGAGTAAAGGAAGAAATTAAGGCTGGAGAATTCTGATTTTCACTCTGTTCTCTTATTTTTCTGTTAGTAATGAGAAAGTCATTTTCCTTTTTTTCTTTTGTCCAATAGTGTATTCATTGGAAACATTTCAATTCCCATAAAGTATCTGTGTAACTGTTTTTTAAAAATGTATTATTTAGGGGCGCCTGGGTGGCTCAGTCGGTTGGGCATCCGACTTCAGCTCAGGTCACGATCTCGCGATCCGTGAGTTCGAGCCCCGCGTCGGGCTCTGTGCTGACAGCTCAGAGCCTGGAGCCTGCTTCCGATTCTGTGTCTCCCTCTCTCTCTGCCCCTCCCCCGTTCATGCTCTGTCTCTCTCTGTCTCAAAAATAAATAAATGTTAAAAACGTATTATTTAAAATAATTTCAGGATTCTAGAAACTTTTTATCTTGAGATAATTCCAGATTCACAAGCAGTTGTAAAAACTAGAGAGATTCTTTGTATCCTTCTCCCAACGTTTTGGTAACGTCTTGCATATTGGGTACGATATCAACCAAGATATTGATACAGTTCGCCAACCTGATCCAGATTTCATCAGTTTTACCTGCAGTCAGGCATTTGTGTGTGTGTGTGTGTGTGTGTTCTGTGCAATTTGATCATGTATATAGGTCTTTATGACAGCCACCATCACAGTTAAGGTACTGAATGAGTCTATACATTTTTTTTTTTTTTTTTCAACATTTTTTATTTTTATTTTTGGGACAGAGAGAGACAGAGCATGAACGGGGGAGGGGCAGAGAGAGAGGGAGACACAGAATCTGAAACAGGCTCCAGGCTCCGAGCCATCAGCCCAGAGCCTGACGCGGGGCTCGAACTCACGGACCGCGAGATCGTGACCTGGCTGAAGTCGGACGCTTAACCGACTGCGCCACCCAGGCGCCCCAAGTCTATACATTTTTTTTAACTTTTTTTTTTTTTTAATGTTTATTCATTTTTGAGAGATGGAGAGAGCGAGCATGAGTAGGGGAGGGGCACAGAGTGAGGGAGACACAGAATCTGAAGCAGGCTCCAGGCTCAGAGCTGTTAGCACAGAGCCTGATGTGGGCTCAAACCCACAAACCGCGATATGACTTGAGCCAAAGTCAGACATTTAACCGACTGAGACACCCAAGTGCCCTAAGTCTAGACTTTTAAATGAATGTTGATTTTGAATCATAGAGGCATTCTCATAGATTTTTTTCCCCTTACAGTGTTTTGGAACAACACAAGCTGACAAAAGAACAGTGGGAAGAAAGAATACAGAACTGGCATGAAGAACACAGAGGAATGCTGAGGTATTTGGGTGGCTATTTTCTTAGTGTTTTTCCTCAAAGTATTTTTATTTCACAGCATGTATTAATATATCAGATTATCCCCCAAAGATCATTCAAGTTGTATGAATAAATATAAAGTACTACTTTGTAATCCAAAGTATTTTTGTAATTTTTTTGGTATTACCTTTATTTAAAGGTATTACAATAAACTTTATTTTAACAGGGAAGATTCTATGATGGAATACCTCAAGATTGCACAAGATCTAGAAATGTATGGAGTCAACTATTTTGAAATAAAAAATAAAAAGGGAACCGAACTGTGGCTAGGCGTTGATGCTCTGGGTCTGAATATTTATGAGCATGATGACAAGTGAGTAAATTAGTTGCATGGTAAACTAGTCATTAATGATTTGTATGGCTTTAATTTTATGCTGTGTCTGTAAAAGTTCTTTTTTGGCTTGATTACTCTTACTGCCCTTTTTTTTTTTTTTTTTTTTTCTTGCTTAAGTGATTAGTTAGGGCCCCATAGACTTTTGGATATCATGTGTCCATCTTTGCAACATCTTATAGCTTCAGAGTTCTGCTTCTCAGTGTATTTATCAGATGGAGTGATTCACTTCTTTTGCTCTCTTATGAGTTCTGTCCAGTAAATTAAATTTGTTCCCTGTATAGGTGAAGAATAATTCCTTAAATATTATGCTTGGCATATAGGTTGAAATTGAAATTAACATATATAAGAAATCAAGAGCAATGAGAATGAAATTAATAGATACATGATTTATTGTATTTTGTAACACCTTTTTTTAGACATTTATAGGAATTGTTTTGAATTTTTTGAACATCAATAAAGTAGAATATCACTATATCAAGTAAGCATAGTAGATAGTGTTATTATTATTATTATTATTATTTTTTTTTTTTTTTAAATTGACCAGGTAGTAATTTTTATATTGGTATAAAATACATCAGACTCTTAAAATACTTTTAGGAATGATAGCTACAATTGCTTTATATTTTCTTTAATTTATTTGCTGTACCACATAAACATTTAAGTCCATGCCAGTAATGTCTTCCTCTAAGGCATTTCTCTTTATTCTGTCTAGAATTTTAGTTTCATTATTACAAATACTTGATAAAATAAACATTTCTAACAATAAGTCTAAAAGAGAGCATTTTACTAATTTTACTCTGATAATATAGTTTTTACTTACATTAACAAGCAAGTTAAAAGGCTATATCATTCAGAATAGAATATTTTGAAAGTTTTGAAAAGCAAAATGGATTTACAGACCCAATTTTGTGGCCCAAATCTTTTTTCCCTTTTCTTTCTTTTAAAAATCATTGAATTAGTTTCTATTAGACTACCCATTATAAATATGCTTACAGATAGGGGCGCCTGGGTGGCTCAGTCGGTTGGGCAACCGACTTCGGCTCAGGTCATGATCTCACAGTCCGTGAGTTCGAGCCCCGCATCGAGCTCTGTGCTGACAGCTCGGAGCCTGGAGCCTGTTTCAGATTCTATGTCTCCCTCTCTCTCTGACCCTCCCCCGTTCATGTTCTGTCTCTCTATGTCTCAAAAATAAATAAACGTCAAATAAAAAAAAATTTTTAATACACTTACAGATAAAAATGGGGAATATGAAAGAGAGGGGGTTAGCTCAGGATGGGAAGGACTAAGATTTGAGATTGTGGACAAAAGGGATTTTGGTCTTATCTACACTGGTTCACTTTTTTAAATTTTTTTTATTTTTTTAATGTTTGTTTATTTCTGAGACACAGAGAGACAGAGCATGAGTTGGGGAGGGGCAGAGAGAGAGGGAGACACAAAATCAGAAGCAGGCTCCAGGCTCTGAGCTGTCAGCACAGAGCCTGATGTGGGGCTCAAACTCAAAAACTGTGAGTTCATGACCTGAGCCGAAGTCAGTCGCTCAACTGACTGAGCCACTCAGGCGCCCCATCACTTTTTTTTAAATCACTAAAATCTATTGTATTTCCAAAATATTTTTAAAAGTCAAAATAGTGGACAACTTTAAAAGCTTGGTTAGGTTCGTTTAACAGTTCTGCTACTAATTGCCTTTGTGACCCTGGTCAGGTTATTAACTCTCTGAAATTCATGTAACTGCCAGGCTCACTTCACAGGATTGTTGTGAGAATTACATGAGGAAATTGCTTTAGAATTTTTCAAAATAATGTGTAAACATAGTACAGCCTTACCTAAAAAATACTGTGTTCCTTGTGGCGCCTGGGTGGCTCAGTCACTTAAGCATCTGACTTCAGCTCAGGTTGTAATCTTCCTGTTAGTGGGTTCAAGCCCTGCATCTTGCTCTGTGCTGATAGCTCAGAGCCTGGAGCCTGCTTCAGATTCTCTCTCTCCCTCTCTCCTTCTCTCCTTCTCTCCCCCTCTCCCTCTCTCCCTCTCTCCCTCTCTCCCTCTCTCCCTCTCTCCCTCTCTCCCTCTCTCCCTCTCTCCCTCTCTCCCTCTCTCCCTCTCTCCCTCTCTCCCCCCCCCCACTCCACGCTTGTGCGCATGCGTGCACTTTCCCTCTCTCTCTCTCTCTCTCTCTCTCTCTCTCAAAATAAATAATAAACATTAAAAAAGCAACTGTGGGGGCGCCTGGGTGGCTCAGTCAGTTAAGCGTCTGACTTCAGCTCAGGTCATGATCTCGCAGTTTGTGGGTTCGAGGCCCTCGTCAGGCTCTGTGCTAACAGGTCAGAGCCTGGAGCCTGCTTTGGATTCTATGTCTCACTCTCTCTCTGCCCCTCCCCTGCTCACGGTCTGTCTCTCTCTGTCTCAAAAATAAAACGTTAAAAAAAATAATAAAAACAACTGTGTTCCAGCATCCCCCTTTTTAAGCAGGTAACTTTGACATTTGAATGACCATTAGAGGGCAGTATAAGTCGTGGATATTGATAAAGTTTTATGCAGAAAAAATTATTTGCTGTGCTTCAGTTCTTAATCTCCTTAAGAATTAAAAGAACTATCAATAGGTAGAAATTCATACTCTGTTCTCAGAAGACTGATTAAAAAGATGTCTTTTGGCCAGCATGGATGTCATAATCATTTTGCTCACTTGTTATTGGATAAGAGTGACAAGTTTGATGGGTAGTCTGAAACAGTCAAATATATGAAAAGCAGAAGAAAAGTTGTTATTCCAGTATGTGTGTGGTGTGGTAAAATGGAGGTAAGTGCTGCATAGTTTTAAAGTTGGAATTCCAGCCCTGTCATTGATCCAAACATTGGTGTATGTGTCTTAACCTTTTTTCTTTGGAGATAGAATTCACATACCATAAAATTAATCATTTTAAAGATACTGAAAATTAGGGGTGCCTGGTGGCTCAGTCAGTTAAGTGTCCAACTTCAGCTCAGATCATGATCCCATGGTTTTTGGGTTCGAGCCCCTTGTCGGGCTCTGAGCTGGCAGCACAGAGCCTGGAGGCTGCTTGAGATTCCGTGTCTCCCTCTCTCTGCCCCTCCCCCATGCATCTCCTCCCTCTCTCTCTCTCTCTCTCTCTCTCTCTCTCTCTCTCTCTCTCAAAAATAAACATTAAAAAAATTTAGGGGTGTCTGTGTGGCTCATTTGGTTAAGTGTCCAAATCTTGGTTTTGCCTCAGGTCATCACCTCACAGCTTGTGAGTTCGAACCTTACATTGGGCTCCATGCTCACAGTGTGGAGCCTGCTTGGAATTCTGTCTCCCTCTGTCTCTGCCCCCCCCCCCCCAACTTGTGCGTGCTTTCTTTCTCTCCCCCACCCTTAAAATAAACTTAAAAAAAAATTAAAGATACTGAAAATTGTGTTTTTAATGTTATTCACAAATACTCATTTTTAAAGTAAAGAGAGGAAGGAAATAAAAAATTTTCATATTTAGTAACAGGTCTATAAATCACATGAAAAGTTATGAAGACTTCTTTTTTCCCTGTCCTTAAACATTTTTAATAGTTGTAGTAGCTTGAATCTAAATAGAGCTAATACAGAACCCCAGGAAGCTCAGTTCTGCACTCTGGGTTGCTAGTGTTTTCTAGGTAATTTTAAGAAAGCAAGTGTGATGCTTTCAAGGCTCATGAAGCATTTATGAAATCCGTTGATAGTTATTCTTTGTTTTATGTGACTTAACTGATCAAGTTTCCCCTTAGAAGATAATGTCAGTAGTATAAGTAAGGTAATGCATTTGAAAGTCTGGCACTCTTAAGACTGGTCATTCAGCTAAATTGTCCCCAAAATGTTAATGAATTTTGCCTTTTGTTTCTTGCTTTTAAGTAAAGGAATGCTTTCATTTTTTAAGGTTAACACCTAAAATTGGTTTTCCCTGGAGTGAAATCAGAAATATTTCATTTAATGACAAAAAATTTGTTATAAAGCCAATCGACAAAAAGGCACCTGTAAGTAAAATTCTTTATGTTCTGTATTAACTCTTTTTTAATTTCTGCCACTTTGCTGTGATAATCATTTGAAGAATGGCATCGTTCATTTATTGACTTGCTCCTGACTCGCTCTTTCCATAGTTTAACTTTCCCAGTGAGAAAATAATGAATGCTAGTAAATATACAAAGTTTTAATCTTTTTTATGACAAATATTAGAGTTTTATGTTAACTCAGATTCAGCTATAACGTGGGTGATGTTTGTTAACAATCCTCATTCCTAAGAAGCAGTTAAAACACTTGTTCGCTGCTAGCCTTCCTAGTCCAGTGCAAATGTGGCATAGTCACTTGGAGGTAGGAAGTTTTATGATTTCTGAACTGTGTGTAATACGACATTAGGATTCATACCACATATTAAAATTTAGTGCATGTTATTGTGAGAGACACTATCTTCAGGAAGATTTTAATTCAGAAACTTTATGTTTAGGATTTTGTTTTTTATGCCCCTCGTCTGAGAATCAATAAGCGGATTTTGGCTTTATGTATGGGAAACCATGAACTGTACATGCGGAGAAGGAAGCCCGATACTATTGAAGTGCAGCAGATGAAGGCTCAGGCAAGGGAGGAGAAACATCAGAAGCAGTTGGAAAGGTATGGAATTTAGGTCTGTGATGCGTAATTGAGTAGGTGAGCTAAAATTTACGAATGCTCAGTTTGTTGAGCATTCTCTGAGTTTACATTTTTGCGTTGTTTTCATTGTATTAAAATTGAATGAGTGCTCTCCTTATCCTCTTCTGAAATGAGTGTGTGTACTCTGCGAGTGACAAATCTTTGACATGTTTCTGAGAGGGTAGCTTCCCAGGATTTCACAGATGTACTTTTTTTTTTTTTTTTTTTTTTTTGAACATACTTGCTTTTCCCTGACTCACTGGTTTGGGTACCATAGTAGTTTGGAATTTTTCAAGTTTGTTTCCCTTCTGACTTGTATTTCCAAATTTTTCAGGATAAGAATTGCTGAATATTTTGCTTTAAAGCCATATCAGTGACACTGTTGAACTGAAGTGAAAAGTCATTATACAGAGCAACACCAGGACCCCCGCCAGTGACACTGATGTTATCAACCATGGTTACATAGACTTTTGGAAAAGAGACTGTTAAATATCCTAGAGAGTTCCTGAAAGGGACAGATACTGAATGAAAGCCTGTGGACGCTGGAACCCAGATTACCAGAGTCAGCAGCATTATTCCCAAATCTCATCCTAGATTGACTTGGGCTTTAAAATTAACTTTCATTGAGGAAATCTTTGTGGTATAGAATAATACAGTCGTTTAAGAAATGAGTGGGTCCTAAACAAAACAAAACTGAGGAGCTCTAAACATATATAAACTTACATATTTCAAACATCTTGGAAAGAACGGGATTTGAATATAAGAATTAAATAGGTCCTCTGCTAGATAAAATTTTACTACTTCCCATTTTTAGTGTTTGTGTTTAATGATGTTTTTGTTTTGTTTTTTTCTTAAATGTTCTCTGTAATTTAGATAGCTCTCCTCAGGTTGTCTGCCTTAGAGAAGTCTACTGTGTTGCCAGACGTTTTTTTATGTAGGCATGAAACTTTCCAGTAATTCCTCACCCCATCATTAAAGATACTAACTTGGATTGACTGTGCTCTGTCCCTTTTCACTGCTCTCATGTAGCTTAGGATCACATTGTGGTTTTAGGCTTACATGCTTTTTAAAGTGGTTCTTATTGGGGCTTTACTTTCTATATATTCATAGCCATCATAGCCTCTCCATTTCCCTCACAAAGACTAATTTTTTTCCTTCTTCCTTTCCTCCCTCCCTCCCTCCCTCCCTTCCCTCCTCCCTCCTTCCCTCCCTCCCTTTCTCCCTCCTTCCCTTCCTTCCTTCTATGCATTCTCACCCTTACCCGTACCCTCTCTTTCTCACTTCCCATCCCTTCCCTTCCAGGCCCATGTCTAAGATCTCCTGTCATGAATTAAAAAAAAAAAATCACACCTCATACATATCACTCCATAAAATGCCCTCTGTTCTGCTTCCCTGTAATGTTGATACATGATTTCCATTCTTAAATATGTTTGCCTATTTGTCCTTTATTTCTCTCCCATAGAGGAGTGCTGGATGGCTTCTAGTGTATGTAGTGTGATTAATAAGTACCATTTGGTGATCGTACCGTATTTGAGTTACTCTGAAGCCCAGATGGAAGTGGAAGACTTGAAGTTTCCTTTCTCACGCAGTAACCATGCCGTGGTTTCTGTCTCAGATAAATTTTACAACCTTTCACTGGCAAACATTTACTACCTCGTACCGTGTAGGAATTTAGTCACCGTTTAATTCATTCGAGTTGCTCAGAGGAGGTTTTACGTTAGTCTGGCACACAGGGATCTGGCAGGTCGTTCAGAAACGGCGTGCCAAGCCTTCATCTAGTCCCCGCTTTCCAGATCAGAGAGAGAAAAATGACAGCCGTATGTGTGGAAGCAGTTGTGGTCAAGCCCTCTGGCGGAGTAGCCAGCAGTAGAGGGGGTAGGGGTCGCTTCGCGAGCGCTGCCTGTGCTGCCGGAGTGGGGAGGGGGCGGCAAGGCAACCTCTCTCCCGGAAGTGCCGTTGTGCGTGGCCGTGTTCTGTCACCTGAACTCCCATAACTGGATTTTTGGCAGTGAAGGCGATGTTCTGTACCGTGGGTTGTTGGGCTCTGCAGTCTGTGCTCTAAGTTCTTTACATCCAGGTTGAATGATAAGTCCCTCTGTAATTCCTGAACATTTTTTTGTATGGCTAAAATCGTTACCAGATAAAAAATGGAGACAGTTTAGGGGCATCTGGGTGGCTCAGTCGGTTGAGCGTCTGACTTTTGATTTTGGCTCAGGTCGTGATCTCACAGTGTGGAGCCTGCTTGGGAATCTCCGTCTCCCGGTCTCTCTGCCCCTACCTGCTAGCGCTCGCTCTCTCTCTCTCTCTCTCTCTCTCCCCAAATAAATAAATGTATATATATATTTAAATGGACACAGTTTAGAATCAGATATCTACGTACCAGTTGTAGCTTAGCCGTGCAGTATTCTGTGTAATGGCCGGCTGCTTGTGTCACTGTGACCCAGCTTCAAGGTTGCAGAGATTTTTGTGAGAAAGAAAGACAGTAGCATACAGACATTTAGCCAAGTCCCTGGTGCTTAATAAGAAGTATAATAATGCTTAATATTATTAATGCATAGTCTGGATGAAAGCTGAATATAAGTTAGCTTTTACCCTTTAAACCTGTAATTGGGTTCATCTGATATTCTTTAAAAGGTAAGGTATTCTAAAATACTTTATTTTCTGCATGTTAGTGGAGAATTGAGAGTTTATTAATATGTTATATATGCTCTTAAACTAGAACGACTTGGTCAAATTAGGGTTTCCAAACCTAACCTCCGAATAAAAACTTACATTTGTGGCTTTGCTTAACCACAGGAGGCTTCATGAGAAAATGCACCTTTACTAAGGCTTGAAAGTTAGAAATAGGCTTAGAGTTAGTTAGAGGGGGGTGCCCTTGAACTTCAGGTTTTGGCCTGATGTACTAGGTCACCCTTAGCTGTCTGTCTTACTTCTTGTTGACTTGTTATAACTCTGCCCGTTTGCTCCAAAGCTGGAGCCTCTTTCTGTGGCAGGGGCAGTTAAATATCTAGGAGCTGCAGGAATTTTTAAGTTTAGGTTTATAGAGTAAGGGAAAAAAGCTTCAATGATAAAACTTTGCTAATGACTTTATCACAGACTGGAAATTGAGATTTTGTGCCTGAAATTCAGAATTGACACCAGATGGCAGTGATGGGTTTTGGGGGGAAATTTAGATGTACTCAGATAAGAATCAGACATGAAATCGTCATTGATTTTTTTTTTTTTTTTTTTTTTTAATTTTAGAGAGAGGGTGAGTGCTAGCAGGGAAGGGGGCAGATAGAGAGAGGGAGAGACAGGGAGGGAGGGAGAGAATCCTAAGCAGGGTCCATATTGATGCTATCCGGGCTATCCCACAAACCTGAGATCATGACCTAAACTGAAATCAAGTCAGACGCCCAACCAACTGAGTCACCCAGGTGCCCGATTATTTGATTTTTTTTTTAACTAAAAAAAGAAAATTATTCCCATTAAAGTAATGGGAATATTGAATATTGATTAAATTTATGAAATAGTATATTTCTGGCCCTCAACATAGAGTCTGACCCCTGGTAAGTTCTTGGTAGATGTTTGATGAGTGAATTTGGCTATATTTAGAAGAAACAGTCTCATTAGGCCCCTGGCAGATGCAGGAGATAAAACTGGCCATTTATATCAGCTTAAGTTGGTGCCACCTTAGGAATTAAAAATGTGTTAATTCATGTTAATGATTGAACATTCTTGCCTTCCCAGGTTATTTTACTTTAAACAGTTTAAGTAAAATAACCTTGTGTACTCCTTTTAAGCCTTCTTATTTCTCTCAACAAAAGTGTGCGGTTAACTCCTTTTGTGCTGACCTGTAATGTGTTGTCAGAATTCACCAAGTATGTAAGTGATAATTCTCCTAGCTTCCCCCCACCCCCCATTCAAATCCACATGAAAAATATGCTTTGTATACAGGGATATATCTGACAGTTTTACTTTCCTAGCACTTCTGTAAATTTTTACCTTGAAAATCTTTCCACAATGGCTAAGTTGTTAATACCTTTTTAAGCAGTCCTGGATGACATTTCCTGTGACCTCACAAAAAGAATGCCTTGTAATCCCGTGCATGTGCATATCACAGGGCAGTCTTGTATTTTCAACTGGGTGGTTTTTTGAGATCAGCTGAATATAATGAAGACTCTTAAAATACTTATACTTAGGGGTGTCTGGGTGGGTAATTCCATTGGGTGTCTGAGTTGGGCTCAGGTCATGATCTCGCAGTCCATGAGTTCAAGCCCTGCATCAGGCCCTGTGCTGACAGCTTGGAGCCTGCTTCGGAGTCTGTGTCTCCCATTCTCTCTGCCTCTCCCCCACTCAAGCTCTGTCTCTGTTTCTCTCAAAAATAAATAAACATTAAAACAAAATTGTAAATACTTACACTTAGATTTTTCTTAGTTTACTCACAGTACTTGAGTTTCACGTCAAAATTTCTACGTATTAGTATGTAACAAAGCAATTCTAATTCCTCTTAAGGGCACAATTAGAGAATGAGAAGAAGAAAAGGGAGATAGCAGAAAAGGAGAAGGAGAGGATAGAACGTGAGAAGGAGGAGCTAATGGAGCGTCTACGGCAAATAGAAGAACAGACGCTGAAAGCCCAGAAAGGTAGGAGCTTCTGTTCAATGTTGAATTCACAATCGTTCCTCTTTTGTCAGATGTAATATTTCCTTACTCTGTTAAATCTTATTTGTCTTGTAGAATAAGTCCACTTAGTTGTCAGATTAATACATACTGGAATCACATCCTAAACACATTTAACTGAGGCGCGTAGAATGTTCCTGTGTTCGTGTGTTCTTTCTTTTTTATTTATTTAAACACGGAGCTGTTTTCATGTGTACCCTTATTAAATGTTGTAAATGAGTGCATATATTAACTTTTCCCCCTTACTGTTCAGGGTTCTGTAAACACACATTTTCACTACTTGCTAGCATTTCAACAAAAGCCATTTTATTCGTTGCTTTATGGATATTTCAGTACTTTAAGGCAGCTAAGTAATTTAAAGTGTTTTAAGCTATTCTATTATAAACTCCTTTGGGACTCCATCTCTAAAGTTCATTTTAGCATATTAAAAAAGTACACAACACATAGAAGTGTTTGTTTTTGGTAACACATTGGGAAGAACTACTTCCTATACAGAATGTAACCAGAATGCTACAGTGTATAGTAAGGAAAATTGGATTTAGAGAGTGGTTTATATTAAATAAGTCTAGGATATACTACTTAAAAAATTTTTTTTTTTAATGTGTACTTATTTTTGAAAGAGAGAGAAAAAGACACAGAGTATGAGTGGTGAAGGGGCAGAGAGAGAGAGAGAGAGGGAGACAGAATCTGAAGCAGGCTCCAGGTTCCGAGCTGTCAGCGCAGAGCCCTATGCGGGGCTCGAACCCATGAACTGTGAGGTCATGACCTGAACCAAAGTCAGACTCTCACCCAGGTGCCCCTAGGATATACTACTTTCAAACAACAAATAGCAGGAAGAACAGAAGAAAAAGGGTGTTGAGCAAAATAAGATGTTTTTCTTCTCAAGCATTAGTATTTAGTGAGGGTTGTAAACATTGGAAATATATACTATGAACTGGAATTAATAACTGCTTTCCTACAACTGGTAGAACCAGCTTTTAGTTCTATTTTTTCTAAATAAAATAAGAACATTAAAGTTTATTAAATAATAACCTATTTAAGGTTATTCTCATTCCTTACATCAGGCTACCATGGTGGGGAGATACTCTGGAGCAGTGGGGAGGAGAATTTGCAAATGGGTAACTACGGGACAAAGTCCCAGGGATGGCTGTAAACCCACAAACCGGTTCATCATTCTGATTCCAAGAGGATTGGAAATAATAATTGTAAGAGAAGAAATGGAAAAACTCTAGTAGCCTTATTCTCACTCATTAGAAACCTCACTTCTAAGAGCTAGAAAATGCCTCAGTTCAAAGATCAGAGGTATTAAATATACTTGTTTGCAGGCCACAACGCAAGAGTAGGACCTGTTTTCTCACTTCCAACTTCATACTGTTTGTACCACTCCAGGTGCCTTTTTTGTTGAATAAAGTGGACACTTAGGAAGTGCCTTTCGGGCTGCCTTCTAGGAATACAGAGAATTAGCCTGCGTGGCTCCAAGTCTTTGTGGTTGGCAGAAATAAGATGCATAGAAATACAGATAAAGGGAGGCCATATGTGCCTGATGTTGTGGAAGACTGTAAGCAGTGCTTGGAGAGGAAGAATGCTGTCAGATGGAATGTGTGTTTTTCAAGGAAAAGTTGAAAGAAATTTATCATACTGGCATGACTCTAAAGGAAAGATTGAACGATACCAGTTTTGAATTTACATATATCTTTTTCTGAGAGAATAGCTACTTACTCAATCTTTCAATTTCGTTTATTTAGGATGTGTAATAAAAATACTAATGATTTACACACAGAGAACTACTCAAGTCAAGAAGCACTAAAGAATATAATAAGGAAGATAGAACCTAAGAAAGAATGTAGAGTGTCCCAATCAAGACAATTTCCAATCAGTCATCTTAGGGCAAAGGACATCTAATTGTTTCTTGGTTTTGGTTTTTTCCTAATAATAAAGCTTTTCCAGGCTGTCCTAAAATCTTCATGATTGTCTTGTAGTTTATGCTAAATTCTCACTCAAATGCAGTAACTCTGGCCGTATCTAAGTAATAGTATTTAGTAGATAAACCTAAAATTTTTTTGTTTGAGAAGAAACTTTTTCTATACTTCATTATTACCATTTTATTAAAAAAATTTTTATTACAGTCATTATTTGAAATGTGTTATGAATCATTATACAGAACCATTCTACCATTTACATTTCCACAATTCATCACTGTTAAATTATTTATCTTTTTTTTTTTTTAAGTTTACTTACTTATTTTGAGAGAGACAGAGACAGTGTGAGTGGGGGAGAGAGAGGGAATCCCAAGCAGGCTCTGAACTGTTAGCACAGAGCCCAACATGGGGCATGAACTCAGAAAACCGTGAGATTATGACCTGAGCTTGAAACCAAGAGTCGGATGCTTAACCGACTGAGCCACCGAGGTGCACCTCGTTACTGGTTTTTAAACCATCTCTGAAGATATTGCAGACTGTATTTGAGATATAATAGAGCCATATTTGCATTCAGTTACTGCTTCAGCAAATATCAAAATGAAATCCCACCTTGAAAAGATAAACCATAAAAAAAAAAAAAGTAGAGTGATTTCATTCATTCTGAATATTAAGCACTTCGTGTGTACTAGGCACTATTGTAGGTGCTGGGGATAGAGTACTGAACAGATAAGGTTTCTGCTGTCCTGGAGCTTACATTTTTTGAGGAAAGAAGATAATAAAATTAACATAATAAAGATCATTTTATTTTTTAAGTGTTCGGGAGGAGGTGAGCATGATAGTGGGATAAAAGCAGTTGGGAGCGGGGGCGTTTGTTTTATGTATACATTGTATACAAATAGGAGTCAAGCTTTAATTCTGTCATTGACTTAGAATGTGACCTTCAGAAAGTCATTTTAACTTCTCAATTTCCTTAGGTTTCTAATTTCTAGAATGGAATGAAATAATCCCTAATTTAATTTTCTGAGACTTTTTTGGCAAGTTTTTTTTTTTCATTAAAGTGTAGTGTACATGTAGTAATGTGCATGTCTCTTGGATACAAAGCTTAATGAATTTTTACTAAGTGAATTTATTCCTGTGGCTACCCAGAGCAAGGTACAGAACATTACCTCCACTCAGGGAACCTCCCTTATGTCCCTTCCCAGTCTTTTTTTCACCCCAAATGTGACTCTGATGTGTATCTTCATTAGAGTTTAATCTTACTTTTTTGAGAGAGCCCGCATGTGGGTGTGCACACCAACGGCGGTGGGGGCGGGGGGGGGGGGGGCAAAGGAAGAGTGGGGGAGAGAATCTTAAGTATCTCCATGCTGGGCATGGAGCCTGATGCCGGGCTCAGTCTCATGACTATGAGATTGTGACCTGCGCTGAAATCCGGAGTTGGACTCTTAACCACTTGAGCCACCCGGGCATCCCTAGTCTTTTAAATTTTTAGCAGCTTTGTTGAGATATGATGTAGAATGCCACAAAATTAATGACTTAAAGTATATAGTTCAATGGTTTTTAGTGTATTCAGAGCTATGCAGCTGACCCCACAATTCTAGAACAGTCACCCCAAAGAGACCCCATACCCATTAGCAGTCCATCAGATTTCTTTCCCCAGCCTTCCCTCCCCCAGTGCTCATCTCCTTTTTTGCTCTGTAGACTTGTGGGTTCTGGTCATTTCATGTGAATGGAAAAGTGCAGAATGTGGTCTTCAGTAACGGTCTTTCATGGAGCATAATGTTTTTGAGGTTCATCCGTATTGTAGCTTGTATCAGGCATTCATTCTTTTTTACAGCTGAATGACAATCATTGTATGGGTGTCCTCTGTTTTACTCATTAGTTGGTGAACATTTGGGTTGTTTCCACCATTTGGCTGTTGTGAATATGTTGCTGTGAACATCTGTTTACTGGTTATTGTGTATTCGTATGTTTTCATTTGAGTGTAAAGTTGGGAGTAGATTAATGGGTCATGTGTAAGTTCACGTTGAACTTTTTGATGAACTGCTGAACTGGTGTCTAAAACGACTATACCTGTCGTGTTCCCGCTGGCAGCGTGTGGTTTGTATGATCCATAGCCTCACCAACACTTGCTGATGTCAGTCTTTTGGATTACGGTCATCCTTGTGCACTTGAAGTGCTCCTGTGGTTTTGATTTGCATTTTCTGAATGGCTAATGAAGTTGAGCATCTTTGTATAGGTTTATTGGCCGTTTATATATCTTTTTTGGAAAAATATATTTTCAAATTTCCCATTTTTCAACTGCGTTGTCTTTTTGTTGTTGAGGTGTTAGAGTTGTTTATATATCTCAGTACAGATGTCTTATGACCTACCAGGTACAGGGTTTGCAGATGATTTCTCCTGTTCTGTGGATTATCTTCATTTTGATGCAGGTGTTCTTTAAGCCCAATGATTTTAAATTTGGATGAAGTCCAGCTTATTTATTTTTCCTTTTTTGCTTGTGCTTTTGGTGTTAGGCTTAAGAATAGTGTTGCCTGTTTTTGAACTTTATGTAAATTCACGTAGTTGGCTTCTTTTTCTCAAATCTTATGCCTATAGGTGTGGTTTATTCTTTGACACAGCTGTGTAACATTCTGTTGCATGTATATCACACAATTTATCCATTCTCCTGGTGGTAGGAGACATTTGAGGCTTTTCCATCTTGGGGCTGTTGTGAAATAAGGCTGCTATGAACATTCTTAAACATAGCATTTGTGTATTAATTTGGAGGAGGTGTATACCCCTGGGAGTGGAATTGCTGGATCACTGCCACAGTTTATCAGAGATCCTGCCATCATTTCCCAAAGTGATTGTATCCGTGTTCGTTCCTTCCAGTGGTGAATGGAAGTTCATTGGCTCTGTATCTTCATTACTTTAATGACTTGTTATTGTCAGTGCTTTTTGTGTTTTTTGTTTAGTCATGATGGTGAGCATAGTGAGTCCAGGACATTTTCTTGATGGCTGATAATTTGATTTTGAGCACTTTTGCAAATGTTTACAGCTATCTGTGAAGTGTGTTTTCATGTCTTTTGCTTAAAAAATTGTTTTTAATTGATCTATAGTTCTTTTCATGAATTTTTAAAAGAAAAATCTCTCCATGGTTTACCTTTTTTCTCTCTTAATAGTGTCTTTTAATGAAGAGAGTTTTTTCATTTTAAGTTCCATTTATCACTCTTTTACTTATAGCTGTGAATGTATTATTTTTCACGCTTTACTTTTTTTTTAATTAATTTTTTTAATGTTCTTATTTATTTTTGAGAGAGAGACAGAGTATGAGCAGGGGAGGGGCAGAGAGGGAGACGCAGAATCTGAGCAGGTCCAGGCTCCGAGCTGTCAGCACAGAGCCCGACACGGGGCTCGAACTCACAGAACGCGAGATCATGACCTGAGCTGAAGTCGGACGCTTTTATTGACTGAGCCACCCAGGCGCCCCGATACTGCTTTACTTTTCACACGTAGGTTCACATTCCATACATACGTAACCAGTTTTGTAGGAGTCAAGGTTTATTTTTTCCCCAAAGTATTTCCAGTTGACCCAGACCCATTTGTTACAAAGACTGTCCTTTTCCCCATTGGACTACAGCCATCACCTTTGTCACCAGTCCAGAAGACAGTATGTGTATGGATCTGCTTCTGGACTGTTCTGTTCCACTTACCTGTTTCTCTATTGCCAGTGCCACACTGTTCAGTTACCAGTTGTATCTAGAAAAACTTGAAACTGACATGTCTCAGAGATGAGTAATAGGTGTACAGCCAAGTGCATGCTCATGTACAGTAGGAAGCACGTTGCAAAGACAAGGGCAGCTCCTGGGCTTCCAGATTACTTATATTTTAAATGATCTTTTATGACATTATTTGTTAATGTTAATTGTTAATGGCATTAATTGTTACACATTGCATACTTTTATAAATCATCCTGAAGTTGAGAAAAGGAGAATAATGACTTGGAAACAAGTTACCATAGGGAACCATTTAGTTTATAACAGGACAAACTACAGCTCCAGCAGTTTATTCTCTGCCAGGACTGGACTGCTCGGTGTGAGTCAGCAGTGCTGGTGTTCTGCGTATTTCACAGTGTAGACCCTCTCCTCCTGTGGTGGTGGTGGCAGAGGCACCACTGGGATCCTTCCTTGGTTGGTAGTCTTCTCTCTCTGTTTGTTGTATTAACTGTACTTTTCCTTTTTTCCCATGTTCTTTGGCTTCCTGTTCTAGTTATTCATAACCGTCTTCTGAATAGAGCGCGTCTGGAAGGGAAGTTCTGGAGATGGATAGTCCAAGACGGGAAGATCATGGGCTGTTGGGATGTTTTTGCTGCAGACTTCTGTGGGTTGAGGATGTGATTAATGGTGGCTCCCTAACTCTGATTTATCCTCCAAGCTGGCATTTATTTTTGGCTTTTCTGATGGGTCCTCCCCTGACGTCTACAAGTCTAGGCGTTTGAAATTTTCTTTCCTTAACCTTTACTCTGAGCCACCGGAGGAGCTTCACATGCTCTTTTGTAGCTTTACTGGTGGTTTGGTGGTCATAAATATTTTATCTTTTGGGGGGATGGCACTTAATGCATGATTCTGGTGTCTCAAGGTTTTGCTAAAGTAAAATTAGTAGTATATCTGGGTCCCTGTCAAAGATCTCCTGAATTTCAGTATCTGTTTCTCTGTGGAGGGGCTGTGGATTGTGGACCTAAATGTTGAAGGGAGAATGAAGTTTCTAGAAGATAGCAAAGGACAGTATTTTCATAATCATAAAGAAAAGATTGATAACGAGCTTGCATAATTGTAGAAGGGACTCTGGCCTTCGCCGTCCCTGTGGAGGATCTGTAAGGTGCCCGCAGCTCTGCTTCTGCATTATTGTCCGTGCTCCTCTGGGCTCGGCATCTTTTTTCGTGCCTTGCGGCTGCTTCATCTCTCCTAAATAAGCAGTATTTATCATACTTATGTCAGCATCTTTGTTTGCGGACTCCAATATCTGGATAATCTTTGGGCCTCTACAGTAGTCTGTTTTTCTTTTAGGGGTTTTACGGGCATTGGTGGGGGTCCTTTGGTCCTAGCTTCCTCATGCTCTTGGTAATTTTCGTTGCATGCCCAACAGTGAGTATGAAACATTAGGGAGGCTTGGGATGAAGTTATTTTCTTTTAGAGAGGATTCAATTTTCTTTTGACAGGCACACTGTGTGCAGGTTGCCTTGGTGGAGTTGAGCGGGATTTCACACGTTGTTAAGGTTGGCCTTCTCCTGTTGTTGCCCTCACTGCCACATCTCGGGAGTATCTTCTGAAAGACTGCTTATTTTCTAGGGCCCTTCTATCTTAGGGGGCCCTGAACTCCAGCCTTTGACTCCTGGCTGCAAGAGAGTGTCGATCTTTTTGCTCCACTCTTCAGCCTACTACAGCTGGGTTGTTTTTTTTTTTTTTTTTGCTTCTTTTCCTTGTTTTTCACCCCATATGTGTATCTTTTAAGAGTTGGCAAACATCTTGAGGGGAAATAACATGATTATTTATTTATTTATTTATTTCCTTATTTTTGAGAGAGACTGAGTGGGGGGAGGAGGGGAGAGGATGCCAAGCGGGACACCTACTGCCAGTACAGAGCCCAATGTGGTGCTTGAACCCACAAACTGTGAGATCATGACCTGAGCTGAAGCCAAGAGCAGGACACTTAACCAGCTGAGCCACCCAGGTGCCCCAATAGCGTGCAGGTTTTAGAGCTTACTCTTCTATTCAGATGCCTCTCAAACCTTGGATGCCTTCGTGGCCCCAAAGTTTAAATCTGTATCTGCTAAGTCTGGTTCAGTACTACAGGCCTCAGGCTGCTGCATTCCACTCCACCTTTGTTCCACTCTACTGGGAGTATTAAATACCTGTGTTTTGTTTGTTTCTTTGTTTTTTGCTTTTTTGCATACAAAATAAGCAAATACTCAAAACTATATTCTTGTTCCTTCTTTCTTACGTAAAATGGAGTATACGGCATATGTCTTGGTGCACCTTGCCGTTTTCAATTAATATACTTTTATTTTTAAATTTTTTTCTCAGTATTTATTTTTAGATCAACAGAGCACAAGTGGGGGAGGGACAGAGAGAGACAGGGAGACACAGAATCTGAAGCAGGCTCTAGGCTCTGAGTTGTCAGCACAAAGCCTGATGCAGGGCTCGAACTCATGAAACCGTGAGATCATGACCTGAGCCAAAACTGAGAGTTGGACATTTAACCGACTGAGCCACCCAGGCGCCCCTCATTTTCTAAAACAAGCCATATTCTTTGATACCCTCTTCCCGTATGCCGGACCTCAAAAATTGTAGGTTTTAGATGTTTATGAACCAGAGGCAAAATATTGATACTATTTACCTTTCTGAGCTAATCCTTCTCTACAGGTATCCTAATGGGATCCACGGTTTTGGAGGCACGTCTCTTTTATAGAAATAGAAATAACCTAATTTTTGGGTTTATAAACTTTTCTGTAAAGGGTCGGATAGTACTACCTCAGGCTTTCCACGTCACACAGTCTCTTTTGCGACCATCAGCCCTGCTCTTGCAGGATGAAAGCAGTCCTGTGCTGTATGTAAACATGTGAGGGTGTTGTATACCTTAGTGAATGAGGGTATGGGTTCCAGTAAAACTTTATTTATAAAAATAAGAAGTTGGGTTAGTGGGCCATAGTTTTCCAATCTCTGTTCTAACTCATTTAACTGGGGAGGGAAGAAAGAAAGCATTTCAAAACCTTCCTTTCTAGGGGTGTGCCTGGGTGGCTCAGTCGGTTGTGTCTGACTCTTGAGTTTGGCTCAGGTCGTGATCCCAAGGTCATGGGATAGAGAGCCCCACATTGGGCTCCGAGCTGAGCATCAAGCCTGCTTAAGGTTCTCTCTCCCCCACTTCCCCCTGCCCTTCTTCCCTGTTCCTGCTCTTGCCTTTCCTGAAATTTAAAAAACAAAAAACAAACAAAAAAAAAACCTTCTTTCTAAAAGAAAGTAGATTTGAAGCTTTCTACTTATTTTCAACATTTAAAATAATTTACACTTTTGTATAATTCTTAATAGATCACAAAACAACCATTGCCTTGTCTACCGTTCTTCAAAATCTTTATTGCAAAAAACTGATAGAAAATAATGAATATTGGGGAATATTTATTTTAAAATTTGACTTTATAACCTGCACTTAATTTTCTTTCTTCTTTCATAGTACAGAAGGAATTTTTCTGTAGTTATTTGTTTGCTTGTTTAGATGAAAAAGCCGTGAGTTTTGTGGGCTTTATTTTATATAAATATTAGTCAACTAGATGGAAAGAATGATTTTAAGAAAAGTTTGATAGGTTAGTTTGATGTCCCAGTTTTAAAAGGCAGATTCTAAAATGAATAATCCTAGAATTTAGTTGTGGTAACACCCAGTTTTGTATACATTTTATCTTTATAATAGCTGCATACAATTTTTACATTATTTTATTGAAAATTTAAACTTGGACCAGAGTTATTTTTCTTCTTGACCATCTCAAAACTTCCCAAGCCTTAACTGCGATTACCTAAATTAATTCTGACCAAGACCAAAAAAGTTAACAATGGTAAGGAGAAGTGTGTATGTAACAGTTAGTTTTCAGACCTCATGACCTAGATTTTTAGTTTTTCTTCCTTTCTAAAATACACAGAAAGGGAGACATTCTTTGTAGGACATTGCAGTCTCTTAATAGATGGCATTCATTTGTCTTCTGTCACAAAATGTCCTTGTTATTAAACAAGAGTTGTTAGAATAATATTTAAAATTAGTACTTTTATACTTAAAAATTTTTGGATTTGTGCTGGTAGTATTTTCCTTTTTCATTCAACACATCAAATAAAAGAGAATTAACTTTATGATCTGTACACTTAAAGATTAAAATTCATGTTATTTATCTCCAAATATTATTTTGTCTCATGCCCAAAAAATGGGTATGTACCAGTTACTGAAAATTTTTAGTAATTCATATAATTCACATCAGAATTCCTATTTTAGGGGCGCCTGGGTGGCTCAGTCGGTTGGGCAGCCGACTTCGGCTCAGGTCATGATCTCGCGGTCCGTGAGTTCAAGCCCCGCGTCGGGCTCTGTGCTGACAGCTCAGAGCCTGGAGCCTGTTTCGGATTCTGTATCTCCCTCTCTCTGACCCTCCCCTGTTCATGCTTTGTCTCTCTCTGTCTCAAAAATAAAATAAACGTTAAAAAAAAAAAAAAAAATTTTTAGAATTCCTATTTTAAATCAGTAATTGCTGTTTTCAGTCTTAATGTTTTGGGTTTACTTATCTGATACTTAGTTTAGATAAGCAGAAAGTTATGTAAGTTTGAAAGTGTATTGTTTTATAGAGTTTTGAAACAGGTGGCAAAGTATTTAGATCAAAACTTTGGAGATACTAGTTTTTTAAAAATAAAGATGTGCTTCAAGCTTTATGACATAACTTGAATTACAAAAAGTTTTCATTTCTTCAGGTTTAATTGTGAGTACTAAAGAAAATTACTAGGCTTTTGCCAAGTTAAAATCAAAGTATGTATGTTCATTTCCAGATGTGCTAATTTTTAGAAACTGTACAAATTATAGATTCTTTGCCATCATTTCGGCTTCTTTTGATAATGCGAATAATTAGAATTAACCATTGTTTCGTGGGGGTGTACAATTTGACAGAACTAGAAGAACAGACTCGAAAAGCTCTAGAACTGGACCAGGAGCGAAAACGAGCAAAGGAAGAAGCAGAAAGGCTTGAAAAGGAGCGCCGAGCTGCTGAAGAGGCCAAGTCCGCTATAGCAAAACAAGCTGCCGACCAGATGAAGAATCAGGAGCAACTGGTCAGGAACCTCAGCTCTTTCTCAGAGAAAAAGGAAAATTTAGACAGAAGCATAGAGCAAACCTTGTACAACTAAGCACATTAGAGATCTTCTGGAAAGCACACCAAAGATATAAGTAGTATCTAATAGCAAAGTTTGGAAATAAATCTAAACATTTAATTTCTGCCTTAAAACAAATAAACAAAAACTAAAAATAAGACCATAAAAGATAAATGGAGCTTGTTGCTAACAAAAGATTTCTGATTCACTTAAACTTTGCCTAAACCACTGGTGTGTTTTACTTTAGATAAATTGACAGTACGTTCTGATTCCTTCTTGTAACCGTGGGCCGTACTTATTGGGGTCTTTGTGTTGGTTTGTGTAGTGGACTTAGATATATTAAGTGGGCATGACATTTAAAGGATCCTGGAATTAAATATTGGTTCAGACATTCGCTTGCTATGTGTCCTTGGGTCTTTGTGAGCCTCAGATTCTGCCCTTTGAAAACAGAAATAATGTCACCAGATAGGATTGTTGGGGAATCACCTGAGATTATTTGATAGCATGCTCTTCAAACTATAAAGCATTATATAAATTTTTTCTTTGTAGGCTTTAGCAAATACTTTATTGATCAAAGTTTACAAATAGCTCTGGAGTTACACATTCTAAGTTCCTGCTACTGGAAGACGAATAACTACTTGCCTATAATGAAACCATTTTTACTTTATCTCCTTACTAGTTCATTATACTACAAATAAGATATTTATGATCTTAAATACACCTTTTTAAAAAAAAATTTTTTTTAATGAAAGACCATCAAAGAGGAACATAATACAGCCCAAGCATGTACATTAAAGCTTTGTTGACATAATATAAATTTTTGAAAATACATATTTTTAGTATTGGTAATTATATTGTGTATTTTAGGCAGCAGAACTTGCTGAATTCACTGCCAAGATTGCACTTCTAGAAGAAGCCAAGAAGAAAAAGGAAGAGGAAGCTACTGAGTGGCAGCACAAGGTGATCGTTGGTTTCTTCCCTCAGTATCATTTGTTGAATATCTACTTTGTACCCAGTAGTATGCTGAGTTTATAGAAATGAATACTGTCACGATTGAGAGGGGGAAAGATACCTGTGTGTATGAATGTGTTTGTATCGTACTAATTACTGATCTGTCGACGCAAGCTCAGTATTTGGGAGCACAGAAGAGGTGATTAATTTCTGTGGGAATGAGGCAGCCTTGGGGAAAACCCTTAGAAGTTTAAGTTGCATCGTGAACTTCAATTTTAGGGGTGGTTAGAGACTGTAGACAGAGGGGCTGAATGAGTACAGGAAGTTTGCAAGCACATGCTGGATTTGAGGGGCAACCAGTAAGCAAGCAGTGCTTTCAAGCATCGGTTCAGAAATCTTGTGAGATGTGGTTGGGACATTAGAGAGGAAATTAAGTTGTGAAGGGCTTTAATTTTAAATCAATGGCAAGATGATAGGGAGTGTCTGTAGACATTTGACTTTGAAGATCTCAAAACAGGATTATAACATGATTAAGTATGGTGTTATAAAAATAATGTGGCCGTCGGTGTGGAAGCTGGCTTGGTCCAAGAGGTGGGATTACTTGAGAGTCAAGAGGAGCAGAGGTTGCTGAGAGACATCTTGGGGTAGACTCAAAAGGGCATGGCAACCAAATCGTGGATATAAAGTGGAATTAGAAGGATGCAGCGACGATGATACATTCTGAGGTACCTAGTATAAGTTCCTAAGTAGATGAAGCCCCTGTTGAAATAGTGCACAAGTGAAAAATCAGAGCTTACTCCGAACTTTAAATAAAGGTTAACTTTTAAATGCAACCATAATAATTTTTTTACCCAAAGGCCTTCTACAGTATGTGTGAATGTTTCCTTTCACCCTTAAATTTTCTTGGTAGCAGTTTAAATTTCACAGGGAAATTTTGATATATTGAAAATTGTGTGTATGTGTGTATATATAACTCTCAAATATGATAGAACTCTGTTAACCTGTTACACTATTTTATTAGAATTTCACAGAGACACATAAACTTCTTTAAAAAAAGAAAGAAAAACAAAACAAAAAAAACAACAACAAAAAAAGAGGTGCCTCAGTGGCTCAGTCAGTGAAGTGTCTGACTTCAGCTCAGGTCATGATCTCATAGTTTGTGAGTTCGAGCTCCGCATTGGGCTGTGTGCTCCGCCAGTAAGGAGCTCACTTTGGATCCTCTGTCTCATTCACTATGCCCCTCACCCGCTTGTGCACTCTCTCGCACGCGCACTCTGTGTGTGTGTGTGTGTTTGTGTCTTTGTCTCTCAGAAATAAACATTTAAAATAAATAAAGGAGCACCTGGGTGACTCAGTCGGTTAAGCCTCAGACTTCAGCTTAGGTCGTGATCTCAGTTTCATGAGTTTGAGCCCCAAATCGGCCTCTGTGCTGGCCGCTCAGAGCCTGCGTGGGATTCTCTCTCTCCTCTGTCTACACCTTCCCAACTCACACTGTCTCTGTTTCTCTCAAAATAAATAAGCTTTAATAGTATATAAATAAAAATAAATAAAAACATAAATAAATGAAAATGACACCACAGAGGTAAATCCTCTGAACTATAGATATGAGGAAATGACACAAAAGAAAAATTATATTCCCACAAACCAGGATCACTCTTTTAACACCTTAGTGCAGATCTTTCCACGATCTTTTCCTGTTTGTGTGTGTGCATACATACACATTTATATGTTTAGAGTGAGGTCGTCCTGCACACACGCTTCCATTTTAGTCACTTTTCATCTCATCTGTATTAGACTGTATTCATAAAAATTTTTTAATTCAGATATAATAGACATACAACATTATATTAGTTTCAGGTGTAAACTTCATTATTTGATACTGTGTGTATGGTGAAATGAGCTAACACCCGTCGCCATACATAGTTAGAATTTTTCTTCTTGTCCTGAAAACTTTTAAGGTTTACTCTTAGCAACTTTCAAATGTAAAGTATTATTAACTGTAGTCTCCATGCTGTTTGTACGTTATATCCCCATGGCTTCTTTATCTTACAGCTGGGAGTTTGTACTGTTTAATCCTCTTCTCCCATTTGCTCACTCCCCACCGTCCCTGCCACCCCCAATTTTTGGTAACCAGGAATTTGTTCTCGTTTTTTGTTGGTTTAATTTTTTCTTTTTTAGATTCCACATATAAATGAGATCATATGGTATTTGTCTTTCTCTGACTTATTTCACTTAGTGTAGTGCCGTCAAGTTCCATCCATGTTGATACAGCAAGATTTTCTTCTTTTTTTGTGGCTGAATAGTACTCGTGTGTGTGTGTACACAACACTTTCCTTACCCATTCATTCATCCATTGATGGGTGTTTAGCTTGTTTCATATCCTGGCTATTGTAAATAAGGCTGCACTGAACCTGGTGGTATATATATGTTTGTGAGTTAGTGTTTTCGTTTTTGGGGTATGAATACCTACAAGTGGAATTGCTGGATCATATGGTAGTTGTATTTTTAATTTTTTGAAGAAAATCTTCTTCAAACTTGTGTACCGTTTTCCCTAATAGCTGCAACAACTTACATAGTCACTAATAGTGCACACAGTATCCCTTTTCTCCACATCCTTGACAACACTTGCTATTTCTTCCCTTTTCGATAATAGCCATTTTGAGTGGTGTGAGGTGATAGCTTGTTAGTTACGATTTGCCTTTCTGTTACGATTAGTGATGTTGAGTACCATTTCATGGACCTTGTTGGCCATCTGTATGTCTTCTCTGGAAAAAATGTCTATTCAGATCCTCTCCCCAGTTTGTAATCAGATTGTTTTATAACTACCGAGTTGTATGAATTCTTTATATATTTTGGATATAAGATTTGTCAATATTTTCTCCCATTCAGTAGGTTGCCGTTTCATTTTTTTTGGTGGTTTCTTTTGCTGTATAGAAGCTTTTTAATTTGATGTAGTGCCACTTGTTTATTTTTTGCTTTTGCTGTCAAATCCAAAAAATCATTGCCAAGACCAGTGTCAAGGAGTTGCTCCCTGTGTTTTCTTCTGGGAGTTTGATGGTTTTAGAGCTTATTTTCAAGTTTGTGGTCATTTTGAGTAGATATTGTGTATGCTATAAGATAATGGCCTAGTTTCATTCTTTTGCGTGTTATCTCTCCAGTTTTCCCAGTACCAGTTATTGATGGGGACTGTCCTTTCCCCACTGGATGTTCTTGGCTGCTTTGCTCCAAATTAATTGATCATATTTGTATGGGTTTATTTCTGGGTTTATATATAGAATATATTTCTATATTCACAGTTGACCCAAAATCTTGTATAGATAATTTGCCAGGCCAGTGTCCAAATTAGCACCTTGCATTACATAGGTTTGCTCTCAGTCTCTTTTAAAGTAGGACATTCCTTTGTTTGATACTGAATTATTGGAAAGACCTGCAGAGTGTCCCTTCTCCTTTGTGTGTCCTTATGGTGCCATTCATTTGTCCTTTTATCATCAATATTTCCTGTAAATTGGAAGATAGACCTGAAATCTTGAAGGATGCATCCTAAAAAGTTTTTGGCTACAGTGCCTCATAGGTGAGTCACCCAAATTAGAACATTTTTTAGAGTGAAAGGTATTCTTATTAGTAATTACACCAGGACAACAGTGTGAAGCAGGATTTTTCCAGGCACAGCAACACGGTATACCACCCAAATAATTGCTGATGTTGGATACCTCCTGTTGTGTCATCTCAGAAGACGCTTAATATCTAGTTAACCTACCATCAGTGATATTAACTGGTCACTAAACAGGCTGATTCCTCCTTTGACTGGGTTATGTGCTCCCTCTTGTGGCTAAAATGTGATCTCTTGGATGTGGCATTCTTTGGCATTAGGCTGATGCCATTTCTCATCAAATATTTGCATAACAGGTTTAGCAATATTTGATTATGCTTGCCAGAGTTAACAATTTTATTAGTTTTTGCAAAGTGATGTATTTTCATTCTGGCATTCTAGCCCCCTGGCATTCCTTTATAAAAGTAGAGTTTTCATCCGTAGGGCTTATTTTCATTACCCTGAAAGATAGTTTCTATTAGGAAAGAGAGATAACTTGATTCTCTTCATTACCAGTTTTCAAATGAAGTTGCTGATAAATTTATTGTTAACGTTCAGGCTTTTGCAGCCCAGGAAGACTTGGAAAAGACCAAAGAAGAGTTAAAAACTGTGATGTCTGCACCCCCTCCACCTCCACCACCGCCAGTCATTCCTCCAACAGAAAATGAACACGATGAGCATGATGAGAATAATGCAGAGGCTAGCGCAGAATTATCAAACGACGGGGTGCTGAACCACAGAAGTGAGGAGGAACGTATAACGGAAACACAAAAAAATGAGCGTGTTAAAAAACAACTCCAGGTATTTCAAATTGACAGTTGTGTGTACATGTATAGTACAGTGAGCATTTTCCCCATTTAATAAAATACAAACTTACTAAAAAGGAACTTTCCAGTTTTCTTTAAGCTTTTGCCCTTAGCTGGCCTTGTGATTGGTTTCTGATTGCTTGGCCTGTAGTCACAGTGCTTGATTTCTTCCATTGTAGCAAATGTGTTAGTTTTGGGTAATTAGGCCTTAAGTGGTAAGTTATTTTTTAATTACAGCTTGACTCCACGCTAAAAGGTAGAAAGTGTTTTGATGTTATCTTTAAAAGACAGATGAATTTAGTTTTTCGCCAGTAAAGTATACATTAAAAGCCATATAATTTAATAGATTACCTGTATGACACTACATACTCTGAACTATTTGTTCAGGTTTCATAATACCAAAAGGTAGGTTTATTAAAAGCACATAATTAGATCAGAGTAGGAAATCTTAATTTGATTTGACCTTTTTTCCCGATAAGTTCTCTGATTTTTTAATTGGCGAAATCTTTAAATATTAATAAAGAAAAGAAAATGAAGTGATAATTGCAATAAATATATTAAGACTTTGGAGAAAGGTTCTCTAATGGCCTAGATTTTAGATCTTAAAATAACATCCTATACTGTCTACATTGAACCTTTTGTAAGTGATTTCAAAATCTCTATTGTATAGAGAAAGTTAAGGGATTTTGGAATAATATACAGAATCGTCGTGGTTGTTGAGTGGAGAAGTGAAAGACAGTGGGTATTTCTCCCTAACTACTACCTCTACTGTCACCAAAATAGAGCAGATTTACATACTTCATATTTTTTATTTTTATTTTTTAAATTTATACACTTTAAAGAAATTATGTGACAGTGTAAATTCTAATATGCAAAAAAGTCAGATTTGTTGTATGTGTATTTTTGTCTTTAAACCTTTTTTATAAGCTTTTTAAACTTTAAGAAGAAAATAGTAGTCATTGTTTTTATTTTTTAAACATAGGCGCTGAGTTCAGAATTAGCCCAGGCCAGAGATGAAACCAAGAAAACACAAAATGATGTTCTTCACGCTGAGAACGTGAAAGCAGGCCGTGATAAGTACAAGACTCTTCGGCAGATCCGACAGGGCAACACAAAGCAGCGCATCGATGAGTTTGAAGCAATGTGAGAGCTGTTATTTTGCATACATGTTCTTCATAAGCTGAACCACCAACAGAGAAAAGCAGGCCTTTGCAGATGTGATGGAATGCACCCCACCTTGCCAAAGCACTTACACCAGTTGACTGTGGTGGCTAAAAGACATGCTTGAGGGAGCCCTTCTGCATTAAGGCAGTGTGATGTCATGCTTGATTTTCTTTTCCTTTGGGCCAGGGAATGGAGAACAGTGTTCCATCGCCTCCTTTCACATTTTCAGTTTCCATTTTTTTTTTCTGTTGAAGATTAACACTAATTATCATGTCTGACAAATGTGTATGTGTGATGTAAGCACTTTGTACATTTCAAAGGATGATGGTGACTTAATGAGTGTTTGGGTAGAGCACTCTGTTTTCTTTGGACCCTTCCATAGTTGACCTGTGTGTATTTCCACATTCTGTCTCAGATTTCCTCGGCATGCCCTTATCATATCTTGCCATGCCGATAGCCATAATTCTGCCATCGTATAGATCATTGGCAGTGGTCAAAATGAAGGTAGGCGACAGGGTGGACAGTCTTTGATAATTGTGTAGAAGACAGCTATGAATCATGAAAAGGATTAGAATATCTAATAGTGTAGTATGCAGCTGGTGGTTAATGTTTTTAAAATCCCAGTTTGCTTACATTATTGGATATTCCGAGATCAGACGAGATCGGGCGTGTTCAGGGTTGTATGGCCGTAGACTTTTATTGGATATTCGATATTTGCTTAATTAGTCATCTTTGACAGCTGAATGGATTGGTGTTTCATCACCTGCCATCCTTTGGTTTTCTTTGCCTACCGTTGACAAAGGTGTAGACAGCAGGTGGTAGTACCCTAGGAGAGTTTATTGATGAAACACTACCTGCAAATACTAATTGTCTCCAAAAGATTTAAAAAGTCTGTTCTTTCAAAGATTGACTTAGACAAACAGATGTTTAATTAAAAAAATATGTTTTTGGGTCATTGATTATACTCATTCAAAAAGCCGTGGACCTTTCTGGAAGAGCAGCGTATGAAAACATCAGTCCCAGAGAGGGGACAGTAATACTACCTCACTACTACACCTGCGATGACTGGTCGCTCCAACACAGCGGAGTATGTAAGTGTGTTCTCCAACACGCACCAGTACTTCCAGTCATGAAGGAGTATTTCTGAGATTTCCTTTTCCTTCAGAATATCTTAGAGTGCTACTTTTTTTTAACTGTCTTGTTGTTGAGCTGAATTGTGGGACTCTGATTTATATGAAAATTGTAAGCTCTTGATGGTATACTATCTTCTTGGAGGGGTGTTCTGTGTCTGAGGAAGTGTGTGTGTGTGTGTGTGTGTGCGCGCGCGAGAGAGAGAGAGAGAGAGATTTTCCCTTGTAGCATATGAATGTCTGTACCTTCATTTCTTGATATAATTGTTACATAATCATTTTAGCAGATTTGGTTTCTAAATCATTGTGCTTATTTTTTTGTTCTCTAACTAAAAATACTTAAATTTGGTTTGTTAATCCTATTTTAGAAATTATAATTTTAGGTTATATTAAGTTCAATTATGTCTTAAGAAGAAGAAATCTTTCCAGTTTGAAAGATGTTCTAATATTCACATGTTCTAACATTTTCTTTATTGTAAAACATCTAGACTTGGAGATAAGGAAAGCCTTGTTTTCTCTGTGTGGTTCAGCTACTTTTCATGTGGTATTATGCACTCAAATTCACATTTATCTATTAAAATTGCCATTTTGTTAAGCATTTTTCATGCACAGTAGATTCAAGTTGTGTCTGAAAATATCTCTTGTGCTTTTTTTGATTTTGCTGACTTGAAAAGGATTAATCTGGGCAGACATAAGAGAAGGAAAGGTTGCATTTAATATATTTTTGGACTTTGTAGGACAAGAGATAACTGGTTGATAACCTTGACGTGACTGTTGTGTGGTGGTTGTGCACATGCTTCAAAACACTGTGGAAGAGAGTGTTTCTGCCTGAGCACATTCGCGGGATAGGTGGTGAACTCGTCATGCTCCAAGGCGTGCGTGCTCGCTTTTCCAAAGTAGCAAAGCAGTTGCCATAATAGGTGAAAACTTGGATTTCCACTGGATTTTTATTAATTTTCTACATTTTGAATTGTGTGCACTATCACTGCTGCATCAGTTTGCTATCAGTGTTGAAAAATTACCAGTTATATTTGCTGTTTATAATCTATTTGTAGATTAGGATTAAAATGGATTTAATCCATTTTTAAAGCTGTGTGAATTTTTCTAAACAGGAAACAACTATTTGCAATATGAGTTTTCATAGTGATTAAGCCAGTTATGACTTTTATTATTAGCAGTTGAGAGCACATGCTCATATAGCAATGTAAAAATATATTAATGAGTATTTGGTAAATTCCAGCAGGTTTTACCATTAGCATAATTCTGTGTTGTACAATTAAGCTACAGTTACATCTATAATTTTGGATAACATTCATTGGTTAACAATAAAGTGACAAAAGCTCATGCCTTCAAGGTCCACTGTTGTTATTTAACATGGATTTTTTTGCATATTTCTCAGAATCATAATCTTTATTAGACCCACAAATCATCACATCTTAAAAATGAGAAGTGGATAGGGTAAATTTTCAAAGTCCTCACAGATTTATCTTTCCCCTAAATTGTACCTCTTTTGGTATGGAAGTAATAGTGATTGTTAATTCTGTGAAAAATCATTAAATCGACTCTCTTGATAACAAAATCATTTAGGATTTTTAATTATTGCTTTAATTGTATATTGATAATTTCTGTTTCCTAACGAAGATACAGTTTCATTGCCATTGATCTTGCTATAAAAATGCTAATGTTCTTTAAAGAACTATATATATTCTAAGTGCATTTATTTAAATATGTATTTTTATTTTAAAGCGACATTACGGAGCAGTTACCATAAATCTAGAAAGTTATTGTCTCTTAAAAGCTTACTAGTTTTTAACATAAAGATTATTCATCTTAAGTAAGTCATGTATTCCAAAAGGAAAAGCAAGATGACTTCTCAGTTTATAGTAATACTTAGCTGTCACCTTATTTTTGTCTTACCAGTAGGTAGTGATTTCTTTATTCTGATCCGGTCAGAAAAGAGAATTTTATAAGATTCCTTTATATCTAATTAGGGTTTTTCTTTAAGAACTAGAATTCCCACTTACCGAGTTGTCTTAGGCTCTTTTGGAACCCTCACTCCTGATTAACATTGGACAACAATTTCAATATTAGTGTTAGGATTGAAAATGCCCACTACTTCCTGGCTGAAGTTTGATTACCTTGTTGATTAGTGATATTTTTAGAACTGAAGCTAAAAACTTTTTAGATCCCAAAGCATCCCATTATGTGTATGCATGAGGAAAACAGTTTTTAAATTTTAACATGTTAATCTCTAAAGCTTAAAACTTTAAGTAGAAAGAATTAGTGCCTTTATCGTTAATTTACTGAGCTAGTAGCAAACCAAAGTTTAGATATCCTTAATTAAGGGTAAGGGAAATCGTTCAAATATGGAGCTATACTGGTGGTCCTATTCCATACTCTTAGCATTTTCTTATTCTGTACTTCATTTTGTAATTAGAAGATAATCTCCGTTGCTCTTGCGGTTTATCGTGTAAAAGGACAGCATTCTAGTACATTTCAAAAGTTCAGTGGATTCTGCAGATGTTTATGAAATGTCAAGGCAATCCTCACATTCTATGCTGACTGGTGGCGAGGAAGCCTTGGTTCACAATAGTGTTTCACATATCAGAGCTTATCACATTCCCATCCTTGACTTTTCCAATTAAGTAATCTAAAGTTCCATTTTTTTTCCTAGTGGGCCTACTTCTTAATAGGTCCATCTTTCAAGATTTTAAGAGCTGCCATTTTCCTTCTGGAAAAATCATGACTCCTTGCTTTGTTGCCTCAGTATTGTGACTTCCCTGAAACACCGATATGAAGTTATCTGATTTCTGGTTACATATACTGCTTTAGGAGTTCAAGTATCTCTCATTCACTACGGAATTTTAAGGTTAAAAGATAATTGCCCAGTGGCACATCTTTTGAATTCGGGTTTACGCCTGGCTCTGGAGTTTTCTAGCTTACTAAATGGTTCCAGACTCTTTCTTTACAGAGCTTCATGGAGCCACTACATTTAAAAAAATTTTTTTTAATGTTTGTATCTATTTTTTGAAGGGGAGAGAGAGAGAGCATGAGCAGGGAAGGAGCAGAGAGAGAGGGAGACCCAGAATTCGAAGCAGGCCCCAGGCTCTGAGCTGTCTGCACAGAGCCCGACGCGGGGCTCGAACTCACGAGCCGTGAGATCATGACCTGAGCCGAAGTCGGACGCTTAACCGACTGAGCCGCCCAGGTGCCCCAAAGCCACTATATTTTTATATGCTGTATTGTAGGATACAGAAGCAAGATGAGAATGACTGTGCCTTTCATTTTGGCCTGTCTTAAAATGGGGAACTTCAGATACTAATGTATCTTAGCCCTTAGGTCATTCGCATTAATCTGTTAAAATACTAGATTTCTTTTAAGATGGCAGCTCCACTTGGTTGATTGCTGTGACTTGTATGCCCAGATTCCTCCCGGCTTCCATCACATCAGTTGCTTCCATCCTTGTAATTATTATTTTTGTTACTTTGTTCCAATTGTTCACTTTCATTTCATGATCGTTTAAAAAATTAAGATTCACTTTTATATTTATGCATGTCATTTAGTTTGTTCCTAAAAGTAGCGATGGTTTCTGTTAATGTCACAAAACCTAAATAGCCAATGTCCATCTTCCTGGTAATACGGCTTCAGCGTCTCACAGGTTTACGTGATGATCCTTGGAAACATTCCTGTTGATGAAACATGGGTTATATGAAATTCTTCTTTTGCTGTGTTTATAACGTATACTGTGATATCCCTTTTAATTTTTTGCAACTTAAAATGTCGTAACTTATGTGTCAGACCTAGAAATGCATGAATGTTTTAGACTTAGAAGACACTACCTCCTCCCTCCCTTTCCTTTGGTTTGTACTGAAAAGTCTGTGTAATTCAAGTCCAGCATTAGACTCCTACATGCCCTCATGCCATTTAGGTAATTGTTTACTTTGAAGTTTTAGCTATTTTGGATAAAAGATACAGTTGTATGATGAAAGAAACTACAGTGTACAGAAAATCAATAGAAGAAAAGTAGTGAATAAGGCCAAGAGTAAGAGCACATGGTGTAGTTTCTCAAGTTTGCTTGTTCTCTGGTAAATTACTTAATTTTTATTGCATACATCAAATTTTAAACACTGTATTTAAAGATAGCCTTAAACAAGTGCCTCATTGTGAAAGTTTTCTAACTTTATAGTAAGATTCATTTTAGACCCTACTGACAAACCGGTCACCTAGAGTCATTAGTAATCTCTGTATTAAACAAAGTCTCATGGAGTTAGCTTTCACTTGAATCTTTTTTTTTTTTAATTGTTAAAATACGTATAAAATTTTAACCATTTTCAAATGTACAGTTGAGTGACGTTAAGTAAATTCATGTTGTACAGTTGTCCCCACTATTCATCTCCAGAACTTTTTCATCATCCCAAACAACTTGTGCCCTTAGAACGCTGATGCCCCATTCTTCTGCCTTCCTGCTCCCTGGTTACCCCCATCCTACCTTTTGTCTCTCTGAATTTGACTACTTCAGGTGACTCTGAACATTTGTCCTTTTTTATTATCTCTTACTTCACGTAGCATGATGTTTTCAAGGCTCATCTGTATTATCATATATGTCAGAATTTCACTCTTTTTAGATGTTGGATAATATTCCATTGTTTATATATGCCACATTTTTTTTTAATCCAGTCAATGGATATTTGGATTATTTCCACATTTTGACTTGTGAACAGGCTGCTGTGTTCGTTAGTATACAAATATCTGTTCAAGTCCCTCTCTTCAGTTCTTTGGGGTACATACCCAGAAGTAGAATTGCTGAATCATGTGATAATTTTTTGAGGACTCATTGTACTATCTTGTGGAGCAATTGCACCATTTTACATTCCTACCAGCCGTGCCTAAGGGCCCCAGCTTCTTCATATCCTCACCAGCAATTGTTATTTTGGGGTGTTTTGGGTTTTTTTTGAATGGCCATTCCAATGGGTGAAGTGGTTATCTCATTGTGGTTTTGATTTGCATTTCCCTATGATGCATTTCTCTCTGATACTGAACATGTTTTCCATATGCTTATTCACCACATGTATATCTTCTTTGCAGAAGTGTATATTCATGTTTTGTCCACTTTTAAATTGAGTTGTTTACTTTTTGTTCTTGAGTTGTAGGAGTTCTTTATTCTGGATATGAATCCCTTATCAGATACCTGAGTTGTAAATAATCCCTTGCCAGATACAAAAGTTGCAAATATTCTCTCCCATCCTTTGGGTTGTCTTTTCATGCTATGGATAGTATCCTTTGTGGCACAAAAGCTTTTTAATGTTAATGAAGACCATTTGCTTTTTCTTTCGTTTCCCGTGCCTTTAGTTTTGATGTTTTTTAAAGAGAAAAATTTTTTTGATGAGGTGTTGCTGTAAAGAGGCAGGGCAGAAGAATTATTATGTACACTGATGAGGGTCTAGAAAGAGTAGGTTATCCTGACTGGAATAGAAAATGTGATTCATTGTGCATCGGCTACAGGATAGTAAAGCTAGGGTGGCTGGGCCAGGAATTTATGGAGCCCTGAATCCTCTGCTGAGGTAGTTTAGTTTGATTTGAAGACATTGGGTGCTTCGGGGGAAAGCAGTTACTAAGGGAACAATAAACTTTGCTCCAACAGAGAATTCATGCTGCTGTGTCAGGTGTCCTAGGAAGTACAGAGGATAAAGAAAGCTAAGTAGAAGAACTTCACAGTAATTAGCCTGAAGAAAGGCTGTGGTCATGGTAAAGAATTCTATTACTATCTGCTGAGAATTTAAAGGAAACACCTAGGTGTAATTTGCTTTCCTATTTGCTATGTGTAGTTGATATTTTTTCTTCTGCTTATTTTCCAAATGACCTCTTTGGGGACAGTTAGGACCTCTGTTTGTTTTTCTTTTATCTGTGACCTTTTGGAGAGAGGTTCTTCATCAGCACAAAAAGAGAACCAGAAATGAAAGACATTCAAGAACAAATGGATTGGATTCTGAGTTCTAATTCCAGGTCTTAGACTGTCTTGGCCTCTGGTTTTTATAAGCCCTTTCAGAGTTCTGAATCTGATGGTCTGTTTCAGAGTGTTTCTCTGCAATCTGGTTTAGACACTTAGATTCCAGATGCATTGTCTTCCCTCGACTGTAATGCCTGACCCAGGGTTAACATCCATGTACTTTGAAACACTAATATTTGTTCATAGTTGAAAACTATTAATGCGGAATGTGCTTATAACCGTTGTGTCAATGTCGTTTCTGTCCCTGGTTGGTCCTAATAATGTAAGTGATTGCGAGAAACTTACAGGGTTTTATTTTTTTGTAGTAGGTTTTAAGGGGTTAGAAAAATGGTTCTTTCATATTATGAAGGGGTTCTATTATTTACCCAGACACAACTCCGTGAAGATGATCTCAGAGTATGCACATGCAGCTATTCATTTGCTGTGACAGCTTCAAACAACTTATTTGGGAGATTTCTGTCGGTTTTTCCAAGTTGAGGTTTAATTCTGCTTCATCAGTGTAGCTTTTGCCAAACGTATGACTTGATTCATCTCTTTATGCTCAGATGATATGTTAGGGGTTTCTTCCTTCTTGTTTTTCTTGTTTTGTCCAATTTTTAGGCCATAAAAGTTTTTGAATGTAGATAAATACAATTTCTTGGTAATTGAAGTTGCAAGTGGGTGGGTCGTTTTCCTAACTTTAAAATCTAATAGCTTACCATTGGTATGTAGGTTAAATGTAGAATTTGCACCTTCTTAATTTGTATGTTTTAAAAGTACTTACAAAAGACATAAAACCTTTTAATGTATGCAAAAGGAAATCGTGATTCAGTGGTCTGTTTACTTTTTAAATAATATTTGCAAATGTGGTACCAAATAGGGTAAACCCTAGAATTAGAACCCAGAACCTAATCATCTGTATGCTTTATATATAGTTTAATATGCTGAGCCATATTACATTCCAGGATATGCTGATGCTTTAAGGATGTTAATAATGAATTCGGGGGACATAGGCTGTATCAAAGACTCTGCATCAAAATGTATAGAAAATGTATTCACTGGAAAAGCAGTTTTCCATCTTTAGGGGAGATTATCGGCATTCACGTTTTTGGGGTGTTCTCAAGCATTTTGAAGACTGGAAGCAAGTATATCTTCTAAGTTACTGGTCTGATGTCTACAGGTAAGAAAATGTTCTCTACCACCTTTATTTGTGAGCCATGATGCTTCAGTTCTTAGACATTAGGAATTTACAAGGTCTTCAGTTCAAGGGTGTCATGAAAGACATGCTGAATGGGAGATGAGGAGGCGTGGCTTTTTCCACAAAGTGGTAAGACTAATACCACAGACAGACAGACCTACACATTCCCACCCAGGGGTTTGCAGAGGAATTGCTGTTTGCTGTTTGTGCAGAGCACTGTTAGACTTCAGGGCATGGATGATAACCCTTTGACTCTGTTGTGGAAATTGTAGTTAGGTCACGGAGTTGAGACATAGACCCAAATTAAGATGTATAAAGTAAAGTAAATACCAGAAGAAAAAGTGTGATAAAATGTGCAGGAGTTAGTTAGGATTTAAGTTAGAGGTCACATAATTAGCTAATTAGGTGCTAATTAGCAAACAAGAAGCATGGCATGGATTTGAGTGATCTGGTCGGGAAGTGTTCTTGTCTTTTGTACAATGACAGCAACCAGGGAGCATTGAAAGTTAGCAATTCATCACTAGGCAGGCTGGCTAATATTTTATGTTTGTTAGCTTACTTCTCTGCCACTGAGGAGTTGGCATATTCCTTAAAGTCAAATGTAAATGGGTCTGATTTTCTTAAAGTTTATTGAGCATAAGCAACCTTATTAATAATGGTTTATATTAGAATAGCCAGTATTGATACATAATTTAACATTAAAGTTTTCATATAGCTGTTAACTACTGTATTTAACTTGCATTAAACCTAGTATATTTTTAACTTATAAATTAAATTTTATTTTCAGTTTGTGTCATCTATCAAAAGTCAGTTCCTTCTTTACAAGTTATGCTAAACTGAACGTTAAGTAAAATCACTCATTCTTAACTCTGCTGTTTATATGAAAAAATATTTGCTCATGTAGTGAAGAAATACTTGAGCTTTATGGAGACTAGGAGAGTACAGTGAGGTGATTTGGTCTTTTTCAGCCATTTAGCAGAAGTGTTTTGGCTTATATGAAAAAAAAAAAAAAACCAAAAAAACAACCCTCAAATACTGAATCACAAATGTCATCAAGAATAAATGAGAATAAAAAATAGGTATATAAATGAAAGCTTAAATAAGAGATCAGAAGTATCTCTAAAGGATAGGAGTGAAATAAATTTATAGTGGTATGATCAAAGCCCATCATACACAATATTTGAAAAAAAAATTTTTTTAATGTTTATTTCTGAGAGCATGAGCAGGGAAGGGGCAGAGACAGAGACACAGAATTCGAAGCAGACTCCAGGCTCTGAGCTGTCAGCACAAAGCCTGATGCGGAGCTTGAACTCATGAGCCGTGAGATCATGACCTGAGCTGAAGTCAGATGCTTAACCGACTGAGCCCCCCAGGCGCCCCATCATACACAATATTTAAAATCACTCCAATTAAAATAAATATACAGTATAATCAGAGTAGGAAATTTTCAAACTATAGTAAACAAATACAGCAAGGAATATGTTGGACACTATTCTAGTAATAAAGCACTCGAAAAAGATTTATGGTGAGGAATTCAATTAAAGCCTAAAGCAAAAAAAAATTGGTATAGAATTTTTTTTTAAATTTATATCTAAGTAAGCATATAGTAGTGCAATGATTTCAGGAGTAGAATCTAGTGATTCATCCCCTACATATAACACCCAGTGCTCATCCCAACAAGTGTCCCCCTCAATGCCCCTTGCCAATTTAGCCCATCCCTCCACCCACAACTCCTCCAGCAACCCTCAGTTTGTATGTGTGTGTGTGTATATGTGTATATATATACATATACACACACACACTTGATATACACAAAAGTGATATACACTTTTGAAAAGTGTCATATCTGTGTGTGTGTGTGTGTATCTATCTATTTATCTATCTATCTATCTATCTATCTATATATATATCTTTTGTCCCCTCCCTGTTTTTATATTATTTTTGCTTCCTTTCCCTTCTGTTCATCTGTTTTGTATCTTAAATTCCACATATGAGTGAAGCCATATGATATTTGTCTAATTTCGCTTAGGATAATACACTCTCGTACCGTTTACAAAGTTGTAAATGACAAGATTTCATTCTTTTTGGTAGCTGAGTAATACTCCATTGTGTGTGTGTGTGTGTGTGTACACATACATACACACACACACACACATCTTTACCCATTCATCAGTCAATACATTTGGGCTCTTTCTATACTTTGGCTACTGTCAGTAGTGCTGCTATAAACATGGGGGTGCATGTGCCCCTTGGAAAGAGCACTCCTGTATCCTTTGAATAAATTAGGTACTAGTACAATTGCTGGATGGTAGGGTAGTTCTATTTTTTTGAGGAACCTCCATGCTGATTTCCACAGTAGCTGCACCAGTTTGCATTCCCACCAGCAGTGCAAAAGTGTTCCTCTTTCTCTGCATCCTCGCCAACATCTGTTGTTGCCTGAGTTGTTCATGTTAGCCATACTGACAGGTGTGAGGTGGTATCTCATTGTGGTTTTGATTTTTATTTCCCTGATGATGAGTGATGTGGAGCATTTTTTCATGTGTCTGTTACCATCTGGATGTCTTCTTTTGAAAAGTGTCTATTTTTGTCTTTTGCCCATTTCTTCATTTGTTTTTTGGGTGTGGAGTTTGATAAGTTCTTTATAGATTTGTGCTACTAGCCCTTTATCTCATATGTCATTTGCAAATATCTTCTCCCATTCCATCAGTTGCCTCTTAGTTTTGCTGATTGTTTCCTTCACCATGAAGAAGCTTTTTATCTTGGTGAAGTCCCATAGTTCATTTTTGCTTTTGTTTCCCTTGCCTCTGGAGATGTGTTGAGTAAGAAGTTGCTGTGGCCAAGGTCAAAGAGGTTTTTGCCTGCTTTCTCCTCTAGGATTTTCATGGCTTCCTGTATGATGTGTAAGTCTTTTATCCACTTTGAGTTTATTTTTGTGTATGGTGTAAGAAAGTGGTCCAGGTTCATTCTTCTGCATGTCACTGTTCAGTTTTCCCAGCACCACTTGCTGAAGAGACTGTCTTTATTCCATTGAATATTCCTTCCTGGTTTGTCAAAGATTAGTTGGTCATACGTGTGCGGGTCCATTTGTGGGTTCTCTATTCTCTTCCATTGATCTGAGTGTCTGTTCTTGTGCCAGTACCATACTGTCTTGATGATTGCAGCTTTGTAATACAGCTTGAAGTCCGGGATTGTCCTGCCTCCTGCTTTGGTTTTCTTTTTCAAGATTGCTGTGGCTATTCAGGGTCTTTTCTCGTTCCATACAAATTTTAGGATTGTTTATTCTAGCTCTGTGAAGAATGGTGGTGTTATTTTGATAAGTATTGCACGGAATATGTAGGTTGTTTTGGGTATTATCAGCATTTTAACAATACTCTTCTAATCCATTAGCATGGAATATTATTCCCTTTTTTGTGTGTGTCTTCAATTTCTTTCATAAGCTTTCCATAGTTTTCGGTGTATAGGTTTTTCACCCCTTCAGTTGGGTTTATTCCTAGGTATTTTATGGTTTTTGGTACAATTATAAATGGGATAAATTCCTTGATTTCCCTTTCTGCTGCTGCTTTATTGGTGTGGAGAAATGCAACCAATTTCTGTGCATTGATTTCATATCCTGTGACTTTGCTGAATTCATCAATCAGTTCTAGCAGTTTGTTGGTGGAATCTTTTGGGTTTTTGATAGAGTATTGTGTCATCTGCTCAGAGTGAAAGTTTGACTATGTCCTTGCTGATTTGGATGCCTTTTATTTCTTTGTGTTGTCTGATTGCTGAGGCTAGGACTCCCAGTACTATGTTGAATAACAGTGGTGAGAGTGGACATCCCTGTCATGAAGCTTAGCATTGTTTAGTACAAAACGTTTTTATTAGCTTAAGTAAATTTTAGGAGATATATTACCTCAAGCATTACAGGTAGCATTTCCTTGTGAAACACTGATTAATTGTGGGGTGTTTTTTTTGTTTGGTTTTTTTTTTTTTTTTTTTTTTGAGTTTATGTGGTAATAGCTTGTGTCATAGCAAAGCATCAGAAAACGGGTTAAGGATTTTTTGGTTATTTTTCTTTGGAGATTCCTTTTTAAGCATTAAAATGATCAAGTTATTGCCAAATTCCCTCCTTTGTAATTAAAAAATAACTTTTCATCTATGCTTAAAGAAAATTGTTTTTATTTATTTTTATTTATGTATTTTTTTAAGTTTATTTATTTTTGACAGAGAGAGTTAGGGAAGGGCAGAGAGAGGGGAGAGAGAGAATCCCAAGTAGGCTCTACACTGTCAGCGCAGAGCCCGACACGGGGCTCAAACTCAAGAATCACGAGATCATGACTTAAGCTGATATCAAGAGTCAGACACTTAACTGATTGAGTCACCCAGGTGCCCCAGAAAATTGTTTTTTAAAAATCTAGAAGACTAGGTATTGCAAATTTTTTTAAGGAAAAGTGTGCTTTTCTTTGGCTTCAAATAGTACCAGATGATGTGCTGAAGTTGTGAAATTCTGAAAGTACTTGTAGGCTCTACTTGGCTACTCTGTGGCTAAAGCCTCATTAAAAAAAATAACTCCGTTAAATCATCAAAATTCTAAAAGATAAGTGGTACATGAAACATGAAACAAAAGTCAATAGATACGATAGAATAACACTAAAAAATACAAGCCTTCTTTCCCTGTCCTCTGGTCTTCCACCTACCCCCAGAGGTGGCTGTGCACCTGTGCCTCCTGCTGGAGACCACCTGTGCATGTACCCACATGCGTATATTATGGGCTTTCTGTTGTCCGTACACATGGTTTTGCACTTCTTTCACTGAACGTCGTATTTTGGAAATCCTCACACAGCAGTACAAAAATACCATTGCATTTAGTTTATGGATGTTCCTTAACTTCTGATGAATTTTTATGTCTTTACCAATCCTTTGCTGTTACAAACAATACGCCATAGTCTTGTAGAAACACTGCTTGTGTGTGTGTGTGTTTTTTTTTTTTTAAGAGGAGAGGGAAACCATAAGAGGCTTTTTTTTTTCTTTTTGAGAGAGAGAGAGAGATCAAACAAGCGGGGGAGGGACAGAGAGAGAGTGGGACAGAGAGGATCCGAAGCGGGCTTTGTGCTGACAGCAAACAGCCTGATGCAGGGCTCGAGTTCACAGACCGGGAGGTCATGACCTGAGCCGAAGTTGGATGCTCGGCTGACTGAGCCCCCCAGGTGCCACCTTGCTTGTTTTTTCCTAAGAAATTGTGTTACAGTCTAGGGGATGAGGTAAGTTTACATATGATTTTTTTTATATTTTAGATATTCCAAAAATACAGGAAATTTTTTACTTAAATGTTGTGTTTTTTACATTTAACAAATTTAAATAGTAACATGCTTATGGAAGCACCTTAAATAGAAAAACAGACACGTCTCCATCAATTGGATTTCTGCATATCAAGTTTACTTAAAAGGTGACGTAATGATAATGTCACTTTTGAGGGCCCAAGTGACAAAGATCTGTCAGTAATTAAAACTTACCTGACTTCTTCAAATTCTGTAATCAGAAAATGTTACTATAAAAGAATCAGTAGGGTGGGGTTTCCTAAATGTACGTTGGTAGTCTTTTGGTTCTTAATTTCTTTTGGTTGCCACCATTTCTTCAGTGGTTCAAATTTTCGTTTGCCTTCTTGTGTTAAAACAGCAACAGTTGGTTGAGTGCCCAACTCTGGATTTCAGCTTAGGTTATGATCCCAGGGTTGGAGGTCGAGCCCCATGTCAGGCTCCATGCTGAGCATGCAGCCTGCTTAAGATTCTCTCTCCCTTCTTCTCCCCTCTCCCCTGCTCACGCTCTCTCTACACAATAAAAAATAAAAAATAAAAAATAAAAAAAACAGGAAATGACAAGTTCAGGTCATTGTGAAACACTTAATAATAAGTGCTTTATTTACCACATCACCCAACAAAAATAGCAAAAATATTACGAAGAAATTTGATTCTGCAAGGGTTTTTGTTTTTGCTTTTGTTTTTAATTTTAAGGGGGTAGATCAACTTAGTGTTTTTCGAACATCTTTGAAGCTACAATGTAAGTGTAGTCTTTTTTATTTATTTATTTATTTATTTATTTATTTATTTATTTATTTATTTTTAACGTTTATTTTATTTTTGAGACAGAGACAGAGCATGAACGGGGGAGGGTCAGAGAGAGAGGGAGACACAGAATCTGAAACAGGCTCCAGGCTCTGAGCTGTCAGCACAGAGCCTGACGCGGGGCTTGAACTCACGGACCGTGAGATCATGACCTGAGCCGAAGTCGGCCGCTTAACTGACTGAGCCACCCAGGTGCCCCAAGTGTAGTCTTTTCTTATTTCAGTGCTACTAATGTGATCTTTCCGAAGTTAAAATGTCCTTTGACTTCACAGCTTTCTCTTTAGATCACATACTGCTCTTATGCCTATAAATTTGACCTAGTTCTGAAATGATTTTCTTGGGCCACAAATAATTGTGGGGGAGGGCAGGTATAGAGCCTAAATTTGTTTCAAAAGTGTTAATGCTGTTTCATGTTAATCAGAGAGAAGAAACATTGATCGTAGTGGTTTGTGGTCTCCCTCTCTCTCCCTTTTCCCTAGATTCACACTAAATTCTAGGCTGATTTCTCAGAAAGGCTCAGAGGTCTACAGTGGTCACCAGTTTCCGTTGCTCTGTATGCTGCCCGTGCCGTGGAGTCCTGGCCCTGCCATCCGATTGTGCGGAGTCCTAGGTGTTCTCAGAGACTGTCAGTAATCAGATGACCCTGTAGCCCCCTGTTCCTCTTGGTCTTGGGGCACACGGACCCTTTCCCACATTTTCTGGCTTCTTCAGCAGATGTTTTCCTTTTTATGGAAGATGCTTAGATCCAGGTTTTGCCTGTTCGAAGCACATTAGCTCCATAGCCCATGTGACTGGCCCTCTAAGAGTGTTTAGGAAAGATGCAAACAGGTATGGGCAGGCAGCTGTAGGGCTTAGGGGAGGCCCGCATCTGGTTTGAATGGCCCAGCCACATACTAGCTTCGTGGCCCCGGGACACCACTCACCCATTTGGAGCCTAAGTTTTCTTGTCTGTTACATGGGAGGAACACTCTCCAGTCTTGTGGGCATTGATTATAATACACAGGGAATATTTGGCTTATTCCCTGGCATATTAAAGATGTTAATAAATGGTAAGTTCTCTATTTCATTATATTTTTGTTCATCTGTCAGTATTGTGGATATTAGTATTTATACCCATGTGCTTTGAATTCTGTTTTTAATGCTTCAGTTTGCCCTTTAAGGAGTGTACTTGTGATTCTCTTAGAAAGTATTGCTCGGGCCTTGTGCTCAGTATGCGGAGATAAGAAGAAACGTGGTCCGTCCTAAGTAAGAGATAGTTACTGTTCACTGCCAGTAGACAAAATCAATAATTGATGTGTGCTTATGCCTGATGGATAACCCCTTCTCAGCCTCCCAGTGTTGGGGTGTCCCCAGGCCCAGCCCTTCCCTGTGTATACCTGGATCTCATAAGGACTCCATCCACTGTTCCTGCCTTAAATACCATCAGTATGCTGAAAACTTAAGTCTTCATCCAGAACCTCTTCTGAACTTTGGATGCATGTATCCAACCATCTACCTGGTGTTTCCACTTTGATACCTAATGAACATGCCAAACTCCCTATGTCACACCAGACTCAGGGTCCCCCTGGACCCCGTACTCGCCCCCGCCTGGCTCCTCCTCTTAATGAAGAGTGAGCCCATTCTTTCAGTGAGTCGGGGCCAAACCTCCACCACGTATCACTCCTTGTTGGCTCATGCCCACATCCAACCCAACCACAAAGTTGTTGGTCCAACATTCAAAATACACACTATACCCAGAACATGACCCCTTTGTGCCTCCTCCACAGCTGTCCCCCGCTTCCACACACCGGGTTTGCCTGGATTATTGCTAGAGCTTTCTAGTGGGGTTTCTTGATTCCTCTCTTGCTATTCTACAGTCTGTTAAGACAGAGGTCTTAAAAAGGTAAGTCGGATCCTCTCACTTCTCAAAATCCTCAAGGCTTTCCATCTCAGGGTAAAAGCCGTAACCTCAGTGGCATCCGGAGCCCAAGCTCTGGTCACTTGTTCTTGGACCTCATCCGCTAATTTCCCCTTCTCTCACTGAATCAAAGTCAGCTGGCTTCCCTCTCATTCTCTAAACTAGCCAGGGCCCAGATAGGCCTTTTCCCCCAGATATTTTTATAATTTACTTCCTGGCCACCTCCAGGGTTTTGCTTAAATGTCCCCTCAGTGTGGCCTTCCATCTACCACTTTAAGTGGGACTTTCCCAGTATTCCCTACCCATTTCTTTCCACCGTCTTCCTCTAAGCCCTTGCCATCTAACATCTGTAGTTTCTTTGTATGCAGCTCTTCCTCGACCTATGATGGAGTCGCATTCGATAAACCTGTTAGAAGATGAAAATATCCCAAGTGGAAAATGCACTTAATACGCCTGACCTCCCAGCTTCGCCTAGCTGACCTTAGACGGCATGCCCAGAACACTTAACATTAGCCTACGGTTGGGCAGCACTAACACAGAGCCTATTTTGTAATTCAGTGTGGACTTTCTCAGTTGTTGACTGAATACTGCGCCGAGGGTAAAAGCAGTGGTCGCGTGGGTACAGAACGGTTGTCAGCCTATTGGTGTTGACCCTCGGGGTCATGTGGCTGACCGGGCACTCCGCCGCCGCCCGGCTTCACCAGAGAGGATCGTACGGCGTGGTGCTAGCCTGCGAAGTACAAATTTCGAAGTGTGGTTTCTACTGAGTATCACCCTCACGTCCTTGTGAGGTTGTAAGTCAGGGGCCGTCTGTCTTCCGCTGCAGCATAAGCTCCATGAAGGCAGGAGCTTTGGGCAAGGCCATGTGCTCAGTGCCTGGAGTGGTGATTGACACCTGGTGGATGCTCGTGCTGTCTGTTAAGCGAATCGGATGGATGGCGTCTGGGAGGTCAGAACGAAGGCTCCTAATCTTGCCGGAGGGTCCCGGGGAAGGCTTCCGGAGGGAGACCACCCCTCAGCCAATCTTTAAGACTTCGGTTTTTTTTTTTTTTAATTCTTTTTTTTTCAAGTTTAAAAGTTAAAAGTTTTAAGTTTATTTATTTTGAAAGAGAGAGAGGAGTGTGCATGCGTGCATGCAGGGCGGAGGGCGGGGGTCGGGGGGGGGGAGAGAAGGAGAATCCCAAGTAGGCTCCATGCTGTCCCCACAGAGCCTGACGTGGGGCTTGAACTCACGAACCATGAGATCATGACCTGAGCCGAAATCAAGAGTCAGATGCTCAACCAACTGAGCCACCCCGGCGCCCCAAGAATGAGTTATTCTCAGGGGGGACAGAGGTAGGAAGACTGTCTGGATAGAAGGGACCACATAGACCAGCACGGGGAGGCTCAGAAGGCCCGGCTGTGGTGGGATCGCCAGTTTATATCTTAAATGCATGAAGTGCGAGATTCAGAAGTTGGTGTCATGAAACAGTAGAAAATCTTGAGGGGAATAGTTGCGTCTGTGCCTGTGACGTGTCATTTTGGACAATTTAGGTCTGGAATGCCGACGGGATGTCAGAAGATACCTCCCAAGGGGAAAGGGTAGGGAGAGACACTGGGTTTGGTAGAGGACCTTGGTGAGGGTCCTGCAGCCCAGGTGCTGCCAGAGCAGAAGAGACAGGATGTCAGGTGCAACCTGGAGAGAGGGCTGCACGTACACCACAGGGCCGGGATTTCAGGGATTTGGGCGGCATGAGTGACCACCAGCGTGGTGGCCTGTCACAGCACTTAAAGTGCACACTGGTTCTGGCAACAAGCAAGTAATTGAAAAGAGCCGTTTCTGTGGAATTAGAATAGTTTTTTGTTCCCACTTAACTGTACAGTGTCTTTTGGAAAGTATTCCCACAAACCTGTGCATACAACAGGTATGACGGCCAAAAACAGAAAACAGAGCATTTTCCTCTCCCCCGCCGTGTCCTCTGTCAAGTGCAGGTGTCTGAGGCAGATGCTGGTGTGCACCCTAGCCCCGCACCCCTTCCCGAGCCCATGAGATGAGAGCCAGCCAATGAGCATCTGTGTCCATGTTGACCCTCCAGGGGCGCCCCGTGTGGCACCTGAATGACCGAAGCTACTGGAATAATTTCATGCTCTCTTAAACATCTGTTCAGCACTTGAAGTTAGATCTTGAGGGTTCACAGATAATTTTTAAAAACTCATAGTCTAGAGAAGGAAACGGAAGAGTTAAGGGATGGCATGACTATGAGACAAGGACACATACCAGGGTCTGGGGAGCGGCCAGCCTCTTGCTGGCACCTCCAGGCACACAGAGGCCATTGTGATTGTCAGCACTTAGCTCAGGGACAAGTGTCATCCTCGCACCCCCCCCCCCCCCACCGTCCCCTGGGCTTCCTCCTCTTCCTCGTAAGGCTGAGGGAACGCCTCGGTGGACCTCCAGCAGTGGTCTTGTGCTGTTTGTACAGGGGTTCTAGGAAAAATCACAGCTTCGGAGTAATTTCTAGCGCTGGAACTGGGGGCATTGGCGGGGTGGGCAGAGGCGGAAGTCTGGGACTAAAGCCAGCTCTGGAGCTGAGTAGATTAGGAAAACCTACTTCTAACTGGGGCTGACTCTGGAGACCTCAGGATGGGTGAAAACGGATCTTGTGTGTGTTCCGGAGCTGCTAAGGAACTTCCGTTGGGAGGAGTTGTTGCATTTTATTTATTCATCCAAATATTTTAGTACCTAGTAGCCACCAGGTACTGTGTACATAGTTGTCACTGAGGATATAATAATAAGACTAGGTCCTTACCCCAATGGTGTTATTTTCTACAGAAGGACGTGAAGCACAGAGTAATTGCAAGGTTGTGAATTGCATTCAATTAAATTATGTGAAATTGCCGCTATCCAAGCATCTTTGACCTATAAAAGCAGCACATTTGTATAAACTTAATATGATGAAAGGAACACAGGACTGAGTTGGGGAAAATATGGGGGTGGTAATGGGGCTTGGAAGGTCAGAAAGTCTCCGTACAAGGTGGCACGTAAGTTGCCTCCTGAAACAAGAGAAGCCTGGTTCCCCCTCTTCCTTATTTAAATCTGGATGTGAATGCAAGTGCCAGAGGGACCCCCGAGTGCCCTGGCCCCAAGGCGGCTGTGCATAAACAGGAGTCTTGTGCTCTGATGAGCATAGCGGCTTTTCAGATGCAACAGGCCCTCTGTTGCTGTACCTTCTGGCTTTCCAAGAAAAGCCAGAAAACAGCTTTTTTAAAAAGGACATTCAAAGAGTAATGCTTGAGACGCTTCAGTTGAAATGTCAAGTTTATGTGAAAAGCTCCTAAAGTTTACATGCCAGCTATTTCAAACATTTTAGGAAATGCTTTGTAAACCCAACGACGTTACTTGGTTGTCCAAAGTGGCCTGCTGGGCACCGATTTACAGACTTCGCTTGAAAGCTTTCCAGGTAGAGGGAACAGGATATGCAAAATTAGGAGGCAAGAAAGGGCTTAATTTGTTCAAGAAACACAAAGGAGGGCCGTACATCTCCAGAGCTGAGCGACCCCAGAGGACAGAGGTGTGTGAGATGAAGGTGGGAAGGAGCCAGATCACAAGGAGCTCACCAAAGTCCAGGGCCAGAAGCGTGGGGACAGAAGTGTAAATTCAGGGTGAACACAACTCAGCAAGCACACGTCCCTGGGGCCACAGAGGGCGGCATCCGCCTGGAGGAGAGGGTACTTTTCCTCATCCACACAAGGATGTCCTAAATGCTACAGGTGTCCCTGAAGGTAGGTGCCTTATTCCATTTTACAGTTGAGTAACCTACCCCAAGGCACAGGGGTGGCATAGTTTGCATCTGGGTTTGGTTTTCTTTGAATTGGAAGCCCACCCAGATCCTTTTTACTACAAAACACTAACTACTTTTCCAACCGAGATATGTTTATAGGACAGTGCCCTTTGGCGGATTTTCCTGTCTTGCCTAACTCAAAGTGAATGTATCCACTAACTTAAAGGCCAAAGAAGAATGTTTTCTATATTTAAAAAAATGTTTAATGTTTATTTGTTTTTGAGAGAGACAGAACATGAGCAGGGGGAGGGCAGAGACAGAGGGAGACACAGAATCTGAAGCAGGCTGCAGGCTCTGAGCTGTCAGCACAGAGCCCGATTCAGGGCTTGAACTCACAAACCATGAGATCATGACCTGAGCCGAAGTCGGACGCTTCACCGACAGGCACCCCAGAATGCTTTCCATATTAAGGTGAATATGGAATAACAGTAACCTGAAGATCAGACCCCACAAAATTGAAGACCAGACTTCTTTGTTCACCTGTTTTGCACAGGCTGGTTCCACCAGACTGCTGAGAGCTTAGTGCTTCTTTTTCAAAATTAGGAATATCACTTAAAGTTGAAATACATGATTTACTTTTGTGGGGGTGAGCAAGCAACCTTTTCCTTTTATTGAGTGTCAAAGCCTTAGAAATCAAAGGGAGGGTTTATGCTCGAGGGATCTCAGACACCCAGAGGAAAATGAATTCGAGAAGTGAAAATGAATATGGATAGAAATAGGCTTTCTCAGCCATGCAGTAGACGTTGAATAAAATATTTCAGGAACTCTGCGAGCAGGTCTTTGGTGAAAGGAAGTAAACTCAGTCTGGAAGACAACTCAAGAGCTTGGGCATCAGAGGGAAGAAGGCTTTTGCCTGGAGAGCTGCAGACCCGAGAAGAGAGGAAGGCCGCCACAGTGTGAGGCCTGAGGAAGGAAGTCTGCATAGCATTCAAGACGGGCTTACATTGAGGTTAACCACCTGAGTCAGTGTCTGGAGGAGGAGATTGCTAAATTAGTTTTCAGAACTCAGTGTGATAGAGTGTTTCATTAAAATTCATCAGTCACTTCTTTGTCAATTATTAGAATATTTGAAGAGAGAAAGGAACATAATTAGTAACATTTTCCAGATGCATTATGTGGGTTATTTGATATACTTTGTAGCTAAAAGTGGATCTGATTTAACTTTCCTTATGATTCTTAAAGCTATTAGATTTTTTGCCTGCAGTATTAAAATGAAAATTGTATTAAAAAATTTTTTTTCAGTTTTTTTATTTTGAGAGAGAGAGGGAGAGAGAGAGGGAAGAGAGCATGAGTAGGGTAGGGACAGAGAGAGGGAGAGAGAATTCCAAGCAGGCTGTTAGCACAGAGCCTGATGTGGGGCTTGAACTCACCAACCACATCATAACCCAAAGTGATACCAAGAGTCAGATGCTTAACTAACTTGAGCCACCCAGGCACCCTGAAAATTGCATTTTTAAAAGCTATCACTATGATTGTCTATAGTTTGCTTTTATGTTGGTAGATTCTAATCATTGGACAAAAGCAGAAGTGGAAAATTCTCTGTCCAGGTCCACGTATTAAATATTTTTGCCTTTGTAGGCCAGATAATGTCTATCACAACTACACAATTCTGCTATTGTAGCACAAAAGGAGCTATAGGTGTGTATAAATGAATGAGCAAGGATGCCTTCCAGTAAAACTTTATGTATGGACCCTGTAATCTGAATTTCATTTAATTTTTTTATATTATGAAATATTCTTCTTGAAAAAAAATTATGTTAAATCATGGCCTCTACAAAAACAGGTGGGGAGCTGGGTTTGGTCCATGAGCCATGGTTTGCTGACCCCTGAATTAAAGGGCTGGAAAAACATGCATGTTCTCCCGCAGGCCAGTGGTGTGGTTTTCCTGACTGTCTAGAATTTTTTTTGACCATGGAGGGGTCTCATTTTGCTGAAATGAAAGGTATTGTTTTGTTTTGTTCTATACACGGGAAGCACTTTGAGCAGTGGTTCTCAAACTAGCATCAGAATCACCTGGAGAGTTTGTTCTAAATGCAGATTACAGGGCCTCTTCCCCAGGTTGTTGATTCAATGAGTATATACGGGTTCCATGAACTTGCCTTCTTAACAGAGGAGGCTGAACTGTTCGGACAGCCGTCGTGAGAAGCCCTGACTTTGCGGTGAGAGTGTCTGTCACCATGGCAATAATGTGAATGCTTCTCTTCCCTGTCCTCAGAGTAACTATTGACTTTTCTCCCTCGATGCTTTCTTTGAGACCTTCCAAATTCTAATGGTTCAAAGACCAAAGATAACTGGAACCAAAATCTATAGCTTTTCTCTCTGTTGTAGTATGTTTCCTCCATTAATTTCTGATGGTTTTAAACACATAACAACTAGAGAATGTTTTACAACAGTGTTAGGGAAAGAAATGTGCCTAGGGGAAATAAAAAGGAATGTATACATTCTTGTTATCTATATTATTAAATTATTACTAAAACATGTTATGTATTATTATACACTTGACCCTTATACAACATGAGGGCCTGGGATGCCAGCCACCTGCTCAAAAATCTGCATGTAACTTCTGACTCCCCCAAACTTAACTCCCCAAAACTCATAGCCTACTGTTAAGTGGAAGCCTTACCAATAACATAAACAGTTGATTAGCACATATTTTGTGTCTTATATGTATACCTACTGTGTTCTTACAATAAAATTAGCCAGAGAGAAGAAACTGTTAAGAAAACCATAAGCAAGAGAAATACATTCATAGTAATGTACTGTGAATACGTTCACAAAAATCCACATGTAAGTGGATTTATGCGCTTGGGTTCAAACCTGTGTTGTTAAAGGATCTGTATATATATAAAATAGATACTCATGTATTAGTTTAAAAAATAGTACATCGATGGTAACTTTGACATTCTGAGGCCTTCCCTTATTACATCATACTTCCCTGTGGGTTTTACTGTGTTTGTGTCCACAAGCAATATGATACCTAGTTTATATGATGTCTAGCGTTGCATGCATATGAACTTTAGATAGTTTTAACACACACACACACACACACACACACGCATTTTGACTAATATAGTAGTGGTTCATTCATTCTTGCTGCTGTGAGTACATTCACTTGAATACTCTACCATTTATCCATTCCCCTGATGGTGGACATTTGTCTTCTAATATTTTTTATTTTACAGACAACATGGCCATAGATCTTGTTGGACATGTCTCTAGTGAATGTAAGCAGTAGTATCTCGGTGGCGGAGACCTAGTTGGGAGGCAATTATTCAGTTTATGTAGCCATTAAATTACTTTTCAAAGTAAAGATACATTCACATCTTTACCACATGTGATATTACCAGAATCTTTAAACTTCTGCCTATTTGTTAGGTATCTTACTGTGTTTTTAATTTGCATGTTCTTGATTACTAATATAATTGAGAATCTTTTTAAAAAATTTTTTAATGTTTTATTTATTTTTGAGAGACAGTACAAGTGGGGGAGGGGCAGACACACACACACACACACACACACACACACAGACGCACACACGCACACATGCACTCACACACACACGGAATCGGAAGCGGGTTCCAGCCTCCGAGCTGTCAGCCCAGAGCCTGATGTGGGGCTCAAAATTACAAAGCATGAGATCATGACCTGAGCCGAAGTCGGATACTTAACCCACTGAGCCACCCAGGTGCCCCTATAATTGAGAATCTTTCTTATATTTATGCACCTTTCACGTTTCCTCTTCCTTGAAGTGAATTTTTTTTTTTGCTTGTTTTCTATTAGCTTCTTTATCTTGATGTAATTGCTTCACAGAATTTCTTTGTATTTTGGCCCTTAATCTTTTGATACTTAACTGTTTTACAGTTATCTCCTTCCAAATTTTACCTCATCTTTTCACATTTTTATGAGTTTTTGATGGATACAAATTTAAATTTTATTGTAGCTTAATTTATAAATCTTCCTCCTTGTGATCTGTGGCAATTTTTGTGCACGCATCTTGTTTAAGAAATTCTTCTTTTCCTTGAGGTCATGAAGGTATTCCCCTATATCTTCTCTAAAAGTTTTGAGTTTTTAAATTTTCTTCTAAGCATTTGGTTATTTTTACACTTGAGTCTTTAATCCAGCTAGAAGTAACTTTGGGTATGGGATGAAGTATGGATCCATTTTTTTTTTCTATCCGTATGACCGGTATGTTAATATCCATCCCTCTCCCATTGAGGCATTGCCACTTCTTACCTATATTAAGGATTCACATGTACAGTCTCTGTTCTCTTCCATTGGTCAATCTGTCTATCCCTGTGTCAATAGCATTCTGTTTTAATTATAGTCTTAGTTTTATAATGAGTCTTAATTTCTGATAGAGCTTTCTTTCTTTTTTCTCCACCTTGCTTTAATAATAAACTCCTGACTAGGTTTGGCCCTTTGTTTTTTGGGTTTTTTTTTTTTGGCCTTTTCTACATAATTTTACATAAATTTTACATAAATTCTACATAAATTTTATTATTAGTATTTTTTTTAAGTAATCTCTACCCCCAACATGAGCTTGAACTGAGGACCCTGAGATCAAGAGTCACATATTTAACCGAGCCAGCCAGATATCCTTTCTACTACATAAATATTAGAATTCATTTAAATTGGGGGCATCTAGGTGGCTCCGTTGTTAAGCATCCGACTTTGGCTCATGTCATGATCTCACAGTTCACGAGTTCAAGCCCTGCATTGGGCTCTGTGCTGTCAGCTCAGAGCCTGGAGCCTGCTTCTGATTCTGTGTCTCCCTCTCTCTCTGCCCCTCCCCATCTCACATTATTTCTCTCTCTCTCAAATAAACATTAGAAAAACTAAAAAAATTCATTTAAATTGTATGGGAAGGGCAGGGGCTCAGTCTGTTGAGCATCTGACTCTTGATTTCCGCTCAGGTCATGATCCCAGGGTCATGGCATCGATCCATGGTCAGCATGAAGCCTGCTTAAGATTCTCTCTCTGTCCCGCCATCTGCTTTCTCCTCTGCTTGCACTTTGTCTCATTCTTAAATAAGTAAATAAATAAGGATAAAAGCGTTTGTTTGGAAATGTATTAATAATAATTAATTAGATTAATTTGGGAAGAAATTACATCTGTACAATATTAAGCATCCCTAGTGATGAATATATTTCTCCATTTATTGGTATCATCCTTAATGCCTTCCACCAAAATTAAAATTTTTGCTTTAAGGTCCTGTGTATCTTTTGCTGGATTTATTACTAAGCAACTTAATTTTCACTAACTTCTAGAAGTTACATTTTAAAACTCTTTGTGGCTGCTATATAGAAATGAAATTGATTTTTGTTTGCTGACCCTATGTGCAGGGACCTTGCTTATTCTTGTTGTTTCTAATAATCTGTGAAATCTTTTAGGCTTTCTACATAGTCACCTGCAAATAATGGCAGTTCTCAATCTGTCTTCTCAATCTGTATAACATTTACTTTTCTTATGTTACTGTGTTGACTTAACTGAAAATTTCAGTACCATGTTGGACATCACTGGAATTTCTGATTTAAGAGGAATGCTTCCAACAGCTCTAACATTTGTCACTACATGTTGGCCCTAGGTTTTGGTTCATGCCCATTATTGAGTTAATGAAACTTCCTTTTATATACATACGTCTATTTTGCTAGATTTTCTTTTTTAATAAAGATAAGGCTTAGAATTTATCAAATGCAAATGTATATGGCGATAATACGTTCGTGTACTTTTTTTTTTTTTTTTTTTTTTTAACATACTGAATTAGGTAGATTTTCTACTGTAAAACCAAGTTTGCCGTCCTGAGGTAACTTGATCTGATCTATGTCCTAACCCATGACTTGGCGCTCCACAAATCCTGAACTCCCTGTACTGTGGATACCTGTCCCTCTATAGTAGACCCACCCGCTTCAAGGGTTGGGTGTTCAACCAAGTTATTTTAATCTCATGGCGCCACCTGGTGGCGAATTTAGAAATTTCTGACTTGATCTCTTTCTTTTAATTTTTTAATTTTATTAAAGCAATTCTTTAAATGTTTATTTATTCTTGAGAGAGAGAGAGAGAGAGAAAGAGAGAGAGAGTGCTTATGAGTGGGGGAGGGGCGGGGAGAGAGGAAGACACAGAATGGGAAGCAGGCTCCAGGCTCTGAGCTGTCAGCACAGTGCCCGACGCCGGGCTCACACTAACAAACCAGCAGATCATGACGTGACCTGAAGTCAGAGGCTTAACCGACTGAGCCACCCAGGTGCCCCGCTTTTGTGACTTTTTAGGGAAATGTATGGATGTGGTTTCTTCTGTTATCACTGACATTTAATCTAATTCTGTTTCTTCCTTGTACCTTGCATTTATCCCATTTACTCCCATGTCATTCTTTTACTTTCTCTTCCAAATTTCCTCAATATACTCATGCAAATCTTTCTTTTTCTCCTTCCTTTGTTTTCTTCTTTTCCTGCCTTCCAGTCTCTCCTTTCGTTCTTTTATGAGTGTAAATCTACCTCAGTTGTGGTTAGCCATGGTAAAAGTAGTGCTGGGAACTAAGGGAAAACACACGGGACGTATCTTTTCATGAAATCTGAGACAATAAAGTACCAGCCCTGCTGACCTTCAGAGTCCTTGAAAACACTTCAAGTTCCCTTTGAAATGTTCTCACGTTTCAGGTACTCCTTAATCACCTAATTAATCCCGCCCAGTTTAACATCAGGCTCAAGTATTACAGAAAAATTCTAAGACTGTTAATAAGTTTCATGGTTTCTGTGTTCCTTTACTACTAGCTTTGACAAATAAGGGATTTCTACTGTATTTGACTACAAAGACTCAGTTTTTCATTATGGCTTAAACTGCCTGGAAACAACTACCACTGAAATCGTGCTGTCCATGGGAAAGAGCTCACCACAGATGCCCTTCCGGTACATAACTGATGTATAAGACAGAGATTTCCAGTAACTGCATTTCTACCTGCTGGAACCACAGCATAGAATGTACTGTGAGCAGTGTTCTCCCCAGTCCGAGAACTCGGGCGTGCATAAGCCTGGCTGGTTTCGTGATTTCTCTGTAGAATTTACTGTGACTTCATTTTTGGTGTCTCTAAGGGCTATCCCTGAGAATGGAAGGTGAGTCAGCTGCAGGAGACAGACCAGAGAAAGTAGGGCCAGAATCGATCTCTTTAACCTCTGCGGTGCCAACATGGACACAGAAGAGGTTTTTATTTCTCGTTTGTCTTAATCCACCCCGGTTTTCTGGCAGGCAGGCACAGTCTGTTGAGAATTTGCTTCTTCAAAGACATTGATTTCAAAGGAGGTCTGTGAGTCTGCTTCGTGGCCAAAGGACATTTTAATAGTGCCTAGATTAATCACTAGAGAACCTCAAATCAAATATAAAATCTGATCAGTGTTATTTTAACACTTTGGGATCCATTATTCTCGTGAAACCGATTTATTTGTGTGGAGTTGCTACAACCATTAGAATTCTAGCATCCATTTGAAAGGGAGATGTCACCAGATTCTTATTTCCACATTGTGATAGTGGAGATTCAAGACTGGATTGGAAAAAACAAAAGTTAAAAATTAGGAAGAAGATTGCTTTGGCACTTTGGTTGCCCAGGAGGCCCTGCCCAATCCGGGGTGACAAGGGTGCTTTTGTCATTCTGTACCATTTGACTTCCTTCTGGGTTCTTTTGCTAAGTGCTTCCTAACCCCCGATGTCTCTTTTGAAAGGTGGGGACCCAAACTGTATGCACTGTTCCAGATGCGTTCTTGTCAAAGCAGTATAAAGCAGATGTAACAGGAAGAAGGCTCCCTCCCTCGCTAGGTAAGTACAAATGGCGGCCATGGCCAGGGCCAGCCCACCTTTCCATGACACCCGCCATGCCCGCCCCTTGGCTGGACCCCATAAGACCCAAATCTGTTCACCCACAGCCTGGAACCATTAATCTAGTGGAGTGAATCCCCAAAGGAGGTCACCTGGAGAAACCCCTACCGTTACAGCATCTAGTTTCACCCCCTGAAGGTTCTTTCTCCCTTGTTTGCATCTCTTGGGCTCTTTGCCAGTCAAGCACATCTTCCTCCAATTTAATAGCTTTGACGTTGGATAGGATGAGACTTTGTCCGTAATCTATGTGCGCTGATGGGACAGGCTGCTTTAGACTGTTCTCTTTTGTGATGTGGAGTGAGTATTGCAGCACAAGCTCACGCAGATGATGCCGTGTGCTGCCGGGAATTCAGAAAGACTGAAAAATGAAGGGCGGTCCACATATAATGAATAGAAGAGATCCAGAATCGGTTCATCAGCCAGGTTCGTGTTCTGCAATGATCTCAATTTGGAAACATTTAAAAGTCCTTGACCAACACGGTTACCTTGAAACAGGTTGTTTTAAAGTTCTTTAATTTCCTTGGCAGAGACTGTTAAGACCCTTCCCATTGCTTTTTTTTTTTTCTTAATTTTTTTTAACATTTATTTATTTTTGAGAGTGAGAGAGACAGAGCAAGAGCAGGGGAGGAGCAGAGAGAGAGGGAGACACGGAATCCGAAGCAGGCTCCAGGCTCCGAGCTGTCAGCACAGAGCCCGACGTGGGGCTTGCACTCACAAACCGTGAGATCATGACCTGGGCCGAAGTTGGACACTCAACCGACTGAGCCACCCAGGTGCCCCTAGATTTTTTTTTAAATGAGATTTAAAAAGTGGTCATATAAGTTCGACCCAGGTCCAGAATTTTTAGAAATGATGTGCTTCCTTGGCCCAGGATTTTGGATTGCTTCAAAATGAGTTTAAGGTCGTCCAAGAAGCTCGGACATTCTGTGACATCACCTAAATGTTTCCAGTGTTTCAACGTCCACTTGAAAGGCTTGTGGCACATGCATCATTGTTTTGAAAGTGGTGTAGGTGCTTGTAAATTCATAGAGTCCCAGTTAGTCACATTCCTGATTCCTGGGATTTGAGCTAAAATCCCAACTTCGCACATGCTCTTACGTCCTAGCGAAAGCCACAGACAGTTCTCTTCCTGGCTACTCCTCTTTAAACCATTGCTTCCAATGCAGGGACTTATGTAAGTCTTTCCATCTTGTTTGCCGATGGGCAAAAGCCCCCCAAGTTAAGATGTACCTGATGATTTGTGACTCTCCCCTCACCGGTTGTCATCCGTTAACGTTTTTGCTTTTTTTGAGCAAATCCTTTGAGCGAGTTTAACTGTGTCCTCTTGTCGTCAGAAGCAGGAAGAGAAGGTTTCTGCATGACTCACCGGGAAAGTCAAGATCAAATGACAGACTTCTGAATTATCCCCAGATGAATTTATTAAAGAATCAAAGGAGTTGGCAATCGCCACATCCTTCAGCTTGAAATGTCACAGAGTTGGCGGCCTTGGAAAAGTGCCGGGGCCTCTGTGGCTGATGTCGTGGACCCAGGAGAAGGGATAGGGACTCGCGAGTGGTCTTCTGGTCCTTCTGCTGCTGTCCTTAGGGCGTCCCAGCAGAAATCTCACGCGGTCTTTGTTGTGGCCAGCCCGTGGCGTTACAGGGAGGAGGAATCAGAGGTTCACGTACAGTCACAGACAAGTGAGAACTGGCTGGTTTCTTCAGGGACAGAGGCCCCATGGACACAGGTGCCAGGGGACCAAATTGCCCATCGCTCCCCAAAGCCTCTGGCGGTCTGGGGTGTCCGGACTCCCAGACTTCTTGCTCTCATCCTCCAGGCCTTGTCCTTTGTCTGAGGGGCTAGGTTGACGGTGGCCTGGGAGGCCGGGTGAGACCCGATCTGAAGACCCTCATGCCGGACCCTCGAGGGGGAGGTGGCCTGAGGTGTGGAAGGCAGAGCTGGTGTAGGGAATGTGAGCTCACCCCTTGGGCACACCTGTTCCCCCCACCCCACCCCCAGCCTGCTCATCTTGCTCTCCCGTGATTCACATCACGAAGGTGTTCGTACCTGTGACACGAGCGGTCTCAGACCCGCCCCTCGCAGTTCTGGGTCTGAACGTGGCGAGATCTGCTCCGTTAGATTCCCTCTGAGATGGGAACAGTAGTGGGGCTGCGGCCGGAGCCACCTGCCTTCTGGTCGTCCCAGAACAGCCTGTATTCAGCACACAGCTTCAGGAGTGCTCCCCCCACCCCCAATAATTCAGCAGCACACTCCACCGTGGCTAAGTGTCCCCTACGAAATGTGGGAGGAGGTCCAGGTCCGAGGCCTCACCAGATCTGCGATGCCAATATGCAGGTGTAGCCCAGTCCTTTCTCCCCTGACTTTCCTGTTCCCTCCCTGTCTTCGTGCAGGTCCCTGGCATCTGACACACGGCGAGCTGTAGGATGAGGACACACCAAGCCGTGCCTGATGTTCTGAATGTGTCTGTCCCCCCCGAACCCTGAACCTCAGCTGGAACCGGATGGACAAGAATTCCCCCCACCAAGGGCTCTTTCGCCGATGGTTCTCTTCACGGCTCAGTTTACTGTTGGTTTTCCCTCGCTCGCTGTTCTGTCTCTCTCCAAACCTCTCCTGGTTGCCTTTCCTAGGGACAGACCTTAGGAAGCTGGGCCGGGACTTGGGAATTTGTGCATTGCGCCCTGCGGCCCCAAGCATCCGCCTCGTCCTGTCTTCAAGGCACCGCCCCCTCAAGAGATGCCTGAAGGCATCGGCTTCTGAGAACCCACTTTTTTTTTTTTTCTGCATGTCTAGCTTGTAAGGAGGGATATATGGAGAGCATTTCCTAGAATTTTCCACTTTTTCACAAAACGTATGTGACTTATTTTTGGCTTCGAACTGAGAGCAAATGTCGTGGCATACTGCTCCGTTTACTTGTGCACATGTGTGGAGTCTGGAGAAATCGACGCTACATTCCCTCTCCTGTCTGCGCTGTTTGTATAATTGTATATAAATGTAGCAATAAATATATTCTAACATGAGCCTGGGGCGCCTGATTCTGCACCCTCGCAGTAGGCAGTGTATAAATAGCGTGTTTTCAAGGAATTGCCCTGCTGACTGGCACGACCCGCCTGCCCTGTCCTCGTCCTCCGCGATTTCACAGTGTCAGTTTGGAGTTGGCCAGTGTTGGGCGAAAGAAGCCTGAGGAGTGTGGGGGCAGAGCTGGGATGTGACGCGGCATTATTAATTCACCAAGGGGCACTATGTCTGACACTCTGGGGTGGCTCAAATGTCCCAGGGCTGAAGCTCAGAGGATTGGGTGACAGTGTGCCTTCTGAGCCATTTTAACAGTGGCTCTGAAGTCCTCCGAGAACGAAATGTGTTACAATCACCCGGCAGGCACCCGCGGCCAGAGTTACCTCTTAAAGATTTCCAGAAAAAAAAAAAAAAGGCAAAATACGCCAACATGATGCTGAATTTTCCACCTGTCCCCGATGTTCTTCAAGGGTAAGGAGTCGAGCCATTTAAGCAAATGTCCTCCTAACGGGGACAGACCCCTAAGCAAATAACCTTTCGATTTGGCGGGGATCATGCCGTCGGTCTCATGCCAAGGAGGATTTGTTCCCAAACTGGTCTCATAATTCGCTTGAAACCTTTGGTTATCAGGCATTTTTGCAACTGAAAAGAGAATCACATACTTTGTGGTTTCTCATCAGGTTGCTGTCTCTCAGGCTCCTCCTCGATTGCAAGAGGAAGTTGGCGCACAAGTTTTCCGCCCCCGGGATGTAATAGATCTGGAAGCCGGGTGTCCCATGCCAGCGGTTGAAAGACGGCTCCGTAAAAAGTGTGTGTTTCTTCTGAGACGGAGAGAAAGAGAGTGCAAGCGAGCGGGGCAGGGGCAGAGACAGAGGGAGAGAGAGAGAATCCCAAGCAGGCTCCATGCTGTCAGCGCAGAGCTCCGTGCAGGGCTCCAACTCACCCACCGTGAGATCATGACCTGAGCCGAAATCCAGGGTCGGTCACTCAACCGACGGAGCCACCCAGGCACCCCTCAAGACTGCTTTTTACGTATTAGAGCAGCGTAGACTGGAGGGCCCGAGGAAATCACGTGGTCGAACCCTTCGAGCCACTGATTCTAACCAGGAAGGTGCCGGGTCTGTGAATTCACCTTCCGGCGACCTTCACCTCAAACTCCCCGCGGTACTCCCACACAGACATTTTCCACCCACGGTCTAGCCATGGCTGGTGATATGGGGGGACGTTATCTAAAAAGACAGGTGACAAATTATCATTTGCTTCTGGCGATGGCGTCATAACAGATAAGCCCAATTATAGACACTGCTGCGTAAGCTTGTTTATGGAGCTGTGGAGGATGGAGAAGTGGTCTTAAACCTGGGCACCTGTCCGTCTCTGCCTCCGAGTGGGAGTCAGGGCCTGGATGTTTCTCCCCACCTCTGCGCCTCTGATGGGCCTGCTGGGAGATGAGGTGTTGGGACTGAATGATTTCCGGGATCCTTTCTGTTCTTTGAGTCTCTCCTCCTCTGGCCAAGGGAAGGGAGTAGCCAACCTTCAGTGCAGCCACGGAAGGTCACAAGAGGGCAAAAATGGGCAACGGAGAGGCAGGAGAGAGTTAGGAAGGTGGCTTACATCTAGAGAGGGACAACTGCATTAAGGCAACGGCAAGTCAAAGCACCGCCTCTCCAACGGGGAGGAAAGAGGGACTCAGCTCTCACTTTCCACGTGCCATCGGCTGGGTCCCTTCTCGAGCTGTCTTTTGTTTTTACTTTTTTTTTTAATGTTTTATTTATTTTTGAGACAGGGAGAGATGGAGCATGAACAGGGGAGGGTCAGAGAGAGGGAGACACAGAATCTGAAACAGGCTCCAGGCTCTGAGCTGTCAGCACGGAGCCCGACGTGGGGCTCGAACTCACGGACCGCGAGATCATGACCTGAGCCGAAGTTGGCCGCTTAACCGACTGAGCCACCCAGGCGCCCCTCGAGCTGTCTTTTGCAGAGGACAGAAAGGCTAAACTGACCCTGAATTGGGACACACGGGTGGGAAGCTGAAGCCTCAGACCAAGAAGCCACCTCACCAGGAGGGACAGTGCCGTGAAGTGCTTCCCTTGACCTTGGAAAGCGACTTCAGTCTCCATCAGGCAAAACGACAAGGGCTTAGCAAACAAAAGAGAGAAAAGCTAGGGAGCGGGGTGGCTCAGTGGGTTAAGTGTCTGTCTTCAGCTCAGGTCATGATCTCGGGGTTCGTAGTCTGTGGGTTAGAGCCCCGCGTGGGGCTCTATGCTGACAGCTTGGAGCCTGGAGCCTGCTTCGGATCTCTGTCTCTCTCTGCCCCTCCCCTGCTTGCACTGTCTGTCTCTGTCTCTCTCAAAAATAAACAGTAAAAAAAAAAAAAAAATTCAAAAGGGAAAAAGCTGGTCACTTCCGGTCACTAATCACCCACAGCAGCACGTGTGAAGGAACACGTGGGTGGGGGCGCCGCCCTCCTCCAGCTTCCACGAGAGGCTCTTACACACCACACTCCCGCCCCTGCCCCACCCGCCCCCTTTCTGAGCAGGTGGGAGCGGTTGCCGGGCTGGTGAGTGTGCAGAGGAGGGGGTGCCCAGGGCTCGCCTCGCCTTGGCCCGTGGGGACCTGGCTGTCTGCTTGGAGGCACCGGGTACGGCCCGCTCCGCCTCCCGCTAGAGGCAGGTGGGCCCCCACACGTGCGCGTTGTCACCTGAACAGCCATTGGAGTCACCTGGAGGGTTTGTTAAAACACCCGCTCGGCTCCGCTCCCAGGGTTTGTGATTCAGGGCGAGGCGTGCGGCCGGAGCGGAGCGTTTGTGTCTCTAGAAAATTCCCAGCTGAGGCTGCCCGTGGCTGCTGGGCTGGGGACCGTGTCTCCGGATGCGGGGAGAAGGAGACCCGTTGACTGGCCCCCACATTCTCCCCAACTGGATGTTCACGTTCGCAAAGCCGGCTGAGTCAGGGGCGCGTCCTCCGCTAGGCCGAGGCCAGCGAAGCTTCTCTGGTCCGGGTGAGTAGCTGCAGACACCCACCGCCTCCTGGAGCCGCGGCCTTGGGGAGCGACAGACCCTTACGAATTAGACTCACTTCTGTTCCACGCGGAACACGAGTTGGATCAATGCCAGCCACAAACCGGCCCGAAACGCCCGGTCCGAAACAGAATCAGAGACACCTGAGCGCTTGGCTGCCCTTGATGCAACCTCGTTAGGGCACCTGCGCACACGGACGGGGGACTGGGCTCCTGGGCGAGGCGGGGGCTGGTTTCAGAAAACCCCGCGGCCTGACACGAGGTACCAGCACTGGCGTGTTCGTGGACAGTGTGAGGCACCTTCACACCCTGGACCCACCAGGGGAAGGAACCACAGCCCAGAAGCAGAACGCATGTCCCCCACGGTCTCCCGGTTTTTCTCAGCTCCTAGACCCTCCTGCAGGTGACTGCTGCCCCCAGTCCTCACGGGGGAGGATTCTGAAAAATCGCTTTCCCCCAACCTGTCCCGTTGCCTTGCGGGGCGGCTGGCCTCCCTCTGTGCCTTGCGGGTGCCTGCTCGCCCACACAGTACGGCCCTTCCAGCACAGCCAGGCTCCTGGTCGGCCGCCAGCAGCCAGACTTCCCTCCTTCCTTCAGGCCCCCCACCCCACCTCGTCAGAAGGGTTTTCCCTTCTCCCTTCTGCCCATTTCTGTGAGTCAGAGCGGCGAGGCCCTCGCATGGACCCCGACCACACCTCAGGGGCTCACCCCTTGCTCTGCGTGCGTTTGGGCTGTTCTGTTCCTCACAGTTCTGGGGGGGACCTGCTGTCCCTGCGCCACACAGAACGTGTGGTTTCTCAGGTGCCGTCACAGGGGGACAGAGACTGGAAAAGCCAGCACGGGCTTTGCACCACCTTAGGGACCAGGAATGATGCTCTTGTCCTGTCTCACTGGTCAGACCTAGTGACTTTTCTTCTCTTTCTTTCATGTTTGTTCATTTTTCAGAGACACAAATTGAGCGAGCGGGGGAGGGGCAGAGAGAGAGGGGGACACAGAACCAAAAGCGAGCTCCAGGCTCCGAGCTGTCAGCACGGAGCCGGATGCGGGGCTCGAACCCACGAACCGTGAGATCGTGACCTGAGCCGCAGTCACCGGCTTCACTCACTGAGCCACCCAGGCGCCCAGGCACGCCTCATTCTTAGGACCAGACTGTGTCCCCCTGTGCCCTGGGGCACTCCTGTGCTCCCTTTCCTCGGCCTTCTCCTACAGCGTTTATATTCGGTACAGCACTGCTTCTCCACCAGGGGGATTTTGACCCCCCGCCGCTGCCGCCCCAAGGGACTTTGACATGGTGGGGGCACATCTTCCAGTCTTAGGACCTGGGGTCTGTCGGGCACTGGTGTCTCGTGGGCGGGAACCCGATGCCAGCAAGCAGCCTGCAGGGCACGGGGCACCGGGCGTCCCGGCCCCCTGCCCCGCCGTGTCCGTGGTGGCGGGACTGGGAACCCCACTGCCCACGGCGCCCCTCGTGCGCAGGGGTTGCGCCACTCCCCCCACGCCGCGTCTGCGTGGGGAGACGGCACCGAGCACTGTGACCGCAGCCGGCCTGAGCCCTGGCCCTCGAGGGGGCCCGGCGACCTGCAGGAGCGGGCAGGCCGTGGAGGCGGCGGCCAGGAAGGAGGGGGGCCTGAGCGGCGAGCGCCGGCGCCCCCACAGCCGCGGGGGAGTGGGGTTCTCGGGGTTCTTCCCCCGGCAGCTCCTCGCCCGCCCACGGGGGCGCCGGCCCCCAGCGCCTCGCGTGCTTCTGCGGTGCCGTTGGTTCCGGGGCAGTGGCGAGACCGAAGGAAGGGCCGCCAACCTCAGCGGCTGTGAGCCCTTCCTCGCCCCTGGCCTCGCGGCAGGCTGGGCCTCTGGGGCCTGAAACGAGCTCCGCGCGAGGGCCGACTTGATTGCTTTGCGCAGGGTGGCTTCGGGCAACTTGGTTAACCTCTCCGGACGGAAATTTCTAGGAGGGGCCGAGAGTGCAGGGGCCGCGCTAAGTCGGAGCGCTTGGACCCACATGTTGTGAGCTGACTCTAGAGTGTGTGCTGAGCCCGAGGTGACTAAAAATCTCCGGGAGCAAGAGCCGCCTCTTTCTCTAGGCCGCGGCTGCTGTGGACGGCAAAGCTGACGACCATCCGGGTGCCCTACTGAGGCCACCTGAGTGTGTGGTCACCCCGCCCGGGACGTCTGCCTTTCCCTGCTCTGTCGGGATCCTGACTGTGCCTGTTGTCATCTCTGGGGACACCTTCTCATTCATACATCAGAACACGAGGGCCCCATCCTAGCCAAGGCCTGAGGCTCTTTGGCCCAATCCCCTCTGGGCCGTGGGCGTCTTGTCCCCCGAGGATGAGGTGGCGGGGGCTCCAGGAGCGCGTGGCCTTCGAGGAGAGTTAGGACCCAGCCCCCAGCCCCCCAGTGTGTGCAGGTGTGTGTAGCCGGGACCTCGGCCACCTCTAGACACGTTTTAAGGTGACGCCTGGAATGTGGCAACAGAGGGACTTGTTGGTTCGTCATGTATCCACTGAGCATCAAATAGATGAAGCCGCTGCCTGGTGGGGTCTCTATTCCAGGACAGGGAGACGGGCAATAAACAAGGCACATGTTAAGTCAGATGGTGATGATTGCTCTGGAGAATCGGGGCGCCCGGGGACTAATGGCAACGCAATTGCTGGCACACTTATTACTGAAGTGGAGCTCACCTCCCATGTTGTAGGTGCTTCTGGGGTGCAATGCAGTGACTCCACAGTCCTAGACATGATGCAGGCGTAGTTACCATCTGTCAGTATGAAATGTTACAATGTGCCGAAGATGTTCCGTAGGGTGCTTTGCATCGCCCTTACTTTTTGAAAGTATGAACCTCTTCATCCCCCTCACCTATTTGGTTAATCCCATCGTAACACCCCTGGCCTAGCAACTATGGTTTGTTTTCTGTGTTGAGAAGTCGATTTGCATTGGTTTGTTTTGTTGTTTAGATTCTTCTGGCATTTGTCTATTTCTGGGTGACCAATTTCACTTAGCCTAATACCCTCTAGGTCCATGTATGTTGTGGAAAAAGGCAAGAACATAACCTTCTTCGTGGCTGAGTAACATTCCACGATCCATCTTAACTGCTTCTTAACTATTTATCAGTGGTCACAGACTGCTTCCCTAACTGGCAAATGTAAATAATGATACAGTAAACATAGAATGACATATATAATTTTGAATTTGTATTTTTGTTATGTTTGGTAAATACACATTATTAAAGTTACTGCATGATGTCGGATTTCAATGTTTAATTTTTTGAGGAATCGCCATGCTATTTTCCATGGTGACTCCACCGGTTGGTGTTCCCACCCCCAGGGCACTGTAGTTCTGGGCCAACACTCGTTAATTCTTCCACTGTCGACACTAGCCATTCTGACACCTTGTACTTTTCTAGTGCATTTCCCTGCTAATGAGTGATGTCGAGCATCTTTTCGTGAGTCTTCTTTGGAAAACTGTGTGTTCAGGCCGTCTGCCCGATTTTCCATCAGACGTTTATTCATTGGTTGGTAGTAGTCCTTGATAGAAATTTTTGATATTAGGTCCTCATGGGATGTGTCATTGGCAAACTTCTCCCGTTCAGTAGGATGCCTTTTCGTTTGGTGACTTCCTTCACTGTGCAAAAGCTTTCTATCTTGGTGTAGTCCCAATTATTTACTTTTGCTTTAGTGTTTATTTTTATTTTGCCTGAGGCGATATGTCTAGGAAAATGTTGCTGGGCCAGTGTCCAAGAGATCACTGCCTGTGTTTTCTTCTAGAAGTGTTAGGGTTTCAAGTCCGACATTTAGGTCTTCAATCCATGGTAGGCTTATTACTGTGCATGATGTGAGAGAGCGGTCCTATTTCCTTTCTGTGCACATAACTGTCCAGTTTTCCAAGCACCATTTATTGAAGAGCCTGTCTTTTTCCCCATTGTATGTTCTTGCCCCCTTTATCATAGGGTAATTGACCCTGAGTGTGGGTTTATTTTTGGGCTCTGGTTTCTGTTCCCTTGATGTGCGTGTCCCTTTTTGTCCCAGTCACATCCTGTTTTGATTACTGTAGCTTTGCAGCAAACCTTGAAATCTGGGACTGTGACATCTCTAGCTTTGTTCTTCTTTCTCAAGGTTGCATTGGCTCTCTGGGGTCTCTGGTGGTTCCACAGGCATTTTAGGATCACTTGTTCTGTAAAAAATATTACTGGTGTTGTGATAGGGATGGCTTGGATCTGTAGGTTGCTTCTGGTAGGAGGGATCTTGGAACAATATTCTTCCATTCCGTAAGCATGGAATATCTTTCCGTTTGTGTCATCGTCAGTGTCCTTCATCTGTGTTTCCTAGATTGTGGAGTGCAGGTCTTGGACCATCTCGGCTGAGGTGATGCCTAGGTATTTTGTTCTCTTGGTTGCAGTGGACATGAAATTGTTTCATGTGTCTGTCACATGGTGATTAGTGTATAGAAACGCAAGAGATTTCTGTGAGTTTTGCATCCTGCCACGTTCTTGAATGCACATCTTCTAATGGTCCTTTCGGAGGAGTCCTCAGGGTTTTCTAGGCAGAGTATCATGTCGTCTGCAAACAGTGGAGGTTTTACTTCCTCGTCAACAATTTGGACGCCTCTCCTTTCTTCTCCTCGCGGGACTGCTGTGTCTGGGACTTGGAATACACCCCGGGTCAAAGTGGTGAAAGCGAAGATTGCCTTGTTCTCTGGTTTTCACCCTCGAGTATGATGTCAGCTGTGTGTTTATCACATGTTCATTTTATGACGCTGAGGCATGTTTGCTCAAAATCCACATTTTGGAGAGTTTTCACAATCAACTTACATGAGTGTTAGCGTTGGTTTTTTGCATCTATTGAGACATTCACCTGATTGTTATCCTTCATTTTGTTAATGTGGTATATTGTTTAGTTTTTAATATCACCCTTGTGTTTCTCAGAGTAAATTCAAGTTGTTTGTCTTGAATGACGACTTTAATATGTTTCTGAACATAGTTCGCTGCTATTTTGTGGAGGTTTTTGCATATGTTTATCTGGCTTATTTGCCTATAGTTTCTTTCATTGTAAATGTCTTTGGTGTTGGTCTCCAGGTAATTTTTTTTTTTAAGAATGTGTTTGGAATCTTTTTCCCCCCTAATTTTGGGAATAGCTTGATAATAGAAAATAATGCTTCTTGAATCTCTCATTGCAATCACTTTTTTAATCCATGTGTCTTGGGCTTTTATTTGTTGAGGTCTTTCATTACCTATTCAATTTCATTATTTTTCTATTCAGATTTTCCTTTTTTTTTTTTTTTTTTGAGAGAAAGAAAGAGAGCAAGTGAGTAGGGGAGGAGCAGAGAGAGAAGGAGAGAGAGAATCCCAAGCAGGCTCTGAGCTGTCAGCGCAGAGCCCGATGTGGGGCTTGAACTCACAAACTGTGACATCATGACCTGAGCCAAAGTTAAGAGTTGGATGCTTAACCAAATGAGATACCCAAGTGCCCCCCATTTTTTATTTTTTTGAAGATTTTATTTCTGTAATTTGTTTGCTTTTTGTTACTGAATATTTTAGCATACTTTTTTTTTTTTTTAGTTTCTTCTAATGGTTTCTGTGGTGTCATGTGTTACTTTTGCTATTTTATTTCTGATTTTATTGATTTTTTTTTTCCATGAGTCTGGCTTTAGGTTTATCGATTTATTTACCTTTTCAAATAATCAGCTTTGGTTTCATTGATTTTTTTCTTTTTTTTTCTCAGTCTCTTCCTTCATTTCTTTAAATTCTGAGGTTTGTTATTATAGTTTTTCTACTAATGGGATTTCTTTCTTTTTCTAATTCATTTAGTTGTAATACTAAAAAAATTGTTGTGATTTTTTTTTTTTTTTTTTTTGTTCTTGATGTCTACTTGTATCACTTTAATTTCCCTCTTAGAACTTCTTTTGGTGTGACTGCAAAATTTTGGGTCATTGTGTTTTCATTTGTTTTTTGATTTCTTGATGAATTTATCATTGTCCTATGGGTTGTTGACTAGGTTGTCATTTGCCCATGATGGTTTTTATTTTTTTCCTTGTAACTGATAACTAGCTTTCATACTTGAGGTTTGAAAAGATGCATGCTATGATCTCTGTCTTGTTACATTTATTGAGACTTGCTTTATGATCTCACATGTGACCTGTATTGGAGAATGTTCTATGCATACTTGAAAACAATGTGTATTCTGTTGTGTTTTCATGGTTAATTCCATCTTATCTAATGGATCATTCAAAGATCCTGTTTTCTTTTTTTAAAAAAAATTTAAATGTTGAAGATGGCGGCGTAGGAGGACGCTGGGCTCACCGCGCGTCCTGCTGATCACTTAGATTCCACCTACACCTGCCTAAAGAACCCAGAAAACCGCCAGAGGATTAGCAGAACGGAGTCTCCGGAGCCAAGCGCAGACGAGAGGCCCACGGAAGAGGGTAGGAAGGGCGGCGAGGCGGTGCGCGCTCCACGGACTGGCGGGAGGGAGCCGGGGCGGAGGGGCGGCTCGCCGGCCAAGCGGAGCCCCCGAGTCGGGCTGGCAAAAGCGGAGGGGCCGGACGGACTGTGTTCCGACAGCAAGCGCGACTTAGCGTCTGGGAGGTCAGAAGTTAACAGCTCTGCTCAGAAAGCGGGAAGGCTGGAGGACAAAGGGAGGGAGAGCTGCTGAGCCCCCGGACGGACGGCAGAGCTCAGCTTGGCGGGGAACAAAGGCGCTCGCCAGCGCCATCTCCCCCGCCCATCCCCCAGCCAAAATCCCAAAGAGAACCAGTTCCTGCCAGGGAACTTGCTCGCTCCGCGCAAACACCCAACTCTGTGCTTCTGCGGAGCCAAACCTCCGGCAGCGGATCTGACTCCCTCCCGCTGCCACAGGGCCCCTCCTGAAGTGGATCACCTAAGGAGAAGCGAGCTAAGCCTGCCCCTCCCGCCCCCGTGCACCTTGCCTACCCACCCCAGCTAATACGCCAGCTCCCCAGCACCACAAGCCTGGCAGTGTGCAAGTAGACCAGACGGGCCACACCACGCCACAGTGAATCCCGCCCCTAGGAGAGGGGAAGAGAAGGCACACACCAGTCTGACTGTGGCCCCAGCGGGGGGCTGGGGGCAGACATCAGGTCGGACTGCGGCCCCGCCCACCAACTCCAGTTATACACCACAGCACGGGGGAAGTGCCCTTCGGGTCCTCACCACTCCAGGGACTGTCCAAAATGACCAAACGGAAGAATTCCCCTCAGAAGAATCTCCAGGAAATAACAACAGCTAATGAACTGATCAAAAAGGATTTAAATAATATAACAGAAAGTGAATTTAGAATAATAGTCATAAAATTAATCGCTGGGCTTGAAAACAGTATACAGGACAGCAGAGAATCTCTTGCTACAGAGATCAAGGGACTAAGGAACAGTCACGAGGACCTGAAAAACGCTTTAAACGAAATGCAAAACAAAATGGAAACCACGACAGCTCGGATTGAAGAGGCAGAGGAGAGAATAGGTGAACTAGAAGATAAAGTTATGGAGAAAGAGGAAACTGAAAGAAAGAGAGATAAAAAAATCCAGGAGTATGAGGGGAAAATTAGAGAACTAAGTGATACACTAAAAAGAAATAATATACGCATAATTGGTATCCCAGAGGAGGAAGAGAGAGGGAAAGGTGCTGAAGGGGTACTTGAAGAAATTATAGTTGAGAACTTCCCTGAACTGGGGAAGGAAAAAGGCATTGAAATCCAAGAGGCACAGAGAACTCCCTTCAGACGTAACTTGAATCGATCTTCTGCACGACATATCATAGTGAAACTGGCAAAATACAAGGATAAAGAGAAAATTCTGAAAGCAGCAAGGGATAAACGTGCCCTCACATATAAAGGGAGACCTATAAGACTCGTGACTGATCTCTCCTTTGAAACTTGGCAGGCCAGAAAGGCTTGGCACGATATCTTCAGTGTGCTAAACAGAAAAAATATGCAGCCGAGAATCCTTTATCCAGCAAGTCTGTCATTTAGAATAGAAGGAGAGATAAAGGTCTTCCCAAACAAACAAAAACTGAAGGAATTTGTCACCACGAAACCAGCCCTACAAGAGATCCTAAGGGGGATCCTGTGAGACAAAGTACCAGAGACATCACTACAAGCATAAAACATACAGACATCACAATGACTCTAAACCCGTATCTTTCTATAATAACACTGAATGTAAATGGATTAAATGCGCCAACCAAAAGACATAGGGTATCAGAATGGATAAAAAAACAAGACCCATCTATTTGCTGTCTACAAGAGACTCATTTGAGATCTGAGGACACCTTTAGATTGAGAGTGAGGGGATGGAGAACTATTTATCATGCGACTGGAAGCCAAAAGAAAGCTGGAGTAGCCATACTTATATCAGACAAACTAGACTTTAAATTAAAGGCTGTAACAAGAGATTAAGAAGGGCATTATATAATAATTACAGGGTCTATCCATCAGGAAGAGCTAACAATTATAAATGTCTATGCGCCAAATACCGGAGCCCCCAGATATATAAAACAGTTACTCATAAACATAAGCAACCTTATTGATAAGAATGTGGTCATTGCAGGGGACTTTAACACACCACTTACAGAAATGGATAGATCATCTAGACACACAGTCAATAAAGAAACAAGGGCCCTGAATGATACATTGGATCAGATGGACTTGACAGATATATTTAGAACTCTGCATCCCAAAGCAACAGAATATACTTTCTTCTCGAGTGCACATGGAACATTCTCCAAGATAGATCATATACTGGGTCACAAAACAGCCCTTCATAAGTTTACAAGAATTGAAATTATACCATGCATACTTTCAGACCACAATGCTATGAAGCTTGAAATCAACCACAGGAAAAAGTCTGGAAAACCTCCAAAAGCATGGAGGTTAAAGAACACCCTACTAACGAATGAGTGGGTCAACCAGGCAATTAGAGAAGAAATTAAAAAATATATGGAAACAAACGAAAATGAAAATACAACAATCCAAACGCTTTGGGACGCAGCGAAGGCAGTCCTGAGAGGGAAATACATTGCAATCCAGGCCTATCTCAAGAAACAAGAAAAATCCCAAATACAAAATCTAACAGCACACCTAAAGGAAATAGAAGCAGAACAGCAAAGGCAGCCTAAACCCAGCAGAAGAAGAGAAATCATAAAGATCAGAGCAGAAATAAACAATATAGAATCTAAAAAAACTGTAGAGCAGATCAACGAAACCAAGAGTTGGTTTTTTGAAAAAATAAACAAAATTGACAAACCTCTAGCCAGGCTTCTCAAAAAGAAAAGGGAGATGACCCAAATAGATAAAATCATGAATGAAAATGGAATTATTACAACCAATCCCTCAGAGATACAAACAATTATCAGGGAATACTATGAAAAATTATATGCCAACAAATTGGACAACCTGGAAGAAATGGACAAATTCCTAAACACCCACACTCTTCCAAAACTCAATCAGGAGGAAATAGAAAGCTTGAACAGACCCATAACCAGCGAAGAAATTGAACCGGTTATCAAAAATCTCCCAACAAATAAGAGTCCAGGACCAGATGGCTTCCCAGGGGAGTTCTACCAGACGTTTAAAGCAGAGATAATACCTATCCTTCTCAAGCTATTCCAAGAAATAGAAAGGGAAGGAAAACTTCCAGACTCATTCTATGAAGCCAGTATTACTTTGATTCCTAAACCAGACAGAGACCCAGTAAAAAAAGAGAACTACAGGCCAATATCCCTGATGAATATGGATGCAAAAATTCTCAATAAGATACTAGCAAATCGAATTCAACAGCATATAAAAAGAATTATTCACCATGATCAAGTGGGATTCATTCCTGGGATGCAGGGCTGGTTCAACATTCGCAAATCGATCAACGTGATACATCACATAAACAAAAAAAAAGAGAAGAACCATATGATCCTGTCAATCGATGCAGAAAAGGCCTTTGACAAAATCCAGCACCCTTTCTTAATAAAAACCCTTGAGAAAGTCGGGATAGAAGGAACATACTTAAAGATCATAAAAGCCATTTATGAAAAGCCCACAGCTAACATCATCCTCAATGGGGAAAAACTGAGAGCTTTTTCCCTGAGATCAGGAACACGACAGGGATGCCCACTCTCACCGCTGCTGTTTAATATAGTGCTGGAAGTTCTAGCATCAGCAATCAGACAACAAAAGGAAATCAAAGGCATCCAAATTGGCAAAGATGAAGTCAAGCTTTCGCTTTTTGCAGATGACATGATATTATACATGGAAAATCCGATAGACTCCACCAAAAGTCTGCTAGAACTGATACATGAATTCAGCAAAGTTGCCGGATACAAAATCAATGTACAGAAATCAGTTGCATTCTTATACACTAACAATGAAGCAACAGAAAGACAAATAAAGAAACTGATCCCATTCACAATTGCACCAAGAAGCATAAAATACCTAGGAATAAATCTAACCAAAGATGTAAAAGATCTGTATGCTGAAAACTATAGAAAGCTTATGCAGGTAATTGAAGAAGATATAAAGAAATGGAAAGACATTCCCTGCTCATGGATTGGAAGAATAAATATTGTCAAAATGTCAATACTACCCAAAGCTATCTACACATTCAATGCAATCCCAATCAAAATTGCACCAGCATTCTTCTCGAAACTATAACAAGCAATCCTAAAATTCATATGGAACCACAAAAGGCCCCGAATAGCCAAAGTAATTTTGAAGAAGAAGACCAAAGCAGGAGGCATCACAATCCCAGACTTTAGCCTCTACTACAAAGCTGTCATCATCAAGACAGCATGGTATTGGCATAAAAACAGACACATAGACCAATGGAATCGAATAGAAACCCCAGAACTAGACCCACAAACGTATGGCCAACTCATCTTTGACAAAGCAGGAAAGAACATCCAATGGAAAAAAGACAGTCTCTTTAACAAATGGTGCTGGGAGAACTGGACAGCAACATGCAGAAGGTTGAAACTAGACCACTTTCTCACACCATTCACAAAAATAAACTCAAAATGGATAAAGGACCTGAATGTGAGACAGGAAACCCTCAAAACCTTAGAGGAGAAAGCAGGAAAAGACCTCTCTGACCTCAGCCGTAGCAATCTCTTACTCGGCACATCCCCAAAGGCAAGGGAATTAAAAGCAAAAGTGAATTACTGGGATCTTATGAAGATAAAAAGCTTCTGCACAGCAAAGGAAACAACCAACAAAACTAAAAGGCAACCAACGGAATGGGAAAAGATATTTGCAAATGACACATCGGACAAAGGGCTAGTATCCAAAATCTATAAAGAGCTCATCAAACTCCACACCCGAAAAACAAATAACCCAGTGAAGAAATGGGCAGAAAACATGAATAGACACTTCTCTAAAGAAGACATCCGGATGGCCAACAGGCACATGAAAAGATGTTCAACGTCGCTCCTCATCAGGGAAATACAAATCAAAACCACACTCAGATACCACCTCACGCCAGTCAGAGTGGCCAAAATGAAGAAATCAGGAGACTATAGATGCTGGAGAGGATGTGGAGAGACGGGAACCCTCTTGCACTGTTGGTGGGAATGCAAATTGGTGCAGCCGCTCTGGAAAGCAGTGTGGAGGTTCCTCAGAAAATTAAAAATAGACCTACCCTATGACCCAGCAATAGCACTGCTAGGAATTTATCCAAGGGATACAGGAGTACTGATGCATAGGGGCACTTGTACCCCAATGTTTATAGCAGCACTCTCAACAATCGCCAAATTATGGAAAGAGCCTAAATGTCCATCAACTGATGAATGGATAAAGAAATTGTGGTTTATATACACAATGGAATACTACGTGGCAATGAGAAAGAATGAAATATGGCCTTTTGTAGCAACGTGGATGGAACTGGAGAGTGTGATGCTAAGTGAAATAAGCCATACAGAGAAAGACAGATACCATATGGTTTCACTCTTATGTGGATCCTGAGAAACGTAACAGAAACCCATGGGGGAGGGGAAGGGAAAAAAAAAAAAAAAGAGGTTAGAGTGGGAGAGAGCCAAAGCATAAGAGACTGTTAAAAACTGAGAACAAACTGAGGGTTGATGGGGGGTGGGAGGGAGGGCAGGGTGGGTGATGGGTATTGAGGAGGGCACCTTTTGGGATGAGCACTGGGTGTTGTATGGAAACCAATTTGACAGTAAATTTCATATATTAAAAAATAAATAAATTAATTAATTTAAAAAAAAATTTAAATGTTTATTCACTTCTGAGAGAGAGAGAGAGGCAGAGTGCAAGCAGGGGAGGGGCAGAAAGGGGGAGACACAGAATCCCAAGCAGGCTCGAGGCTGTGAACTGTTAGCACAGAGCCTGACCAAGGGCTCGAACTAACAAACCATGAAATCATGACCTGAGCCAAAGTCAGACATTTAACCAATTGAGCCACCCAGACGCCCCTTGTTTGTTTTTTCTTTCTTTTCTTCCTTCCTTTTCTTTCTTTTCTTTCTTTCTTTTCTCTTTCTTTTCTCTCTTTCTTCTCCTTTCCTTCCCTTTCCTTTCCTTTCCTTTCCTTTCCTTTCCTTTCCTTTCCTTTCCTTTCCTCTTTTCTTTTCTTTTCTTTTCTTTTCTTTTCTTTTCTTTTCTTTTCTTTTCTTTTCTTTTCTTTTCTTTTCTTTTCTTTTCTTTTCTTTTCTTTTCTTTTCTTTTCTTTTCTTTTCTTTTCTTTTCTTTCCATGTTTGTTCATTTAGACACAGGCAGACAGAACACGAGTGGGGACGGGCAGAGAGCTAGGACACAGAATCTGAAGCAGGATCCAGACTCTGAGCTGTCAGCACAGAGCCCATGTGGGGCTCGAGCCCATGAATGGGGAGGTCATGGCCTGAGCCGAAGTCAGATGCCCCTACTGTTTTCTTCTTAAAATTTTAATATTTTATTTATTTATTTATTTATTTATTTATTTTTTATTTATTTATTTTTTACGTTTATTTTTGAGACAGAGAGAGGCAGAGCATGAACGGGGGAGGGGCTGAGAGAGAGGGAGACACAGAATCGGAAGCAGGCTCCAGGCTCCGAGCCATCAGCCCAGAGCCCGACGCGGGGCTTGAACTCACGGACCGTGAGATCATGACCTGAGCCGAAGTCAAGTCGGACGCTTAACCGACTGAGCCACCCAGGCGCCCCTTTAATATTTTATTTAATTCAGTGGCCCAAATATTATTTCATTGTATAATCAAGACAAATGTATCAATTAAAAATATTTCCCACGTTCTATTTGAATCTGTTTCTGAACTTTCAAACCCTATTCCATTAACCTATCTGTGGACCCTGTCAAAAGTACCACACTCGTGATACTGTAGATTTATATAGTATCTCCTGAGGTCGGGTAGTGATAATTCTTGCACTACTGGTGGACATTTTAATTTCTGCAACCAGAAAACTTTATTAGAGAAGATTAATTATATCTATCCAAATATGCCCTGTGCCAATGTCTCAAATTCACTTTATTTTTTATTTTCTATCTCTAGTTTCATCTAGTGGAATTGTCCAGAATAGCTCATTACAAGTTCTGTCATGAAGCTATAGGACACCATTTACATATTTCAGTAATGAAATTCAAAACATAAGTTGATAACGAATTACAATAATGATGATAGGCACCAAATTTTAAAACAAATTACTTCTAATTATCAAACGTCCTAGGAAAGGTTAATATGAAGAAGCAAAGTTAAAGGAAACTCACCAACCATAGTATCTTTCCTCTTGGGAGTTAACTTTTAGAGACACGGGCAATGTGGTCACATGTACCTTTAAACACCATTGTGATACTGCTCAGTCCAGATTGAAATTTAGTATCATATATGTAAATCTTGAATTTTTAGTGTTTTAAAAAAATTCCAGTGTAGTCAACAGTGTTTTATTGGTTGCAGGTGTACAATATAGTGATTGAACACCTCCACACATCACCCAGTGCTCATCAGACAGGTGCACTCTTTAATCCCCCTCACCTATTTGCCCAACCCCCCTTCCTCTGGTAACTGTCTATTCTCTGTAGGTAAGAGCCTGTTTCTTGGTTTGTCTTTCTGTTTTTTTCACCTTTGCTCATTCATTTTGCTTTTTAATTTCCACATATAACTGAAATCACATGGTATTTATTCTCTGACTAATTTTGCTTAGCATTATGCTCCCTAGCTCCATCCAAGATTTCATTCTTTATTATGGCTGAATAATATTTCATTGTGTGTGTATGTGTGCCCTTAGTATACACACACACACATCTTCCTTATCCATTTGTCTATCAGTGGACACTTGGGCTGCTTCCATAATTTGGCTATTGTAAATAATGCTGCAATAAATATAGAGATGCATAAACATAGGGGTGCATGTATCCCTTTGAATTAGTGTTTTTGTATTTTTGGGGTAAATACCCAGTAGTGTGATTACTGAATCATAGGGTAGTTCTGTTTTTTTAATTATTTTTTCTTTATTAAAAACATTTTTTTAACGTTTATTCATTTTTGAGAGACAGAGACAGAGCATGAGCGGGAAAGGGGCAGAGAGAGAGGGAGACATAGCATCTGAAGCAAGCTCCAGGCTCTGAGCTGTCAGCACAGAGCCCGACGTGGGGCTAGAACTCACGAACTGCAAGGTCATGACCTGAGCCGAAGTCAGACGCTCAACTGACTGAGCCACCCAGGCGCCCCTTTAAATTATTTTTTAAGTTTATTTATTTTGAGAGAGAAAGAGTGTGTGAGCAGGGGAGGGGCAGAGAGAGAGGGGGAGAGAGAATCTCAAGGAGGCTCCACACTGTTATCATGGAGCCCAATGCAGGGCTCAGTCTCACCAACCATGAGATCATGATCTGAGCTGAAATCAAGAGTCAGATGCTTAACCACTTGAGCCATCCAGGCACCCCCTAACTTTTTGAGGAAACTCCATACTGTTTTCCAAAATTGCTGTATCAGTTTGGGTTCCCACCAACAGCGCAAGACGGTTCCTTTTTTCCCCACATCCTGCCAACACTTGTTTCTTGTGATTTTGATTTTAGTTGTTCTTCTGGTGTAAGGTGATGCCTCATTGTGGTTTTGATTTGCATTTCTCTGAGGATGAGTGACGTTGAATGTCTTTTCATGTGTCTTTTGGCCACCTGGATGTATTCTTTGGAGAAATGTTTGTTCATGTCTTCTGCCCATTAAAAATGTTTTCCCAGTGTTTGTTTATTTATTTTGAGGGAGAGAGAGAGACAGAGCATGAGTGAGGAAGGGGCAGAGGGAAGGGAGGATATTTGGAAGCAGGCTCCAGTCTCTAAGCTGTCAGCACGGAGCCCAGTGCTGGGCTTGAACTCAGGAACAGTGAGATCGTGACCTGAGCCGAAGTTGGACGCTTAACTGACTGAGCCACCCAGGCACCCCTTCTGCCCATTTTAAAATTGGATTATTTGGGTTTTTTTTTTTTTTTTGGTGTTGATTTGTATAAGTTCTTTATATATTTTGGATATTAGCCCTTTATTAGGTAAGTCATTTACACATATCTTCTGTTTCATAGGTTGCCTTTTAATTTTGGTGATTGTTTCCTTTGCAGTGCAGAAGCTTTTTATTTTGATATAGTTAAAATAGTATATTTTTGCTTTTATTTCTCTTGCCTCAGGAGAAATACCTAGAAAACTGTTGCTACGGCTGATGTCAGAGTTGACAGCTTATGCTCTCTTCGAGGATTTTTATTGTTTCAGGCCTCACATTTAGGTCTGTATTTTGAGTTTATTTTTGTGTATGGTGTAAGAAAGTGGTCCAGTTTAATTCTTTGGCATGTAGTTGTCCAGGTTTCCCCAGCACCATTTATTGAAAAGACTGTCTTTTTCCCATCGGATATATTTTCCTGCTTTGTCAAAGATAAATTGAGCAAATAGTTGTGGCTTTATTTCTGGGTTTTCTATTCTGTTCTATTGATCTATGTGTCTATTTTTGTGCAAGTACCATACTGTTTAAATTACTAAAGCTTTGTAATAGAACAGTCTGGAACTGTGATGCCTCCAGCTTCGCTATTCTTTTTCAAAAGTGCTTTGATTATTCAGGGTCTTTTGTGGTTCCATATATGTTTTAGGATTGTTTGTTCTAGCTCTGTGAAAAATGCTGTTGGTATTTTGATAGGGATTGCATAAAATGTGTAGATTGCTTTGGGTAATACAGACAGATTAAAAAATTTGTTCTTATAATCCATGAGCATGGAATATCTTGCTATTTTTTCTGTGTGTTTCCTTCACTTTCTTTCATCAATGTTTTATAGTTTTCAGAGTGCCAGTCTTTCACCTCTTGGGTTAAGTTTATTCCTAAGTATGTTATTACTTCTGGTGGAATTGCAAATGGGTTTGTTTTTTAATTCCTCTTTCTGTTGTTTCATTATTACTGTATAGAAATGCAACAGATTTCTGCACATTTGCTTTTATATCTTTGGGGTTTCCTAAATGCATTTGCCAGTTCAAGTAGTTCTTCGGTGGAGTCTTGTGAGTTTTCTCTATTTAGTATCATGTCGTCTGCAAAAAGTGGAAGTTTTACTTCTTCCTTACCAGCGTGGATGCCCTTTGTTGTCTGATTGCCACAGCCAGGACTTTGAGAACTAGGTTGAATAAAAGTGGTAAGAGGAGACAGGCTTGTCTTCTTCTTGACCTTGGGAGAAAACTCTGTTTTTCTCCCATTGAATAGAGTGGTCACTGTGGGTTTTTCCTACATGGACTTGATTATCTTGAGGTATATTCCCTCTAAACCTACTTTGTTGAGGGTTTTTATCAGGAATGGATGTTGTACTTGGTCAAATGCTTTTTCTTCATCTATTGAAATGATCATATGTTTTTTATCCATTTTCTGATTGATGTGATGTATCACATTGATTGCCTTGCAAATATTGAACCATTCTTGGATCCCAGAAATAAATTCCAGTTAATCTTAGTGAATGATTTTTTTAAATGCATTGTTGGATTCAGTTTTCTAGTATTTTTTTTGAGGAGTTTTACATCCATGTTCATCAGAGATCTTGGCCTATAGTTCTCTTTTTTTGTGGTGTCTTTATCTGGTTTTGGTATCAGGGTGATACTGGCCTCATAGAATGAGTTTAGAATTTTTCCTTGTATTTAAAAAATTTTTTTTTAATGTTTTTATTTATTTTTGAGACTGAGAGAGACCGCGTGAGCAGGGGAGGGGCAGAGAGAGAGGGAGACACAGAATCCGAAGCAGGCTCCAGGCTCTGAGCTGTCAGCACAGAGCCTGACACGGGGCTTGAACTCAGACTGTGAGATCATGACCTGAGCTGAAGTCGGACGCCTAACCAACTGAGCCACCCAGGCACTCCAATTTCCTTGTATTTTTAAAAAATTGTTTGAGAAGAACAGGTGTTAAGACTTCTTTGAATGTTTGGTAGAATTAGACTGTGAAGCTGTTTGGTCCTGGACTGTTTGGGAGCTTTTTGATTCCTGATTAATTCTCCTTGCTGGTAATAAACCTGTTCAAATTTTCTTTTTTTCCCTGATTCAGGGCTGAGCCACCTGGGCCATCCAGGTGCCCCAGTTTTATTGATTTCTTTTTTTTTTTTTTTTTAACCAGCTCCTGATTTCACGGATCTATTCGTTTGCTATTTAAGTTTCTATGTTATTTATTTTTGCTCCAATCTTTATTATTTCCTCCTCCTCCTGCTTTTGGGTTTTGTTTGTTTCCACCCCCCCCCCCCCCTCAGTTCCTTTTCAGTGTAAGATTAGGTTTTTAAAAAAATTCCTTGCTTCTTGTGTTAGGCTTATATTAACTATTTGCTTCCCTCTTAGAAACATTTTGGCTGCATCTTGAAGCTTTTAGACCATTGTGGTTTTCAGTTTCCATGTACTTTTTAATTTGTTCTTTGATTTCTTGGTTGACCCATTCATTGCTTAGCAGCATGTCATTTAACCTCCATATATTTGTAGTCTTTCCAGGGTTCTAGTGGTTGCCTTCTAGTTTCATAGCCTTGTGGTAAGAAAAGATGTGGGGGTATGACTTTGATCTTGAATTTGTTCAGGCTTGTTTTGTGGCCTAATACGTGATTTTTTCTGGGAATGTTGCAGAGAATGTGTATTCTACTGGTTTAGGATGGACTATTCTGAATATATCTGCTAAGCCCATCTGGTCCAGGGTTTCATGCAAAGCCACTGTTTCTGAGGAGTTGAGATGGCAGAGCTGCATGGAGACCCTGACCTTTCTTGTCCCTGAAACGCCGATAGATCAGCACCAAACCATTTTGAAAACCTAGGAAACTGACCTGAGGATCAATGCAACAATCTGCATAACTTGAGCCACAAAACTCACCAGAAAGAGAAAAATTTATTTTTATTTTTTTACTTTATTTTTCTTAAAAATTTGTTTATTTCATCTTATTCTATAAATTTCTTTTAATTTTTAAGTTTTTTCTTACCTTTTTTTTTCTCTCCTTTTTTTTCTCTGTTGTATCAAATTTCTTTCAAGAAGCAGACTGAAACACACCTAGGATCTAGCTCCCTTTAGTTGATTTTTGCTTTTAATTTTTAATTTTATTAATGTTTATTTGTAAGAGAGAGCACGGGCAGGGCAGAGGCAGAGAGAGAGGGACACACAGATTCCGAAGAAGGCTCCAGGTTCTGAGCTGTCAACACAGAGACTGACGTGGGGCTCGAGCTCGGGGACCGTTCAGATCATGACCTGAGCTAAAACTGGATGCTTAACCGACTGAGCCATCCTTTTCTTCCTTCAAAAGGACAAAATGAAGGAATTCACCCCAAAGGAAAAAACAGGAAGAAATGACAGCAAGGGACTTAACACAGATATAAGCAGGATGTCTGAACTAGAATTTAGAACCACAATAATAAGAATACTAGCTAGGGTTGAAAAAAGCATAGAAGACACCAGAGAATCCCTTTCTGTAGAGATAAAATAAATAAAATCTAGTCAGGCCAAAATTTCAAACTGCTGTAACCGAGATGCAGTCTTGAATGGATGCTACAACGGATGTAAAATTATGGAGAATAACGAAGCAGAAAAAAAAAAAAAGAGGGAAACAAAGGCAAAAGACCATGATACAGGACTTGGAGAACTCAGTGACCTCTATTTGCATGATAAATGTTTCTTTATCCCCTTACTTAACATCTGCAAGTGTCTTTATGTCTGAAATGAGTTTGTTGTAGGCAGCATATGGATGGATCTTAATTTTTTATTTACTCTTTTACCCACTGTCTTTTGATGGGAGCCTGTAGTTGATTTACACTCGGAGTAATCGTTGATACGTGTTCCTGTCCTTTTGTTACTTGTTTTGGGGTTGCCTTTGTAGTTTTTCTCTGATCCTTCTCATGCTCTCTTCCATAGTTGGCTGGCTTTCTTTAGCGATATCCTTGGATTCCTTTCTCCTTATTCTTTGCATATCTATCAGTGGTTTTTGATTTATGGTGACCGTTAGGTTTGTATATAACACCTCCATATAGCAATGTATATGAAGTTGGTGGTCGCTTAAGTTTGAAGCCATTCTGTATACCACCTCTGGTTTGGGTTTTATATGGTGTCATATTTTACATCCTTTTGTTTTGAGAATTCCTTGACTGATGTTTTTTTTTTTTTTTTTTTTTAACAGAAATACTTACCTTGACTGCTTTTTTGTTTCTTACTTATCATACTCTCACTTATGGTCTTTCCTTTCTACTCAGCAAGTCCCCTTGAGTATTTCTTGTGGGGCTGGTTTATTGGTCACAAACTCCTTTAGTTTTTGTTTGACAAACTCTTTTTCTCTCCCTCTATTCTGAATGATAGTCTTCATGGATAGAGGATTCTTGGTTGCAGATTGTTACCTTTCAGCACAAGGATACTGTTTACCACTTGGTTTTCTTCCTGAATGTTCTATCCATTGATGTGAGTGAGTTAAAGTTCCCTACTTTTATTGGATTACTGTCGGTTTCGCCTTTTTTGTATGATATTTTCTTAGGCATTTAAATTTGCTTTAATATTGGGTGGATTTGTATTTATAATTGTTATATACTATTGTTGGATTGATTATCATTGTGTAATGTTCTTCATTGTCGCTCGTTACACACTACATTTTAAAATCTATTTTGTCTGATGTAAGTATTCCTACCCCAGTCTTTTCCCCCTTCCATTTGCATGGAATATCTTACTCCATCTGTTAACTTTCAGTCTGTGTGTTTCTGAACATACAGGTCTGACGTGAATCTCTTATAAGCAGTGTATGGATGGGTCTTTATAATTTTGTAGAAATTTTTAATGTTTGTTTTGAGAGGAAGATCACATGTGCGTGAGCAGGGGAGTGGCAGAGAGAGAGGGAGAGAGAATCCCAAGCAGGCTCCATGCTCTGTGCAGAGACAGATGCAGAGCTTGCCCTCAAGACTAATAGGTCATGATCTAAGCTGAAATCAAGAGTCAGCTGCTCAACGAACTAAACCACCTAGATGCCCCTATGTAGGTCTTTTTCGAAAAATTCATTCTGTTACCATATGTCTTCTCATTGGAACATTGAAACGGCTTAAACTTATTGCTGGTAGGTATTTACTTATTGCCATCTTGTTAATTGCTTTCTGGTTGTTCTGTTTTTCTTGCTCTCGTAATTGATGAGTTTCTTGAGTGTTAATGCTTAAGTCTCTTTCTTTTTATATTTTGTATATCTTCTATAGATTTTTGTTTTGAGGTCACTGTGAGGCTCATATATCACATCCTAAGTATGTTGTAGTCTGTATGAAATTGATAATTACTAAAGTTCAATAACATTCTGGCAGAACTCCATTTTTATCCCCTCCACATTATATATATATATATGTTGTCATATTTTACATCTTTTTATTTTGTAAGTCCTATAACCAGTTTTTTAGATATAATTGATTTGGTCTTTTAGCCTTCATACTTGCTTTATAAATAATTGACCTATCTTTACTATCAGTTTGTTTTTCTTCATGAAATTTTTAAAAATAATTTTCTTCCAATTCTGACCTTTTCTTTCCACTTAATGAGGTTCCTTTAACAGTTTTTTTTTTTTTGTTTTTTTTTTTGTTTTTTTTTTTAAGTCTGGTTTAATGGTGTTAAACTCCTTTTAACTTTTTGTCTGGGAAACTCTCCTTCAGTTTTTTTTTTAACACTATATTATTAAGTACTCAATAAATTACACTAGTATTGGAGGATACTTTTGTTTACTTTTTTCTTTTATTATTTTTTAAAATTTACATCCAAATTAGTTAGCGTATAGTGCTATAATGATTTCTGGAGTAGATTCCAGTGATTCATTCCCTATGTCTAACACCCATTGTTCATCCCAACGAGTGTCCTCCCTAATGCCCCTTATCTACTTAGCCCATCCCCCCTCCCACAACCCCTCCAGCAACCCTCAGTTTGTTCTCTGTATTTAAGAGTCTCTTATGTTTTGTCCCTCTCCCTGTTGTTATATCAGTTTTGCTTCCTTTCCCTTCTGTTCATCTGTTTTGTCTCTTAAAGTTCTCATATGAGTAAAGTCATACGATTTTTGTCTTTCTCTGACTAATTTCACTTAGCATAATACCCTCCAGTTCCATCCACATAGTTGCAAATGGCAAGATTTCATTCTTTTTGATTGCCGAGTAATACTCCATTGTATATATATATATATACCACATCTTCTTTATCCATTCATCCATAGATGGACGTTTGGGCTCTTTCCATACTTTGGTTATTGCCAATAGTGCTGCTATAAATATTGGGGTGCATGTGCTCCTTTGAAACAGCACACCTGTGTCCCTTGGATAAATACCTAGTAGTGCAATTGCTGGGTCATAGGGTAATTCTATTTTTAACTTTTTTTACAAATAAAATTTATTGTCAAATTGGCTTCCATACAACATCCAGTGCTCATCCCAACAAGTTTTCTCCTCAATGCCCATCACCCACTTTCCCCTCTCCCCCACCCCCCATCAACCCTCAGTTTGTTCTCTGCATTTAAGAATCTCTTATGGTTTGACTCCCTTCCTCTCTGTAACTATTTTTTTCCCCTTCCCTTCCCCCATGGTCTTCTGTTAAGTTTCTCAAGATCCATATATGAGTGAAAACATATGATATTTGTCTTTCTCTGACTTACTTCACTCAGCATAATACCTTCCAGTACCATCCATGTTGCTGCAAATGGCAGGATTTCATTCTTTCTCATTGCCAAATAGTATTCCATTGTATATATAAATAACATCTTCTTGATCCATTCTTCAGTTGATGGATATTTAGTCTCTGTCCATAATTTGGCTATTGTTGAAAGTGCTGCTATAAACATTGGGGTACAAGTGCCCCTGTGCATAAGCACTCCTGTATCCCTTGGATTAATTCCTAGTGGTGCTATTGCTGGGTCGTAGGGTAGGTCTATTTTTAATTTTCTGAGGAACCTCCACACTGTTTTCCAGAGCTGCACCAGTTTGAATTCCCACCAGCAGTGCCAAAGAGTTCCTGTTTCTCCACATCCTCACCAACATCTGTTGTTGCCTGAGTTGTTAATGTTAGCCACTCTGACTGGCGTGAGGTGGTATCTCTCAGTGTGGTTTTGATTTGTATTTCCCTGATGATGAGTGGCATTGAGCATTGTGTCGTGTGCCTCTTGGCCATCTGGATGTCTACTTTAGAAAAGTGTGTATTCATGTTTTCTGCCCATTTCTTCCCTGGATTATTTGTTTTTGGGGTGTGGAGTTTGGTGAGTTCTTCATAGATTTTGGATACCAGCCCTTTATCCAGTATGTCATTTGCAAATACTTTTCCCATTCCGTCAGTTGCCTTTGAGTTTTGTTGATTGTTTCCTTCGCTGTGCAGAAGCTTTTATCTTGATGAGGTCCCAATAGTTCATTTTTGCTTTTAACTCCCTTGCCTTTGGAGATATGTCGAGTAAGAAATTGCTGTGGCCAAGGTCAAAGAGGTTGTTGCCTGCTTTCTCCTCTAGGGTTTTGATGGTTTCCTCTCTCATGTTCAGGTCTTTCATCCATTTCGAGTTTATTTTTGTGAATGGTGTAAGAAAGTGGTCTAGTTTCATTCTTCTGCATGTTGCTGTCCAGTTCTCCCAGCACCATTTGTTAAAGAGACTGTCTGTTTTCCATTGGATACTCTTTCCTGCTTTGTCAAAGATAAGTTGGCCATACCTTTGTGGGCCCGTTTCTGGGTTCTCTGTTCTGTTCCATTGATCTTTGTGTATGTTTTTGTGCCAGTACCATACTGTCTTGATGATTACAGCTTTGTAATACAGCTTGAAGTCTGGGATTGTGATGTCTCCAGCTTTGGTTTTCTTTTTCAGGATTGCTTTGGCTATTCGGGGTCTTTTCTGGTTCCATACAAATTTTAGGACTTTTTGTTCTAGCCCTGTGAAGAATGCTGGTGTTACTTTGATAGGTAATGCACTGAATATGTAGGTTGCTTTGTGTAGATTTGAACTCTTTATTGGGCCTATTGCTTATGTCTGTTTTGTTTAGCTCTTTCTCTGAAGTTTTTGTCTTATTTTTTCATTTGGAGCATATTCCTTTGTGTCCTCACTCTGACTTAGTGTTTGTTGCTATGAATTAGGTGGAATAGTTGGTTCTAGCCGTTCAGGAATGGCCTTATGTAGGGACATCGCCTGTGTAGACCATGTGTGTCTGTTGGGTTTGGCTGCCTGATGGAATAGCTCACAGGCATGGGCCAGGGGAGAGGTGGGGGTGTCCCAGTGTTGGCCCCACTGGGACCACTGTGATGGGAAAGCTGGAGCTTGGATAGGTGTGGGTATGGGGCCGGGGCTGGTGCAGATTAGGGCCCCGGGGCTGGGCGTGGTGGCAGGCCAGCCAGGGCACTAGGACCTTGCCATCAAAGTGGAGGGGAACATCACCTGTTTTACCCACCAGCTCACCCGACGCTGGACCTAGTCCCAGCAGCCCCCTTGCCATTTGGCAGATGATCGACCCCTGGTTCCTTTTATAAACTGTGGCTTTTTTGGGGGGGCGGCTGGGTGGCTCAGTTGGTTAAGTGTCTGACACTTGATGTCCGCTCCGGTCATGATCTCAGGTTTCATGAGATTGAGCTCCTAGTTGGGCTCTGTGCTGACAGTGCAGAGCTTGCTTGGGCTTCTCTCTCTCTCCTTCTCTCTTTGCCCCTTCCCAGCTCAGTCTCTCTCTCTCAAAAATAAATAAATAAATAGACATTTAAAAAATTTTTAAATGAATGATTAGAAAAAATCAAGTGTTGTCATAGAGTCCCCTACCTAAGGAATGTGGTGAGAAAAAAAAACCCTCAAGATAAGGGAACGCAACCTGGCTCTCTGACTGAACATGACATTCTTCACGACGCTGTCCATCTGTACATGACATTCCTCAAGACCCTGTAACATGAGGCCACCTGATCAGACCTTATGTCTGTGTATTACCATGTATGCGAGACCAAGAAGTAGAAAATTTATAAAAGGCTACACCTCACCACGCTGGGGGCTCAGTTTTCGGGGTATGAACCCACTGAGCCGATGCTGGCACGAATAAAGCTGCTTCCTGGATAGAAAGACCTCAGTGTCCCGTCCCTCTGTGCGAGAATCCTGCCACACTGGAGGGTTTTTTTCCTCTCTCGCCACAGGGCAGACAGATCTGCTCCAGGTTCCTTAGTCCTGCCGCAGTTGGCAACACCAGGGTGGGGTCCGTCTCTCCCACTTTTCTCTCTGTGGTCCCTTTGTCCTCTGTCACACAGGAGCTGTTCATTCAGCCCTCAGTGGTTCTTCAGGAGAGACTGCTCTGTATGCAGGTGTGGATTTGGGGAAGATGTGGTGTGTCCGTGAAGGAGGCGCGTTCAGGGTCTCCTGAGTTGCCATCTTGGACCCTCCGTCTTCGGAATTACAGTTTTACAACTGCTGGTCAAGAAGGCTTCTCTGAGAAGGTGACACTTGAGTACAGACCTGAAGAAGCGAGGGAAGGGACCAGGAGGGCTAAAAGCGCGTTGAGGGTAATGATGGACAGGAATGCCCTGGGAGGGGAGGAGGGAGCACAGTCGTTGAGAAGCTGTCAGAAGGCCGGGGTAAGGGGTTGGATTTCCACAGAGAAACACGGCCTTCTAAGGGTGACGATGGTGCTCTTTGTTGCTGTGGGGCACGGGGGGGGGGGGGGGTGAGCCAGGTAACACTGTAGGTGGCAGAGGTGACGGAAGAGGTGACGTCCACAGGGGACACTCCTGGTGGGATCAGTCTCAGCAGGGGATTCCCCCTGCGCTGGGAGTGGGGGAAGATTCTCTGCAGCAGGGGCGGCGGCAGGAGCGAAGAGCCGTGTTTGGGGAACAGGCTGTGGTCCAGCTTTCCTGGCACGCAGAATAGAGAGAACTTGAGGGCCAGGCAGAGCCACGCATCTGGCCTCAAATTTTGCAGCTGGACGGCTTTCACGTGGAGCAGGGGAGTGAGACCTGATGGGTAATGTGTCCTATCTGGATCTGCGAACCCACTGGAGGGTTTTCAGCATGGGACAGACCGACCTTTGTCATGACCCTGAGAGAGTATTCTGGTTGCTGCTCTGTGGAGAGTGGGGCTGGCCGGGGCAAGAGGAGGATTGGGAAGAAGGGGCCTTAATGTCGTACAGGTTATTTACAGGCCAGGGCAGTGGCACTGGCTGGCCCTCTGTGACGGGTACAGGATTTTACGTGTCCTGGATGGCCATGTGGCGAAACCCTCGCCCAGCTTCCCCCCGGTTGAAAGTCGGGTTTCATTTGACCTCAGAGGCGTGTCCCTCACACGGGCCCCTCTTCTGCCCACTGAATTGGTCTTGTTTACGTGCTCACGGGGAGGGACAAGCAGGCAGGTGCCCCATTGCTGACCCTCTTCTAGATTTATCCACCTCCTCAAAATTGTGTTCTACCATTTAGATGTTATTTAAAAATCTCCAGTATTTTCAGTGGCCCTTGTATTGCCTGTGTGCAGGGATCCCACGCCCAAATTCTCGAGGAGGCAGCCCCGCGGTGGGGCCGCTTCAGAGAGAACACACTCCGGGCCACGGGTGTTCGGACAGCAGTGAAACAAGAACGCTGTGCTGGCCAAGGATGAAGTCTGTTGCTTGCTCAGGCTGCTGCAGCCCCTGTTGGTAATGCTTTAAAGGCCCCAATTCCGAGCTGCTCAATAAGGATGTCTGCAGTCTGGCCTCTTTGGGTCTCCCAGCTTGCCCCCCCGCCCATGCACGCAGTAATTTAGCCATCTAAGGCCACTGTCCCCAGAAGGCTCTCTGTCACACCCCCTTGCCTCTGTGTGTGGTTTCTTCTGACTTTTATGTTTTCTGCCCCCATACAGCAATCACCCTCTGGGAGCCGGGTTCAAGGTCACTGTCTCTATGAAAATGTCCTGTCTTCCCAGAGCACTATCACAGGTTGCAAGCATCCCGCACTGTTTCCTCTGTTCTCTTTGGACTATGACCTCCTCAAGGGCAGAAGCCAAGTAACCTGCTAGCTAACGCGTAGCCTTGAATGTGAAGGAGGTGGTGGTCATCGTCAGTTCTCTCCGCGTAGTTTCTTCTTCAGCACCTCCTTCAGCAGCAGCTAATTTAGCGATTGATGAATGAATGAATGAATGAGTCAGTCAAAGAGAAAAATGGAATCTGACACAGCCACCGGTCTTGTGGCACACATGCTTCGGAAAAAGGGAGAAAGACGGTGAGCCGGTAGCTCCTCTAAAGCCGGCCCCAGGACCCCAACAGAGGGCTGCGCTCAAAGGGTATGAGCCTCCCTCCTGTCAGAAAGGCTGGAGAAAGCTGTAGGTAGAGGCTGGCCTTTATGTGGAGCCGGGTATTCTGTTTCTGCTGGTAAAGTGGAGCAGCAGGTGCTGGAACCTGGAGGGTTGAGAGCGTGGACCGTGCCCAGCGTGGGCGGGGTCGGAGGTCCAGGGTCTGTGATGGGTGGAGGGGCGGGCGGTGGACCCGGAGGTCACCGTGATCGGGGGGCTCCGCATGTTGTAACGAGGCATCTGTCTCCGTCATGCAGGCAGTGTGTGTGTGTTGGGGGGGGATGAGCTGGAGGTGGGCAGCCAAAGGCTTCTAGGAAGCGTATTGTTAGGTTAACTCGAGCTACAGAGTGGAAGGGAGAGGAGTTTGATGGAGGCTGAGTAGGCGGTCAGAAGCCTGAGTCCACGCAGCGTTTGGGCAGGCGGTGATGAACCTGACATCTAGAAAGTGGGCTGAATGGAGAGCTTGGGAACCGCTGTGTGTGGTGTGAGGGAGGGAAGGAAAGGCAGGGGGCGAGGCGCCATTATGTCATAGGTTCTGGTGCAGGACGTTCTGCACGGCTATTTTATTACCCTGGTGCTCCTGGAAGCTGGGTCAAAATACTCCTTTTATTCAACAGAGGAAGTGGCTGAACTTGACCACGAAGGACTTGACTGCTCAAGGTCGTCCGTGTGGTGATTGGCTTTCAGATCGGGCTGCAAAGTTTGTGCATGTCCCGTTGTACCCCGGTACCTCCCCTCCACCCGGTAGGAGTGAGCCCTGCTGTGCTCTAAGCCAGAGAGGAGCTGGACACTCACCAGATCAGATCGCCGGTCCCTGTTTGCAGGTGGGAAAAATGGAATTCACCCACAGGAGCTTCCGGTTCCCTCCACCCGCCTCTCCTGCTGTTACTTTGCTTCTTTGCCCACGTGTTGCTTTGAACTGCAATCTTCTCACAGCCAGAAAGAGCCAATGTCAGGATGCATGCTTTTCCTTGGGATGGTGAGCCTCAGGAACGCTGGGGCTCAGAGGGTCGTGTGGGCAGAGTCACCGGGCGGTGGCAAGGGTGGCTGTGGACCCTGACCACGCTGATGGCGGGAAGTCATGCTTGCCCCCCAGGTTAGCAGAGAAGGCTCCGAAGGCGGTCTGGCGATGCTGCTGCATGTTGAGATGGACAAACAGCCCTGAGAGATGGTCAGTTAGGACATATACCTGCCCCTGTCTCCTCAGGAGCTGAGGAAGCAAGCTGTGACGACCGTCCCCTAGCTTCTGCTGGGGCCTCTAGAGCCTGGCTGCTCAGTCCTTGAGGCACATAGATTTTTGCAACATCCCTAAAGCTTGTGGCCGGATTCAAATGTTCCCTTCTCCACCCCTTATGCACTTGGCGTTCCCTGCTACCCATTTGGAAAGTGGTATAGGAAGCCTGCGTCTTAAATTCCTGTTGCATGGGTCAGGGTCTTCCAAAGCCAGTTGCCGCCTTCCTCTTTCCCCTCCCCCATGACCACTGCCACCTGGTGAGCTCAGTGTCACCAGGCAACCTCTGGCTGGGGAGGGGGCAGGGCAGAGCTGAGAATCTGGACCTTGATGGATGTCTGGGAACCGGGGAGAGATGGGGCAAGGGTGGGGGTGGGGAGGGTGCCCGTGAGGTCAAGGGCCCGATGGAGGCAGGGAGGTTTTTTAAGACCCTGGAGCTGGTGGATCCTGGCTAAACTGCCCTGGGGCCGCTGGTGGCCTCCAGTCGCACTCTGGCCCCCTCCCACGGCTGTCCACCTCCACGTGTGCAATATCAGCCGTGAATTGAGCTGAGACTAGAACGTGCATGTGCTCTGGTCCTCACCCGACAGATTCAGAATTCATGGCATTTGAACATTCACGGCATTCGCCACTTGCAACGTGCTTTGTCGAGTCTTGTTAGTTGGGTAACAGAGCTAGAAAACCCATAAATCTCTGGAGTGTACAGAATCGCTTTTCATGTAGTGAAAACTGTCCTTCCCTGAACCTTTTCATTTGCACGTTTGAAACCGTTATTCAAGTGGAATGATAAGTCCATCTTTGGAAAGTGAATTGGGGAGAGAGTTCTGAAGGCTGGGGACGGAAAAGCCTGTGCCCCGGGACTCCAGTGTTGCAGTGTTCGGTGCTGGTGGGTCCCGAGCAGTTAAAGGGTGGCTGGGACACGCTGACGCTTGCCAGCACAGGCTTCTGGAAAAGAGCGGGGAGGGCAGGGCGTTCGGTGAATGGGAAATGCACTTAATCCTTGTATTTCCTGTGAAGCTTTGAGTGTTGGGTCCCTCCCTGAGCTCTCCAGGGGAACGGAAGGGAATGTGTTGGACCACCTAATTAAACTTGTCTGGCTCTAATCTCATGCTGAATTTGTGCAAATACAAGGCTTGGGAACTGCAAATGGCAGCTGCTTCGCGTGCAAGGTGTTGTTTGCAGTGGACAGAGTGAGAGTCCTAGAGCTAAGTGGGGGCTTTGCACAGCACACCCCAGAAGGGCTCTGTGCATGATTGGAAACGTTAGCAGTGAAGGTACTGCCTCTTACTAAGACCACAAGGGGCGCTGCGGAGGGGGTCGGGAGTCCAGCCTCCAATCTTGGTAGCACAGAACCGGCCAGTCTTGCTTATCAGAGAGGCTGGGGGTCCGTGGGTTTCCCAAGGCCCTGAGTAGGGAGCTCTGCTCCGGCGGCTTGGGTCTTGAGCCGAGCACGGCTTCAGGCAATCAGCACGGGCTTCAGGACAGGCGGATCTCTGGGTGTTCTCTCCCTCCAATATGAGTGACGTCCTAGTTATGCCTAGTTGTGCCTAAAAGCAGAGTGGTGAATGTGTGTGGGTCTAGTGGAGTACAAAAGCCAGAGTTCTAATTTCTGTTTTTCCTAGTCTTTCCCTGCCCCTGGTGAAGTCAGAGCACAGGGTTCATTCCTAAACGTTCAGACAGGAACCCACACTAAGGACAATCACGGGCACCTTTCTGAGCACTGTCTTGCAGCATAGTAAACGGAAACAAGCATTTTGGAAGCAGCAGAAGGATTTGCCTTTGAGCAAGTGCTTGAACCTTTCTGAGGCCTCATTCTCTCGTTTCTAAAAAGGGATAATGCCCATTGCACAAGATTGCGGTTTAAGTACAGTCCCGAACCCTCAGATGTGAATGGTCTGCCGGTCAGCGCTCTGCGGATTTGAGAGGAGCAGTTATAAACAAGAAGGAAGTGCTCAAAGAGAAAAAAGCAATCACCCGATTTCATCTGGCATCTTTCCACAAACGCGCATGGTCTACCTGAGCACATGCGGCTGTGTCCGGACCGGCTCTGGAGTTTGCCGTTGCCGGGAAGTGACATCCCCTTTGACTCAGGCCCCGGGGCCAGGGTGTGGCCTGGTTTGCTGAGCGGCACCTCCAGGAGTGAAAGCGGAACTGGGGGTTGGGGGGCAGTAATGCCATACTTGACCTACTGAGCTGCGAGCTTCTGGAAGGTGTACCTGGTTTTTATCATTTTTGTTACTCCGTTTACATCTCTATTCTGATATATAGGAAACTCTTGAGCCATGAAGGGCCTGAAAATGGGGTTGCATGGATATGGGGTGCCAAGACCTCTTGAAACAGGTTGAAAGGTCATTCCTGAAATAGACCCCGCCAGTGAAAACATCACACCACAGGCGCTTATTGGAACCAAAACTCTTGAATATTTTTAGCTCTGTGAATCAGAAGGCTCTGGGGGGAACATCTGGAAAGGACTGTGTATTTATTTATCGTTAAAATTTTTTTTGTTTTTAAATGTTTATTCTTGGGGGCGGGGGGGCAGAGCATGAGCGTGGGAGGGGCAGAGAGAGAGGGAGACACAGAATCTGAAGCCGGCTCCAGGCTCTGAGCTGTCAGCACAGAGCCCGACATGGGGCTCGAACTCACTAGCTGTGAGATCATGACCTGAGCTTAAGTCAGACGCTTAACCCAAAGAGCCACCCAGGTGCCCAGGACTGTGTATTTAAATACCTGACATTTACATAACAATGACAGGGTGGGCTGAGGCCTGGCTGTGCCTTGCAGAGGGTCTCAGTCCTCACAACACTCTTTTATGGGGGGGTTAAGAGGTGGGGACTCCTCCATTCAGTAACATGCGTCATTCAGTAACATGCGTCATTCAGTAACAATGGGGACTCCCTCCATTCAGTAACATGCGTCTCTGCCCATAGGGCGTGTGTGGGACTTGGCCGCCAGGGGCTGTCTTCTTAATGGCCAGAATGACAGTTGCACAGAGAGGAATGGATTTTTAAAAAGGTTACTTAAAAAACCCGAAAGCCTTTAAAATGTCAAAAGATTTTTTAAAAAGCTTTGAAAAATCTTTAAAAACACCAAAGGAACGTCACTGACTCGAAGCCAGCATCAGATGCTAATAAATACACGTTCAACTAACGAGAGACCCAGGGAGACTCATTTGTTCTGAGTAAACACGATTCTAGTTGCCGTCTCCAAATGCCCTTGACTTGACTTGATTCGGCAAGGTGTGTGAATCCTCTGTGGACCAAGGGACGCAGTGGGGGAGGAATAAACTAGCACTGGCCCACGGGGTAGGCTCCTCGGATACCCCCGAGATCCTGCCTGACCTCTCCTACTACTGACAGAACGTGTTGGGTTCTCCACCGACTGTAGCTGAGTGAAGTCTGCTGACAGAGATGAAATGAAGGACCTAAATCCACACCCCAGGTAGAGAGCTTAAGGGGAGGGGTAAGGGGTAAAGAAAATACCTGACAAATGTCAAACACACACACACACACACACACACACACACACACACACAGGCGCGCGCGCGCATACACGCAAACATCTGACAAGAGGAAACAAAAAACAACCCATCTGATGTGGAAAGAAAAGTTTCTTCGACTCTGACAGAGAACGTGAATACGCTAAAGTCATGAAGATCATGACACCAGTTTGGGTTTGTGACCACATGATGAACTAAGAGTATTTTCAACTCCCAGCAGGTCACAAGGGAAGGGAACCTACTGCGAGCAGGCCCGGGTAGGGTACTAAGGCTGGTCCTTGCAAGGAGAGAGGCAGCAGACATCTATACAGCGAAGAGGTCTTCGGGTCACAAGAGGTGAGGCCCAAAGCCAGAGACAGTTGAGGCTGGGAATAGCCTAGACGGGCAATTACTAAAATGGTAGGGAAGGGCCAGTAGGTCTCTGTGGCCTTGAACTGCAATTTTCACAGGCATTAATTTGGCTCCACTGTATCCATAACGGGCTGGTGGGTGTCCTGTGGAACACCCCTGTTACCGCGGCCGAATGTCGGCAGGCCAAGGGCCAAGAGAAAGATGCTCTGATTTCTTTAGCATCTGTGCCTCTGCAGGAGGTCCGTTTCCTTGGGAAACAAAAACAAACCACCATAAAAAAATGAACTTTTTAATTTTTTTTTTTTCTCAGTGGCAGAATCACATAGCTGTTTTGATAGGGATTTCCAGTAGGTCTAAAATACTGCTTTTTGGAGTTGTAAAAATTCCAATACAGAAACACACAGAGCAGACATAGGATAAATAGAATCACATCACTTTGTCCAATGGTTGTTCTAAACATTCTTGACTTTATTTTCCTAGAAGAAAAGTCTGAAGGGCTGAATTGGAAATTCTATCGGCACGCGTCTAGGGTTCAGGAAGAACACCACCTCACAGGAGAAGATGAGATCAGTCTCTGGTCACGTACAGCACTATGTTTACGTCTCTGAGGAGGTTAGCATGTTTGTGGGTATTTTGTGTTGGCTAGGAAACATAAAAAAAAAAAAAAAAAAAATCTAAAACCTAAACCGTTAAAAAAAAAACAAGCCACTGCTTTTCAAGGTCTTTTTCCCTAAAGACCTAAGCTGCTTTACAAGAGGGGTCAGAAGCTTTAATGGACAGCAAACAATTGGTTATTCTTTTGAAATACCTAGACGGACGACTGACAGATTGGATATGTGGTTGAAAAGCAGAACTTTAAAATTTTATAAAACTAAATGAAGACGGGCACCAAATTCTCCAAAAAATTTTAACTGCCAAATGGTCAAAACCTTAAATTGTTTTTAAATCTTAGAGGCTACGGACCTTAGGGGAAAAGCTACTCCTAGCACATAACCGTGTTATTGTAAGGGAAACAAAAAGCAGGGGAGTGGATGACCTTAAAGGGCCGGGGGAAGTGACCGTTTTAAACAGTGGATGCGGTCAAGAGCTAGAGGTGTGTTGCAATTTTAAAATAAAGTAACTAAACTGGACGGTGGTGTTCCACCCCATTTACTGTTCCCAGAGAAACGGTGTGAAAATGTGACCACCACCGATGACAGTGCTGTGAGTGAACGTGCCCGACCGTGTGTGGTGCCGACAGACTTAAAATCACACGTGACCGTGTTAAGAATATTCACCAAGGACAGTCCTAAGGTGTCTCAAGAAGCTACACTAAAGATCTGGACAGAGAGAGCAGGGGTACACTTGGATTCTTGTAAAGAGAGCCACAATACAGCAAATGCACTCACATTATCTCTACAGTTACACTAGTCACAATTTAAATCTTACAGAATAAAGCTATATAGTATGTGAAATTACAGTATGTTTATCTTCTTTAAAACCACTTTTAAAGAAGGGCACATCTGTCGTCTTTTTTTTTTTTTTTTTTTTTTTTTTTTTTTTTTTTAGAAGTCAAAAAACCAGCAGAAAAACAGAACGGATAAATGCAGTCTTTAAAATGTTTTGTGGCTAATTACATGCTAACTTTGAAAATACAACAGAATTTTTGGTCCGTGAGGCCCTTAAAACACAAAATGTAGGTAAGGTGTTCCCATTTATCAATAGAAATACAAAGTTCGTGAAAAAAATTGGATACTTAGTAAAATATCTGTTGACCAAATGCTTTCTTTGTGTGCGGTTCAACGTTAGTTAAGAAATGTCGCTAATATAGAATGGGTGTGACTGAATAAATAAGAAAGATGCTTTAATAGGACAGGCTCAAAATCTTCTTTTGAAAGCCATCAACAGCATCAACTGAAATACCGTTCTCACTTCTACGTTAACACGGATCAGAACGTACTGCTTCATACACCTGTTTTTCTCCCTCTAGGACAGAGATGAACAGACTGGCCGGCCGCCTGTTTCCCTAAGTCAGGTTCTGTTGCTGCACAGCCACACGGCCCGTTGACGTTCCTGTCTGTGGCTGCTTTCATGCTCTAAGTGCAGAGGTGAGTAGTTTATACAGAGTGTATGATTCTTGAACTCTGACTTAGTTACTGTCTGACCCTTTACAGAAAACGCCTGTCAACCTCTGCCCGAGGGAGTTGCCCAGACCAATCAAAAATAACGCACGTTTCTCTACTTTTATTAACTCTTTCTCTTATTCTCATGCACGTGTGCAGTTCATGTATTTTACGCTTCATTTGACTGGCTGGTGTATACCTAGGAAGCTCATCTTATATAAGGAAGTCGGACAGCAAAAATGAGAACGACAACCAAATATACCTTAGGGTCAGTGCCATTAAATTGGGGGAAAAACAGCTTGAGAGTTTGCAAAACACACAGACCTCTGTACCCAGAGGCACCCTCTAACCTATCACAAACTAACAGCTACGACATAATCAAAGTATATTTGCTTTATAAATATATTACTGTCCATATACATAGATACATCCATAAAAGACATGTTAAATAATTATCTGTATAATCAATACTACTTTTTGTGTGTGTGTGTGTGTGTGTGTGTTTTAAAATTACACACTCTATTAAAATTATCAAAATAACTCTTTAAAAATACCAGGAATAAAACCATTGAAGAGTTGCTTTCCATTCAAGTGGTTCTAAATCTTATCATTGGTCATCCAGACTCCAGGCTTGGTCGTCCGCAACTCAGAAACATACATAGTTCAACGAAGGGAAAGTTAGCCACCGAAAGCCTACCACCCTCCTGTTTTTAATACTTGATAACAAATACGTATGCATGTGTGTATATATACATAGAAAACCGCGCTTATTAGTTATATTACATATTCTCATAAAGGAAATTTCATAAAAGCACAAAGTTCAAGTTTCTACCAGTATCAAACATTTTATACTGGTGTGCATTTCATTCAATGTTGAGGTCAATGACAAACTCTATCAGGATACAGAGATCATCAACAGACTGAAAACTGACATTATCACGTGCAAGAAAGGAGGAAATACTGACGGCCAGTAACTGGCCAGCTGGGTGCTACTCCCTCTGTAGTAAGACACAGAGACAAGGAACCGGCTAATGACTGTGCAAAGTACCATCAACTGTCAGTTACTCGGGGCAGAAGATTCCAATCTGAATTCGTTCTCTTCTCTCAGCTGACCCCTTGGGGCAGTTTTCCTACTACCTCCCTCCCTTTCCAGTTATTTATTAGCAAGTCTGGTGAAAGACAGGATTAAGGTGAAAGTTTTGGCGACAATGAAGGTTTGGGATCAGCTACGGATTTAATTGAATGATGGATCCTTTTACTTATTGCTTTAGATCATCAAGAATTCGCTGTATCTAAAGTCTGCCAACCATCTCATTCTTAAGCTCTGAAAGCCACATGGGTGTCCAAACAAAACCAAAACAAAACAAAAAGGAGGGGGGGACAAATTGTCCTCTTAAGAAAACTGCTATTTCTCAACTCACAGTGAATTACACTGAAGGATTTCAGTGTGAGTCGTTCAGAGCTATTCACTTCAGGACAGGTGCTCACAAGCTACAACTACTTTTCCTTAATCTAGAAGCCAGGAAGCAATGACAGGCGGCTACAAACGGTGAGCAGGCCACGTAAAAAGTAGGACCTACATTTCACCGAAGACCTCATTTCAATAAATGCAGTAAAGTGTGGCAGAATCTTCAGCTAACGGAAATGCTAACACTAAGAAAATGGAAGCAAAACCTAGAATTTACAAACGCTTGCACGCTTAAGAGAAACAAAACAAAACAAAAAAGGCTTAGAACAGGACTACAGTAAAAGGTACTCCACACTCGTGACCCTATTTTTGGCACTCATTTAGCCTCTACACTGAAACTTGTTCTACAGATAGTTGACCGACGGAATCGAGGAGAACGGAGTCACGAGTGAGCAGGGTCGCGCTCAGACACCCCTCAGAATGGCAGGTGTGGCACCGTCCGTACGGTTTCCGGGCACAGACGGGAGCCACCCTCACCTCAAAAACAACAGCAATAATTATGTAGAACGCCACTTTCCTGAATTAAGTTTGCTGAACACGGTTCAGATTATTGGATATGTCAATATGCACAATGCCTTTTAGAAGCATTTACTGTGTACCCGATTCCTACTCGATGTGACACACAGTGTCACACAAGTAGTGAAAATGTTATCCTAGTCAAAGGTGCTCGGACGTTATTTTCAGGCAGCATTTTACCTTTATTTTTTTAAGTTCTCACTAGGTAAGTTTTAGGAGAAAGAAAATGCCAATAAGTGTATTTAATGTATTTTAATGTATTATATAAAACTAACACAGACACTTTTATTTACCTAAATTGTTACTTTTTATGCTCTACCCTATTCTAAACCTCAATTTTACTTTAAAATTTTGTATTTAAATAAGGGATAAAATGTTGCCCAAAAGTCTAATCATAGTTACACATTGGTGTGTTCACTAGATCTACAAATCAAAATAGTTCTTAGAGTTAAAAAGATACAATTTGTATCAACAGTAAAAGGTACTTTCTGGCTTTTCAGGGCTTTACTTCAAACTGTAGCATGTAGGGTAATCAGAACGACCAGGGCCTCGAGGCAGAGATCAGAGGAGTCTGTCACACGAAGAAAATTTCAGAGCCGGGAGGCAACAGTGGAGGTCGTGACAACCCCCCCCACCACCCCCCCGCCGTCAGCCCCCCGCGTGCGAGGTCCGCCCTTTAAAGACAAACATGAATTCGCATCTAGCAAAACCCATGACTTTGAAACCAGAAATATCCCTTACTAATACTAGAACAGACTTTAGTCTGTAGCTAAAACTACACTATTTGTGGCAAGAATCTGGCCTTAGTAATATAACAGGCCCCCCCCCCCAAAAAAAAACCTACCTTCAGGAAAATGGGAAATATACACTATCTTACAAACGTTTTAAGTTACCATTTACAAGTCCACCACCACCACCTCCCCTCTAGTGCAGTACCAGTCAGCTTTGCATATGCTCAACACACAACCCCCCCCCTCAGGCCAGCCTTGATAAATAGCGGGAAAGCTAAAGAGTATATTAAATATAAAAGTTGCATTGAGAATAATTAGATTCATTAAAAACAGGCAAGTATTGTGAAAGGGTCATTTTATCCAGTCTTGTTGTGCCCCCAAAAGAAAAAGACAAACACATGAAAAATACAGGTGAAGGAGGATCTGGGAATTCAATTCCGTTTCTACCGTCTAGAAGCACATCATAGCTGGGTCGCACAGCTCTACGCTGGAGCACACGCGGCTTTTGCCTTATTGGGTAAGAAAAATAGTAATAAAATGGAAACCATTCTTTCCATTGATTGCATCTGCTTTCCTTTAAATCAACCATATTAAATTAACTCATTACTTAACAGAAAAAAAAAAAACCGAACAAAACTAGAACAATGAAAAGTGCCATATTGTAAATCATTCTAATATATAGACGGTTACCCATTTCAACATAAACTGGTAACTTCCGTTTTGTTTCAAATATAAAGTCAGTGCGGTAGTATATCTTTGTTTCTATAAATAATGATTCTAGCACAAAGAAGCCCACTTTCCCCAAATAAAAATAACTTAAAAAGCTGTAAAAGATTCCAATGAAGCTTGGCTTGAAAAAATAGTCGGCTAGGGTCTAGTCAAATGTTCAACGTTCTGAAGGTATCGTAATTGCTCGCGATTGATAGACAAACACCAAGTTAAGAAAACACGAAACAAGGATAAAAAGTGCTGCATATAAACCCCTGATGCACCAAAGAGGAATATCAAAGATCACAGAGACATCTAAGAAATCAAACTGGAAAAATCTCCAGCCGAGGAGAGAGCTTTAAAAAGGAAATGTTAAAAAAAAAAGTTTCCATGTAAAGCAATCCCGTGATATTTCCACTAGGTGGGGCGATACATACAGATTCCATGATACAGTACTTCACAGAAATGGATACTATAGAACCTCCTTGCCGAGAAGGAGATCACATGTGCTATTGTAGCAAACCTCCCTCAGCGTTTGAGCTGAACAAAAAACTACTAAACACCACAAAGATGCATCGTCTCTCAATAACCCAGCTGGGACTTCTCCACCAAAATGGCTGCGGCGAGCTGCTGGGCGTCTGTCATGTGAGGGTTCCGTTTCATGACCGTCCTCACGAGGTCGGGCGGGAAGATGTTGCACAGGTTGACGTAGACCTTCTCCCGGCTGTCCTGGTACCTCGGGGGCTCCGCGGGCGGCCCGCAGTAGGGGACGCGCCAGGCGGGCTCCTGCTGCTCGGGGAGGCTCTGGAAGGTGAACTGCTCGTAGCAGGGCTGCGTGGAGCTGTCCGGCAAGGAGTAAGTCTGCCGGTAGCCGTACGCGTCCACCCCGTAGCCGGGCCGCTCCCAGCCCCCCGGCCCCTCCTGGTGCGAGTAAGGCTTCCGCTGGCGGGAGGGAGAGCCGTCGTAGAGCCGGGAGTCGGAGATGCTGTCTATCCGGGTGGCCACCAGGGCGCGCCCCAGGTGCGGCGCCTTGGAGTGGGCGGAGCCGGGCGGCGAGGGGTAGTCGCCGGGACAGCTGGCCCGGGCCCCGACGGCGGGGTGCTGCAGGTGCACGGCCAGGTGCGGGAGAGGCGCCTTGGGGTGGTACTTTGGTTCTTCGTGACTGTAACTCTGCACTCGGGTCACGGGGTCGTGGAAGTTCTGCAGGAAGGGCTGGGAATTAAGGCGGCTGTGCGGGTGCACGTGCTGACACTTGAGACTCTCTTCCAGCTGGGGGTCGGGAGAGCTGACGTACGGGCGGTCGCCGTAGCCCACGTACGAGTCGCCGCTCCCGCAGCTCACGCTCCCTTCGCTGCTGCAGTCGGAAGCCACGGAGCTCACCCTGTAGTCCGTGTCCAAGGAGAAACGGCGCTCGGGGCTGCGCGGGCCGGACACGCTCAGGTTCGAGTAGGCGTTCAGCATGGAGTAATACCCGATGTCCACAGGCGAGTCGCATTTGGGGTACTGTTCGTAAGGCATTGGCGTGCCGTGATTTTTGGTTGCCATCAACATCGGAGGATACTGCCCCTGTGGTCTTTGATCCTGAGGTGGGAAGTGAACTCCGGATGGAAGGCCGTTGCTTAAAGACGTAGCGCTTTGGGGTTTTGCAGTGGCAGTCGCCGGGATGCTAACTAAAGAAGGGACGGACCTGGTTTCCAATTTGTTTTTGGTGGGCAGCTTTTCCTCGAGGTCCTGGTAGACTTGAGTCCTGATGCTGGGGTCCGACTGCCTCTTGGGAGCGCCTCGTTTGACATCCGAGGCGCTGTCCGCTTTAGTGCTGCAGGGGACGCTGTTGCTTTTCACCAGCCCGCCTTCGTTCGCCGTTTTGGCTGCCGTGTTTCTGGACATGGCCCGGAGTTCGTCAGCCACCGACCGCTGCGGCTGACTGCCCCTCTCGGGATGGTAGTATTTGCACTTGTGGCCATAGGTGCACTTCTTCCCTGCGGACAGGAGAGCTAGTCAGGCAAAGGAGCACGCCGCCTGCCCCCGGCCCCTCAGCGTGGCGCTGCTGCTGGACCTCGGGTAAGAAACACAGGCGGCGCGTCGGTTCGCGGGGCCGCCCCTCTGCTCCTTACTTGGGAGAAGGGCCGCCTTTCAGTGCTTCCCGCCTCAGTCCTATCGAGTCGCTTCCAGAGTCCCCAACCCCCTCCCTCCCTGCCCATTCTCCTCGGGACGGCTTCCCCATCAGGCAGGACGTGGTTTCCAAGAGCAAACCACCCCGCGGGAATGTGATAAACCCAGGCCAGTCTGACGTGCACGTGGATGGAAGAAACTCCACGTTTTGAGCCGCCTGACGACTAACTTCACGTAGCACTGGCTGAGTTTTTGGAACCGTGTTTAAACTCTGGGAAGGGCATCTGCACTGAAGCCAAATAGGTCAAAATGATGAATTTTTCAGCGCTAACGCGTTTCCTCAAATTTAATTACAATCACAAGCACCACACACTATGCCGTCTGAAATTTAAAATATCAAAAAAAAATTTTTTTTAACGTTTATTTATTTTTGAGACAGAGCATGAACAGGGGAGGGTCAGAGAGAGAGAAAGAGAGGGAGACACAGAATCTGAAACAGGCTCCAGGCTCCGAGCTGTCAGCACAGAGCCCGACGCGGGGCTCGAACTCACAGACCGCGAGATCATGACCTGAGCCCAAGTGGGACGCTTAACCGCCTGAGCCACCCAGGCGCCCCTGAAATTTAAAATATTTTTATTAACAGGAGTTTAGCAACATACTGCGCACTAAAGGCGTATATTAGGGCACCTGAGCAGCTCAGTCGGTTAGATGTCCGACTCTTGATTTTGGTCCAGGTCATGATCTCAGGGTTGGTGAGACTGAGCCCCGCGTTGGGCTCTGCACTGACAGCACGGAGCCTGCTTGAGATTCTCTCCCCGTCCCTCTCCCTCTCATGCCCGGTCTCTCTCTCTCTCTCTCTTTCTCTCTTTCTCTCTCTCTCTGTCAAAAAAACCAAAAGAAAACAAAAAAACCACACACACACACACACACACACACACACACACACACACACACACACACACAAAACCTCCCCAAAAAGGCATAAATACTTATAAATGGACCATATGGTCCATTTGGACCATTACCATATGGACAAGGCTGCTTTTTGTGTTCAGGAACAATAGGTTTCTTCCTCAGAAAATTATCGAGGCTTGGGCCGTGTCTGCCAAGGGGGTCGTCTGGAGGCATGAACCTGTCAAGGACAGAATAGAAAAGATACCTAATTAGAAGGCTGATCATTTAATTCTAAAGACAGAAGGTGGACATTGATTCACTCTAAGGTATTTATAAAATTTTAATTTTAATTTATTGTCAAATTGGCTAACATACAGCGTATACGGTGTGCTCTTGGTTTTGGGGGTAGACTCCCGTGATTTGTCATTTACAATCCAATATTTTGATTCCACGTGTATGGGATAAAAAAAAATCAGTACACGAAACTTTTTTAATGAAAACAAAATGTGTCAAGCCAAATTTGTATTTGTTGTAATTCAAGTAAGTTTTGAGCCTTGCGTGTCCTCATTAATTCTTTCTTCCTGTCAGTCTTGGGATTTTGTAAGGGCTTCAGAAAATGACACCCTGAAGTTTTAGGAGGGCTTCATGACCCTCGACCTGGTGCGGTAGTAAGAGGGGAAGGTGGGGCGGATGATGGGAAGATGTGATACCCACCACACCCCGGTCCGTGTTCCATGCCCGATGCTGGGCGTACCCCCCTTTCTCTTCTTCCTGATCGTGACACCTTGAAGTATGAGCTCCATTTTGCAGATTAATACACTTTCCTAAGGAAGGTTTTTGACCTGAGTTCACATGGCACAGTCAGGGTTCCATGTTTAACCCCCCAGTCCATTCTCTTTGCCTCTTAGCGGAGACGGAAAAAATCTCATGGATGCAAGATTTCAGGGCACACACAGCACCACAAAAGGAAGTTACACCTCGAGAGTTGTGCTAATTATGTCACTGAAGTTCAAATGAGCCAAGCAGTTACCCATAATATGTGAATAATGTCGTATGAGCTCTTAAGAGAGCGTCCACGTGGCCGGGTAAGAACACTTAGCGGATATGTGTTTACTATTAGCCAAACCAATATGGCAAAATTATTAAAAATAGAAGAGGTGCTCAATCCTGTAACCTTAATACAATTATTTTCCCCTTATGTGTTCCATTTTAGTTGTTTCTGTATGCAAACACATCTCACAAACACAAATACAATTTTGTGCTTTGTCTTCTTAACAAATATATTTCCGTTCCTTAAGAGTCTCCGTAATCACAATGCTGAAGGGCTGAAGAATATTCCACAGGATGGAATATTCCAGCGACTGAACTGGTTGCTCTGTTGTACCTTTAGCTGCCTCTGAATTCTTGGGTTTATAAATACAGAAATGAGCATCTCTGGTCTTTTTCCCCTCAGTATGTAGATTCCAAGAAATGAGATGATTGAGTTGAGAGGGTGTACGTATTTTCAAGGCTTCTGCTAACCAAACCGAATTGCCTATCAGTTTCACTACATGTTTAACAGCATAAAGCACGTGCAAAAATATTTTTGTGAATTAAATGGGCAAAAACTATGTTCTTGATAGATTTGGTTTGCATTTTTGATTATCAACAGGTGAACTTTCCCCACATATTTGTAAATATTTCTCAGGAGAATTGCTTTTATGTCATCTGTCCGTTTATCAACTTAATCATGCATTTAACAAATATATTTGAAAAATAATTAAGCTATCAATGCTTTAAGTAGATTTTGGAAGGCAGTGTTTTGGAGGTCAATATGTTCGAGATCTGCTTTCTCTGAAGATGGACACTGTCCCTGTCAGTGATGACAGACTTGCTCTGTGCGTGTTTTACAGGGCACGACCTGTTGCTCACACACGGCCTCCAGAGGCAGGACTCCGCGGTTTTCCTGACTCCCACTGAGGATTAGAGGGGAAATTGGGGGGTGGGGTGGGGTGGGGGGGCGCTCCAGGAGCGGCTGCCAGGGTAGTGTGTTTTCAGGGAATTTCAGGGAAGCAGGATCACCGGTAAGGGAAGGGTCTTGCTTACTTGTCATTGACAAATGAGTACATTAACAACCGCTCATCAATGAACTTCTTCCACTCTGGTTTTTCATTGGCCAGGTCCCTGTAGTTGTCATTGGACACGATGACCCCGTCGGACTCGAAAGCCAGCTTCACGATGAACCTGTCGTCATAGCACACCACTCGCCTCCCCTGCACTCGCCTGGAGGGCGTGAACACCAGGATCTTCTCCTTCTCTAATTTGCGCAGGATTTCTTGATCTGCAGGAACAATCAGGGTGAGATTTCAGGAATCAGCACGTACCTAACACACAGGGCTATTTTTGTGCAACGTGAGCTTTTAAAATAGGAAATGGATTTATGTAATCATTAAAAAAAATTTTTTTAACGTTTATTTTTGAGACAGAGACAGAGTATGAGTGGGGGAGGGACAGAGAGACGGAGACACAGAATCGGAAGCAGGCTCCAGGCTCTGAGCTGTCAGCAAAGAGCCCGATGCAAGGCTTGAACCCAAGAATTGTGAGACCATGACCTGAGGTCGGACACTCAGCTGAGCCATCCGGGTGCCCCGTAAGTCCTCACTTAATTAGGATACTCTGCACTGTGTGGACAGAACTTACTTGTATCTCCCTGTATTTGTCCCTCAGGGTTGCAAGGCTTGAAAAAGAGCCCAAAAAAGTGAGCTTAAAACGGTTTAAAACTTGGAAAGAATAAAGCTTAATGAGAATGTGCTGGGCTGTCTGCTACTACAGAAGGTTTTGCTGGAGAGCTGGGGCCCCAGGCTGTGGCAGGCACTTGGCTTCTCTCACACTCGCGCTACCCGCTATTCTGACAAAGCAGCTCTGCAACCGAGTCCCCCCCGCCCCGGCCCTGCCCCCCACAAGTCTGTTGGTTTGTAGTTTTGTCTTCTAAGCAGTGGGACTAAGTGGGACAGTCTCAGAAGCTTTAGAAGTAGCAGAGGCAGCAAGGGGGAGGGTCTCAGGCAGAAGGCTCACAGAGGAGGCAAGAGTCAGAGCTGTGGTTACAGATGTGGCCATTACATGTCTCGCGTCTTTTCCTGTGAAACGTGTGGCAACAAATGACGACAGCCTGACAGGGGCTGGACTGAATGAGAAGAGATCAGAAGTGATTCCAGGGGAGGGGCACCCGGGGGGGCTCAGTCAGTTAAGTGACGGACTTCGGCTCTGGTCATGATCTCACGGTTCGTGAGTTTGAGCCCCGTGTCAGGCTCTGAGCTGGAGCCTGCTTCAGATTCTGTGTCTCCCTCTTTCTCTCTCTGCCCCTCCCCGGCTGGCACTGTTTCTCTCTCTCCTCTCAAAAATAAACATAAAAAAAAAAAAGGATTTTAGGGGAGAGCTGCCATAGAAAAAGAAAAGGTAGAGGAAGGCTCCCAATGTCTTGTGTTGGAACATTCTTACGGCCCTTTGTAATGGACCCGTGTAGTGGTGTTTTTTTTTTTTTTTTTTTTTTAAAAAGGTGCCAGAGTTCATATTGTGATTCGTGATAAAGATTCTCCCCCAACCATCCCTTCTTTCTACTTTTGCTCTCACACTTCGTGTCTTCCCACCATTGTTTATACTGGCACAGAGTCATGAGGTCATGACTTTTTTTTTTTTTTTTTTTAAGGCAGCTTCTCCATGTTTATTAACTGGAATGACTAATTAAAAAAAAAAAAATCGCTCTCTCCAGCGACTGATCACGGCTGTGCTATGATACCATGCTACGGTATGTGAAGCATCAGCCACCACCAGCATTAAGAAGGACCTCTCTTCGGGAAGCCATCAGTCACCGGAGGAACATGCAAACCAAGTAAGCAAAGGCTGGAATTGCCACAACAGAAGGATGAGCAGGGGACCCGGGAGGAGGGAACACAAGAGCCATTAGGGGCTGCTGGCTCTGACGGTGGCATACGGATTTCAATGACGTTCCTGACATGAGATCACCGAGACCAGAACGTTGGTGTAGAAAAGCAGCAGAATAGAAGTGGTGGAAACGGGGGTGTTATCATCAGCAAGTAAATCTCAGGTTCTGGCACTTTCTGTATCCGGCAGTCATATCTTATTGAGCCGGAGAGGCAGTCGGTCGGGTGGGAGAAGTCAGTGAGTCAGTGAGTTGTCATGTGGAAAAGCACTTAGCACAGTGCCTGGCGAGTTCTCAATAAACACCGTTCTTCAACTTAATTTTAAGAGATAAAAATCGCAGAAAACCAATACAAAATCAGAAGCCTGGTGTCAACTATAGGATTTATCCTACTCTAATTATTTGTGCTTCCCTGATAAAAGAGACGTGGTGCCTGCCCTCAGAACGTTTATGGCCATGGCCTTCGGCACGGTAGCAGATACTCCGTAAGCGTCTGCAGAATGAAGACATGAGATACTCTAGAGATGGATATTCTGGGGTCCTCCAGGTTCCTGACTGTGTTCATCAATAACCCATGGTACTTTATCTGTGGGAGTGTTTCCTCATACGTGGTATGCCACGAAGCGACTGAAGAAACAAGTGTGGTGGCCTAACAGTCATCTTGCTTAATCTGCTTTTTCTGTAATAGCTAATGAGGTAAAAAGGACACTGATTAGGAAAAGAAATCCGACCTTAAATAAATATGGGTTCAGTATGGTTAGTAAGTTTAAGTGGCTCTCAGATTCCTCACACAGTCCCTGATACGTAGCTTGGTGCCTGGGAAGTTAAGTCTTAACTTGCCGGAAGGCTGGCAGACACACCAGTCTGAATCTTCAGGTGACACGTTGCAAGATGTGTCATGTTTTTAAGACGGTGAAAAAATAACGGACTGTTTACCAGGTATGACCTGGTTACAGGTTTTCGTTAGAACGATGTCCCTGAGGGAGAAAACCCCTAACGACCTTTAAGCGACCCCTGAACAGCACAGGACTTAGGGTACTTGCTGACCCCAGACGCGGTCGAAAATCCACATAACCTTGGACTCCCTCAAACATGACTACTGTAGGCCAGTCGACACGTATTTTCTTTGTTGTGTGTATTATACACTGTATTCTTCAAGTAAGCCACAGTGAAGACGGTCCCGTGAGAATTACAAGACCGTATTGTAAAAGGTCGGCTTCGGAGTGGACCGGCGCAGCTCAAACCGTGCTGGTCAAGGGCCCACCGTAGTTGCGTGCATTTTACAAAGTCAGCCGCAGCCTGAGGGTTCCAGAGGCTTGGCAGGCTGGCCTCTTAAACCCAGCCACTCTCCCCCTCCCTGTGATCATTTCCCCTTCTTCTTGGGCTCATGTTCCTTTCGTGCTCAAGCTTTCCAGGCATTGACATGTTTCAATATGTTTTCTTTTTCCATTTAGCTTTCCCCCGATCACTGAAGTATTACAAGTTCCTTGAGCAAAATGAGGAAAGGTAAAGAGAAATACTAAGAAGTGGGGAGAAACAAAACCTCACGACGTCATGACGCAGAGTCAATTACCGTTAACACTTCGGCTAGTCGTTTTCTGGTTATTGTGTCCTCTCCATCGGTGATCTACGTACACACATGCATGTGTATATGTGCATATGTACACGCACACAGTAATAAATCCTTTCACGTAAAAGACCACTTCCTCGGATCGTTAGAAGTTCTGCCCAAATACTCGCATACTCTGACTCCCTGAACCGTTCTAACGAAGGTAGGGTTTATTTCTATTTTTTTTTCTACTACAAGTAACTTTGTGGTTGTAAATCTTTGCTTGTAACTCTGCTTATCTTCTGTGGACTTATTCCTGGAAGGGGAAATAGTACATCTGAGAGTATTAATATTTTAAGACCAAACTGCTTTTTAGAAAAGTTGTCACAAATTCCGTTTCCACAGCAGTGAGGGAACAGCTCCCGTCGGGCACTGAGTCTGACCAGTGTTTCAATCTCTGCCAATTGGCTGGCTGAAAAATAAGAGTCGTTTGAGGTTGCCCTTCTTTAACGACGAATGTGGCTGAACTTTTTCCTCTTATGGGGCACTTGAATTCTTTTGTGAGCAGACTATTCCCACCACATTACCATTTCTGGGAGGGCTCTGCATTGATTTTACCAATGTGTGTGAGCTCTTGATGTGTTAAGGACATAAGTTCTTTATTTGTTGTACTTTTTTCCCCTTAAACACGGTAACTTTTCTTATTTGCCTCAGAAGATTTCCCAAAACATGCAAGTTTAAATTTTTTTTTTTTAAAAAATTTTTTTTTTTCAACGTTTTTTATTTATTTTTGGGACAGAGAGAGACAGAGCATGAACGGGGGAGGGGCAGAGAGAGAGAGGGAGACACAGAATCGGAAACAGGCTCCAGGCTCTGAGCCATCAGCTCAGAGCCTGACGCGGGGCTCGAACTCACGGACCGCGAGATCGTGACCTGGCTGAAGTCGGACGCTTAACCGACTGCGCCACCCAGGCGCCCCTGCAAGTTTAAATTTTAATGCAAGTACGTGTCATTTCCTTCCTATTGTCTTCTAAAAATGTTACATTTAGAAAGGTCTTCCCAGCCACTCGGAGACGATAGTGTTGTGAAAATTCTTCAACCGTCTGGAGTTTACTGTCACATGGTATAAGAGAAGGATCTAAATATGTATATTTTCCCCAAGAGTTATCCAATGTCTTGGTGCCCCTGGTTGAATTTATGGCACCTTCTTCCCTTGACAGTTTATACACAGCAGGATCTCATTCCACAGCTCTGGACTCCTCCATGTCTTGTCTATCTGTTCTTAGGCTAGATTAATAATGGTTTCATGATTACAGATAAAATTAGAGTCTTTAATCTTCCCTTCAGGTATGTGGTATGTGGTCTCTCTGTTTTTGATTTGAAAATGTCGTTTTCTTCACACAGGCTCTTTAGATTTTGTTCATGTTGGAGGTGAAGAGAGGGGTAAGAAGGGTTGTACGTGGACAGAGAATCACTTGAGCAAAATGTTCAACAGTCATTGACAGTTTTTGCCTGAAACTCACACATTTAAAAATTACAAAACAGTGCGAAATACAGATACTTTATTGAGATCAAGTCGTTTCCTTCTACTTGACCCCAGAGAGCATACCTCCAGGGTGTTACAGGTCTGTTTTGACCAGGCACTAATTTCATACAGCAGATGAGAAAACGGAGGTCCAAAGATGTTCATTCAGCATGATGCTCCCGGTCAATGGCTGGTAAGTATGTGGCAAAGCCAGAATTTTAAAGGTCAAAATTTCACAGAATTTGCAGTAAAAAGCTTCCAAGTTAAAAACAAAACCCCAAACCCAAATAACTGGCTATGGAGCAAGGATTGCTGTTTTCTTAACATAATCAGATAGCTTGTAAACTCACCGGCAACTCTGAGGTGTCACCCAAGAGTGTGGCGGTCACACGCACTGAGGAACCAGAAACAGATGAGCGTCTCAGTGAAACACCTGATAGTGCCCGACACCTGCACAGGTGTGTGTGGAAGCTACAAGCCAACAGCAAACGGGGCTTACCTGTGATAAGAGCATCAGGTCGGGATTGCTCTTTCCTCCAAGCGGGAACAAAAACTGTAATATCTTTGTGGCCTCTTTCCAAAAACCAATCCACTGCCAATTTTATTCCCCGGCAGGAAAAGACTTCTTTGTTTCCATGGCTGAAACATTATTGGAGAACACGTTAAGACACAACAAAATCTAAATTTACAACTTCATTCAAATTTGTAAATAGAAATGATTCCCTAATGACAAGAGTAATGCATTTCAAATTGAAGATGGAGTTGTATAGCTCAGAGAAACATTAAGGTAAACTGAAAAGCTGAAAATCTGTGAGAAAGAAATAGGAAAATTGAGATTAATTGGTGGAGAATAAAAAAAAAAGTTTTTAAATGTCAGTTGTAAAGGTTAACTAGTCTGAAAGTTACAAGCTCTTTTAAATCAGGACAGGAAAAAGGGAAGACTTCACCACCACAGCAAGCATTTCAGTCAAATGTAAAAAGAAGCCACACAGAATAATATCTATAAACGGAAAATCACGCTTACAATGCTTAATCTCCTACAAGAGACACTTCCCGTGTTCTTCAATGAAAAGACACCTGGTTTCTGTTTAACACTATTGTGCCCGACAAGGCTTAATGATGACAAAAGGGCATTCAAAATTGGATTAAGCAGTCTTAGTGCCTAAAAGAAAATGCTCAAATAAAAGTGCAGTCACTCAATAAATACTTATCTAGCACCAGGCTCTGCCTGTGCATTTTAATCTAATAATTCAAAAATAACATTGATACAGTTTTTAAAACTTTGAATGTAATGATTGTTTTTTTGTTTTTGTTTTTTGTTTTTTTTTTTTGCAGCTTGAGCTCCATAATGGAGACAAATATTCTTTACTTCTTGGTGCTAAGGAGGGGGTGAATCAAGTAAGGTAAGTAAATGCTCTGTTCATTTTTAGCACAAACTGAACTTTAGGTGTATTAATATATTCTCGTAGACTCCTCCGAGGAAGTACTAGAACCATCTATATCATCCTTTTAAGGATAAAACAGAGATAGACCGACCTGCTCTGTAGATACTGAAGGCTGGAGATGCAAACTGCAGTGTTAACACTCCATGTTCCAAAAACTGGGCTGGGGCAAGGTTAGGGACAGAATCAGAGGCAGTAAAGTTTCAGAGAAAGGGATACAGGAAGCGGGAGTCTGAGGTCCTATTTCCTAGGTAAGAAGGGCTACACGATGGTCCTGCCGATGCTCCAGCAAAGGACAAAGTGATGTTGAGTTTCATAGAATATACTGAAATCAGTCTTTTGAAAAGCTATAGGAAAGAATGGGATCATCTCTTAAGAGACTATATATACCGTTCCTAAATACAAACACTTGCTAAAAACTGACCGTATTTTTATTTTTTATTAATGCTTTGAAATCTAAGTGTGTTGTACTTTGCTAGTCCCAAATGACACCTGGTTTACTGAAGCTTGTGCATTTTACTGCTTCTGGCTCTAGATGAGCATTTACTCCCTGGTGACTTCACTTGGGAAGGGAAATGGTCACATTTTACTGCAGAAATAGAAGATTCTATCTTCTAATTAAAGAAAGTTCACAAAATGTGTGGCAACAGCAAATCATTTACAGTCACAGAACAGAGATTCTCCAGATGCTTCAAAGGGGTATCAGGCCCCGCAATCCTGATGGTAAAGGTTGTTGTCTTCTCCTTGTCCCACAACCCCCGTTGCCATCTGACTGGCCCAAGGCAGGAGGGGACCACACTGTGAATGATGCACAAAGACATAAAGAAAGCCTGGTTTCTGAGCAGAAAGACCTGCACCTATCTTTCGGACCTTGTTATTTCAGAAAAAATACTTCCCCCATTTTAAGAAACTGTAGTCAAGTTTTCTGTTAGTTGTAGCTAAGGACAACCTTGTCTGCTTTTTTAGTTGTACCATAAACTAAAGAAAACTTGGAAAGCTCTTTTAATGTATAAAAACAGAGGGATAAACAAGTTATTAAATAATAGTAAAAATGAATTCACAAAAACGAACAGTAAAAACGAATTTAGGATAGGAAGCTATCCTAATTGTGAACTGAGTAATGGAAATGATGAACGGATTACTAGAAGAAAAAATAGTAATTGAACGATGAAGCAGAAAACATTTAGTAAGAATATAGATGACTGGATCCATGACAAGCTTGATCTCATGGACATGCACAAGACCCTGCAGAGAATAAGAGAACCACGTGGAAGATTTATAAAATTGGCTATGTACTATGCCACCAAACAGTTTTCCACAGACAGGACTGTATCCTACAGACAATATTCTTTTACAACATGTTATTACACTGAAGATGCAAGGTTGTAGTTAAAAAATTTGTACTGTTATACAGTAGCAAGCCAATTTAAAGTTTTAATTAACAAAAATCCCATTTGTAAAAGTAACAAAAACTAAAGTCTAAGGAGGAAAAAGAGAGGCAAGAGTTTTATAGAGAAAACAAAAAGAGAAAGCCTATAATGAAGGCATAAGACAAGACCTGGGGGCACCTGGGTGGCTAGGTCGGTTAAGTGTCGGACATGGGCTCAGGGGATGATCTCATGGTTCTCGAGTTCAAGCCCCGTGTCGGGCTCTGTGCTGACAGCTAGGAGCCTGCTTCAGATTCTGTGTCTCCCTCTCTCTCTGCCCCTCCCCTGCTCAAGCTCTCTCTCAAAAATAAATGTTAAACAAAGGGAAGACATGAATGAAAGGAACAATATACCATTTTCATGGATGGCAAGACTCACTTTATGTAGACAACAATTCTCAAATGAATCTGCAAGCTCACTGAAATTCCAATAAAAGCCCTCCAAAGGATTTTTAGGGAACTTGAGAAGCTCATCCTAAAATTGCTATGGGAGAAGAAAAAGGCCAAGAATATTAAAGAACAAAACGGGAGGAACTTCACCACTAACGATCAATATGTAGCATAAAACTAGTAATACCCAGTCAAGGTTATATTGATACGGGCAAAGATTAAAAAAAACATGTAACAAAATCAAGCTGAAGGTGAGACTTGTGTATAAATGACATGAGAAATTAATTTGAAGATGGACCATTTAACAAATGGCACTAGAACTGGGAGTTTATATGGAAACCATAAAATTATATTTTTTAGCTCTTACCATAGACAAAAATAAGCTATATATCAAAGATTCAAATATGAAAAATACTATAAAACTTTGAAAGAAATTACAGGATACACTGACATTACGATGGGGAAATACTTCTTAAAGATGACATACAACTGTGCGTTATCAAGGAAAAGATGGATAGACTTGGGTACATAAGACTTTTTATGTAAAAGCATGAACAAAAATGCATATGCATAAACAGGCCATAGATTAGAACAAGATATGTGCAACATACAGAGCCAAAAAAAAAAAAAAAGCTAGGACTCAGATTATGTAAAGTATTCCTATACATTGAGAATAACCATTTTTTTAGGGCAAAAGATATGAACAGTGAATTCACAGAAGAGGAAACCCAAATGACCAACGAACATATGAAAAGATGCTCAATAGTGAAGAAATGCAAATTAAAGCCAAAAATGAGACACCACTTCACACCCATCAGATTGGAAAAAATAAAGTCTGCAAACACCAGATGTTGCCAAGGATGTGTGAAAGTAGGAACTCATACATTACAGGTGGGAGTGTAAATTGGTACAACTATTCAGGAGAACAATTTGGCAATACTTGGTAAAGTTGAAGGCGTGCTTTTCCTAAAACATAGTAGTTCCATCTCCAGGTATAGTAACACCCCACACTAATGTGAAATCATATTTAATGCAATTAGCAATTGGCTCTCATGCTTGACCCAGATCAGAGCTCACGTGGGGGCAGGGAGAGGCAGTCCAAGTGCTGATGTGAACAGTGGGTCTCCCAGCCTCTGGCCCTTTTCTCAGCCGGTCGTCTCCTGATCAGAACAAAGAAATGAATGCTAACCACGAAATCCCTGGAATGGTGGCTGTTGTCTTGGAAGTACCTTCCAGCCCCCAAGGCCCAGAGTCATCCCCAGAATTATTAAAAGCCCAAGCAGAGAACGACTCGGTGGTTCCCAAGTGCAGATGGGACTTGTACAGACTAGGAGAGCTTCAGGAGACTGAACTTAAGGTAACCTTCCTGAGGCTTGTTGAAGGATGTGACTAATCGCAGGTGCTGGATACAACAGAAAGGGCAACTGTAGGAGGTTCTGATAAGGAATTAGAAAAACAGAGTAAGCCTGATGAAAAAATATATGCAAAACAGGACGTCAGAGCAAGCACAATGTAGCTACTAGGGCAAATGAACTATCTGTTGAATGTTTACCAGAAGAAAGTAGGATGATGTTTAAGAACTGAAGCTTTAATTCCATATAAATAGAGAAGACTCATTACAGTCTGTAGTCATTTATGGGCTATGTCTGCATGCATTTTCTCTGTAATAAAAATAGCTAATTCTATATTTATGAATTGGCATATTCCATTGGGCCTTGATTTTTTTTTTTTGTTTCAACAATTTGGCAATAAACATGGCATACCTCAAGAGAGTCTTTGTAATGCTGAATTTGTTGGAACATTTGTGGCCACCTGTGATTACATAAGAGAGCCTGAGTGTTTGACAGAAGGTGTCCTTTTGACTCAGTTCGACTGGGTTCCCAGGGAGAATCTGAAACTCTTACTGCAAATTCTGAATTACTACTGAGCAAAACGTGTAATACAGGCTCAAAGTTCACAGGTGATTCACCAGTACCCGGGGCCTACCAGCAGGTGTCTTTCTTAAAAGGCTTATTTTACTCTGTCATGTTTGGAATCAGCATGCTTATAAAAATCCTGCTTTGCAGTGGCCACAGAAAGGCTCAGATGAAGTAGAGAAATTGGTATATTTATAAGGATTTTTAGAAAAACCTTACTGAAAATAATAAAAGGAGTATTGGTATCTCTGAACATCAGGAAATTAATGAAAAGATGAACTGGGACAGCCATAAAGAATGAATAAGAAACCCAAGGCTCCTTTCTCCTAGTTCTCAAAGCCTTCTCTGCTGTTCCTCCTTTCCCCTCTTTGTCTGGAACTGAGAAGAAGGAGACAACTTTTTGGATGGATACTTCGCAGTGGCTTCAGGGTCTGAGGATAACTTCCCTCTGGAAGAAGGAAAATTGCTGGCCTTACCCAAATGTTCTGATGTGAACTCTACCTCCAAGATCCCCTACATTCATCATGTAAAACACAGGGCAGCAGAAATGATGAAGAGGAAGGAACAAGGAGTCTTGTGAACTGGGGTAAGATAAAGTATCCGGCTGGCAAACGGTTGCCCTGATAACTAGAAAGAAAGGGGAGACAGGAGTCAGGCTACCAAACAGTAAGATGAAACTGGCTGGAGAGCCATACAAAGCAACTTTTCATCTCAACATGGGGAAGATCAGCCTTCTCCCTTCGGAGCTGCAAGGACTCAAGGGTGTTAAGAAGTTACCCAGCACTGCTGGGTGGATCAGACAGGGAAAGAGCCCAGGTGCCCTTTTCATGGCTGACATTCTCCATCTTCACTTACTTTCCCCTGCTCTGCAGATACGTGCAGACATGTACCAAAGTCCTCTACAGCAGGTCTTCAGTCCTACAGCCCTCTGCGGGAAGACGGATACTGGCTGCCTGCCTGGGGTGGTGACCCTGCACGGCTCTGCTTGACGCATGGAACAGGAATGACGGGGGCTAAACATGAACCCCCCCTCCCCCCCACAACCGAATGCCTTGGCCTCGGGCATCTCCGACAATGCAGGCTGTTCCTGAAGCCTCACACACCTGCTGGGAGGCACTGCTGGTGGCAGTCTTTGAAATCTTTCTGAAAAGGTGACCTGGAAGAAGCCGTGGGGCTGCGGCTGGATGAGTCTTCCACCCGTTTTCATCTGTGATTCACAGATGCATTTTCCAGACCCATGGGCATGGATTCAGGGGCAGATCAGAAGACACCCTTAACCCTCTTCGCTTTTTTGGTTACCTTGTTACTGAAATGCAGGCACAGGTAAGAGACAAAGTTCTTGGGTGATAAGGATATATACACTTCCTCACATACTGGCGTCGGGAAATGATGGAGAAAGGTGGAGGCAGAAAATCAGACACATAGGTCAGTGGAACAGAACAGAGAACCCAGAAACGGACCTTGTCAACTAATCTTTGACAAGGCAGGAAAGAATATCCAATGGAATAAAGACAGTCTCTTCAGCAAGTGGTGCTGGGAACACTGGACAGCGACATGAAGAATGAGCCTGGACCACTTTCTTATACCATACACAAAAAAAACCCTCAAAATGGATGAAAGACCTCAATATAAGACAGGAAGCCATCAAGATCCTCGAGGAGAAAGCAGGCAAAAACCTCTTTGATCTTGGTGGCAGCAACTTTTTACTCAGCACGTCTCCAGAGGCAAGGGAAATAAAAGCAAAAATGAACTACTGGGACCTCATCAAAATAAAAAGCTTCTGTACAGCAAAGGAAACAATCAGCAAAACTAAAAGGCAACCGACAGAATGGGAGAAGATATTTGCAAATGACATATCAGATACAGGGTTAGTATCTGAAATCTATAAAGAACTTATCAAACTCAACACCCAGAAAACAAATAATCCAGTGAAGAAATGGGCGAAAGACGCGAATAGACACTTCTCCAAAGAAGACATCCAGATGGCCAACTGACACATGAAAAAATGCTCCACATCACTCATCATCAGGGTTACACAGATCAAAACCAATGAAATACCACCTCACACCTCTCAGAATGGCTAACATTAACAACTCAGGCAACAACAGATATTGGCAAGGATGTGGAGAGAGAGGATCTCTTTTGCACTGCTGGTGGGAATGCAAGCTGGTGCAGCCACTCTGGAAAACAGTATGGAGGTTCCTCAAAAGAAATTGAAAATAGAACTACCCTATGACCCAGCAACTGAACTATTACGCATTTATCCAAGGGATACAGGTATGCTGTTTGAAAGGGGAACATGTGCCCCAATGTTTATAGCAGCACTATCAACAACAGCCAAAGTATGGAAAGAGCCCAAATGTTCATCCATGGATGAATGGATAAAGAAGATGTGGTGTATGTGTATGTATACATATATACACATATACATACCTACATGTATATATACATACATATATACATATACATACACACACAATGGAGTATTACTCAGCAATCAAAAAGAATGAAATCTTGCCATTTGCAACTATGTGGATGGAACCAGGGGGTATTATGCTAAGCCAAATTAGAGAAAGACAAATATCATATGACTTCACTCATATGAGGACTTTAAGACACAGAACAGGTGAACATAAGGGAAGCAAAAATAATATAAAAACAGGGAGGGGGACAAAGCATAAGAGACAAATATGGAGAACAAACAGAGGGTTACTGGAGGGGGGATGGGCTAAATGGGGAAGGGGCATTAAGGAATCTACTCCTGAAATCATTGTTGCACTATAGGCTAACTAATCTGGATGTAAATTAAAAAAAAAATTAAAAAATAAAAATAGAAAAGAAACATGTCTTTATCCAACCTTAACCTTTCCCTGTCCTTGCTCGTGTCTGCAATTTGTATGGACTTTTCCTGTTTCACCCAGGCCCAGAAACACACACGATGGGGGGTATACCTAGACACCTGTCCACTTGCTCTTTCACCTGTGAGGATCCTGAGCAGCACGTGTCCCTCTGGTGTCCCCCAATGCCATTAATCTGTGGGGAAGAGACCTGCTGTATAGTATTAAGGGCTGCCATGTTCTGTACTACAGGCAGAGTATTTTGAAAGTTGGAAGCCCCCGAGAGACCAGGCACCTGACTTAGTAGATACTTGGGGAGTGTCTGCCAGGCTGTGGGCAGAGTTTGAAGAAGACAGGCTTTGTAACATCAGTGGCAACTACTAAGCCTCAATTTAATAAGCCACAAGCTGCAGATTTCTTAGTCACTGCAACTTCCCCGACAGCTCTGTGTAATTCACTGTAGAGATCACTTTGCAGACCCAACAGCAGAGAAGGATACTAAGTTCGGGCCCAGGTGACGGAGGCCCAGAGACTTCTGTGGAGGGACTCTGACTCACAGACACGAGCAACCCCCTGTGAACTGGACCCTGGAACCCAAGGGGAGCTAAAATAGATGCAGATCATCTTGGCATATTCTTCCTAAGACTGGCACTGTCCTAACTTTTCACTCGTAAATTCACGGTCTCCATATCTAACAGAACTATCTTTATTCATATGTACCTCTGTAACAAATTTGAAAAGTACACAGTTTGGTCTTCAACAGGACAATTCCATAAACACTCGAAATAACATGACTTGCTATGTAACACCACCACATACGCTTCTCAATGGAGAATTATAGTATACTTCTTGATGTGTCTTTAGATTAGTCACCTCTGATGATTAAAGGGCTATAAAGGCATACTTTGTAATAGAAAAAACCAGGGCACTACGTATTGTAATGTAGTTTGCCTCAAAACAAGACTGAGAAGAAGGGGCTAATGGGCCAACCATTCCATCAGCAATATGCAGGAAATAGAATGTCCTATATTATTTCTCAAGTTATATATGCACATATCATTAACTGGGTTAACCCAAGGATAGGAAGGGTTACTTTAGAATTCTAACTTCTAGGGATGCCTGGGTGGCTCAGTCGGTTAAGTGTCTGACTCTTGATTTCAGCTCAGGTCATGATCTCACGGTTTTTGAGTTTTAGCCCTGCATTGGGCTCTGCGCTGACAGTGTGGAGCCTGCTTGAGATTCTCTCTCTCCCTCTCTGCCACTCCCCTGCTCATGCTCTCTCTCAAAATAAACATTAAAAAATAAAAGTTTAGGATTCTAACTTGTCATCAGTGGTAGACAGGAGGATTAACTGAAAAACACAGAAATCTAAAAGTGGAATGAGGGATCTATTAAAAGGGACTGCTTTTCAATTCTTTTGATGGCACTGAAAGGAAAACAAATGAGTCCCTTTTTCATTATCTTATCTCTTCCACATCGATTCTGCTACCGTTTGAGTGTTTGTTTTGCATTAACATGTTATTTGTGTTGCCTGTAAAGAAGGCTGCAGGGAGGAGGACGAGGAAGGCACAGCCCGCAGCACGAGGATCCTGAGCACGTTCCCCTCCCGGGAGGCACTGACACAACCCCTCCACTTCGTGGAGACCAACACAGCAGGCAGGCATGGGGAAAGACACCCTAGTGTGGCGGCAACCCCCCAGTGGGAGGGGACCACAGGAGCAGTTATTCCCTGAGGAGGGAGGCGACCAAGGAGGGCATACCTGGCCCTGGGACCCTGCACTGAGAAGTCAGGCCACCGGAACGTCAGGCTTTGAAAACTGGTGGGGCTTCACTCTGGTGGGGGTGGGGGAGGGCGCTGGAGGGCTGTAGGAAATCGTGCCTCCTCCCTTAAAATGTCAGCATGCTGTATTTCTTAGCCCAGGACACAGCAGAGAAACGGCAGGTTGCAAAGTGCCTGGGATACATGCGAAGGGTTACTAATGTGGGAGGTGTACGTAAGGGGCAGGGATCTGAAGGTGCTCTGGGCACCGGTCTCCTTGCTCTCCTTCACTCTAGCTGGCCCAGTGCTTGCAGGAACCAAGTTGGACACTGCACCTACCTTGCCAGCCCTACTCTTCCTGCCCAGACATTCCCCTGAGGACTCACCCCACCCAACGGATAGCTCTGGTCAGGACTGGCACCTCTCCATAGCAGTTTTTCCCCCGGGGATGGGCCACTTAGCCCCACCAACCAGTGCACCTACACTGCAGCCAGACCTCTCAGAGGCACCAAGGACAAGCCCTACTGATCATGTGCCCACAGCAGTGGTGCTGGTAGTCTTTGCAGACAGCTGGGTTGAAAGGCAGTTCCGCTCACCATAGCATCCAGAGGAGTTGTGCCCAGCCACAGCAGGAGGGTGCACTGTGCTTCTGGACACCACAGAACACCTTGTACACGAGGCCAGGAGATGTAGCTGACCTAACACATAGTAACACACATGCTCAGACAAAGTGAGGAGATAGAGGAATGTGATCCAAAAGCAAGAAAAAGACAAACCCCAGGTAAGGAGTTAGACAAAATGGAGATAACCTATCTACCTGATAAAGAGTTCAAAGTAATGGTCCTAAAGACGCTCAATGGGTGAGAGTCCTAAAAATACATGAACTCAATGAGAACTTCCACAAAGGGAAAATACAAAAAAAGAACCAGTCAAAGCTGACAAATACAGTGACTTAATTAAAAACATACTAAAGGGAATCAACAGCATATTAGAGGATGCACAAGAACAGATGGGCGAGCTGGTAGACAAGGCAATGCAAAGCACCCAAGCTGAAGAGTAAAAATTTGAAAAAATGAGGAGAGGTTAAGGAATCTCTGGGACATCAAATACACTAATGTTTGCTTTATAGGGGTCCCAGAAGATGAGAAAGGGGTAGAAAATTTACAAGAAAGAAGACGTGAAAACTTCCCTAACCTGGGAAAGGAAACAGACCTCCGGGTTCCAGGAAGCATAAAGTGCCCTAAACAAGATGAACCCAAGGAGATCAGAATTGAAGGAAAAAGAGTTTCCCTGCACAGAGAAAAGTTAGAGGAGTGCATCACCACTAAACCAGTCTGAAAAGAAATATTAAAGGGACTCCTTAAGTGAAAAGAAAAGGCCCTAACTAGAAGCAAATTAAGAAAAAACTTCACTGGTAAAAGGAAACTTAATGGTAGAAGATCAATCAATTACAAAGCTAGTACAAAGATTAAAAGTAAAATTATTTCTACAAAAATTAGACAAGGCACTTGAAGTAAAATAGGACCTAAACATAACATGGAGTAAAAGTGTAGTGTTTCAGAATGTGTTAGAACTTAAGTGACCATCAGCTTCATATATAGCATCCTAAGTATATAGCAATCTCATGATAGTCACAAACCAAAACCCTGTAATAAATACACACAAAGAGAAATCCAAGCATAAGGAAACCGAAGCATAAAGAAAATCATCAATCACAAGGAAAGAGCAAGAAAGCAGAGAAGTACTATAAAAACAACCAGAGGGGCACCTGTCTGGCTTAGTTGGTACAGCACGTGACTGCTGAACTCAGCATTGTGAGTTTGAGCCCCATCCTGGGAATAATGATTACTTAAAAATAAAATTTTAAACAATGAAGAGAAAATTAAAAAAAAAATACCTGGAGACAAGTGAAAATACAAACACCACAGTTCAAAATCTTTGAGATACAGTAAAAGTAGTTGTAAGAGTCAAGTTTATAGTAATATAGGCCTATCTCAAAAATGAGAAAGGTCTTAAATAAAAAATCTAAATGTATACCTAAAGAAATTAGAACAAACAGGGATACCTGGGTGGCTCAGCTGGTTAAATGTCTGACTTCAGCTCAGGTCATGCTCTCACAGCTCATGGGTTCGAGCCCCACAGCTGTTAGCTCAGAGCCTGGAGCCTGCTTTGGATTCTGTGTCTGTCTGTCTGTCTGTCTGTCTCTCTCTCTCAAAAATAAACATTAAAAAAAAAAAAGAACAAATAAAACCCAAAGCTAGAAGAAGGAAGGAAACAATACTGATCAGAAATGCACACTAAAATAGAATAGGAAAGATCAATGAAGCTAAGAGCTGGTTCTCTGAAAAAGATAAGATTGGTAAAACCTTAGCTAGGCTAACCAAGAAATAAGAGAGGACTCATGAATGAAATCAGAAAAGAGAGTTTACAACTGACATCACCAGAATACAAAGGATTATGGGAAATTACTCTGGAAAATTACATGCCAAGAAAATGGGTAACCTAGAAGAAATGGATAAATTCTTAGAAACATACAATCTTCTAAGACTGAATCAGGAAGACACATAAAATCTGAACACACTGATTACTGTAATGAAACTTAGTGATCAAAAAACCGTCAAAAACCAAAAGTCCAGGAACATATGGCTTCACAGATAAATGGTAACAAACACATAAAGAACAGTAAATCCCTCTTACAAAAAACTGATAAGGAATGCTTCCAAATACATTCTATGAGGTCAGCATTACCCTACTCTTAAACTAGATCAGGACACTGCAAAAGAAAAAAAAATAGACCAGTGTCCCTAATGAAAATAGATGTAAAAATCATCATCCAAATATAAACAGAATTCAAATCTAAGTTAAAAGGATCATCCATCATGATCGAGTGGGAATTATTCTATGGATGCAAGGATGGTTCAATACCCACAAATCCATCAGTGTCATACACCACATTAACAAAAAGAGGAAGACAAACCACATGATCATCTCAACAGATGCAGAAAAAGCATTGCCAAAATTTAGTATCCCCGTTTGTGATAAAAACTCTCAATAAAATGGGTACAGTGGGAACATACCTCAATGTAGTAAAGGCCACATACCGCAAACCCACAGCTAACATCATACTCAATGGTGAAAAGCTAAAAGCTTTTCCTCTAAGATCAGAACAAGACAAGCACATCTGCTTTTACCCCCCACCCCCATTTTTTTTACATTTGTATATGGTCTCACTAATTGTTAAATACCACAGTACTACTGAAACAAGAGAGCTGAGAAAACCTGTTTTTCATTCACATTAAACATCAACTAAAATTGTTAGTAAGATACAGTTTCGCTATTTTTAATACCCAGTAAATGAGGTACATCCAGGTGTTGGCTTGTTATTCCTGATTGGCTAATGGTCTTTTCATTTAAGGATGGGCTTCTAGCCACTCTTACCTGACCCAATTCCTGCACCCTTCTCTCCCTCTCCCTACCCGGGACGCAGGCCCAAGACAGAAGCTCCCCAAGTTGAGGACCAGTGTTTGCTGTCACACTGACGGATTTAGGAATAGACCCAGGACACAAGTTAGGCCAGTGAGAATTTTCACTATTTTCTCTGGAGCTCTGAGGAAAAGACCATCACCTATTTCTTCTTTTAAGGATGAGGAAAGGCCAAGTAGCTTGTGGGGCTGTTACAGAAAGAGTCTGAGAATGACGGTTACATGGGAGAAAGTAGAACCAAAGGATCATGGGAAAGAAAGAGTCACTGACAAACTGTGGACTCCTGAATCCCACCTGGACAACTGCGACCTGATCCCTTATCATTCCCAGTTACTGAAACAATAATATTGTTTTAAACAAGCTAGCATAATTTATTCTACCAAGGCCAGCATGACCCTGATGCCAAAGCCAGAAAAAAGAAAAAAGAAAAAGACAAAAAGAAAAAAAAGAAAAGAGAAAAAAAAAAAAAAGACAATCACAGAACAATATCCTTGCTGAACAGAGATGCAAAAATCCTCAATTATCAACAAACAATTCAATAATACATTAAAAGGATCATTCACCTCAATTTATTCCAGGGATGCAAGGCTGGATGATTTGCCCCATTAGCAACACGAAGGATAAAAAAACCACACAATCATCTCAATAGATATAGAAAAAGCATTTGACAAAATACACATCTGTTCATGATAACTCTTAACAAAGCGGGTGCAGAGGGAACATACCTCAATATAATAAAGGCCATCTGTGACAGACCCACAGCTAACATCATACTCAATGGTAAAGAAAAAAAAAACAAAAAACTTTCCCTCTAAGATCAGGAATAAGGCAAGGATGTCCACTCCCTCACCACTTTAATTCAACATAGTATTAGGAGTCCTAGCTAAAGCAATTAGACAAAAACAAAAAAATCAAAAACAAAAAATCAAAAACAAAAACAAAAGAAAACAAAAACAAAAAACATCCAAATTGGTAAGGAAGAAGTAACAGTCACTATTTATAGATGATAAGATATTACATACAGAAAATCCTAAAGACTTCATCAAAAACCCATCAGACTAATAAATGAGTTCAGTAAAGTAGCATGATATAAAATAGCTGCATTTCTATACATTAATAACGAGCTAGCAGAAAGAGAAATTAAGAAAACAGTCCCACTTGGGGCACCTGGGGGGCTCAGTCGGTTGAGTGTCCAACTCTGGCTCAGGTCATGACCTCATGGTTTGTGAGTTCGAGCCCTGCGTTGGGCTCTGTGCTGACAGCTCAAAGCCTGGATCCCGCTTCGGATTCTATGCCTCCCTCTCTCTGTTTCTCCCCCACTTGCACTCTGTCTCAAGGTCTCTCTCAAAAATAAATAAAGAACAAAAAAACAATCCCATTTACAACTGCCTCAAAAAGAATTAAATACTTAAGAAGAAATCTTCTTTTACATGTTTATTTTTAACAAAGAGGGGGAAAGAGAATCCAAAGCAGGCTCCGTGCTGTCAGCACAGAGCCCGATGCGGGGCTTGAACCCACAAACTGTGAGATCATGATCTGAGCTGAAATCAAGAGTTGGAAGCTTAACCAACTGAGCCACCCAGGTGCCCCAATACCTAGGGAGAAATTTAATCACAGAGGTGGAATATCTGTACTTTGAAAACTGTGAGACACGGATAAAGGAATAAATATTGTTAACATGTCTATATTACCCAAAGCAGTCTTCAGGTTCAATGCAATCCCTATCAAAATACCAACAGTATTTTTTTTATGGAACTAGAAAAATAATCCTCAAATTTGTCTACAGCTATAAATGACCCCGAATAACCGAAGCAATGTTGAGAAAGAACAGCAAAGCTGCAGGTGTCCCAATGCCAGATTTGAGGATTTGAGGATTACAAAGCGATAGTACTCAAAATAGCATGGTAGTGCCACAAAAAAAGACACATAGATCATTGGAACGAAGTTCAGAGCCCAGAAACAAACCCACATTTCTACGTTCAATTGATCTACAACAAAGGGGGCAAGAATATACAAGGAGGAAAAGACAGACTTTTCAGTAAATGGTGCTGGGAAAACTGGACCACTTTCTAACACCGTACACAAAAATAAATTCAAAATGGACTAAAGACCTAAATTTAAATCTCCAAATCATAAAACTACTAGAAGAAAACATAGGCAGTAATCTCTTGGATATCGGCCTCAGCAATATTTTTCTGGATTTGTCTCCAAGGCAAGGGAAACAAACTCAAAATAAACAGCTGGGACTACATCAAACTAAAAACCTTTTGCAGGGGGTGCCTGGGTGGGTCAGTCGGTTAAGCATCTGATTTTGGCTCAGGTCATGATCTCACAGCTTGTGGGTTCGAGCCCCGTGTCGGGCTCTGTGCTGACAGCTCAGAGCCTGGATCCTGCTTCGTATTCTCTGTCTCCCTCGCTCTCTGTCTCTCTCCCACTTGTGCTCTCTCTCTCTCTCAAAAATAAACATTAAAAAAATCCTTTTCAAAGAGAAGGAAACCATCAACAAAATAAAAAGGCAACCTACCTAATGGGAGAAGTTATGTGTACAAGAATATATCTTACATCTATCGAAAATATATAAAGAACTTGTACAACTCAAAAACAAAAACTCTACAAATAATCCAATTAAAAAAATTGGCAGAGGAGCTAAGCAGCCATTTTTCCAAATAAGACATAAAGATGGCCAAGAGATACATGAAAAGATGCTGAACACATCACTAACCCTCAGGGAAATCAAAACCACAATCAGGGATTACCGCAAGCCGGTCACAATGGCTAGTTTCAAAAATGTTAGTATCAAAAATGCAAGAAAGAACAAGTGTTAGTGAGGAAGCAGAGAACAGAGAACCCTCGAGCACTGCTGGTGGAATTATAAATTGCCATAATCTGGCCACTATGGGTAAGAGTATAGACGTTCCTCAAAAAAATTACAAAAGAAGTACTATACAGTCTACTGATTCCACTCCTGGGTATTTACTCAAAGAAAAAGAAAACACCAGTGCGAAAAGATACATGAACCCCTATGTTTATTGCAGCACTATTTACAATAGGGAAGCAACCTAAATGTCCATCAGAAGAATGGATAAAGAAGATGTGGGGGAGATAATTCAATGGAACATTCCTCAGCCTTAAAACGTATAAAACCTTGCCATTCATGAAAACACGGATGGACCTAGAAGGTATTATGCTAAGTGAAATAAGTCAGACAGACACGTTCTTTGTGCACAAAGAATACACTGGTCATCACCAGAGGGAAGAGATTTACGGGAAAAGGCAAAAGAGGTGAAGGGGACCGAGACAGACACACTTCCAGCTATAAAATAAGTCACAGGGAAAAAAGTACACCACAGGCAATAGAGTTGATAATATCCCAATACCTTTGTATGGTGACAGATGATAAGTACACTGAGTGTGGGGAGCCTTTTCTAATGTGTAGAATTGTGGGGTCACTATGTTGTACACCCAAAACGAATACAGCATATGGCAACTATATTTCAATAAAAAAAATAGGTGATTTTTATTCTCTTGTTTTGGTATTGATGTAGCAAGCATAGGACTTACAGGATCAAAGGAAAGCTCTTCCCGCTTAAACAAGTCTTTCCATAACTGATCTAATTATAAAAATAATACCTAGAAGGTCATACTAGTAATAAAGTAGCACAGCTAATTATTGTAACAGAAACAACAGCAGTTATAATACCAGGACTGCTCAACAGGGATGGCTCTTAGGGAGTGGGCCAATAGGGTGAAAGTGACCGACCTTTGGGATGAGACAGGTGATCAGGTATCTTTACCGCTTTTCTGTGTGACCGCAGTGAGTCACCCTGAACCTCAATTTTCTAACGTTTAAAACGGAGGCCAACCTGTGTACCCTGCGGGTGGGAGACGAACAAGGCGGCGTCCGTAAGGCACCCAGGAGGGCGCCAGGTGCATAGAGAGCCCTCGTCACGTCACTGGTGGCGACAAACCAGTGCCTCTACTCTCTCGTGTCCCTGTAGTCCTAATTTGTAGAAAATGGAAAACACTTACTTTGGAATGAAAATGCAACTGATAAAATAATCTCACCAGTAACAGTAAATTGTGATTTTGAGGGAAATGTATTTGATGTACAGAGATCACCACACTGAGTTTTCAAAAGAAACCAAAAAGTAATCAAGCTCATCAATCAGAGGACTGAAAAGGGACACTTGCCTTTTTTTTTTATAACCTTCTGTATATCATTTTTTATTTAAGTATAATATATGACCTAGAAGTATGCTCTCCCCTCCCCTGGAAGGTCCAGGGAGGATTATAAAACTCCTACGGCTTTAATGGGTCATTATATCAAGCTACCTGCAAGGATACAAGTTAGCAGGGTTTGTCAGTCAAGTGCCTACAGTGAAATATGTAAGAGCCAAAGGTATCCCTTTAAACTAGAAAACCATATTTGAATCTTTTGTACTACGTCCTTGGAGTTTAGACTTAGTTATGTTGCAAGAAGTCAGGGTGCACAGGACGTTAATGACAGAATAATTGTAATATGATAAAACTAATAAAAATATCGAGCACTAAATTATTAATATAGTCAGGGACTCTTCAAATATTTGACTACTTGATTTTTTTTTCTCAATTTTTAGGCCCTGATCGTACATAGGCCATACTGGACATATGAAAACAGATTTTAATTTTAAAGAACTCTTTAAAAAATGGCTTTAAGACCTTCTTCACTAACATATTTTTTTCATCGTTTTCTGATTATGGAAAAGAATGTCTCACGTCTATCCTATGTTCCTTAAGCAGGCAGAAAAGAGTGGAGCTGGATAGAACCTTGAATATGGAAAGAAGAGAAAGTTTTGCTTTCTATCACTCTGGAGTCTAAATTTTATGTTGTATGAGAATGTCTAATTAATTCCAGGTGCTGCCTCACAGGAATCCAAAATTTTCTTTTATCCTGAAGGTTCATACGACTGACTGACCGATTTTGGCACTCGTACAGCTGCTCGAGTTTATGGTCTCTGATCTTTTTTCCGATAGGCCAAGATCACTTGGAAGCTAAACCTGGTCTTGAGGATACTGCACATACCACCGGAAACTACATTGTTAGAGACTGTTAGTAATCTCTAACCATCTCTCCCTTGTTAGAGAGTACTTAATCGGTGTTCACCAGACTGAATGCCCAACTTCCACAGTGTGGCTCAAAGACCCTTCGAGGCAGCAGGGAAGAGGATTTTTAAGTGGGAAACAAAGCTCTGCCTATACCACTCAATTCAAACAGAACTCTGATTTTGTCGGTTTTGAAAATGGGCTTCCTGGGGCGCCTGGGTGGCTCAGTCAGTTGAGCGTCCGACTTCGGCTCAGGTCATGATCTCCCGGTCCGTGAGTTCGAGCCCCGCATCGGGCTCTGTGCTGACTGCTCAGAGCTTGGAGCCTGTTTCAGATTCTATGTCTCCCTCTCTCTCTGACCCTCCCCCGTTCATGCTCTGTCTCTCTCTGTCTCAAAAATAAATAAACGTTAAAAAAAAAAATTAAAAAAAAAAGAAAAAGAAAAAGAAAATGGGCTTCCAGCAAGATTTGCAGGGCTATACTGCTTTTAAGAAAATACAAGTCTGAAAAATCACTGATGGAATAAGGAAAATATTCAATGCCCAAATTACGATGAAATATATGAAATGTAAAACAGTTTATCATTACCCTCCACTTGGTTACAGATTTAACGGCAGGGGGACCAAGAGAGTTTTGAGAATGGAGAAGTGTAAGGAAAAAGGGAAGGAGAAAGACTGTGTTGACTTTATGAGGTCCATTATTTGAAGCCAAAATTAGTAACAGGAAGCATACCTAGTTAATCTCGATCCAAGTGCTGAAGAGAACGTATCTATTAAGTACATGTAAAGAGGTCTTCAATTTCAGCAAAAGTAGGGAACATAGACCCTAATCACTTTTTCCTTTTTCATATAATTGGGTAACATTTCCCATGTCTTATCATTGGGAACACTACTTAGGTGATCTTTAATTAACTTCATTCACAGGTAATAGGATTACTAAGGTTGCTGATTGCTAGGTTACGGTTTAAGCGCATCTGAGATAACACGAAAGTTTATGGACCACTGGCCTATTAAAACTCATGACCGATGACCACCACATCTGCAGATTTAAGATTATAAAGAGATGCAGTGGAATATAACTAGTTCTTGTCTCTGTCGTATTCCACACTGATAGAATTAAAAACAGAAAACTAGTCATGATTCTTCGATTCTTTTTGTAGTCGCTAAGGATGTTCTTTAACAGTAAGAGAAATGGGACACGGCCAGCTAGCCTGTAAGTAATACCGAGGATACTCACTTAGGGGGAAATTAAGCTGTCCTTTAATTAAAGGTAAACCCTGATTGAGCTGGGGCGTAAAAAGCATTCCGCTGAGAGGCTATCTAGTAGAGATACCACGTGAGCCATATACATCATTTTAAAAGGCATGATACAGCACATTTTAAAAGGAGAAGGCGGCTGAGACAATTTTAGCAATATTTAACTCGACTTATCAAAAATGATCATTTTAACATAACCAACACAGAAGTTAATAAATTTCGCATACTTTTCCAAAATGTGCTATGTATTGTACGTTTACAGAATATCTCAATTTGGACGAGGTACTTTACAAGTGCTCAAAGCCACACAGGTCCGTTGCACAGAATTTTGATTTGTGTTGAGAACCAAAACCAAATACAAATGAACTCTGACATTTCGCAGTCTCTCTGTTAGTGCAAACTGAACACCTGCACTAGGTGTCCAGGAGGATTTTACTTTATTAATCGGGGGATGTACTTCAATGGCAAACAGGCCCGAGGACAAGGAATCCACCAGATAAGTGGAGGCAAATTTTAGAGCCTGGGTAAAATGACCTTCAGTATTCAAACTGACAACTGAAACCAGTTCTCAAGTTCACAAAACCTCACAAACCAGATTAGGTACGTGAAAGCCTTTGTGGTTTGAAAAGATCAGAAGCTAAATCACATTTATCAAGAATACTAAACTCTGCTTGTAGGTTATAAATACCTGGGTTTACCCCATTAGTCTTGATGTAAAGAAAAGTTATCACAACTTACACATATTCTCTGCTCACACTCTGACTCTAAAATCTGTATCTGATTTCCGTTCACTCTTTAAGGAAACGACTTCAGTGTTTCACCTGGAGAGCTTGTCTACATCCCTGTTAACTAACACCAGCTGGTTCCGATCACAAGCCTTATTTGGGGATGGAGGCAGATATGGTTAACGTCTCCATTCTCTGCCCTTTGATTAGTGTACGAAAGCAATGAATATTCTTAGTTCATCCTTTTTTCCAGTTGTCCATAATTTAACCTTTGCATATATTTTCAAATATAATTCTGTCCCCTTCTCTGCAGTCTCAGTGCTGAAATCCTTCTCTAAACTTCTCTACAGAGTGAACTTTTTCAAGGCAAATTTCATATACCGCTCTTCCCTTATGTAATTTTTTTTGGTGGCTCCTTATCATTATCAGTGAGGCAATACAAGCATGGACCCTACTGGCCAAAAGTGGTCTACCTGAAATTAGCATCAAAGAAAATATTTATCTTAATACTCTGCACAAAAATACACCAATAAAGGTTACCTACCAGTCAGGAGATTTGATCTAAACCCAGGAATCCTGGTTCCCTGACCAAGATAGAGGACTTGCCATGATGCGGGGGAAGGGACATGGAGGATTTTCAATAATTCGTTCATATCAGAAAGAAAAGGCTGGTGTGCCTCGTTTTCATTCCATTCAACAGGAGAATCTGTACTACATCATCATGTGGGGGACTGATGACGGTCTGGTTTTTTTCTTGTTGTTCACTACTCACATCACGGATAGAAACTACAGCAAAATGTGGAGATACAGTTAATTTTAACGAAGTCATCAGGTGACCAGGTCATGGAAGCCTGCTGAAGAACTCAAGGACTGGGGGGGTGGGGAGAGCGAGAGCGGAGGTGGGGGGGATCTCTCTCCCCTCTCTCGCTCGCTCTCCCTCTCCCTCTCCTTTCTCTCTCTCTCTCTCTCCCTCTTAGGGTCGGGAAGACGGTTCGGAGGACCCCGAGCTCACCTTGTCCCATGGATACACCAACGGCCACACCCATATAACTAATTCTGAAAATGACCCTCAGACTGGCAGAACAGACCTTTTTACATGTAGTCATAGGAAGGGGGCTACATTGAAAAGGGTGGGAGGGGTGGAGCCCCGGCTGGGAACCTAACCTCTGGTGGGAACACCCACAAGTGGGAGGGAATCGTAAGTGGGGAGAAGACGACGACGTGGCCCCACGCCAGGTGCCCATGGCCCCAGGGGACCTGTCCTGGGAAGACGAGGCCACCCACATCTGGCTTTGAAAACCAGTGGGGCTTAACTTCAGGAGCTTTAAAAAGCAGCAGGGCTCAACTCGGGGAACCACAAACATCAGTGGGCTTAATGCCAGTAGAGCCAGAGGGCAAGAGGAAAGCGAGTCCCCACCCATCAAGAGCCAGTGGAGCAAAATCACCCCCCCCAAGGCACAGCATGGTAGCAGCAGTTTGAAAAGCGCCTATGGTATACACGTAAGAGATTTATTGGCTAATCCGAGAACGTGTGATGGAGGGGGAGAGAACTGTGGATTTCCCCGGGGGCCAACGTGCTGACAGGTGCCATTTCTGATGCCCAGTCCAGACAGCCAGAGGCTTGCAGGAGCCAGCCCTAGCCACTCTACACCCACCTCGCTACCACCACAAACCCTGCCCCGGCATCCCCTGCGGACCTGCACCGTCTCATCCACCCACCCCGGCGGGCAGGCCTCCAAAGCTGCTTGTGTTCCACCACACCCTGCAGGCAATCCCAGAGGGCCCGGCACCACTGCAAAGTGACTCCTGTCCCCGGGAGGGAGGTAACCCCACACGCTGGTGCGCCCACAGCTCCAGCAGGCCAGCCTCTTAGCTGGCGGCATAGGGGGGTAAGCCCTGCTCTTCAGTGCACCTGTAGATATGGCAGAGAGGACAACGGCACGCGCCTTGTCTGACAGCCAGCTCCGCTCACCAACAAGAGCCCCTCTGTCACACGGGGAGCACGCCCTGTGGCTGTGGCAGAGAAGCTAATTGCAGATATCGAGTCTGACCGCTGGCTTGCCCACCAAGCAACCACGGCAGTGGCCTCCGGCCTCTCAACAGTATGGGGACCAAACCCTGCCCAGTATGCCCAAACTAGACAAAGCAGGTCAATGCCGCTTGCTGGGTCGAAAGCAATCCAGATGAGCCACGACAGCAACGAACATGCAGTCCACACGGGGAACACAGGACACAGAACCTCTTCTACACGAGACCACTGCAAGACGAGAAGACCCAGAGAACCTACCTAACACAGGAAAACAAATACGGAGTCCGACAGAATGAGGAGACAGAGAAATATCTGCTAAAGAACAAGACAAGTGGGGCGCCTGGGTGGCGCAGTCGGTTAAGCGTCCGACTTCAGCCAGGTCACGATCTCGCGGTCCGTGAGTTTGAGCCCCGCGTCAGGCTCTGGGCTGATGGCTCGGAGCCTGGAGCCTGTTTCCGATTCTGTGTCTCCCTCTCTCTCTGCCCCTCCCCCGTTCATGCTGTGTCTCTCTCTGTCCAAAAATAAATAAAAAACGTTGAAAAAAAAAAAAAATTAAAGAACAAGACAAGTAACAAGACAATAAAAGAGCGAAATGAAATGGAGATAAGCAATATGCCTGAGAAAGAATTCAAAGTAATGGTACTAACTTGAGAAAAGAGTGGATGATCTGTGAGAACTTACAGAAATAGAGACAGGGATAGAAATAGAGATAGAAAATATGAAACAGGAACCTGTCAGAACTGAAGAATTCAATAACAGAACTAAGAAAAACACACACTACAGAAAATAAATAGCAGATGTGAGGACACTGAAGAACAGATCAGTGATCTGAAAGACAGGGTAATGGACAGCAACCAAGCTGAATAGCAAAAAATTAAATAAATAAATAAATAAATAAATAAATAAATAAATAAATAATAAAAAAATGAGAGTAGGTTAAGGAAATTCAACAACATCATCAAGAGTAATATCATTCACATTAGAGGAGTCCCAGGAGGAGAAGAGAGACAGCAGAAGGCAGAAAGCTTATAAGAAGAAATAACAGCTGAAAACTTCCCTAATCTGGGGAAGGAAACAGACATCAAGGACAGGAAGCAGAGACGGCCCCCAAGAAGGTCCTTACCAAGACCCATAATAATTAAAATGGCAAAAAGTAGTGTTAAAGAGGAATTTAAAAAGCAGCAAGAAGAAAGAAAATAGCTACACGCAAGGGAAATCCCTTATGGCTGTCTGCTGATTTGGGGGCAGAAACTTTACAGGTGAGATAAAGTTTTGGATAAAATTCTGCAGGAGTGGCATGATATGTTTCAAAGTGCTGAAAGAAAGAAAAAAACCACCACAACCATGAATACTCTACCCAGCAAGATCATCCAGAGTAAGAAGAGAAACAGTTTCCCAGATAAACAAAAATTAAAGACCATTACCACTGAACCAGCCTTACAGGAAATATTAGAGGGAATCCTTTAAAAGTGAAAAGAAAAGGCCATAACTAGAAGAAAATTACGGAAGGAAACTTCACAGGTAAAAGCAAATATAAAGTACAGTAAAATCACTTATATCCACATAAATTAGTCAAGGGATATACAAAAAAAGTTGGAAAATATGAAATGTATATATAAAACATGGTGGGGGGAATACAAATTTAGTGCTTTTAGAATATGTTCCAACTGAAGTAACCATCAACTTATATAGCCTGTTATACACATAAGATGTTATATATCAACCCAATGATAACCACAAATCAAAAATGTATAAGAGATATGCAAATAATAAAGAGAAAGGAATCTAAGCACACTGAAGAAAGCTATCAAACCACAAGGGAAGAGAGAAAAAGAACAGAGAAGAACTAAAACAAACAAACAAACAAACAATCAAAAAAACAAAAAAACAAAACACCCAGAAAACAACAACGAAAATGGCAATGAGTACACAGCTGTCAATAATTACTTTAAATATAAATGGACCAAATGCTCCAATCAAAAGACATAGGGTGACTGAATGATAAACAAGACCATTCTCTATGCCGCCTGTAAGAGACTCACTTTAGACCTAGAGACACATACAAACTGAAAGTGAAGGGGTAGAAAAACATACCATGCAAATGGGAGCCCCCCAAAAAGCAGGGGTAGCAATACTTCCATCAGACACAATAAGACTTTAAAACAAAGACTGTAGCAAGAGACAAAGGACACTACATTATGATAAAGGGATCAACCCAATAAGAGGATATAACAATTATAAATATCTATGTTCTCAACATAGGAGAACCTAAATACATAAAGCAAATATTAACAGACATAAAGGGAGAAAATGACAGTAATATACTAGTAACAGACTTTAACACTCCACTTACATGAATGGACAAATTACCCAGACAGAAAATCAACAAGGAAGTAGTGACTTTGAATGACACATCAGACCAGATGGACCTAACAGACAGAAAACATTTTCTCCCAAAAGAGCAGAATACACAATTTTTAAAAGTGTACATGTAACACTCTCCAGAACAGATACCATGATAGGCCACAAAGCAAGTTTCAATAAATCTGAGACTGAAATCATATCAAGCATCTTTTTTGACCACAACTGCATAAAACTAGAAATCCATTATAGAAAAAATCTGGAAAGAACAAGAATGCATGGAGACTAAAAAACGTGCTACTAAACAATGAATGGGTCAACTGAAATATCAAAGAGGAAATTAAAAAATATATGGAAACAAATAAAAATGAAGACAAATGGTCCAAAATCTTTGGGACACAGCAACAGCAGTTGTAAGAGGCAAGTTTGTAATGGCACAGGCCTCTATCAAGAAACAAGAAAAATAGCAAATAACCTAACTTTACACCTAAAAAACTAGAAAAAGAAGAATAAAACCCACAGCTAGAAGAAGAAAAGGAAGAAGAAAGATTATAGCAGATATAAATGAAACAGAGACCAAAAAAAAAACAAGAGAAAAATCAATGGAACTAAGAGATAGTTCTTTGACAAGATAAACAAAACTGATAAATCTTTAGGGACACTGATCAAGAAAAAAAGAGGACATAAATAAATAAAATAAGAAATGTAAAGAAGTAACAACGAACATCACAGAAATAGAAAGGTTTATAAAAAAATATCATAAAATATTATACACCGACAAACTGGATAACCAAGAAAAATGGATAAATTCCTGGAAACATACAATCTTCCAAGACTGAATCAGGAAGGAAAAGAAACAATGAACAGACTGATTACTATTAATGAAATTGAATCAGTAATCAAAAAACTCCCAACAAACAAATGTCTAGGACCAGATAGTTTCACAGGTGAATTTTACTAAACATTAAAGAAGAGTCAATACTTACTCTTTTCAACTATTCCAAAAAAATAGAAGAGGAAGGTAAACTTCCAAATTTGTTCTATGAAGCCAGCATTACCCCAATACCAAAACCAGACAAAGACTCTACAAAATAAGAAAACTATAAGCCAATACCTCTCGCGAACACAGATGCAAAAATTGTCAACAAAATATAATCAAACCGAATTAACAAATACATTAAAAAAAATCATTCATCATAATCAAGTGGGGTTTATTCCAGGGATGCCAATGTGGTCCAATATTTGCAATCAATCAGCATGATATATCATATTAACAAGAGGAAGAATAAAAATCCCATGATATTCTCAATAAATGCAGAAAAAGCAATTTGATAAAATACAATATCCATTCATGATAAAAATTCTCAACAAAGTGGGTACAGAGGGAACATACCTCAACATAGTAAAGGCTGCATATGACAAACCCAAAGCTAACATCATATTCAATGGTGAAAAACTGAAATATTTTCCTTTAAAATCAGGAAGAAGAGAGTGATGTCCACTCTCATCAGCTTTTATTAAACATAGTACTGGAAGTTCTAGACACAGTAATCAGACAAATACAAGAAATAAAAGGCATTCAAACTGGTAAGGAAGAAATAACACTATCACTTTTTGCAGATGACTTAGTATGCTACATAGGAAATCCTAAAGACTGCACCAAAAACTACTAGAACTGCTAATTTTAGTAATGTTGCAGGATACAAAATTAATACACAGAAATATGTTGCATTTCTATGCACTAAAAACAAAGGGGAAGAAAGAGAATTTAAGAAAACAATTCCATGTACAACTGCACCAAAAAGAGTAAAATGCCTTGGAACAAATTTAACCAAGAAGGTGAAAGACCTATGCTCACAAAACTAGAAGAGGTTGATTAAAAAAAAAAAAAAAAAAAAAGTAAGGATGATTCAAATGGAAAGATACACCAAGTTCACGGATTTGAAGAATATTGCTAACATGTCCATTCTATCCAAAGCAATCCATAGATTCAATGCAAGGCCTATCAAACACCAGTAGCATTTTTCACAAAAGTAGAATACTAAAATTTGTAAAGAACCACCAAAGAATCTGAGTAGCCAAAGCAATCTTGAGAAAGAAGAACAGCTGGAAATATCACAACCCCAGATTTCAAGATATACTGCAAGGCTCTATGAATCAAAACAGTATAATACTGGCCCACAAACAGATCAGTTTAATAGGCTAGAGATCCCAGAAACAAACCTACATCTACATGGTCAGTTAATTTATAATGAAGGAGAGAATATACAATGGGGAAAAGACAGTCCATTCAATAAATGGTGCTGGGAAAACCGGATGGCTACATGCAAAAGAAGGAAATTGGACCACTTTCTTACTCCAAAATTTGTACTTCTAAATAAAATATTTCCTTACACAAAAAATAAACTCAAAATGGATTAAGGACCTAAATTTAAGACCTGAAACCATAAAACTCCTAGAAGAAAACAAAGGCAGTAAGTTTTTTGACGTCAGCTGTAGGAACATTTTTCTAGATATGTCTTCTTAGGCAAGGGAAACACAAGCAAAAATAAGCTATTGCAAGTACATCCAAGTAAGTTTTTGCACAAAAGAAACGAACAAAATGAAAGGCAACCTACTCAATGGGAGAAGATATTTGTAAATGATATGTCTGGTAAGGGTTAATATCCAAAATATCTCAAGAATTCATACAATTCAACACCAAAAAAACAAACTAGCAAGGATGTCGAGAAAAGGGAACCCTTGTGCACTGTTGGTGGGATTGCAAACTGATGCACCCATCGAGGAAAAGAGTAGACAGGTTCCTCAATAAATTAAAAATAGAAACACTACACGATGCAGTAACTGCACTACTGGGTATTTACCCAAAGAAAGGGAAAACACTAATTCAAAAAAAAACATGCACCCCTATGTTTATGGCAGCATTATGTACAATAGCCAAGATAAGGAAGCCATCTCAGTGTTCATCTAGAGTTAAATGGATAAAGAAGATATAATTACACACCTACACACACACACACACACACACACGCACACGCACAAGCATATCAGTCATAAAGAGTGAGATCTTGCCATTTGTGACAACAGGGATGGACTTAGAGAGTATTAGGCTAAGTGACATAAGTTAGGCCGAGAAAGACAAATACCCTATGGTTTCCCTTATATGTGGAATCTAAGAACAAAACAAACGACTAAACAAAAGAAAAAAAACACACTTAAATACAGAGAACAAACTGGTGGTTGCCACTGGGGAAGCTGGTGGTGGACGGGTGAAACAGATAAGGGGGATTCAGAGGTACAAACTTACAGACATAAAATAAATAAGTCATGGAAATGAAAAATACACCATAGGGAATACAGTCAATATTATCGTAATAACGGTGCACAGTGACTACACTTATCCTGGTGAACGCTGAGCAACATATAGAATTGTCAAGTCGGTATGTTGTACACCTGAAACTAATATAACATGGTCTGTGAATTATACTTCAAGAAAAAGGAAATAAAAAAAAATTTTTTTAAAAAGAAAAAGGAAATCAAGGAATCTGAGGCATCAAAGTACACTGACCCCAAGTTAATCATACTCCCATCCATGACAGTTCTCAGAACTGTACTTCGTTAATGACAGGACAAGTCACCTGGTAACTCAAGCCACATGTAAAAGAAAAGAGCACTGGATTTCTTTAAGGAAAAATATGAATTTAAACTACTGGACACAGGGGCACCTGCATGGCTCAGTCGGGTGAACATCCGACTTCGGCTCAGGTCATGATCTCACAGTTCGTGGGTTCAAGCCTTGCGTCGGCCTCTGTGCTGACCGCTTGCTCAAAGAGTGGAGCTGGTTTCAGATTCTGTGTCTCCTTGTCTCTCTGCCCCTCCCCCGCTCACGCTTTGTCTCACTCTGTTTCTCAAAAATAAATAAATGTAAAAAAAAAAAAATTTAAACTACTGGATACATGTGGACTGAGACGAATTCAACTCCGCTGATTCCAGTTTAACGGAATCATAGGGTTTGAAAAGTTGTAAAGCTACTTGGAGGAAATGAAAATCTCAGTATCCTAAGAATTTAATTTCAGAAATATGATAAATATTAATCATGCTTTATTTCTGAGGCATGCATTTCATGGAATATCTACATTATCAAGTATCTGTCCCATTAAGGAAAGAGGCCTATTGACTGAATGACCAGTTTGCTAAATTACTAAAGAGGGATTTTCTTTTTTTAAGGAATTAAAACCAACCGCACTTTTTGTCAGGATTTGTTACTCCAGCTCCACTCAATACAACTTTCACTCTGTTTCATATTTCAGAAACCCAACAGGTTTTGAATTCTTACTATTTTATATGCAAAAGGTTAGGGCTTTCTCTAAACTTAGTTCACCTTTCTATTTTAACACACTGACGTCCTCCATACTTAGCAGTGAAATAGTATCACAAATTATGCTACAGTAAGTTCTGGGTAACTGTCAATTTTTGGTGAATTGTTTATTCAACAGACTTACCCAGAACTTCTATCCATGTGGCGCATTCTAAAAAGCATATTAATCAGGGGTGCCTGGGTGGCTCAGTTGGTTCAGTGTCTTGGTTTCGGCTCAGGTCATGATCTCACGGTTCATGAATTTGAGCCCCGAGCTGGGTTTCACACTGATAGCATGGAGCCTGCTTGGGACTCTCCCACTCTCTCTGCCCCTCCCCTGCTCATGCACACGTGTGCTCTCGCTCTCTCTCTCAAAATAAATAAACATAAAGGAAAATAAAGCATGTTGGTCAATGGGAAGTAGAAGCACGCTCCCTCCAAGGCAACACAGTAGGACCCCTGCAACCCTGGGACCTCTGGGGTCTATCTTGGTTATGCGGCTTGTCTCTGTGCAACTTTGAAGGCACCCAGATCTAAGACCCAAGGCTCCTTTATGAAACTGTAGAAATCATCACAGAAAACCACCGATATAAAATTAAGGCAAAAATTAAAATATTCCTATAAATCATAGGAACAAAATGGACTGCTAAATTGCTATGCTTATTAAACACTTAAATAAAACCCTGGGATAACAAAGTATTCATTACATGAGTTACTATATTCTGGATTGAAATCTAGAATCTAGAGCTAATGCAGTATAAGCGTAATTACTGAACACCTATTACATCCCAGGCACTTGGTATTAATTACCTTTAAGTCTAATAACAAGCCCGTAAGACTTCCCCCTTTTTCAGTTCTGAAAGTGGGGCTGGAAAGTTTTAACAATTCAGAATCACAAAAGTGGGATGTAAAGAACTAATTTAAACAAATTTTAAAATTTTTATTTATTTTTGAGAGACAGAGCGAGAGAGAGACAGAATGCGAGCGGGGGAGGGGCAGAGAAAGAGGGAGACACAGATTCCGAAGCAGGCTCCAGGCTCTGAGCTGTCAGCACAGAGCCCGACGCGGGGCTCGAACCCCCCCAACCGTGAGATCATGACCTGAGCTGAAGTCGGACGCTCAACCGACTGAGCCACCCAGGCGCCCCGAGAACTAATTTTTTTAAAAGTCTCCTTTGGCAATTTCAATAAAAATGCCCTGGCTTTTCTACCTTTAACTTCTATCTAATCATTTTCTATCACTTCTATAGCTAGCATTTAAATGAAACTAAAATATACTCATCTTATATATGGAATCATTCTGCCTGAGAGATCAGAAAGAAAATAAAATAGTACTCTATTCTTAACTCATGCTTGTATTTACTTATTTTGTGTATGAATTTATTATGTAATAGGTTTGCTTAACTTATCAGGAGTGGGAAATTAATCTGAAAAGTAAAACCATGTTATATTTTATGAGACATGACATGGATGAAATCTATCTACATTTCTGTTAAAATAAGATTATGAATCTGAAGTAGATATGTATTTTTAAATGACTTTTTTTACTTTATGTAGATCTTATAAATGGCAGAATATGAAAGTTTACTATGAATTTTCATGAGTTCTGGCACTTTCAAAGTTATGGACGTGGTACAACATTTTATTGTGACTGACAGTATAATTCTGCTATAATAAAAATTTCCTGTCAACCTGTTCTGTCCTGAAATGCCTGAAGCACTTTCGTTTAAGTGTCAGATTAAAATATATGACGGAGAGGAGAACAGAATCTGCACTGTCCCGTCTTTACAGCAAGCGATACAGGGGGGTGCCAAAAGGGTGTGGGGGTAGACGTTTGTTTTCATAATTATGTAAGAATAGATTGTTCAAATGACTTCATTATGCCATCTATTTTTGAATCAGTTTTCCTGTGGATAATTTTCACCATGTGGGAGAAGTAAAGTTTAGAGTCTTACGTAAATTTTCCATTATCCAAGTACCTTTCATTTCCATTGGGAGCCGGTTTGGGTCATATGAGTTGATGTGAGGCTGACCCAACTGTGACATCATTTATCTAAAGGACACCCATCTCAGAAATTCATTTCTGCGGGCTCCAGGTTTTATAAATCTCATGCCCTTTGCGCCTCTCTAAAAGTGCGTTCCCCTCTAACGCCAAATACTCCACCTGTGCCTTTCTTGTTTCCTCCGTCAGAATTGCAGTTGGTTCGGTCTGAAGGCCAAACCGTCCTAGTCTTACTGTTTTTGTCTCCTGTGGAGACTCTCTTTCCCACCCCCTCCTTATCTAGGTTCATTCTTAAACTGAAAACGAAACAAAATCCTGCCCCAACATTCCTTCATCCTGTTTTTCCCCTTCCTCTGTCAACTTTCTACAATACTGATTTAGCTGTAGTTCTTCATTGCTTTCTTTCTTTCCTTTTTCTTTTTTCAAGTAGGCTCTATGCCCACTCTTGGGCTTGAAGTCACAACCCTGAGACCAAGAGTCAGGCGCTCTACTGACTGAGCCAGCCAGACACCCCCAGTGCTTCTTTTCTTGGCATCCCTGTAACCGGGCTTCCATCTTTAATGCCACATGGCATTCCTGAAGACAGTGACTTCCTGGCTGTCGTGTCCTGTAATCTCTCCCCTTAAAGCCTGCTCTTCTTCGAGTTTGACGGCCTTTGTGCATCCTTGGTTTTTCTAGCATTTTACTTTTCTCTAACATTTGTGCTTTTCACACTACTCTTTCCCTGAACTACCACTTTCTTCTGCTTCCTGCTCTGTAAATATGCACATTTCATGCTAAGTGATTTTTGACAAGGGCTATACATCCGAAATACCTTCACCCTTCGAAAATATATGATCATGTGGGCTCTACCACAGCCCCGTTCATTCAGATTCTCCAAGCGTAGAGCCCAAGACTTGCCCTGGTGATTGTCATATCTGGCTATAGTTACAGGTGACCCTCCAGAACCTTCCTTCGTTAGGCTCTCCCCTGGAGATTCCATGATGTTTAGACCTTACAAATGATCACTCTGCTAAAGTAATTGTTCGCTAGTTCTGGATTTTTACAAGGGAAAAAAAACCACTCATTCGGGAAAGAGTAAACAGTAGGTTATTTTACTGAAAGACTTCTCAAGGCCGTACGTACACTTCATACTTCTCTGCCACTTTAGGCCCTCTTTATCCCATTAGAAAGGGTTTTTTGCACCCAAATTGATCTACCTCCTATAATCCACTTTCTTTTTTTTCCAGTTTATTTATTTTGAGAGAAAGTGGGAATCAGGGAAGGACAGAAGGAGAGGGAGAGGGAGAGACTCCCGAGCAGGCTCCGTGTTGTCAGCGCAGAGCCCGAAACAGACCTAGAGCCCACAAACTGTGAGATCGTGACCTGAGCTGAAGTTGGACACTACACTTGACCTTAGCCAAAAGGCCGAGAAGCGACTGCAGTTGGATGCTTAACCAACTGAGCCAGGTGTCCCTATGATCCACTTTAAACATCACTGCTAGATTATCAGTCTAAGGCACAACTGTATTCTTATAGTCCTCTTCTCAAAAATCTTCAATTATCTTTGGATTAGGGTCAAGTTTAAATTCTCTCGCTTGGCACTCAAGGCCTTAGAAGGTCTGACTTGAACCTTTTCAACTTGTTTTTATCTCTCATTATCCGAAAAAAAGTACAGACTTCGAAATCAGGTATACATGGGTTTGAATTATGCTTTACCTGGGAGGAGCAATGCAAATCCTGCAAGTCTCATTGGCTTATAACTGAAAGAAAGATAATGCTGGTCCTACCTGAGAAGGTTATCTTGAGGCTTACAAATTGGTCCTTCTCATACCCTGTGTGTAAGTCCTCACCCTCACCCGCTAAAAACAGTGCTTCTCAAATGTCAGTACACATTCTTGGTAGCTGGCATACTCGTTACACAAGGAGATGTGTGAGTTGCACCTGGGTCTGGACTTGGGCAGTCCGCGTGGAGAGCTGGCAGGTCTCTAGAGTTACACAGCCCAGTATGGTGGCCACCAGCTCCAGGTGGCCCTTGAGGACTTGAAGTAAGGCTCGTCTGAACGGCGACGTGCCGTGAGTGTAAGATAGCCAACTTTACGACTTAGTATCAAAAGAGTAAGGCGAAATACCTAATAATAACGTTATCAATGACATGTTGAAAGGATATTTGGGGTCTATAAGCCTAGATAAAATATATCATCCGTGTTAATTTTACCTGTTTAACTGTTTAGTGTAGGTACTAGAAAATTTTAAATGATGCACATGCTTCACAGTGCATTTCCAATGAACAGCCCTGGTCTAGTATGTGCATTTCTAATAAGTTCTGCGACGATTCTGTGGTATCCTCAGATCACTTTTTAAGAAACCATGTGTGAAATGCTAAGCTCTCTGAAAGAATCAATGCCTTTACACATCTTTATAAGCCTCATAGTGTTCTGAACATTGGGGGTTATTTACTTTATACTAATTGAATTTAGATGCACTTAAAATTTTGAGTTCTTAAAATTCATAGAAAGAATTTCATTAGAAGTTTCGCTCTGGCTTTTTTATCCCCAGCTTGTAAGGAATTATTTTTGAATTTACATTCCTTAAGTGAAACAAAAAAATTTGAAACTCTAACTTTGATTTGTTCCCAAATCAATATAAACAGTTTTCTGAAGGAATTGGTGTTTTCCCCTAGGATTATTTGACTTCACCTAGAAATAGACTGTTTATCTGATTCCAAAATTGTTGAATATTATCACAGTCAAGTTCTTCGTTTAAAACTAGTGGTCAACACTCAACCAGGAATATACATGGATTTCTATGGCACAGTAATTTAGCCGGATGAGGAACAAAAAGACATGTATCTGGGGAAAGAGGGTCTGTATCTAAGGATGAACGGGAGGAGAACTGGCAGAGCCCCCTGGCAGCTGGGAGGAAGAAAAGTGAAAGAGATGCGATTCCAAATATGTAAGCTAGGGGCACCTGGGTGGCTCAGCCGCTTGAGCGGCCGACCTTAGCCTAGGTCGTGATCTCCTGGTTCACAAGTTCGAGCCCCACGTCAGTCTCTGTGCTGACAGCTCAGAGCCTGGAGCCTGCTTTGGATTCTGTGTCCCCCACTCTCTGCCCCTCCCCTGCTCTCTCTCTCTCTCTCAAAAATAAAAACATTAAAAATTTTTCAAAAAATACATAAGCTAATGTGGGGATGCAGAATAACCTTGACTTCAGTGACTATTAGAAGAGAAATTGGTCACGACACTAGGAACACCTCTCAAAGATGGTTTAGTAATACCCAGTGAAGACTTTGGCACTTACCTCATGGCCACATTGCTGCCATCGATGACTACGGGTCTCAGGTTCTCCCCGTCATCCGCCACGAGCTCTTGCATCGGAGAGTCTGACCGCTGAGACTCCAGGGAAGGCGCTTCCCGCGTTAGACTGTTGACCGTACTAACCGTCTGTTCGGCCTCACTTTTGTTTCCAAGCTTGACGAGCTCTCCCAAGATGTCATTGATTAAAGCATCGGTACCGAGTTTATTGAGCACAAGCTGAACCTGTTCTTCAGAATAGCCTAACTTCAGTGCAAACTCTAGTTTTGTTTGGTATTCTCGCACCACATCGGGGGGTTTCTTCACTTCCTTGGAGGTAGTCTGGGACTCCTCAGGTTTAAAGTCTTGCAAAATGTCACTGCGTTTGAGTATGTGAGGCTCTAAGCAGGGAGACCTACACAGTTGTCTGTGAGTCTTGGTTAATAAGCATGGCTCTGCTGAAATGCTTCTCGACTGGTCTGACTCATTATCGGAATTTGTGCTTTCTTCAGAGTCACCAGAGCTCACATTCTCTTCAGACACCTCTTTCTCTTCCTTCCCGGAATTAACTTTATCCATTGTTGGCTTTTCCACCATTGACCAAGGTACAGATGTACTTAAATGTGGGTCAGTGCTCTCCACATAAAGGTGGCCTAGGTCATGCCCCAGATGATCCTTCAAGCCCATGAAGCTGTTATGTGTACTTGACTCCACTTTGCTGTTTTTTCTGTATTCCTGAATGCAAAGCACCCCGTATTCCTAGAGAAAAAATGCAAAATATTTAGAATCTCTTATGTACAGTTTCATTCCTGTTTCAGTGAAGAAGTTGAAAGATTATTTATTACCAAACTATACTGAATACCTACTTTGCAGTTACCTACATCTTCTCATCCCGCGGAACACCTTTGCCCAAGATGGCATCATGCCCCGTTTTTCAGATGAAGAAGTTAGGAATTAGAATGCCATGCGATCCCTCTGAGGTGACAAAGAAAATAACCAGTGGAACTGGGTTTTTTTTTTTTTACCCAGTTTTGCCCGACTCCCAAACCCATGCTTCGCCCACTGTGTCATGATGCTTCTCGACCATTACGGAAGAGATCTTTCCACTGTCAGAAAGACCAATGTTTCCAGAGCGACACCTAGAACATTACCCAAAAGCATGTTTTAGATATACCAGGATAGGTTCTGTACAAGTTCTCTAAAAGAGTTCATAAACATCTGTAAAGATTAAAGAGAAAGCCATACGGAAAGAAAGGAAAATATTAACTTTACTGTAATTGAAAAATTGACGTTAATTTGGATCAAGCTTAACGACAACCTAAAGACAGTTCAAAAAAAATTTACGTGGTGTGCTGTAAAAGCACAAGTGTACAACGGCCAACAAAGAATGAAATAATTACAGAGTGAATTCTACTCCGTTTAGGAGATGAACAGTTTTGTCCTAACGATCTTTATTTTGTGACTACTGAACACAGTAACGAATACAAATCTTAATGACGCGCCACCCTGACTGTCAAGGACACTACCATCTACTTCACTCCAGGGGAAAAGAGCTCTTTTTTATTCTGTGCACATTGCTAGAAAGCGCAGAAATGAAATCGTTCTCATAAAATTAGCAGCATACAGTTAAGTACACTGACCGTTATCTTAACTTCCTGCATTTTACAGAAGAAAATATCTCCCTGTATTATATCAGATAATTAGTTCACCATTATCTACGTTTCGCTAAAAAGTCATCCTTTCTGGGGTGCCTGGGTGGCTCAGTCGGTTAAGCGGCCGACTTCGGCTCAGGTCATTATCTCACGGTCCGTGAGTTCGAGCCCCGCGTCGGGCTCTGTGCTGACAGCTCGGAGCCTGGAGCCTGTTTCAGATTCTGTGTCTCCCTCTCTCTGACCCTCCCCCGTTCATGCTCTGTCTCTCTCTGTCTCAAAAATAAATAAATGTTAAAAAAATTAAAAAAAAAAAAAAAAAGTCATCCTTTCTGCTACTCCCTCCCCTGCCACCCCCAGGAATGCTTTACTGTTTAAAATGCTTTTGCTGTTTTACTAGTTTTCCTCAAAGTCTATTGGGAATCATTGTTATTTCTCTACCAGGAACAGGTTAGCAAAATAAAATTATCTGTTCTTGTGCTTCAGTGCAAGGGCTGTAAATTTACTTATTAAGGCAATTCCAGTGTTGCATCTGGGGAGATTAGTAAGGCAGGGGTAGGTGAATTTGAGACTGTCATAAAACACCTATTTAAGTAATCTAAAAAAGAAAATTGTAAAAAACATTTTATTCTAAAGCTCTTCAACATCTTATTTACACTAGAAAGGAGCTATTATATAAATGTTAAGAGAAAAATGCTAAGTGTTCTTCTAAGAAGTCAAACATCTGAATGCATACTTGGTGAACTTATTAGAGAGTGAAGTATTTCCACATAATGAAATAAATTCTATTAAGTATGGTAAATACTAGAGAACAGAACATGGAATCTTTAGCTTGATAACCACACACTTAACATTTCTTCCGTGTGGAACTCCTACACACTTCTACAGGAGTTTCTCCGGGTTTTATCCCTCGAGAAGACAGATAACGTTGTTCTATTAATAGAGCGTTCATTCGTCTTAAAGGAACATCAAGTTCTCCTGGCCTGGGACGGCACAACTGATAAAAAGAAACACTCTTTAGGAGAGCTCTGAGCCATATCTATTTCATTTTTTTTCTATTAATATGGATATGCACGAGCCCAATTATTTAGAATTAAAGGAAGGGATTCTGAAAGCACATCTTTACACCCAGTGATTTATTAACTACTGTAATATACTGACACCATAATGCAAGTAACAAATCACAACAGAATCCTAATGAAGGGATACAGTTAAAAGAAAAATCTGCACCGTGGCCTTCGCAGAGCTCCCACCAAAAGTATCTCGAACAAGGAAAACCCTATTGGAAGCTGGGCTGCCTGGCAACCAGAAGCTGGTTGCTAAGCTGCACTCTTTTAACATGCCATCATGAATGCTAGCACAGTCAAAGAATAATTTGGTATGAACAAAAGCCTATAAAAGAGACTGGGACTTAAGTGCGTCTGGTTTACCCTCCGAGAACAATGCAGCTGCCAGGCCAATCTGGAAGCTCCCACATCATTGTTCTGTAAACCCCGCAATCTGTTCTGACTACAGGAAGTGTATTTAATGGGCCACGCTGCTGATCTCCCCCGAAAAGTTTGGGTTCTGCACAAGCGCTGTTGTGGGATAATTCTTCATGGTAATGACTCACTGACCCAATCCCCGACTTGAAGTAGGAGATATTATTTTAATATTGAGCAGTAGTGTCCTCCTTTGGGACAGTTTCAGAAAAGATGAATACTTTATCAAAAACACAGCCACTGGGGAACAGGGAAATGAAATGTTATGTTTAAAGAGTAAGTGAAATTATTCTGAATTTTCCCATTTTCCAAAGAAATGAAACCCAATACTGTAAAGATTTTTTTTTTTTATTTTTTATTTTTTATTTTTTTAAACGTTTTTTATTTATTTTTGGGACAGAGAGAGACAGAGCATGAACGGGGGAGGGGCAGAGAGAGAGGGAGACACAGAATCGGAAACAGGCTCCAGGCTCCGAGCCATCAGCCCAGAGCCTGACGCGGGGCTCGAACTCACGGACCGCGAGATCGTGACCTGGCTGAAGTCGGACGCTTAACCGACTGCGCCACCCAGGCGCCCCTTCTTTTTTTTTTTTTTTTTTTTTTTTTTTTGTAAAGATTTTTAAACCATAAATGATCCACCCTAAACAAATATTTAAATCTTTCTATATCACTTCAGTCTAATCTAAAAAAGTGTTCATGACACAATGTAAAACTGCTCTATTATTAAATTTTATTCTACAGCTATAATGATAAAATAGGGAGAAAAAAATGAGATTGCCAATAGTTTACTTTTTATAATATTAAACCACAGAAAACGCAACTGTATACAAATGTAGTGAATACCACACACCTTTAACTTATAATCACTCATGTAATTTATATATCCTATTTAAATAAAAAGTTTACGATAACTGGGCTAACACGATTTTTAACACTAAGGATAAAAGTAAGCTTGATCTACCCTACTTTAAAAAAAAAACTAACATTTTATGTTGTTAGGCAAAACAGTTTTTTCTTTTCAAATATTCTCACTGAACCTTTTTTTCCACAGTGACAGGCCTCTCTCTTCATGTTCCATATTTCAACTGGTTACTTCAGAGTTTTCCAACGTCATCTTCCCTAAACAAGCAGTTAAATAATTTTTAGTTCCTGTCAATCAACAGACTAAATATGAAACAGTAAGAATAAGGGCAAAGGAGTTGTTACCAGGCCTATAAGCCACACAGATTTTCTTCACTGCATAATCCAAATCTGAAGCAGCCTTATTTGTACCGATCAAATGGCAAACATTTGGTTTTTAAAACTTTCACCTCTGAAATGCTTCCTTACCCATTCGTAATTAGTAAAAGACTGCCCTGACTTAATATGGCAGTTAAAATTTTTTTCACAAATGATCTTGAAATCATTCAATAAAATATTAAAGGCTAGTCTTAAGATTTAAAAGCTGAAAAAATATTTTCATAGGCTGCAGTACTTGTTCATGTCATGTGCAAAACTTAAAGGAATTATTACAAGAAATCTTAGGACAAAGAACAGTAAAGCGTCTTTACTCTCGTTCAGGGCCTTCAAAATTATCAACGTAATGTTGAAAAAGACAGCAAAGACTTCAATAACATCACATTTCTTATTACATGTAAGACAGAAAATACTTTTCTCCCTTACTCTGAATTGCTTATTAGACTTTTAAGGTTTGCATGTACTCAAATGCAAACATATGTAAACCACCTTTCGTCAACTATTAACCAATAAGGCTAATTTCCCCCAGTTCATGAAGAAGCAACGTAGACAAAATTTCACACATAAAACAGGTCAGCGTTTATACTCCCATCATTATCAAAAAACTACAAAAAATATGGCTTAACTTTTAAGCTTTATATCAGGAATCTGTTGTAATTGGCCTTTACATACTATATTCATGAATACAAAAAGCACTGGGCAAAAATATAATGGTCTGAACACAGATTTCTACACTTACAAAACTATAGCTTCCGTCCAGATACTATACTGGACACAGAAATAATTTTCTTTGCCAAAGGCCTAATAGATTAAAAATCAAATAATATTATTTGTTGAAAAATAACCAAATTTTCATGCTAATTTTGTAGATGATGAAGTGTAACTATTTTAATTGTCAAAAAGAAACTTTCTATTAGCTGAAAGTAGGTTTATAATAGAACGGTTATTTACTAGAAATGTGTTGTATACACACGAATTACCCCATTTGGTGAGATCTTTGAAAGTTCTCATTAGATGACTTGGATAATCCTCCACCTCAAATCCGGTAAAAAAGTTTTTGTTTTTGTTTTTTTATTCTAAAGAGCCTCACAGATCCGGAATATTAGACCACAAAGTTGTTAAATCAATTTATTTGTTTGTAATGTAAAGTTACAATGCCATAAAGTGGGTTCTGGTTGTTATCCAAATGGTAATACTATGAGAACAATGAAAATAAAATAATGAATATGTAATAAATACCTACTGCTGTAGTCTCTGTGTATTTAATTACCATTGTATTTCAGTGAGTGCTGTTGTCCGCATCCCTCTAGCTAACAAAGGAAGGATGTCCCTTTCAACAGATTGGTTAATGCTCTGGGGCAGCAGATGTCTACTGGAACTGCAGGAGACCAGCAACTGGTGGCCTGCCCATCTTCTGAAAACTTTCAATAGACTCCTGCATATGTTCACACAATAGGGCATGTGGTAGAAAGGAAAACCTCTTTTTAACCCTTTATGCTCTCTCTTTCCCTCCCAACTGATAGATGAAAGTCTTTGTCTCCTCCTCTTTTCCCCATTACACAACTCGTGAAAGCAAAAGTTATTGGAACGACATCTTCAGCCTAATGTTTGAAACCACTGCAGGGAAAAAGAGATGGGAGAAATCAGAACTCTATGTTGCTATCAAAAACCGCTGACAGAGCAGGTGAACACTTAGTCATTGTATTTACAGCAAGCTGTCTGAAACATCTACCTGTGCATCGGTCCATCTCCCCAAGCTAGATTTTTACGACAGTAGGAAAATCGATCATATCTTACTATCAGCTTAGAGCACCTAAGTCTGACAGTGACACTTTAAGGAACCTAAGAATGTGACAAGATAAAATCCTAATTCACTGTTTGTCAAAATATCAGAACATGTGATCATCACTTATCTTTAAGTACCGAATGATCACGTGCCATGCGCAGCGCCTTGCAAAGGTGCGTGAGGCTGTAATGACTGATCGGACTCCAGAAGATAAACCTGTAAAAAATCTGCTGCACGTATTCTACAGAGAGAATGATCTTGTATTTTGGCACTCCGTAATAATTTGTAGGCTTTCGTTTGAGGCGTATTCTCTCTTTTACAAAGTTCAAGTCAGTACTCTCGGTATTTATCCAAGTTGAACTTGGAAGGCAGGCATTAAGTAGCGCAGATACTCACGGCGGCAGGAAAATACAAAGACGTTTCTGCAGCAGCTTCAGCGGGAACTCCTTAACACAGTGGTAGCCGCAGACGTGCAGGCAGCCAGGAAGAACAATGAATGGTTGGACAGATGCAATGGCAATGTCTTTGCTGAACCGATTACCGAGTGGAGGGACAGCCAATCACGGCGCGGGAGCTCACAATTAGTTGGGCAGATGCGGGCCAAGCTCGGCTCCCTGCGTCAGGTTCGCAGGTTCCTACGATAAGCGAGTTGATGTCATTCCCGGGGCCTGCCCCGGGCAGCGTGTGTATTAACGAGGGGTGTGCGGGCAACAATAGGCCAGACAAAGGCCACTCGCCGGCAGCTGCTCTTTGGGAGCCGAGTCATTAGGCAGCAGGCTGCCAACAAGAAACACCTGGCTTGGGCGGCCTTCGGCTTTTCCTCCTTGCTTTTCATGCACCAAACAAAGAAACGAATTCTATTTTCAAGTAGTCAGAGTTGCATGTTTCCAAAAAGTTGAGGCTCCACTCCAGTCTATTAGCTTTGGGGTTTTGAGAAATAAAGAAAATGAAGTGTGTCAAAGTAGCGATTCCCTACTGCAGTAATCCCTTTCTTTAATAAATGAGTGACTAGTGAAATGAGACAGAAGGCTACAGTCAAACGATTTCCCTGGAAGCACCGGGAAATCCAAAATATTTTTAGGTATTGGTTCTTTGTTGCAAGGCAATAAAAAGACAAAAAAGGGAGGGGGAGCGATAAGAGCTTACAAACAGAATTTTAAAAAGTGAGTTCACTAGTCCTGTAGTGTGGGAAGACGAAACGAGTGTGGTCCAACTGTGTGCCAAATGTGTCATCCAAACTGTACATTTAGACAAAACTGCTTACGTTCAGCCTAAAATCGCCAGCACGGCTCACCTTACACATGTGCAACGCCACGTAAAACTCTTTTATTACGGATTCCACTCACTCGTCTCATTAAATAAAAGCTTTCATTATGTTCTAATATACAACATTATCATACCTGTTAAAGGGATTTGTATTTCAGCTCAAATTCCAGCTCAGGAACAAGTTAACTTTATGAAGAAGAGATGTGGGGGGGAGAATTACCAAAATGGACCTCCTCAGGGAGGAAGCTTGTTACCCCAGATTTATTTCCAACTTCCAGAATGCAGTACTTACAATGCTACCACTACCTGCTTTTGAGGGCTGCAGTTTCGTCCTGAGTGGCCTCAATGAAAGAAGTTCAACCAAAATTTAAAACCCCTCAGGTGCTGTGAAAATACTCCCCTGCTAAAGGAAACCTACCTCCGACGCACCACCTACTTTTGTGAACTCGCGCCCCCACCCGCCCACACAAGCACGCACCCACTTTGCACTTTCCTCCAGGTGAAGCAGGAGCTGCTACTAAAACTCGACTTTCTGATACAGGCTGAATTATGCACAGCCTAGGATTTATCATTGTATCATTATGAGAGCCAAGATGTAAAATTTGGTTAAAGCACCCCTAACGATAGAAACCAATCACAAATACCGGAGCTGCTCTCCGTTAGGGTCATTTGTGAACACTTGGGCGAAAAGTGCCAGTTGGGACTCCTGGCCACGCCCTTACTGTGTCCACTCAATTGTCAATGAGATTTTCTCTATTTACAACCTAAGAGGAAGGCCTACTCCATACAGTTACAAATTTTCAGTTATCTCACTGAAGAAAACATTCCTTACGCCTACCAGAAGCCTAAAAAAGTCCTGTTATCAGAAATAAAATAAAAACGCAGAGTATACTTTAGACCACTGTCTATATTTTTTCTCAAAAGTTTACTATTTTATTAAGGTATACCATTCCTGAATGTTAGAAAAGTTCAAAATCTGTGGAAATATTTTTTTTTTTAATTTTTTTTTCAACGTTTTTTATTTATTTTTGGACAGAGAGAGAGCATGAACGGGGGAGGGGCAGAGAGAGAGGGAGACACAGAATCGGAAACAGGCTCCAGGCTCCGAGCCATCAGCCCAGAGCCTGACGCAGGGCTCGAACTCACGGACCGCGAGATCGTGACCTGGCTGAAGTCCGACGCCTAACCGACTGCGCCACCCAGGCGCCCCAAATATTTTCTAACTAAATGTAATTATTAGGTCTAAAGCAGAAACCATTCTTTTTCTGCCAAGGGTTATTTACGGTAATGTTTCTGCAGTGAGGTGAGCCTATGGTCTAATGTTGTAAGCGCATTAAAGATAAAGCATCTCTAACGTAGTTTACTGCAAGTTATAAGGTAAATTACACAGAGTTTAGACTTTATGTCTTGGGTAAGCATATGAATGTCACAGAAGTGAAGAAAGTTAAAAATTTTTTTAAAAGTGACGTGGTGGTATTTCTCTTCAAAATTTCATGAGCTAAAGGAGTAAGAAACATAAATCAAGGCCACTAGGATGGTTAGCAAATGTACTTCTTTTGGTAAAATGGAGTTTGATTTAGCAAGATAAAAAACAAAAAATATAACATACACGAAAGCAAAGTAGTTACAACTAAACCCTAATAAAACCTAAGCTATGCACTCAGAGAGACAGGTCAATATTTATGAATTCATATTAAAACTTTTTTGTGTGTATAAAAAGGAAACTCTTTAGTATGAATAGAAAGTCCTCTCTTTTCCCCTGGGTTTCCTTTCTTCTCTTTATCCCCTGCTACTATAGTTACTACTTTATAGCTTTAATTCAGGAGGAGGAGGAGGAATCTTCTCACTAATTCCTGCCACTGTGAACACAAAGAATGAGAGAAAACTACCCAAGGGCTCAGCAGGGAGCCTGATCTCTAGCACTGGATTAAGCTTTTTTGCAAACAGCAAATAAAGGCAGTGATCTGAAAAAGCTAATCAGATCCTGCTGGGGTATTTAGACTATCTTGGTTGCTAGTATTGGATAATGTTAAGCACATTAAAACATCTGTAGGTGAAAAGCCCGTCTGGCTTTCTTAGTCATAGGCCCTGCCTGGTCCACTTGCCCGCCCGCCACGCCACGCCCCACCCCAAAGCCAATACAAACAGCTGCACTGGGCTCTCTCCGGGGCGTCGCAAACCAGGGCTGAGCAGGCCTGCGGCTAAGACAGGAAAAAACAAGGCAGGTGTCATTTGTAATTTGGGGAGCACGCTGAAATCTGTCAATGCCAAGGGGGTGTCTAATGTTAGGACCTTGTTTGCTCAAGTCTGAATGTGAACACGTGGGCTCTGATGCTGATGTCTGGAAATCAATTCTCTTTATCACTGGTGATACAAGCCCGCTTCCCAGTACCTTCCCCCAATGTGGATTTGTTTCCCAAAGTACGCGATCTTCCTTGATCCTAACAGTAACACCATGGAAGTGAAATTACCATGTCACATTTTCCCAACTGTCTCCCAAAGGTTCAAAGGTTAAAATTTCAGCCGAAACTCTTCTCTAATTTTTGAGAATTAAACTAAGAAACAAAATAACCAACCTACAAAAACCTAATCTACACACACAGGGTAAGAGAATGAAGCAAAATCAATCAGGTACCAGCATGTGAACGAAAGTGCTCGTGGGCGAGTTTTATTTCTCTTTCATGACAGGGTGAGCTTCTCCAAGAGCCCTCAGCTCTTTGCAGTGTTCCTGTAGCCCTGGTTCTGCCACTGAGGCCGCTGTCAACATCCAAGGCAGCGGTGGCTTGAGGGCACATCAGCCTCTCTGTGATGAGAGGTCTTTTCCTGGCGTCTCCTGCTCTGGCTTCAACTTCCCGACTACAGTGGCCTCCTTGGGTACAGCACTCCATCTGGCCTCTGCCTCCTCACTGGAGGAGGACTGATCCGGTGGGGGAGTCTGGGAAGAAGAATTTTGCAAGCAAAGCCTGGCCCCTTCCTCTGCCCTTTTCCCCTGGGCATCTGCGCACGGACAGAGAGTACACGGCTGCCTTGCTCCCCAGCACTGCCCAAGACTGGGCGGTTAAAGCTTTCTAGTCTGGACGTTCAAGGTTATCAAGCCCTCCAAGCTGGGCTCTGCCATGGTTCCACCAAAAAAAGGGCTATTGGTTCAGAACTAAGGCAGGAAAAACACCCCCTCAAACCACACTCAACAAAAGCTTTTGCTATCAAGAGCTATTAAGGGGAACAAAAAACGGTAAGAAGACTTAGGTAAATTAACTCTGATCAGACTACTGTTAAAACACATATAATGGGAAAGTTTTTTTTAAAAAAGAAACAATTCTGCGACACCTGGGTGGCTCAGTTGGTTGAGCATCTGACTCTTGATTTCGGCACAGGTCATGATCTCACGGTTTATGAGACTGAGCCCTGTACTTGGGATTCTCTGTCTCTCTGCCTCTCCCTCCCATATGCACGGGCATGCTCGCTCTCAGAATAAACTTGAAAAAAAAAAGTTCTACAGAAGAAAAAGTCCTGTAATAAGAGGGAAGATAAGGGGCGCCTGAGCGGCTCAGTCAGTTAACCTTCCAACTTCGGCTCAGGTCGTGATCTTGCAGTTTGTGGGTCCGAGCCCCTTGTCAGGCTCTGTGCTGACAGCTAGGAGCCTGAAGCCTGCTTTGGATTCTGTGTCTCCTGCTCTCTGCCCCTCCCTCCCTCATGCTCTGTCTCTCTCTCTCTCTCTCTCTCAAAAATGAATGTTAAAATTTTTTTTAAAAGAGGGAAGATAATGTCCCTCAATATCAAAATTCTAAGGGTCTGACAATCTTTCAGTGCTACATCACTAAGAGGGTTCAGAGACAAATAGCAAATACACAAAAAACAGTTATTTCTTCCCTGTAGACTAAAAGCAAAAATTTTTCTGCAGTCATTTTAAGTGACAACATACTCCACAGTGTAAGGCTTCAATTATTTCCCAGTATTAACTTCTTATTCAGTATTTTTGAAAATTCATTAAGCAGTAAGTCTTTAAAAAGATGCTCTTCGGGATGCCTGGGTGCCTTACTCGGTTAGGTGTCCGACTTCGGCTCAGGTCATGATCTCACGGTTTGTGAGTTTGAGCCCTGTATAGGGCTCTGTACTGACAGCTGAGAGCCTGAAGCCTGCTTCGGATTCTGTGTCTCCCTCTCTCTCTGCCCCTCCCCCACTCGCACGCTCTCTTGCTCTCTCTCAAAGATGAATAGAAAAAAAAACTTTAAGAAGATGATCTTCAATTCTTATCAAACTTGTAAATAATCAAGGAACAAGGAATTTTAGAAAAGCTCAGTGAATACAAATGACATCCTGAATGCTCACGTCACAGGTTCCTAAAGCGGCTAATGTAAAAGGGAGTAAAGGGAGAGAAAATTCATGGGCATAAAAGACCACAAATGATTTTAAAAGAGGTAGAAATCATCTGATATCATCCATATTAAAATACACAATTACATTAAATATAACTGAAACTCCCAAGAAAGGCTGACCCAAAGTGTGTAATTTTATATAAAATACAGGTAAGACATTCTCCGAATTAGGACAACCTGATGACACCTTACCTCTTACAGTAATGACAATATTTGCAACCTCATTATCAAAGCCTAGTCAGAACTGTTCTCTCCTGATGCTGTGGGGGCCCCTATCGACCACTGTCTCTGCCGTTACCCCCGCTCCACCCACTGTGTACTCGTTCATGTGCAACATGGTACCTGCAGCCTGTGCATCCCAGGGGAGGACGGACATGGGTCCGGTTCTTTAGGTGTTAAATAATTCCACGCAGCAAACTAATTCAAACACTGCTAGGTCAAGAGCATTGTTGAAAAGTGAGACTGACAGAGTCAGGCTATAAAGAATAACTATCAGACAGAATTAAAAGAAAGCTCTGTCATAAGGTCTGATCTTACGAATGGCCCAGAAGAGTGTGTAAGAGTGAACGGAGTAGAAAGGAACTGAGGAGAGAAAAGCATGGGATGCAGAAAATGACACAAAAGTAACTACAAACTAACTATGACCCAACCAAAGTTCTTTATTAAGAATTCCATCGAAATTCTCATTAATAGTCATGATAGAAATAGTTCCTGACATACCAATTCTTCTAAGACGGGAAAATGAAATGCTGGAGCTAGGGCCCTGTAAGGCCCTCACGCCAGTGACTTCCAAGTACTGCACTACTCACTTTAGCCAACTGTCCTGGTATTCAAGAAACTGAACAAGACGGAGAGGCTAGCCAACCGAACGGTTGTGTTAGACGCTGCCGAGTGAAATCGGCACAGGAGTTCATAACATTTTTCTCTACAGAGTTCTATTCCATAAGAGAGAGATGTAATCATTTAGATACTAAATTTGGATTTCTGAGCCTCCCTGACAAAACTCCTCCATACCAATCACCATATACTATACGAAGTTAAATTTAGAATGTGAATCACCCTCAACAGCTGCCAACAGCGTCTGTCAACTCTAGCATGGCAGGGACTCCTGGGGTCTTGCTGATGGATCCCCCGTACCCCACCAAGTGCTCCACATACAATAGGCACTCAAGACATATGCAATAAAGAACTGATAGCATTTCAATACCTGGGCCAAAATTCCTTTTCCAGATTGATTTGATCTTCCTGTCACATAACCTATATTCTTCCCAAACATGAGTATTTAAAGCAATGATTCTTTCAATTTGGTTGCACACTAGAACCATCTGGGGAGTTTTAAAAGATATGGATGCCAGAATCTCATGCCTAGAGAGGTTTAGTTGTTTATTTATTTTGAACTGGCGATAGCCCAGGTGCGTCTAATGGGTACCCAAGTTTAAAATGGCTAGTGACTTACAGGTTTTTTCTTCTAAAACACCTTTTCTTCACAGCTTCATGTGTTAAAATCCTACCCATTACTACTGAAGATTCAGCTAAGCCCCAAATCTGCAGAAACCTTTCCTGGAACACAGTTAAATTTATCTTTGGAGGACTTGAGTTTTGCACAGGGCCTGGCCTATGGCCAGGACTTGATAAATGTTTGAGCGGTAGATCATTCCAGGAGCAGAGCACAGAGAAACACAATACATATTTATTGAAAGACTGATGTACAGGTGGTCCTCGTTACTGGCAGATTCTGTGTTTGCAAATCTGCCTCCTGGTAAAGAAATATTTGTTCCCTCCAAATTCATACTCGTTCAAAGCCGTTTGGCGGGCCTGTGTGAGGAGAGGTGGAAAATCGGAGTTGCCTGAGGCACATTCCAGCTGAGGCTGAACTTAGTGAGGCTGTGCCTCTTCCTTCAAGCTCTCCTACTGTCAACACGGCTTCTGAAAAGTACTATTTACTGCTGGGTCTTCTGCATCTTGTGCTTTTTGTTGGATTTGCAGTTTAAATGGCTCTCCAGCCTGGCGCTCAAGCGCTGTCCAGTGTCCTGAAGCGCAGGAAGGCCTTGCATATAAAGCACGCGCCCCAGGTAGGCCCGACCTCAAGCGCTGCTGGCCGTGAGGTTGGTGTGGGTGAACGAACCAACACTATATATGAAATAACAAGTCTTTACGGGGCGCCTGGGTGGCTCAGTTGGTTGAGCATCTGACTTCAGCTCAGGTCATGATCTTGTGCTCTGGGACTATGAGCCCCACGTCAGGCTCTGTGCTGACAGCTCAGAGCCCGGATGGAGCTGCTTCTGATTCTGGGTCTCCCTCTCTCTCTGCCCCTCTCTCACACATACTGTGTCTCTCAAAAGTGAATGTTAAAACATTTTTTAAAAAAGTCTTTAAACAGCAACACACTGGCAACAGGTTTATGTGTTGATTGGTCCATGGAAGCGTTTTGACTGGAGGCTCACAGGAACTTACTCCTCTATTTCCTCTAGGAGCAATGGTTCAGGACTTGCAGCAACTTTACAAAAGTACAATGAAAAACAAGAGCTGAGTGTAACTTCTCCCTCTCCTCAGAACCTTTAGGACTGGTATTTTTAATGCCAGTTTCACTCAGTAATTGAGCACCTCTGAGGTGCAGGTGCTGGGGAGATAGTAGGAATGAAGGAAGCCCCCTTCTCTCCCCAGGCTTACCGTGTAGTGTGGCTGGGGGACAGGGAGAGAATATATACAATACATAAGTGTCAGGCGATGGAAGAGGCTACAAAGAAACTTTCAGTCAGGGAAGGCTTCTCTGCTAAGGTGATATTTGCACAGACAGCAAAGAAAACGTGCACAGGAAGAGGGAAGATTTAGTACAAAAGCCTGACAGGAGTGTGTGTTTATGGAACAGCAACATGGCCAGCAGGACGGGTGGCAAGTGAGCAGGGGGAGGACTGAGAAGATGAGGACGGAAAGGGACCCACATAAGAAGCCAGGTCAAGTGGAGCTCTACAAGGCAGTGCCTCACAGACTTTACACAGCACTTGCACCATGAACCTCTTCGAGACTGTGACTGAGGAAGTCTGGGCTGGGGTCTGAGATACTGCATCCTAACAAGCTCACAGCTGAGGCCACGGCTGTTGGCCCACTGACCCTACGGTGAGAAGCAAGACTGGAGGTCACACTAAAGCCTTGGCTTTTCATCTGAGACGGGAGTGATAGGACCCTATTTCATACTAATGTCCTGTAAACTTGGGCTTACTTACTATCAATTCTGTTCCATTGATTTTTTTCTATTTCTGTGCCTATACCATATATTAAGACTGTAGACTGATAGTATATTGGGGACCCTGAATGTGCAAGGCTTCCATCATTACATTTTTAAGCAGGCTTCACGCCCAGCACAGAGCCCAATGCGGGGCTTGAACTCACGACCCTGAGATCAAGACCTGAGCTGAGATCAAGAGTCAGGCGCTTAACCAACTGAGCCACCCAGGTGCCCCAATTACATTTTTTTCTCATTTTCTTATTCTCTTCTTGGCTATTTTTACATGTACATGCAGATACTTTAGAACTGTTCTGACAGATTTTAATCAAAAAGCTGTTGGTAACTGGAGGGAGACTGTGCTATGGTAGGACTTGCTTAAAAAGTACTGCTGATTTGTTGAACTGTTGAATCAAGAATGATCTGGTACACACACATATCACTCAGCCATAAAAAGAAATGTGATCTTGCCATTTGCAACAACGTGGATGGACCTAGAGAGATTAAGTGAAATAATTCAGAAAAAGAAATATACCATGGAATTTCACTTACATATGAAATCTAAAAAACAAAACAAATGAACAAAACAGAAATAAACGCAGAGATACAGGAAACAAACTGGTGGTTACGAGGGGCAGGGGTGGGGGGGGCAGGGGAGGGGCAAAAAAAAAAAGGGATTAAGCGGTACAAACTTCCAATTACAAAATAAATGAGCCACGGGGATGTAATCCACAGCCTGGGGAGTGGAGTCAAGAATACTGTAATAACTTTGTATGGCGACAGTTGGTAATGACACTTTTCATGGGGATCATCTTGTAATGTATGAACATACTGACTATGATGTACACCTAATATTCATACGATATTGACTGTAAATTATACCTCAGCAAAAAAAAAAATGATTTCTTCACAAAAGACAATCTTCTTACTAAGCTTGTCTTAAAATGTTTTGCTTTTGTTCTTGCTGCTGTGAATGAAGGTTTTTTTCTTCTGTCATATTTACTGACGAGTTATTGCTGGTGTCTAAAATATTATTTTATTCACATAAAACTTCAGTGAACTAGGTACCTCCGTGAACTCCGCATGTTTCCATCAGTGTCTCCCTGAGGCTCTGGGGATTTCCAGATACATACAATAACGTAAAATCATCACATGGCCTCTTTCTTACCAATGTTTAGATCTCTTACTCCATCCTTTTGTCTAATTACACTGTATTATTAGATAACAATGGCTATTTTGTGTTTTTCCCTATACTGATGGGAATGCCTCTGGGAGTTTATTATTAAGCATATATGGACTGCCGGCTAGGTGTTCACACATACAGATATACAACACATACATACCTCACCTTGAGCTTATTTACCACGCCAGGCCCCATTTTTCTCAATAGAAAAAAAAAAGATGTGATATGGTTGCTCTGAAATTTAAATGAGCTAATATAGAACACTTGGAATGGTGTCAGGCACATAGTAAGCATTCAGCAAGTGTGAGCTATATGCAATTCTTTGTTTATATGCAACTATACATATACACATCACGCTATATAGAGCCTTTGAAAAATCACTTATAGAAATACATTTGCCTCCTACATGAAAGATACGGGGAAAAAAATCAGGAATGTGGATTGCATTAATATGTTAAAGGGATCATACTGTTTTCTTTGGCTTACTAACATTATGAATTATATTAATAGATTGTCTAATATGGAAACACAATTACATTTTGTGGATTATATATGCTTACATTTCCCCAAGAATTTTTGTATCAATAATAAGATTGTGTTGTCGCTTTCCTTAATGTATTTGCTTTGCCATATTTGGGCACAATTTTGCTGTTAGCAAAGGGATACGGTCAGTGTACCAGAAAGTGCCTGACTAGACTGGGTGGGCCATGCTTTCCGATAGAGGAACCACTATTTCTACAGATCTGGTTTAGTGCTATTCTGAACCACGTCCCTGAACCTTGACTATAAATTCCAGGGCAGAGTTTGTTCCAGCATAGGGTCCAAAGAAAAAGAGACTGACCTCCTAATTTATGAATATAAAAACCAACACCATACCATGCCCTCTTCCAACAACTGAGTAACCTGGACAAGTTATTTAATTGCTCTCAGTTTCATTAACCAGAAAATGGGGACAATACCACCAACAGCACAGGGTTGTTATACAGATTAAATGAGTTAATACACTTAGTTTAGTTTAGTTCCAAACATTTAGTTTGGAAAAACCAAACATACCCAAGCTTTCGTAAGAAAAGCTGAAGATTGAAGGGTCATGATATCTTGGCCAGTGAAAATAATTACAAGATGCTGAGGGAAAGCCAAAAGGGAACATGATGATAAAGGTGGTTGGGAGCCAGTGATTCAGAAGAAAAACACTGGCATGAAGGTGGGCAGGAGTAAACGGATGAGGGAGAAAATGGAAGCATAATTAGAAGAAAGTAATGAGAGGCACCTGAAAACAAACAAGGATTTTTTTTTTTTCTTGTAGAAAATAAGAAAGCATTTCCTTCAGTTTAACAATTTAGATGGTGGGCTGTGAAATAAATGGCTCTAGACAAGGCGATCCCCTCCCACCTCTCTCATAATTTCATTAACATTTTAATTTCCTAAAAGTTCCACAGAACTTTCCTAAAGTAATAAATTGCTTCACTTTTCAGAGTTAGCTTTCTCCTAAGACCTAGAAGTTATTAACTGTTGAACAATTAAAGCTGTGATAATTTTTCCCTTAAATAATTGCTATTGAACAAAATCTTTATGAAAAGAAAGAATTCCTATGACTGAGGGATTTTATCGATAGTAACATCATTAATTATGGCGTACCTCGGTTCTTAGGGCATTTTTATAGAAGTTAGGTAGCTGATCACATTTCATTTATACATTTAAGAAGTAATGCTCTGATGAAAGGCGGGGAACTAGCATCGTCTGTGAGCACCCAACCACACTGCATGAGAGCTTAAATCTGGGTTCCAGGAGTCCACGTGCTCACTCAACAAGTGTGTATTTAAAACCCGCTGTGACAAAGGGATAATGCTGAGCGAAGATGAGAGACGATATAAACATGGATACAAGTGCTCCCTAAGGGATATAAAGCTGTACTAGGGAAACCCGATAAATGACCATCTGTGTAGTAGAGGGTATGTCAAAATTAATGCTATTAACACATAAGGGTACAAGAGACAAGGACATTGGCTATGATTTGAGAAGGTTCTGAGAGGTGAGTACAGACAGATGGTGATGTCAGTCCCACCCAGACTATGGTGTATGTGTCTGTGGCTGGGGGGAAGGTGGTGAGCGAGGTAAGGTGGGAGGAGAAGGGATTTTTGCCCAGAGAACAGGATCGAAAGCCCAGAGATGTGACAGATAATAAAATATGCAGAACACTGTGTGATTAATACTGCTGTTTGATTAATTCTACTGCCGTAGAAGAGGCTAGAAAGAGGCCATACTAGAGTTTCAACTTTGGTACTGGGAAACTATTGAAGGTTTTTTATTTTTTAAACAGTGATGATGGTAGGGAATACAGGCAGTAATGTCTATGACATGGGCCATAGCAACATTTTCCTACATGTATCTCCTCAGTCAAGGGAAATAAAAGTAAAAGTAAACTATAGGGACGAGATTAAAATAAAAAGCTTCTGCACAGTGAAGGAAGCAAAACTAAAAGGCAACCGACAGAATGGGAGAAGATATTTGCAAATGACATATCTGATAAACGGTTAGTAGCCAAAATATGTGAAGAACTTATACAACTCAATACCCAGAAACCAAATAATCCCATTTAAAAAGTGGGCAGAAGACCTGAACAGGTATTTCTCCAAATCAAATAAGACATCCAGATGGCTAACGGACATATGAAAAGATGCTCAACATCACTAATCGACAGGGAAATACAAATCAAAACCACAGTGAGATATGACCTCACACCTGTCAGAATGGCTAAAATGAAAAACATACGAAACAGCAAATGTTGACGAGGATGTGGAGAAAAAGGAACCCTCATGTACTGATGGTGGGAATGTAAGCTGGTACAGCCACCATGGAAAACAAATGGAGGTTCCTCAAAAAGTTAAAAGCAGAGCTACCCTATGACCCACGAATTTCATTAGTGGGTATTTCCCCACCCCCCCAAAATGGAAAGAGCCCAAGTGTCCACTTACTGATGAATAAATATGTCTCTCTCTCTCTCTCTCTCTCTCTCTCACACACACACACACACACACACACACACACACACACACACAATGGAGTATCAGTCATGAAAAAGAATATCTAGCCATTTGCAACAACATGGATGGAGCTGGAGAGTAAAATACTAAGCAAAATAAGTTAGTCAGAGAAAGACCAATACCATGTGACGTCACTCATATGTGGAATTTAAGAAACAAAACAAATGGGGGTGTCTGGGTGGTTCAGTTGCCCGAGTGTCTGACTTCAGCTCAGGTCGTGATCTCATAGCCAATGGGTTTGAGCCCCGCATCGGGCTCTGGGCTGACAGCTCAGCACCTGGAGCCTGCTTCAGATTCTGTGTCTCCCTCTCTCTCTGCCCCTCCCCTGCTCATTCTCTCTCTCTGTCAAAAAATAAACATTAAAAAATTTTTTTTAATTAAAAAAAAGAAAACAAATGAACAAAGGAAAAATAAGAGACAAACCAAGCAAAAGACTCTTAACTACAGATAACAAACTGATGATTACCAGATTGGAGGTAGATGGGGGTGTATGTGGGGGGGGGCAGAATATGTGAAGGGGATTAAGGAGGCACTTGTGACAAGCACTGGGTGATGTATGGAAGTGTTGAATCATCACTATATTCTACACCTGAAATGAATACTACATGGCATGTTAACTATATGGGAATTAAAAATTTTTAAAAGGGACTGGTCTATTTCTTCCCACGATTTAGAAAGGTAATGGGGAGCCCCTGAAGGTTTCTGACAACGGGAATGATGTGTTTCTAACTACATTTTAGGATCACTCCAGCTGCATTGGTTTTGAGGGGGGTAAAAGAAACTCAAAGACGACGTGTCAGGAAGGTATTATAATAGGCCAAGCAAATGGTGACAGGTATCTAAAGCTACACAGGAAAAAAGAAAAGAAACAAACAGGATATGTTATCTCAATTAGAGCCAATGGGTCTAGACCAAGAAGAAATATTAAAAAATTGAGGGCAGCAAATGACACACATCCCCTGCAAAAAGGCTGAGGACACTGGGTTAAGGCAGTTAGCGGCCTCGCAGGGAGCTACTCCAGGGCGACGGAGAGAGGGGTGGACGGCAGAAGCTTTTTCCAAGTGTGCCAGACCTCCCCTTCGCGGGCTAATGAAATCTACAGATTGCTTTTCAAAGACGTGGTGGTAAATACGTAAAATAAAAACATACATCCCAAAGAACAAGATGCAGCAGCAGACCTGACACGGACCGAGATTTTGCAGCTAACAGTGAAAAAGGCATTTCAGAGAATCTACCTCAACTGAAACAGAGAGGGACACGTTTGCAATTTCTATGGGTGACAAAGTCAGGCAGGCTGTTCTTGATACCGGGTTTATTGCTTACATTCACCATCGGGGGGAACGCTGAATATCAGGAACATAGGAGGTCTAGGAACACAAAGATGTAAACTTCCTCCTGCCCAACATGACAAAAGGCCGTTGTCTGCCCATGGGTCCCCCGGGGAACCGCAGGCCACAGGTTACAACTCCCAGCCACAGAGTGTGTGAAGAGGAAAGGACAGCACATGTATCCTTTTGAGAAGTTTGGCGGCAGGCAAGGAATAAGACGCAGAAAGAGACTGTGGGGGGCGTGTTGGAGAAGGATGAGGTTTCTCCTCTTTAAGAAGTGCAAGGCAGGAGAATGGAGTCAGTGGGGCAGAGAGAGAAAGGGTGAGCACATCTGTGTGTGAGTGAATGAGAACAACTACAAGCCTGTTACCCCAACTCTCAGGCTGTGCAACCAAGGGGGCCAGGACTGCCAGGGGGCGAGAGAGAAAAAGCCTCTCCCGGCAAGAAACTCAGGAGCAGGGGCTTGTTTTTTGTTGCTCTCCTGCCTCCTTTTCTAACACATCTTCCACCTTCTTGAGCAGCCCTCACCATACCTGGGGCTTAATGCTAAGCCTACAGACTCCCTATGTTGCTGCTTCAGTCCCTCCCCCACCCAAACCCCCAACTCCCAAAGACAGACCACTGGGGGCGCTGGGAGGCTTGTGTAATTCAAGAAGTCATCACACATCTAAGTGAGAAGGATTCTGGAGGACGGGGTGAAAGGACAGCTCATTAGAGCAAATGACTACTTAGATGGGGAAGCTGATGAAAGCCGGTGAAATGTGACAGCATGAGCACACTGTGGGTCCTCAGCCCCCCTACCCTGCCCCTGCCCCCGCACCTCACCTCCTCCCTGCTCGCGTGTGCACGCATGTGCACAGAGAACGGAGGGTGCAGGGAGGGCAGGGTCAGCGGAGGGTGCAGGGAGGGCAGGGTCAGCTTATCCCGTTCCTCACTCTTCCAAGAGACTCCTAACCCATTTGGTTTGGTAAACAAAAAGCTACTTTACTGGGAAGCAAAGATTTGGCAAGTGTACAAATTAATCAGTCTTTTGAACTAGTATTTCTAAAATAAGTAACTCATCTTTTTATCTTATCTTCCAGTTTGGATTATTTCTGTAGAGATAATACACACAAAATCGAGTCCGAGGCTAGCACACGGTGACAAGAAAAATTATTTGGATCAAACGTGAATCCACGTTGAACTGTCCTGCTTGGATTAGGTGCTGATCATCGAAGAGGTACCCAATCTACTGAAATGCACAAAGAATCTAAGCGCTCATTTGCTACCAAGGTGGGTAATAAACACTGCTGATCCACCTGTGATTCGCAGGAGCGTTCGGGCCCAACACTCAGCACCCAGCAGCACACTTGCCAAACTGGCATTCTGGCTGCTGGCTGTCACCCAGGAGCTCCAAAGTGCTTTCTCCACCTGCCCCGGCTGCCCTCAGGTGCTCTCGCGGCACGGGGTGGTCTCCAGGCCGAGCTGCAGCTGCCAGCCTGGCACGTGCTTGCCCACCGCCCAGGCCAGCAGGAAAACTGCCTCCCTCGACCAAAGTCGCAGCATCAATTCTGCGAGATTTCTCCTAAGAAGCAGATTCCTGGTGTTTCTCCAAAATCATACTTTAAACGGCTACCTGCACTCTTGAGTCTAGGGTCTGTCTCGGTACAGAAAATCTGTGTCATCTGTGGACGGGGTACAGACATTAGCAGGCTCTGGTTCCCAGCTCGCGATCTTTCTCCCAAAGGGGAAGAGCGCGGACGTGTGGGGACCAATCAGCAGCCCTCCGAATGCAAGCAGACGACCTCAGCGCACACTGGACAGCAGGGAGCTTACTGGGAAATAAAAAGGCAGCAATTTGAAGCACTTGGTTCTCCTTCAGAAACAGAGTAATTTGTTAATTTTCTCACAGGAGCCACCAGAATTGCCACCCCTCCCCACCTTCAAGAATGTGAAAAATTTCTGCCATTCCTCTTGGCCAGTTTATCCAGCCATCCATACACAGGTCAGGAAAGAACAGTTCATTTTTATTTCCAAAGCTTTACAGTCTTGAGGGGGGCAGTGGGGAGGATTCGGAAGACGCTTCCTGTCATACCATTAAATCAGTGAAGAGCACAGGGAGGACCATGGAGAAGCCACAGGTGCTCGCTCAGCTCCTACCCCCAGAACATCCTAGAAAGCACAAAGGAAGGCACGGTACCAGGGCCAAGAAGTGTGGAGATCTAGGAGGAGAGGAGCTCCACTTAAGCAACTCAAACACTTTTAAAACCAACTGTGAAAACAGCTTATTTTGGAAGTTAAGACACACAGATGACAGAAAGCCCCCCAAATCCAAAATGTTAGATTTACTTCTCTTATCCACAGGCCTTAAATGATGATGAGGGCATTAACCTCCCAGGTGTATTCGTATTTAAGCCATAACAATGATGGTAACAATGACCCTTATCTCAAGTACTCACAGAGTAATTCGCCACAGGCTGCCTGACTTCAAAGTTAAGATACAGACAGCCGTGGACACTAGCCTACCTTCTTCAAGGCATTTAGTAAAAACCCAAACCTAGACAATGGAAGTACACTCTGACCATGATACACAGACAGGAGTTAGCAGCAGAGTGCCAAAAACAGGTTTTAAAAACCACCGATCTATAAATTAGAAGTCTCTTCCAAATAACTCTGTAGTTAAAGAAATAAAAAAAAAATTATAACCTATGGGATGTGGCCAGAATGAAACTCAAAGAAAAATTAATTGTTTTTAATAGAAGACAAGAAATAAAGGAATTAAAAATTTAAACTGGAAAGGTTAAAATGAACAAGCGAACCAAATAAAGTTGAACAAAGGAATAAAATTAAAAGCACAAAGAAATTAGGAAGCAAAAAGGAAAAAGCAGAACCAGTCAAGGAGGAGTGGTTCTGAATGCACGAATGAATGACAACCCCCCTGAAACTGTGACCAAGAGGTGGGGAGTTCTGCAGATAGGGAATGTTACACACGTCATGTTCACGGAGATGGAAAGGATTCTTCCCAGAAATCTTCACGCCAATCAATTAAGAATCCATCATTAAAGCTGACTTAAGAAAAGGTTACGAGTGTCAATAACCATGGAAGTAATACAACCTTGTGAAAGATTTATACCCTCGACTCCATTCCTGGTGAAGGCTGCTGAGCCTACAGGTTCCATGGGTGTGTTCTAGCAAAACCTCAAAACATCCAGCTGGAGACTATGGAGAGCATGTGACTGGTTTAAAAGTCTAATATAATGCTGTTGACAAAACCTAACAAAAATAGCACAGAAACTAACCAAATATATGCATAATCTTACTTCTATCCATAGAAGTTCTACATATAAAGTGAATTGCATAGCATATTCAAACTGTCACAACACACATTACCCGGGTAGACTTTATTCTATGATAATAGATATTTCTAATATTGAACAACCTTGTTAACTCAATTCCTTACGTGTATGGATTAAAGGCTCATGCGCTGGCTTGGTTGTGGAAGAGGAAGGAGGGACCTGGGCAATCAAGGGCTTGGTAGATTTTTGGTTTGAGCAGCTGAGAAGAAGGTAATGAAGGACACTCAAGCGGGGAAGGCTTGGAAAGAGACAGATTTGGAAGGATAGAAATTGTTGTAGATGATTTTCATTTCAGATACCAATAGCTATCCAAAGGGAGCTGTGTCAAGGCAGCTGCATAAGAGAGAGATAAAGTTGGTCATCCCTGGCATATTGACGGGGTTTTAAACCGTAATGATGGATACATGGAAGAACGTAGAAAAAAGAAGAGACTCAAGGACCAAAATTTCAGTAACCTCATGATAGAAAGATACTGCCTAGATTTGTGAATACCGTATTTTCATTGTAGCACATATTGCCATACTTAATCATCTCTGTAAACATGCTAAGTTAGGACTTCAGTATAAAATCTAATAAAACCTCATGAGATCACGAGGTAGTTCTCCTGCTAACTTCTGAAAATGTCAGTTTAGTGGCACTGTCAGTTTGGGGGATTTAGAAATTACTTGAATCTTTCCGGAGGGGAAGAAGTTTTCAAGTAGTGTTCTAAAAGAGGCCTCAGAGGCTCAATAACGAGGACGCTGGGACCCTGATCCTGAGACTTCATTTGAATAAAAGGTTCTATTCCAGGGGCAAAACTGTTTCATTTACTCTTACGACTAGTTTACAAATATGATACAACAATGGACAATAGTGAAAACAAGAGTAGGTCTTGAAGGGCGTATCAATGAGACACGGATCGAATCATTAAGTACGTTGAAAGCAGTGATATTTCAAACTTATTGAAATTGAAGATATATTTAAATTGATTGATTGCATGTTCAATAAAAAAAGAAGAGAATGTGAATTGAAAATATAATTTTTCTGAAAATATATTTTTCACTGAAAATATATTTTTGAAGACGTGCCTAGTAGATACTTAAGGATTTAGTAACTTAAGAGAATCCTCCCATAACATATAAATCTATTTTCAAGTTTCTCACATTTGACTTTTATGGTTATTTGCAGGAATATGTGTATATATTCCTACCTATCTATGAAAGCAACAGCCACTGACATTTAGTAAGTGAAATACCAGAGAAGACGTCACATTAAAATCAGAAATAAGCCCAAGTCATCAACAAATGACTACTATTCATCAACACTGTTGTCTAAATTCAACCAACACAATGCAAGAAGAAAAAGCAGAATTGAAGTACTGAAAAAAATTGTTATTATTGTATCACCATTACCTATTCTGAAAAACCAAGAGACTCAGACTGAAAAGGTGCTGGAACTAAGTCCTACAATTTAAGAATACGCAGAAAAGAGTTCAGGAAGGTAGCTAGATGGTTATTTAAAAATGAGTAATTTTTCCTTTATACCAGCTACGACTAGGTATAAAATATAGGCATACCAAAGTATAAAATATAGTGATGGGAAATCTCATTTATAATAAACAACGACAGCTAAAATCTCTCAAGGACGTACGCTTCAATACACACCATCTGTTAATCTCCACAACCACACTATTAGAGGACAGTACCATGAGTGTAGGTACTGCTATCACAATTTTACAGGGAAAAAAACCCAAAAACTGAGGCTTTGGGAAATAAAAAAATTGTTCAAGATCACATAGCCAGTGAGTGTCAGAAAAGGAATTCAAACTCAGTCCCTCTGCCTCCAGAGAATGAGCTGCTTAACACCATCATGCCCATTCTTCTCTCTCAAATGAGCAAAGCTAGGCTATGTGGGGAAATAGTAACAGGTACAAAGAATGGACAGACACGCCGCCAGTAAGAATATAAAATGGTGCCCTTTTCACGACACATTTAGGAATTTGTACAGAACAGAATCAGGGGCGCCTGGGTGGCTCAGTTGGTTCAGCACCTGACTTTGGCTCAGGTCATGATCTCGCGGTCCGTGGGTTCGAGCCCCGTGTCGGGCTCTGTGCTGACAGCTCAGAGCCTGGAGCCTGCTTCGGATTCTGCGTCTCGCTCGCTCTCCGCCCCTACCCCGCTAGCTCTCTCTCTCTCTGTCTCTCTCAACACAAGCAATGTGTTTATATGGGCTAAAAGTTTAAAAATGGCAACACTGATACCAAAATGATCTCTGGGTGAGAATCACAGATGATTTTCAGCATCATTTTAGATTTTTTTTCTGTATTCTAAAAATGTGATAAAGTGAAGGTGTTAAGCAAACTCAAAATTTAATTTTAAAAGATAAAGTGAAGTATCAAAATAATAGAAATGCAGTTTAGGCAATATTTCCGCTACCTCAGAGTGTTTCTTCCTATGCACTCTATTGCCAATTTTAACATACTTTTATGCCCATGACTTTTATGCTACTTAAGGTACTTTTCTCTCTTAGCAAAAACAGGAATACTTGCTTTATCAACATAGATAATTTACTGCACGTTTTAAGCCTTTTAAGTCTGTACTAATCATTTAAAATTATAGCAAAATTCCAGAAGGTATCTAATATAGAAGATGGCCACATCAGTGAGGCAATTAACAAAAATGACAATTCAAAGGTAGAACAAAAATGTCTAAGTCAACAAGCAGAAAGCCTCAATTGCATGGGGAACTTGTTCCCTGTAAGCACACAGTAAAAATGAGCTAGAAAGTAAAAGCCAAGATGTGAAACAGACTAAGTCACAGAATAAGGGTAAAATAAACCCACATAATTTTGAATAGTAAATGAGGACAGATGACGAAGAACAAAGAACAAAAACTAATTTTAGCTTCACCCTAAAAAACATGAAGTAATAGATTTGAAAGCCCTTTGGAAAATCTATAATACAAACTGACATATTAAAAGCAGTAACGGCAGGGGCGCCTGGGTGGCGCAGTCGGTTAAGCGTCCGACTTCAGCCAGGTCATGATCTCGCGGTCCGTGAGTTCGAGCCCCGCGTCAGGCTCTGGGCTGATGGCTCAGAGCCTGGAGCCTGTTTCCGATTCTGTGTCTCCCTCTCTCTGGCCCTCCCCCGTTCATGCTATGTCTCTCTCTGTCCCAAAAATAAAAATAAAAAACGTTGAAAAAAAAATTAAAAAAAAAAAAAAAAAAAAGCAGTAACGGCAAACTCGATTTTACAGGCTTTTCCTACCTGGGAATCCCAACCACTCAGGACATGATTAAGAGCCTGTGAATAAGGAGACAGAAAAACAAACCAAATCTCTGTCCAATCAAATCAACGGATACAGCTAAAGCATTTTCTAATAATCCTGAGCGCCTGGCACACTTCTGTGCTCATGATCTTGATTCAGTAAAAACAACTCTGCGAAGTACACAGTGTCCGATGGCCGAGAAAAGTCAAAGGGAAACTGAGGCTTGCCTAAGGTCATGGTCTGGGAAGGGCAGAGCTGAGATGCAATTTTGAGGTCCCACCTGCTTTCTCTGCAGCATAAGCCTTCAGTTGTCCAACCCGGCTTAGTGGGAGGGAGGGAGGGACAGTGTCAGCAAGGAACAGATAACATCAAGAAGACCAAAGAATTCACTGATATAAATCAGTATACATCATGAGGTCCTGCTGCCCCCGCCATTTAAAAAAAAACAAACAAAAAAAAGGCATGAACAAGTATTGCCATTTAGTTTAGAATAAACCAGAAATCTCGATAACCTTGGCCAAGTTAATAAGCATCTCTGGACATCAGTTCCATCACCTAGCAGATAGGCAAAACAACCACAGTATAAACCTAACAGAACTGTGTGAAACTAAATCAGATAATGTAAGTAAAGTGCTTAATACCGGTGCCTGGCACAGAGTTAGTGCCCAATAAATGTTAGCTATTATTAGATTTCACAGTAAGTGAAATTATAAGCTGCATATTATTTGAAGGTAGAAAACTATCATGTCTACATACAAAATCTTCCACTTAAAACAGTTTAAACATTTCTCTCTTTGAAGACTTTAAGAATAAACGTTTTACACAAATCAGTTTTATAATATCCTTCCCCTGCTAAGTGGGGTAGATAAGGTTAATTATATTCTTAGAAGGCAAACCTGTATGGCCCCTCAAGAAATCTCATCATTCATTCTAAGTTAATTTTTACAGTTTGGGCACCAATTCTCTTATTTGCTCTGAATCAATTATTGTGACCATCTCTTCACCATCCACAGGCTTTTGTTCATCCCACCCACATTAGCAGGTTCATTTTAAGTGCTATGTGGCCCTTCAATAACAACACATTCATGAAATATCTACTAGGTGCCAAGCGTTGTATAAGAGTTGGGTTAGAACAATGTAGACCACAGAGTCCTAGCCCTCAGGGAACCTAAAACAAGATAAAAAAAATCATATGCACATATAAGGTACTGTTATCAACATTTTGTATTATCAGTATATTGTTATGACAAATCTATGCTCTAGGTAGTATTTTCTGTTTGCAGATGAAGAGTAGAGGTGCAAAAAGCAGAAAAGAAAGAAGTAAACAGTTAAACATAGACAAATATTCAACGATTAGGGAGGAATATGTAAAATTTTGAAAACACAGGGGAGCAAGCAAATAATTTTGCCCAAAACTGGGAGATTATGGAACGCTTGTGTTTCTACTTAAAAACCCAAGTAAAAACTCTGTAAAGTATACCTATGGGAATAATAGAGGATTTATCCAAATATTTACATTAGTTATTTCTGGGTAAGGAGATTCCAGGTGGCTTTCATTCTCTCTTTGCTTTTTCTTAACCAACTTGTAGTACTTAAACAATTTAAAATAGAAGTCGAAAAAAAAAGCCAGCAATAAAATTAGGTATCAATGCTCATCTAGCAAACTGTCAAAAATTTTATTAAAAAAATTTTTTTAATGTTTATTTATTTTTGAGAGACAAGGGAGTGTACACACACACACACACACACACACACACACACAGAGTGTGAGCAGGGGAGGGGTAGAGAGAGAGGGAGACAGAATCCGAAGCAGGCTCCAGGCTCTGAGCTGTCAGCACAGACTCTGATGCAGGGCTCGAACTCACCAACAGTGACATCGTGACCTGAGCCGAAGATGGACACTGGAGCCACCCAGGCGCCCCAAAAAGTCCATAGTGCATTCAAACATGATGAAATCAAATCTCTTTCTCTCTCCTCTCTCTCTCTCTCTGCTACCAGGTATACGTATCCATTCAACTTTTCTGGAAAGCTTTCTGGCCATCAAAAACCTTAAAGCTTGTTGTGTTTGAGCATAACTCCTATGACTTCTAAGGACCCAGGGGCAGAAAACATTTCATTGGGATGTTCAGCTAAAGCATAATGATATTAAAATATTGGGGGGAAAACATGTGTAACTCACACAGAATAAGGATTAAATGACATGTTCTTAGCAAGAAAATGTTTGAAATACTTTGAATATCCTGAGAAAATCCTTAGTGTATGCTACCTGGGGATGGGAAGGTGGGGGGCAAAGCTCTATCATTCTACCTGCACAAGAAAAAGACTTTTAGAACCAAACTTTTTAGAAACCAAGCTTTTTAGAACCAAACTTCTAAGAAAGAGGATTCCATCACATTGTTTAAATCTCACATTACCAAATTTATTAACACACATTAGGTTACAGAACCCTTAATATTTGTTTAAAGCAGGGGGTTGTAAACTTGACCAACCTGGAACCCTGGCTCTGCCATTATTAACTGTGAGACCTCCTTAAGTTACTTTACCACATTGTGGTTTGTTTTCTTCATCAGGGGAGGAAAGAAAAAGAGGCCATAAATACTTTTTCAAGGGCAGTGCAGTATAACATACACAGATAGCACCTGGAACGATGATTGGCACAATTAAGTGTTACCTACTGTCATCAGCCTTAAAAATACAACAAAGCAAACCAAATGAGATCTGAGCAGAGGCCTCAACAGTGAGCCAGGAGCCGAAGAAAAGATAATGTTCCAGGCAAACAGGACAACCTTGGGATTTTCTGCTTATTCCCTATCCACCCTTAAGGAGTGGGTAATTACCTTGAAGGCAGAACACTTTGACTTTTCAGACATCTGCTTGTGGGCTAGTTCACTGAGCCTAAGAATTACTGTCAGTGTTGTGATGTAAAACCACATACACTAGGCTTTACGGGGGGATTATTTTTCCATTTTCATTTTAACGAAGTCAAACAATCCTTTGCTGGTACACAGCAAAGTTAAAGAGGGAAATGCGTCGTAGTGTTTTTAGCAAGCTCTGGGTCATAGAGGTTTAAAAAATTGTTTACATTTGTCTACATTTTCTGAGTCTTTTACCAGGAAGCATGTGACGTTACTATAGCCAGAAAAAAGTGTTGTAAACGTCAGTAAAATTCACTACTCATAAAAACCTTTGTGGTTTCTGCCAAAAGATGCTCCTTCTGGTGGGACTACATTTCTGTTGAAATGTTCCCCATGTCAGACTAAAACTGTCTTCAGGTTTGTCTTCTTAGGGACCCTAAGCAATCTGCTGAAAAGACACGGTCCTTGCCTCCAAACTATTTCGGCCAGACGGGATTTCATATTGTCCAGACCCGGGAGTACTTGGCAGAGAGTAAGTTAGTGTATGTCTTCTCATCTTCCAGACCCATCAGTGCTAATGATCATGCATCTCTTTTTTTTTTTTTTTTTTTTTAATTTTTTTTTCAACGTTTTTAATTTATTTTTGGGACAGAGAGAGACAGAGCATGAACGGGGGAGGGGCAGAGACAGAGGGAGACACAGAAGCGGAAACAGGCTCCAGGCTCTGAGCCATCAGCCCAGAGCCTGACGCGGGGCTCGAACTCACGGACCGCGAGATCGTGACCTGGCTGAAGTCGGACGCTTAACCAACTGCGCCACCCAGGCGCCCCCTATCATGCATCTCTTAATTTTCAAACAATGTGTGTCTACATATGTACACACGATGACACGTCTTAGGGAACAAAGTAAAAACAGAATCACAGGGAGACAGAACTGCCCAAGGGTTAAGGGCATGGGTTTCAGAGTCAGGCAGCAAAGGTTCCGGCTCCCTTCTGCAACTTTCTACCCGTGTGACTTGAAGCTATTTGAACGCTGTGTCTGGGTTTCCTCATCTATAGAATGAGGACCAGAAGAGCAGTGTGTAAGCATGGGGTCAGGCACATCGGCACACAATACATAACAGCTGTTATGTCAGCTACAAAAACCACAGCAAGGATGGAGAACTGGTGTCTCCAGATCACAGATCTGAAAGCTACCTTTATGCCATAAAGCACCAGATGTGACAGACAGGGCACACATTTCCCAGGCCACGTCATTTAAATAGCTCAATTACCCTATAAAGTCTCTTCCCCAAGACACTGGAGATATATTCTGGGATGAAATACATAAAAAAAAAAATTCAATTGTTCATCATTTCTCCAAACTATGAACAGCAGCAAATATAACAGGTCTTCTGGTGGACCTTAAAATTCAAGTTTTGTAAAAATCAGGGTATTTCAGACGTCGTAAGTCCACGAGGCATGTGGGCACCTCTGAGACACAAGATTTCTTATGACGTTTGGTAGACTGGAGATCAAACCCCAGCATCTCAGGATTCTAAATTTGGTTTCACTTTGGTTTGCATTTGGAAACCTGACTTAATACATTTTTTTTGTTATTCACTGACCTTATTTACTATTTCTCTGTCCAGTAAAAGCTATACCCGGAAACTGTGTTTGCCACTCACTGCTCCTATTGGCCCATCCACGCCCTGCCTTCCTTGCCTCACAGTATTCGCTTGGAAAGGACTCTTATCCCGCTCTACTTGAATCTTACTTTGGAGACCTGGCCAACAGCTTTTCCCACTCCAATACCTGCATTTCCTATTCTTCGTTTGTCCCCCTTAGTCCATTTCATCCAGCACCATGTTTTAGCTGTTCCTAATCTCTCTCCTTCTAGAGGTCAGGGGCCTTATACAGCACCTAGATCAACACTAAATTAATTATCTGCTGAGGGAATAAAAGTTTACTGGTGCCCAGGGAGCAGTAACTGGAGACTGGTCTGCAATCCTACATTCTAACACTAACAGGATTAAAAAAAAAAAATCTACTTAATATCTTATGTTTGTTTCTTTAAAATCGCTATCCCATCAGAATGAGAGAATTCTTCTAAATTTACGCACAAAAACAGTGAAAAGCCCAGAAAGAGTATAAAAACTTACAAGAGGGTACAGAAAAGGAATTGAAAGCTATAAAATGATAGCAACACTTTTACGGCTGTTACAGTAATTACAATTAATGTAAAAACCATTGTGGTCTGCTAGAATGAAGACAAGGTAACTCAGGTGCAGAATGAGGAAAATACTTCAAAAATAGAATTTCCATGAAGCACCTGGGGTCCAATTTGGCAGATATAACCCGTGAAACCTAGCTCCCGGAGAAGCCAGTAATATAAAATAGGTTATTTTTATTAGTCTGGTAATTACAACAAATACTTAATAAAAGGAAGTGACTAATAAAAACTCCCATCAACAATACAAACATTCCACGCTTCTGTTTCCTATTCTTTAATATTTTCCACTGTTAATCAACTAGTTTCATTAGATGTTCATTATCAAAGGGAGATTTAAATTCAACGGCCTTTCTGTTGTCGTTTGGTTAAAAAGTTTATTTTACTTTGTAATGTTCCAGTACTTTAGTGATGGCCAGATGCCCGAGGTTGAATTTTACAGTACTTGGAAAGTAAAACCCACTCTTTAAGTAAAAATACTCAAACTCAAAACGTTTTGGATTCTAGATTTCAAAACGTTTCAAATTCTAGATTTCAGTTACTAGATCATTCCGATATTTAAGGGTATCTTCAAAGAGACAGGTATAGATAACGTAAAATAAGAACGCCAAATTGGAAGCAAACAGGTGAACAGAGAGGTAAGACAGTAAGATAATTTTACAAATATTTGGCGAAGCTCTGTTTATAGTCCGGTAACACCAAGATGAAGAAACTGCCATTAAAATTAACTTAAGTGTGAGTGTTTAAATACACGTAAGTCATACCTTCTACAACCTAAACAAACTTCTACAACCTAAACATATTTAGACTTAAATACATATCTATCTCTATAGATACCTCTATCTATCTATAGAGATAGATATGGATAGAACGCTGTATTGCTGACTTCTTGTGGTTCTTGGAAAGCCCAAAAAGTGTTTGAGGCATATCCACTGTTTCCCGTTTAGAAGATGCACTGGAAAAACTCAACGAGGAAATGAGTCAAGAATTGATGAATTTTACCAAATTTCTAAATATAGTAGCCCAAGTGTCTCTGTAACTATTCCAAGATGGTTAAAAAAAGGAAAGAAAAGAAAAGAAGGAAAAGAAAAAAGAAATCTGAATCAATAAGCGTCTCACCGGCCTGGGGGATACTCCAACCCAGCCTTGCAACCAATAGGAAAACTTTGACTAAATCTGGATTCAGATTTCATCTCTTTATCACAAAGCACGGAGCACAAACCAGTATTGTTAACGGTTACCCAAATGGCAAGACTCCCAGTTAGAGTAATCGGTACTTGGAAGCTCAGGCTGCTTCTGAACGGGTTGAAGGGGTGAAAGGGGAGGCAGTTTAGGGAAGGAAAGCGGGGATCCTTTCTCCGAGTTCGACGTGGAACAGGGCTGTGTCGGGGGTTGAAGGTGGGGAGCAGCGGCCCGTCTAAAATGAACGCGAGGTGAAAACCGGGGTGCGCCCCGGGGCCGAGGGGTGAGGGGCGCGGGGCGCAGGAGGGACGGGGACGCCGGAGGGGTTTCCGCCGGGGCCGCGTCACGAAAGCTAAGGGCTGGGGCTGGATCCGAGGTGCCGGGGGATGCCTCACCCCGCGAGCGCGCGGCGCCCAGAGCCGCAGGGGCAGCGCCGTGGGTCCGTTTCCGTCCGGAGCGCCCGGGCTCGCCTCCATCTTCGGCGGCCGAGCCCCGCGGCGGGCGGGCGGGAGTGGACCGCTGCCCTAGGCCGCGGGGCCCGGGTCTCCGGCCTCACCCGGCCCGAGGTGCCTGCGAGGACGGCTCCGGCCGCGGGGACGGCGGGCCGGGCTCTCCGCTCGGCCCCACCCGAGCTTGCGGGAGCCGCGGGCGTTCAGTCCGGCCCCCCCCACACCCCCTCCCCGCCGCACTCCCCGTCCTCCGGGGGCGGGGGGGGAGCAGACCCGCCCGGGCCTGGAGCTCGCCCGGCGCCGCCGCTCCGGCCTCTCCGCCCGGCGCCCGGGCGCGGCCTCCCGGCGCGCCGCCCTCCCCTCGCGCGGCTCCCGCAGGGCCCCTCCGGCCGCTGTCCGCCCCCTCCCCCGCCGCCGGGGGGACAAACCTGGCGGCCGCAGCCCGGCATGGCCGACGCCGCGAGGAAGCGGCGCGCCGGCGGCGGGGCCCGCAAGCGACGGCGGCCGGCCCCGGCCCTCCCCGCGCCGAACCGCGCCCGCCCGCGCGCCCTCGCTCTCTCCCTCCCCGCGGACCGCGGCCCCGGCGCCCCCTCCCCCGGGCTTGCACAACTCGCGCCCCGGCCGCGCGCGCACGCAGAATTGTTGCTCAACCTACTTGCGGTCTCTTCTCCGCGGCCATCACGACATGCCCTGGAAGCCGGGGCGGCCCCGGGGCCCTCCGGCGGCCGGCCGCCTCTCGCCTCCGCCCTGGGCCGCCGCGGCCGCCGCTAGGGCGCGGGGCGAGCGGGAGGCTCCCCCATGCCGCCCGCCCGGCCGGCCGGCCGCGCGCCGGGGCCTCGGCTCGCCCGCCGCCCGCGCCGCTGCTCCGCGGGCGAGAGCGAAGCCGGCTCTCCCGCCTGCCGCCTCGCTCCTCGGCCGCCCGCCCGCCCGCAGCCGCAGCCGCAGCCGCCGCGCCGCTTCCTCCTCCCCTTCCCTCTTTTCCTTCTCCTTCGCCTCCTCTGGAGCCGAGGTTGGCAAACCAGCACCTGCTGCTGGAGATCACCGAGAACTGAAACAGGAAACCCCGAGCCAAGGGGAAAACCCGGGAGGCGTGGAGAGGGGTGAGGGGAGCCGCTGGAACCTGTCGGGCTCCACCGAGCCAGCCTGGCCTCCTCCCCTTGCACCCCTGCCCTCCCCCGGCCCGGCCCGGGGGTCCTGGCCTCCTCTCCCGGCCCGCCCCCCAGCCCCGTCCGGGAGGGCGCCTCTCTGCTCGGCGACACCTCGTCCTCGCAGCAATAAGGCGGCCCATTCATTCCCTGGGCGGGCAGGGGAACCGACAGGCTGCCTACTTAGGGCGAGTTGCCCGTGCTCCTCTGCTTATTATCAATAATTCTGTAACGAGGAAAAACCACACCCGCGTTAGCAAGACCAATAAGGGAACTTACACAAATGAAGCTGTTGGGATTTCACCCAGGGGAAGGACTTCTTTCGGCAAGGAAACTGGCCTTATTGGAAATGGCAGTGTGTCAAAATCGAGGTTAAACCCGGGATAAATCCAGATCTCCCGCTGGAGGTTGGGAGGAGACGGACAGCCCTGTGCGCTGAGTTGCAAGAGTGAAGAGCGCTGAGAGCAGAGAGCCTTTTTTTCTCCTGTCAGTAGTCCAACCGCCGGCACAATTTAGGTCAACATTTCAGTAATGTTCAAATAATCGTATTCGCCTGCCTGTGGAATTCTCAGCGGCTGCCCCACTCCTAGCCTTGGGCCGGATGAATCCGCCTTGGGAGTGAAAGGGAAGGGAATTTATGTGGCTTGTGTCCCTACCATGCGCCACAGACTGGGTAGCCCGCTTTAAATGCATTGTCTCATGTGTGTGTCACCACAGCCACGTGAGCTAGGTGTTATTATCCCCTTTATCCCTCAGAAAATTGAGGTTAGAAAAATTTGCTGAAACGACACGGTTTGAACAGGAAGGATACACAGGCCTGTCTGCGGCCGAAGCACATCCTTGTTTCACTGGACCATCATGCCTTTGATGATGAGACTTTTCACCTTTAATGAAATTCTTTCTTGTCTCTCTGAATTGTTTTCAATAGAGCATATGTGATTTAAGCCGGGATCTGCTGAATTTGCTTGGGTTACTGAATGGTAGTGACATCCATACCGCTCATTGGGGCTACAACTTTATAGTTCCCAGTTCTTAAAAAAAAAATCTGCCTCTATGGCTCCGTCGAGCAGTACAGGTGTCCCCACTTATTTGGCCAACATTTGTAGCCCTTTAGCTATTGATGACAGCTATTGGGGTCCCAGCTGACAGCATCCTGCTGGCTGGTGCCCATGGACATCCTCGTAACTGTAAGACGGAAGGTACACCTTGCTGAGCCTGCTTTCCGCTCCAGCAGGCCGGGCTTGGGGCCTATTAAAGGAAATAGCAGACGGGTAGGCTTCTTCTGGGACACAAGAGCTCTCTGGTCCACATTTCTAGTATCACCTTTAAGACCCTCAGGCTGTCTGGCGCCCTGATCTCTGCAGCCTGGTCCGTTTTGATTGGCAAGCAGGGAGGGATGCTCTGGGAAATCATCCCCTGTTCGCTGAGCCAAACCCTCAGAAGTCTCTTGTGCAGTATCGGGGAGCGGCGGGGACCTAAAAAGAGGCTGGCTGGCTGACAATAAGTGACAGCATCTGTGGCATGATTTTAGTGATGCCAGGAGTTCCCCTACTCCACAATATATCACCCACACAGTCTTAGTTCCCTCATTGACTCAACTGAATTCCATTCAGTATTGATTAAGCATAGTTACAGACCAGGGCACTATATTAGGTAGTCTGGAGCTAAGAGACATGAATAATTATTGCAATGGCCAACATTTGTGAATGCTTACCATTCTAGGGACTTGGCATGTGTTGTCTCCTATTAGGCACACAAAACCCCTGTGAGGAAGTAAGTATCATTATTTCCATTTCACAGATGAGAAAACTGAGACCAAGATCACAGTCAGTAACAGTGCACGGGTGGGAGCACAGTCTCCCTCTGAAATCAGGACCCACTGCGAGAATACGATATGGTAACTGCCCTTAGTTACCTCACGACGCAGCTAGGGAAATAAAAACACATGAAAGTTCAAAGAAAACAAAGAAGACAAGAGAATTTATAAGTGTTTAGTGTGTGTCATGGGTCATAAATCCAATGACGTTTCAGACCACAGAAGGGTTGCCTTCAGTTGGAGCAGTTGAGAAGACTGGCATAGAAGAAGAGCCTGGGCTTCAAAAAGACAAGAAAATGAAGCTGGATAATGATGAGGAATAGTATTTTGATAAACAGAGCGGATGGGGAAAGGCATATCAATGAATTGGAAGGGTTTTGTGGAATTGTGAAGAGTTTTGAATGCAGGGTGACGTGGAGAACATCCTATTTTAGGAAAATAAATATTGTGATGGTTACTGGATGGTTTGGAAAGGGGAGGGACTGGGTATGAGCAGGGAGACACGTTTGACAGCCAATATGGCAGAACAGACATGAAATACTGAGGTAAATAGTGAAGGAGAGGAAGGGACAGTTTAGTGACACACTGGGACTTGAAAAGTACTGAGGCTTTGTGAATGATTGCATACACTTGACCAAGACAGATGTGAGAAACGGGAGAAGTCCAGAGTAACTCTGTGAGTGTAAATGTAAAACCTATAGTATTGCAGACTGGGCAAAAGAGGAAGCTTAGGGGTAGGGAAACTACTTTTTTGAACAAATGTTGAGAATACTTTGGTTTTAGGCATGTATTTGTGGTAATAGTGGAATATGTATGTGGCAATGTTTTATGGCCTTATCTAGAAGAGACAAATACTTACATAAATGAGACTTTTATGTTACAGAGAGGGTATGAAAACTTTGAATGCTCACTATTATAAGAATAATCAGGCGTGGTTATTCGTCTTAAGTCAACAAGAGTTGAAAGAAAATCTCTAACAAAAATAAAATGCTTCTGTGCCCCTGAGACAAATAAGTATTAGGGAATGTCTCTCTTTTTGAGTCCAGATTATATTAACTTAGAAGCAAAAGAATATACAGGAAAGAAAATCCATGAGTTCAGAGAATATAAGACTGATGAGAGGGGCGCCTGGGTGGCGCAGTCGGTTAAGCGTCCGACTTCAGCCAGGTCACGATCTCGCGGTCCGTGAGTTCGAGCCCCGCGTCGGGCTCTGGGCTGATGGCTCGGAGCCTGGAGACTGTTTCCGATTCTGTGTCTCCCTCTCTCTGCCCCTCCCCCGTTCATGCTCTGTCTGTCTCTCTCTGTCCCAAAAATAAATAAAAAACGTTGGAAAAAAAAAAGTTAAAAAAAAAAAAAAAAGACTGATGAGAGAAAATTAAGAGCTCATTTGGCCTGATCCGACTTTTCGTTTTGCAGATGGTGAAATTGAGGATCAAACTTTGAATGTCTTGACAATAAAATTTCAAAATAGGCATTTGGCAACTATGGCACATTTGCCATGACCAATTCTGGAGAGACAACCAATCTGTATTTTAGTTATAAAATCAAGCTTGGACCTCGAGCTGTGACTTTGAATTGCACATAATGAAAAGAATTTGAGTGGCCACAGCTCCACAGAAGTTAAAGCCTTGGGACAGCGTCACTAGTCAAAAGCAAATGCTTTGGAAAGAACAGATTAGGGACAGGGGGTTGGTCAGGGTGGAGAGAATGGATACAAGAACAGCACTTCGTGGGGCACCTGGGTGGTTCAGTCGGTTAAGTGTCTGCTTTTGGCTCAGGTCATGATCTCGTGGCTCGTGAGTTTGAGCCCCGCATCGGGCTCTGTGCTGACAGCATGGAACCTGCTTGGGATTCTCCCTCTCCTCTCTCTCTCACTGCCCCTACTCTGTTTGTGCTCTCTCTCTCCTTCTCAAAATAAATAAATAAACCAAAAAAAAAAAAAAAAAAAAAAAAAAGAGCAGGGCTTCTTTCTAAACTATAGCTCCCAAGTAGACTGCTGCACACTTATATTCACATTTGAACTTCAAAAGACAGTTTGAGATGGCCATCACCTCCCACCTGACTACCCTCAGCCTGGAACTTCCAATTGCCAGCCGCCTTTTCTAAGACCTCCAGGGACTTAAAAAGTGAGGGCCCATGAGCCACTCTCAGACTGAAAAGTGTCACAGTCCCTCAGCAACTGCTTCTATTCTATCCAGAACTTTCCTAGTGATGTCCTTCGAAGTTTCCTCTTTGAAAATGTGTGTATACAATGGATATGCTTGAGGACGCAAGACAACTCTCTCTCCTGCCTCCACCTTTTCCACCAAAGCACTTACCTTACTCAGCTGAGACAATGTCCATGCACTTCATTCAGCGCCAGCCCTTTGGCCAGCACTCGACTTCCTCTGGTTGAAGAGCTTTGCACCCATAGCCGGACGACTGCTGTGACTTTTCATTTGGTTCATGTCTCCCAGACAATTCTGGTTAATTCCAACCATCCACAAAATGTAAAGTTTTCTTAATAATATCATTCCCCTAAACAGCATGATCTGTATAAGACAGACACAGAGGGAAAAAAACACATCCTTGCCCAGGTCCTTCAGGGACTGCTTAGAGTTGCTTTTTAATGCTGAGTTCGTAGGGAAAGGAAACTAGAGGGCACGAGATACGTGCTGTTGACCAATCCCAGGACTTCTTTCTCTTGATGGAGTTACCACAAGATTCTATATCAGCAGCATGACTCCTTGTTTTTTTTCTTTTTTTTCTCCAGCATTTGTGGGTGGCCCCCAGAGAGCAGAACACAAGGTTTTCAATATGCTGTGTCATACAGTCATGTGCTTGGTTTTCTACCTGAACCAGACAGCGTGGCTGCCCTAATTTACCACATTTGGTCAACATAGGAATTTTGAGAATCACGAACGTTTACTATTGAATTTAAAACTGCTCCTAAGGTGGCACGTTGCCATTTTGACAAGGACCAACATGTGTCATGACAGTTCACCTTGCCCAGAAGTTGAAAGACTTTTTGTTGTAAAAATTGCACAAAATCTTTTTTGTGCAATTTTAAGTGTACCAGAAACATCCTCGTCACCTCTGCAAGCTTCCCTTGTTTTAAAAGGAAACTGGTATACAGAATTACAAACGCACATAACTGAGCCAGTTGGAAAGAGAATGATGGAATTTTCTGGTTAAAGTATAGCCGGTGTTAAAAGGCTGTATCACGAGAATATTAATTGTAGCATTATTGGCAGAGGCAAAAAAAAAAAAAACTGGAATAAACCTAAATATCTATTCATAGGAGACTATATGAATTGTGGTATCTGCATCCATTAGACTGTCATTCACCTATTAAAGAGAATGAAGTGGCTTCATGCATTTGGAATTGTTTTTGAAAAAGTGATGTCAATACCAGTGTATATAATATTCTACCATTTGTGTGAAAAACAGAATATTTCTACATGTGCTTACACGTGCCTGCATTATCTCTGGAAGGACACACAAGAAGCTGGTCATGGTGGTTGTCCTGGGCAGGGGGACTGGATGATTATTCAAAGGATGCGTGGAAAAGAGATTCCCTTTTTATTCTATAACCATTTATAACTTTTGAATTTTAAATGGGGTGCTTGATTTAGCTCTCCCCCCAAAATTTTTAAGTCTACCTTTATTGGTGATATGTGCTACTGTCTGCCCTTTTCTATTGGATTTTATAGATAGGCAGATATTATTTTTGCAAAGAGTACCCCAGCCACAAGGAAGAGGAAGTTGAGAGTCCTGTGAGTTGCATGTGTGGGTTCTGGGGCTTCCCAGTGAAGGGAAAGATTCCTATGGTCATGTGGAAGGGGAGGTCCCATAATTGCTAAAGGATTCCCAGCCAGCATGAGTGGGATTAGCCGCTGTTTTCACAACTTAATTGTCGAAAGCTTCAAACTCAGATTCTATGAGGATTTTTGATGGGAACTGCTTTACCTTAAAGGAGCCTTCAGGGAAGTTCTCACGAGCAGATACAGGCCCAGTTCACGTAAGCGGCTGGCATCACAGAAAATCAGCGGGAGGCCTGGCGCCCACGAACATGTTTCTTTTCTCTCCACAGTATTCACTCCTAGAATTGTATTTGCTTATCTGTTTTACTGTGTCTCCTCACATCAGCAGGTAAGCTCCTGGAAGGTGGGAGCTCTGTCTGTCCTGCTCTCTGCAGTGTCCTCAGTTCTTCTGTGCCCAACGTGTAGAAAGCACTCAAGCTGGCTCCGTTCTGGGGACCACAGCACCCCATGACTCTCTAGCCCGTGGCTGCCTCTTTAGGCATTAATCTGCCAGAAGGCAGTACAGACATGGCCAGGGGAGCCAGGCCTCAGGCCTCCAGCATCTGGGAGCATGGGCAAAGCAGAATTCAAATCTCAGAAGAACTGGGGAGGTAGAAAACTATTTATGCATAGAGGAATAGGGCAAGGAGCCAACTACTGAATAGCAGAACCAGGTAGGGGCTTGGTAAAGATAGAAGGAAAGAAAAAGGAAGGAAGGAAGGAAGGGAAAAAGAAAGATAACCAGTCACAAACGAATTAGAACAAGACAGCTTCCCCAAACACATACGAGTAGCACAACAATAAAATGGAAGCGAGAGCCCTATAATTAGGGCTGCAGTTCACAGGAAGCAAAGCGGGTTTGCTGCTGAGTCACTGTGCTGCTGGAGAGTTGGGTGGTTAGGTTGGGAAAGTCACCTTGATGTAGGGTCTAGGCTGGCTTCAGAGTCTAGGATGGGGGACAGGTAAGTGAGCCTAGTGGCTGAGGTCAGAGGGAGACAGGGAAAACAGCCAACCTACAGGCTTCTGGGTATTTACTTGTAACCTTAAGAGTGGAAGTCACAGGGAAATTTCCACTCTCGGCTCTTTGGGTCTGAATGTAGACATTCCAGGGGATATTAGGTCAAAGAGCATCCAGGAGTCCGAAATGAGGATTCGAGGAGTCCCGCCAGGCAGGAAGCATTAAGCACATCTCTATGGGTCCCCTAAGTGAGTGCCACAAGCCTAGGTAGGTGACCGAGGCTCAAGAGAGAAATCTGATACAAATATCTGATGGCTTTTCGTGGTTTTGGGAAGTCACTGATCACAGTCAGGAGTTTGGTGGAGGTGAGCTCTGATCATAGAGGAGCGATTTGTGTTCTGTCTTGCTGATCCTGTGGTCAGACCAGAGCATACAGGTTTACACTTGACAAGCAGAGGCAGAGTCAGGCAATACCTTAGCCTAGGGTTCAGCCATGTATTGATTCCTATCCCTCATGGTCCTTCATTTTGGTCACAACAGTTACCTTATTTGAAACAACATCAGTATTCCCCTGAAATGTTTCTCTAGCTCTTTAGTTATCATGTGACCTCCTCCAGTTTTTTATTTTTTTAAAGTTTATTTATTTATTTTGAGAGAGACAGAGACAGCATGAATGGCGGAAGGGCAGAGAGAGGGGGGGAGGGAGAGAGAATCCCCAGCAGACTCCATGCTGTCAGTGCAGAGCCCAATGTGGGGCCTGAACTCATGAGCTGTGAGATCATGGCCTGAGTGGAAACCAAGAGTCAGACTCGTAACCGACTGAGCCACACAGGCGCTCCCACATTTTTTTAAATTGTAAGGGTGGCTGTTTATCTCTGGGTGATGGGATGAGGGATAATTTGTTATTTCTGAAAACTTGTGTTTTTACGTGTCTTAAAAACTTTCTGCCATGAACATGTATTCTCGTGATAATTTAAAATAATACATCGGAATACTACCCGGTACTAGAAAAGCCAGTGAAAACCATTTCCGTGGTTAACCGTGTTCAAGATCCATGAGGCAGGAGTACTTGACCCTCAGTTTCACTATCGGCCAGCTGCATATATAAAAGAGCCTTGGTAAATCCTAGCTATTGCTTTTGTATATAAAGAATTGACCACCCAAGACAATACAAGTTATTGTATAGACTCAATCCTACCAACACTCTAAAATGTTGTTACAAACACGTAGTTTAGCAAAGTAAATACAGAAAGTGATGACAATATATTTTATCTGGACATGCCTTCTAGTAAACAAGTTGTCCTTGCCAAAACTTACTGAACATTTAACTGCCTCTTGGAGCTATCCAAAATAAAATAAGTTCCTGAATTTCTCTAGAAAGGTTTCCAGTAAAAAGTAGGAACTGCTGAGGATGCCTGGGTGGCTCAGTCTGTGAAGCGTCTCTTTATTTTGGGCCAGGTCATGATCTTGCGGTTTGTGGGTTTGAGCCCCCCACCCCCCCCGATAAGTAAATAAACACTAATTATTTTTTTTAAACTTCTGTATCTATATTCCACTACCTTTCTTGATTTAATTAAGCCAAGCAAGTGTTGAATTCCAGCACTGGACTTTCCATCATAAAATAAAAGACATGGTCTATGTCCTAAATAAACTAAATTTTTGTTTTTTATTATTTATTTTTAAAAGTTCATTTATTTATTTTGAAAGTGGGGGTGGAGGGAAGGAGAAAACATGTGAGCGGGGGGGGGGGGTTGCAGAGAGAGTGAGAATCCCAAGCACACTCCATGCTACAGCGCAGAGCCCAGCATGGGGACCTGAGCTCAAACCAAGATTCAGACTTTCAATCAACTGAGCCACCCAGGTGCCCCTAAACCAATTTTTTAAATAAAGTTTTTTTTAAATGTTTATTTATTTTTGAGAGAGAGAGCACAAGTGAGGAAGGGCAGAGAGAGAGGGGGATAGAGAATCTGAGGCAGGCTCTGGGCTGCCTATGTAAAGCCTGACTGACAAGGGCTCAAACCCATGAACTGTGCAATCATGACCTGAGCCAAAGCCAGATACTCAACTGACTGAGCGATCCAGGTACCCTGACCCTACACCAAATTTTTAAAGGAAACATTAAGACATACAGTGGGGGCAGTGGGGGGGGGGGAATCCAGGGAAAACACTAAATTAAATATAATCAAATGCTAAACTTGCCTGAGTTAGGGACTCACTCAGTTAGCTGTGAACCCCAGGATGCAGATCTCAAAATAATTCTCTGTCCGCCTTAGGGATTCATTCATTTAACAAGTGCTTTTTGGGCACCTGCTCTATTCTGGGCACCATTGGGATGTCCCCCTATTTCCTAAAGCAGCCTTGGAGAATTCCTAAGCTGAAGGCCAAGGCTGCTGCCTTCAGTCCACCCTGTACATGGCCAACCCCCTGTCTCTCCTACTCTCCCCTGCTCATTCTCCACCTGCCACAGTGGCCTTCTTGCTGTTCTGCCCATTCCTTCTCTCTGGAACATTCTTCCCCAAATATCCACAAGGCTTGCTCCTTAATTCCTTCAGGCTTCTGCTCAAATGTCACCTTATTGGCAAAGTCATCCCTCAACACTCTTATCTGGAATATCACACATAGCCTCCCTTCATGTATATTCTGGTCACTCTCCATCCCCTAACCCTGCCTTTTTTTTTTTAAAGCCCTTATAATCACCTGAGAGAGGTACAAATCCAGATCCGGATCCAGATCCAGATCCAGATTTAGATAGACAGATACCAGAGATATATAGATACAGATATCTATTTCCAGCTAGGATGCCTACATAAATGGACATTTGTTTATCCGAAGAGGAGAATTCTGGAAAGTTCACTTGAATTAAGGTGAAAGGAGAACAGATATGACATCACTAGTGAGCTATATCCCAGGAAACCCAGACAGAAAGTAGATAGGTAGATAAGGCTTTCTTCAGAAGTCCCCAATGGGCACACAACACAAATACAACACAGTCAACAAGTCTCAGCCACATCCCAAGAAGCTACTGCACAGAATCATCAGCCAGAAGCAGATTATCTAATCAAGTGGTAATTTATATCATGGGCTCTGTTCTCCCTTGGTTTCTGTGATACCACATCTCTCCTGCTTCCCTTTCACCTCCCCAGATCCGTCTCTTTGGGGTTTTGTTCTGTCTACTCCTACATAGAATTCCTCTCTGACCCATTATATTTTGGCTCCACATGCCTGTCCCGGGTTTTCTCACCCATTCCTGTGGCATGAAGTGCCACCTATATTCTGGTGATTATCAAATCTATCTCTGCAGCCCAGAGTATCTGGCAGTGAGTAGGTGCACAGTAAACGCACTTTCTGTTTACTCAAAATGAATAGATGGCCTTTTGGGGGCTCCCACTACGTCAACCATTGTTGTAGGTGCTGGAAAACTTTCCCGCTCTGGTAGAACTTGTATTTAAAAATATACAATTAAATCAACAGATGAAAGGCACAAATAAATGGAAAATAATTTCACATACTAGCAAATGCTCTGAAGAAATCAGAGCGGAGTACTAGCATAGCAGGTCAGTGGTGGCTGTGGGCAGTGATCAGGGAAGGATTCCTTTAAATCCCATCTAGCTAGGGCACCTGGGTAGCTCAGTCAGTTAAGCGTCTGATTTTCAACTTAGGCTCAGGTCGTGATCCCACAGCTCGTGGGTTCGAGCCCCACCTTGGGCTCTGCACTGACAGTGTGGGTCCTACTTGGAATTCTCTCCTTCTCTTTGTACCCCTGCCCCACCTGTGCTCGCTCAATCTCTCTCTCTCTCTCTCAAAATAAATAAACTAAAAAAATTTTTTAAAAACTCCCATCTGAGCTGAAATGATGCAAAGGAGCCAGCCTACGCAAAGCACATTCCAGATAGAGGCCATAGCAAGTGCAGGAGCCCCAGGGCAGTGTAAGCCAGGTGGGTCAGGGAAGAGAATGAAGCCTGTATTGGGAGTAGAAGCTGGCACCAGTGGATGGTCCCTTGCTCTCCAGTTTGCCCCGATCTCACACCTTCCCATTATCATATCCCTGGCCAGCCCCTCTCACTTACCTTACCTGCCTGGCTCTTGTAGGCACTTGAGTTTGTCCCCCTTCCTTGCTCTTGGTAAAGTGCCTTGGCAGTTCTCAGAAGGTTCCATGCTCTGGTTTATTCCTGGGCCTCCACCTGGTGTGCTCTTTCTGCTGGCAACACATTTCCCCTAATACTTTGTGAACAAAGATTCAGCACAGCAATTCATTCCATTCTAGAAAGCCTTCTTTGATCTTGTCTCTCTGAGTTAGAGGTCCCCCCTCTATTCTACCAGGGTCCCGTGTGATAACCACAGCACAGAAAAGTTGAGTAACTTCCCCCAAAGCATGCTCCAGAGGCAGGATTTGAACCCGGGCTGTTAACCATGGTGCCCTGGGCCCTGTCTCCCAAGGCGGTTGGGAGAACTATATGGGATGATGCCTGCAAAGTGCTTAACATAAGCCCTGACCTTTGGCAAATATTCAGTAACTGTTAGCTCTAATTATACACACAATCTCCGCCCCTGAGAAGTGTATGGTCAAACAATGAAGCTAAAAGTCTAGTAAACAGATGGGTAAGTTGGAGAAAACTTTGACTATCTAGAAGGATCTGGACTGTAGTCTTAAACGGCTTCTCTCATTTGCAATCCTTTCTGCAAAGTACCTGCCACTTAATAATCGTGGTGGTGATGCTCTTTGAAAAAGAAAATATTAAAAGCAAGAGCAGGTCTTACGGAAAAATGATACACTTCGGTTTTAGACATGGTGAACTTGTCTTCTGGAAGGGCTTCTGGAACATCCAATTAGAGATGACCAGTCGGTTGGGCAAATGGCTGCATAATTCCCTCTGTTACTTAAGCATCATCCCTGATTCTTCTCCTCCCTGGCTTCCACGTCTAATTCAGCAGTCAGGCTTTGTTGGTTCTGCTTTCGAAATATATCTGTTAATCTGCCCCCTTTTCTCCTCTATCACCACCTGGACCCAGACCACCACCACCCCTCTGTGTTTTCATCTGTAAAATGGAGACATGAATAGTATTTACTTTATGGGGTTGCTGTGAGCCTTAAAAGAAGATAATTTATGTAAAACACTCAAAGTGCTGCCTATCATGCAGAGAAAGGATCGAGACTGTGTGGGACTGAGGAGCCCACAGAACAGAATCTCTAAAAGGAAAGTAGTTATCGGAGAAGAAGAAGACTGGGAGGTTTCAAACATGTGAGGTCCTGTAGGACATGTTTATGTAAAAGTGGTAAAATAGAAAGTTGAACAAGTTTGTTCTACACAATCCGTTTATCAGAATAGCATTTACAGCAACTATCTACAGAAAGGTTGAGTCAATTATGGTCTCCCGGTTAGAAGCAATAAGAATCAGCTAGAATCTGGTTGACTCAGGTCACCTCTGTTGAGTCAAAACTTCTTGTGTCAGGCCACCTCAGAGACTGCTGACCAGTCTGTGGATTGCCTTTCTTTGGGGTCAGCTGTCTGCCCTTGTTCAATCAATAGAAGCCAGAGAGGGGTGTGAATAGCCATCCTGTCAGCAGGGGCTCAGCACGGAGCAATTTCCCTTGGAAATGACTCTGGGGTCTGAGTGTGAGGGCCACCATGAACGACACAGCTGAGAGATACAGTCACATAGAGGAAAAGTATGAAGTTTGAAGCCTGGGTTTTGAGTCTCAGAAATCTAGTCCCACTTTCAACCAGTTCTGTGTGTTGGGCGAGTTAGTATATTTTTCTAATGCTTACCATCTCCTTTATCAAGTGGACATGTTTAGAATTTCATAGATGTTTGCTTTGGAAAGCTCTATGTGAACTGTAACCACCTTGAATCACTTAGGTCCCAAGCAGCCTGGTGGCTTAGTAGGAGACCACTTAGGTTTTAATTGAAGGGTTAAGCTAATTGCTGAAAACTTTCTTAAGTAGCAGTACTCTCTGGGAGTAGGATAAAGATATAATTCCCACAAAAGATTTTCTATTCTTTCAGAGGTGTAGGAAGAAGAAATTCCTTAAAGCTGATGAGAGATAGTATAGCAAGAGCAGTCTACACATGCACAATTTCCTGCCATTCTGACGAGCAAGTAGAAAGACAATGAAGAAAATGAGGGAAAGTCCCATGGAGTAAGAAAGCTGACCTAGAAGCCATGTCTCTGGTGACAGGTGCAGACACCACAGCTTTCCTATCACCACCCCATGCTGGTACCAGAAGGGGCCTCGAGGATTGCTCCACCTCTGGAAAACAAGTGTAGCTTCTGGCCCTGTTATGATTCTTGCCAGAAGGTAGCCCATGAGGGCTCTCTTTCTTCGGTCACTAGCTCCTGGTTCAAATTCTGATGTGAGTGCATCCAATCAGTTTAGACCATGTGCCAGTGCTATAGCTGCAAGGGCAGCTGGGCAGACTGGCACCTGGAATGTTCAGCTTCTGCAGTGAGGGGCGGGCTCTGCCTCATTAGGTTTCTCAAGCCAAACAAAGAGTTTTAGATGCTGGGGAACCAAAACCATTAAAAATATATATGAAGTGTGTCTTCTAAGAATGCTTGATGTTGGTAACCAAACACTTGATTTAGTTAATACAAGATTCTAGACATTGGGGCGCCTGGGTGACTCAGTTGGATAAGCTTCTGACTTCAGCTCAGGTCATGATCTCACGGTCTGTGAGTTCAAGCCCCAGGTCGGGCTCTGTGCTGACAGCTCAGAGCCTGGAGCCTGCTTCAGATTTGTGTCTCCCTCTCTCTCTGCCCCTCCTCCACTCATGCTCTGTCTGTCTCTCAAAATAAATAAATAAACATTAAAAAATTAAGGGAAAAAAAAAGATTCTAGACATCTCCTTTTAGCTCCCAATCCTTGCTGGTAACTCCTGAGAAGGCCCCAAGAAAGTGAAGGCAACAGCGATTCATGAGACCCTTTTCCCTAGGTAATTTTTTTCCCTGTGGGATGGTATGTAGATAATTTTTTTACTTCAAAATTGTGAACATTTACTAGCATTAAAAATCAAGATGTGTTTTTTTGTTGTTGTTGCACAAAGATAATTATTAATATAGCGAATAAGTGATCACCTATAAAAATAATGAATAGGTTGAAAGAAAAGCTTACGTGTTATAAGATGCTTTTGTGCTTAAGATATGCATTACAAGGTGATGATAATGACAGTAATAATAATAAACAAGGAGAGGGTCACACATTAAATGTTTGATTTATGCTTAGATTTTTTTCTTTTTCTGCCCAGACCTCTGACAGTATATACTTACAGAAAGAAACGTCAATCTCTCTTTGTCACCAGTGGAATGTTTTTGTGGTCCAACATCTCGACTGTAAATAATAAGCTTGCTTTTTAAAGCTATCTAATAGTCATTTCACAATTGATTAGCAATGCCAGTCCTGATGCAGATGCATGCCACATGCAAACATTTGTATATCCGTGACCCCTGTATATCCTCTGTCAACTCCTAGTGTAACTCCCTTGGAAGACAGGCAGTTGACAAGCCAGATGGGAATGAGACTGTCCTCAAAAGCCTGGGAGATTTTTGTCCATATGCTTCTGGTTGTTCCATAGCAAGACCATATTGTCCCATGTGATGCTAATGAAGGGATGAGTGGCCTTTCGTTAGTGCTTACTCAGTCTTTGTCTTTCCTGTGAGTCATTATTGTTTTCCAGCGAGATGCTGTGGCCAGCCTCGCTTTCAATGTGTCATTTTCATTCATTTGGAAACTAAAGAGCTGAGCTTTGCACCATGTCCTTAATGTCAGCAAAGCCCGCTCTCTTGGATTAAAATGCAAGATGTATTTGCAGCTAGTGCAAAGTGCTGAAGGCTGTCTGAGCCCAGCGGCCACAGTGGGCATGCCAGAGGTCCCCTTCAGAAGGGCTCAAGGGCTGGATGCCTGGGGCTAGTAACATCTCAAGGCCAGCCGCAGCAGGAAAGCTGCCTATATTTTGTGCCTAGGAAGTACAGAATGTGGCATGTAAGGGAGGTGTGGGCTGGCAGAAATCGCTATAAAATGGTGACATTTACCCTTAAGTTCCCTATGGGATGAGCTCCTTGTAAAAGACAAATGGGTTCATACAATAAAGCACTTAGAACAATGATTAAACTTTTTATATGTTATCTCATTTAATCTTTACAACAACTCTATTCAGATGAGAAAGCTGGGTCCAGAGATGTTAAGTAACTTACCCAAAAGCACACAGTGACTTTACTGGTTGGGAGCCAGCAGCATTCAAACCCAGCTCTGCCTGACGCCAGAACCCTTAACCTTTCCCAATGAACTCAAATTCAACATGTAGAATTATATTCTGTTGCTAATAGGAGAGGGGGAGAGCTGTACTTGACATGGGGAGGGAAAAGTGTGAATTAAAGAGGACTGCTCCACGGTGATGCTCAGATAAAGGAAGGCACTCCCTGCTAACCAGACTGGAAGTCCCAGAATGGAGTCCCTGTAGCTAAGGCCAGAAGCCACTCAAAACTCGATGAGGGATTCTGTTGACTTTCATGTCTCCCATGTATTTACACTTCCCTCAACTTACTGCATTGCATCAACGAACCCACAGGTGTGGGGAAACGGAGTGTGAGATCATGGAGAAAGGAAATGAAGAATTTAAAAAGTCAAGAGATGCTGGCCCTTGGGGGTAGCGGTAATACGCACAGTGCCCCAGTAGATGTCCAATAAATGTTTCACTAATGCAAGAACTTAGAGATTGTCTCCGAATGTCTTAGATGTGGAGCACACGTTACATGCAAAGAGAATCAAGGTCTTTCTGACCATAATAAAAATCATTGATGCCTGTATAATTTTAACTGGTGCTTTGAAAACACCTGGATCCTTCCAAGAAGAGACGTAGTTGCATAAAGCAGGAAGATTTATTGCAGCGAATTCTAGGAGAGCTAGGATATGGCCCCAGGCATCTCACAACATATTGTGCCTTCAACTCTACCCACTTCTAAGGGTGGCGTCTTCTTTAGGAAGTAGTGTTGCAAGGAAGCTAGGGTTGCTCCGGGCTGCCGTTAACAACACGAGAAGGGTGCCCCTGGGCAGCTGGTTGGTCAGTTATTAACTTAGTGGGTGAAGACTATACCTCCCAAAGACTCCACTCTCCTACCTTCAGCCAGATTTCATTCCTCTGACATCAAAAATCAGATGGTTGCTTTTCCTCAGATTTTCCTTTGGCATTTGTGTGCTAGTTCATTGTGACTCTCACAGGACCTGGTTCCTACGCTCGTTTACTTGTCTGTGTCTTTCTAGAGGCTTAGGACTGCCTTCTGTTCACTAAGAAATCTTAACTGTCTTAGCACAGTGCTTGGCCCAAAGCAGGCACTTGATGGATGAACGGCTCAGGTGAAGTCATAAAGGAAAAGGCAGTTATAAAGAGAGCATAGGGAAGGAGGATCTCTCACTGCAGTTAGTACAGCATGAGCCACTTGAAATCCCTTGCATTTGAATTGCATTGAATTGCAAGGAGTTCTGACATTCATATTTTACACCACTATTAGGTTCAGCTAAAAGCCCACTTGTTGTGCGTTTACCATATGCCGGGCCCGGTGATAAATTAGACATGATTCTTGCTCTTAGGAAGCTGCCAGTCCAGTGGGGTGAAGTGAAACCGAATGTGTAGCTACCCCAATGTGATATGATCAATGGTAGAAGGGTTCACTATGCGTCAGAACCTGCTCCAAGCACTTGTATTTCTTTACATTGTTTAGCTCTAACAGCTCTACGAGGTGGATAGTATTATTGCCCCCTTCTGCAGGTCAGGAAATGGAGACGCAGAAAGGTTAAGTAAATTGTCCAAGATTGCCATTGCTAAGCGGTAGGGCCAGGAGATGAACTCAGATTAACTAGAATTCAGAGAGTCAGCTAGAAAACTTTGCATCATCCATCTCCAGTACAGAAGAGGGAGGGATTACTTTGGGAAAGGAGAAGGGGAAGGGAGAAGGGAAGCCAGCAGGCATTAGGGAGGGGGTCTTCCTTAAGCAATGACTTGAATGACAGATAGGAATATGGCAGATGAACAGGTTGGCAAAGGAAGGACGAGAGGCAGAGTTTGCAAAGATGCGGAGAATTGAAAGACACAGTGGGTTCAGGGAACTGGAGTAGTTTACTATCAGTTAAGCATAGTGTGCAAGGGAGGGAGGGGGTGTAAGGGGCAGACAGGGATTGTATCATGGGAATCAGAACAGTCTCAAAAGTCAGTAGCCTCTGGCAGAATCTGCACTTTTGTAGGCTAGTATCTAAAATATATAAAGAACTCACCGGGGCGCCTGGGTGGCTCAGTCGGTTGAGCGACCGACTTCAACTCAGGTCATGATCTCACGGTCTGTGAGTTCGAGCTCTGTGTCGGGCTCTGTGCTGACAACTCAGAGCCTGGAGCCTGCTTCTGATTCTGTGTCTCCCTCTCTCTCTGCCCCTCCCCTGCTCATGCTTTGTCTCTCTCTGTCTGAGAAATAAATAAACTTAAAAAAAAAAAAATTAAAGAACTCACCAAACTCCACACCTGAAAAACAAATAATCCAGAGAAGAAATGGGCACAGGACATTAATAGACACTTCTCTAAAGAAGACATCCGGATGGCCAACAGGCACATGCAAAGATGCTCAACGTTACTCCTCATCAGGGAAATATAAATCAAAACCACACTGAGATACCACCTCAAGCCGGTCAGAGTGGCTAAAATGAACAAATCAGGAGACTATAGATGCTGGAGAGGATGTGGAGACACGGGAACCCTCTTGCACTGTTGGTGGAAATGCAAACTGGGGCAGCCACTCTGGAAAACAGTGTGGAGGTTCCTCAAAAAATTAAAAAATAGACCTATCCTATGACCCAGGAGTAGCACTGCTAGGAAATTACCCAAGGGATACAGGAGTGCTGATGCATAGGGGCACTTGTACCCCAACGTTTATAGCAGCACTTTCAACAATAGCCAAATTATGGAAAGAGCCCAAATGTCCATCAACTGACAAATGGATAAAGAAATTGTGGTTTATATACACAATGGAATACTACTTGGCAATGAGAAAGAATGAAATCTGGCCTTTTGTAGTAACGTGGATGGAAGTGGAGAGTGTGATGTTAAGTGAAATAAGTCATACAGAGGAAGACAGATACCATATGTTTTCACTCTTATGTGGATCCTGAGAAACTTAACATAAGACCATGGGGGAGGGGAAGGGGAAAAAAAGCTAGAGGGGAGGGAGGCAAACCATAAGAGGCTCTATAAAACTGAGAACAAACTGAGGGTTGATGGGGGGTAGGAGGGAGGGAAAAGTGGGGGATGGGCACTGAGGAGGGCACCTGTTGGGATGAGCACTGGGTGTTGTATGGAAACCAATTTGGCAATAAATTCCATAAAAAAAAAAAAAAAAGAATCTGCACCTTAGTTAAACTGCATCTCCCTCCAAAGTCCTTATGAACGTGGGGCCTGGGGTTGCAAATGGAATGTTTCATCGCCTGGTGCTTCTTTTTTTTTTTTTTTTTAATTTTTTTTTTTTTTTATTAATGTTTTTTATTTATTTTTGGGACAGACAGAGACAGAGCATGAACAGGGGAGGGGCAGAGAGAGAGGGAGACACAGAATCGGAAACGGGCTCCAGGCTCCGAGCCATCGGCCCAGAGCCTGACGCGGGGCTCGAACTCACGGACCGCGAGATCGTGACCTGGCTGAAGTCGGACGCTTAACCGACTGCGCCACCCAGGCGCCCCACTGGTGCTTCTTAATGTGCACGTGTCTGGTGATGTCTGCAGAGTCCTCCAGCCCACAAAGACCACCCCTGGCATCCGACGGCCGAGAAGGTAGCCAAGAGCTTGCGCTTTTTGCCAGAGGAATCGTGGGGTTGTCAAAGAGCTAAGGATAACTTAGCCTGGGTTGATTCTTACCTTAGCTTATCAACTCCATGACTGGTTCTGTCTCCTCCATAACCTGCAATATATGACACGGTATTTGGCAAATAGTGGGCTCTCACTATATCAATACATTTTGTTGAATGAATAAATAAGAGAATAGGGCCGGGAATTTACCACTAGAAAAGGCTTATTCTTAAGGAAAATAGAGGAAAAGCAGAGGAGATAGAGAAGGCGGCTTGTAAGCTCAAGAGATAGCAAGGAAGGGCTGGTATGGCCGTGTTACTTGGTGTGGCTCAATCTAGCTTTTCCTGCGAACTGGGCTCAGAGCACCCAAAGAAGTCAGCTACTGCATTGCGATTTTGACTTGAAAAAGGAGGAAGCAGAGTAGCTAAAACTGTCTGAGTCCTGTTTTGTTTCTTTTTCCTTTATTTTATTTACTTTTAAAGATTTTATTTTTTTAGTAATCCCTCCTCCAAAGTGGGGCTCGGACTGAAAACCCTGAGATCAAGAGTCACATGCTCGGGGCGCCTGGGTGGCGCAGTCGGTTAAGCGTCCGACTTCAGCCAGGTCACGATCTCGCGGTCCGTGGGTTCGAGCCCCACGTCAGGCTCCGGGCTGATGGCTCGGAGCCTGGAGCCTGTTTCCGATTCTGTGTCTCCCTCTCTCTCTGCCCCTCTCCCGTTCATGCTCTGTCTCTCTCTCTGTCCCCAAAATAAATAAAAAACGTTGAAAAAAAAAATTAAAAAAAAAAAAAAGAGTCACATGCTCTACCTACAGAGTCAGCCAGGCGCCCCTCTTTTCCCTGTATTTTAAAGAAATATTACACATGAAACTTTCTTTTTTTTAATTTATTTTTTTAATGTTTATTTATTTTTGAGAGAGACAGAGACAGAATGCAAGTGGGTTAGGGGCGACAGAGAGGGAGACACAGAATCTGAAGCAGGCTCCAGGCTCCGAGCTGTCAGCACAGAGCCCAATGTGGGGCTCGAACTCACAAGCTGTGAGATCATGACCTGAGTTGAAGTCGGTCGTTCAACCGACTGAGCCACCCAGGCACCCCTATGACACATGAAACTTTCTGTTAAGGGATGGTCATTAATAATCCCAGTGATTTTTTAAAATAGGAAATGGTATGGGGCGCCTGGGTGGCGCAGTCGGTTAAGCGTTCGACTTCAGCCAGGTCACAATCTCGCGGTCCGTGAGTTCGAGCCCCGCGTCAGGCTCTGGGCTGATGGCTCGGAGCCTGGAGCCTGTTTCCGATTCTGTGTCTCCCTCTCTCTCTGCCCCTCCCCCGTTCATGCTCTGTCTCTCTCTGTCCCAAAAATAAGTAAAAAACGTTGAAAAAAAAATTAAAAAAAAAATAGGAAATGGTATGACTGTTTCTTGCAGGCTTTCTAGATGAACATCTCATTTGATTCTATTCAACAATTTTATATAGTACATAAAAGAGCAGAGAGATTGTGTATCATAAGAGATACTATCTAAATAATTATTATTTATATAATTATATATATTTATATAAATACATAAAATAGATTATATATTAATATATATTATCTATTTACATAAATTTATATATTTATATAAAATACCATTTTCCCAGAGGCTCTTGATGGGAGTTGGCTAAGAGGTAGACAAAGCAGAGATTGCCTTCTCTGTCCAGGGCCTGATAAGTCAATGGTCTCTGTGGCTGGTGAGATCAATATGTGCTTTGAAAGTAAAAACAGCAGAGAGGCCAGATTGCCATCCTATTATTAATATATAAGCTCGTTCACTACACTCTTGGATAATCATTTCTGCCCTACGTGGAAATGAATCAGAGAATCATGAGCACAGCATCTATGAGACATGGGACAGGGTAGAATTTGTTCTTCCTCCCCACCCAACTGTTCAGAATTAAAAAAAAAATTAAATATTTAATAGAACCACCAAAGCATATATAATCAGCTATGTCAGTTTAAGACAGATCTCAGGGTTCTATTTATTCTCTGATGCCACACGTACCAAAATCTTATTTTTCTTTCATTACCATAGACAGCAATAACAAAAATTTAAACTACTAGGAACAATCCTACGGTTCCATCTCTTCTGAGCAGATGTCCTGTCTGCCCACCGGCACGCTTCCTCGCAGAATTGATTACAGACTCACATCTCTGGGTGCAAATTTTCCTTCTCTCTCAACTTGTCCAAAATTGGTTTGTTCTGGTGTCTTACCTGGTAGCTCATATATTTGAAAATGTTATCAAAGCAAAAGCTCCTATTTTCCCATTTTTAACCTGGCAGAACCATTAGCTGCTCTCTTTTTAAATTTCTTCCTTCTACTTCCTTCCTTTCTCAACACAACTTCTTCCTTGTCAGAATTCCTGGCGAATGGTCAGGAATCACCGGGGTCACAGAGAAACTGTCACAACATATGGCTCAAGCTATAAAGGACAGGCTTTTCCTTCTTCTCTTTCACCATAATAATAACAATAAAAAAAATCAGTGATATTATCCAACTCTGGTAGAGATTGACATCCAAAAGTCATGTTAAAATTTTCTCAAGAACGTGCTTTGGAGGCACTCTAACATTTCTTAATTCATTTGTTTGTTCTTTCACTCAAGAAAAAATATGGGTCAGATATTACACAAGGGACTAGGACTTCAAAGACAGTTAAGTGGGGAGACAAACATTAAAAACAAATCATAACAGGGGTGCCTGGGTGGCTCAGTTGGTTGAGCATCCGACTTCAGCTCAGGTCATGATCTCATGGTACGTGAGTTCCAGCCCCACGTTGGGCTCCACACTGACAGTGAGGAGCCTACTTGGGATTCTCTCTCTCCCTCTCTCTCTCTCTCTCTGCCCCTGTCCCATTTGCTCTTGCTCTCTCATTCAAAATAAATAAATTAACTTCAAAAACAAACAGAAAAACCCCAAATGATTACAGTGATATATAACAATTTTAGTAAAGAGCATTATAGGACCTCCAAGAATGACATGTTAAGCTCTTTTCTGAGAATTAAAAAAAAAAGCTTTCTGAAAAAGAAAGCATTTATATTTGAATACTGAGTGAGAGTTCACTTGATAAACAGTGTAGGAAAGAACATTCTAGAAAGGGGGGATATCAGAGGCAGGAAATCATGGTGTACTGTGGGAGCTGCAAGCATATTATGATGGTTAAGATGAAAACTGGGTAGAGAAGGATTGAGAGTAAGAGTCTGGAAAGAGTGGTTGAGGAGTTGAGCGTAAGAATCTAGAAAGAGTGGTTGGAGCAATGTCAAGCAGGATTTTGCCCGCTATGTTTGCCATGGGGAGTTTGGACTTCATCTTGAAGGCCACAGGGAACCATTGAAGAATTATAAGCAGGAGAGAAACAGTATAAAAATTTTATTTTAGAGCGATGAATTTGGCTTCAGTGAGGATAGATTAGAAGGAGATAAAGCTGGAAACTTTCCAGGTTCCCTTGGCATAGCTGCTGAAAGACTGGTGTGGGGAGGGTTAGGAGTATCTCTTATCCAAATACTCGGTGGCGAATGTGGAAGGCAAGTATCAGGATTCTGTCTGACAGAGATGCTGGGTTGAGTTGGAGTGGAAAGTCCAATGGGAACCATCAAGGTTGGGGTCAGGGGTGCAGAAGAGACAGGAGTAGAGAGTACCAGATTGGGATACGTGGAACAGGAGATAGCATGTGTAATTCCAAGGATGGAAGCCAGGACTGCAGAGGCCCTGTTATATGGTGGGACTTTTATATTTTCACACATTTCTGTGGCACAGCTACATATTTTCACACATTTCTGTGGGCAGAATGGGTTCATTGGAAGTACCCAGGATGAAACAGACCAGAAGCATAGAGACTCGTTAGAACTCGGTAGAGTTGTCCAGTCAAACATTAAAGGACAAGAGAGTGGCACAGCTGATGAAGAGGAAGGTGGATGTTAGAGCTTTTCAGTTGCCTTCCTGGGGTATTTTCCAGGGTTGATTGATGGCAAAATGTATCTCCAGATAGCAAATCACATTAGTTTATGGTAAGTATTTTTCTTTTTCTATGTCAAATTTTGGAGTTTAATCTTGGAGACTATCAAAGACAATATTTTTAGCTTTTGCATAATTAATACTGAGCTTCTCTTTCTGGCAATAGATTCAAGGCCCAGTTGTTTGTGAATCCACCCCCTGGCTCATCATAAAACATTATTAATTGCAAGAAGGAGGATACTTGTCTTCTTGTTATATATGAGAGAGGACACCCTCCCCATCATCTAAAGTAATTCTGAATTATGAATGTGGGGCCAGAATGTATACGGCTAGTGGTTATCGTCTGACTTATCAGGAGGTCTCTTGTGCCTACCCTCATTTTGTGTGAATGTGGGTAAGCAGAGTTCCTTCAGCTAGGCCCAGGGCCACTTCCTGACTCCACAGGAAGAGGGCTGAGACAGGGCACTAAAAGTTGTGGGCGGTAGCAGTGAAGGTGCCCCCTCTTGCCTCTCCTGGCCGGAGAGAGTTGTTCAAGCGAACCACTGTCAGGTTCCCAAATCCAGATGTGACAGCCTCTCCTTTCTTGCCCCACCGGGTATCCAGTGGTTTCTATGTGTCCTGGAGTGAGGTGTGGGGTTGCCTGAATGTGTCCAGATCATCTTGGTGTGTGTGGACTCAAAACACATCCTGGTGATGGCTGGGGGAGGTCTAATATTGCTTCTTTTAAACAGCCTGCCGCAGCATTAGAGCTCACCCACGGTGCCCCACACCATAGTTCTCTTGGGCTAATTCAGGTAGAATTAGGACCTTGCTGGGAATGAGGTTCAGGCATCCAATCCCCAGACACGACTGTTTTGTCCTCCACTTCTAGTTCCGGTGACCTCACCTCCTTCCTCCCACCCTCTTTTCCAGATCACAGTGCTCTGTCCTCCCTTCTAAAGGTGGCCACCCTAACTACCCATGTCCCCCCCGGAGGAGTAGTTCCCTAAATCCTCACATATTCCTTTCAAGGTGGCCCAATCTAAACCCTGCAGTCCTGCGCTGGGTCTGAGGATGGCCGCACTAAATCCCTATCCTGTCCCTTCTCAGGGGGCGTCTTCAGGGAGAACGAGAAGGGAAACGATAACAAACGTGTCTCAAGCAGGCATTCAGTCCACAATCTTAAATTTTTCTTTTCTGATTTTCTTTTTTTTTTTTTTCTGAAAGCTGTACATTGGAAGACTGTCAATAAATAGATCTTTATAATTATGCAAACCAAGCATAGGGTCTCCTGTCTTGATTTATTACATTTATTTTATATATATTTATGGTATATATTTCTTGTAAAAAATGTTTATTTTTGAGAGAGAGAGAGACAGAGAGACAAAGCAGAGACAGAGTGTTAGTGGGGGAGGGGCAGAGAAAAGGAGACACAGAACCAGAAGCAGGCTCCAGACTCTGAACTGTCAGCGCAGAGCCCGACGCGGGACTCGAACTCATGAACCAAGGAAATCATCACCTGAGCCAAAGTTGGATGCAAAACTGACTGAGCCATCCAGGCACCCCTATTTTATGTATTTCTGGGGGCGCCTGGGTGGCGCAGTCTGTTAAGCGTCCGACTTCAGCCAGGTCACGATCTCGCGGTCCGTGAGTTCGAGCCCCGCGTCGGGCTCTGGGCTGATGGCTCAGCCTGGAGCCTGTTTCAGATTCTGTGTCTCCCTCTCTCTCTGCCCCTCCCCCGTTCATGCTCTGTCTCTCTCTGTCCCAAAAATAAATAAAAAACGTTGAAAAAAAAATATTTTATGTATTTCTGTATTATTTTATATGTGCATATTTTTAATATTTTTCAATGAAATAGAATTATTTCTTGAGTGCCCACATGTGATAGCTGGACTCTCTCAGGTTGCAAAGAAATGATACATTCTAGTGTGGCCCCAGTCGATTTAAGGAGCCAGTAGCAGCCCCACTCTGGGGCTTGGCTCTCTTGTCTGTTAACTCCTTTGCCCCAGCCTCCCCCCATGTGGGGTGTTTTACACCTTTAACTTCCCCAGTGAGAGGACCGGAGGCAACTGACTGGGATAATTGATCATGGTGCTTCTAGACCAGCTTGGCACATGGGCACACGATGGCGTGTTCCCCTTTACCTTGCTAACCAAGCCAGGCTGGTGCTCACGACTAACAGTCCCCACAAACTCCCATAGAGAGAAGTGATACAGTTAACAATCCAGCAGCGGGAAGTTGGCAGGGCAACTGCAACAGGGATTTAGAAGCTCTTCTAAGTTACAAGGGAAAGATTCCTACAGAAATAGGAACATTCTTCCATTGCAGTTTAACAAACTCCTGTTTTAAAAGGTGCAACAATGTGTACAAACAGGTTTAGGAACCACTACCATATAATGACAGGGCCTAGAAGACAGGACCTGTTTTCTCTTACATCATTCATTAGCCTCCTTAATTAAAAAAAATTTTGTTCTGTTTTTCACAGTTAAATAGCTTTATATTTACATAAAATGGAAATTTGGCATTAAAAATATTTTTTAATGTTTTTTTTTTTTTTTTTTTTGAGACATAGAGAGACAGCATGAGCAGGGGAGCGGCAGAGAGAGGGGGAAACACAGAATCTGAAGCAGGCTCCAGGCTCTGAGCTGTCAGCACAGAGCCCGACGCGGGGCCCGAACCCTCTGATTGTGAGATCATGACCTGAGCCGAAGTCAGACGCTCAACCGACTCAGCCCCCCCGGCGCCCCGGAAATTTGGCATTTTATACAAAATACAAATTAGGTAATGTAAAATATATTTGTCAATACATAAAATATATTTACTTATAAATATAATAAAATAGTGGAGACTGAATATACAAACGGACAATGCCCAGACCATCTATAAAACCAGAACTCTGACGCACAACCTGAAGCAACCTTTCCAGAGAAGCAGCCCATTTACCTACGAAATCAGCCCGGGAAGCCAGCCTGCTGTAAGCCACACTTTCAGGAGGCCAGATGGCTCTCTCTAGAAACGATCGGGTAAGCTAAACAATACCATGCAACAATCACTCCAAAATGGGCAGAATTTGATTAGGAAGTAACAGCTTCCCTGATTGTCTCCGCTTCCAACTTAGGGCCAATCAGAGAAAGCCAAATGTGCACTCCTAACCAATCACATAGGATGCACCCCGCCTACTGTCCCCGCCCCGCCCCCACGCCACCAGCCTTCAATCAGGGCATGCCTGATGACTCCTTTTGTCCACTACCAAGCTTTCCCATTCCTCTGCCTGCCTTTGACTCTGCCAGAATTCTCTGGATAGTGGCTGTCTCCCTTGCTGTAGCAAGCTCTGAACATGTAGGCTTTGCTTTTCTATTTTGGTTGGTCTTTATTTCCACAGATATAATATATAAATACATTTATATAAACTATAAGTAGCACGTGCTCTTTCTTTCTTTTTAAATTTTTTAATGTTTACTTATTTTTGAGAGATAGAGGGAGAGGGTGAACACAAGCTGTGGAGGGACCGGGAGGGAGGGAGACATAGGATCCAAAGCAGGCTCCAGGCTCCATGCTGTCAGCACAGAGCCTGATGTAGGGCTTGAACTCACCAACCATGAGAGCAGGACCTGAGCTGAAGTCAGATGCTTAACCGACTGAGTCACCCAGGTGCCCCAAGTAGCACATGCTCTTTTTAAAGAGTTCAAACGACATGTAAAAACAAAAAAAAAAAGGGGGGGGGTGCCTGGTTGGAGTCCATGGAGCGTGTGACTCTTCATCTCTGGGTTGTAAGTTCAAGCCCGACATTGGGTGTAAAGATTACTTAAAAATCTTCAAAAAAAAAAAAAAAAAAGGAACTCAAGTTCATCTAAGATTCTACTACTCTGAGGTAACCATCATTAACCTTTGATGATCATTGTTTTATGTCTTATTTTAAGATTATATATAAAAATAAAAATTAAAAAATATATGTATGACTTTACACGAACAGTAATTGCTCTTCTCATGGACACTTATCATCCCACCCTGTCTAGACTTTCATATCCCACTTCTGATCACTGTCCATCCCAAGTGACCCATGTTAATCCTTAGCGATTGTCTCTCTCTGTCTCTCTCTCTCTCTCTATATATATACACATATGCATATGTATATATATAACGTTTACTTATTATTTTTGAGGGAGAGAACAAGTGTGTGTGCCAAGCAGGGGAGGGGCAAGAGAGAGAGGGAGACAGAGGATCTGAAGTGCACTCTGTGCTGAGAGCAGCGAGCCCCATGTGGGGTCAAACTCATGAACCGCGAGATCACGATCTGAGCCGAGGTTGGACACGCAATCAACTGAGCCACCGAGGCACCCCGTCTTTTTATATTTTTATCAACTTTTATATAATTCTATATGGGTGTATTAGATCTATCTATATATATCTATCGCATACAGATTATTTGAGTAATTTTTTTTTAATGGGAACAAATTATACCGTACACATTTTTTTTTCCCTGTCTTTGTTTTTTGTGGTTCTGGCTTTTCTCCTTCAGAAGCTGCTTACGGGACCCTCCCAGATCATCTTGTATTGCCCTACCTCCTTCTTTTCCGTGGCTGTGTGGTGTTCCACGAGCGCCACGCTTATTCAGCCACCCTACGGGATTTCCTCTTTGTTTTCAGTTCTTGGCTCTCACATAAGCATCCTTTTATACAGGCACTTTTGTGTCCAATGGGTAGATTCCTGGAAATGGAACTGATGAATTGAAGAGTATATATGATTTTAATTTTTAAAGATATTGCCAGATGGCTTTCCAGAAAAGTCTGTGGTGCTTCAAATTTCACCTGCCATTGATTTTAGTACTTTGCCCTTCTTCCTCCCCAAATGCAAGAGAATTGAGAATAAAGTGAGATTTATACTAAACTCATTACCAGAGACTGCCCTTCAGTAGTATTTGGTGGAATTTACACACTTTCTAGGGGATTTTTTTTTTTTTTTCATTTAGGTTAAAATAACTCTCTCCATGCCATGTGGAAACAATCCTTTTGGTCCAAGCCATCTTCTGGAAAGATTTTGCCGCGCGTGGAGGAAATCTTGACGTTGCAGCCTTTGGAGGTAAATTCCCATCTCTCAGAGGCCATATACCTGAGCGATTGGCGTGCATCCTGGCAGGAGAGCAAACCCGAAGGCCTATTACACTCATCTTATTGAAAAGCAGGAGCAGGTGTGGATAAACGGGTTGCTATCATGTGATCCTGGGACATGAGTGACAGACCCTTTAACATGGCTTTAAATTGCAGAGACTCTTGGGGTGCCTGGGTGGCGCAGTCGGTTAAGCGTCCAACTTCAGCCAGGTCACGATCTCGCGGTCTGTGAGTTCGAGCCCCGCATTGGGCTCTGTGCTGACAGCATGAAGCCTGCTTGGGATTCTGTCTCCCTCTCTCTCTTCCCCTCCCCCACTTGCTCTCTCTCCCTCAAAGTAAATAAAAATAAACTTAAAAAATAAAAACAAAGCAAAGGGCTGAACAGACCTTTTATTGCTGGCTAAGATGGGAACCAGAACTGGCTAGACTTGGCTTATCTCTCCTGAGGTCCGTAAAGCAGAGCATCAATGAACAGCTCACTGAGGTGAAGACCAGGGACCAGTGGAAATTTAGCAGGCACGCAGGGGTCCCTCTGCCCTGAACCAGCCGGTGGAGAAGAATCATAGCACTACAAACCAGGGCAGTAGAGGGGACTGAGGCTCTAAGAAGGCTGAGCCGTAAGCCCAAAAATGAAATTTTGCAAGGAAAGGAAATACAATAACAGCACGAATGGTTGGATTCATGATAGAGGGACTCTTACTTAAACATATTCTTCGGGCAATGTAAGGAGAAAATTAACAGGTGACATTTCCCTTAGTTTACGGCAATCGTGGACGTGGGCTAGGCCCTGGTGATAAATCAGGTGGTGTTTAGAAAGTCGAATCCCATCAAGATGGCATCCCGCTTTCTTTCAGGGAACTAAGCCCTGGTACATAAGCATCTTGCCTTAGTCCCTCCTTTGTTGAAGAATGACTCATTTTTCATCAAGGAAAGGAGCAGATTATACACTCTTGTGGGGCTCTGGGATTCACGGGGCCCCAGGCTGCTTCCTAAGATTCTGGACTTGAAGTGATTCAGAGTCAAAGAAAAGAGCAGCTGAGTCGAATATACGTGCACACACACATAGATTTATATACTTATGAAATACCAAACCGAAACCGAAACCAAAACCCAAAGCCAAACCCTGTTCAGAATAATTCCTGCCAGAGCTCATTTCTCCTGGAAACTTAAATATGGGGGAGGAGGGTGGAAGATCTACCCCAGAGCAGAAGTTTTGACGGCAAGATTTGAAAAACAGCAAACTTTGAAATGAAACTCCCTATTAATTCGGGAGTTTATATTTTGAAGGTTTTGTTGGTCTTGATGCGGCTCCTTCTCTGGAGAGATGTTACAAGGTTGGAGACCCAACCCCCTCGTTAAAATAGGCCCCCCCCCGCCCCCTCCCCTGGGGACAGCCTGTCCCGGTTCCTCTAGGAAAGAAAGCTGGCACCTCCCTCCCCCTGCAGCCGAGTGGGGATTCTCTACAGGTCCTGTTCCTGTTGTCTGTCAATCTGTACAGGAGAGACAGCAGGCTCTAGAAGGACATCACAACAAACCCCATTCCCAATGTGCGAGTATGTGCGGCTCTAAGGGGAAATTTGTTTTCCAGGGAAGGAGTGGTGGTGGGATCTCCTGAACTGTGAAAGGCTTTAGCTGGGAGTTTGGGAGAGTGGCGGGGGATGGGGAGAGGGAGGGAGAGAGAATCCCAAGCAGGCTCCATGCTTGGCACAAAGCCAGACGTGGGGCTCAATCCCCTGACCCTGGGATCATGACCTGAGCCGAAATCAAGAGCCGAGGCTTAACTGACTGAGCCGCTCAGGCACCCCAAGTATAGGTATCATAAAAAGCGGTCAGAGAGTTGAAAGTGGCTAGAAAATTAGATAAAATATATGCTTTTGACTATTGTGAAAAACATTCAAACGTAAACATTAAACAGTAAGGAAGACCAGATGGGCTAAATATGACTAAGGTACAAGAAAGCCATTATAGGCAAAGAAGATATTTAAAAGATAAAAATAATCCTATGTTAGAAGAATGTAACGAAGCCAAGAGATTGCAAAATTGAAAAAGCTAAAATCCATGGAATTAACAATGAAAGTACAAATGGGTCAGAGATACCAACTCCAGGGCTCACATCTCCACACGCGGACGTACCTCCAAAGCTTCCAAGATGAGGACACTTGCTTCCAAGGTGGGGCCCCAGACTGCCGAAGACCAAGCCCGAGGTTGTACAGCCTCCTGCCTGCCCCTGGCACTGCTCGTACCGCCCCCACCCCTGTGCCCACTTGTCCGCTTGGTCAAATGTCCTCTGTGCTGCGGGACGGCTGTGCCCGTCTACCCTAGACAGCGGCTGTGTGAAGTCCAGCCTGGAGCACCAAAAACCAGCCTTGGGTGCCGAGCCACGTCGTCAGCGTTTGAGCTGGAAGACAGCCTCCCGAGGTACCAAGAAAGCGCATATAATGCTTTAACATGTTCCCGGTTTAACAAGATGTAGTAGCTGTGTTTGGGTTTTTTCAATTCGCCTGAACTCTTTGTGTGTCGCACTGTGAAGCCGTCGGGCCCCGTGGCTGAAATCTCGTAGTCGCACCGTGTGTGTTCTAGCATGTTCTTCCGTAGTGGAACTGTGGGTTGAGCTATTACCAGAGAAGACGGTTGAAAAAATCCTGGGAATCCCGGGTTCCCCGTCTCTGGGGGAGGTACAGCTCGGAACTCGGTGAGAAAGACAGTTGGAATTCAGTGTGGGGCGTGAAACGGAGCCTCCGAGTATGCTCCTCGGTGGTGTTTCTCACTTGCTTCCCTCTGGACACGTGTTTTACCCTACGGTGTTTAGCTCCTAACGCAGTGACCTACATTTCAGAGACTTCCAGTAATGAAGAGATGGTTGAGCCTGACTCAAATCTCCGTGGAGTTTAGAGAAGTGACTTACAGTTTTCCTTGCTTCATGGAAATGTGCCAAATCGTGTCACTTCGTCTGTACATGTGGTTGTACTCAGATGGCTTTACATATGCTGTATGTGTAAAAATATTTTCTGGTCTTTTTTTTTTTTTTTTTTCTGGAACCACATCTATAGCCAAATTTTTCTGTGTATTGTTTTACGAGTTTTTCAAGGGATTATCTAAAGCTGCGTTCAAGCAGGGATGATCCCTTTTTCTCCTCAGCTTTGCAATACCTCTTGCTTCATCGTCAGTCTCCGTTGCGGGTCTTGAGTCTCAGTTGGCGGAAACACTGAGGCAAATGCGAGAGAAATGACACCAGCTCCCGCGTCTACTTACTCGTGTTCACCTACCGCCTTTGGCTCTGCCCTCCTCCGTGACTCTCGGTGACCCTTCCCTTGGGCACAAGAGCCACGCCCCCCTTGCCTCCTCAAGGACGTCCCTCTAGCAATTACCCCCTCTTTTCCTCGCAGCTTCCCTTTCTGTGTTTCCACTAGAGCCTTCCCACCAACCTACAACCCCCCACGGCTGTCAGGCCACTTCCCCGGCCTCCCTCCAGCCTGTTCTTCTTACTTCAGCAGCCAGAGGGATCCTGTAAAGACCTGAGTCACACGTGTTAGAAACCACCTGACAGATTCCTATCTCAGTCAGAGGAAAGGACAAAGCTCGTAGAACAACCAGCGGGGCTCAGGATCCTTTTCTCTCAACCCGCCTCTTCCCCTTTCTCCTTATTCGTCCTGCTTCGGCCGTATCGAGCTCTTTGCTGTTTCCTGGACACGCCAAGAGCGTTCCCAACCCTGGGCTTTTATGTTTGTTTCCTGCTGCCTGGAATGTTCTTCCCCAGACCTTCTGCTGCCTCACTTCCTGTAGGACTCTGCCCCCATATCACTTTCTCAGCGACTTCTACGTTGACCACCTTACTTAAAATTGCATTCCTTGTCCATTCTCTCTAACCGCCCCCTGGGTTTATCACGTTCCAATATACTGTGTGAGTTACTTATTTCCTTTGTTATGTTCTGTTTTTCCACCGTCTCATGGCACAGGGCAACCCTTGCAAGCTGCAGCGCCTCTGAGGTGGCTGCATGTGGCCTCTGCTTTTACCTGCATTGGGCTCAGAAATAGTCTTCGATGAAAATGTAACTAACTTGCGGTCTTCAGCCTCAGTTGACCCCTCAAATATTTCCAAATGATGCAGTGAGCCTGGGGAGGGGGGTGGTGGTGGGCCGGGGAGAGCAGTGGGGAAAGGTTGGGATCATAAGCGAAAGGCCAGTCATTCTGCCCCGGCTTTTTATGTGTTGGATCACGTTTGTTAATTCTCATCTGAGAAATATTCATAACATTTCATCTATGCGCTGGCCACTGAGGATACAATCCACTCATTCATCCTTTTATTCAACCATGCTGAATGTTGCCCCCTGTTCCCGCAGCTCTGACTTGTCTCTATAGTAGTGGTAAGTGTCCAGACGCCGGGAGTGGGGACATGGCCTTGGGGAATGGGGAGGAGACTGTTCACAACCTTCTCCTGAGAGGGGCTCATGCAACTCGAGGCTGGGGTCCACCGGAGCCCCACCTGTGCCATGGAATACTGTGAGCCCAAAGGAACGAGCAAAGCCCCCAGCTGTCCTGGGGGTTAAGCCTTCTTTAAGTGAGGCTGTTATCTGACTCTCCTTTGATGAAAAAAGAATCAGGGGTCGAATTCACCTGGCAGCAATTTCTTTTCTTTTTCAATGTTTACTTAGTTTTGAGAGAGAGAGAGAGAGAGAGAGAGAGAAAGAGAGAGAGAGAGAGAGAGAGAGCACAAGCAGGGGAGGGGCAGAGAGAGAGGGAGACACAGAATCCGAAGCAGGCTCCAGGCTCCGAGCTGTCAGCACAGAGCCCCACGCGGGGCTCAAGCCCACGAACCATGAGATCATGACCTGAGCTGAAGTCAGATGCTTAACCAACTGTGCCACCCAGGCTCCCCATCCTTATCTTTTTCTAAATTCAGTGTTCCTCTGTTTTCTAGAAGCCTATACAAAAAAAAAAAAAAAAAAAATTGGCAAACACCAATCACATGGTAGGTGTAGATTCCCTCTCTTCACTTGTGTGGATGGAAGGGAGAGGGGGAGACACACGTCATTATTGCCAAAAACCTGATTGTGAATGGAAGCCAGAGACTGAGGTGAAGCCAGAGAAGGACACTGAGCAAAGGGTGGACTTTTGCTTTTTTATTGTTTATTTGTTTTTGAAAGAGAGAGAGAGCGCAAGTGGGGGAGATCATGACTTGAGCCGAAGTCAGATGATTAACCAACTGAGCTGCCCAGGTGGCCCACAGGGTGAACTTTTTAAATAGGATGGAAGGAACTTCACCATGCATATGTGGCCTGAGGGGAGGCAGTGGAGAGCGTCACAAAATAAAATTCAACTGGGTAAAGTTGGCTTTGTGGAACAATTCATGAATTGGGTAGTATCGCACCTCACAAGTAGAGGGAAGCTCTGGTGAGCTAAACCAGAGAATGAATGGTTTTTAAAGGCAGAGAGAGAGAGAGCGAGAGAGCATTAAAAAAAGAAGAAAAGAATTTTAAAACACTTAAAGGCAGAGAGAGAGCATTAAAAAAAGAAGAAAAGAGTTTTTTAAATATGTATTTGTTTTGAAAGAGAGAAAGGGAGAGAGAGAGAGCGTTCCAAGAGATGGGGGCAGGGGAGGGGCAAAGAGAGGGAGAGAGAGAATCCCAAGCAGACTCCGCACCGTGAGCGCAGAGCCTGACTCGGGGCTGGATCCCATGAGCCATGAGATCACGACCTGAGCTGAAGTCAAAGTCAGACTCGCGAATGACTGAGCCACTGGGCGCCCCGAAAGAAAAGGACTTATTAGCAAGGAATGCGTTGTTGAGGCAGGGTGCCTCTCCTAAGGTGGGGTGGAAGTCTCTATCAGTAAACTTCCTACTATTGGCCAGGAAATTCCATGTTGACCAGTTAAAGGTTACATTGGGGGTGCGGGGTTTGAAACTGCAGTTAGGTTACGTATTAAGTGTTGGTTTCCTGACTTGGGGCCTGAACTTAAGTGATGCCATTTTGCACATGTATTTTCTTTTCAACGAGAGGCAGTGATTCCAAATATATAGAAGACAAAAGAAATAATTACATGATGAACGAAAGAATGAATCAATGCACTCAGGGGGTGGAGCACGTGGTGGGGCTCGAAGAGAGTGGTGAAGGATTAGAACGGCCGCTAAGGCCCTGGATCGGGGGTCGACCACAGGCGTCGGGGACCAGTAACCTCACACGTTCTGCAGTGGGGGGATAACAGATCACCTCACAGGGACTGGAACAGACAGTCTTTGTAAAGGCCCACCCCAGCGTCTGGTACATGGAGGCCTTGGGGCAGTAGGAATTGTTATCATCATAACCTATGAATCACTTAGGGAGAAAATACAGATTAAAAAAATTTTTATCCTAGGGGCGTCTGAGTGGCTCAGTCGGTTAAGCGTCTGACCTCAGCTCAGGTCATGATCGCACGGTTCATGAGTTTGAGCCTTGCATGGGGCTCTGCGCCCACAGCTCAGAGCCTGGAGCCTGCTTCTGATTCTCCCTGCCCCTCCCCTGCTTATGCTCTGTTTCTCTCAAAAATAAACAGTAAAAAAATGTTTTTAAAAGAGCTTTATTCTAATATAATTTCATGTTGACATGGCATTGCCCTTCTTTACTATTGATTTTACAGTTCTCTATGTGCGTGTGCATAATTTTTTTCCCTGACATCTTTAAGAGTAAGTTGAAGATACAATGATTCTTGACCTTTAAATACTTGGATGTGTATTTCCTAAAAACAAGAACATTGCTGCCACATGGCCACAGAACAATTATTAAAATTAGGAAATCAACACCACTCCGATACGATCATGTAACCAACCTATAGACCTGACACAAATTTACTTTGGTAAAATTTTAAAAAGTGAATTATTATACCTGTCATCTTTGAAGAGACTAGAAGAGATTCCTTTTCTAAAACTAAGATTATATATTCTCAGTATATTAGTGCAAGGAAAATGAAAAAGCATGCTTTTTTTTTTAAAGGCAAATAAATGAGGCTTTTGACAACTACACATTCTATTAAGAACAAAAGTGGATTGATTTAGAATTGTTTGCAGTGGTTATGGGAAAAAAGTCTGTTCAAACGGGATTGCTAATGGGGTTTTCGGTAATGGCAAAAAAAAAAAAAATAGGATGCCTGGGTCATTGTTTTTACAGTAAACTGCCACGGAACTTGGGATGATTTTAGAGAATTACTAATGGAGACGTAGAAATAGCGACTATCACCTTTCTCAGACCTTCTTGTAAAATGTGGCATTTCTATTTATAGCGTGCAGAACTGTCAAGATGTGTCCAAACAGGAAGGCGCTGCTGAGACCACCGTCACACTCAGCAGCCAGCGTTACAGGCCTGCAGGAGGCAAGAGGGCCTGTCTCCTCAATGCTGAGGTCAAAAAACTCCTGGACAAAACAGCAGAAAGGACAGCAGGGCAATGGGCAGCCGTTTTAAGTGATCACGGACTGAACACTGCCCTCTTTCTGGACAGTTCCTCCTCAATTCTTAGAGTTCTGTTTAAGGCTGTTCATTAACTCAGTCCCAAGGAAGCATGCACATACTCTGTCTTTCACTCCTTTTCCTAACCACTTATTTTTAAAAAATATTTACTTATTTATTATGACAGAGAGAGAGAGGGAGAGAGAGAGAGAGAGAGAGAACACAAGCCAGGCAGGGGCAGAGAGAGAGGGAGAGAGAGAATCCCAAGCAGGCTCTGCACTGTCAGCATGGAGCCCATGTGGGGCTCAAACTCACAAACCATGAGATCATGACCTGAGCCGGAATCAAGAGTCAGATGTTTAACTCACTGAGCCACCCAGGTGCCCCTCTTATCCACTTATACAGATTACAGAGGCAACACATAAAAAATTCTTCCTCGCTTAAGCTGAATTTTATGAAGCTTTTACTTTTGTAAGTCAAAATGGTAGAACACCAGCCATTTCAAATAGTCCAATCTAATAAAAGAGGTGTAACCTAACTAAAGGTTCAAACAATAGACCCTATACAGAACAAAATGTTAAAAGCTCTCTATCCATACTTACTCCCATTACCCTTCCCGGAAGTAATCTCTAAACAGCTCAAGAGTAAAGAGGATAAAAATCCCACGGGGGAATGAGACAGGGAAACTAAAGGGATCCCATTAAAAAGGCTCCCCCTCCCCCACTTTGCTCCAGCTTCTATTCTTGCCAGGGCATCCCCAACCCGACACGTGACTTGTCATGCAAATAGCATACGACCTCTGTGTAAGGGACAAAGAGATAATGATATCTTTGGAATCTTCCAGCGCAAGAGATAACATCCAAAGAATGACTGAGCGAGGTTGTCATAAATGGTCTCCAAGAACGTGGACTCCAAACACCTTGATGCAAAGACCCCTGACTTGAGGGAATGCATGACTTATCGAGGACACCTGGACCCTGTCCTTGTTCTGACCAGTAGCTGGATGTCTAAGAGGACACGTACCCCAGACTACGATTGCCAGTAAAAAACCCCAGACCTCAAGACATGCTCTTTTCCTTTCTGAGTCTCCTGGACTCTCTGTCTGTATCTCTGTCTCTATTAGATACATCTTCAATAAACTCTGCTTTCACTTAAAAATAAAAATAACAATTTGAAGCATATTCGCCAGTCTTCTTCTGAACATTTATATTATACACACACACACACACATATTTATTTTAATGTGTAAATAGACTCATTCTGTATACATCGCTCTACAAATCGCATCATACGTGTGAGATTTTTGCGTGTCAAAAAATTTGGTCTGCCTCATTCTGGTGATAGCACACTAAGTAGTTCCATATGATTGTTTCGTGGTTTATTTAACCGTTCACTTATTAATTCCCTTATTAATAGGTAGTTCTATTTTTAAATGTTTTGGATAGTCCTGAAGATTCTAATGCATATTTATCTGTACACATGGGCAAAATTTTTGCAAAATAAATTCCTAGAAATGTAATAGCTAGACCAGAGGTAGGTGCGTTTAAAATTTCATTAAGTGCCATCAAATTCCCTTCAAAAGAGTTTACCAATTTATCTACTAATAGTGCCGAGTTTCCTGCATCCTTGCTTGTAGCCGGTAGTATAAATCTTTTAAATTCTTATTAACTGATGGTGGAAATACGATATTATATTAATATGTATTTCCTTGATTATTACTGGTTAGACACCTTTTGATAGGTTTTGATGGGCCATTTATAGCTTTTCTGCCAGTATTGGATAGTAATTCTCTATGTGTTTTGTGTTCTATTATTTTCTACCACTACTGTCTTTTTACTTTATTTATGGTCAATGTCATCATTAAGAAGTTTTTAAACTTTATTTAATTAAATCAATCTTTCCCATTTTGAATTCTTGTGTTTATCACTTAGGAAGTCTTTTCAGTTTTGAGATTACAAATCTGATTTTTTTTTTAATGTTTATTTACTTTCGAGACAGAGACACAGCGTGAACAGGGGCGGGGCAGAGAGAGAGGGAGACACAGAATCCGAAACAGGCTCCAGGCTCTGAGCTGTCAGCACAGAGCCCGACGTGGGGCTCAAACCCACGAACTGTGAGATCATGACCTGAGCCCAAGTGGGACGCTTAACCGACTGAGCCACCCAGGTGCCCCTGATTTTTTTTTTTAATGCTTATTTATTTTGAGAGAGAGAGAGAGAGAGAGAGAGAGAGAGAGAGAGAGAGAGAGAGAGAATGAGCAGGTGGAGGGACAGAGAGAATCCTAAGCAGGTTCTGAACAATCAGTGGGGCTGGATCCCATGAACCATGAGACCATGACCTGAGCTGAAATCAAGAGTCAGATGCTTAACTGATTGAACCACCCAGGAGGCCCTTATTTTTTGTTGTTGTTGTTGTTGTTGTTGTTGTTGTTGTTGTTTTATTGTAATATTTAAATTTGTTTTTCACCTTTAAGCTCTCTATTACATTTGCTGTTACTTTCTATGTATAATTTGAAATAAGGGTCTAGTTTTATTTTATTTTTTCCAAATACAGATATTTATCCTCAGGCCATTTGTTCAGTGAGTATATCCTCTCCTAACTGATTCTGATGCCACCTTTATGGAATATTTTGAAGTTCTTTTTATATGTGAGTCTGTTTCTGTTTTATTCTGTTTTATTTATCTATATATTTCTACATCCAAATCACATTAATGTAATCACTATGGCTTCCAAATATTTCAGAGAATAATCTAGGAGACACCTATCCTCTTACAATTCTTTTTTTTTTTTTAATCTTGGCGATTGTAATTATTTTCTTTATCATATGAAATTTAGCAGTAAAGTTAAGATTTATGAAATTCTTTCTGAAGCTTTATCCTGTATTATGTTAAATTTATGGATTAATTGGGGAAAATGGGCATTTTTTCAATTTCAACTTTGAGTTTTTCCATCCAGAAACTTACGATGTTTTTTATTTTGGTCTTTTTTAAAAAATCCTTCTTTCTTAATATTTCTTCATCGTTTTCTTTTGTTTTTCTTGACAGGTTTTCTCATAGCTACTTTACGGTTTTGATTCTATTGTGAATGGATAGTTTTTCATTATGTTGTGAAATTATTAAGGAGCTAGAAATAAAATTGGTTTTTATATATATTGATCTTATATCTGACTCTCCTACTAAAATTTCCGTTAGTTTTAATAGGTTTTCAGTTGACTCTCTTTAATTTTTTAGACAGACAATCATTGGCAAATGGGAAGTTTGTCTTTTCTTTTACAATATTTATACATCTTCTTTCTTTCTTTTTTTTGCAATATTATTTGACAAACAACTCCAGGATAATGTTAAATAACAATGGTATTAAAAATCCTTGCTTTGGGGCGCCTGGGTGGCGCAGTCCGACTTCAGCCAGGTCACGATCTCGCGGTCCGTGAGTTCGAGCCCCGCGTCAGGCTCTGGGCTGATGGCTCGGAGCCTGGAGCCTGTTTCCGATTCTGTGTCTCCCTCTCTCTCTGCCCCTCCCCCGTTCATGCTCTGTCTCTCTCTGTCCCAAAAATAAATAAAAAACGTTGAAAAAAATTAAAAAAAAAAAAATCCTTGCTTTATGTTTGAATTTAATGGAAATGCTTCCAATATTTCTCAATTAAGTATGCTGTTTGCTGTGCATTGCAGGAACATACTCTCCACCAAGTAAAGGAAGTTTTCTTCCAGTTTTATCCTAGCATTCTTTTTTCTTTTTTTAAAAAAGTCACGTTTAAAAAATTGCTACACAATGTACATATAGTGCCATGCACAAATCTTAAGGGTTCAGTTCGTTGAGTTTTGACAATTGCATTTACTCACTTAACCACCACCCAAAGTAAGGTATAGAATGTTACCGTGATCTCATAAAATTCCCTCATAACCCTTTCCAGTCAATTCCACCCTTTCCCAGAGGCATCCACTTTTTGACTTGGATACCAACTGATTGGTTTTTCCTGCCTTTGGTGTTGTTTAAATGGATACACACACAGTATGCATTCTGTTGTGTCTGGTTTCTTTCACTCAACATCATGTCTGTGAGATTCATATTTGTAATTGCTGTATCGGTACTTGCTCCTTTTTATTTCTGAGTACTATTCCATTGTATACATATGCCACAACTTGTTTTTGTATTTTTCTGTTGATGGATTTGTTTCCAGTATTTGGCTGTTATAAGTAAGGTTTCTATAAACATTCTTATAAAAGTGTGTGGGGGCGCCTGGGTGGCGCAGTCGGTTAAGCGTCCGACTTCAGCCAGGTCACGATCTCGCGGTCCGTGAGTTCGAGCCCCACGTCGGGCTCTGGGCTGATGGCTCGGAGCCTGGAGCCTGGAGCCTGCTTCCGATTCTGTGTCTCCCTCTCTCTCTGCCCCTCCCCCGTTCATGCTATGTCTCTCTCTGTCCCAAAAATAAATTAAAAAAAAAAAAAAAAAAAAAAACGTTGAAGAGAATGCTGGCAAGGAGGGCCATCAGCCACCCACGGATGGGGCGGGGGGGGAATGTAATGTGCCGGCAATAAGCTTTAAAAAAAAAAAAAAAAAAGTGTGTGTGTGTGTGTGTGTGTGTGTGTGTGTGTGTGAACAAACTTTGAGACTTTGCTTCTCTTTGGTAAATACCTAGGAGTGGAGTTACCAGCTCATAGGTAAATATGTATTTACCTTTCTAAGAAACTACCAGAGAGTTCTCCAAAGTAGTTGTAGCATTTTGCATATCCACCAGCAACGTGATTGTTCTGGCTACTCCACATCCACACCAATATTTGGTGTAGCCAGTCTCTGATTAAGCCATTCTAGTGTAAAGGAACTGTTGTCTCATTGTGGTATTAATTAGTATTTCCTTGATCACATTGAGCACGTTTTCATGGGCTTATTGGCCACTCATGTATCTTTTTTTTCTTAAGGGACTATTTAAATCTTCTGCCCATTTTTAAATTGGTTATCTTTGTATCATTGATTTTTAGGGGATATTTTTATATTTTGCATACAAATATACTCTGTCTATATACTGATACCATGAATATATTGTCTCCCTCTTTCTGTGGCTTACCTGTTTTCTCTAATGGTGCTTTTTGAAGAGTAGAAATTTAAGTTTTGATGAAATCCAATTTACTAATATTTTATTAATACATTTTTTGTCCCTTTCAAGAAATGTTTGCTTACTCCTAACATTTCAGAAGATATTTTTCTATGATTTCTTTAAAAAAATTTTTTAAATGTTTATTTATTTTTGAGAGAGACACACAGAGCGCAACTGGGGGAGGATCAGAGAGAGAGGGAGACACAGAATCTGAAGTGGGTTCTAGGCTCTGAGCTGTCAGCACAGAGCCCAATGCAGGGCTTGAACTCACGGACCGTCAGATCATGACCTGAGCCGAAGTCAGGCGCTTAACCAACTGAGCCACCCAGATGCCCCTTTTTCCTATGTTTTCTTAAAGAAGATTTACAGTTCTGGCCTTTATAGGTACATGTGTGATTCGTCTCAAATTGATTTCTTTTAATCAGGATTTTTTTTTTTAAACACCCACTTCCTCCCTCAAAGATCCCTGAAATTCTGCATTTTAACAAATGGCTTGAGACTTCGTGGTGAATTAGGCCATAGACTGAACTGTTCGGGGAGCAAGTGTTCTGTTGGCTCAGGCCACGACTTTGCCCTCTATTGCTCAAGAGTCTCTTGAGTTGAACTCTTTGCTGCACTGTTGGGGTACATGGAGTGCCACAGATACAATCACATAAGATCAGAATGACATTATTGACAATAATGGAAAAATGGGAAAACAAGGAGGAATAAGATGTTTAAACAAGGATGTTTAAAATATTTAAATGTTGGATAAATATCCAAAGCAAAATGTCCTCTTTGGTAGGAAATTACATAAGCCTAGAGAGGTATAACCTCCAAGGCGAAATTTAGTAAGAAAACAAGCACTGAGCATAAACTGAGCAGTTCACTTACCCTACGAATTAATAAACATGCTCTTTGAATCATTGAATTAATATCAATTCTACGTCTACTGCGTTCTCTCAATCAATATTGATTACATGTCTAATATTTTCCCCTACGTCTACTATCGTCTACTATGTGAAAATCTGGAAAAATATTCCCTTCCTTTTTCCGTATTTCTGACTTCAGATTCCCAGTCGTAAGACGAGATTGACATTTGTGTCCTAGAATTAGGCAGCTTTTGGCACGGCTCACAAGACATGATCTGGGTTAGAATCCTAGACAGAGAGCCACCTGGGACAAGGAGATAAAATCCAGGACAGTTCAGGCCAATACAAGACATTGATTATCTTATAAACAGGTGGCATTTGAAAAAGATGGAGAATCTAATTTTAATTAAAAAAAATTTTTTTAACGTTTATTTATTTTTGAGACAGAGAGAGACAGAGCATGAACAGGGGAGGGGCAGAGAGAGAGGGAGACACAGAATCTGAAGCAGGCTCCAGGCTCTGAGCTGTCAGCACAGAGCCCGACGCGGGGCTTGAACTCACGGACCGTCAGATCATGACCTGAGCCGAAGTCAGGCGCTTAACCGAGCAAGCCACCCAGGTGCCCCTAATTTTAATTTTTTTAAATGCTTATTTATTTTTCAGAGAGAGAGAGCATAAGCGGGGAAAGGGCAGAGAGGGAGACGCAGAATCTGAAGCAGGCTCCACGCTCTGACCTGTCAGCACAGAGCCTGATGTGGGGCTCGAACTCACGAGCCATGAGATCATATCCTGAGCCAAAGTCAGATGCTTAACTGATGGAGCCACCCAGGTGCCCCAACGGAGAATGTAATTTTAAAGCAAGCATGGCAAATCGCCCTCTCTTCTTCTCTGGGTGTCTTTAGGACATAAGTATTCTTTGTAGAATATTGTCCACTTTATCAGAACTAAAGTTTTGATGTGGTAAATAAAAAAAAATGGAATATTTCTCTTATTATAATATTCATTTTCTTTTTTTTTTTTTTGACTTTTCAAAAGAGGAGTTTTAGGTTCATAGCAAAATTAGTTCTCATATACCTCTTGCCCCCACACATGAACAGCCCCCCATTATCAACATCCCCCACCAGAACAGTACTTTTGTTACAAATGATGACATGACACTGATACATCGTTATCAGCCAAAGTCCATAGCTTACATTAGGGTTCACTCTAGAATGTGTTGTTGCACATTCTGTGAGTTTGGACAAATCTGTGACATATTATCCACCATTACAGGATCATACAGAATAGCTTCACTGGCCTATAAATCCTCTGTGTTCCTCTTATTCATCCCTTTCCTCCCTGGTCCCCAGCCCTTGGCAAACACTGATCTTTTTAGTGTCTTGGTGTTTTCCAGAATGTTATATAGTTGGAATCATACAACATGTTGCCTTTTCAGATTAGCTTCTTTCACCTAATATGCACTTAAGATTCCACCAGGTCTTTTCATGAATTGATAGCTCATTTCCTTTTTGCCCTGAATAATATTTCCTTGTCAGCTACTGAAAAACACCTTGGTTGTCTCCAAATTTTGGCCATCAGGAATAAAGCTGTTGTATTCTTTTTGCAAAGTAATAAATATTGGGGGATTATGTGTATAAGCCCCTGGATATGGTTCTTTTTTTTCTCCTTTATTTTCTCTCTTCTCTCCTATGTCCTTTTTTTTTTTTTTAAAGCTTATTTTTATTTTTGAGAGAGACAGAGCGGGAGCAGGGGAGAGGGGAGGGGCAGACACAGAAAGACAGGGAGAGAGAGAGAGGAGACACAGAATATGAAGCAGGCCCCAGGCTCTGAGTTGTCAGTACAGAGACCAACGTGGGGTTTGAACTCACGAGCTATGAGATCATGACCTGAGCTGAAGTTGGGTGCTCAACGGACTGAGCCACCCAGCTGCCTCTCTCCTTGATGACCTCACCCAGATCCGTGGCTTAAATACCACTTATATGTTGCCTGTTCCCAAATTTATACCTCATCGCGAGCTTTTCTCTCCTGCGCTCCAGATTTGTCTTTTCAAAGGCCCACTTGGTATCTCCACTTGGATGTCCAATAGTCACATGAAATCAACGTGTGCAGAACTGAACTCCTATTCTTTCTTGCCTTACCCAGTCTCAAATCCACTCTTCTTGTAGCTTACCTGTTTCTGTCTCAGCTGATGTTACCTCCATCTTTCCAGTTACTTGGGCCCACCCTGGATTCTCGTATACCTCCTTATATCTAATCCACCAGGAAATCATGCAGAATATTCAATACGTTGTACTCCTACTTATATAGCTCTGCCATCTGACCCCTCCTTCCAGAGCTACGATCTGCTTGAAACCATCCCCATGTTCACCAGTCCAGGTGAGTCCTAGCCTCCCAAGGGCCTCAGCATTGAGCCTTCTTTCGGCTTTATTATTATTATTATTTTAGTTTGAAATGATCGCAAAGTTACAGAAAAGGTGCAAGTTCAGTACAAAGAACTTATTTTTCCCGAACCATTTGCGCACACGTTACTGACCTGATGCCTCATCACCACCCCCACCCCCCCCAAATACCTTAGTATGTATTTCCTACGGACAAGGACATTGTCCTGTGTAACAACACAACCAGGAAAATCAGGCAACTAACCATGCTATGTCCCTATAACTTAATCCTCCGGCCACGTTTATGTTTCACTAATTTGGTCCCAATAATGCCTTTCATAACAAAAGGATCCAGTTTTATATCCTGCGTGGCACTTAGTTGTCACGTTTCTTCAGACAACTTTAGTTTCAACGGTTTCTCAGATGTCCTTGACTTTCAAGCCATTCATATTGTTGAAGATCACAGACCAGCTATTCTGCAAACTGTTTCTCAGTAAGGGTCTGTCCCGTGTTTCCTCATAAACAGATTCAAATTATATAGCTCTACGGGAGTATTACAGAAGTGAGCTGTGTTTTTCTCATTACGTCCTATCAGGTGGTATATGACTTCAATTTGTTCCATTACTGATGAGTTTCAATTTGATCAGGGAATGTCTGCCAAGCTTCTCCACTATAAAGTTATTATTGTGTCCTTTGTAATTAGTAAGTATTTTGCTTGGAAGTACTTGACAGTCACGTACATATCCCTTTCCTCAACACACTTGACATTTATGTATTCTTTTTGTATCAGTGTGGGCTCACAGTTTCCAATTCTGTTTAATTTTTTTTTTAAACGTTTTATTTATTTTTGAGACAGAGAGAGACAGAGCATGAACGGGGGAGGGGCAGAGAGAGAGGGAGACATAGAATCGGAAGCAGGCTCCAGGCTCTGAGCCATCGGCCCAGAGCCCGACGCGGGGCTCGAACTCACGGAGTGTGAGATTGTGACCTGAGCTGAAGTCGGACGCTTAACCGACTGAGCCACCCAGGCGCCTCAATTCTGTTTAATTTTTAACTTAGAATGTTTTACATTTTATTTATGCTGCCATTTGATTCCTATCTTACATATGGCCACCACGACTTATTTTAATGCTCAAATCGTCCCTAATTTGGTTAGTGGGAACTCTTTCCAGCTGGCTTCTGGATCCTTTTGCCATGTGCCCATCATTTTTTTTAACACTCTCTTGTTTTTTTTTTTTTTTTTTTTTTTTTGGCACAAGATGTTCCAGACTCACCTGTACTTGCCCTGTCTGGCCCTTGGACTCGGGAATTTTTTCCCAAAGAATTCTGGTTCTTTTTTGGAGATACCACCACTCACCCTCCTTCTCTCCCACTCGTGGCTCTGACTCCCCTCACCAGGCTTCCCTGCCTGGGATCCTCTGCTTTGGCTCCAACATCCTGTACTAGCTGTTCTGCACCCCAGACACTCTCCTAGCCTGTTCAGGCAGAGGCCTTTGAACACTCAAATCAGATCGTATCACTTCTCTGGCTCACAACCCATAAATGGCTCCGTTCGACTCAGAGTAAAAGTCTGAGTCCACAGCATTTGGTACCAGCTTTAGCGCTATGGGGATCAGCGTCCCCTTCCCTTCCCATGTCCCCTGCTCCCTCCTCCTTGCTCAAGACTCCCTGAAGGCCCCGGACCCTCTCCTGCTGCAGCGATTTTGCTCTACCTTACGGGAAGCTTCTTCCTCCAGAAAACCTATGGCCAGCCACCCCACTGCCTTCAAGCGTTTGCTGAAATCTCACAGTTTCAATGAGGACTCCCCAGACCCACCTGTTTAACACACCGCAAACCTCCCTGTGCTTAGGCTGATGTTTCTTTCCTTTAGTAAAAATGCAGAAACCGACTGGTTGGTCATGGAAGTCAACGCCCACGTAACAAGGGACCTGAAAGGAAGTGCAGAACCATAGGGATCTGACCTGCTTCTGCCAAAGAAAGCAAGAGGAATTTAAATTTGCGCAGGCAGCTCCCAGGAAGGGCGGGGGCCCTGGAAGAGAGTCACAACAGCGGGAGAAGGTGTTGGGTCACCAGAGGTGATCCAGAAGCATGAAAAACAGGGTGTCTCACACTCAGGTGTAAGCTGTTCCTTGCACAGCAATGTGGCTATGTTGTTTGGGGTGCACTGTATGTTCAATCCAAGAAGACAGAATTCAGTGGGGATGGCCCACTGAGGTGAAAGGTATCAGTGAGAACACACATACGTCCAGGAAACCTTGGGGAGGACACGGGCCTTCTCACAGCATGTGGAATGACATAACATCCACGGTGTTGGTTGCTGAATATTTTAGGTGGGGTGAAGACACTAGTCAATACTCTATTCATTTCCCTTCATTCAATTCAACAGATATTTACTGAATACCAGTTCTGGACTGGGCAGTGTTCTAAGCAGTGAGAACACAACAGGGAACAGAACAAATAAATCCCTGCCAAAATGGAGCTGACCTTCTAGAGAAATAAATTTTTCTCTTTCTTTCTTTCTTTCTTTCTTTCTTTCTTTCTTTCTTTCTTTCTTTCTTTCTTTCTTTCTTTCTTTTCTCCTCTCCTCTCTTCTTTCTTTCTTTCTTTCTTTCTTTCTTTCTTTCTTTCTTTCTTTCTTTCTTTCTTTCTTTCTTTCTTTCTTTCTTTCCTTCCTTCCTTCCTTCCTTCCTTCCTTCCTTCCTTCCTTCCCTTTTTAAATTTTCAGCATAGAGGCTCACGTATCTCCTACTTGTGAGTCAGATCTCAACATTTTTTCATGCTCATTTCAGTTTTTGTTTTTGCTTTTTTAAATAAAAAACATTGCACATTGAGTCAAAAGTCTCTATGTAGCCTCTGGTTCATTCCCTTGGCATCTCTCCTTGCCAGAGCGCTATGGAGAGAAGTATGTCCTATCAAAAGTCCTATGTTAAAGTCCTACCTTCCAATGTGAATGTAGTTGGAGACAGGAGGTAATAAGGTCAAAGGAGGTCATTAGAGTGGACCCCTAATCCAATAAGGCTGGTGTCTTTTTTTAATGCTTATTTATTTTGAGAGAGAGAGAGAGTGAGAGAGAGCAGGGGAGGGGCAGAGAGAGAGAGGGAGAGAGAGAATCCCAAGTAGGCTCTGCACAGCTGGACCTGGTAGCACAGAGCCGGACCTGGGACTCAGACTCAGGAACGGTGAGATGATGACCTGAGCCAGAATCAATAGTCAGATGCTTAACCAACTGAGCCACCCCAGTAACCCCAGGGCCGGTGTCTTAATAGAAGAGGAGGAGAAAGCAGAGATCTGTTTTTGCCATGTAAGGAGGGTGAGAAGGCAGTGTCTGCAAGCCAGGGAGAAGGCACTCGCCAGCCAGGACCTTAATCTCAGACTTCCCAGCTTCCAGAACTGTGAGGAAAGAGACTTCTGTTGTTTAATCCCCCTGATTATGGAGTTTTGTTGTAGCAGGCTGAGCAGAGTAAGGCAGAGAGGAAGTACGATTCTGAATTTGGTTTATACTTTTACTACAATGATATGGATCCATGAACAAGAACTATGTAGTTGGGTCTGTTTGTTTGCTTGTTGACAGATTTAAACACCTTTGATAAATAGTATCATGCTCTACATACATTGCATATTCTAAAGAAATAGTCTGTTTTCATTAGAGCACCTTAGAAATTTTGATGAGTGATAGGTGATTATCCCACACAAAACGTGCAATCTTTTTTATACAATTTAAGACAGTTCGTAAACTGTGAGGCTCAATCATAAATCCCAGATGAAGAACTTTTGCTCTAGTTATAATTTACTCTTCAGAATATTCAACCCATGATATCATAAGGTCCCTAGTCATGTAGAAACAGAATTAATTATGATCCCTGCTTACTGAGACTGGAAAGTGGACTTAGATTTTGGAGACATTTAATAATAAAGATTAGGGATAAAAATAGTTTTCTTTTGAGTCACCGGAAGATTAAGCTATCTGCATATTCCATTTTGTCAAGTTTTCTAAAGAATTGAGGTCCAACAGCAAAGAGTCGCACGGTAGTGATACTGGCTTGATTCAAAGGAGTTAATAAAAAATAGGCTTCATTTCGCCTGACAGGAAGGATTTGGGCTATTACAAATGAACAGAACCAAAAAAAAAAAGTTCCTGTAATTTAATACCTTGATTGCTACAGTTAAATATCAAGTCTCATCTTGTTCCCCTATAAAACGCGAGGGCACTCATCTACCTCCCTGGGAAACTGGAAAGCCGAGGATTTTTTCAAAAACCTGGTGTGAAGTTTCTTGGAAAGGATGCCTAGCATAAGGATATAATTATTTTTTGGCATGCTGGTAGGTGCCTCTGTGCTGCTCTTTGCTTCTCTCTGATAGCAGCCGAATACTGTGAAAGACGTTCAAGGCCAAATGAACATTTACAGATGAATTACCACCTGCCAGGAACACAGAAAGAAATATTGATGTTAAATAGAGCCATTTGAGAACTCAAGTAGGGAGAAAGAGGGTGGAACCAGTGAGATCTGATGGGCCTAGCCAACTGCCAGAAAGGCAAGGTTAACCTGTCCTGCAGAAAATAACACAGGTCTGGAATCCAGTGGGGTATTATCTGAGAATCACATTCTTGTTTCTGCTCAAATCAAGCATTGCCAATCTTCAACCAGGAGTGCAGGGGGCTATGAGGAAGACACATGCTGAGATTAACTGTGGAGCAAACATTTCCCAGGAAAAAAGGAAAAGAAAAAGACTATCGTAAACTCGAGAAATACAAGATAACATACAAAAAGTCAGAGACAGAAGTCTGTGGACAGGAATTCTCCGTGGAAACAAAAATCATTTTTAGTTTTTTATTTTTATTTTTTTTAAGTTTATTTATTTTGAGAGAGACAGCATGAGCAGGGGAGGGACAGAAAGAGAGAGCTAGAGAGCTAGAGAGGGGAGACAAAGAGAATCCCAAGCAGGCTCTGCACTGTCAGCACAGAGCCTGGTGTGGGGCTCAATCCCACAAACCATGAGATCATGACCTGAGCCGAAATCAAGAGTCAGACACTTAACCAACTGAGCCACCCAGGTGTCCCAAACATCATTTTTAGAGAGGCACAGCAACAGGAGACCAAAGGCGAGAGGCTGAAGAAACTGAGTTGCTAATACATGTGGGAAGACAGGCATTCTGTGTGTTATTCTCATTGGTGATGGGTAGGTGGGCAGAACAGAACTGAGGACCAGCATGCACGTTTGAGCCCATCTCTCTATCTTTCTATCCGGGGGTGAGGGCGGGGGATCAGTCTCTAGTGGGATGTAAGAGAAGAGGTAATATTAACAAGATTTAGAAGGAGACAGAGAAAGAATGAAGAATGAGATAAACACACCTTGACTGATTACTCATCTGGCCTGTCTTCTGAACACTGTGGTAGGTTGAAAAATGACTCCTCAAAATACCAAATACATCCATCGTGTGTGTATGTCTGTGTGTGTGTGTGTGTGTGTGTGTGTGTGTGTGTGCGTGTGCGTGCATATGCGGGCGCAAGAGCCAAATTACCCTAGATTATCCTGGATTCACCCTACATGAAGACAAGTGTAGATGGCGATGACATGGCCACAAGCCATGGAATGCCAGCTGCACCACCAGAAGCTAGAAGAGGCCAGGACTTGATTCTCCACGAGAGCCTGGAGGCAGCATGGCCCTACCAACACCCTGATTTCTACCCATTGAAGCTGATTTTAGACTTCTGGCCTCCGGAACTGTGAGAGAATAAATTTCCGATTTTGTAAGCCACCCTGTTTGTGTTAATTTGTTACAGTGGCCAGAGGGAACAAATATAGGGACCAAACAGAAAACCAGCAGTGAGCATCACACAACAGGGATATCAAAGATTACAAAGAAGATGATTCTTGGAATGAGGGTTTGAGAGCCACAGGATCCTGACAGATCCCCCATTATCCTCTTGGACATCCTTGTGATGTCACCACGTGGGTTTCCCAAAGTAAGAGCATTTATCCTGCCTTTCCAGTACAGTTGTACTTTAGAATAGACAATCACCCATTGATTAGGAAAAACTTTTAAACATGTATCGGGAGAAAGAATTATAGAATTAGGAAATCACCACTTTTCAATCCCTAAGGAAAACAATTAAGTTAAAGATCTGGCAGAGATCAGCGGTAGTTGCTAAAACCATTGGATGAGGGATTCTCAAAGTCAACCGCTTGCCGCAATCTTTGAGAAGCTTTGGAAACTATGACATCTAGGTCCAAGCACCAGACATTCTGATAGAATTGGTCTGGAATGGATTCTGGGCATCAAAATATTTAGAAGTTCCCAGGTGATTTCTAATCAGCAGCCCAGTTACAAACCACTGCCAAAATATCATGCCACAGATTTTATTTATTTATGTATTTATTTATGTATTTATTTATTTACTCATTCATTCATTCATTCATTCACTCACTCATTCCAATCATACAAGGAGAAATGTACCTTACAACGGAAAGATCTGGCCATCAGTACCTCAACTCAGTGACCAAATTTAGCACCACTTAGAGTCACCAGACAGGCACCTTTTGATGCGATACAATATACATTCATATAATCATGACTATGAAATTGATAATGTACTTTAAATTCTTTTCAATCTCTATTTTTGAGAGACATAGACAGACAGCACGAGCAGGAGAGGGTCAGAGACAGAGAGGGGGACACAGAATCCGAAGCAGGCTCCAGGCTCTGAGCTGTCAGCACAGAGCCCGACGCGGGGCTCGAACTCACAAACGGCTAGATCAAGACCTCCGAAGTCGGAGGCCAAACCGACTGAGCCACCCAGGCACCCCTAGATTAGATAGTACTGAAGCCATGGGGAAGAGCTCAGAAGATGGCAAAACGTCCGAGGACACGTACCCAGGGCACCCCAATGTGTGGTGTGCCCAGTAATGTCACCATCACAGCCCAGCATCCTCCGGACCCTCTGGGCCCCTTATCTAAAGCCCCCCTCTTCCTGGCCCGGTTCACAGCAAAAGGCTCTCCTTGTTTTCCCCAGTCGGCCCTGAAACTGCCTTTATCTCAACCGCAGCTGCTCTCACAAACTGTCTTCTTCACTTTCTTGCACGTGGCCTCACCTGCTTCCTTTAGCTTTCCTGCTGCCTCCTGGAAAGCAGGGACTATGTCTGAGAAGTCCCTGTATCATCTTCAAACTCCAACAGAGAACTATTCAGTGCTCAGAAGTCCGTGTGGCTCGACAGGCTGAGGCTGCTTGGGAAACGCCCCGTGAGTTCACGCTGGCCCTGCTGTGCCGGTGACCCCACGTCTCCCGGCACATTCCCTCCACGGTGGTGCCACCGGGTGGGAATAAACCATTGCCTCCTGTGTCAGAGATTTAATAAGTGCCAGATAATCTCCCAGCCAGGGAGGAGGGCAAACTGAAAAGTACAAGGAAGAGAATTCACTTTCTTGGTAAACAAACGGACACAAGGTGATACAACACAAGCAAAACCCGAACTGCATTGGAAGGGGAAAGGCCCCCAGCTCCCACTCGGGGGGCCTGAGCGCACAATCTGTTTGCTGAATGAGGCAAGCCAGTTTGAACACTAAAGAGAGTTGCTCCCTATTACGTTTCTAGGACACTGACATTACCGTGAGGGTTGTGGCACAGTGTTCTCCCTGCACTTCTCTTTCTTGCTTGAATGTTACAAGCCGCCTGCAGCCTTAAAGAGCTGTTGGATCGTTAGCTGTGACCAGAATGCTGGCTTCTTAAAGCCCAAGCTGCGTCTGGCCGGAAGTACAAAAGACAAAGAGGTTGGCAGAACAGAGGACAGTAAGGGGGAAGGAAAATGGAAGGGAAGCCATGCCCTGAAGCCGGGGACACAAAAGGCAGCCCGTGGCAGCAGATGTCAGGGGGGAAGGATACAAATGGTGAATGGGAAGGAGTTGAAACTATCAGCCACAGAGATAAGACAAGTCAAAAAGGAACAGAAAACCACAACATGGGACGTGGATCCGAGAAGACAGTGAATGCAAAAATGGAAAGAACAGGTGAAGCATGGATCGGTGGGGAAATTAGGTGCTAAAATGGAAAAAAACAATAACTCTTTTTAGAATATACTTTGAAATACTTAAGGGTCTTTGGGTTACTTGGCCAAGAATGATGAATAGAAATGACTTTAATGGAGCTAGACAGAATACATTATTAATTAGCTGTAGTGCTATAGCATGTGCTTGAATTAATTTGGACAAGTAGAGAAATTAAATAATGTATAATTTGTATGATTCATGAAAGTCACAAGGAAGGAATTGTTTTTGGTTACTATAATTAACATAGACTTACTGACGTGTATGTACTTAGGTCAATCAGTGAGTTTTTGTCAATATTTCTGTTAGTAATGAGACTGAACTATGGACTCTATGGTGTGCCGAAACCAGTATGAACAACAAAATGGGAAGGAAAGGAGTGGTTTCTTTTTGAGGCCTTCTGTACTGCTGCATTTCCATGTTCTTTGGCTCTGAATGCAAATTCTAAAACCTAAAATAATTGGGAACATCTGGCCATGGTCAAAATGGAATTATAAAAACTAAAACGCTTTACTACGATTACTGAGAGCTCAGCCAACTTTTAGAGACAGATGAATATCCATGTATCTATTTTGTGTACAGTCAGCAATCCAGAAGGCAGCAGGGTCCCATGGACCATCTACCCATGGTCCACTCATGGCCCATCAGGGCTGCTGGAAATGGAGAGTCCATTTTCTGGACGAGTCACATGAAGGAGGGTGGGGGAGAAGATAGGATCATTGACCATAAACCACTTAGTTTTGTTTCATTCCAGTATTACTTTTGGCTTTTGCTGGCACAAGTGAAATTAAGAAAGATCTCACAAAAAATATTAGGTCTGAAATAATTCAGTTGAAAAATGGGCTAAGGACTTGAATGGACATTTTCCCAAAGAAGATGTACGGTAGTCAGCCAATAGGTTTATGAAAAAGTACTCAATGTAACTTATCACCAGCAAGATGCCAACCAAAATCACTATGAGATATCACATCCCATCTGTCCAGATGGCTATTATCAAAAATAAAACGAAACTCAAAAGACAACAAATGCCGGTGAGGATGTGGAGAAGTCAGAATTCCTGCATGCTACTGGTAGGAATAGAAAAAAGCAGACCCTATAGAAAATAGTACGGAAATTTCTCAAAAAAACAAAACAACTACCATATGAGTCAGTAATCCCATTTTGGGATATTTATCCAAAAGAATTGAAATTAGGATCTGGAAGAGATACTGGCACTTCTTTATTCCCTGCAACACTATTTACAATCTCCGAGATGTGGAAACAACCTAAATACCCACTGGAAGAGAATGTGGTATATAGGCACACGGGAATACTATACAGCCTTGAAAAGGAAGGAAATTCTGCAACATATGGCAAAATGGAGAAACCTCGAGAACATTACGCTAAGTGAAATAAGCCAGTCACAGAAAAACAAATACTTCATTATTCCACTTATATGAAGTATTTACAACACAGGAAAATTATTAGAATCAAGTTGTGGAGTGGTGGTTGGCAGAGGCTGAGGGGAGGGGGAAACAGGCATAAAGTTTCAGTTAAGCGAGATGAATGCATCCTAGAGATCTGACCCACAACATGTACACTTAAAAATGTGTTAAGAAGGTAGATGTCGTGTTAAGTGTTCTTACCACAATCAAATAAAGACAAACAAATAAGAACAAAAAAAAAAAAAGGCAAGGATCAAGCTTTTAAATTGATGCTACTTTTTTTTAAACTCAAGACGTCCAAATATATTTTAGAAATAAAGAAACATTTATTTAAGGAGTGCCAAAAAAAAATCAGATCTGAGATTTCGTACGGTTAGCTACAAATATTTGCCAGTCTTCTGACACCAGTGAGCTAAGTGGCTTGTTTCTGTGGCCACTTTTGGATTCCTTGGTACACTAATCTATTCTCTGGTTTCAAGGCCTTTGGGAACTTTTTTTTAGGTGGTCACATCAAGTCCAGTATAGACTGTGGGTAAGGTCACCCTAAAATATGGAGAAAACTGACCATGGCTTTGAACTTGTTTAGGAAGCTCCGAAAATCCCAAGAGAGGGAGGTGATAATAGGTTTTGTGAATGATGCATGATCTCAGGAATGAGCTTGCTCCCTCAGTAGCTCGGGACTGGTTGGTGCTCTGAACAACGAAAGACCCTGGATGGGGACTCCAGCAAATGTGGACCCCCTCTCCAGTGTTGTCCTCACTATGGCTGTTGGCTAGGCAGCAACGACTTGGGGAGGGAAGGTTGCACAGTCCCTTCTCAGAATTTTGGGAGCAGAGCATCCATGATAGAGGAAGTAATACGAATACAGTAAATACACATCCCTGGTAGAAGACCTGTGTTGCACCTTCCACTTTTTGGTCAGGGACAGACACCTAAGCCACAGAGAGGGTGAGAGATTGTTTCAAGTTTGCAGCCAGTCAGAGCGGAAGCCTTCTGTCCCAAGAACGGCGTTCCTTATGCACAACCAGAAATACTCCATGCCTTCGAAGGACAAAAAGGGACCAATAAAATAATGCCCGTAACCCCCGACCCCTGCCTTGACCCTTGGCAGGTGGCCACTCTATGCTGCACTTTACTTACAACTTATCTTTTCAGACGCAGCCTCCTCTCCTCCTCCCGGGACAGTAGGTAGTGAAAGGGACACTCCCTGGAGAGAATGACCAGCAAGGCTTTTCATCAGAGCACAGGGAAACTGTGTTCCAAACAACTCCACACTTGTCTTAATAGGCACGACCTTTACTCCTGGGACACATTTTTCACTGTCCTGTCTGCCGTGTAGCCTGAATCAAAACAGTGATTCATTAGAGTTTTTCACATTCTCTCTTTCATTACTAGACGGACCCTTGGGTCATTTATAGGTTGGACCTTGGCCCCTCTCTTCCTTTATTTATAAAAAAGCATGAACGCTCTCCCTGTTCATAGGGAGGCCTGGCTCACTTTCGTCCCATACCCTTTTGTTCACAAGGTCAGTATGTTTGTCTTCTCTCCTCACAGAGATTACTTTTAACGTATCTGATGAGAAGGATGCCCAAAGAAGACCTATAAGGGCCCTTGTCCCTCTGTGGCTTGTTAAATCCCGGGTCGCCTTGTCTTTTGCCTGCCCACCTCTCACGTGGCCTAAAGTGTTTTTCTCTGGGAAGTAAAATTACGGGGAGTGGGTTTTGGCTCAGTGTAAGATGAGCCATTAGCAACTGGAGGCATCTGAAAAATAAGGGGGCTGTTCCCAGTAGTGGGAATCTTCTTGGCCTCTGCGGTTTGTGTACCAATCACTGACCACATGTCAGAGACAACGTTAGGAAGGATTAGAGAATCAGATTGGGGCGGGTCAAGAGTGGCAAACCTCTGAGTATTTTTTATGCTAGGGATAAGGAAAGAGAACAGAAGTGAGACAGTCTCGCAGGGCTGGAGGATCCCTCAGGTTCCTTTCCACCTTATTCTATATCTACACGCATATACCCAGACAAGTTTTAGACAAAAAGCTTGTTTCTTACGAGTTTTTGACCTGGAGTGATCTTTAGGGATCATTTTCGCTCAGCTTTTCTTTCTTTCTTTTTTTTTTTTTTTTTTCCGAATAGAAGAAAATTAGGTTCCAAAAGGTGAAGTATTTTTTTTCTAAATACAGCTAGTTCTGTTGTTTATTACACACACACACACACACACACACACACACACACACACACACACACACCAGACAGGCTCTATGGATTACAGAATACTCAGAACATTTATGGCATGAAGGTGTTCTAAATTTCCCTCCTGACTGCGGCTGGAAATTCCTACTTCTCCATCTGCTGTTACAATCACGGTTTGGGAAAAGGCCTAATTTTGCCCCCCCTGTAGAACACCCTGATTCATGAGACATGGAAAGAAACTGGTGGTGGCAGCGTGGGTTTCTGCTAAGACCTCAGAAGCATCATCCAAGAGGAAATAGCGTAGCAACAGGCGGGAAGGTAGTGCGTTGTTTCCATGGTGTGATTTAAGGGGGTACCACGGCTACCATTTCCTATGCCAGTGCCAGTCACCTTTCTGTAAGAATAGTTTCATTGCTTTGGGCCTTGAAGGCATTTGTAGTCTTAAGAGTTCTCTGCCCAAAAATCACAGTTAATGCATCTAATTCTATCAGTTAATGTTAAGATAACCATTAGCACTTTGAATACCTCCTAGATACTGGGCCCATAATTACCTCCTTTAATTTGCTAGTTGATACATACTTGAGAGGAAATCTCTGCAGGGAATGGTCTACAAACTAGGAAACTGGGGGTCGGGTACCAGGATGATTAGGAAGGGGGGTTCTGGATTCAGATGGAATCTATTATCTGCTGTTGATTAGTACTGTGACCTGAGGAAAGTTAGCTAGCTGGCGTATGTAATCCCAAATTTCTTTGTTTGTAAAATAGGGGAAATAATAACACCCCTTGGGTTTATTTTTTAACCATTTTTTAAGTTTATTTATTTATTCTGAGAGAGAGAGAGGGAGAGGAGGGAGAGAATCCCAAGCAGGCTCTGTGCTGTCAGTGCAGAGCTAGATACAGGGCTTGAACCCATGAAACTCTGAGATCATGACCTGAGCTGAAGTCAAGAGTCTGATGCTCAACTGACTGAGCCACCCAGGAGCCCCTAGGGTCATTTTTGAGAATTGGTTTAATAATGCCTGTCAGGCACTTAAGAGAGTGCCAGGCACATATGAAATATTCCATGAATGGTAATTATTTCTGCTATACTATCAAAATCGAGGAACAGACTTGAATAGGGGAGGGAAAAGCCACCAAAGAAAAGTCATACCCTCAAAACAGGTTTTCCCAAAGTCAACTTGATCCAGGCAGTCTTATTACCAGGGGAAAGGCTGTGTGTCAGAGCAAAGCCAAGGAAAGCAGCCATGTGGACCATGTTGAAAGGGGTCCTGTCCTCCATGCAAGGGCGTTTGCATGGCATCTGGCGTTTTCAGTCTGTCTCCTAGTCTCATTATTCTCCTCATCCCACCCTTCCTTGGAATTTCTAGCCTCCGGATAATTAGACATAGTGTCTCTTCTGTCTGGAAAACATTCTGCTCAGCTGGCCTGCTTTACTCTTCCTTGGCTTTCCGGTCTCGGCTTAGATGCAACTTTCCCTGGGAAGCCCCCTCTAGGCTGGGTGGAACCCCTCTCGCGTGTTTCCCCACAGCACCCGGACAGAGAACTTACCACCTTCCCTATAATCGCTTGCTCATGTGTGTCTTCTCCACTAGGCTGTGAATCCACTGAGAGCAGGAAGCCAACTTCTAGCACAGCAAATTGGGCGTTAAGAGCAACTCAGCAAGTTCTTATTATCTAAGCGAGTGAATGAATGACTTATAGGCTGAGGTCTGAGGGCAGGGAAGTTGCTTTGGATTTATCCTTGCACTCCCACCTTATGCGTCAAGGAACAACACATAAGATCGTGTTGCCGAGAGGAAAAAAATGCTCATCAGGATGATACCACTATCGTTCTCCTTTTCCCTTGTAGAAATGGTCCACAGATTACTTAAATGTCAAAACACAGAGGGCTCTTCCTAAACTTAAAAATAATGCACGTAGGAGCCATCTCTGCTTACCAAATGGACGGCTGACCAGGATCTTGGGGCTTTATCAGATGAAGAAAAACATGTATCTGATTCATTTGCTGGTGGACATGTCTTCCAAAATCAATTTTTTTTTCAACTGCGGCATTAAATCACTGTGAAAGGGAAACTGATTTGGGTTTATTCTCAGCTGGATTCTGTGCTATTTTGGAAACAGAGAGTCTCGATTACTCTCCCAAACATCGGGACTTTTCCAATTTAGCTCGTGACCTCGTCTTCATCAGTGGTTGACATAGGGTAACTGTATATTTATCATTCAAACCGAGGCACTTCTGAGCTCCAGCCTGTGCCCGAGGCCTGGGTACGGTTCCTCTTTGTTTCATGTGTTTGACAACTGAAAGAGGAATCACAAACCTAACTTCCTCTGGAACAGAAGGGATTGGGAGGGCGCACTTATCAATATGGAGTTTCAGACGCATGTGGGGTTAAGAACCTTAGTCCAGTTGCTATGCAGTAGGGCTTTGGAATGGAAGAAGAACAACGTGCAGTGGTGTGGGGTTTATCTTTCTGTTAAAAACTAATTTATTCAGCAAAGATTTCCAACTTAAAAAGAACACGTGCAAGTCAACTACAAACAAATGCGAGATTCTCCTCACCCAGTTTCCCCAACTGTTAATATTTCACCGCACTGGCTCCATTTCTCCCCCTCCTTCTCTGTGTGTGTGTCTCTCTCTCAATCGTATGATTTGGAAACAAGAGAGGGAAGTCCCTGCTTCTGATTAAAACCATGGGGGCCGTATCAGCAGGAAGGCTTGGGAAACAACCAAGCAAGAAAGGCTGGAAATTGGAGAACAAAAGTAGTTTTGTAGGCAACCTCTGTTTGCCTGGCACTCTGCTAACTGCTTTGCAAACATCCCCTCTTTAAATTCTTAGAGGAATCCGCTGAAGTGGGTATTATTCCCACTTCCAGACAAGACACTGAGGATCAGAAAGGATAAACAACTTGCTCAAGGTCACAGGGCCAGGACGTGGGCTGTGCCTTGAGCGTACCATTTTAAAGCTCCTCCTTCCGTTATTGTCCACCTTGTCATTGCAAAAACAGTACTCCACTAGGAAATAAAACGGCCCAACTCTGCCCCTAAAAGCTGTGTGATGTCAGTGAAGCCAGTTTACTTGATAGGAATTCAGCTTTCTCGACTGTCAAAGGAGGGAGGCTAGGTTAGAGTAGGCATTTAGCTAGGTTCCAATAGGACAGCTGGAGGTCAGCAACGAAGTCATGGCTGGCTGTTGGGACAGTCAGAGCCTGTCCTGGCAGCTCTCCGCAAGAAGCCACATCCAACCAGACAGGCCCAAGATGTGGTGCCATGACAGGAAACCCCTGACCAAATCAGGAAGAAAAAGCTGAAACCCTGTTTCCTGGCCCTAAGTGATGAACATTCCTCCCTTAGTTAACAACTGCTGATGAAAGATAGAAACCCAAACCCTGAGGACACAGCTCTCTCTCTCTCTCTCTCTCTCTCTCTCTCTCTCTCTGGGTCTCACCTGCTCTCTCTCTCCAGAGTGTACCTTTTGCTTTAATAAACTTTCCCATGTGTATTACTCATCCGCTGTGCCGCTGTGAATTCTTTCTGGTGACAAGATCAGGAAGCTTCCACGATTCCTCAGGGCCTGGCTGGGTTGAGGCCCCAGGGCCCGGGTCTCCCCAGTTCACCCCGCAACAGTTAGACTACCTTAATCTCAAGATTCCTTCCAGCTCCAAACTCTTTGAATAATTTAGGAAATGTAATATTTTTGTTGGCTCACTAATACAAGTTTTACGGTACACATATTGAGGTGTACCGTAAGAATGGGAGAAACGGGACTTGGCGCATATTTAGTTCGGTAGCAAAGTAGGGGGTTCCTCCTATCTGTCAGGAAGTCTACTTGGTAGCCTTTTGACAGCTTTTATGGGTCCTTGACCTTTTGCTATTTTCCCCTCTGCTGGCCATGGCCACTATGCTTGGACCTTCCGGTCCAATTCTGAAGGACAGGGGTTGAGAGAACCTCTGATGGATAAATGAAAGGAGTGATTGAAGGACTCTATTCCTGTTCACAGGCTTGGTTTTGAACTCACCCTTAATGGCCCGGAAGTCATCTTGTCCATGTGTAAGTTGCCCTAGGTGGTCCATTCATCTTCAGACAATTCTAAATATGAAAAAAAAAAATTCTTTCCTAAATATTTGACTTCCCTTCAGAAACTAGAGTATGCATACCCACAGACTGATGCAATAATGCTCCAGGAGGCCCCTACACAAGCCCGTACGGTAAATACAGGGTAGCACCCATTGTTTCAAATTAAATTTTGGTGACAAAAAAAAAATGTATTTTTTTTGTAAACTTACACACTGATGTCTTATGAAGCAGCCTAAAGAGTCCCATAAATTTTTAACGTAGAACCTGGGAACTACTGACAATCTTACCATTGCCCTGATTCTTTTGCTTTGCCCTCCCTGCCCCCCCCCCCCCAACTCCGGGAGGGATGGATCAGGAGGAAAGCATTCTCTTTCTTCTGTCATTAAGGATGCTGGGGTGTGAACGTTTGAGAGGCAGGGACATTTAAGGAATAGAGCATAGTGCCCAGCATATAGTATGTGCTAAAGATATAGCCATTATTGTTACTATTGTTCTATCAAGCTCAATTATCTTTTTGTATAATTTCTCAACCTCAGCTCTGTCTAACTTTTTGGTATTGTTTTGTTTCTTTACAATAGGAATTCTTTTAGCATTTGGCAGCCAGGGAAGGCAGACTGAAACTCAATCCCATTTACTTGAAATCTACCCCTTGGTTCCAAACATCAATGGTTTCAAATCTACTCCTTGGGAAGACAGTGAAAGCCAATGACACATGACCAGTATGTGATGGCAGCTATGCTCTCTCTCCTGAGACTTTTTCTTCCTGACAAAAAATTCCTATTCCTTCAACTCTTCTTTGTATAATAATTTTTATCCTATGGTTTTATCAGGATGGTTCTCTTACCATCCTGATACTCCCCCCACCCCCCCACAAAAGATACTCTACTTTATCTATATCTTTCTCAAAGAACTGATCCAATAGTCCTAATAGGCGTCTCTTATTTGCACTCTGTGCCTTCAGCTGGAGGCTGATTGGCCTCAAGAATTTGTTCACTGGTACTAACTGGAAAGTGATATAACCTATTAAATAGTTCAAGTTATTTGACGGTTCAACCACACCGAGATATGACCTCACGCTAGTCAGAGTGGCTAAAATGAACAAATCGGGAGACTATAGATGCTGGAGAGGATGTGGAGAAATGGGAACCCTCTTGCACTGTTGGTGGGAATGCAAACTGTTGCAGCCGCTCTGGAAAACAGTGTGGAGGTTCCTCAAAAAATTAAAAATAGACCTACCCTATGACCCAGCAATAGCACTACTAGGTATTTATCCAAAGGATACAGGAGTGCTGATTCAGAGGGGCCCGTAAACCCCAATGTTTATAGCAGCACTTTCAACAACAGCCACCTTAGGGAAAGATCCCAACTATCCATCAACTGATGAGTGTATAAAGAAGAAGTGGTTTATATGTACAATGGAATCCTCCTTGGCAATGAGAAAGAATGAAACCCTGCCATTTGCAGCAACATGGATGGAACTAGAGGGTACTATGCTCAGTGAAATGAGTCAATCAGAGAAAGACAGACATCACATGTTTTCATTCATATGTGGAACTTGAGAAACTTAAAGAAGACCATGAAAAAATAGTTACAAATAGAGAGGGAAGGAGGCAAAACATAGGAGAGTCTTAAATACAGAGAACAAACGGAGGGTTGATGGGGGAGAGGGGAAGACGGGTGACAGGCAATGAGGAGGGCACCTGTTGGGATGAGCACTGGGTGTTGTATGTAAGTGATGATTCACGGGAATCTACCCCCAAAACCAAGAGCACACTGTATACACTGTATGTTAGCCAATTTGACAATAAATTATATTCAAAAAAGTAAAGGTATATGACTATTCAGCACTCGTTTCTTTCTTCTTTTGTTTCCTTTTTTTTTTTTAATTTTTTTTTCAACTTTTTTTAAAATTTATTTTTGGGACAGAGAGAGACAGAGCATGAACGGGGGAGGGGCAGAGAGAGAGGGAGACACAGAATCGGAAACGGGCTCCAGGCTCCGAGCCATCAGCCCAGAGCCCGACGCGGGGCTCGAACTCACGGACCGCGAGATCGCGACCTGGCTGAAGTCGGACGCTTAACCGACTGCGCCACCCAGGCGCCCTTTTTTTTTTTTTTTAAGTAACCTCATTTCCTTGTTAGGAATTATCTCTTCCCCAGCAGCTACTGTCTGTTGGGATTATAAATAGGAGTCCTGTCTACTCCTCCCCAAGAACTGGGTAATGATGCAAATTAGGCCAATCTGTTGTTCTCTGCCTGGAATTTGAATCTTGAACAGAAGGACAATAACGCTGAAAGTAGTTGGACTTTCTTCCCGCCCTAACAAGGCTCCTTGATCATACTGTTCTTGTATGATCACCGCTCTGGCTCCCGCTTGCCAGCCTTCCGTGCTTTCTCTGAGCCCCACGTTCTTCCAGGACTTCCCTTTGGCTTCCCTAGGCTGGACTTGCCATCTATCGCTTGCCATCAGAGGAGCTTAACTACCACTGCCATTGTCGTGGCGGTGTGCCTGTCTACTCTGTGAAGACTCTGCAACGTCTCTCCCTGAAGGTGTCTTTCATACTTGTTCACACAACTTAAAACATTGTAGATCATCTCCTGCCTTTATCTTTTAACCATAATTTGCAATCTACCTTTATTTCCAGGAGGCTGAACCTAGGGTAGAGAAGTCCGAATGACTTGCCATCTGCCTCTCTTTCCAACGAGATGACTCTCTAATTTTTACCAGGGAGTCAATTAAACAAAGCCTCTATTTTTTTTTTTTTTTGATGGAACATAAAAGGTTAGTGGCCTTTTGAAAAGGCAAAATGTCTGCCTCTTAAATGGGAAAGTGTCCGCTCAGTTGTGGAGTCGCGTGGGGCGCAGGGCGTTGTGTTCTCTTCTAAGCGGGGCTGGGGGAGTAAGGAGCACAGGCCACTGCCCAAATGTCAGTGTTCTGCGGTTAAGTCAGAGCTCATTCCTTTGCTGCTGTTGAAATGACAAAAGGAAAGCAGGTATCCGAGCATAAGGTTGAAATCAGTTCTTCAGGGAGGGTGAAGGCGTTGTCACTGAAGTGGCCAAGCACCTCGAGGCTGGTGGTGTAGTGTTAAAGTGACACAGTGACGCCATCTGGTCAGACAACTTGGACGCACTGGGGTCTGCACTCATCTCCTTCAGGTTCAGATTTTTGTTACTACGGTGTCCAACTCTTTCCTTGCGGATGAGATCTTAGTCGGACACTTGCCCGGGATTGCCAGCTCCTTCCTCTGGGAAGTGCATGCTGAGACAGAGTTGGTGCGAGGAGCTTCTTGGGGGTACCATCTGTGAAAGCAGGAATGGAAAGGAAGCAAGATTGAGCAGGGACAGCCCCAGGCCACCGTGCAGATCTGAGAGTCTCTGTTAACCCAGTAAGGAGCTCCCATTATATCCAGAAAGCTTGCTGATTTCAGCAGTCCCGCTTTGGGTCCTGTATGCTCATCTCACGGATGAGGCAGGGGACTGCCCCGAAAGAGAGCGGCATCCATTCACAGTCTGTGGACCCTGAAATAGCTAAGGCCTACAGGTATTGAACTTCTTGCAAATGAATGGAGATCTGAGCAACGGACTTCCACGGCTGTCACACTGCCCCTCTGAATTGCGTCCTGATCCATTCATGCAGAATTCCTCAATGCATGTACTCTGGGGCCAGTGCAGGTTTGAATCCCAAGTTCTAACAATCCTTGCTCATGTGTGACCTTAGAAAAGAATGTTAAAACTCTCTGTGCCTCATACCCCTTATCTTTAAAGTAGAGATAAAATCAGCAATAGTCTTATAGGATTATTGTAAAGTACTTAGAAAAATGCTTGACATGGTATATATTGTATGTAAATTATACATACATGTAAAATGCTTGCAAAGTATATATTTGCTATTATGTGTTTGAATGTCAACTCCAAGCCAATCCCATTGATCAATAGCGTTCAAATGACCCTCTTTGAACTAGCTTAGCTGTTTGTGAAACTATGATTACAATTTACCTTTCATTGAAAGTACATCTGAGAGACTTGGGGGACACTAACTAATGCCCCAATTACTAATCACTGATTAGTAATGCCTCAGCCATGCATCATGTGCAGACTTCATTGTTTCTGGTTTTTGTTTTGAAAGATTTTTTTTCTTTTTTAATTTTAGCTCTATTGAGGTATAACTGATATACAAAAAAATTGCACACATTTAATGTATACATCTTGATGAGTTTACACATATGCATACAACTTACACCCATAATACCATCACCACAATGAAGGTACCAAACATATCCATCACCTCCAAAAATTTCCCTCTGTGTGTGTGTGTGTGTGTGTGTGGTAAGAACACATAAAGTGAGCTCTATTCTTTTAACACATCTGGCACTGCACAACACTGTATTGTTAACTGTAAGTACTAGGTTTTACAGTGGGTCTCCAGAACTTTCTCATCTTATATAACACAAATTTTACACCCATTGAAAATCAATTTCCCATTTCCCCCATTATACACAGAAGAAATAATCTGGCAACTTGCAATACAGAAGAAGAACAGCATTAGATTTTCATATCAGACTGTCATGATTTATGGCACATTTTCAGAAATCAAAACCCTATTCTAAAAAGAGGAGAAAGAAGGAAGATGTGCAGAAATCTCTACACAGAAGACTCGGGATCAACTAAAACTCACTCAGTTCTACTGAATAGGGAGTTAGACCATCTGAACTCTAACCCCAGCTCTCCATAAAGTCTTTGGATGATCCTGGGAAGAATCATATGTTGTTTCTCTGGGCCTTAGCTTATTCATCAGTGACTTCTATGATAATTTCAACCTCAATAATTTGTAGAATTTTGGAACAATCTTTTTTTTTTTTTTTAACTAGGCTCGCCACTCAACGTGAGGCTTGAACTCACAACCCTGAGATCAAGAGTGTCATGCTTTTCCGAGTGAGCCAGTGAGACACCCCAGTACTCTGTAGAATCTGGAAGAAAGGACAAGGGCGTAGCACTTTGGAAGGGAAAAAAATAAAGCAGTATTTGTTGTATTGATTCCTTTTCTTTCTCTACTCGTTACAAAGTTGTGTAGGTGCTGTGGTCTAATCTGTGTGAGACACATTCCCCTGTATTACCATTTACAATGAGAAGTAAGGTACGTGGTAAATCACCGAACTAATTTTATGGAAACAAATTGTTGTAATAATATTATTTTCAATGGCTTTCTTAATGCAGCCCTAGTTTGACAGGTGAAGCCAGGTGGGGCTCACATTGATTTAACCAGGCTCACTTGATAACCTTTTACAACAGGGAACTGGTAACCACAGTGACAATTATTATTTTCTTCATCTTTCAAGCTCATTATCTGCCCACTGTTTTTTGTCACTGCCACCAACAGGGTAGATCCACCCATAATCTGGGCTTTCTCTCTCTTATTTTAAACACAAAGAAAACAAGGGCACAAGGAAAAAGAACAGTACTATAAAGTTTAATTTTATAAAGACCCTAGCTGAGGGCAAGTACGTGTTTCTTTAATGGTACTATAACATTTCATTAATTAAGTAAGTCTTTTCTGTCACCCAACATTGGGTTAGCTCTTGAGCCTAAGCACTATGGTAGGTGCTAAGGCTATAGTAGTGAGTAAAAATCCACCTTGACAACCCATGGCAGAGTCAGACAACGGAAGGTAATTCACAAGGACATAAACATAAGGGAAATGTACAGACAGCTCTGAGAATGTGAGTCCGGCCAGCTCTGGTCTGGGCTGGGGCAAGAGGCCAGGAAAAGTCCTCCTGAGGAATTGACTTTTGAGCTCAAAGATTAAACAAAAAGCACAGTCTATTCTGCTCCTCTGACACGTGTTTCTGTAAGTCCGATCGGCTCACGCATGATTGGTAAGTTGGAGAACGGTGCCTGTATAAAGTGAAAGTCACACTCTTTGACGATGTGGATTTTCTCCAGCAACTGCAACCAAGAAATGCAGCTCAAGGCAAAATCCACTCACAGAGCTGCACAGAGCGAGTGTGAGAGAATATGGCAGTCCGTGTGTTGCCCGTCTGTCCTGTTACTCCTCCCCCAGCCTGGACACAAGCTCTACTTTAGAAGTATTTAACTGTGGGTCCTTTGATCTTTGAGCATTTGCCCTTTCTCTCTGTAAATGGGGAAACTCAGTCCTTCTTCACCCTCCTTCATCATAAAAACTTGAGCTTTTGGGGGAGATTCCCCTATTTATAATAGCATTGCTTTATTTAGTAGGAATAAAATGTCATTTTAGTGGGACTGGTATTTTCTACGAGGATGATTATTGTTTTTTGGTGTTGTTGCTCAGATGAGAACATTGCATAGATTTTGAGTTGTGTGTCCCAGTTTCATTTTCCTTTAAGATTCTGCAAGGGAGGGGCGCCTGGTGGCGCAGTCAGTTAAGCGTCCGACTTCAGCCAGGTCACGATCTCGCGGTCCGCGAGTTCGAGCCCCGCGTCAGGCTCTGGGCTGATGGCTCGGAGCCTGGAGCCTGTTTCCGATTCTGTGTCTCCCTCTCTCTCTGCCCCTCCCCCGTTCATGCTCTGTCTCTCTCTGTCTCAAAAATAAATAAATGTTAAAAAAAAAAAAAAGTTAAAAAAAAAAAAGATTCTGCAAGGGAGTGCTTTCAAGTACCTCACAGCAGAAACACCTTTATTTGAAAGCAAACTCACAATTGAAAATTATATGCAACAACTATTCATTTGTAAATAAAACCCTTTTTCAAACAGCTCACCGCAGGCATGCTAAATCTCAGCTTTTTGTGTGTGTGTATCTTAAGTATATGGCTTTTACTTTACCTTTTGAAATAATTGCGACATAGAGAAGTTATTTGACCTATTTAAGGTGACAACATGAGCCATACGCTCTAAGTTCACAAGATGAACTTTGATAAATGTGGTCACCATCTCAAAAGGTACCCTCATGCTTCTTCCGGGTCAATCCTCCCCACCCCCATCCCAAACAACCACTGATCTCTTTTTGGATCACTATGGATTAGATCTGTCTTCTCTAGAGTTTTCTGCTTCTGGCGGTCAAGTAGGTCCTCAGCAACAGCATCTGCAACAGGTGTTAGTCGGGCTGATTACTTCTGCACACACTTGGCCAGTGAGGTGACATGAACCCAAAGAAGTTCGTAAACAACTGCCAGTTTTCCAAAGGAGTTGTACCTTGTTACCTTCTCCCTGGCAGGGAGTGACGGTTCCAGTGGCTTCACATCCTCACCAACGCTGTGTCTAGATCTTCTTAACTTTAGATGTGATTTGTCTATTTCTCCTTTACATTGTGTAGATTTTCACTTCCTCCGTTTTCACGTTTTTTTAAAATCAAATATACCCGGGTCCCACACTGTTGTGTCTTCCTGATGAAATGACTTCTTTTTTGTGCTGAAATATCACTTTTTATCTCAAGTAAAATTCTCCTGAAATTTACTGATACGTGTTTTCTAGTGGTTGCTGTAATGTGTGCAATATGCAAATGCACGTAATATTATGCCACATCACATATACTACAAGGATTGGACAAGAGCGTGTTTTCATTTTCTTCTCCTATTCTTTGTGCTATTGTTGTTCTGCATTTTATATCTAAATACACTATAAACTCCAATGCATTATTATTATTATTATTTTGTCTTAAATGGTCAGTTACCTTTTCTGTAAATTTACAATTGAGAAAAAGACGTTTTCTACATGTACCTATATATTTATCATTTCCAGCACTCTTTATTCCTTTGGGGAGAATCAAGTTTTCATCCGGTATAATTTTCCTTTTTGTCAAAAGCACTTACTTTAATATTTCTTGCAGTGCAGGCCCACTGGTGGCACTTCTCACAGTTTTTATTAGATGAATTCTTTATTTTGCCTTCATCTTTGAAAGATTTTTGTCACGTATAAAGTACTGGGGTTTTTCTTTTTCTTTTTTTTTTTTTCTCTCAAGCACTCAAAAAATGTTGTTCTACTGTTAAGGCAGCCAGCCTCCAACGTGGCCATCCATGGTCCCTACCTCCTGGGGCTCATATGTCTGTATAGTCCTGTCCCACACTGAACCAGGGCTGTGCCCCATGTGGTCAAGAGAATATGACTGAAACTGCAATATGTCACTTCTCAGACCGTTTAGGTGGTCACTGCATCTTGCCCTTGGTTCCTTGGAGCACTCATTCTGGATGCAGGCACTCACCATGACACACGGATCTCAAGCAGTCTCACGAAGTGGACCACGTGGAGAGAAACAAACTAAACTGGTCAGTACCTTGCCCTTGGTTCCTTGGAGCACTCATTCTGGATGCAGGCACTCACCATGACACACGGATCTCAAACAGTCTCACGAAGTGGACCACGTGGAGAGAAACAAACTAAACTGGTCAGTACCGGCTTGTCAGAGTGATACACTTGGGAAGTGGCAATCTCATGAAAATACCCAATCAGAGATGCCTAAACGAGCTAGTCCCAAATTCCTGACACAGAAATTGTGAGCAATAATGTTATTATTGTGGTTGAAAGCCACTAGATTTGGGGTGATTTATTAAGCTGCATAATGCAATTTTCTTTTGGCTTGCATGTTTTTTTTTTTAATTTAAAAATGTTTTTATTTTATTTTTGAGAGAGAGACAGACAGACAGAGCATGAGCAGGGGAGGGGCAGAGAGAGGAGACACAGAATCCAAAGCAGGCTCCAGGTTCTGAGCTGTCAGCACACAGCCTGATGTGGGGCTTGAAGCCATGAACCGTGAGATCATGACCTGAGCTGAAGTCGGTGCTTAACCGACTAAGCTACCCAGGCGCCCCTGACTTGTGTAGTTTTTGATGATCAGTATATGGTCATTCTTAATTTTGTTCCATTCTATACAGTGTGCCTTTTTTTCTTTAGATGGCTTTAGGATTTTCTCTTTGTTGCTGGTTTTCAGTAATTTAATTATGTTGTGCCTTGGTGTTTTGTGTGTGTGTGTGTGTGTGTGTGTGTGTGCGTGTATGAATCTTGCTATTTGTTGACATTCTTGGGTTCATAGTTTTGAACAAATTTGGAACATTTGTGGCCATTACTTCTTCACACACATGTATGTTAGACTGTTTGATATCTTCCCATGTGTCACCCAGTGTCCAAATTTTTTCCTCTTTTTCTTTGTTTCATTTTGGACAAAGTTTTGTTACATCATCAAGGTCACCAATCTTTCCTTCTGCGAGGTCTAATTTGAGATTAACACTATCTAATGGATATTTTATTTTTCATCTGTAGAAGTTCCATCTGGAAGTTCTTACGTGTTAATCTTTTCCTATAAGCCATTAAGCATATTGAAAATATTTATAATACCTGTTTTAGTATTCTTGCTCATTAATTCCATCATCTCTGTTATTTCTGAATATATTTCCATTAATTTATTTTTTCCTCATTGTGAATCACAGTTTTCTTCTTCTTATGTTTATTCTAGTAATTTTTTTGGATGATGAAATGGTGAGTTTCACATTGTTGAGTGCTGGATTTTATTGTATTTCTTTAAAGAATGTTGGACTTCATTTTAGCATGTAATTAAGTTACATGCAGGTTAGCTCAAGGCTCTTCTTAAAATTTTTTTAACGTTTATTATTGAGAGACAGAGAGAGACAGAGCATGAGCATGGGGGAGGGGGGCAGGGAGAGGGGGAGACACAGAATCCGAAGCAGGCTCCAGGCTCTGAGCTGTCAGCAGAGAGGCCAACGTGGGGCTCAAACTCACAAACTGCGAGATCATGACCTGAGGCGAGGTTAGATGCTTAACTGACTTAGCCACCCAGGTGCCCCTAGCTCAAGGCTCTTCTTAAAAATCCTCAATGGTAAATATCTAGAGTAATTTTTCTCTGTCCTACTACAAGACGTGAGCTCTCCAGGATCTTGGCTAAGTGCCCTATGCATTCATCAACATCTCTTTACTCTGGCTTTTGGCAATTTGAAAGATTCCCAGTCCTGTGTGAGCTCTGGGACTCCTCCTGCTTTAAGTTGCCTAGTAATTACTTATTCCCCCAGAAGTTAATTTTTCCTGGTCTTGTGGAGTCTCATCCTATGCCTGTTAAGATTGATATTCAGTTCACACTTCAAGCAGACTCCCAGACAGATGTCTGGTACTCTTTCTCTAGGTATCTCCCTCTTCTCTAGTGTTCTGCCCTGTGAATTCTGGCCATTTCAGTCTCCCCAAACCCAGTCTGTCTCCTCAACTCAATGACACTTCTGGGCCCTGCTTGGGTTCCCCCTTGCTGCACTGCCCTCCAGAAATTGTCTCCAAGGCTAAAAGCGGAGGTAACTGTAGGGCTCACCTCATTGGTTTCCCTTCTCGAAGAGACCACAGGGCTGTGCTGTTCAATATTGAAACCGTCTCTGTTGTTATTTTTTGGTCCATTTTTCTAGTTGTTTATGGTGGGAGGGTAATTCCAGAGCCCGTTCACAACCAGAAGTGGAAGTTCTAACCAAATGTTCTTGTTAAGAAGACCCTAAGACATGAAAAATCATCATGTCTTTCACAGTATTTGTATCCCCGTGTGCCGGCACACAAAGGTAATCATTTCAATGACTGCATTTGTGACATTTTCTGGAAAAGCCTGTTTATCACAGGCCCCCACAAAGACACAACCTTTGTGATGTAGAATGAGACCAATGTGATGCAACCCAAATTGGTGAGCTCTCTCTGTCTTCTGGTCAGTCCTCCTACCATACTCATGGGCTCTGAGTCTTACTTCCAGAGTCTTCCTCAGAGGGCAGGGAGGCCAGATTCTCTGTTTGTGACAGATTTTTAGATTCTAGGCGTATGGTTCCATGTGCTGTATTGAATTCAGGATTACGATATGTCTTCTTAAGATATTGTGCCTTTTGGGGCACCTGGCTGGCTCCACTGGTGGAGTGTGTGACTCTGGACATTGGGGTTGTGAGTTGAAGCCCCATGGTGGGTGTAGAGACTATTTAAAAATAAAATCTTAGGGGCGCCTGGGTGGCGCAGTCGGTTAAGCATCCGACTTCAGCCAGGTCACGATCTCGCGGTCCGTGAGTTCGAGCCCCGCGTCAGGCTCTGGGCTGATGGCTCGGAGCCTGGAGCCTGTTTCCGATTCTGTGTCTCCCTCTCTCTCTGTCCCTCCCCCGTTCATGCTCTGTCTCTCTCTGTCCCAAAAATAAATAAAAAACGTGGAAAAAATAAAAATAAAATCTTAGAAAACAACAACAAAAAAAGATATTGTGCCTTTATGTTTTACTGGACTTAGATGCTGTTACAGTCTGACTTTGCCCCAGCACAGTGACAATGCTTCATCGTCCTCACTGTTCTTACTCTAGGCAAAAAGAGCCCTGGCTGGAGCCAGGGAAGAGCTTCTGGTTTGGACGCAGTTGTTCTGAGAGGGAAAATGACTCTTTTCCTGATAATTAGCAATAATAATAAAATAATAAGCACTTCTACCATTACCCTAACAAATAATTCCCTAGTAGTAGTAGGAATGATAGATAGAAATCATTATGAAGGATGTATGTTGAATGAACGCACAAACCAACAAATGTTATTACTGATAGTCAATGGATGCTGGATCGTAAAGGATGATAAAATGCTGGCACAAGATATGCCCCTCTTCTGCCCAAAAAAGTCTCTTCACTAGCCTAGGAGGGTCCTTTTTATTGAATCCACTCCACCGTCTGACAAAACGTGCTATTGCTGGGCTTTCTTGAGCAGCCGAATATGTGCATGTCCAACTTCTTTTCAAAGCATTCTCCTCTCATTTCTAGCTGGCAAAAATTAAAGCATGGTAGGTATCAGACATAACAAGGGGCATCATGCAGCTGAATGAACCAAGCAATTTTGATTTCTTATTTGTTCATCAGCCGAGGATGCCCCCCCCCCCACTCCTTTTTTTCTGTAGCCTCGCTCTATATAGTTTCAGAGAAATTTCCTGTTTAGGAGGGAAAATCCCAGAAGATTAACTCACTCAGAGAGTTAAAAGACTATTTTCCTTTAAGCATTATTCAAAAGAAACTAATTATCTTTAGAGAGCTAGGAGAGTTTGCAGTGACCTCTCAGGCTCAATTTGTAGAGGCTTCATAGGACGATTTTTGATTGCTAAGCTATACTCATAGAATTTTTAATTTTAATAATCTGTAAAATATTAAAACCAGATTCACTGCAAAATATCATGGCAGCTGCTCTTTGGTTAGCCACAATTGTGTATCAGAACTGAATGCTACTTTGAAGGTCTGTTGGCTCTATTAATTTGGTTCTGCTCTCCATTAAGTATATAGTTAAAAAGGAAAAGTTCTATTATTTGCATATATGTCAAGACCCTGGTTCATCTCTGTCATCACAAATGAGAAAAATATTGAACATTCCCTAGAAGGGAGACAACTGCATTCGTTAAATCCAGAGAAGACACTTTTAAAGGAAATTCTTTTTTTTTTAATTTTTTTAAAATGTTTATTTATTCTTGAGACAGAGAGAGACAGAGTGCAAGTGGGAGAGGGGCAGAGAGAGAGGGAGACACAGAATCTGAAACAGGCTCCAGGCTCTGAGCGGTCAGCACAGAGCCCGACGCAGGGCTCGAACCCACGGACTGCGAGATCATGACCTGAGCCGAAGTCGGACGCTTAACCGACTGAGCCACCCAGGCGCCCCGGAGAAGACAATTTTAATAAGCTTGGTTCTTTCTAACAATTTTAAGACAACAGGAACAGATCTGGGAAATCGAGGGCATGTGACTTCTGGAAAAGTAAGAGGCCAGCCTGACATGCTTGTCTAGGTGGTTATTTAGGTATAAGATTAGGAAAGTGGCACTCATTTTTATAAACTGGAAATGGAGAGGGCAGAGAAGAAAATCTCCAAGTAACACATTAACGTAGCACTTGGAAAGAAGCTCACATTGGGGCAGTGCCTTGCATCATCCGTTTCTTATGAGGATTGAATGAATTACTACATGAAAAGTGCTTCACACAATGGCTGGTAGGTAGGGAAAGTTCTCTAAGGGTCGTTCCATGTGATTACATTGGTTGACACAATGGCTGTCTGCTTCCAAGGTCAGTCATTCATTGGAAGTAGGGAAGTCTGTTTTCAGAGCTGTGACAATTTGGATCATAAAACTTCATGCCATTTGATCACTAACCTGGAAACCCATAAGCAAGCTGCAATGATTGATGTGATCAAGTCTTGCCATGCTAAAAAAATTTTCTGTGATTTATCTGTATGTCACTTTGGCTACCTTTTTTTTTCCTGTTTTTTTCTTGTGTTGTCATAGTCCTTCAAATGGCCATTCAAGATGAATTAAAAAAAAGATGATGGGGGCGCCTGGGTGGCGCAGTCGGTTAAGCGTCCGACTTCAGCCAGGTCACGATCTCGCGGTCCGTGAGTTCGAGCCCCGCGTCAGGCTCTGGGCTGATGGCTCGGAGCCTGGAGCCTGTTTCCGATTCTGTGTCTCCCTCTCTCTCTGCCCCTCCCCCGTTCATGCTCTGTCTCTCTCTGTCCCAAAAATAAATAAAAAACGTTGAAAAAAAAATTTAAAAAAAAAAAAAAAAAAAAAAAAAAAAAAAGATGATGAGGGCATCTGGGTAACTCAGTTGGTTGAGCGTCCGACTTTGGCTCAGGTCATAATCTCCCGGTTGGTGAGTCCAAGCCCCCCATCTGGCTCTCTGCTGTCAGGGCATAGCCTACTTTGGATCCTCTGTCCCCCTACTCTCTCTCTGCCCCTCCCCACCACATGTGTGCCTGCTCTCTCTCTCTCTCAAAAATAAACATTTAAAAAAAAGAAGAAGGAAAAGAAAAAAAAGATGACCAGAAGGGCAGTGATCTGGTAATTAAAGAAAGCAAGCAAAGTTATGCATTTTTCTCTAAGAACAGACCTAGAATTAGATCTCATAAGTTTTCATACATAAGGTTCTATTACAATTAATATCCAAGTAGTTGACAGGTTCTTTCCCCCCACGCGGCAGGCTGGCCCTCCCTCCCTCCCTCCCTCCCTCTCCTGTCATTCTTTTCATTTTTTTTCTTGTTAAAATTTCCAACTAACTGGAGATCCTTTTTTCCTTTTAATGACTTTTTTCTACGTAATTTTTGCATTATGGTCGGACAGGGATTGTGACAGTTTGAAATTGTCAAAACTTACGTTGCTGGCTAACATCTGGTAAGATTTTGCATATATTCCGCGGCAGCTTGGAAGGAGGTGTACCGGTGTCCTCTCTGAATGTGGCATTTATAAAGATGTTTGAGCCATTTTATTGCTCATTGATTATTTTCATCTACCTAATCCTTTAGGAATGCACTACTTATATTAATTTCCTCAGGTCTACAGTAATCTATTTTTAAACTTTAAAATGATAATGTTGGGGCGCCTGGGTGGCTCAGTCGGTTAAGCAGCCGACTTCGGCTCAGGTCATGACCTCACGGTCCGTGAGTTTGAGCCCCGTGTCGGGCTCTGTGCAGACAGCTCAGAGCCTGGAGCCTGTTTCAGATTCTGTGTCTCCCTCTCTCTGACCCTCCCCCATTCATGCTTTGTCTCTCTGTCTCAAAAATAAATAAACGTTAAAAAAATTTTTTTTTAAATGATAATGTTATGGCATGTTACTGGGCACATCAATTTATGATAGAAAACATTCATTGTGAATTTTCTGTTTTTAAAAAGTTTTATTTATTTATTCTGAGAGACAGAGAGAGAGCGAGCACGGGGTCGGGGAGGGGGAGGAGTAGAGAGAGAGGGAGAGAAGATCCTAAGCAGGCTCTGTGTTGTCAACACAGATCTTGACAAGGGGCTTGACCTCACAAACCACGAGTTCATGACCTGAGCCAAAATCAAGAGTTGGACGCTTAACCAAATGAATCACCCAGGTGCCCCTCATTGTGAATTTTCACTCTTTAACAAAAGTAACTATAATATTTAACCCTTTTTCCCTTAATTTCTACTTTGATGTTTGTATTATAACTGATGTTTTCTTTTTTTTTTTTTTGCAGTGAATATTGGCATAATGTATCTTTATTACATAATATATCTTAATTTTTCTGAGTTACTTTTGGGTATATATCTTACCAAGAATGTAGAGGTGGATTTTGTTTATTTGACCCACTTAAAAGTCGTTTATTTTAATGGTGAGATTATTTCCTTTACATTTATTTTTATTACATATGTTTATTCTCTTATTTCATGTTTCTTTCTTCTCTCTGCTTCATTTATTCTGTATCTTGACATAGTGTTTGTGGAACTTCTTTAATTTTCTTTCGTAGTTTTATGGATTAAAGCCAATATTTAGTTTCACTAATGATTTAAAAAATTTGTTTTTGTGCATTTATTTATTTTTGAGAGAGAGAGAGACAGACAGACAGACAGAATGCAAGGGGGGAGTGGCAGAAAGAGAGGGAGTCACAGAATCCAAAGCAGGCTCCAGGCTCTGAGCTGTCAGCACTGAGCCCGACGCGGGGCTCGAACTCAAGAATCGCGAGATCAGAATCTGAGCTGAAGTCTGACACTGAGCCACCCGAGTGCCCCATAGTTTCACTAATGATTTATTTTAAATCCTCAGGTACAAACTTTCTCAGCTTATCAATATGAAATAATATCTCGTGACTGACACCTATTATGATGAAGAATTCATCAGGGATAACATTTCTTCCATTTTGCAGGGGTTTCTTGGTATCCTCTGGGAGTTCTTCCTAGATAACTCCTGAATTGTTAAAACAGTAGTTGTTTAGAATTTATTATCTCTACTTTCAAGAATTACATTTGCATCTTGTTTTACAACCTTAAGTGCCAGGTCGTTTGGATTTGGTTATGTGTTTTAACTCACGTATCGGGGACTTTCATGCCACTGAACCCCCACCTGTAACTTCTTTTAATTGTATCTCCTGTTTGCCACTGGTTAATGTTCTCAAGCCATTTTCCTCAGTAGAGTATGAGCTGTGTACTTTCTGAAGGTTTGCATATTTGATAAGATTTTTCTGTTATTGCTGTATGAAAAGGACATTTTACTGAATTATAGAACTCATGAGTCATGACTATTTCCTTTAAAAATTATGGGTTCCCTTTTCTTTTGGCATTGAATGCTGCAGAGATACGTGACTCCAGTCTGTTGGTTTTTTTTTTTTTTTTTTTTTCTCACAGATAACCTGCAGTCCTGGGTGTCAGATAATGTTATCAGTGGACTGTTCAGCAGCCTGAATATGGTAGGGAGGAAACAGGGTCACACGTGGTTCAGGAAGGGAGGGAATTTACGTATCACGGAAGTTGTGTTTCCACTCTTTGCTGAAATTATTCTACTGGAAATTTTTTTGCATTTGTTTTATTGCTCAGCCTGGTCTCCACTCCAAGTACACAGGATGGGCCCAGCTTTCTCTGGGATCTTCCCTGGGGCTTTTACTCACCAAACGTGGAGCGTGGCTTGTCATTGTGGATGCATGCCGCTCTACACACGGCGCCCCAAATCATCTCTAATTTGGGAGTGCATTTTAATATATCAGGAGGAAGTGGCCAGGTACATAAAATTCTGGATGAGAGAAAACTTGGAGGGAGATCTCTCTTGGAGAGGATTTCATTGGTGGTCCTGCTCCAAACTACGTGACAGTAAAATAATTCCAATAGAAAAAGTGTCTCCGTAGGGGTGGTCTTCATCTTTCTCAGGGCCTTTTTGGCCCGTTCACAATGGAATCGAGGGTCCTGCCTCTGTCCCTGTTTCAGGAAAATACTTCTCGAGGTTGGAACGAATCTGTGCTGCTGTTGGGAAACTGATTACACAGCGAGCGGAATTGCTACAAGGTTTTCTGCTAAACCCTAGGGTTGCTCTCCTGCCCCGCCCTTGAAGCCTCTGAATCTGTGCATGTGTCCTATAGGCTGCTCACCCTGATCTCTTGCCCTCACTCTCATTGTTAGGATTTCTGGAGAAATCTGTCAGGACTTGCTTCTCTTCCTTCAACACGGCCCCACCTCCAGGGCAGGAAAACCAAGTGGGCTTTTGGTGAGATCTTTTGATTCTGTTTCACCTTTGCCTTATAGATCATATAATCCTCTGCTGATGTGTTACTTCAGCACTGAGGACTTGTTTCTGATATTTTACTTTCATGATTTTGTCCGTTTCTGGGCAGAGGGTTTGAAACTAGTTGTCTCGGGGTCACCTTCCCTAGAATTTAAAATATTACTGAGAGGTTTTGTACAAATCGTGATTCATCTCCTTCTTAGGAGTCAGAAAGATTCCTTGGAAAATCCTTTTTTCTGGTCACTCTGAGCAATGTGGCCAAGTTCATTCATTTTTCAACTGGTTCGTATTAGTTTTCTTTGGACTTTGCTCCCCCAAATTCGGGGGTGATCCTTTTTTTGAAAAATAAATATTTTCTTGGTAAATAAATGGTTTCAGTGGCAATAATAAATTCACTTGAAAAGGAGACAATAATCAAGTCAAAAGAATACATGTTAGCTAATCATCAGAAAATCTGTGGCTATGAGGGCTGTCACTTAGAAATCCCAAGTCACTCGGAGGCCAAATCTTAAGCTATATCCTCTTATTTGTCCACGTGGAATAGGTCCCATGGTACCCGGAATCTGCAGAATTCTATAGATTAGCATCTTCTAGTCAAACCTGAGCCACTGGCCCATCGCTATGACTTTTAAAGAAATCTGATGAACTACTGGGGAAAATTTTGTCTCCCTCGGCAAATATTTGATTTTGGATCGCTCAGCATTTTTGCAATCATGATGTCACCTCTTTGGAGACCATAAAAATGTCAACTAAGATTTTCTGCGAAGACGGTATCTGATTTTGAATGGTAGGCTCTGTAGATGATGCAGAACACTTAACATCACCGGCATGTTCGAAAGCACAATGAATTATTGTGTATACAGCCATACTGAAGAGTACAGCCCGCGAGATGAAAGCTTTTCCCCGGAACACCAGAAAACAGGGTTCTATGTGGATTCTGCCGCCCCCGAACATAGATAGGTCTGTTCTACAATACGTTCCATTTTTAGGGTGATTTCAGGGCCAGAAAAACAAACCAACACACATCTCAAGCGTGTCTCCTGATCCATGGTTTCAGGATTCCTCTGGCCCCAAAGAAGCCCAGGGGGCTCTCACCCAGAACTCCGGTGAGCCTTTCTTACCTGGGTCACAGAAGGGACGCTCCTTTTTTCGAGACCCGTCATCTACAGTGCTCTAACCACAAGAGCTCTGGAGCGGTGGGCTTGGCCCTGAAGGAAAGGAGAGTGATTGCAGTGAGTAGGTGTGCTTGTAAGCCTGCTTCTCCCCGGGCCACCTGTAGGGTAGCTGACAGACAGCAGAGCCATCAAGTACTGTGACTGGCCTCCCTCCAAACACCTCCCACTCGCCTGCAGACACAATTCGTTCTGTAGATTATCTCTGGCAAAATTTTATCTCCCTGGCTTCCCTGCGCCCTTGAGGGTGCTGCTGGGTATTTTTCGCCAGCTATCAGGTAATGAATACACAAAAAAGCAAACAAATCTCAAATATAACTGGGAAAAACAATCTACTGCAAATAATGTGATAATACAAAAGCAATGTGCAAGATTTGGGGATTATCTTTGCTGCTGTACATTATTGTTAGCACAGATGATGAGTTGACTCTAACAGTGTTGACTTGTGCATTCTGTCTGTAATTCCTCACCCGCTATTACTCAAACAAATCCCTTATTTGATTTATGTACCAGCAATCACATTTCGGCTGCCTTCAACAAGGCACCTTGGCTGTTTTTTACTGAGTGTTATCTTTTCACTATTTCTACCAAATGAGGCTTAGATTTCAAATGTCATGTATTTATATTATTGTTATTAAAAATTTTTAAATGTTTACTTATTTTTGAGAGATAGAGACAGAGTATGAGGGTGGGGAGGGGCAGAGAGAGAGAGAAGGAGACACAGAATCTGAAGCAGGCTTGAGGCTCTGAGCTGTCAGCACAGGGCCCGACACGGGGCTGGAACCCACAAACCATGAGATCACGACCCGAGCCGAAGTCAGATGCTTAACTGACTGAGCCACCCAGGCTCCCTATTTACATTATTTCTTGAAGCATTTTTCCCCCTATAAAGATGTATGCATTCCAATTTACCTTGAAGGAAGTAAGAGTGCTGTCCTAATTTTGGACATTTTTTAATGTTTATTTATTTTTGAGAGACACAGAGAGCATGAGTGGGGGAGGGGCAGAGAGAGAGGGAGACACAGAATCGGAAGCAGGCTCTGTGCTGACAGCAGAGAGCCTGACGTGGGGCTCAAACCCACAAACCGTGAGATCACGACCTGAGCCCAAGGAGACTCTTAACCGACGGGGCCAACCAGGCACTCCTCTGTCTCTGACATTTCGTAAGCTGTTAGAGAAAACTGATGAGTGCAGCTCACTGTCTTTAAGTTGGATCAGCTATTTAATGAATTGAGTGAGAATATATTAAGCTTATTTTTAGAATGTTCCTTCTTATAAACGCAGCATGTACGTCATAGAGACTTAGCGGCCCCGTAGTGTGGGAAGTGAACTTGTCAGATATCACTCTCTTTACAGGGTCAGGTCCGACTGAAACTTAGAGAGGGAAGTAGGGGACAAGCAAAGAAAATTCCAAGTGATTCAAGGAGCAGTATTTATAAACCTCTGAGTCAGTAATGATTCAGCGCCAAAGCACGGTGCTAAGGACTGTTTAGTTAAAGAGACAGTGGTGTAAAATTAAAGCTCGGATCACCCGTGGTTCTTATTTGTGGGTATCTGGGGTTATGAGGAGGCAAAACATTTGGCGTAAAATCTTTTCTCTCCAGATTCATTTGTATAATTCTTCACAAACTTGAAACGCAAATTTAAACTCTTCCTCCCTATTTTTTTTTTAATAATCCAAGCAGAAAAGGAGGCAACCTGTGAAAGTTCATTTAAAATTAAAATTGGAGGTCTAATTAGATTTTTTATAAAAATAGGACTAGCATTTCTTGAGTACTTCACATCAGATACACCACAACTATGTGTTGTTGGTCTTACAATACCCATTTTACAGATGTGAAACTGAGGCTTGGAGAGGTTACAAGCTTGCTGAAAGCAGCACAGGTAATAAACAATTTTCAGGCATGATTTGAATTCAGATACTTGCTGTGAGACAGACCAAAGTTCCCCACGCCATGCTGTCTCCCATGGTGGGAAGAAGGGAAACACCACGTTAAATGAGCCAAATTTCCAAATTCCACTTGGGTTTAAAGTAAGCTCCATAAGGGGCGCCTGGGTGGCTCAGTTGGTTAAGCATCTGACTTTGGCTCAGGTCATAATCTTCAGTTTGTGGGTTCGAGGCCCGTGTCAGGCTCTGTGCTGACAGCTCAGAGCCTGGAGCCTGCTTCAGATTCTGTCTCTCTCTCTCTTTCTCTCTCTGCTCCTCCCCCACTCATGCTCTCTCTCTCTCTCTCTCTCTCTCTCTCTCTCTGTCTCTCAAAAACAAATAAATGTTAGAGAAAAATTAAAAAAAAATAAAGTCCCTAAAATTTGAATCACAAAATGATAATAACATTAGAAATCATTTTGAAATCTTAGAGGATAAAAAAGGATACTGTAAATGGAGATGGTACTTGTCTATCTTTGGTCTGATGTTGGTAAAATTATAACCTCCAATTTTTTTTTCTTTTGAATTTTGTTGTTTTTTTTTTAAATTTTTTTTTAACGTTTATTTATTTTTGAGACAGAGAGAGACAGAGCATGAACGGGGGAGGGTCAGAGAGAGAGGGAGACACAGAATCCGAAACAGGCTCCAGGCTCTGAGCTGTTAGCACAGAGCCCGACGCGGGGCTCGAACTCACATACCGCGAGATCGTGACCTGAGCCGAAGTCGGACGCTTAACTGACTGAGCCACCCAGGCGCCCCTTTCTTTTGAATTTTGAAGCCAGATTCGGGGCAACTTTGTCATATTAATGATGACTTCTCTGTGTGTATCTGACAGTTTTTCTTCTGTAATGATATTGGATTATGATGAGATTCCTAAGTAGAATATGGGGCGGGAGGGGGGGCAGACCAAGTACACAGTTGGTAATGGACATGGGTTGGTAATGTGGGGACAGACTCCATCAGGGATTTTTTTTTTAATGTTTATTTTTGAGAGAGAGAGAGAGAGAGAGCGAGCACACGTGCATGCACGGGGAAGGGGCAGAGAGAGAGGGAGACACAGAATCCAAAGCAGGCTCCAGGCTCTGAGCTGTCAGCACAGAGCCCAATGTGGGGCTTGAACTCACGGACTGCGAGATCATGACCTGAGCTGAAGTCAGAGGCTTAACCGACTGAGCCACTCAGGCGCCCCCCCTCAGGGATTTTAAAAAGGGCTAGGAATCATCAGTCTTGGCGATGCTTTGCAATGCAGCAATTTTCTTTGAAACTCCCAGGGCAGGACTGTTACATCCCCCAACCCTCCAGAGGAAATCTGGTTCCTTAAATGACTGGACACCTCCCCTTTCTGGTCAAGTGCATTTACACACAGTGCAAGGCAATTGCAGAAACATGATTTCCTTGTAGCGTGGATAGTCTTTAGAGCCCTAGAAAAGAAACCATGGAGAACAGGGGTCCCCACACACTTGGCTTCACAGAGCAATACATCTTATATTCAACATGAATTAATTTATTGGGGGGGTCATAGTCTCGGAAATATTATTTTTCAAGAACGTTAAAAAACACTTGCCATCTGCTATCATTTCAGAAAAGAAAGGCCACTTTAAAGATAGACCAAGGTGGGGCGCCTGGGGGGCTCAGTCAGTTAAACGTCTGACTATAGCTCAGGTCATGACCTTGCAGTTCGTGGAATCGAGTCCCGCTTCGGACTCTGTGCTGACAGCTTAGACCTGGAGCCTGCTTTGGATTCTGTGTCTCCCTCTCTCCCTGCCCCTCCCCTGCTCGCACTCTTTCTCTCTCCCAAAAATAAATAAACACTAAAACAAATAATAACTCACTATAAAATCAATGTTTATGCCTTATTAAAATATTTCTAAAGGTGTTTGGTTGATATATTTAGCTTTTTAGATATTTGGAATATAGAGAGTTAGGACTGTTACATCCTTTTCATAAAGGGTGTCGATATTTTATAACCTTCTTGTCTTGTCCTGCTTTTAATCGATTTATTATTTATTTATTTATTTATTTATTTATTTATCTATTTATCTATAAGTAGGCCTCACACCAAGTGCAGAATCCAAAACAGGGCTTGAACTCACAACCCTGAGATCAAAACCCAAGCTGAGATCAACAGTCGGACGCTTAACTGACTGAGCCACCCAGGCGCCTCAATGCTTTTAATCTTTAATGTTGCTTTGCTAATTATAATTGTATTGCTGCTTTTCCCTCTTTCCTTTCTTTTTGTTTTTCAAAGAATGTATTTTCCCAATATCTGCTTGCCTCTTCCTTTCTTTTCCACATTAAACAAATCACTTCACTGTAAGGGTGGCTTGAAATAAGATACATCTGCTTTTTATTTTTATTTTTTTATTATTTAAAAAAAATTTTTTTAACGTTTTTTATTTATTTTTGGGACAGAGAGAGACAGAACATGAACGGGGGAGGGGCAGAGAGAGAGGGAGACACAGAATCGGAAACAGGCTCCAGGCTCCGAGCCATCAGCCCAGAGCCCGACGCGGGGCTCGAACTCACGGACCGCAAGATCGTGACCTGGCTGAAGTCGGACGCTTAACCGACTGCGCCACCCAGGCGCCCCTACATCTGCTTTTTAAAGTCCAATCTGGCAATTTTTTTTTTCTGTCGTTGAAAGACGAATCCAGCCCATTCACTTTAATGGAATATCAGATGTCTTTGATTTTATTTCTTTCATCTTACCTTATGCATGCCATTTATGTTCCTTTGTTATTCCCTTTTCCCCCTTAATTTCGGTGGGTTGATAAAGGTACTATTCATTCTCTCCATTTTGCCTATTAAATTCAGAGGTTCTAGCACAATTTCCCACTCTTCTGGGTATTATTCTATTTTGCTCATTTCTACTGAACCCTTTCTTTCCCTGCTATTGATGTGAAAACAAGGGGTCAAGCTATATCTCTCCATCAAAGCGTTTTCTTTTCTGACTGCCTTCTTCCACTTTGATAACGCTCTTTGCCTCCGATAAAAACCTAAGAAAAGTTCTTCCCTTCTCTGCTTGCTCCTTCCTCCATTCCCAAGAATCCACGAGACAGTTTAGTACTTTTAGACGTTTGTAGGGTTTTCCTGTAGGATTTTTTAAAGTTTATTTATTTATTTTGAGAGAGAAAGAGAAAGAGGGGGAGAGAGAGAGACAGAGGGAGCGAGCTCAAGTGGGGGAGGGGCAGAGAGAGAGAATCCCAGGCAGGTTCTGAGCTCTCATTGCAAAGCCTGATGTGGGGCTTGAACACAGGAACCATGAGATCACGACCTGAACCGAAGTCAGAGGCTTAACGGACTGAGCCACCCAGGTGCCTTTGTAGGATGTTCCCTCTATTTGCATGACCATTATTTCGCACTTGCCTTACAAATTCCCAAGCACCCCATTATCTCCAATTCAGACGTAAATATAGGTGTACCTGGGTGGCCAACGGCACACACACGTATATGTGTACAGACAGACTCACAGTCATGCTCTTTCCTCACCACCTTGTGCCCCACTGCAGACGTTATCATAATTTGCATTTTGTTGTCTAAGGGTCGTTCACAAAGTATTTCCTTAGACGAAATATCTACGAGTGACATGGCCCTGGATCTTTGCACAGTGGCTCACAGCCTCCTCTCCCCCGGCAGGTGGCTCTCTCAGCAAGGGATAGGATTTGGGGTTGGAATCCTCCTCCGCCAATTCTGGGAGTGGAGTTCCTCAGTTCTCCTGTCTTCTTCTGTTCAGTGCAGGAATGCAATTGGTGTTGGCCCTTGTCCTTTGTAAGTAATCTAGTTTTCATGTCTGACAGCCTTTATATACATACACACACACATATGTGTGTGTGTATATATATATATATATTTAATTTAATTTAATTAATTAATTTAATTAATATTTATAATTTATTTAATATAAATATATATATTTATATATATATATATCACGCTTAAATTTAGGAACTCTGCTAGGACTTGACCAAGTGTGTTTTGTTTATTTTTCATTCCCCACCCCCCCATCAATTCTGCCCGAAACTCCATGAGCACTTTAAATTTGCAGACTCAAGTCTTTCTTCAAACCAGGGGAAATGTCTTCTATTATTTCCTTAATTAATGCATTCCTGCATCTGTTGCCTTTCCCTCCCTCGGAACTCCTATTATTCACGTTAGGTCGCTGCATCTGTCCCCTGAGCCCTTTTAGAAAACTTCTCATAATGATTTCCATGTCTCTGTGTTTTTACTTTCTGTGTGAAGATATCCTTTGCTCCATCATACATGCCCAGATTCAATCCCCAACAGAGAATAACAGCTCCTTCAATTCAGCGCTGGAATATGTAAAGTTAAAAAAAAGGGGGGGGGGAGAAAACCCTCTTTGAGCATCCTAGAGTCTTTTTTCCTCAAATTGAGATTGAATTTCTGTGAGCACTATTGTTACTATTATTTTTTAAAACCTCGTTGAAAAATGAAAGCTGCTTCTTCTGCAGCCGTCCTTGTTCACAAGGAGATGCCAGTTTGGGTGCATTTTGCTTGTTTTTCCCTCTCTGGTACTACTGTCATTGTTTCCCTACGCGGGTCCTGTTCCCTCTTGGGGTATGAGCTGAGCAGCTGAGGGGGGGCTCGCGAAGGATGGTGAAGCCAGGCGGGCCAGCAGTCTGCTCCTCTGAACTGGGGACACACCGCCTGGCAAGCAGTGAGTCCTTGCTCATGGAGGTTCTCCCGGACAATTCTCCAAGCAGTGATCTGGGTCGGTCCCTTCCATCTAGTGGATCTTTAATCCTTTGGGACTTTTTCATGATCTTCTTTGGGATCCAGTAAATACAGTAACCTGCACACATTTTTGAAGGTGACCAAGCGCTATTTTTTAAAAAAAATTTTTAAATGTTTATTTATTTTTGAGAGGAGGGGTGGAGAGAGAGGGAGGAGGGGGGAGAATGTGAAGCACAATCCAGGCTCTGAGCTGCCAGCACAGAGTCGGACACGGGACTTGAACTCACGAAATGTGGGATCATGACCTGAGCTGAAGTCAGATGCTTAGCTGACTGAGCCACCCAGGGGCCCTTGAAGGTGACCAAGTGTCATTAAAATAGAGCAGGGCAGGGAGTTTGTATGCATGTGTTGGGACTATGCACGGGATACCACTGCAGTTTAAATAGGAACGGTCAGAGTGGGCTTCATTAGGAAGGTGACGTTTGAGCACAACACGAGTGTTGGGACGTGAGGATATCCGAGACAAGAACATCCTGGGCGGAGGAAATAGCCAGCGCAAAGGCACGGAGGTGAGAGGAAGTCTGGAGAATTTGAGAAGCAGCAAGCAGCTATGTGGCTGGAGGGCAGTGGAGTCAATGTGGAGGAGAACGTTAAGAGATGAGGTTAGAGAGGTAACGGACGGCCTGATCAGTTAAGAGGTTACTGCGAATAATCCAGACAAGAGGCAGTGGTGGCTGGCTCTAGGCTGGCAGCAGTGAGGAGTGGGGTAAATTGTCCAATTGGAGATACTTTCTGAAGGCAAAGCCACAAGGATTTCCTGACCGATGTGAGGGACAGTGTGAGATCAAGAAAGGGATTAAGGGTTTTATTTACTTAAGCAACACTGATGTAGCATTTACATAATGTGCAGGTACTGTTCTAAGCATCTGACAAATACTAACTCATTTGGTCCTCATATCATCTTTACAGGGCATTTTTAAGATTAGGAGACTAAAACCCAGAGAAGCTAAGAGAGTTGTCCAAGGTCACACGGCCATTGTCATATATAGGATCCGAACCTAGGCAAGCTGGCTCTGAAGTCTGTCATATTAACTATCATATTCTGCCCTCCCTCTGTGGGAGGATTCGCCAGGTATTGAGAATGTCTACTCCAATTAAATAAGGCTTACTTGGGATTAGGGAACTAGACATTAGTGAAATAATCACAGGCTGGGTATCTGGACCCAGTGAGCCAGTGACTTAGGCCAGAGTTACATCACTCATCTGACTTCCACAGACCCTCACTTGGTCTGGTAGACCACAGTGGCATTTTGGGGTTTCAGGAATGAGTGCCAACTCAGAGCCAGTCTTCAGTAATCCCAGAAAGGTCTGGGTATTTCCACACCCACCGTGCACAGTCACCCTGGTACATGATCACATTCCTTTTGGGGGAGACTGGGAGGAAGATTTATGGTACTTGTGGCACCAGGTCCCTCCTCAAAGGGACCTATGACATTTTATTAGGGTCCTTCTACCTATGGGAAAAGAAGAAAAAACTCTGACTTTAAGGAAATTACAGTTAATGCTGAGATTTTGGGCTTTAACAAGTGGAAGGATGGGTGGTACTGACTGAGGTGGGGAAGATTTTGGGGTGATCCAAATCTGAGGGTGGCCGGAAGATCAGGAATTCAGTGTGGGCCATATTCATTTTTGAGATCTTTTGAGACATCCAAGTGGAGTTTCTGAGTAGACGGCTGGATGGATGAGCTAAGGGTTCCAGGGGAAGGTCCAGCATGGAGGTATAAATCTGCCAGTCATCAACAAAGAGATGATATTTAAAGCCACGAGATCCTGGGGGGAGAATAGGGAGAAACAGGCGAGGGTCTAAGAACCAAGCGCTGGACAAGGGGAAGAGGATACACCTGTAAAGGAGGCAGCTGGTGTGCCTGGCTGTGAATGCCAAGCGAAGAAAGCATTTCCAAGAAGTCGAACACGATCAAAAGCATCGACTGTTGCCAGTACGTCAAGGGGATGGGGGCTGTGCGTTGACTCAGTACTGTGGCCATCACCAGTGACCTTGCAAAAGCAGTCTGGGGGGAGTGGTAGTGGCCGAAGTGCGGTGATGTTTGAGTGCGGCGACAGAGAATTGGAGGAGGATATAGTGAATAGCCAAATCTTTCCAGAAGTTCTTGCTGCAATAGGAGACCAGAAAAAATGGAGAGTAGGGGAGGGGAGCAGTCCAGTCCAGAGAGGACATTTTTATAAGGCGATAAAGATAAACCTATTTGTATACACGCTGGAAGCAGCCCAGAGGGAAGATAAGGAAAAGGGATGATGCCAGAGAAGGGAACATTCCCGGAATGATGCACGAGTAGGCAAAGCCGGTTTCATTACAAACGTAATCAAACCCTAAACTAAACCACCGAGATTCACTTGAATTCATCACCCTTTTGCTTTTCTGCTGCTTTCACGCTTCGTGGGTCATCCTTTGCCAGATCTGTGTACGAGCGACGTGTCCTCGTGAACCACTGTGCAGGGGCACCTCCACGGAGAGTCTGATGCTCACGGCGCTGTGGACCCGCTTTGTAGGGGGCTTCACAGGGTGGACCCTGAGAGACAGCGAGAGGTGGCTAGGAGGGGCAATCACTGAATCCCAGACCTAGGGAACGTGTGGTTCTGTTTCTCACGGCACATTGGCAGGTGCGGCCCACCTTCGTACACAATCCTCTTGCCCCCTGGTACCACATGATGTCTCCTGAGGAGAGGCCACAGTTTCTGTCCTCCATGTAAAGCACTTCCGGGCAGCCCTCAGCTGGCAGTTTCCTGTCCTCTGTGCTCAGTCGCCCCTCAGTACTCTCGATGTTTATTGGTTTTCCAATTCTTCCGTCGGATTATCTGTTCACTTGTTTTAACAAAGTCTTATCTTGTTAACGACTGTTTACTCCTCTAGGTATTACATTGAGAAACCAACACCTTGTCAGATAGCTTTTAGCGCAAGAAAACTGAGGAAAAAGTGGGAAGCTTTACACACTAATAATTAGAGGGTTTAATCCTTTTTCCTGTTTTCGTCCCTAAGAACACATATTTTTCTTTTCTTTTTTTTTCACTATCAACTGAAGTGTAACGTGCGGGTAGATTCCCAGAGGACGTAAAGGTGAACTGCCCCAGTCGTGGCCTGAGGGGCCCCCCAAGGCAGTGTGGGGAGCTTAACGAAAGAGAAAGGGTATTAGACTCTGAAGAATCATCCACCACCGGCTTCTGTCTCCTGTTATCCTGATGACTCAATCCCCTTATGAAGCTAATTTTTAATCGAGCAGCTTCTAAATTCGAACCACGGTGCATTTTGTGCCTTGTGCGAAACTGTGCTGTTGGAGACAACACCCCTGCCCCTGACCAAGGGTCACTAGAGGGAAGCGAGGACACGGGACACGATGGAGTCCAAGCCTGCTGTCTGCCCGCTACGTACCCCTACTGACCCTACATGTTGAGACGTCAGGCTCCGCTCCTGGGTGACGTCTTGTTGAGGGAGGCTTCACGCCCTCTTTGCCTCCTTCCCTGCAGTGCCCACCAGTGTGTGCCCCACAGAGGCAGGCAAGAGGTATTCGCCAAATGAATGAATCCATTAAGCAAATGATAAACCAGGTAACCTGCTCATCAGTTTCTGCTGGAAAGTAGTTTGCAGTTGAGAAGACAGAAGGCAATGTATCTTGTGTTCAGTTACACTGTAAATGAACTCCATCCATCACTCTACCCTAACGCCAACACTTTCATTAGAATGACCGGTTTTTATTTGTTTAGTGTTTTGGGGGCCTCTTTTTTTTTTTTTTTCTATGACTCTCTATTTGAGTCAGGTTGCAAAGTGGTGAGATCTAGTTTAGTGTATCTATCTGTGACACAAAAAGCTTTTAGCAGAGATTATAATCTTACTCTCCTCTCCACCAGTCTCCACTTTATGTGGATGTGGACTGTCGTCCCTCACTCCAAAGCCTTCCTGACCCCTGCCCCTCTGCCTGGGAGGCACACCCTCCCCCTGCCCACCTGACATGCTTCTGAGCAGGGCGAGGCTGAGGCGAGTAGTTGCTGGAACCAGAAGTTTGGGTTCAACCACTGGTTTTGATTCTACCTGCCTCTTGTATGACATTAGATAAGATTCTTAACTTTTTGGATTTCAGTGATTTCTTTTGCATAAATGTCAGCGTAGCTGGTCTCGATGGACTGTCGTGAGGATTTAGCGAGATAATACACAAACACAGCACAGGCACGGGCCCTTAGCTAGTGCTCAGTGACAGCACCGTTTTCATTAGCCCCGCTAGGGCCATCCCCACCACCATCAGCAGGATCATCACCAGCACCACCACCATCAAACTTTCACCATCTGCTCCTATATGGTCTACTCCGTGCAGCTTCCCTAGACTTCCCACCACCCAGTATCACGGTATACACCCAGAACTCATCATATTACACTGTTCCTTTTCATGTTGGCTCTCTCCAGGGCTGAGCCACTTAATGGCAGTAACTTATTAATCATCAGTGTCTTACTAATTAATTAACTAATTAATTAATGGCAGTGTCTTATTAATCATCAGGTCTCTGGTATCTAGTATCTCACTCCGGACCTGCTACCTAAGATTGGCTCATTAGATGTACTTTGAAAAAATACAGGAGTAAAATCAACTTTTGATTGGGCATAAAGTTTGTATCTCAAAAAGTAACATGAAAATGATAGAACCCGCATCTGGGAGACTGAATGCGAGTACCGTGAGATTAAGTGTGGAGATTCAGTAGGATTATGTCTTTTGGAAGTTCTACGTGCAGTCTGGTAAATTGGTACTGCTTTTTAAAAATGTTATTTTTGAGAAACAGAGAGAGCACGAGCAGGGAGGGGGGGGGGAGAGAGAGAGAGAGAGAGAGAGAGAGAGAGAGAGAGAGAGAGAATCTTGAAATCTCAAGCAGGCTCCGTGCTGTCAGGGCAGAGCCCAACATGGGGCTCAAACTCCTGAACCACAAGATCATGAGCTGAGCTGAAATCAAGTGTCAGACACTCAGACCGACTGAGCCACCCAGGTGCCCCTAAATTGGGACTCTTTTAAATGTCAATATACAAAGTAAATGTATGCTCATTGATAGCACTAGGAGTATTATTTTATTATTTTAAGCATTTACAAATATGTTGGCTGTGTTTTTGTTTTTTTGACATATTGTTGGATACGTCTTCATTTTTTTTTTTGAGATGGCTTTTTGATGAAGAATGCAATCCCTGATCAAAATATTGTCTGTCTGAGACATCGCAAGTGATTTAAACTTACTTTGTTTTATTATGAGCACTATATATAAAAATTAAAGCACTAATTTTTTTTTGAGAAAAATCGAGTCTGCCTGACTTCCATTATATTCAGAGTTATTATTCCGTAGTGCCCAGATCTGCAAAACTTGGGGACAAGAAGATGAACATGGGAAATGCCATTATGGATCTCTGTGTCCTGCGACTCTCCCAGCTCCCTCACAACAACCTCTTCATTGGCTTCTTACCTCTGAAAAGCTCAAAGCTTCTACTGGAAGTTGGAAGCAGAGGTCAGGAGGACAATCTCCCAGCTACCGTCTCAGTAATTGCTGTTGCTTTCCTGGGAATTGTAAGGGTCCTGAAAAATTGGAAATATCAAAGTAGTTAGAAGGTTTGACGCTCTTTCTTGCATTCATTACGGAAACCCAGATTTCTGGGGTTCCTGGGCTCCAGTTTGCTTGGATAGCATTTCAAAATGAAACAGAGGTCCTTGTGGGCTTTGGAGGCCCAAGTACAAGCGATTTGGGAGGCCATAGCTAGCAGAAAGAACGTGAGCTTTGGGGTTGAGTAGATCTGGAGACTCAACCTCAGGACTATCAATACATTAGTATATTAGTGTTCTGTTAGTGTATTCATCTTTCTAAGCCTTCATCTCCTGGCTTTGTATGTGGGTAATTATAATAGCTACTTGAAGACCAGGTTCCAGTGCTGAATAAACAGAATAATATCCATTAAGCATCTAGCATAGTTCATGGCCCACTGGTCACTTTCAGTATAAAAGGAAGAGGCTGGGGGAGGGGAGAAAGAATGATGGAAGGGGGAATCTACAGAGTACACACCAACCAAATGCAACATACGGAGTGAATTTGGGGCCTCGTTTGAACTATTGTGAAATATTTTGGCAAGTTTGAATGTTGAGTGGGCACTTAATGATCTTGAGGAATAATTACTTTTTAATAATGCTGTTGCTGTGTTAAAAAATGAGTTCCTAGCTCCTAGAAAGACACGCTGAAATATTTCTGAATTACACAAAAAAGTTGCTTGCAATTATTTACTTGCTAAAAAAGTTATAAGGTATACACTGCTCTTTTAAAAAGCCAAGCCTGAATACGTAGATACATAGAAAATTTGACAAACAAATGAAACATTACCATACATGTGAACTGGAATAAAATTAAATGCCAGGCAAGGTTCAGGGACATCTGCCTGTTCCTATTCTCGTTGGCTTTACTAATCAGGTCAGCAACAGAATAACACTGAGCCATGATATTTCACTACATGTATTTTTGATGTTTTCTATATAACATCAGTGCTTCTTTTCTGACATTATCACGTAAATGCAAGCAACTTCTGGATATTGTAAATAATTCACATTGAAAATACAGTCACTACGATTCCTCTTTTATGCCTCCAGATTTATTTAAGACCATCCTGAGAATGCAAAGTAAGCTGTCAACAAACAAACATCCCAAAACTTCTTGTCTGTGCGCATGAAGAGATGCTCAACGTCACTTGTCATCAGGGAAACGCAAATCAAAACTACAATAAGAGATCACCTCACACCTGCCAGAAGGGGTAAACTAAAAAACACAAGAAACAAACAAGCGTCGGTGAGGATGTGGGGGAAAAGGAACCCTCGTGCACTGCTGGTGGGAATGCAAACCGGTGAAGCCGCCGTGGAAAACAGTATGGAGGTTCCTCAAAAAGTTAAAAATAGAACTACCCTATGGTCCAGTAATCACACTACTGGATATTTGTCCCCAAAATACAAAAACACTAATTCAAAGGGATACATGCACCCCTATGTTTACAGCAGCATTATTTACCATGGCCAAGATATGGAAGCAGCCCAAGTGTCCATTAATTGATGAATGAATAAAGAAGATGTGGTGTATATACAATGGAATATTACTTAGCCATAAAAAAGATTGCCACCTTGCCATTTGCGGGGACATGGATGGAGCTAGAGAATATAATGCTAAGCGAAATAAGTCAGTCAGAGAAAGACAAATACCATATGATTTCACTCATACGTGGAATTTAAGACACAAAACAAATGAGCAAAGGAGAAAGAGAGAGAGAGAGAGGCAAACCAAGAAACAGACTCTTAACTGTAGAGAACACACTGATGGTTACCCGAGGGGAGGTGTGTGTGGGGGTTGAGATGGGTGAACTAGGTGAAGGGGACTAAGGAGGGCACTTGGGATGAGTACGGGGTGTTTTATGGAAGTGTTCAATCACTAAATTGTACACCTGAAACTAATCAATACTGTATTTTAACTCTACTGGAATTAGAGAAAAAAAGAATGACTCTAGAGTCTCAGCCTAAGCAACGGAACAAGTGACTGGTGGTGCCATGTAATTACACGGATAAGACTTTTGGGGAGACTAGATCTGGAGAATCATCAGCCCATTAGATTAGATAGTACTTTTTAAAAGTTTTTTTAATGTTTATTTATTTCTGAGGGAGACAGAGAAAGAGAGAGAGACAGCACAAGTGAGAGAGGGGGACGGAGAGAGGGGGACACAGAATCCGAAGCAGGCTCCAGGCTCTGAGCTGTCAGCACAGAGCCCGACGCGGGGCTCGAACTCACAAATGGCTAGATCAAGACCTCTGAAGTCGGAGGCCAAACCGACTGAGCCACCCAGGCACCCCTAGATTAGATAGCATTGAAGCCATGGGGAAGAACTCAGAAGACGGCAAAAGGTCTGAGGACACGGACCCAGGGCACCCCAACGTGTGGTGTGCCCAGTAATGTCACCATCACAGCCCAGCATCCTCTGGACCCTCTGCGCCCCTTATCTAAAGCCCCCCTCTTCCTGGCCCGGTTCACAGCAAAAGGCTCTCCTTGTTTTCCCCAGTCAGCCCTGAATCTGCCTTTATCTCAACTGCAGCTGCTCTCATAAACTGTCTTCTTCACTTTCTTGCACGTGGCCTCACCTGCTTCCTTTATCCTTTTGGTTTGCATTAGTCTTGCTGCCCCACCGAAACCGCTGCCTCTGGAAACCAGGGACTATGTCTGAGAAGTCCCTGTATCATCTTCAAACTCAGACAGAGAACTATTCAGTGCTCAGAAGTCCGTGTGGCTCGACAGGCTGAGGCTGCTTGGGAAACGCCCCGTGAGTTCACGCTGGCCCTGCTGTGCCGGCGACCCCACGTCTCCCGGCACATTCCCTCCACGGTGGTGCCACCGGGTGGGAATAAACCATTGCCTCCCGTGTCAGAGATTTAGTAAGCGCCAGATAATCTCCCAGCCAGGGAGGTGGGCAAACTGAAAAGTACAAGGAAGAGAATTCACTTTCTTGGTAAACAAACGGACACAAGGCGATACAACACAAGCAAAACCCGAACTGTGTTGGAAGGGGAAAGGCCCCCAGCTCCCACTCGGGGGGCCTGAGCGCACGATCTGTTTGCTGAATGAGGCAAGCCAGTTTGAACATTAAAGAGAGTTGCTCCCTATTGCATTTTGTCTCTTGTTCCCCATATTTAACCCACCACACGGTCTCTTTTCACTCCACACACAAACACAACCAATTCCATCTGCTTCCTTCCATCTCCACTGGTGACCCTAGTCCACCTGAATGTCTCCCACAAGGTCTACTCCAAGAGCTTTCTGACTTCTCTCTGCTTTATTCCTGTCCACGTTCGACAAAGCAGCCAGGCATCACTTAAAAATATACACCTGACCATATCACTTGCCCACCTAAAACCAGGCAGTGACTTATATGTGTGACTTCCTATGGCCTTGAAGATAAAATTCAAACACATTGTCCCAGGTCTGGATCACATGGCCTTTGAATTCTAGTCAACCTAACCTCTTACCCCTCATCTCCTTGCTGCCACTCCCCGGGCACACTGGCCTTCTTTCCACTTCTTGAGCTGGCTAAGCCTCTCCAACTTAAAGATTTTGCATCCCCTGTTCTCTTTTCATGGAAGGTCCTACCTCCAATCATATGACCTCTGAATGACCTCTGCCCTTGTCATTCAGATTGGGCGCAGAGAGGTCTTTCATAGCCACGCACTTTAAAGTAGCCCTCTGACACTCCCTATCAGCCAGTTTTCACATTTGCAGGGCTGGCTGGACATTATCTTCCATTTTTCTTGTTTATCTGTTTACTTCTCTGGTTATTGTCTATATGTCTCTGCTAGAATGCTCTGTGAGAGCAGACATCTTGTCTCTTTGGGTCGTTGCTGTATTCTTAGAGCTTAGGACAGTATCTGGCACTTAAAAGATAACTCTAAAAATGTTTGAATACATGAATACAATGTCTCCAGGGCCCAAGCGTTCTAATTCAATCTCTAAACAACTGCCAGAGTGAACTCTCTAAATTATCTATCGCACCAAGCCACTCCTTGCTGAAAACACGCTAGAGGTTATACATGGCCAAGAAAATATAATCCAAACTGCTTAGCATAGGCCTCAAGACCCTCCGTGAGCCAGTCTCTGTGTGTCTCTCCTGTCTCGTTTCTCACAGACTCCCCGCCACCCCCCCCCCCCATGCCTAATGGCCTGCAAGATGCCTAATGACTAGCATGTCCAAGATGCCATGCTGTTTCATGCCTCTGGGTCTCTGATCCAGTTTTTCATCATGTTTCAATCATCCTTTCTCTCCATTATTTTTCCCACTCTGATGCCCTCATTGACTTATTTTTTAAAGATACATCTCAAATCAGGAAGCTGTTCTGATCCCCCCCATCATCCCAAACTCCGACCTTTTCTTTATGACTTATACTTGCCTCCATTATAGCTGCTCTAACTCGTTTTACTGCCCCGGTTTGCTCTCACATCTCTCTGTCTCCACTTGAACTATAAACTCCAGGAGGGCAGGCATACTATCGTATGTCATATCATGTTATATATCATCTTATCCCCAGATGTGACTCATGGTTGCCACTCACACAAGTGTTGGTTGACTGATGCAGTGAATGTATAGATCAATTTATTTTGTCATAAAAATGCAAGGAACTTGAGAATGCCTGACATCACGTGCATTGGGGTTGACAGGTGCTGCTTATTCGACTGTGTTTACTGTGGCTTGGGCCCCACTTCATAAGTCAGATTCATGCAGATGAATGTTTTCAAGCGCTTAAGAAAAATGGGCTCTGGGAGAACGCAGTCAATTTATCACCTAAAACCAATTCTTAGATCTTCACAGGGGAAATGAATGGGCCTGACAAGAATCTGAAATACTTAAGGAAAAGTTGATTAAAGAAGGCCTCATGAATGATTAATTACAAAATTTAATATCTGTGGGAGAGAGTTTTACTGACATTTAAATAAATGCCAACAAAACAAGCTGCAATTAAGCATTTGCCGCAGCACATAAAGCATCATCAAGGTATTCGTTCTGAATCACAATTATATAAATAAAGTATGTGCAACTCTGAAATAAAAACATTCATGTTAGTTGTGATTCATTGACTGAAGCTTTGCAGTTTGAATGCATTCATTTTTAGCATGATAATTGCAAACCCTGCTGTTCAGAGGTGAGTTAACATGCCCCCTTTCCCTGGTTCTTCCGTCTACTGCTTTCTCGCTTCCAGTTATCTCAGCTTTGGCTGACACCTTTTCATAAAGTCTATAGTCAACTTAAAAAAAATTTTTTTTTTAAATTTACATCCAAGTTAGTTAGCATAGAGTGCAACAATGATTTCAGGAGTAGATTCCTTAATGCCCCTTACCCATTTAGCCCATCCCCCCTGCCACAACCCCTCCAGTGACCCTCTGTTCTATTTGAGTCTTTTATGTTTTGTCCCCATCCCTGTTTTTTTTTTTTTTTATTATTTTTGCTTCCCCTCCCTTATGTTCATCTGTTTTGTATCTTAAATTCCTCATATGAGTGAAATCATATGATATAGTCATCTTCTGATGAACCTACCCAATGGCCCCAGCTTACTTGAGTCTTTGGGGTATGTAATTCATCGATGCAATGAATATTTATTTTTCATCCACTATGCATTAGTATGAGGCACGGCTTTGGTGAAAAAAGAAAAGCAAAAACTAAACCAAACCAAGAACAAAAACAAACAAACAAAAAGACCAGACTTGTTTCCTGACCCCAAATATCCTATTATCCAGCAGGAAAATAGATATGAAATAAACATTTAATTAAGTTGTGAGCAGTGTTATCAAAGAGAAGCACATGATGTTCTGAGAAACAGTAACAGGGAACCCAACTGAAATTGGAGATCCAGGCAGCCTCCCCGAGGAGGAGACCAGCTGGAGGAGAAGGGAGAAGAAAGTCCAAAGGGAGAGAGAAAAATCGTGACTTGGAAGGTATGTCTGATCAGGTCGACACAAAGATTATGGGTCCTGTTTGGCAGATAGTCTTCCCCCCTGCCCTGGCCCCGCGGCAGCAGAGGAAGAAGATCGTCAGATGTCACAAGGTCACCAAACATTCATGGCGATAAACATGAAATGAAGAGAAAGCACTAGCTCACAAAACTTTCCTCATTTTGAGGGGGTTCCGAAAAGAAGAGAGAACCAAATTACTTGAGCAGACACAGAAGGAATGTAACCTTTAACTATGTAGATATTCCAACAGAAGACAAGTTGGCTCCTTGTCAAGGCACCGATTCTGCCACATTCTGCCCAGCACACCACGGACTATGTGGGAAGACGGTTTTCTCTCTGACGTGGAGCGGATGTTCCCTTAATCCTTGCTGGCCCATAAGTGCAGGGTGCATCCACGCTTTCAGTTATGGGAAAGATGAAATCATTGGCTGAAAAATGTTTTATGTGTCCAGGATCACCAACAATACGTATAAAAGAGAAACTGATAGTTTTCGCAGAAATGAAACTTCCTTTGTGTGGTTAGCACATGTGATTAAAACAAGAACTGCACAGCATGCCCCCCACCCTGTTTGGGCTGTTCTAGATCTTAGGGACTTTCATTCCTTATACAGAAATAGGGAAAAGGTCTTTTTCTTTTTCCCTCTTTAAAAATTAAAAAAACATTTTTTTTTCTAAGACAGTCATTCTCATTCTTGTCTGCACACCAGAATTACTTGGGGCACTCTGAAAACTCCAGGTGCCTTGGGACGCCTGCGGGAGCCCTTTATTGCATGGGGCTGGGTTGAGTTTACAGATCTGTAGTTTAAACATCTTTTCTAAGTGATTCTGACATGCTGCCGTCAGGTTTGAGACTCGCTTTAGTGTCTACGGCCCTACCACCCTGAACGCGCCCGATCTCGTCTGATCTCGGAAGCTAAGCAGGGTCGGGCCTGGTTAGCACTTGGGTGGGAGAATCGCTTTAGTAAGTCTTTATTCACCACCTGTCTTTTTCTTTTCCTTTAAAAATAATCTCCTTTCTGAAAATCAAAGGAACAATGAAAAAAATAACTCAGACGATCCTGTACCTTAAAATTATAGGAGGGGCTTGGAAACTTTCACAAGAACATTGTGCTGCTCTCATCTGCCTGCAGTGCAGGTGGTGGGAAGTAGCCGGACCGTCGGCCCCGGTAGGCGGTCTGGCTTTGGCTAAAGGACTCAGCAGGGTTTTCCAGACATTCTCACTGGTCACAACTTCTACCCGACTCCACATGTCGACAACCCAGTCCTGTATCTAGTCTTCTCTCCTTTTGACGGACCACATGTTCCAGGCAGGACACGTGAAAATGGGACCCCTGGGACCATACTAGCCTCCCCCATTGGCCGTCACTTCTTCTCGGTTGGCTCCCAGTTTCCTCTGGCAGATGCCAAGATAGATACGCAAGCCTTTATCTGAAACCCTTGGGGCCAGATGTGTTTTGGAATTCAGAATGTCTCAGACTTTGGACAGGTATGTTCCACGCTCTATATTTCACGTGCCCTCCCTCAGTGAGGCTGCAGGAGCACCGTGTAATCAAGCATTTTCATGTTTGTGCAGGAAACACATAACCACTCCCGTGAAGCAAGCTGCGTAAAGATTCCAAGCAGCCTCACACATGCACAGGTCGGGTTTCGCCTCTAAAGGACATTGCTAGACACTTGATGAATAGAACCTTCTTGACTTCAGAGCTCTTCAGATTTTGAGGCCGTGGATAAAGAACGGAAGACCTGGGGCAGCAGCATTATTTCAAATGGGTGCAAAACTGTCTTTTCACTGAGTTTGCTAGTTTTTCTCATCGTTTGTGGCAGACACCTACTCATTGAGGTTGCATGGATTTCCACTGTCAGGTGAATTCTGAGTGTTAATACTTCCCACTTGGTCAGAAGTGGAAAGCCCAGATAATGCTACATTTTTGGGGGTGGGAGGGGTGTAAAACTAAAATAGCTTAAACAGACAGTTAGAAGCTGTTACCATTGAACCCTGATGACTCAAGTTCAGAATGTAACTCCCCGACTTAAACCTCAGGTGGGCCACATTCTGCCTGTGGTCATCCCAGTAGTTGTCTCTTCTTCGACCTCCAGGTATCTTTCCCCCTCACGTGGTAAGTTAGATTTTCTTAGTTGTACTGGCCAAATCTCTGTTGTATTGGCCTTCTTCGTATCTGTCAGGACAGGAGGTTCCTGGTGGGGCTGGGGGGGAGGGGACGTGAACATATTGTAGAGACTGAACTGTTACACTTCGTGTATGTGGTCTCTGTTTTCACAAGGTGGCAAGGCCCGAGAGAAATGTGAGTTATGTGCACTCACATTATATTGCACTCACATTCCTATTATATTGTCTCCTCTTTGAAAGCAAATTTTCTTCCTTGTACTCCTCAGAACCCGTGGTATCGTTGGTGGTCAGCCAAAAAAAATCCTATTGTTTTCTTAATAGTTGAGAATAGAATTCCCTTTGGGAATAAATGGTCTTCAATAAAGAAAACACCTTGAAAGCATTTGGCTATGGAAAAAAAAAGTCTACAGTAGGATTCAGAAGTCTGGGCAGAACAAAGAGAGGGTAGAATCAGTTTGCATTTAAAAAATAGTTGGTGGTGGTGGTGGTGGGAGGGGACGGAAAGGAGAGAGAAAGGCTGAGCATCACAGGAAATCAGTCAGAAGCCTTTATAGAACAGGGTGACCATTATTCATTCAGTTCTAACTGCTTGGAGGTCAGCAATGCAAAACCATCTCTTTCTTAATTTCTCTGAACTGTCTACAAAATCTGCTACACAAAATCTGTTGTTTACGTGTAAAAGTAAGGAAGGTGGTTCAAGAACTCAAGTGGCGAGAAAGAAAATGTTGCGAGATGCCAAGGGGAGAACAAAAAGTCAGAGGAATCAAGGGGTGGTCCTGAGAACACAAGACCCTAGGAATACACAGAAATGGCACCGGGCTTTCGATGTGAGGTGTGTTGGAGACCATAAGTAGTCTCATCTAGATTTTAAGAGATGGGATGACCCAGGATATCATCTAGATTAAGGAGTAAATGCTCGACAAAGGTTACAGAAGACATTAAAAATGATCAACGCCAGGGGCGCCTGGGTGGCTCAGGCAGTTAAGTGTCCAACTTAGCCCAGGTCATGATCTTGTGGTTTGTGAGTTTGAGCCCTACGTTGGGCTCTGTGGTGACAGCTCAGAGCCAGGAGCCTGCTTAGGATTCTGTGTCTCCCTCTCTTTCTCTGCCCCTCCCCTGCTCGTGCTCTCTCTCTCTCTCAAAAATAAATAAACATTAAAAAAAAATGATTAACACTAGACTTAGGAGAAGTTACAGTCACGTGCATGATAGAGTCCTAGAGAGGGAATTAGAAGTTCTGGGCTTGAATTCTCTCTCTCTCTCTCTCTCTTTTTTTTCCCCCAGCTTCCAGTACCTTCCCCCTCCACCCACTCTGCTCCAAATCTAGATACAACAAACTCTAGCAGGACAGTCTTCAATACTATTTAACTTTCACACTTGGAGTTCTTTGGACTATTTCAAAATTTGTTAATGTGAGAACGCACATCCCAATAAGTGGGAAACTAACATTTGAGATGATACCAACAGATTCACTCGATATTGACGTAGCTACAATTTTATATGCAACACGTGGACTTTAGTGTCGCAGGATTGGGACTTCTTATAACAAGCTTATTGATAAACAATGATAATCTTTGCTTATCCGCCCTAACCTATGAAGGCTTGTCACCAACAGACCTTCACCCATACCTTTTCACCATGTCCTTAAAAAACAGATGATTTGAGGCACCTGACTGACTCAATCTGTTGAGCATCTGACTTTAACTCAGGTCGTGATCTCCCGGTTTGTTGAGTTCCAATCCCACTGTTCCAATCCCACCTATCTCTGTCCCCCACCCCACTCATGCAGTCTCTTGCAAAAATAAATAAACCTTAAGAAAAACCTAGATGATTGTTCCTTTCAAACAATGTATTAAAAACCCACAAATTCCTACCCAAAAGAAAATGTTAATCCAGAATTATCAAAATTTGAAATTTCAGCAGATGAACAGCAGAAATAGACTGTGGGCAACTCTTACCTAGGTCTTTTACTTAAGTAGTACTGTGGGGATTTATAGTGTTGACCAAAAGAAGATCGTTTACTCATTAAACTTTGCTTTAATGGGTCTCAGAATTCTGCGGCAGATTTTTGGTGAAGTTGTTTCCATTAAAAAGTACGGATTTTTAAAAGCTAATAAGTTAAAACTGCCACACACACACACACACACACACACACACACCAAATGGTCTACAAAACATTTCTCTTACCTTCTCAAGGTTTTATGATGCACTATCATTAATCATTTCTTTATTATTAAACTTAAGCGACCAGTTCTGAGACATTCTTCCACCGCCGATTATGACTGGGGTGGCAGGTATCAGGGATAGTATCCATTTAGCCTTCTGAGCTCTCAGACCCGGTGACCTCTCCAGCTCCAGCCGCCTTCCAGTCCACTGCTTTGCTGACACCCATAGCCACCATCTGTGTCACATTACGAACAGCAAAACGACCCAGAGGACAGTCAGAGGAGCTCTCAACACACGTGGGCTGCCCAGGAACCATACCAACGACAGCAGCACCACCAGATTTCAAGAACTCGGGGCCATCTTCCAGCTTCTCCCCAGAATGACAATTAATCTTCTCTTTCAGCTCCATGAACCTGCGAGCAATGTGGGCTTCTGTGAAAATCAGGCTAGGTGCGTAGCCAGCACTGATTTGGCCTGGAAGGTTCAGGATAATCACCTGAGCTGTGAAGCCAGCTGCTTCCACCGGTGGGTCATTTTCACTGTCATCAGCTGTAGCACAACCAATGTCTCTGACAGACATATGCTTGACGTGAAAGCCCGCTTTGTCCCCAGGAAGATCTTCGTTCAAAGAGTATTTCAACAGAATTTACTTTAGTTGTCATGTTGACTAGAACAGAGGGGGTCATTAGGCTGGGTTCGAGAACACGGGTCTCTACAGGGACGGTGCCAATACCATGAATTTCGTAGACGTCCTGGAGGGGCAGATGCAAAGGCTCGCCAGGTGGACAAGTTGGTGGCAGGATGCAATCTAGAACTCCGAGGAGGGTGGCTTCGCTGGCATTGCCGTCTTTAGGGTGACTCTCCATCGCTGAACCAAAGCGTGTTTGCGCTGGGCCCCAGCAGGCTGTTGCCATTCCAAACAGAAATCGACACAAATGCTTCTGCGTTGGGCTGGTAGCCAGTTTTCTTAATGCAGGTGCTGACTTGCTTAATGACTTCCTCCTACCTCTCCTGGCTGCAGGGTGGTGCAGTGGAATCCACTTTGTTACCAGCAACAATTAGTTGTTTCACACTGAGTCTCGTGAGCCAGAGGGCATGCTCAAGGGTCGGCCCATTCTTGGAGACGCCAGCCTCAAGTTCGGCAACGCCAGCAGCAACAGTCAGGAAGTGCAGTCAGTGGGAGATGTGCCTGTAATCGTGTTTCTGATTAAAGTCTGTGTCCCAGGGCATCAGTGACGGTCACATACTACTTGCTGGTCTGGAATTTTACAGGGATATATCAATGGTGGTGCCCTGTTCACGTCCGGCTTTCTTTTATCCAGATGTTGGCATACTTGAGGGAGCCCTTTCCCACCTCAGGAGGCTCCTTCTCAAGTTTTTCTGTGGATCTTCTGTCGCGATCCCACCACATTTGTAGATCAGGTGATGGTGGACCCACCCCAATCCACATGTCCAGTGACAATGATATTAATAGGAACCTTTTCCTTTCCCATTTTAGCTTAGATTGAGGGGTAATTTCCAAGATATCTGAGTTCTGGTGGCAAATCCATTGTGAAAAAGTGGGTTTGAATTCTGTGGCATAAAATAATCATGTAAATTTGGGAAGACACATTAACTACTCTGAGCTGTAGTTTTCTCATCTGTCCAGAGACAGAAGAAACTAATTATTGGTTCTGTCACCTGTAAAATGGATCAGTCGGTAAATGAGATGCTCTAGGAAGGAGCACAGAATTTGGAAACAGATACCCACATAAGATGTACCTGTGTTGGGACACCTGAGCTGCTCGGTCGGTTAAGCGTCTGACTCTTGGTTTCGGCTCAGGTCATGATCTCATGGTTTGTGGCTTTGAACTCCACACCGGGCTCTGTGCCGACAGTGTGGAGACTGCTTGGGATTCTGTCTCCCTCTCTCTCTCTCTGCCCCTCCTGTGTGCACTCTCTCTCTCTCAAAATAAATAAATAAACTTAAAAAATAAAATAAAATAGGGGCTCCTGGGTGGCTCAGTCAGTTGAGCATCCAACTTCGGCTCAGGTCATGATCTCGCTGTCCATGAGTTCGAGCCCTGTGTCGGGCTCTGTGCTGACAGCTCAGAGCCTGGAGCTTGTTTCAGATTCTGTGTCCCCCTCTCTCTCTGCCCCTCCCCCACTCATGTTCTGTCTTTCTCTCTGTCAAAAATAAATAAACATTAAAACAAAGTTTAAATAAATAAAATATAAATTACTTAAAAAAATACACCTGTGTTTGAACCTTGCTTCTGCCAGTCACTCTCTGTATAATATTCAGTTAGATACTTAAATTCCCAAGCCTTAGTTTCTTCATCTAAGAACAGTCCTAACAATACCTATGCCTCAGATGGCTTTGAGAGGATTAAATATTTTAGTCTAGGTAGAGATGCTTGAGAAATATTTGACCTGTCGCTTTCGGATTTAAATCATATTTCTTCGCTTAATTTCCCTCTCCATGATCTTGCAAGAAAGAAATTTCTGGTTCTGCTTTATAGGGCAGTCCAATGCCACACCAACTGACCTCTGTTTTGCAGAACAATAAATAACATGAAGTAACATTCATTCAACTTTGCATTTTATCACTTATATATATGGAATTTAATAGCAATAGTCAAATCCATATACTCCTCTGGTTACTGACTGTAATGTGCTACGTATTAACTAAGAAAGCTCTGTTTAGGGAATGGTATCCAGAGAGGTGATACAGTTTGCCTACAGATTGTTTCATTATACAGTTTCTATATCTGATACAGAGATAATGCTTTCTCAACATCAATTCTGAATTCCAGGGCACTTTATTTTAATAATTCTGGAGAATGCAGTAGTAGTGGAACGCTTGCTCACAATTTTTTTTTTTTTTTTTACCTTGGAGTAACTGGGGGCCACAGCAGTCAGCTCCTTCGCTCCTCACTCCACTAAGCCAGGGGCAGGTCCACTTAGATTTATAGGAAAAGGCAATCCACAAAGGAAGAAGGTATGAAATCCTCACTTCTCCTATGAAAATGGGAAGTCCTAGTCTTTGCCTGGATCATCCTCCAACATTAAAAAAATTTTTTTAATGTTTATTTATTTTCGAGAGAGAGAGAGAGACAGAGGGAGAGCAGGGGAGGGGCAGAGAGAGAGAGGGAGACACAGAATCCGAAGCAGGCTCCTGGCTCTTAGCTGTCATACAGAACCCGATGCGGGGCTCGAACCCATGAACTGTGAGATCATGACTTGAGCTGAAGTCATACACTCAACCAGCTGAGCCACCCAGGTGCCCCAGGTTCCACCATCTCTCATTAAATAGCTAGCCATCATCAGGATGCCTTGAGCAGGATTTCATCTCCTTAAGTACTGTTTCCACTGTCCCACTGGGGAACATCAAGAGTGAAAGGACAGGTCTCTCTGCCCCCTTTCTGTGCATATTTCTTGGGTCCCTGGGCCTTGTGGTTCAGTGTAGTTTGACGAGAACCCCAAAGCCATATCAATTCAACTTCTTGCACATGTATTCAGTCCGTGGAATCTGTATCTCTTGGTTGACCCCCTTCGTGTGGATCTGGGAATCATTAGCTCATGTGGTTGTTAAAGTTTTCACTGTGGCTGGGAATCTTGGGGGGGGCGTGAGAGGACAGCCGAGGCTACAACAAAAGTAGCACTAATATTTAAAGGAAGAGGAAAGGGGCTCATGGAGAGCACTGAGAGACAAAGGTCAGGGAAGCCGGAGAAGAACCAGAAGGGGGTGGTGGCACCTTGGTCGAGGGGGGAAAGAAGCTCCTGTGTCTCAGGAGGGCTCGGTGGTGGTGGGGGGGCTGAAACACAGGCTCTGGGTGTGACGCTGACCAGCACTGACGGTCCAGGAGTCCTCAGCTGTAGGAGGATGACACGTTCACCTCGGGGTGGAGGAGGGAGAGGCGGAGACGGGCTGAGTGGTCTAGGGAGGAGAGTGTGCAGAGATGGTGATGTGGGAGAATAATGAGGAGAGGAAAGAAGCTATTGAAGAAGCAGATTCACATGGTGATGACATTTCAGACGAAGTGATACTCTGATAGGAAGTGGGCAGCCAAAAGCTTGGCTGACACAACTGAGACTCAAAAGTAGCACAGTTGGAACATCAGGTCGAATCTTGCAGAGCGAACCCTGTAACCGGGATGCACGTGCACTTACACGTCTCCAAGGGACTGGCCAAGTGCTGGGTGGCACAGAGACCGTAGGACTAGTTCCTACGGAATGGAGACCTTACTCCACCCTCTCCTTCTCTCTTTCCCCTAAAGTGACAGCAAACCTTTAATTAACATTTTCTTTTCTTTTCTTTCCTTTTTAACATTTATTTATTTTTGAGAGACAGAGTGTGAGTGGGGGAGGGGCAGAGAGAGAGGGAGGCACAGAATCCAAGCAGGACCCAGGCTCCAAGCTGTCAGCACAGAGCCCGACATGGGGCTTGAACCCACAAAACCCGAGACCATGACCTGAGCTGAAGTCGGATGCTCAACCGACTGAGCCACCCAGGTGCCCCTCTTTTTTTTTTTTTTTTCAAGAATGGATTTTGAAAGAGCAAGAAACTGACCCAACATTTTTCCACCTGGACGTATGAACCACATAAAGCTCAACTGGCAGTGGTACGCGTGAAAAAACACCTTTCAGATTTTGTAGCAGATGGTGGGTTCACTGATACAATATTGTCAATAATACATGTAACATTTCAACCTTTTATTATATGTGGTTATCGGTGTTTTATAGGAACAGGAGACATAGGCGTCTTAGTTCACACTCAGTTAATCCAGAAATATAACATTTCTTGTAACTCAACTCTATGTTCAATCCTCCTACTGTCAGGCTAAGAAGAACCATCGCAGGGGGTGCCTGGGTGGCTCAGTTGAGCGCCCGACTTCCGCCGGGGTCATGATCTCACAGTTTGCGAGTTTGAGTCCCATATCGGGCTCTGTGCTGTCAGCGCGGAGCCTGCCTCACATACTCTCTCCCGCCTCTCTCGGCTGCTCCCCCACGGGTTTTCTCTCTCTCTCGATATAAATAAATAAACTTAAAAAAAAAAAAAGAAGAACAATCTCAGGTAATTTTGGGTTTCTCCCTCTTTCCGTGGGGTTGAGGCAAAGGCCCGAGAGGGATTTACATGTGCTTTGGCCGGTCACCAAGAGGGGGCGCTTCAGAGCCTGAGTCACCTGCTGGAGCCGCGTCACCCTGAGACTGCAGTTGCCCTTGCCGTGGCCCTTCAGGATGCGGGCCTCGCGCAGATGTTCTGCTTCATCACTTAAGGGCGGGGAAACTTTAAGAGGTGATGGACCCCTGGGCCGAGTCTGGGAGAAGCCGTTTGCTCTCTGGGGGTCTTGCGACCTCCCGGGGGGCACTGCCTAGAAAGAAGGGAAACTTGGCTCCTGGACCCACCATCCTCTCTGACCCCGGCTTCTCCCACACGTTTCGTCTACAGGCCAGGTCCAAAACTCTAAGCTCCCCCCTTCAAGACGCGGAGACAAAAAGCGCTCTTGGGCCGTTTCTGCTTTCTGACCAGCTGGATCCCTTCTCTGAGGTGATGAGCTCAGGGTCATCCATATGCTCGGAAAAGAGGAAATGCCAGGAGAAGTGTGTCAGAGTGAGGCTATCACCGCACCCACATTAAATTCTCTACTCCTGCAGCAGCAAAATTAAAAAACAAAAACCAAAAAGCTAGATAGGGTCTTAGGTATTTGCATGGAAGTGTCCTCCCAATTCTAAGATTGTATAATTCTACTGATGTTAGGCGAGGCCCTTTGGTCTGTGTGGCCAGAAAGGACACACAAGCCACGGGCAGGGGTGGAGGCAGACAGCAGCAGGGGTCAGATGCCGAGGGACAAGGGCTCGAGATCTGAGAGTGCCTGGCAAGGTTCTTAAGAAATAATAGTGACCCGGGGCACCTGGGTGGCTCAGTCGGTTAAGTGGCCGACTTCGGCTCAGGTCATGATCTCTCAGTCCGTGAGTTCAAGCCCCACATCAGGCTCTGTGCTGACAGCTCAGAGCCTGGAGCCTGTTTCAGATTCTGTGTTTCCCTCTCTCTGACCCTCCCCTGTTAATGCTCTGTCTCTCCCTGTCTCAAAAATAAATAATAAAAAAAAAAAGAAATAATACTGACCCAAACTGAAAACGTTTATCTGATGCCTCCGTGTGGAACTCCGCCTCCTCTCTGGAAACCTCTGGCCGCGACATGGAGGTGTCTAACCCCTCTGCCAGGCGAGGCCCAACTATTCTTTCATTCCAGTTTCTCCTCCGACTGTGGCTCGACAGGATGTCTCGATCCCTGGCTCCCTCATTCTCTGGCTCTGGGGTCAGGACTATGATGCGTCATGGCAGCCTCTGAAATGTTGACAGAACCCCGTTATCAGTGAATGTTCATTGATGGGGTTTGTTCCGAGCCCCGTGCAAGGTTTCACCTACCATACACCTCTGGGGGCTCGCATCACCCAACACAGCGTGTCCCCAACTCCTTCTGTGCCACTGCTCCACGAGTTTGGAGAAGGAGAAAAGCATGAGGTAGAACTCAACTGCTGAGTCAAAAAGGCATGTGCTTGTGACACTTGCTTTGCAGCTGCCTTTTGGAGTCCCCCTTAAAAATAGCTCAAGCTCGATCTGCACGAGTTCTGACCTGAGTGGATATGTCCAAGTTCAAGAAAGATGACTTATTCTTAGACCGTTACAAGCAATAAAAGAAAGTCTCAGCTCCAACAACATCCACAATTAAGGCTAATAATATCCGTCTCCTGGACATGTGCTTTGAAGGTTAAATGTGACTGCATAGATGCGACTATGCAGAGGAAAGAATACAGAGTACCATTCAGATATTTACTGGTATTGTTCATTGTTATCATATATTCAAGGGGTATAGCAGGTGCTTTTGTACTTTAGTCCGACTAGCAAATCCACGCGGAGGTTCTTCCCTCCAAACTGATCACCTTAGTATTGAAATCGGATTCTGGAATACCAAGGCATCTGTTTTTAAATTGCTATTTAAGACGAATGTCCTGCCTTTTAGGTTACATTTTAGAAACGGATTCAATCAGAGAAATACTTTGATGTTGTAAATACCTACACGTCAGCTTATCTAATTGGAAATTAATCACAATATTTAGGCATCTTCACCAGAAATTTCTCATATTCATAAAACAAAGCAATAGTTATTTACTTCCTGGTATTATGATATGTTTCGGGAGCACTCAGTGTGATTTACATGAAAGGAATAAATGCTGGTTCCATGGAACTCCATTGTCGGAATAACGAATGCTTTAAAAATACGTTGATTCAGAGCCTGCCCAAATCTCTCCCTCGGGCTGTGGAAAGTGTGCCCCAGTGCATCTCAGAAGGAGAGAAACTTCCTTTGCCCACTTCCTGTACATTCTCTGGAGCTGGGCTTCTAGCCAGTGTGAGCAGAAAATGACTAAAGTGTGAGAAGGTTAACAGCGACATGGTGTTCTCAGCATCTTTCAAAGGCACTTAGGAAACTAGTTGCAGAGAACTGGGGAGCAGCCAGAGAACTCCCCAGAGAGTACAGTTCAGCTTATTATTCCACATGATTACATATTCAAATTGGCTTGAATTCCCTGGGCACCACCGTGGGGATGTCAGGCGAGGAGGAAAGGCAGCAGGCCAGGTAGGGTAGAGCAGTGGAGGAAGCTGGTCGGGCATTAAAAATGTGCTACAGATATTTCCCTATGGGGAAAAAGCCCCACAACCACGAACACTTAGGGAAGAGCTATGTTTCGAAAAAATGAGGTTGAATTTCCAAGTGACACATGATAATCTCTTTCAATACATTAAGAATTCTGTCTTACATTAGCAAGGACTTCTTTTTCTTGAATCCTTTGTAAATGGCTTTTCAAGAGCCTCCTACGACAGCCGGATAAGTTAACACAGACCTACCCTGCTGTCTGGACTAAAAAAGCTCAGGAATAAGGAGCAAATGCCTGTGACATTTTGGTTGAGTGGGGTTGGTGTTGGGGGAACTATTGAGCGTAAGTAGCTACAAGCAATAACCTTTGTCTCCACTAATGCGTTTTGAGAAGATTCAGGGTTGTGTTGGACAGTGTGGGCAGAGGCAGGGGAGTTCGGAAAACAGAGGTAATTGTTTACTAGCCTTGTATGTTTGTGACCTTTCGATGGCAAAATATAAAAAGAACTTTGCAAAATCATGTTGCAATGACAGAAGTAGAATAAATAGAATAGGAACATATAAATAAGAGAGAATACGATCTGTTGAAAACACACTGTAGGGGTGAAAATCTTTAATCAAGTTGGCTGTTTTGCTCAGGAATAGATCCTCCCCAGACATGGGGGGATTGGCCACATGAGGGGGAATGGAATTAGGAGGAGGTGGGGTAAAATTGGGATAAAACAGAGTGGAGACTTAGAGGTGAGGGATTTGGACTCGGCACAACATATGGACAACAGACCATAGGTGATATGCTGTACGATATGCACCAGGAGGACCGAGTACGAGGGTGAGGGCCATGAGCTGTGACCATAGAGAATCTCAGGCAAGTGACCTTCAATAACGACGTATGGAAACGGATATGTCAGCTGATAATTCACAGAAGAGCATCTACACATCAGGCAATTCACTTAAAAAATCTCCACCTCCTCAGGGCGCCTGGGCGGCTCAGTCAGCTGAGCGACCAACTCTTGATTTCGGCTCAGGTCATGATCTCACAGTTCGTGAGTTCCAGCCCCAGGTCGGGCTCTGCACTGCCGGTGTGGAGCCTGCTTGGGATTCTCGCTCTCTCTGCCTCTCCCCCACTTGCCCACCCGCATGCACTTGCTGTCTCCCTCTCTCTTGCTCGCTCGCTCAAAAACAAATAAAAATTTAAAAATTTCCACCTCCTCTTCAATAAAAGGTGTAAAAATTAGAATATCCGTGAGATACTGCTTCTTTCTTCTTCTTCTTCTTCTTTTTTAATGTTTATTTTTGAGAGACAGAGGCAGAGAGACCGAGAACGAGCAGGGAAGGGCAGAGAGAGAGGGAGATACAGAATCTGAAGCAGGCTCCAGGCTCCATGCGGTCAGCACAGAGCCTGACATGGGCTCAAACGCATGAACCGCGAGATCACGACCTGAGCCGAAGCTGGACGTCCGACTGAGCCACCCAGGTGCCCCTGTAAGATACTATTTTTTACCTGTTAAAATCGTGAAAGGTTTAAAAGGTTGCAGTTCTTTGATGGTGCCCCGAAACTCACACGCTGTTACTAGCCACCTAAACTGGTGTGAGTCTTTTGGAGAACCACTTTGCATTTGATGTCAAGAGCTTTGAGTTTTTCTTCAGCTTCTAAGACTACAACCAAAAACAGTAAAAACAATCATTTGCTGAGTGTCAATTGTCTGACAGATAATATGCCTGGCTCTCCGTGCATCTTATGTCTTTTAATCCCCACAACAACCTTAGGAGGCAGCTACTATTACCCAGTTGAACCCTAGAAGAAAAAAATGAAAGTATGGACAACATTTACATACCAATATGTTACTACAGGATTGTTAAGAGAAGCGAAGACTAGAAACCCTTCTTCCTCCTTCCCACTGCAAAATAAAACTCTGAGGATAAACCTAAACGTCTCAGAATCCAGGGATTACTTAATCCAGTTTTACTTAAGTGAAACTACTCAGTGGAATTGATATATTTACCCTAGTGTTCTTAAAGAACACATAATGGCATGGAAAGATACATGCCTGAGTCTGCTATGGCTCAATAAAGCTGTGTAACACAAACGGGCCCTAATTCTGGGTGGCAGGCAACAATAAGCATTTACTTCTCAGGCACGCTTCTGCAGGAAAGCTGGGGTGTGGCTCTGCCTTTGGCTTCAAAAACCGGCTTTGGTTTCAGGCTCAGGTACGAGGCACTGTGTTCGTGTTGGAGCCCAGGCTGAGGGGCACCTGCTACCAGGGGGAAGCTCTTCTCATGGCCGACTCCTGCAGTGAAAGAGAGCAAGAGGGCAAGAGTAGATACACAGTACATTTTAGGCGACCGCTTGCTTCAAGGCAGCTAGCTTCTCATTCGCCAAAGCAAGTCACAGGGCCAAGCCTAAAGTCCAGGGGTGGGGAGGTACCCTTTGCCTGCCGTGAGAATGTGGCAACAATGTGTATACATAATTCTATTATAGGGCAATGAAGAATCCGCACCAATCTCTCAATCTACCACAGTCTGGCATCCATCACTGTTATTCACATCCCTTCCACATATACTCACCCCCAGCCCCACAACCCCCAAAACTCGTTCCATGATGGCATCAGGCTAGAAAGATTGCATTGCTATATCTATGGCAACTCCAGATGTGATGCCTCTCGGTCTGTAGACCTTTGACCGAATGGACAACTTATCTGTCTTCTCCCATGTGCAACATACCAAAGTGGTACGGAACGAGATGACCACAGTGGACGCCCCCGTTCTAGTAGGGGAGAGTGAGAAGCCGAGAGCAGTCATGAGTTTACAGTAATTGTGAAATCCTGGTAGGCAAATGTTGCTGGGTTCCCTATCTTGGGGGCACGGAATGTTCTTGGATTGGACCCCATTACCGCTCCCTGGGAACAGCTCTCCAGACCCCTTGGACTTTTCCCCAGGCTCTTGTTTCCACAATTTGAGAGGTCCTTCTTTGCCAAAATTCCCTCCCTGGCCACATCTGACGACAGCATTGGAGAATATGCCCCATTTGGTGGCTGGGCAGCCTTCTCAGTCTGCTTCCTGCCTAAAGGAAGTGGGGTCTCAAGAGGAGGAATCCAGAGGTATTTCCATATCTCAAAGAGTCACAATTACTTTTCATTCAAGCTGAGAGAATGTTTCTCTCTATACAGTTTCATTTTTCGCCCCTGTAAATCCTAGGACTTCTGGGCTATGTTTGTTACTCTCAATTCTATGAGCAAACCAGCCATGTTTCCCCTGCCCCCATGTCTTGTATCTTACAGCACCTTTTCAAATTAGCAACGAGCCATTTATCCTGTCAACACTGCCTTGAAACTTCCTCATCATTCCAGCTTCATCGCATCCATTTTCTGTTCTTTCATTTACTGCAAGTGATGGTTAAAGAAAATGTTTCATGACTGTATGACACGGATCAACATTTTCCTAGGCCCCTACAACGATTTTCTTCTCGCCTTCTCCCCAGTCCCAAAGCTGATGGCGCACCGTTTGGGATTTATTATGGCGGCACCCCGTGTCTAGTACTAATCTCTGTCTTACTTGGCCATTGCCACAATAATGCCAGTAACAAACAGCCAGAAAAATCTCAGAGGCATGTCGCAATAAACATCAGCTCCTCTCTCATGGGGATTGGCTGGGGCTGGGCGCCAGCTGCCTGAGCTCTTGGCCTTGAGCGGGGTTCACGTCCACTCCGCTTGTGGTCATCCCGCAGCTGTGGCTGTAGGAGCTCTTCTCCTTACCGACAACGAACAAGCCCAAGCACATCAGCACATTCCAGGCCTCTGCTTGCATCATGATGTATTACTAACCGTGTGCTTGTATTCTGTGCTTTTGGTACTTTGGGTCTTGCTGACCGTGGAGCAACTGCTTCTACAGAATTAGTTAAGCCCTAGAGATAGCAAACAAGAGCCCTCGGTGCACCTTTCTTAGGCAAACCAGTCCAGAGGCCTTTACCCCAACCATCTCCATTACCATTCTCTTAGGCCAATATTCCCTTGCCCCAGTCTCCCCAGGGCCAGGGACCAGACAACTAAGGGACAGCCCCCATACCACAGAGCCCACTGAAATTATTCAGACTCACCAGTCCTGCTCATTCCTTCCCACAGAAACCACAACAGAGCTCTGGCCCACATTTCCTCCTCACGCCTTCTACCTCCTGACCGAGTCTGGTGCTTCCCTGTGTACCCAGTGGTGTGGCATGCCTCCTTCTCTTGACAACTGTGAGGACAACAAACATTCTTTCCAATGACTGTTATTTCCTCAGCTGTGGGCCTTGCCATACATAAATAATAAAACCTGCATTTTAAGGTCACCTGGCCAAGCTCAAAGTCAAGGTGCAGGTAAGTACTCTTTGCCTCTCAGCTTGGCAAGAAAGAATACATTATCTCTATCAGAAGGGAGTGAAGGATTGGACATTTTTCACCAGAATGGCAACAGTGGGGATGCATCGTTCCACTAGAGGGGAGTGAAGAATTGTGACCAATAATTAAATCTGCCATTGTACGTATGTACGTATGTATATAACCTCAGACAAAAAATTGACACATGCAACATGATTTCAGATATGTAAAACGGAAACTATACAGAGAAATAAGTCTTGAAAGAAAACGATTCAGGGGCCCCTGGGTGATTTAGTCAGTTAAACGTCCAGCTTCGGCTCAGGTCATGATCGCACCTTTCCTGAGTTTTGTGCTGACAGCTCAGAGCCTGGAGCCTGCTTCAGATTCTGTGACTCCCTCTCTCTCTGACCCTCCCGGCTCGCACTCTGTGTCTGTCTCTCTCAAAAATAAATGTTAAAAAAATTAAAAAGAAAAGAAAAGAAAAAGGAAAAGAAAAAAGATTCAAATGTTAATAGGGTGCATCTTTGGGTGCTAGGGCCAAAGATGATTAAAATTATTCTTTCTTCCTCTGTTTTACCAATGGTCTCTCATGAGAATATATTCACTTTGAAATTAAGAACCAGAAGCTTCTAATGGAGTCTTTGAAGTATTACACTAAAATTGCTTGAATATCTTCTGCTTAAGATCATGAACAGCAGGGGCCAAGAGGTTTTGTCACTGATTCTACCTGTGAGAACACAAAGATCCCAGAGCAGGGAATCCAGCAGGGTCTGACATGGGTCTTGCTCTTTTTCTTTGCTATTTAAAGTGCAGTGCACGGATCACCAGCAGTGGAATCGGCCTGGGCACTTGTTAGAAATACATACTTCCTGGGGCGCATGGGTGGCTCAGTCCCTTGAACCTCCGACTTCAGCTCAGGTCGTGATCTCCCAGTTTGTGAGTTCAAGCCCCGCTCTGGGCTCTGTCCTGTTAGCACAGACCCCACTTCAGATCTCCCGTCCCCCTTTCTTTCTGCCCGCCCCCACATGCTCTCTCTCAAAGATAAAGAAACATTAAAAAAAAACATACTTCCAGTCTTCACCCCAGACCTACTGAATCAGATTTATAGTTCAAGGGCATTCTCCCAGGTCGTTTGCATGTCCATTAAACTTTGAGATGCACTAATCTATTTCACGCTGTTTATTATAACATCATTTAAAGGAAACACATTGTTACTTCAATATTCAAAATGGTTGATGGGAATTATTACCATAAAATGAAAAACACACAGGTAGTGGGATAAATAGGCCAACAGACGGGCTGGCCCAGGGACCAACTACCAATCATTTTCACACAATAAAAATGAATTAGGGGCGCCTGGCTGGCTCAGTCGGTAGAGCACGTGACTCTTGATCTCAGGGTTGTGAGTTTGAGCCCCACACTGCGTGCAGAGATTTATTATTTAATAATAGAGATTATTTATTTAATAAATAAACTTAAGACACGAATTATTCAATCTAGAATATTTCTTGATTGCCAGTCCGACGCGAGCCCCTGGTCCAGACAGAATAGCATTTCCTCTCAAAATTGTGCCAAAGAACTGTCATTCTGAGAGGTGTTAAGAAGATGTTAACAGGCATCCCCTGTATTCGTTTCCTACTGTTACTGTGATAAATTACCACAAACTTGGTGCCTTAAGGCAGCACATATTTTTTTTCTCTTATAGTTCTGGTGAGAAGTCTGAAGTGGGTGTCGCTGGGCTACCATCAAGGTGTTGGCACAGCTCTGTTCCCCTGGAGGCCCGAGGGGAGACTCTGTTTCCTTCCCTTTTCCAGCTTCTACAGCCTACCCACACTCTTTGCCTCCTTCCATCTTCAAAGCCAACAATGGCCTGTAGTGTTTCCCATGAGGCATCACTCTTCAAAAAATTTTTTTTAACTTTAGTTGACACACGATGTTACAATAATTTCAGGTGAACAGCATAGTGATTCCACATCTTTGTATGTTGGGCTGTGCTCACCACGGGCATAGCTGCCACCTGTCACCGCATGGTGCTATTATAGTACCAGTGACTATATTCCCTCCAATGGTGCCTTTTATCCCCATGACTTGCTCATCCCGTAACTGGAAGCGTGTGTCCTCCACTCCCCTTCACCCATTTTGACCGTCCCCCCAACCCTACCCTCTGGCCCCCATCAGTTTGTTCTCTGTATTTATGGGTCTGGTTCCATATTTTGTTTATTCATTTGTTTTTCAAATTCCACACAGAAGTGAAATCATAAGGTATCTGTCTTTCTCTGATTTATTTCACTTAGCATAATACTCTCTAGGTCCATCCATGTTGTCACACATAGTAAGATCTCATCCTTTTTTATGGTTGAGTGACATTCCAGTGTGTGTGTGAGTGTGTGTGTGTGTGTGTGTGTGTGTGTGTGTATTCTCTCTCTCTCTCTCTCTCTCTGTATATATATATATATATATATATATATATATATATATATATGTATATATATATATCTCCATCTTCTTTATTCATTCATCTATGGATGGACACTTAGGTTTCTTCTATATTTTGGCTACTGTAAACAATACTGCAATGAACATAGGGGTGCATATACCATCTTGATTTAATGTTTTTGACCTTGATTTTTTTCATTTAATTTTTTTTTTTATTTGAGAGATAGAAAGCATGTGCACAAGTGGGGGAGAGGGACAGAAGGAGAGAGACAGACAATCTTAAGCAGGCTCCACACTCACTGTGGGGCCTGATATGGAGCTCGATCTCGTGCCCCTGGAATCATGACCTGAGCCAAAATAAGAGTTGGACGCTCAACCTACTGAGCCACCCAGGCGCGCCAATGTTTTTTCTGTGGGTAAATACCCAATACTGGAATTCTTGGATTACATGGTATTTCTGTTTTTGGCTTTTTGAGAAACCTGCTTTCCAGTGATCATTCCAGTTTACATCCCCACCAACAGTGTGTGAGGGTTCATGCTGCACCACCCTTAAAATGACTCTTTTCTGCCTCCCAACTCCACTTTTACGGACCTTTTTGATTACCTCGGTCCCTCCTACATCATCCAGAATAAGCTCGATATTTTGAGGTCCGCTGATTAGCAACCTTAATTTCATCTGCTACCTTAATTCTCTTTGCCATGCAAGGCTCCAGGGCCCAAGACATGGACGTCTTTGGGAGGCCATTATTCTGCCTACCATGCCTAAGAAAGAGAGGTTTGGCTGGTCACCTAAATCTGCAAGTAATACTTCCTTCTTGGACCTGCTCAGTGTACATCAGCATAGCAAAGGCTCTGAGGATTCTGGAAGTAAGAAAGCCTATTTAACTTTGTCCAGGAGCTCTTGTTTTACTCACACAGGTCATGAAGCCAAGCCAGCAAAATACAGAGAAATTCAGGGAAAATTAAAGAACTGGTTTCTGCCCTAAAGGAGCTGAGGGAAGCTTTTTACTTTTTAATCATCTATTGCAAATTAATCCCGGATTCATTAGTGCTGAGGGAATGCACGGCAGAAGAGTGAGTGAGAACATCTGTAGAAACCAGAAGCGCTAATTACCAGGCTCCTATTCCATTATGAGGACACCGTCGAGCCCCGTAGTGGTTGTGGGAGGCTACGCCTATTTCCATTTTTACCAGTGACATATTGCGGCATGATGAATAATTACAAAAAATCTGTCCAGGTCACTTCTTTAATCTCTATAACTGTTTCTTGTATGTAAAACTGCATCAACAACATCCCTTTCATCCAATATCACTGGGGGTTTTAATTAATGTTAAAATGCTCTCTGGCATTACATGCGGAAAGAGTTATTAAATTCCAGTGCCAAATATTATGATGGTAATGAGGACCAACTTGCCAATATTTCGTTATAGGTGCAACTTTTTTTTTCATTAATGTGCTGCATAAATCATCGGTGGCTACATACAGTATTATCCCTGTAGCCAGAAGAGCCAGCTTCTTTTATCTTTTAGATATCTCATGTAGAAAACCAAGAAATATAAACTAGAGAAAGCTGTGTCTTGTAAAAAAAAAAAAAAAATTCCCAGAAGGCATTTGTTTTATGTGGTGAGCATAAAGATTGCCTACAATAAAAAAGCTTGAAAGGTCTCACTTGTTCTAAGATTATTCATGCAGCAATTATGCTATTGATGACTCTCTGTTTTTATGATAATATATTATAAGCTATTCTGAACCCACTCAACAAAGCATAGTATAATGCTTGCAATCTTCCTCAGGACCTCTTTCGCTAAGATACCCATTCAGTTCCTTAACTGGGAAAGGCTAAAGAATACAGGCATGTTTAAAAAAGAGATAAAGAATGAATCACTTGGAATCTACAATGAACTGAGACTTATCATTTTAAAGTGAAGAATGACAAAAGAGAGGAATTCCTGAGTACTGTGACTTATATTCCAGATTATCTTATTTATCACAGTACAAATACGTCCAGTGATCTTTGGAATTGTGCACATGGCCCAAAGGAAGGGGGCCTATTTATCTTACAATTTATCAAGAACAAAAGGGCTTTCCCAACTCTGACCTTGAATTCGGCTTCGAGTTTAGGTTTTCAAGTAACTATTCATATTTCAAGTGAGCATTATTATTTAGGTTCGTAAGGCTGTTGTTGTAGAATACAGAACCCACTAATTTCTCTTTAAAAATTTCACTTTAAAAATAGTTCTTGTGGTCGTTTTGCCTGGGTGAATGTACATGAAAAGAAAGCCAAAATACCTACTAAAGGAAGGTGCTCCCTGATCTCAGAGGTTAAACCTTAATCTTGTTTGTCTCAAGTTTTGTGACAAGCTTTTTTTTTAAGTTTATTTATTTATTTATGTATTTACTTACTTTTGAGAGACAGAGACAGAGACAGAGAGACAGAGACAGAGACAGAGAGAAAATCCCAAGCAGTCTCCATGGTGTCAGTATGGAGCGCAACACAGGGCTTGAACTCACAAACTGTGAGATCGTGACCTGAGCTGAAATCAAGAGTTGGACGCTTGACCAACTGAGCTACTGAGGTGTGCCCTAAGTTTTGTTAGAACTTTAAATTGAAGTTATATCCACATGGACAGAGTGAAAATGCCCCACTGAAATACGTATTTGACATTATCATCCATATTCACAGTGTGCAAAATTTACTACTTATTGTATGAAAGGTGCTTTTAGTCCTCAATAGCAGGTTTTCCCCCCCTTACTTGTTTTCCCTCTGTTTCATTTTGCTTTGTGGATGTAATTGGGGTAAATAACTTGAAGACAGGTAAAGAAAATGTGGCTGAAGCTGCTGAGGACAAACAAATTGATTAATAACCCGGTCTTCCACGTAAGCTGAGTAAATAAATGTACTTAATTGCATAAAATAAACAATAAGAATAGATGTAGAAGTCGGGGTAGAGGAATATGGATCGAGAAAAGAAAAGGAAACCAAGTGTGAGGTCACACTTAAGATGCACCCCATTCGTGTGACACAGAGAAACAATCATTCAGGCTGAGTGGCAGACACACTCAGTTGGGGTGAGTCATGCACATTTGGTTCTATGTTTTCTAGTAGCCCATGAAATGGGGAAAAATAATCTCCAGTGAGAATCTCTTGAAGATAAATAGACGGCCGTTACTCAGCTGGAGCCTTGACTATTCCTGACAATGAGGCAAGAGGAGAGAGGGAAACTCTGTCTCTGTCTGTCCATCTGTCTTTCCGTCTTTCATGCTGGATCAAAGGGGTGGGGGCTGAGTGAAGACAGTTGAATTCTCTGAAGTTTGGTGTGCTCAAGACAGACGTCTGTTGTTCTCTGAATTGGGCTGTTGGAAGAAGAGAATTTTAAAATCAACTGGACCTCTGTGATGTTCGGAAAGAAGAGTAGTGTAAGCGATCATCTGAAAATACCGGAGGGTACGACATGATTTTATTTTTAGCCCTTAAACACCACAGTGGGACTTTAAAACAGAATCCGGCACGTGTGGTGAGAGATGCTACAACCAGTCACGACCAGCTGGCGCTGCAGAAAATGGAAAGTCGTCCACAAAGGGAATTATCATGAGGGCAAGTCCTCCCTTGGCTCTGATGGCTGCCTGTTTGCCCCTGTGGAAGAGGAGCTGCGAGTGAGCTCAGAGACCCGACACAGAAGCATGTGGCGAGCCCAATCGCTAGGGATTTCCACCCTCAATTTCCGTGGTGAAAGTGGCTCTTGATTTGGAACACTCACATACCTGAGTGCCTCAGAGACGTGAAATCTTGCAGCTCTGCGACCAGCTCTGTGATCTCGAGGCAATTTATTTCCCTATTTCTCAGTCTCTTTCCTCTCGATGCAGTGCAAAAGGGAGCAGACACCCTTCAAAGTCCATTCAGGACCCGAAGTTTAATTTCTCCATTAAACCTCATTTAGATATAAACATGTAATTATTATGATTATTTTTATCTCTCTACAGAGAAACTGAATGGCTCACAGGCCCAATTCCATTGATGGAAGGGGGTCGGGGACTAAACAAATCAAGCAAATGACAAATCAGCTAAATGTAAGTTCTGAGTAATTATCCCAAAAGACTAAATTCCAAACCAGAAGAAACCTTGAGGTGGCAAAATTCAGTTTGTTTATTTCTGACAACCGAGTGAGAATCGATAATTATCTCAAAATAAAAAGTTAAATTAAAAAAAAAGTATAAAGAAAAACAAAGCAACAAAGATCCTATATTCAATACCTGTGTCTCATACACACTTCCTAGTACCTAGAACCCGGTGGATAAAAGGTGCTTAATTTTCTCGAATGAATGACTGAGACATGAATTTGAAACAAGGGGATGATTCACAAACTGGTATTTATTTAAGATCCATAACTCTTAAAACTTCCAGGAGAGGTAGAAACTCTCTTCTCATGTCTACAATTTTTTTTTCAAGTCTCTTCCCCTCTCTGCCATAATCTTGGTTCATTCTTCTAAGTTTGTGGATGGACCGCTGAAGGAATGGTAGAAATCAGAATGTGCTTGAGAACACAAATTGCCCACAGGAGCCAACTGGAGAATTTTCATTTTTCCAAAGAAATTTTATCTAATCTTGTCCTTCCTTACTCACTGGGGATGCTAGTTTCATGCATTTCTTCCTACTTTGACAGACTTGAGACCACCTGGGTCTTAGCTGGCACGGAGCCTCAGCAGCCATCTGACCCCACTCTAAATGACTGGGTCAGTATGGTCCCTGTTTTATGTAATCTAGCACCCAGGTGGGTTCTGGGAAATGGGTATTTTTGGGGGGGGGAGCAGGTTATACTTTTGACCTGTTTACTGATGGAGTGACCCGTGAGGACTCTGTCACTTTATCCCTCTCTCTAAGTAGGGAAGCAGTCTTGGTTGCCAAGGAGACAGTCATCTGCTAGGCCACAGAGAGAAACCAGGTCCCTGAGAAATCATTCTGGTGAACAGGCGTGTCCCCATCCGTACGACTCGGAGGCCAGGACGGCATATTTGGAAGTCATGCAGGAGAGATGAATGGATTGATGATCAATTTATGCTTCTGAGGGAAGGGGCATAAAATGATATTCCACAGTCATGGCCACTAGAATGCGGCACCTGCTGTCAATGTGTCCTACAGCTGATGCAGCAGCCCCCTCTAGTGGCCAGAGCCCGTGCTACCGGAAGCAAAAGGGCCTCTTACAAATTCCAGGAATTAAGGCCGGAAAAACATAGAGGACTTGCCGTTTTTTAGTTCTGTCCCACACTAGCAGCAACTGATGTTAATAAATACATTTTCAAGGTTTATAAAACAAGCCAGACTTCATAGGCACCAAGACGGGACCCAGGTATGGTTGGGAAATAGTCAATTAGATGCAGAACCCTTAAGATGCCCGTTTGCCTTTGAAGCTTCTCCTTCAGCACCTCTATTGCCTGTGCTATAAAACCTCCCAGTTCTCCCCAGGGAGGACAGCCCATCACATGCACATTAAGAATTCAGTGCCTTTGCCCTCAAAAAGATCTGTATCTAGTATCAAACTCATAGTTTTCTGCAAAATTAAGTCAATAGATTCCCTTTCCCAATGGAAATACATCCTAAGCCCTATTCTTTAAATGTGGAATTAAAGGCCATTAAATTTTAAGCATCAGGGAGAAGTTAACATTGGTTAGGGCAATAAGCCAGCCCAGACCAGCTCATGTCATAGAATCCTTGTCTCTGGATTGTTCTGGGGATACTGAGGAGTTAGGGACAGTCCTGACTTTTAAGTACTTGATCAAGACCCCCAAACTCTCTACCAACTCCCAACACTCTATTGCCTGAAAGCTTCCTCTCCTCAAATACCTCTCATTCATCTTCAGAAATTTCATTCTTTTGCTATTTTTCCTAAACTGGATAGTTTCCTTACGTTATCATGCTTATTTAGGGGGCCATGGCTCTGATGTTTTGGAATTCATTCCAATCCATAAAGCCTCTTTGTTTCCTTAGACTGGTGTTTCCAGGTGGTGGCTGAAGGGGGCGGGGTGGAGAGACGACTCCTCACCTCTTTACTATAGGGTGATAAAGCACATTTAAAAACAGCCATTACTTGGGGCACCTGGGTGGCTCAGTCAGTTAAGCCTCCAACTTGGGCTCAGGTCAAGATCTCACAGTTTGTGAGTTCGAGCTCCACGTGGGGCTCTGGGCTGACAGCTCGGAGCCTGGAGCCTGCTTCCGATTCTGTGTCTCCTGCTCTCTCTGTCCCTCTCCCATTCAGGCTCAGTCTCTCAAAAATAAATAAATGTTAAAAAAAAAGTTTTTATTATAAATTTTTTTTTCAACGTTTATTTATTTTTGGGACAGAGAGAGACAGAGCATGAACGGGGGAGGGACAGAGAGAGAGGGAGACACAGAATCGGAAACAGGCTCCAGGCTCCGAGCCATCAGCCCAGAGCCTGACGCGGGGCTCGAACTCACGGACCGCGAGATCGTGACCTGGCTGAAGTCGGACGCTTAACCGACTGCGCCACCCAGGCGCCCCTAAAAAAAAGTTTTTAAATTACCATCGCTGGAATGTGCTTTTTACCACCATCTTTATTTTAAAGTTTTAAATACCATTAAAGGATGTACAAGACATTTGTGCTTTGGAAAAGGGGAACTACAGAAGAACAACACTGAGACGGGTCTGAGCTGAGAACATTGCAATATGACAGTAGTTAGTCCTCGCGTCAGAGGCTGTTGCAAGCGTTTTTATATACTGACATATTTCATCCTCATAACAACAGTGAAATAGGTTACTAGTTTATGGATGGAGAACATGTAGGCATGGAGATTATGTAAAGTGCCCAGGGTCATGTAGCTAGAAGGCAGTCTGCCTCAAATCTTGGACTTGAGTAAAGAGACCCATTTATTGTTCCGAGAGTGAGATCTAAGGGCAGGTCACTGGAGCGTCTCTAAGATATCCTTACCAATGAAATGAAGATAATAATTCCTGCTCTGTCCACCACAGTAGGTTGCCATGCGGCCATTCATTTACTTCCCAAGTATTTATTGAGCGCCAACCAGGCATCTACTGAAAACACAGCTGTGATGACAGATACATTCTTGCCCTCATGCACTTTATATTCTAATGAGGGAGACAGAAAACAAACGAGCAGAGAAATAAATAAAGTCATCACCAATTGTGCTAAAGATGATAAGGTGACATGTTAGTTGAGACCTGGAGATGGACTGAGAGCTGGCCATGGGGAAACACCGGAGAGGAAGAGAGAATAGATTGCCCCAGATGGCATGGTATGTGCAAAAGCCATGTGGCAAAGGATACCCGTGTTTGTAGAAAGTGAGAAAGGCCAGGATGACACCATCGCAAAGTTACACATACGAAGGTGTAGAAAGCTATCAAAATTTGGGAGTTAGATAGCCTTAAACAAAACCCCTGATGCACCTGCTGCACTTAGGCTGGTTAAAACCAAAGATTTCATCAGAAAAAAAAGATTTTATTGGTTCCATTGTTGCTTTCTGTTCTCCATGCCCACAGGTGACATCTCATTGCCTGCTGGTTCACTAGTGTAGTAGAATAGTTTATTGAAGCATTTGGGTTACCTTTCTGTATTTTCTTCTATCCTGTTCTCCTACACTCAACCTCTCCCACTTTTTTTTAATCTTAGGAATTTTTTTTTGCCATTTTTTTTTCTCAGTCCTTTTAACTAAAACCCTGGACCATTGAAAGAATAAGGCCTGATGCCATTTTCCTCTTCCCATTGCCTCTCTGTACCATTTTTTCTTTTAATTCTTATGTTTATTTTATTTACCCAAGAAAAATATAATTATAAAAATGGGTAAACAAAATAAGGTAAAGTTACCTAATATCATATCTTGCAGACATAGGTAAGCATTATTATTAACATTTTAATGTATACAGTCTTTGCAAACTTTGTTTCCTTTGTCGCTTCCCCTGCAATTCACATATGCCACCACTAGGTGACGGGAGATTGCCATAGTATGAGGTCGGTTGATTAAAGTGGAAACTCTTCTACTTTTTATATTTTTCAAAAAACTATTGAAATAGTTAGAATTTAAAGGCTATGAGCAAAGATCAGCTTTAAAAAAAAATTTTTTTTAACATTTATTTATTTTTGAGACAGAGACAGACAGAGCATGAACAGGGGAGGGGCAGAGAGAGGGAGACACAGAATCCAAAGCAGGCTCCAGGCTCTGAGCTGTCAGCACAGAGCCCGACGCAGGGCTCGAACTCACGGACCGTGAGATCATGACCTGAGCCGAAGTCAGACGCTTAACTGACCAAGCCACCCAGGCGCCCCAAAGATCAGCTTTTAAGAATTAAATGCCTAAAAAGAATGTATGTGCTGTACTCAGTATTCCTTAACTTCAAAGCTTGATAATATAATTAGTTGATTAATATTTTAGTGCTCATGGAAAGCTTATTTTGGTGTCAAAATCTAGGAAGTTGTACAGGACTTTGAGGGCTCAGTCTTGCCAAATGTAAGACTTCTATAGGCTCTGCTATTAGAGAATCATTTTCTTCTTTTCTTCTTTCTGATATCTACTTTTTAAAGGTATCCTTATAACAGGAAGGAGGTGGAAATACTAATAGATCAAATTTTAAAATTCCAACAACCTCTCAGAATATGTGGCACATGATAGTTAATAAACTCACTTGCTTTATTTCCATTCTCCTTTCTGAACCTAAGAGCACAGAAGATACCCTGGTTTATTTTCCCAAATTAGATGAAAATATTTTTTTTTTCTCCCTCCCTCCCACCCTGTCTTTCTTCCTACCTCCACCTGTCTTGTAAGAATTACCATCCTCCTCCACTTTCTCTCTAGCTGGGTATAGTTAGGAGCTGCTTAGAAAAATTAGTCATTGCTAATCAACTTTAGGTATTTACTTTTAGCAAGCTCTCAATCAAAAAGCATTTAGACCTAATATTTGCTAGAAGCTGTGCTCAGATCTGCCGGAGAGAAGAACAGTAACCAAAATTACAAGAGACCAAGTAGAAGCAGTAACTGGCTTGTGTTACAAACGATGTCTACGGCTCTTTGAGAAATGATACCCCACTATTCAAGTCCTGCACCCCTTTCACTGAATGCTCCATTATGAGTAAAAATTGGTTTTAACTGATTCCATAATAATGTTCCAATGGTCCTTCTTCTTTTTTAACGTATTTGGCCTAAGAGGGCTAATATAGGATTATGTATTATTACTTTTTTCATGCTGTTGCATGGAAAGGGGGAAAAAATCAATCCTGCCATTTGGCTTCCCAGCTGTTACATAATAAATACACACAAAAATGCAAATCGAAAGTCTCTGAACAAAAGATGACTTGTTTTGAGCTCCTCATCCTAAATGTCCTCTTTAAATGTGTCATTAAAAAAACCAAACTCATATGGTTTGGGGGAAATCATCTTTATTTTAAAATATACTTTTCAGAGATACCTTCTTACCTTCCTCCTCTATTTCTGTCTCTCCCCCCCCCACACACACACACACTTAAGAAATTATTTAATTTCATACCCTTGAATTTGGGACAGGTTTGGTAGCAGGCTTGGGAACAAAGTGGAAAAAGAGCCATTTAGACTAAGAAACTAGATCATAGCTTTCTTCTACCAAGAAACAATTGTATATAGATGAGAAAATATTGAACAGTTCTGACAGTAACTTAATGTTACCCACTTAAAAGTCATCTGACAGTTTTAAATATAGACATTTTTGTTTCTCACTCACATCAACAGAGAGTAAAATTTCTACAATTCCTTATGGCTATGCCAGTTTTGATGCACAAAATACCTTTCTAAAGTAAAACTCAGCAGAAGAATCTCCATACTAATCTGGAAGTTTGGAAGAAACAAAATTACTTTTTCTATGACAACTGAATAGCTTCTTAAATCATGGAAGTGTTCCTTCACTTTAGCCCTGGGTTCCAGCTCTATCTTGAATACACTAGTATTTTCTAGCTTAACCATGGAAGCATTGCCTGGTAGTTGGAAGCTAGGCACCTGGCACCAACATCTCCTTCCAGGTCCAGCGTCTACTTCTCAAGGGACTTGCTTAGAGTCCCATGCCAGCTGTGGTGGAACAGGACCTATAAACCCTGCCTGGGAGACTCAATCCAATCTTTGTGCTGAGTTGTTCCCTCAGCACCTTTCCCCAACTTCTTCTCTGAGATCCGTTCAATAGTGGAAAAGACACATATCTGTTAAAAGGGAATGTGCTTCAGTATCAGAGCAGGAATGATGAATCCTACCCTTAGGTTCTTAAGCACAGAAATATAATTCTCAAAGACATCAATAAAACATTAATGTGATAGTCTAGTTTTCAGTACATTATATGCTGCACTTCCTGTAATAAATTGGACCAATAGTAACAGGAAACTTTGAAGCAAGAACCAAACGATACAACAGAATGGTGAGTCTTAAATATGAAAAGAGCAAGTTATTTACTTAAGATACTCATCATTAAAGCTTTCAATTATTTCATTTACTTAAAATAATTACATAAGGAAAGCTTCAAAATTCTATAATCTGCTCTTGATCCTGCTACTAGAGGGCTAAAAATCTACTATTTTAGAGAGAAAAACTTTGTATAAATTCTCTTCTTCCATTTTATTTCCATAACTAGCAATTCAGTAATTTTCCTCGTATCTTATTTAGACAATTGAGAACTCACATGTAGTATTAAACATTTCTCCTCTTAAAGTATAAATAACCTCACTTCCTTTGTTAACGTTTTCAATTCTCCAATAATTGAGGAAACAGTAAGGGACTGGCTTCCTGAAACTTAATTGTAGGCAACAAGAGAGATTTAGTGTAGAGATTACTTAAGGGATGATTACCTGGTTGTATCTACATTTTATGTTTTGATTCAGGAAATAGTAGCCAAAAGCAGAGAAATCTGACGCTTAATATTCTTGGATAAACCCATGCCAAGGATTAGTAAAAAATGTTGTGAAGGCATGTGGCTTGACTTTCAAAGGAGAAAGACTGAGGATTTGTTTAAAAGTGTTAGCACAGGGGCGCCTGGGTGGCGCAGTCGGTTAAGCGTCCGACTTCAGCCAGGTCACGATCTCGCGGTCCGTGAGTTCGAGCCCCGCGTCAGGCTCTGGGCTGATGGCTCGGAGCCTGGAGCCTGTTTCCGGTTCTGTGTCTCCCTCTCTCTCTGCCCCTCCCCCGTTCATGCTATGTCTCTCTCTGTCCCAAAAATAAATAAAAAACGTTGAAAAAAAAAAAAAATTAAAAAAAAAGTGTTAGCACAGAGCTAAAAGGAATGTCGCCCTCAAATTCTCTCAGGAAGTTATGGGGGAAAAACAGCAGCTTTCACTTGAAGATAGTTCAAGAGAACAGTGGACACAGAGGGAGAATTTAGATTTAATGTCATGAGTAAACCTTCAGCTGGAACTCAGAATCCTCTTTCAGAGCAGTTTCAAATGCAAGCTGGTTTGAATCCCATGTGGCGAATCCCAGAAATGTCATTCTTATCGGTGTCTCCATGAGGTTGTATCAAATATAATTGTTCCGATGTTGCTGAATATTAAAAATGGAAGAAAGCTCATTCCGTTTAGTCTCATATTCTGACTTTACCAAGATACCACACATACTGTTATTTCCATATTTCTGACCATTCTCAAATGGTTAAGTCACAAGTATTAATGAAATGTCTACTGTATGCATTTAATAAATGTACTGGATGTTCTGGTGGAGAAAGAGATAATGCTCCCCTTGTGTTTCCAGCATGAAAATCATTGTATTCTTTCTTTCTCACTTCTCTGATCTGGCTTTTTTGATCACTCTCCCCCTCTTTACCACTTGTAAACTCTTACTCATCTTTTTTTTTTTTGAGAGAGAGAAAGAGAGAGCAAGTGCTAGAGAGGGGCAAAGGGAGAGAGAGACAGAGAGAGAGAGAGAGAGAGAGAGAGAGAGAGAGAGAGAGAGAGAGAGAGAGAATCTCAAGCAGGCTCCACACTGAGCATGGAGGCTGATGCGGGGCTTGATCCTACCAGCCTGGGATCACGACCTGTGTCAAAATCAAGAGTCAGTCACTCAACCACCTGAACCACCCAGACACTCCAACTCATCTTTTAAAAACTCCATTTGAATTTCATCTTCTCTGACGTGTCTACCCAGATTCAGCCAAACTGACTTAACCCCTTTCTCATCTGTGTTTCCAAAGAAATATGCTAATGTTGCCAAAGAAATATGCTCATGTTGCAGATTATGACATTTTAATGCTGTATTATACCTGTCTCTATGCTTTACCTCCATTAGGTTGTAAGATCATGCTCAGGTCGTCTCTGCAACCATTGCCAACATGAGATCTCATTAAAAAATTTCATGACTGTCTTTGAGGGGCTTACTGTCAAAAGGGAACATATTTAAGACAACCAAAACTCATAGGAGGCAATAATTAATACAATAATTCATTCAACAATTTTTAATTAATTCCCCATTTCGGCTTGGGTATAGAAGTGAACAAAACAGACGTGGTACCTGCCTTCATAGAATTTAAAATCTGGGCTTAGAGACAAATATTAAGGAATAAATTATACAAGTGATTTCTGACCATTACCACCACAAGGAAGCGCAAGGTGTGTGGAGAATGAAGCATGGGCAGAGGGAACACCATGTTCAAAGGCCCTGAGGTGACACTAAGCGTGGCCCTTTGGAGAAACTCACAAAAGACTGATGTCCTTGATGCAGGAATAGAAGGAGATGGGTACAAGAGCAGTTGGAGAAGCTGGGCAGAGGCTGGAGCATGTAGGGGCCTTTAACGCATGTTAAAATGTCTAGAATTTGTTTTAAAATCCAAAGAAAATTACTCAAGGGTATCATGCAAAACTGCAACATGACCAAATTTATTTATTTATTTTTTTTACAGATTATTTCAGCTGTAAGATGAATATTGCATGTGGAGAGTTAAGTTAGCTGGGTGAATGGTGGTTGTAACATATGCTAGACTGATGTCAGTGCAAATAGAGAAAAGTAGATGCCTTTGATGGGTGTTCAGGAGCAAGAGTTCACAAAACCAGGTCTACATGTATGCAATGGTGTGTGTGGTGGGGGAGGGGGTTATATCGTGTTGGATAAATAGCGGAAGCAGGAGGAAGAAGAAAATGCCAAAGATGACTCCCAGGTTTCTTAACTGAGCAACTGTGTGAATGACAGCATGTTTTTAAATGCCTACATGGAAAAATTTAAGAAATGGAGGGTTGCCAACCCCAGCTTCCTCCATCAGTCTTTTAAATGTGCAATTCCACTGAGTCTCTATACAGTATTCAAGTGTCTCCTATAAAAAGGCAAAAGACCCTGGTGATGGTGGTGATCGCCAACTTTTTAAAGCATTTCCAGGAGGGACTGTTGGCACGCTAACTTCTGGCAAAGAATGAGCCTTGACTGCATGGGACTTGCTGGGGAGGGGTTCTTGGAGCAGGTGTTGAGATGGGGAAATGGCAGCCTGGGGAAAGAAAGAAGGCTTGAGAGGCAGGCCTTTCTGGTTGACAAATGTAGTAACTTTGCTGAAGAGTGGAGAGGTCCTAAAAGGGAAGTATACCGTCTCCGGAGAAACAGATTCAGCAAATGTGTCATTGCGATGCAAATCTACTCCCCTTTGCTCTCAGCTGAGCTCTTCACCATCCTCATGACGATCTTTCCAAAACTTACGGAATCTATTTGAGCTTCGCTGTCCCTGTTATCTGCTTTCCTGCCACTTCCTCTGAAATATCTAGCTCATGAGCCCATAATATGTTGTCTGTGACTCAGCACCTTACGTTAATTAATGTAATACATTCAAAAAACCGTCTCAAAAAGTTTTAGCTTTCTGCCACCCCCGCCCTCCATTTCCCTCCATCCCACACTTTGAACTAAATATAAACCAGCTCATCTGACTGAAACTGGTGAATCCCTTTATAAATGCACAAGATGGCAGTAAAGGAACTCCGTCAAGGGCAATCGGAGAAGCCTGCACAAGGGGACTGTGTATGAGAATGGTCAGCTTCCAGCTTCCTGCTGTTACCTGAATTAAAGGCAGAGAGAAGAGAAAAGAGGAAAAGGAGCACAGGGAGCTAAACGCTGCTTCATCAGTTCAATCTGCTTGGTATTCATGTCACATGGAGAAAAGGCTTTCCAAGTTCACTCGTCTCTTGTTTAATGAAGTAAATGCATTTCTGCTTTCTTTTTAAGACATAAAAATAATTTCCATTAAATAAACCCTATTTTTCCTTACTGAATTCATTATTAAATTGGGGATATAGTCCTTTAGAAAAAAAAACTATTCATGAATATTATTAAATCATAGGAATGCAGCAAATCTTTTCAAATAGCTCATTTAAAGGAATATAAAACAGTCTGCCAAAAATACTGACAAGAGTATAAAATATTTACAAATACTTCCAAAATATCAGTAGCATTGTGCTATATTCCAAATAGGTAAAAAAAAAACACAAAAAAACCCCAAGAAAACATTAAGAAAGAAAATAAGGTCTGCTGATTTAGTACTTTGGTTTAATTTTTCCATTGCTTTGAACTGCCTTATCCCCTTTTAAACTGTATATTAAATGTAGTTCATGAAAAATTTTCAGTATATGAACTTGGGCTCTTTCCAGGTATTAGCTCATGCTGGCTCTTTAATGTTCAAAGCAATGTTGAATTTATTTATCTGATGGTACTTGTTTCTTATTAGATGATATTTTTGCTAACGTTTGCATGTATACAGAATGCTTTTTTTCACATGCATTATCACATTTAATCTTTACAACAATATGTTTTGTAGGGATTATTATAATCCCCAATTTTCAGATAAGAACAAAGGAGGTCATAGAGGCTAAGTAACTTGTCCAAGGTCACCCACATGTGAAGTGGCAGAACTTTGACACAAACCTAGACTTTTTGATTCTAAATAATAGGATCTTTCTCTATTATTCACTGAAACCCAAAACAATTAGCATATTTAAAACATTAGGTTCATTTACCAAAAAACCCAACAAAACAAAAACAAAACAGAGGCATATAGAGACACAAAAACATGGTCCTCCATAGGTGGCCCGGTGAAGACAGATAGGGACCACACTGTGGAGGATCTTTATAAAGGAAGGAAGAGCAACTTTATCTTAAGGACAATGGGAAACCATTGAAGGCCTTTAAGGCAAGGCATGACACAATTTGCTTTTTATAAAATACAACTCTGGTTACAGTGTGGGAAAATGTTTGGAGCCAGGGAGCGTGGCCTTAGGGAGGTAGCTTTGAGTGGTGGCCATGGGCATCATGAAAAATGAGCAGATTTGAGAGACATTCAGGAGTTAGAAAGAATGGCCTTGATGATTGACTGTAAACTGGATAGAGGAAAGGGGAAAGTCAAGGATGAATTTTAGGATCAGCAACTGGGTGGTTATTGGTGTTATTTACCAAAACGGAAAAAAACTGGAAGAATATCTGATCTTTCCTGAAATGTTATTTGACTACCATCTAATTCCTCATCTACTTCCTCAACACAAATTTGTTAGGGGAATTTATTTTATAGTTTTAAATTACAGATCAGAAAGGCTTGTACTCTTTTGCCTGGAACATTCCTCCTCTTGTCTATCCCCATCCTACAAACCAAATCTCATCTGTCTCCTCCCAGAAATCCTTTTCAGTTTTCCCTGCTGGAAATCTGTGCTCTATTCTCCCATGGCATCATGTCTATACCTCTGGCTTAGCTATTATCACACTGTGCCTTTACTTTGGTGTTTGTACCTATTGCCTTAACCAGACTATAATTATCGTGCATGATACTTGTAGAAATATAGACTGAAGAAATACTTGAATCAATAGATTTGAATTCCCATGATTCCCTTCCATTTTACAGCAAGTAAGATGGTCTGCTGATTTAGGAAACAGGAAATTCAACATTATAAACAAGAAACCTAAGGCAAAATGGGGATAGGAGGGGATTAGGGGACACTTAGAGCTCTAATCTAAAATAATTTGAGTTCTAGCTCTAGACACCTACTTTATACACCAGTGAAAAGACTTCACATGTAATCTGAGAACTATGAGTGACAATCTTCTAGGAATCATAGAGCATTTCCAGTAGCCCCAAAAGGCTGTAAATGGGAGTAGCCTATGATTTTAATTAGGGAAGCATGTTAGACTCCAGAGACAATAAGTTTTTAATTTAAATTACAGAAATAATAAATTAATTGATTATCCCATTTATTTATTCTATAAAAACATATTACCTACCGAGGATACAAAGATGAATAAGAAGGAAGACACAATCTTTGGAGGAGAGACAGAGGCTTGAAAAAATAAATGTAATATGACGTGCCCTGTATTAGAAGTATACACACCCTGCTACAGTAATACAAATGAGAGAGAAACTAATTCTGAGCGTGTGGTCAGGGCTAGCTGTAGACAGGAAGTGACATTTGAGTTGCTTTTCAAATAATGAATGGGAATTCCCCAGTAGTCAAATGGGAAGGAGCATCACAGGTATGCGGAAATGCATAATCAAATTATGAAAGAATTACACTGCCTGTCTGTAGGTGGAACAGAGCATGTGTGGGAGAAAATGACCTGGGGTAAACCCAGAAAGGCGGGCTAGAACTGAGATAGAGAGAGCACCCGGCCTAGGAGCCACAATAAGAGACTGCAGCTTGATCATGAAGAAAATTTTAAAATTTAACAGATTTAAAAAATTATTTTAAAAAAATAATTAAAAAAAACACATGGTTTACAAATACACTGGGAAACAAAAGGAGCAATGAGTAAGAATATAGTGATGTGGCTGAGAACCCATGGTGAGGGATGCTCAATAACTACTGAACGAATACATTTAGGTTCATAAAGAAGTTTTCTAATAATAAGATTTATAATATTTATGGTATGAAGTATATAAAAAGCAATAGCTTTGCTTTGTACTGCAAGTGAACAAGTGGAAAATATAATGGAAACAATGTCCTTCACAATAGCAACGAGACATATCTGCCAACTTATAAGAAAGGAATGAGAATGTAGAGGAGTAAACAAAATATTAAGAAGTGATATAAAACGGGGCACTTGAATGGCTCAGTTGGTTGAGCCTCTGACTTTCGGTCAGGTCATGACCTCATGGTTCATGAATTTGAGCCCCGCGTCAGGCTAGCTGCTGGCAGCATGGAGCCTGCTTTAGAGCCTCTGTCCCCTTCTCTCTCTCTGTCCCTCCCCCGTTCGTTCTCTCACTCATATATAGAATTTAAGAAACAAAAGAGGAAAATAGGGAAAGGTAAGGAAAAATAAGATAAAAAGAGAGAGTGGAAGGCCAACGGAGAGGCTCTTAAGTACAGAGACTAAACTGAGGGTTGCTGGAGGGATGTTGGGTAGGGGGATGGGCTATATGGGAGATGGGCATTAAAGAGGGCACTCATTGGGATGAGCACTGGGTGTTATATGTAAGTGATTAATCACTAAATTCTACTCCTGAAATCATCATTACACTGTCTGTTAGCTAACTTGGCTTTAAATTAAAAAAAATACCTAATCATAAAAAAAGAAATGATACAAAAGATGACTGAAATATTTGAAGTCACATGCCATGTCATTGGATGAAAATATTTGATATCTGAAAGATATCGATTCTTATAATTTATTGGGTATTTTAATGTTATTTCAATGAAAATCACAATGATATTTTTTCAAGCAGGAAGAGTTAAGAGTTTAACCTTCTTCTAGAGGAATATTGAAATAATAATATACAAAGTCAATTTTGGAAAAAAACAAAACAAAACCCCAACAAAAACACTAATGAGGAACTCTTCCCTTTCTTTCTTTTTTTTTTCAACGTTTTTTTTTTTTAATTTTTATTTTTGGGACAGAGAGAGACAGAGCATGAACGGGGGGGGGGGGGGGTTGGCAGAGAGAGAGGGAGACACAGAATCGGAAACAGGCTCCAGGCTCCGAGCCATCAGCGCAGAGCCTGACGCGGGGCTCGAACTCACGGACCGGACCGCGAGATCGTGACCTGGCTGAAGTCGGACGCTTAACTGACTGCGCCACCCAGGCGCCCCCTCTTCCCTTTCTTGATATCAAAAGATATTACAAAGTTATAATAATTGAAAGTGTGGTGCCAAAACAAAGTTAGATGCAGAGATCACCGCATGTTATAAAGGAGGCAGAAATAAACTTTAATATATAAGTAAGAAGTCATGGACAATTAAAGTGAAATAAAATGTAAAATAAAAGTGAAATGAAAGTAAATTGAAAAAGAAAATGGTTTATTTCATAACATTCTGGCCAACTTTGTTAGCCACAATAGATTATCTACTTAAACATCTAAGCCCCAGAAGGATTCGTATAATAGACATCTTAAATGTGGTTGTTGATTTTAAAATGATTCCATTGTCATTCGTGAAGAAAACCTGAATTATGAATTATGGAGTTGGAACAAACTGGTTGGTGATTTTACAGAATGTACAATTTGTGATGGTTCTTGGTAGGTACACGTTTTAGCAGACACTGTCTTCATTTATTGATCCTATAGACATTAATATAATGGGAAGAAAATATTAGGAGTAAAGTTTTGACAATCGATTTGACAACTTAGGTAAAAGGGCCAATTCCTTGGAGGGCACAAGTTACCAAAACAGACTCAAGAAGTTCAAAACCTTAATAGCTTTTATACCTATTTTAAAAATTGAATTTATATTTAAAAATGTTCCCGCAAAAAAATATCCAGCCAATATAGCTTCACCGGTCAATTTTACCACATACTTAAGGAATTAAAAATATCAATGCTATGTGAATTCTTTCATATGAAAAATAAATGTAAATAGTTCATAACTCATTTTTGGGAGGCCAGGATAGAGAGATACCATGTTTATAGCTTATAGTTTATAGTATAGTTTATAGTTTATAAGACTCAACCAAATTAACCTATAGATATAACTTAATCCCAATAAAAATTGAAGCCGACTTTTTTTTTTCAGTAGAAATTGACAAATTCATAGCAAAAGTGACATGGAAATGCAAATGACTTAGAGTATTTGAAACAATTTTAACAAAGAAGGGCTTCCAACTTACTGGAAGCGACAGTAATCAAGACAGAGTGGATTTATCTAAGGAGAGGCATATAGGTCAATGGAATAGAATAGTGAGTAAAGAAATATACTTGGGGCGCCTGGGTCGCTCAGTCAGTTAAGCGTCCCACTCTTGGTTTTGACTCAGGTCATGATCTCATGGTTTGTGAGTTTGAGTCCTGCATTGGGCTCTGCACTAACAGTGTGGAGTTTGCTTTGGATTCTCTCTCTCCCTCTTTCTCTCTGCCCCTCCCCTGCTCGTGCTCTCTCTCCCACTCTCTCTCCAAATAAATAAATGAACTTAAAAAAAATGATAATAAAATAAATACACTCACACATATGCTCACTTGATTTTCTACAAAGTGCCATAATAATTCCATGGGGGGGTAAAGATAGCTTTATAAAAATCATTGCTGGAATAATTGTTTATATTTATTTAAAAAATGAACCTTGAATCATTCTATTCATATAGGTTAACTCAAAGCAAATCATAGAAGTAAATATAAAAACTAAAACTATAGAAATGTCAAAAGAGAGAGAGGGAAAGAGCATTCACAACCTTCTGGCAGGCATAGATTGCTTAGAAAGGACATAATCTGAATAAACCATCGAAGGGAAAAATGGAAAATTGGATTTTATAAAAATGAAAAACTTCTGTTATTAGAAGGACAGCCTAAGAAAATGAAAAGGTAAGTCACAGAATATGAGAAAATATCTGCAATGTATCTGATAAGCGACTTATACACAGAATGTATAAAAAAGTTTTTTTTGTTTTTTGTTTTTTTTTTTTTTTGAGAGAGAGAGAGAGAGAGAGAGAGAATCTCAAGCAGGCTCCACCCTGAGCATGGGAGCCCAACATGGGACTTGACCCACCAGACTGGGATCATGACCTGAGCCAAAATCAAGAGTCAGACACTTAACTGACTGAGCCACGCAGGTGCCCCAAAGAATTGTATATCTTAATAAGAATATGGAAAAATCAGTAATTCAGTAAAAATAGGCAAAAGATTTGAACAGAGACTTCACAAGAGAATGTATACAAATGGGCATTAGGCACATGAAGAGGAATTCAGCATCGTTTGCCATGAGAGAAATGGGAGTTAAAACCACAATCTGACATCACGTACACACACTAGAGTGAGTAACATTGAAAAGACTAACCATAGCAAATGTGGGTGAACATGTGAGATCACTGAAACTCTTGTGCTTCGCTGGTGGGGATGTAAAAAGGAAGGTTGGGAGATAGTTTGGAAGTTTCTTACCAAGTTAAAGACATGCTTACCATAGGACCTATCATTTCCATTTCAAGCCTTCGTCCAATAAAAATAAAAAACATATATTAACAGAAACACTATTACACATGCTTTCCTGACAGCTCCTTTCATACTAACCCCACATGAAAACACCCCAGTAATATCAAATGGATACATTTTGACATACTTGCACAATGTGATACTGCTTAGCAGTATAGACACAGAGCTACCGACACATGCACCAACATGGATGAATCTCAAAAACATCATGCCGAGTACCAGAAGCCAGAGAAAAAAGGGTGCATACTGTATAATTCCATTTAATCACTCATGACAGAAAGCAGATTAAAGTTTCAATAGGGTATGGGGCCGAAGGGGGATTTTGCAGCAGTGAGATGTGAGAGAAGTTTCCGGGTGATGCAAATACTGTATCTCCATTGGGTACACTGATGTGTGTGCTTTTCCTAAACTCTTCAAAGTATGCCCACAAATTCAGTGCATTTTACTGAATGAAAACTGTGCTTTGATAAAGTTTATTTATGTAAAGTTACCTATATAAGTGGGACATGTCTTTGGCACAACTTTAGGGACAGAGGGTTATTCTGAGTTTACATACAAAAGCAAATTAATTAATTAAATAAGAAAAATGTTAAGACTCAAGAGATAAATGGTAAAAGGTCATATAGAAGAAGGGAATTCACCGAGGATAAAATAAATATAAATGGGTAATAAGGTTATAAAAATATTCAAGTGGTTTGGTAATCAAATTAGTGCAAATTAAAACGATTAAAAATGTTTTTACATTTTAAATGGCAAAAGAATGAAAAATACGGTAATAGTGCTAGAAGGATCTTGGTGTTGGATCGCCACTGGCAGGCGTGTGAATCAGTCATACTAAAGGCAAGCTGTAAATATATACTGTGAACCTTAAGATTTCCATTCTTTGCTCCATTAGTTCGCATTTCAGGACTCGATGCTAAGGAAATTCTCAAACATACTATAGATAAAGCTTTAAGTAAAATAAGTTGACTTCAGCCTTATTCATATTCTCACAAACCTAAAAATAGCCTTAATGTCAAGTAACACAGGAATGCTGAAGTAGTGATTTTCAACTTTTGAGAAAAATCTAGTGGAAGCCTTTTTAATAAAACAAAATCTTACTTAGAACTCAGTAATGAAGGGGCACTGGGTGGCTCAGTAGGTTAAGTGCCCGACTTCGGCTCAGGTCATGATCTCACAGTTCGTGGGTACGAGCCCTTCGTCTGGCTTTGTGCTGACAGCTTAGAACCTGGAGCCTGCTTCGGATTCTTTGTCTCCCTCTCTTTCTGCCCCTCCCCCACTTGTGCTCGCACTCTCTCTCTCTCAAAAATAAATAAACATTAAAAAAGAAAAAAAAAAAAGAACCTTGGTAATTAAGACCCATAATAGCAGATCTGTTCGGGGATGGCAAGACCTGCCTCTTTCTGGCTCTGCAGTGGCTGTTGGAGGGGAGACCTGGGAGAAACTGAGGACTTTGAGAGTACGGTTTGAAAACCACTCCATATTTTTAATTTATTTTAATTTTATTTTAAAGTTTATTTATGTATTTTGAGAGAGAAAGAGACCATGAACGGATGAGGGGCAGTGAGAGAGGAAGAGAGAGAATCCGAAGCAGGCTCTGCACTCTTAGCATGAAGCCCATGTGGGGCTCGAACTCAGGAACCGTGAGATCATGACCTGAACTAAAATCAAGAGTCAGGTGCTCAACTGACTGAGCCACCCAGATGCCCTTGAAAAACACTCCACTAAATAAGTTACCATCATTTATACAATGCCTATCGTGGTATTTGCAAAAAAAGTATTTGGAGGTGTGAGAAAATCTTTAGGGTAAAAGTATAAACAAAAGATAGAATACAAAATTGCAAATGTAATTTTATGATCTCATCTATGTGAAATGTGCCTGGAAAAAAGATGAAAAAGAAATAATAGATAAAAATAGAAATGTTTGCACATAAGATAAAAACTGCTATGGGGGCGGCTGGGTGACTCAGTCGGTTAAGCACCCAACTTTGGCTCAGGTCATGATCTCCCGGTTGGTGGGTTCAAGCCCCATGTTGGGCTCTGTGCTGACAGCTCAGAGCCTGGATCCTGCTTTGGATTCTGTGTCTCCTCCAGTCTCTGCCCCTCCCATGCTCATGCTCTGTCTCTCTCAGTCTCTCATTAATAAATAAATGTTAAAAAAAATTAAAAAAAAAACTGCTATGGTATCTGGGTAGCAGGACTATGACTAATTTTAGTTTCATCTTTAAACTGTTAAAATTTCTCAAGCTTTTAATAAGAAAGGTGTACTGTGTTATGTTGAGGAGAGAGAGTGTGTGTGTGTGTGTGTGTGTGTGTGTGTGTCTTTAAAATTTTCTTGAGGTTGACAGACCTCATTTTGCTTGTTTTAATATGTTGGTGGGTTAGTGGAAATTCTGTGGTCCTACCAATCTTATTTCAGCTCAGTGGTTGACAAAATTTCTCATGGTATTTTATTACGGAAAACACCAGACTGTGTGGGGTGATGAGGTACATTTAGGTAGAATTGCAGCTCACTGAGCGGTTCACTCCATTACAAACATCATTACAGGCATGAGAACTCATGACTCTCTCAGCCCCCTGCTGGGCCCTGGGGATGTAGAGTGAATAAGAAGGGGTTCCCACCTTCAGAGACAGCTCAGGGAAGAACAAGCATGAGTGCAAATAATCATAATCCCACTGCAATGGTGCCAGGGACACTGAGGAATGACTGTCCTTGGGGCAATGTCACAGGGGAGGGGATTTTATAGCCCCCCCACACACTTTTTTAAAATGGTGAGCACCATTCTGTTTTGCTTCAGTGTATCAGTCAGGAGTCATGGCTTGCTCAACTATTATGCAGAAAAAGGAGTCTTACTAAAAAAGATAATGAATGGCCGTCAGCCTGGAGAACCAGCCTTGAGACTGAGTTTTGAGGAACAATATCTAAAACCTTGCCGTGGAACTGGTTTCAGGGAGAAGGAGAGTGACCATGGCTGACCCTGCTCCATGAAGATTCAAGCTTGCCACCACTCAGCCCTTCAACTCCTTGTCTCTGCAACCAACGTCACCAAGACAATGATCACCACCAAGACCTCCTTCTATGAGGTACCTTCGGAACTGAAGTCCTGGATGGGTGAGTCAATGTGGTTGGTGGCGTCCAATCACATGCCAGAGCCCTAGCTGTAATGAGGGTGGAGGTTTCTGAGTTTTTCCCTGAGCAGACAGGACTCAGAAGCCTGGACACTATCATACATAGCATGGGTATTCAAAATACGCCAGATAACCAGAAAACCTGACGATTATCTACCACACATATGTAATATCACTCAATTCTTAAGACAGCCCTATGAGGTATTGGTATTTTCTCCATTTTTAAGATGAGGAAACCAAGGATTTAAGAGGTGAAAAAATATGCCCCAATCTCTTAAGCTAGGAAGTGGTAAAGCAAGTCATGAAAAGAGTCATGAAAAGAGGAGGAGTTGGTACAAATGACCAGGCTCGGCAATTTAGGGCCCAACTGGTTTTATTTCAGCAAGAATCCCGTGTAAAGAGTTTTAATCAGTGCCTCTCCTGAGGTTCCCTTCTCCTGATTTTTTTTTTTTTTTTTTTTACCAAGGTCTCAACTCCCTCTCGGTTGTTCTGGCCATACACTGTTTGAAATTTTATTTTATAAGTCATTGTTCTTAACCTGTTGACAGCTATGGGATTTTCTTCCCACGCAACATTCTGCACAGGTGTCTTCAAAGTGTTCAAAGACCTTTTCCTGGAGCCCATCTACAGACCTGTCAGGGGCTCAGAAAGGGGAATTTAACTGAAACAAATGGTCTAATGAGAATACTTTAAGAAGAAATAATTGACAATAGCATGGGGCGTAAGTTTAGGAGAGGATTAAAATGGAAGAAGAAATAATTAGGAAGGTGCTATAAGCCTCCAAGCAAGAAATGATGAAGACGTAGTTATGTAAAAATTGTTATTCTGTGAAATCTTAGAGGGACATCTCTGTAGGAAGCCATACTTAAATTCAGCTGTACAACTGCAGGGTAAGTGAGGTTCACCTGACAGTTCACGTTTAGGACCTCGGCAGCTTGTTAATATATGCTAATATATGCCAGCAAACCAAGTAGATGTCTCAACTCCTAAAGTCCTTTCAGGTTGAATGCAGAAATGTACAGTGTTTCCTTAGGAAACTGTAGCCTTGCTCTGCTCTTCTCTGGATGAACCATAAGTAGAATAATTCAACAAGGTGAAACCTTAGGTGCCTTGTTTAAAGACCATGTAGCTACAGTAAAAAAGGCATTTAGAGAAAGAGTGACAGGACAGGAAAATGCTGGAGAATTATTTCACATATGTGGGGGAAGGATCTGTGCATGTTAGTGCTTGAGATGGATTAACACAAGGCAGGTTTAAGGTTTTCAAATATTTGGAAGGCCAGCATATGAAAGAACGTTACATTTACTCTCTCATACTCCAGACATTGGAAAGAAAGTCACTGGGAAGAAGTTAGATTTGGGCTCAGCTTAAAAAAGATGTGTGTAAGGAGTACCCGGGCAGCTCAGTCGGTTAAATGTCCAGTTTTGGGTCAAGTCATGATCTCATAGTTCGTGAGTTCTAGCCCCACGTCGGGCTCTAACCTGTGTGAAGTCTACTTGGGATTCTCTTCCCCCACCCCCCGCCTGTCCCTCTCTGACTCGTGCTCTCTCTCTCAAAATAAACAAATAAACTGTAAAAAAACCAAGAGGTGTGTAACAACTAGAGTTGTCTAAAGAGGGACGGTCCACTTCATTGACAGAGGGTCAATCAGACAAAAGCTGGGCAAGCATCTGCCAGAAGCTCTGTTGAAGGGAATTCAGCATGGAAGCCGAGGGGTTGGGGTCCGGGGGCAGGTGGTGGATGAGGGAGATGGAGCTGTTGGGGTTCTAAGTTAACGTACCTCTGAGAGCATGCATCACCACGTAACTACATATCAGCATGTCTCATTATTTAACTACAGTAAAACCTTGGTTTGTGAGCATAATTCGTTCCAGAAACATGCTTGTAATCCACAACACTTGTATATCAAAGTGAACTTCCCCATAAGAAACAATGGAAACTCAGATGATTTGTCCCACACCCAAAAATATTCATATAAAAATGATCACAATACTATAATACAAAATAATAAAGCAAATAAAAAATATAAAGAAAAATACATTAACCTGCACTTACCTTTGAAAACCTTCGTGGCTGGCGTGAGAGGCACAAGACAGAGGAGGGTTACTGTGTAGGATGACTTTCACTATCACTAATGAGATCACTGCTATCTATTGGCTCAGTGGAATCTTTTTCTTTTCATGCAACTTTAACAAGGAACCTATCCAATGACCTAGAATGAAGGAAAGCATTCCTAAGCGCACTCTTGTATGGAAAAGCAAAGGACTGTCCATAGGTGCTTTGAAGGGACAGAACATACACTAGTGCCAGTTGGGGGCACCTTGTAAAGTTCTGAAAAATCACTGATTTTTGCCAGACACTGTGGCCTGAGACTGAGCATCCGAGCATGGGAGATGATCACCCATGATCCCGCAGAGAGAGAGAGAGAGAGAGAGAGACAGAGAGAGAGAGAGGAGAACCATTAGTTAAGTTGTGATCATGTGACCTTTGGAGTCACATACTACACGTATTGCAAGGCATCGCTAGTTTCTCCAGTTAAAACTTATTAGAAATGTTTGCTCATCTTGTGGAACGGTCGCAGAACAAGTTACTCACAATCCAAGGTTTTGCTGTAACTGAATGAAAATCACTGAAAAACAAATTCACGGCCAAAGGACTCGTGATGGATTGGAAAGAAGAGCAAGAAGGCAGTTGCCCCTGATTGGAAGCAGTGGAGGCTCTATTTTAACTTCTTTGACATCCAAGGTTTCCTTCTCTGAGGCAACTGTGCCAGAAAGAGGTCGCATGAAAGAAACATGAGTTTTTAATGATTGAAATGCAAAGAGCAATGAAGAGCACACAATGTTTGAAGAGAAGCTGAAAGACAAAAAAAGGGAGGAGAAGGCACAGAAATTCTCTCCCAGGAAGAGCGAGAGTGAAGACAGCAATCGTAATAAAGTCGCTAAGATTATTTTTTATAATTATTGGACATTTATTATGTGCCAGGATCTGTACAATAGGCTTTGCAAACACTGTTTCAGGTAACCCTCACAAAAACCCTAGGAGGCAGTAGCAATGTCATGTCTCCTTTCATAGAGAAGAAAATGGAGGTTTGGAGTGGTTAAGTAGCTAGCTAGTAAGTAGTGGTGGGATTATTAATCAAGACACTTAAATATCTCTTCCAAAGATCCTTAGTCCCCAAGGTGCATCCACAGGAACTAATAACACAAAATTTATGTAATTGAGAGCTACTTCATTATTTTAATATTAAGTAGATTCTAAAGTTCAAACAGCTTCCTCTCTCAACGGCGCTCTCTCCTAGCTTGCCTGTCTTCCACTCTGTCCCTCTCAGATAAAGCAATGCTGTAGCCGTACAGCCAGATGGATGCAGCCTGGATTGACAGGGGTTCTCTCTGTTTATAAAGACCAGTTTTATGTTCATCTGCCCATCTGCTTGGTATCCATGCAACCATGTAAGAGATCGGCGTTTGCATATTTATATCTTTCTTCTTCCTGCCATGCAAAGATGGGGAATTACACGGTCACTTAGAAGTTTGACTGTCCATTTAGGAAACATCTCGGAACACCCTGCAGAATAAAACTACAGGCAGAGAACATTTCTTTCCTTTTTTGCTTTCAGATATTATGTTTGTGCTGTTCATCATATATGTACAATTCATATTGACGATGACTCCTTTATAGCAGCCTACCTCAGCCTGCAAATCCATCCTCCAAATGATGTGGCTGAGCAAAATTCTAGTTGGTTCACAAAGTCACAGTGTTCATGGCCATCCCTTTATTTGTCTGTTCTTAGTGACCCTGTTGCCTTTGATTGAGTCTTGCGTTGATAAGCCATGAGAATAGGAAATAACTGTTTCTAGCAAGTACCCTTGGAGTTTTAATAGACAAAGACTACTCTGAAAATTAAGCTCTAATACACATTGATACTATAGCACAGGGAGTGTAAAGCATGCTTCTTTTCAGTACCTTACTATTGACGCATTTTACTAAGATTGTCATTTCCACAGCCATCTGAGTTCGGGGACAACATTAAAGAATGTGAGCATCTCTCCGTGAATCTTTGATCTCTTAGCCACGTCGATAGATGTGTAAAATCCCTTCTACCACACACGCAGCATTGCCAAGCATGGTGACAGCTTTCACACATGCCCATCACACTGGGTGGACCTATAGTAAATTATTTACCCTAAATTTACCTGGACCCGAATAAGAGCCATGGGAGGCTGAGAGTGCCTGGGTTAAACACCCAACTCTGGATTTTGGTTCTGGTCGTGATCTTACAGTTTGTGAGTTTGAGCCCCACGTTGGGCTCTGAGCTGACAGTGCAAAGCCTGCTTGGGATTCTCTCTCTCCCTTTCTCTCTGCCCCTTCCCTCCTCATGCTCTCTCTCTCTCTCTAAGTAGATAAATAAACATTAAAAAAATATATCTCATTAAAAAAAAAGAGCCATGGGAGGCTGGAGAAGTATGCCGGCCTTCTAGGTAGGAACCTCACCACAAGCATCAGACCCCGCCACACTTCTTGCTTTGCACTCTCCCTTGTCCTTCCGCCTGTTTCCAAGTGGAAGAAATTATTAGCTTCTATATCCTGACATGAGATCTAATTAATTCATAGCTTCAAGAAATATTAGTACTGGAAGAGACATTACTTTATCCTATTATAATGATATTTTTTAAACTACAGATCGAGATCCATTAGTGAGTGGTAAAATCAATCTAATGAATTGAGATTGATTAAATACGGTCACAAATTCTCTGATCCTGCTATCATTCAGCAAAGGGGTCTGTGTCTCCTCCTTTTGAATCAGGGCCATCTCACTAACTTGTTTGATCAATAGAAGGTGTCACAAGTACCATTCTGGGACTTCAGAGTCTAGGTCATAAACAAATTTGCAGCCTCTACTCAGGGCTCTTAGAATGTGCATTCTTAGGACACTCTCTCTGGGCACCTGGATGCCATGCTGTGAGAATACAGGCCACGTGGAGAAGACAAGTGTAGCTGCCTAGCTGACAACCAGTGCTTAGTTTCCAGCTGACTGCTGCTATCAACCGCCAACCAAAGGAGTGAGTCCCTTCAGATATCCAACACAGCCGGACCAGCAGAATTCCGTAGCCCCAGCCTACACCTGATTGCAACGGCATAAAAACCACAAGGAAGAGCCGCCCAGGGGAGCCCACTCAACCCATAGAACCCCTTGAAATAATAATAATACTAGCCTGTTGTTTTTAAGCCCAAAATGTTGGTGTGCTTTGTTATGCAGCAAAATGTAACGAGAACACAGGTCAAGATAGTTTTTTAATGAAATAGAATAAAAAAGAATAGAAAATAATAGAAAGATATAGAGGATATGTACTGTTTTATAAAAATTTTTATGATGTGTGTGTGTGTGTGTGTGTGTGTGTGTGTGTGTGTGTCAGAGAAAAGAAAGATGGAAATAGAGATAAAAATAGAAGGCCTGTGTTATGATGTAAAGTGTTTTTCTATGTTTTGGAAAACAGGTTTATTGAGACATTGCCCAGGTGCTATACAAGTTACTCATATAGAGTGCACAATTCAATATCTGTTAGCATATTTACCAGGATGTGCAACCATCACCATAATCAATTTTAGAACACTTCCATGACCTCCAATACAACCCTTAACCATTAGCAGTCACTTCCCACTCTTGCCCCCCTGCCCATTTGTAGGCAACTACTGATCTACTTTCTGTCTCCATAGATTTACCATCCTCAACATTTCATATAAGTAGGATAATGCAATACAGATCTTCCTTGACCTATGAAGGGTCTATGGCATGATAAACTCATTGTAAGTTCAAAATACAGTAGGTCAAAAGTGCATTTAATACAGCTAACTTACCAAACACCATAGCTTAGTTTAGCCTACCTTAAATGTGCTCAGAACACTTACATGAGCCTACAGTTGGGCAAAATCATCTAACACAAAGCCTGTTTTACAATAAAGTGTTAAATACCTCGTGTAGCTTATTGAATACTGTACTGAAAGTGAGAAACAAATAGTTGTATGGGCCCAGAATGGTTGTATCACTTGTTTATATGCCTGATCGTGTGGCTAACTTGGACCTGAGGTCAGCATCATGGGATTGTACTGTACCACATACTGCTAGCCTGGGAAAAGATCAAAACTCAAAATTCTAATTACAGTTTCTACTGAATGTGTATCATTTTTGTACCATCATAATGTTGAAAAATCATAAGTCAAACCTTCATAAGTTGAGAGCCATTTGTATGTGGTCTTTTGTGACTGGCTTCTCTTATTTAGTGTGGGGGATAAGCTTAGGAATCCCCCGGGCTTAGACCAAGGGGTTAACAAGGCATAAATAAATACAAAGTCATAAAATGCTCACACCCAAGTTTGGGCAAACCAGATTGGCACCCTAAGAATAGGGGGTGAAAAGGTACCCCGAGAATAGGGAGACGCAAAGGTGCCGGGAATAAGGAGGTTCAAAGGCACCCCAAAATAGAGAGGGGGTGCAGAGCCCCCAGAATAGAGAGGGAGAGGCAAAGGTCTAAAATAGGTATGGTGCAAAGGTGCCCAATACATAGGTATATGAAATAGACAAGATTAGATGTTCAGAGTGGAAGCACCTCCAATTTAGTACTATGGCAGAAAAGCTGCTTTCACAGGAGGATAGGGTCAGGTTAGGTAAATTGGTGAACTGGACTATGGACTGCTGTGCTGCAGGCAAAGCAGCCCAGGGTGGAGATGGTTAACAAAAGAAAAGGTGCCTTGTCAACCCTGAGGTTATTTCCCCATCTCATCCCCAAGGCTGGCTAAGGTAAACAGAGGTGCTGCCTCTTGTCCACTGTAAACAACCTTTCTCCCAACTGCCTGCTGCCTGGATTTTGTTTTTTATTAACCCATAGCCCCTAACCACAAATATCCTCAAGACCCCCTTTCCCTCACATCCACAACTTAATATTCACAGATTCATTGTCCCTTTGTGCATGTCCATCACCATGTTTGTAAGCCTTCTGATCCTAATAAAAATGGGGCAGGGACCCTTATTTGGGGCTCTGGTCTTTTCCCGGATATTAACCATCTCTCGCTTTAATCCTGCGTCCACTCTTTTGCTGGCCAAAAGAGAACTTTAGAGTCTACGGCAATTTAGCATGTTTTTATGATTCATCCCTGTTAGAGCATGTATCAATATTTCATTTCTTTTTATTGCCAAGTAATATTCCACTGATAGATATATACCGTATTCATTTATTCATCCAGCTGTTGATGTGACATTTGGGTTGTTTCTACCTTTTGGCTATTATAAAGAATGTTGCTATGAACACCCACGTACAAGTTTTCAAGTGGACACATGTTTTCATTTATCTTGGGCATGGTACATCTATGGTTAACATTTATGGTTAACCATCAGACTATTGTCCAAAGAAGCTGTACAATTTTACATTCTCAAGTACTGTATCAGGGTTAAAATTTTGCCCCATCTTTGCCAACATGTGCTATTGGCTTGCCTTTTCCATTCTAATTTGTATGATGTGGTATTTCATTAGTTTTGATTTGAATTTCCATAAGGGAGAATAGTTTTGAGGATCTTTTCTGTGATTATTGATCATTTCTATCTCTTCTTAAAAAAATGTGTATTCAGATTCTTTGTCCATTTAAAAAATTAGGTTATTTGTCTTTTAATTATTGAGTTGTAAGAGTTCTCTATCCATTCTGGATATAAGTCCTTTACTAGATATATGACTTGTAGATATTTTTTTCCCATTCTATGTGTTGTCATTTTACTTTTTTGAAGTTTTTTCTTTTCTTTTTTTGAAGCACAAGAGTTTTCAATTTATTTATTTTGTTGCTGTGCTTTTGGTGCTGAATTTAAGAAGGCTTCACCGTACTCGAGGTAATGAATATTTATTACTAAGCTTTTTAGTTTAATCTCTTTCATTTATGTCCAAGATCAGTTTTGAGTTAATTTTAGTGCATGGTGTGAGGAAGGAGTCTGACTTTATTCTTTTGCATGTAGGATATCTACTTGTCTCAGTAAGATTTGTTGAAAAGACTTCTTTCCTCTATGGAACCGTCTGGGCACTTTGTGAAAAATCAATTGATCTGGTTCTGCTAGATTAGAAGTTAGAAAAAGTCTTATATATATCAATGCATTTTTTCTTTAATGAGAATCTTCTAGATTATTTAGTTCATCCCTCAATGAAGACTTACCATGGGTTAGATTCCTTTGCCATGTGCTCTGTAGCACTCTATCTTCCTACTTTAATGCTTATTGAATTACAGTTTTTTGTTTATTGTCTGCTTTCTTCACTAGATGCAAAGCTCCAAGGGCAGGGCTTGTGTCTACTTTGTTTGGCTAGTCCAGTTCTTGACACAGAGTGAATGCTCAGTAAACATTGCTATCGTTGAATTAAAAGTGAGTGAAACCCAAAAATGCGATAATGTGAACTGACCTGTTCAAGATCATATACCAAGTTAGAATTAGAATCAAGACCATAATCTGGTCAAAAAGAGATCTACTCCATTCTATCATATCATTGTCCCTAATCCTGTGCAATGTAGGTATCAATATATGAGAAGTTTTAGGGTAAAAATCTTATTGGAATGCAAATTAAAAAATATACTGACTTATTTGGGAATGAACCACCTCCAGAAAATAAGTTTATACCCAACAATATGCCCACAACTTGATAACCTACATGAAATGGGTCGATTCCTTAAATGGCATGATCCAGCAAAATCACACAAGAAGAAATAGACTATCTGAAAAGGCCTATGCTATTGACTGAATGTTTGTGCCCTCCTCCCACCCCAAATTTATACACTGAAGTCCTAACCCTCAAGGTCATTGTATTAGGAGGTAGACCTGTGGGAGGACATTATGTCCTGAAGGAAGAACCCTCATGAATAGAATTAGTGTTCTTATAAAGAGGCTGCAGAGAGCTCCCTTACCCCTTCTGCCATGTAAGGTTACAGAAAAAATATGGCTGTCTATGAACCAGGAAATTGGTCCTCACTAGATACTGAATCTTCTGGAACCTGGAGACTTCCCAGCCTCCAAAATTGTAAGAAATAACTTTCCATTGTTTAGAAGCTACCCAGTTTATGGTATTTTTGCTACATCAGGCTGAATAGACTATATCTATTAAAGAAATTAAATCAATAATTAATAACTTTACCAAACAGAAAGCCCCATGCCCAGATGGGGTTCACTAATGAATTCTAACAAATGTTTAAGGAAAAAATTATATCAATTCTCTAGAATTTCTTCCAGGAGACAAAAAGAGAGGGAATACTTCCTCACTCATTCTGTCAGGCTGTCATTACCTTAATACATAAACCAGAAAAAAATATTACAAGAGAACTACAGACCAATATCTTTCATAAGCAGAAATACAAAAGTCCTCAAGAAAATATAGCAAATCAAATCCTACAGCATATAAAAAGAATTGTATGCCACAACCAAGTGATATTTCAGGTATGTTAGGGTGGTTCAAAAATCACTTAATGTAATCCATAACATCAAAAGGCTAAAGAAGGAAAAAATCACATGATTACAATGATAGATGCAGAAAAACCAGTTGATAAAATCTGACCTCAGTTCATGGTTAAAAACTCGCAGAGGGGCGCCTGGGTGGCTCGGTCAGTTAAGCGTCCGACTTCGGCTCAGGTCATGATTTCACGGTCTGTGAGTTCGAGCCCCGCATCGGGCTCTGTGCTGACAGCTCAGAGCCTGGAGCCTGCTTCAGATTCTGTGTCTCCCTCTCTGTCTGCCCCTCCCCTGTTCATGCTCTGTCTCCCTCTGTCTCAAAAATAAATAAACGTTAAAAAAAAAAAACTCGCAGAGACTAAGAATAGAGAGGCACTTCCTCAATTTGATAAAGAACATCTACAAAAACCCTACAGATAACACAATATTTAATGGTGAAAGATTAGAAGCTTTCACGTTAAGATAAAAAATGAGGCAAATATGATCTCTCTCACCACTCCTGTTCAACACTCTATTGGAAGTCAACACTCTATAGCTAATGCAATAAACAAACAAACAAACAAATAAGCAAACAAAAAAGAATTCTGTTTGGGAAGGAAGAAATAAAACTGTCTTTGTTCCCAGATGACCTGACTGCCCATGTAGAAAATCTGAAAAATCAACAACACAAAAATATGAATAAGTGATTTACAATAAAGTACAGGATGCAAGATCAATATATAAAAGTTAATCACTTTCTTATATACCAGCAATCAACAAGTGGAATTTGAAATTTAAAACATGGTATTATTTACATTTGCAGACAAACAAATGAAACACTTAGTGATAAACCTAACAAAATATATACAAGATCTATATAAAGAAAACTACTAAACTGTGATAAAAGAACTCAAAGAAAAAGCAAATAACTAGAGAGATATTTCATGTTCATGGGTAGCAAGACTCAATATTGGTAAGATGCCAGTTCTCCCAACTTTATCTACAGATTCAATGCAATCTTAATAAAAACCCCAGAAAGTTATTTTGTAGATATCAACAAAATGACTCTAAAGTTTGTGTGGAGACTCAAAAGACACAGAATGGCCAACGCAGTATTGAAGAAGAATAAAGTTGGCTGACTGATACCACTCAACTTCAAGATTTACTATATAGCTACAGTAATCGATAGAGTGTGGTATTAATGAAAAAATAGAAAAATAGATCAATGACACAGAAGAGAGAGTCCAGAAAGAGACCCACATAAATAAAGATACTTGATCTTTGACAAAGAAGCAAAGGCAAGACAGTGGGGCAAAGTAGTCTCTTCAACAAATGATACTGGAAAAATTGGATATTCACATGTAAAAAAAATGAATCTACTCACAAACTGTACACCTCTCACAAAAAGTGGCTCAAAATGGATAACCTTAATGTAAAATACAAAACTATAAAATTCCTAGAAGATAACATGGTAGAAAACCTAGGTGACTTTGGTTATGATGATAACTTTTTAGGTACAACACTAAAGGCACCATCCATGAAAGAAATAATCAATATGGGGTACCTGGATGGCTCAATTGGTTAAATGTCTGACTCTTGATTTTGGCTCAACTTATGTCTCATGGTTCATGAGATCAAGCCCCTCTCCCTCTCCCTCTCTCTCTCTCTGCACCTCCCCTGCTCATGCTCTCTCTTTCTCTCTCAAAATAAATACACATTAAAAAAATACTCAGTAAGCTGGACTACATTAAAATGAAAAAAAAATAACTCTTCTACATTGCAAAGGCACTGTTAAGAGAATAAGAAGACAATCCACATAGTGGGGGAAAATGTTTACAAAAGACATATCCGATAAAGGGCTGATGTTTAAAATATACAAAGAACTCATAATAAGAAAACAACCCGATTAGTAAATGGGTAAAAGATATGAACTAACACCTCATCAGTGAACATACACTGATGTCAAATAAACATATGAAAAGATGCTCAACATTGTATATCATTAGCGAATTGCAAATTAAGAGAATGATCAGACTTCCAGGAAAGATGGCAGAGTAGGAAGATCCTAGACTTACCTCGTTCCATGGATACACCTAGATAACACCCACATGAATAAAAATAACCCAAAAAATGACCCAAAGACTGGAAAAACAGACTCTCCACTGCTACATGTAGAGAAGAAGCCACATCGAAGAGGGTAAGAAGGGCAGAGATGTGATCAGGAAGCAAACCATAGGATTGTCTGTGGGAGAGAAGGAGGTAATGAGTGCAGAGAGGGGAGAGGAGTAGACCCATGCGAGTCACCCCAGGCACAAGGGAACCTGCACGGGTAACATAAATCCCATTAACTTCAGGCTTTGATAACCTGAGAGGCCAAATTTATGAGTTCTTATGATCATTGTGGCTTAACACCTGGAACTTTAAGATCAATGGGCTTAGCTCTGGCAGAGCCAGACAGGGATATAAAACTGAATCCCCATCCTTAAAAAGACAGCATAATAAACAACCTCACTGAGATATAGCATAGAAGCAGCAGTTTGAAAAACACCTGGGGTATATGAGAGGGAGATTTCTTTACTAATCTCATAGCATGTGCTGGAGGGCCAGGGATCTTTGGGAGACTTCTCCAAGAACAAAAGAGCTAGTGGGTGCCATTTCCATGCCTGTCCCCCAGCTTAGATAAACGGTTATCTATGGGAACCAGCACAGTACAAACACTCTCCACCTAGCTTGCTAAAAGCACATCCCATTCCCATTCCTTTCTGTGGAACTTCCTGCCCACTTCAGCTCAGCCTCTGCAGGAGTTTTCCAGGGGGCTTCAGGTTCCCTTCTTTTTTTTTTTTTTTTTTTAATTTTTTTTTCCACCGTTTTTTATTTATTTATTTATTTATTTTTTTTTTTGGGACAGAGAGAGACAGAGCATGAACGGGGGAGGGGCAGAGAGAGAGGGAGACACAGAATCGGAAACAGGCTCCAGGCTCTGAGCCATCAGCCCAGAGCCTGACGCGGGGCCCGAACTCACAGACTGCGAGATCGTGACCTGGCTGAAGTCGGACGCTTAACCGACTGCGCCACCCAGGCGCCCCTTCAGGTTCCCTTCTGCAGCAGACCAATGCAGACCTTGCTGGAACAGCATACCCTGCCCCCATGTTCTCTGCAGACCTGCCCCTTCCACTTGGTAGGAATATATCCAAAGTGGCACCATAAGTAAGACAGTGCAAGCAGCCAGGACAAGGGCCACACTACCCTAAAGAGACTCCTGCCATGGAGAGAGGGGAAGAAAACCACACATACCAGTCCAATTGTGGCCCAGCACTGGGGTGAGGGCAGACATCCTATATGACTACAGGCCCCACCCACCAATGACAGCTTCTCAGAGGATGACACAGGGAACGTGCCCTGTAGTTCAACGATACTGCAGCTCTGGCACACATCTGGTCTGACTTACCTCAAGCCCAAGGTAGCCCCAGACGAGACAACTAACAACACAGGAACCAAACTCTGCCCACAACATGCAAAGAGACCCACTGCAGATGACTAGACTGAAGGCAAATGTGGCTCAGCCACAACAGTAGGGTGCACACAAAACACAAAGCAGACATCCCTGAAGTGCCAGGTTCTGGTGAAGAGGGGACACTGTACTGCAGGGCACTAAAGAACCTCTTCTTCATAAGGCCACTACTTTCAAGAGCAGGAGATGTATCTGACTTTTCTAACACATAGAAACAGACACAGAGATTTAGACAAAATGAGGAGACAGAGGAATATGTCCCAAATGAAAGAACAGGACAAAATCATAGCAAGAGACTTAACCAAAATGGATAGAAGTAATGTGCCTCATAGAGAGTTTTAAATAAAGGTCATAAAGATACTTCCTGGACTTGAGAAAACAGTGGAGGACCTCAGTGAGACCCTGAGCTAAAAACCATGAAAAAGAACCAGTCACAGGTGAAGAACTAAATAACTGAAATTAAAAATACACTAGAGGGAATAAATAGTAGACTAGAGGAAACAGAAATGGATCAGTGACCTGGTGGGCAGAATAATGGAAAGCAATCAAGCTCAATAGGAGAAAAAAAATAAATGAAAATAGATTAAGGGAACTCAGGGACACCATTCAGATTATAGGGATCCCAGAGAGAAGACAAACAAAAGGGGGAGAAAATTTATTTGAAGAAATAATAGATGAAAACTTCCCTAATCTGGGGAAGGAAACAGAATCTAGATCCAAGAGGCACAGAGAGCCCCCAACAAAAACAGTTCAAAGAGGTCCACACGTTGTAATCAAAATGGCAAAAAGTAGTGTTAAAGAAACTGCTAAAAGCAGAAAGAGAAAAGAAAATAGTTACACACATGGGAAATGCCATAAGGCTATCAACTGATTTTTTAGCAGAAACTTTACAGGCCAGAAGGGAGTGGAGGATACATTCAAAATGCTGAAAAAAAACAACAACACTGCAACCAAGAGTATTCTATCCAGAAAAGCTATCATTCAGAATAGAAGGAGAAATAAAGAGTTTTCTAGGCAAACAAAAGTTAAAGGAATTCATTACCACTAAACCAACCTTACAAAAAGTGGTAAAGGGGACTCTGAGTGGAAAGGAAAGATCATAACCAAGAACAAGGAAAGTAGGACGCACAAAAACAGTAAAGTTACGAATAGGTATAAAAATCAGTTAAGGGATTCACAAAATAAAAGGATGAAAAGGATGACACCATACACCTAAAATAAGGAGAGAAGTAAATAATGGGTTCAAACTTAAGTGATCATCAACTTAATTATAGATTTATGCATAAGATATCATATATAAACCTCGTGGTGACTAAAAATCAAAACGCAGTAATAGATATGCAAAAAATAAAGAGAAAGGAATCCAAGTATATCACTAAAGAAAGCTATCAAACCATGATAGAAGACAGAAAGAGAAGAAAACAACAGAGAAGAACTACAAAAACAACTATAAAATAAGTAACAAAATAGCAATAAGTATATACCTATAAATAATTAGTTTGAATATAAATGGACTAAACAGTCCAATGAAGACATAGGGTGATAGAATGGATAAAAATGTAAGACCCATCTATATGCTGCCTACAAGAGACTCCTTTCAGACCTAATGACATGCAGGGTGAAAGTGAAGGGATGGAAAAACATTTAACATACAAATGGAAATGAAAAGAAAGCGAGGATATCAACATTAAATCATGCAAATTAGACTTTAAAACAAAGACTCTAACAGAGACAAAGAAGAACACTGAATAGTCATAAAGGGAACAAACTAAGAATATATAATAAGTGCAAAAATTTATGCATCTAACATAAGAGAGTTAAATATATAAAGCAACTAATAACAAACATAAAGGGAGTAATTGATAATAATACAATGATAGTAAGTGACTTTAACACCCCACATACATCAATGGATAGATCAGCTGAACCAAAAATCAATAAGGAAACAGTGGCTTTAAATGACACTTTAGACCAGATGGATATAATAGATATATTTGGAACATTCCATTCTAAAACAGCAGAATGTACATTCTTTTCAAGTGCATTCTCCAGAGTAGATCACATGTTAGGCCACGAAGCAAATCTCAACAAATTCAAAAAAATTGAAGTCATATCAGGGCACCTGGGAGGCTCAGTTGGTTAAGCACCTGACTCTTGGTTTCGGCTCAGGTCATGATCTCATGGTTCATGGGTTTGAGCCCCACACTGGACTCTGTGCTGATGGTGCAGAGCCTACTTGGGATTCTCTCTCTCTCCCTTTCTCTCTGCCCCTCCTCTGCTCATTCTCTCTCTCTCTCTTTCAAAATAAATAAACTTAAAGAAATTTTAAAAATTGAAGTCATACCATGAAATTTGTCAACCCACAACATTATGAAACTAGAAATCAACCACAAGAAGAAATGTGGAAAAGAACACAAATACATGAATGCTAAATAACACACTACTAAACAATGAATAGGTCAACCAAGAAATCAAAGAGGAAACAAAAAATACATGGATACAAATGAAAATGAAAACATGACAGTCCAAAATGTTTGAGATTAGGCAAAAGCTGTTCTAAGAAGCAAGTTTATAGAAATACAAGGCCTACATCAAAAAGCAAGAAAAAAATCTCAAATAAACCACCTAACCATACATCTAAAAGAGCTATAAAAAGGAGCTAAACAAATAAAACCTAAAACTGGTAGAAGGAAGGAAATAATAAAGATTGGAGCAGAAGTAAAGACAATAGAATCTAAAGAAAGAATAGAATAGACCAATGAAACCAGAAGCTGGTTCTTTGTAAAGATCAATAATTTGATAAATCATTAGCCAGACTCATCAAAAAAAAAGAGGAATTCAAATAAACAAAATCAGAAATGAAAGAGGAGAAATAACCAACACCACAGAAATAAAAGGAATTGTGGGAGAGTATTATGAAAAATTATATGCCAACAAATTGAATGACCTAGAAGAAATGGATAAATCCCTAGAAATGTGTAACCCCCCAAATATGAGTCAGAAAGAAAGAGAAAATTTTAACAGGCTGATTACCAGCAATTACATTGAATCACTAATCAAAAAATCCCAATAAAAACCAGTCCAGGACCAGATGACTTCAGAGGTGAATTCTACCAAACGTTTAAAGAAAAGTTAATATCTATTCTTCTCAAAGTATTCCAAAAAGTAGTAGAGAAAGGAAACTTTCCAAATTCATTCTATGAGACCAGTATTACCCTGATGTGAAAACCAGGGAAAAACACCACAAAAAAAGAAAACTACAGGCCAATAGCTCTGATGAATATTGATGCAAAAATCCTTAACAAAATGTTAGCAAACTGAATCCAACAACACTTTAAAAAAATAATTCACCACGATCAATGAGATTTATTCCAGGAAGCAAGGATGGTTCAATATTCACATACCAAACAATGTGATACATTCTATCAACAAGAGAAAAGATAAAAACCATATGATCATTTCAATAGATGCAGAACAAGCATTTGACAAAGTACAACATTCATTCATGATAAAAACCCTCAGCAAAGTAGGTTTAGAGGGAACATACCTCAAACTAATAAAGGCCATATACAAAAGCCACACAGCTAACATTACACTCAATGGTGAAAAACCAAGAGCTTTTCCCTTAATATCGGGCATAAGACAAGGATGTCCACTCCCACCCCTCTTATTTAACCTAGTACTGGAACTCCTAGCCACAGGAAAGAGAAATAAAAGGCATCCAAATTTGTAAGGAAGAAGTAAAATTTTCACTATTTGCAGATGACATGATACAAATACAGAAAACCCTAAAGACTCCACCAAAATACTACTAGAACTGACAAATTCAGTAAGGTCACAGGATACAAAATTGATACATAGATCTGTTGCATTTCTACACACTAATCATGAATTCACAGAAACAGAAATTAACAAAACAGTACCATTTACAATAGCACACACCCAAAAAATCAATGTGTAAATTTAACCAAGAAGCTGAAAGATCTGTACTCTGAAAAGTATAAATCATTGATGAGAGAAATTTAAGATGACACAAAGAAATGGAAATATATTCCATGCTCACGGATTCAGGGAACAAATATTATTACAAGAGACATACTACACAAAGCAATTTATAGATTCGATACAATCAAAATCAAAATACCAACAGCATTTTTCACTGAACTAGAACAAATAATCCTAAAATGTGTATGGAACCACAAAAGATCCTGAATAGCCAAAGCAATTTTGAAAAAAGAATAACAAAATTGTAGGTATCACAATCTCAGATTTCAAGATACACTATAAAGCTATAATAATTTTTTTTAATGTTTATTTAATTCTGGGAGAGAAAGAGAGACAGAGCATGAGCCGGGGAGGGGCAGGAGACACAGAACTGGAAGCAGGCTCCAGGCTCTGAGCTGTCAGCACGGAGCCCAACGTGGGGCTCAAACTCACAAACCATGAAATTATTACCTGAGCCAAAGTTAGAGGCTTAACCAACTGAGCCACCCAGGAGCCTCTACTATAAAGTGATAATAACCAGAACAGCATGGTGCTGGCACAAAACCAGCCACATAGGTCAATGAACAGAATAAAGAGCCCAGAAATAAACCCATGATTATTTTGTGAGTTAATATATGACAAACGAGGCAAGAATATGCAATGGGAAAAAGAAAGTCTCTTCAACAAATGGTGTTGGGAAAACTGGTCAGCTACATAAAAAAGGTTGATACTGGACCACCTGCTTACACTATACACAAAAAGACAAACTCAAAATGAATTAAAGACCTAAATGTGAGACCAGAAACCATGAAAATCCTAGAAGAGAGCACAGGCAGTAATGTTTCTGACATTGGCTGTAGCAACATTTTTCTAGGTATTTCTCCCGAGGCAAGAGAAACAAAAGTAAAAATAAACTAGTGGGACTACATCAAAATAAAAAGCTTATGCACAACAAAGGAAATAATAAAAACAAAAACCTAAATGACAACCTATGGAATCAAAAAAGATATGTGTAAATGACATATTCGATGAAGGTTTAGTACCCAAAACACATAAAGAGCTTATACAACTCAACACCAAAAAACCAAATAATCCAGTTAAAAAATGGATGGATGATATGAACAGACATTTCATGAAAGACACACAGATGGTCAACAGACCCATGAAGAGATGCTCAACATCAGTCATCATCAAGGAAATGCATATGAAAATCACAATGAGATACCCACAGCTGTCAGAATGGCTAAAAGTAACAACCTAAGAAACAAAAAGTGTTAGGGAGGATGGGGAGCAAACAGAACACTTGTGCACTCTTGGTGGGAATATAAACTGGTGTAGCCACTGTGGAAGACAGTATGGAGTTTCCACAAAAAATTAACAAAATTATGGTATGATCCAGTAATTCCATTACTGAATATTTACCCAAAGAATATGAAAACACTAATTCAAAAAGATGTATACATCCCTATCTTTATTGCAGCATTATTTATAATAGCCAAATTATGGAAACAGCCCAAGTGTCCAAGTGTCCAATGATAGATGAATGGATAAAGAAGAGGATATATATATTTCATACATATATGTGAAATTTAAGAAACAAACAAAAAATCCCCCAAAAAACAAAGAAGCAAGAGGTGAAAAACAAACTTTTAACTATAGAGAACACACTGATGGTTGCCAGAGGGAAGGTGGGTGGGGGAATGGGGGAAATAGGTGAAAGAGATTATAAAGTGCACTTATGATGATGAGCACTGATTAATGCATGAAATTGTTGAATTGCTATATTGTACACCATAAACTAATATAACACTGTATGTTAATTACACTGGAATTAAGAGAAAAGAAAAATAAGATATCACTATATATGTAATAGAATGACCAAAATTCAAAACACTAACAACACAAAATGATGGCAAGCATATGGAGCAATAGGACTTCTCATTCACTGTTAGTGGGGATGTAAATGACAGAGGCAACATGGAAAGACAGTTTGTCAGTTTCTCATAAAACTTAACATACTCTTGCCAAATCATCCAGCAATTAGCTTTCCAAGGGTTTGAAGACTTATGTCCACACAAAAACCTACATACAGATGTTTACAGCAGCTTTATTCATAATTGCCAAAACTTGAAAGCAACCGAGATGCCCTTCAATAGATGAATGGATTAATAAACTGTGGGACATCCAGACAATGGAATATTATTCAGAGCTAACAGGAAATGAGTCATCAATTCATGAAAAGATATGGAGGAAACTTAAATGCACAGTATTATGTGAAAGAAGGCAGTCTGAAAAGGCTACGTACTATGTGATATCCACTATATGGCATTCTGGAAAAGACAAAACTATGGAGAAAATAAAAGGACGAGTGGTTGCCAGAAGATAGGGAGATGGAGGGATGAATAGGCAAAGTGCGGGGAATGGTTTTGCCAGTGAAACCACCCCCACAATATTGCAATGGTGGATACATGTCATTTTACATCTGTTAAAAACCACAGAGTGTTTAACACTGAGAGTTAACCCTAATGTAAACGACTGACTTTGGGTGATAATGATGTGTCAGTGTAGGTTTACTGATTGAAACAAATGTACGGCCCTGATGTGGGATACATATAGTGAAGGAAGCTGTGGGTATGTGGGGGCAGGCGGCATAAAGGAAATTTCTGCAGCTTCCACTCAATTTTGCCATGAACCGAAAACGGCTCTAAAAATATATTTAAAAAACAAGAACAGTCCAACATCCAATGGAATAAAATTCTAAAGGAGTTCTTTTGCTTTGACTTTAGCAGGAAAGATGAGGTAAGGTTGTCAGTTAGTGCACATAAACTGTAAACACACTAAGAATTCTTGCTGCTTCAAAATAACTCATCATTGACTTTATCTGTTAATACAAGACTACTGACAAAATGTTAATGGTTATCTGCATGATTAGTTTATACTCTCCTTGTTCAGCAAAAGGCAAGAGAAGAAATAACTATATTGCAACATGAAAGCAATTTACCACCTTAATTTACTTTAAACAAAAGGTTCAGATCAAAATGTGTTCAATCTTGACAGATACCATATGCTTGAAAATGCTCACTGAAAAGAAACCTGGTTGCAAGAATGATAATGCATATGAATGGCAGCCAATAAATATTTCAATGAAATTTTTTATTCTGCACAGTTGGGTATTGGATGATTCAGGTCCTTGAGAGGGAGTGCTCACCTAATTGTATATCCTTATTTTGAGATAAGTACATCAGGGTCAAAAACAGCAAAGTGATTTAGCCAGAGATGGAACAAGAACTACAACTCAAGTTAGTTTGATGTCCAGTCTCAACTACATTTTCAAAGCCATAGTTCTAGGCACAGTATTGTCCTAGTATCTAATGAGTGGTAGGAACTCGATAAACACTTCCTGGAGAAATGTTGGCCGAGTTGGAAGAGTGTGAATTCATCAATTTATCTGTAGACCTGTCCAGGCAAAAGATGCATTGACCAGGTGATAAATCAGAATATACTAGAGTCTGCCCACCATCACTTGGTGAAAAAAGCTCTTTTAAAGTGGTTTATCTCGGGGCACCTGGGTGGCTCAGTCGGTTAAGCATCCTACTTCGGCTCAGGTCATGATCTCACAGTTCGTGAGTTCAAGCCCCGCGTCAGGCTCTGTGCTGACAGCTCGGAGCCTGGAGCCTGCTTCACATTCTGGGTCTCCCTCTCTCTCTGCCCCTTCCCTGGTCATGCTGTGTCTCTCTCTGTCTCAAAAATAAATAAACATTAAAATATTTTTAAAAAAAGTGGTTTATCTCCTTTCCTCAATAAGTCTACAATAACCTCACTTTTAGGTCAGCAGATGCTGCGATTAGCCGGCCACCCACCTCCTGTTCTCTCATTATGTCTCAGCTGAATTATTTCAATATCGTTCTAAATTAGCTCTCATCTTTTAGTCTTATCCCATTTTATTCCATTCTGCACGTGCCTCTGAAGTTGTTTCTACAAACCACAAGGCTTGTGACACCATGCCCTTTGCCTAAAGTCTATTGCTCACAGGCTAAAGTCCAAGATGTTTAGCATGAGGTACAGGGTACCTTACAATTGAACCATGGCTCACCTTTTCAACCTGTTCTTCCTCTCCTCTCCATGCTTCCATTTAAATGCTTTGTAATTTCCAGCTGCTCTGTTGCTCAGGTCCAAAAGCTGGGAGAATCCACAACTCTCTGGTTTCTCTTATATTTCATATATAACCCACCGGCTTTCTCACTGTTAAGCTAATAATATCTTGTGAATGTATGCTCTACTGAGATACCCCTCCAGTTTTCCCCGCTCATGCTGTCTGTTGGAGAATGAAGTTTGGATATTTTCTCCTCCCGCCCCCCCAATAACAAGATATAACAAAACAGAAACAAAAACAGCAAAAACAAAATATAAGCAAAATCAAACCATGTCTAGCCACATATATGGATAACCATCCATACGGTCGAATTCACTGTAATTATCTCTTGTATAATTTCCTGGAAAATTTGTAACTGGTTTCCCTGTTGTCTACGTATCATAGATGGTGATTCTCTTAAAATCTATCTGTTGCTCAAGCCCTCCAATGGCTTCCAATTCACTTAGAACAAAATCCAGAGTCCTTACAATGGCCCTAGATTTCCTGCTATTTTTCCTCTAGTTCACTCTGCTTCAGCCACGTTAGTGCTGTATTTTCCTCCCATGTCAGGACCTTTGCACATGCTACCCCCTCTTCCTGAACATGTTTCCCCAGCCATTCATATGACTAACTCCTTACTTCCTTCTTGTTTCACCTTAAATGTCTCCTTGTTAATGAGGCCTTACCTATACAATTTATACCAAATAATACCTCTCTCCTTATCCATGAACATTCTTACCCTGCTTCATTTTTTTCCCTGCTGTATTCATCAGTATCAGGTGTGATTTATATCCTGCCAGGCTTTCACACCAAAATATGAATTTTTAAAAAAATGTTTAGTTATTCATTTTTGTGAGAGAGAGAAGGAGAGAGAGAACGAGTGGGTGAGGGGCAGAGAGAGATGGGGATAGAGGATCCAAAGTGGGCTCCGAGCTGACAGCAGAGACCCCCATGTGGGACTCAGACTCACAAACCATGAGATCATGACCTGAGCCAAAGTCAGATGCTTAACCTACTGAGCCATCCAGGTGCCCCAAAATATCAATTTCTTGAGAGAGGGCGGTGCCTTTTTCTGCCTTGTGTACTTCCTCATTTTTAATTCCAGAACACTTCCTGGCACAGAGTAGGGGCTCAGTAAAGGATTTCTTGCATGAATTGAAGTGACTCGGAGTATAGGACAGTTTGGCTTCTTTCCCAATGTTAAAGAATTATGTTCAGCTTCTTTTTGGTCACTATCTGGTCAACATTTTGCTCTAAGTCATTGGATGTCTGCACTGGAATCCTATACAGGTATTTGTATTTCTACTAATACTAATACTCTATGTATGGCATTTGTAGAATGCTATATTTTCTTTACAGTCATTTAATTTTTATTATTTTACTTGGCCTTCATAACACAGTATGGAAGGCATCATATCTCCATTTCTTTTAAAAAATTTTTAAAAAATGTTTATTTATTTTTAGAGAAAGAGACAGAGTGCAATTGGAGGAGGGGCAGAGAGAGAGAGGGAGACACAGAATCTGAAGCAGCCTCTAGGCTCTGAGCTGTCAGCACAGAGCCTGAAGCAGAGCTCGAACTCACGAACTGTGAGATCATGACCTGAGCCGACCTCAGAGGCTTAACCCACTGAGCCAACCAGGTGCCCCTCTATTTCTTTTTAAGTTAGGAAATCTGATACTTTACCAAGAAGTAAAGTTTCAATACTTTAAAGATAATACTACCTTTACAGAGCATATGGATTCGACCAAGACCTTAAGTTAGTCTGGAAAAAGGAAAGACTTAGATAGATAATATAAAGACATTTGACATTTCAAGGGCAGTCTATGTAAGGATACACTTAATTGCAACAAAGAGAGTGAGATACATGTTTGTAACCATCAGATCCACCCAAAAATGGAACAAGCCACCTGAGGAATGACATCACTAGAAATGGCACAGCAAAAACTGGACTATTGGCCTCAGGACAGACTTGTCACAGACCAGGTGCCAGACAGGAAACCTCAGGTATTCTTTAAACCAAAACATGAATCCAAAACATGCACCACATTTCCTGCTCCAAAGAATATTTTAAATCCTTAAGTGACGAAAAAGAAGAAGAAGAAGAAGAAGAAGAAGAAGAAGAAGAAGAAGAAGAAGAGGAAGAGGAAGAAGAAGAAGAAGAAGAACAACAACAACAACAACAACAACCACAACAACAACTATGGTAAATAAGGGCGAATGAGTCACTGCACAACTCTCTTCCGTGCATCAGGCAGACCGTAAGAAGAAACCGCGGTACAAGTTACAAGGGAAGAGCTTGGGATCTTCACAATGAGACCAAAGAAAGAACAAAGAATATCAGCCGGGGTGACAGCAACTGCCCCAGCATCAGGAGAACAAATAGCAAAACCTTCCTTGCAACACTTGATGCAAAATCCCAATTCTGCGCTTAATCTCACACCAGCTGCCCAGGGTGAGCTCCAGGAGAATTTGTTGTTGAGCACGGAGGAAACCTGTGACAGGAGGTCAGATGCTGTTAGGAGATGGCGTTTCACGTCCTGGGGATTGAGCTGTTGTTTGCGAGGGGTTTTGACAGAAACAGCTATTTCTTTCCTGGCTGACCTGACACCAAGTGTGTGGGCCAGCAATTCTGAACAGATAAACAAGGGTCCCAGACCAAGGTGCTCTCCCGGGAGCTGGCTCGCCAAACCACTATCTCTCACGTGAACCGCAAGGTTTCAGGTAAATAAAATACCGAAGTGCTGCTGACATTCAACTCATTGTATTTAAGTGATACTTGAAGCCAAGATCTGGGGTAAGGGAGAGGGGCTGAAATAGAACACTTAACAAAACGGCACACGATGGGGCGCCTGCGTGGCTCAGTCGGTTGGGCGTCCGATTTCGGCTCAGGTCACGATCTCACAGTTCGTGGGTTCAAGCCCCGCGTCGGGCTCTGTGCTGATGGCTCAGAGCCTGGAGCCTGCTTCGGATTCTGTGTCTCCCTCTCTCTCTGGCCCTCCCCTGTTCATGCTCTGTCTCTCTCTGTCTCAAAAATAAATAAATGTTAAAAAAGAAAATTAAAAAAAAAATGGCACATGAAAAGATAAACTTTTCCTTTTGTTGAGTTTCCATTACATTTTAAAATTTAAAAAAATTATATACAATGTTATGTTAATTATTTAAAGGAAACCATGAAAGCAGTTGTCATGACTATACAAAAGGAAAATTGATCTATTTCCAGGGTCTTTTGTGTGTGTGTGTGTGTGTGTGTGTGTGTGTGTACATTAAAAATATATATATTTATTTATTTTGAGAGAGAGCAAGCCAGCACAGAAGGGGGAGGGACGGTGAGAGAGGGAGAGAGAATCCCAAACCGGTTCTGCGCTGTCTGCACGGAGCCTGACAGGGACTGGATCTCGTGAACTGTGAGGTTGTGGCCTGAGCTGAAATCAAGGGTCTGACGCTTAACTGGCTGAGCCACCAAGCACCGTCTCCCAGGGTCTTTTATGAAGGAACTCAAGAGTCAACAAATTCCTATCGGGATTGGCTGAGGAAAAACCGTGAACAAGAAACTTGAGGAACGTAAGCTTTGGTTGGAAGAACGCTCCGTTGTCCCTTTTTATTGTCACACAACTCGAATTTGTTGTGGCTGTTGTTCGATTTTCTCTTGGAAAAATCTCTTGGCCTCCTGTCTGATTACATTGCACTCTTTCTTAAGGGCCTCTGCTGGGTCCTACTTGGATTCTGGAAGAAGCTCAGACCGCTGGGTGTTGTGGAAAGCCCTCCCCACCCTGCTGCACCTCGGCGGTGTCTGGGTACCAGCAGCTTCCCAGTCTACATGCCCCGCAGCACAAGCCACTGTCTCTTGAACCCGCCCGGGCCACTTTGGCTCTCCGCCTGGGCTCATTTACACTGTGCCTAGAACGCTCTCCTTCCCCTCCAGCCAGTGAGCCCCTTCCCATTTTCAACCCTGGGGGTGTTGGCAGTGGGGCCATGACCCTTCCTGGAGTCTTCCCCAGATCCCCGGGTGGAACGGTTTTTCTCTCCGTGCACCAAGGGATTTTTCATTTTTACCATGTTAGGCTGTTACGGTTGATGCACGTATTTATGGCACGTGTTGGATTATTCATTAAAACGAATAATGTTTTGTTCATCCTGACAGTCTTATGGATGATGCAGTTTACCAGGGCACTTCTGGAGCCAGGCTGCCCGCTCCTTTCTACAAGCTGTGCTACCTCCTGGTGGGTAAACTTGGCCGTATTACCTTTCACAGAAAGGGTCTGGAATGAGGCCTGGTTTATGCACTCAACATGTTTTGGCTATTATTGTTAACTTTATATGCCCAGGGTTGGGCAAGTTCCTGATACTTAATAATCATAACAGCGAAGAGAAGCGGAATATGTCACCCCAGAATAGGCCTCTTCGGCATAAGGATTATTTTGAGAAACAGCAGACATGGGAAAACCTCTGAAAAACAGAAAAGTTCCCTTTTGTAAGGGGAATCAAATCTCCACTTGTAAGGGCTTCTTCTCTCTGCACCAGGAAGACAAGGTGACTCTAAGTCACAAGAGAATCTTATCAATGAAAAAGGCACCAACTTTATATAACAAACCTCACTCTCGGTTACGGTGTTTTTCCCTGTAACTTCCCCCAAACTGGCCTTCCAGACCCTTCCTTCGTCTTCAATTGAAGGTGGTATTTAAGCTAATGGTTCAGACTATACACAAGGCATACATGTTAATACACTACATGTTTTTCTCTTGTTAATCTGTGTTTTATTACAGAGGTCTCGGCCAAGAACTCACAAGGCTAGAAGTAAAATGATTTTTCTTCACCTACAACAGCAAACCCTAAACACATGTGAGGCACTAGTCTCAAGTAGCTTTCGCACAGCATCTCACTAGTTCACACATCCAAGGCCAAGACTTGCCTGAGGCTAGCAAGGCACCTAGGACACAAAGCTTAACTCTCTGGGTTGGCGAGTGCCCTCTGCTGACCTTGCATTTGCATGGCCCGGAGAACGAGGGCCTTCTTCAATTAGTTACAGGTTTCTTGAGACAAAGTTCACACACTATACAGTTCAGCGGCTTTTAGTATCTTCACAGGGTTGTGCAACCATCACAACCAACCACAGAACATTCTCACCAGCCCCAAAAACCCATACCCATTATCAGTCACTCCTCGTTTCCTCACAAACTCCCAAGCTCTAGGTGACCGCTAATCTTTCTCCCTCTGTAGATTTGCATGTTTCAGACATTTTATATAAATAGCATCAGACAATATGTGGTTCTTTGTGACCAGCCTCTTTCACTGGCCACAGTGTTTGCCAGGCTCATCTCCTGTAGTATCCATCACTACATTATTCTATTTATTGCTGAGTGACATTCGGTTATATGGAATACCACATTTCATCTATCCATTCATCAGTTGATGGATGTTTCGGTTGTTTCTTTTCTTTTTCTTTTTTTCTTTTTTTCCTACTATAAATAATGCTGTTATGAACACCTGTGTGGATGTATGTTTTCATTTCTCTTGGGTATATACCTGGGGGTGGAGTTGCTGGGAAACCGTAGCTCTATATTTAACGTTTTGAGAAACTGCTAGACTCTTTTCCAAAGCAGCGAAACCATTTTAACCTTCCCACCAGCAATTTTCCAAATTCTATGTATCCTCACCATGCTTGTTATTTTCTTTTCTTTCTTTCTTTTTCTTTCTTTCTTTCTTTCTTTCTTTCTTTCTTTCTTTCTTTCTTTCTTGCTTTCTTGCTTTCTTGCTTTCTTGCTTTCTTTTCTTTTCTTTTCTTTTCCTCTTTCTTTCTTTCTTTCTTTCTTTCTTTCTTTCTTTCTTTCTTTCTTTTCTTCTTCTTCTTCTTCTTCTTCTTCTTCTTCTTCTTCTTCTTCTTCTTCTTCTTTTCTTTTCTTTTTTTGTTATAGTCACCCTGGTAGGTGTGAAGTGATATCTCATTGTGGTTTTGACTTGCATTTCCCTAATGGCAAATGATACTGAGAATTTCTTTAGGTGATTGTTGACCATTTGTGTATCTTCTTTGGAGAAATGTCTACTTGGATCTTTTGCCTTTTTTGTTAGTTAGTCTTTGGCTTTATTGAGGTATAATTGACAAAGTTATAAGATATTTAAACTGTACATCATGGTTGTACATATGTGTATAAATGTACACATTGTGAAAGAATTCACCTCATTTAGTTAATTAACACAACCATTACCTCATGTATTTATCTTTTCCCCTCCCATTTCTTTTAATTAGGTTATTTGTCTTTTTATTATTGAATTGTAAGAGATATTTATATATTCTGGATACAAGTCCTATCAGACACGATTTGCGAATGTTTCCTCCCATTTTACAGGTATCTTTTTATTTTTTATAGTGCTCTTCAAAGCACAAAACTTTTGAATTTTAATTCAGTCTATTTTTTCTCGTGTGACTTGTGCTTTTGGTGTCCTATCCAAGAAGGCTTTGCTTTGCTCAAGGTCATGAAGATGCATTCTTACTTTTCCTTCTAGGAATTTCATAGCTTTAGTTCCTGAATTTAGGTATATGACCCAAGGGAGTTCATTCCTATGCGACCTCCTTAAATTCTATATTCAGATGACTCACTTGTTCCACCCTAGAACTGCCCTGCTCTCAACAACTCCCTGAAGCAAAGAGTAATATTATTAAAGCTGGGCTAAAGAGTTTGTCCCATGTCACACAGTGAGTGGCAGAGATACAGTTTGTACCCAGCTCAGTGTTACAGCTCTTACAATGCTGTACTAACGGTTTCCTGGTTATACCGATAGGTTCTTGAATGAATATATAACTGACAAAAAGCTAAATTCTAATTTGTGATATATTCATCATTCACTTGGTAAGTAACAAAAATTCAACGGAGTACCTCTGAAGATCTAATTGCTTTGTTAAGCAATTCATGAATCGGGCAGCATCCCATCTGGCAAATGGAAAGGAAAGCCATCAAGCTGAAGAAAAGAAAAGGTTTTTAAAGGTAAAGAGGGAGTGGTAAAAAAGAAAATTATTAGGGAAGGATGTATTGTTTTAGGCAAGGTCATCCATCCTCCTAAGGGGAATAGAAGGAGGCTATCAATCGGTAAGTTTCCCAGTGATGACAAGGAAAGTTCAGGTTGACCTGTTAAAGGTTACCTTCCTGGGGTAGTGGGAGGGAGGCAAGGTGAAACTGCCCTTAGGTTGGGTGTTGACTCTTGTTTTGCTGATGTGAGACTCTTAACATTAGTGACTCCATTTTGGGCTTGTGGTTTTCATTTTAACATACCTACAGAACTGTGAAAAACATCCTTAGCTGCTATTTCCTCAGTCTAAGCAGAAATGGAAACCATTAAACAGTAAAACCTAGGGAGCTACATTCAAGAGTTCATGCTTCATAATGTGATGCTGTAAGGAACTTAGGGCTGGTTTATTCTCCAACTCCAAAAATATCTATGGACATACTGTGTGGCAGATACTGGGGATGGTGCTGGTCAATGAGAGAGAATGAAGGAGAGAGACCAACCAAACCTGGTCACTGCCTCTGACACAGCATTTCTTGAAGTGCACCATGGGTCTGCTGAGGTTGTAAATCTATCAGACATAAAAATAGCTTGAATTACAGACAGAGAGTAGAGGAGAACTCTGTGTTGCCCAGATTTTATTTGGGGGCGAGGATTAGCCATGTTGGTGCCACAAGAGAGGGGAGAAAGGACACTTGAAGATTGTGAGAATCATAGTTTAACAAATTCCACATCGTGGATCTGTTGTATAGACTCAGTAATGTTGGATTTTACCTTTTTGTTGTCAAGATACTGGGGTATCATGTTTCAAGAAAAATGTATAAAAAGAAATCCATCCTTAGACATAGCCTAGTCGAGTCTTACAAACAACTCAGTATACAGAGACCAAACTCTTGGAGAAAAAAAAAAAATGGATGTTCAGTTGGAAGGAAAGAGAAAAACAAATTCCTGGCACACCACAGGTATTTAGCAAATATTTTTTAAATAAATGTCTGTTCTCTTGCATGCAAGTTCTCAGAAAGTATGCAAGTCAGTTACCTTTCCTAAGGAAGTTGCTTGATCTATAACAGTGAAAAATTGTTGCCTGGATGTGGTCTGAGAGCCCTTGGTCATCTTTTTCTGCTGTCTGTCTGTTCCTAGATTGCATGGCTACCTCCTCCCTTCTTTGGGGGACTGTACCCTCTAGAACAGCAGTTCCATTAGGTTTCAAGACTCTTCTACTCTTGAAAATTACTAAGGCCTCCCAAAGAGCTTTTGTTTAAGTGAGTGACATCTATGAATTTTTATGTCTTAGACATAAAAAGTGAGAAACTTAAAAATATTCACTCACTCATTTCAACCTAGTACATGTTCACATAAATATAATACATAAAAAGTAGCGACAAGGGTGTCATGGGTCACACTTTGGCAGATCTCTTTAACATCTGCTTGAATAAAAGACAGCTGGATCCTCTCCTGCATTCCGTCTGTTGTAACATCGAATGTCATGGAGCTTCAGGAAACCCTGCTCTGCACTAGTGACAGAGTAAGAGCAAAACACAAGTAACATCTCAGTGCTGTAATGAAAATAGTTTGCATTTCAAACTGATAAGGACTTAGAAAACCCCAGGTGTCTCTGAATCATACCTCGAGAACCACTGCTCTAGTAACTTCTATTTAAAAAAAATGTTTTAATGTTTATTTATTTTTGAGAGAGAGAGAGAGAGAGAGACAGAATGCAAATGGCGGAGGGGCAGAGAGAGACGGAGACACAGAATCTGAGGCAGGTTCCAGGCTCTGAGCTGTCAGCACAGAGCCGGATGCAGGACTCAAACTCACCAATTGTGAGATCATGACCTGAACCGAAGTCTGACACTTAACTGACTGAGCTTAACCCTTCTAAGTAACTTCTTGAAAAATGGTAAAAGTAAAATTTCTGAAGACTTGCAAGTTTACCAAGTTGTTTTCCTGCTTGGCCTTGATTGAGTATTTAGGTAAATATAAAATTCTAGGTTGCTGCTTTTTGCCTCAAGGGTCATTGGCATGTTTGGTGACATTCCACACGGCCCATTATTTGTTGCTCGAAGCTTTTAGGATTCTCTCCTTGTTTCTAGTTGTCATTGAGCTTGTAGGTTCTTTCCATCTTCAAAGTTGTGTCTTCTTTCTGTGAAATGTTCTTGCATTAATAACTTGATCTCTTGGTCAGAGTCTCCAACCTTCTTGCATTTTCTTTATTTTCTATTTCTTGCTGTTGTTATTATTTTACTTTCTGTGAGATTTCCTCAGTGTTATATTCCAGCTCCTCTGTTTTCACTTTAGGTATTGTATTCTTTAATTTCCAGGACTACTATTACTTAAATTAATTACCTTAATTAATTTTTCCCCCCCTGCTGTCTGCCTTATGTCTTTCTCGGAGCTCCTTTGGTAAAAAATACTGTTTGTAGAGGCTCTCCTCAAATGGGTGGTGATCCCTGACTGCCCGCTTTCAGAGGGGATATTAAACCACTGGACGGCAGGGCGGTGGGTCTCACTGGGGGTGATGAGCAAAGAACTGAGCTGTTTCACTGGGAGATCTGCACCTGTCAGCATCGGTGGACCTTCTCTCTTGACGTAGGAGAGAATCCTCCCATGTCTCCCCTGGAGGGTACAAACCTGTCTGCCAGCATCCTGAGAGAAAAGCAGAGAATGAAACTCCCCCCTGGAATCTTGGTTTTCACCCCCACCTTCAGCCACATTTGCCTTTGTGGACCAGAGCCTCCCTCTTTCAAGCTGTCTCCAGAGTCAACAGCCTGCCTTCTGCCGGAGTTGGGGAGGGGAAGTCATGTGACTCTATGAACTGGGGCCGGGGGAGCGGGGGGAGTTGATGTTGTCTGCCCCAGACTTGTCATCATTTTTCCTGTTTCCAGTCCCAATTTCTGCTTTCTCAGGGTCCCTTAGCTTTTTGTCTTGCCCTCTACAAGCCCTTGGGTTTCAGCTTCCTCTACTTTGCTGTCGGCTACCATTCCTTTCACAATTCCAGTCTTCCAAAATGCTGTTGACACGCCTGAGATCTCATCTCTCTTGGTGTACGTGAGAGTGTGAACTTTAAAAGAATCCCCTTCCAGAAAGGAACACATACGTGTGTGCTCCATCTACTGCATTTACCTGGAAGTCAGCTGCAAGTCTATTCATGCTGTAAAAACGATACAAATAAATCTGTTCATGGACTTCATCATTTTTCCCATGGACCTTTGTCCTTATACTTCAATCAGAATCCTTATTAAGTGTATCTTAGACCTCCAGCATTTTTTCTGGCCATAATCTGTTGGCAAAATTTTGAATGACTACATAACAAAAATCAAAGTCCTTCATTACATCTTTCATGGAGTACAAAACAGTTGATAAATTTGTCTCTCACTTTATGGAATTTATATTTCCCACAGTAAGGTATAAGATGGATTTTCTGGAAAGTTTAATAATCTCTGAGGACATGGAAGAAGAGATTCAAGGTATGAGTCATAGGCTAGGAGTCACATGGACGGTTAAGACATTAAGTATTGCAGCTTAGAGGGTTTGTGCAAAAGCAGAGAGGCATGTTGCTTTGTAGACAAAAAAAAAAAAAAAAACCAAACAGAGGAAAGGAAAGGTTAAATAACTTGGCAAAAAAATCATACTTTTGCGTTGATGGGGCTTGGATTTAAAACCTTTGTTTTCAAATATCTAGTTTTCTGCCTTTTTTTCTTGACCCAGATAAACATTCTGCTTCTATGCCTACTTGAGGAGCCCCAGTGGGAAGGCCCTAGCAGGTTTCAACAGAATTTATTGCACATACCTGGCCAAGATACAAAAATTCCAGGCCTTTAACCAAGAATTGCTTACGTTTCTTAAATAGCTACTGTAAGTCATCCGAGAGAAGTCATTTTTCATCACGGGCACACAGTTCTACTGTAAAACAGATGACCATTTTTGTGAGTACTTTTTCTAAAATCCTGAACTGACCAATTAGTACATAAATGCATGTAGCTCTTAAATCTATCTTTACAGGAGTGAATAGAGCCCTCTATATCTCAGCAGGTTAAGTCTGGAATTAAACTTGAGCTAATCCTTTTGAGACCAGGTCTGTGCAGAATATATTATTTATGGTTTTCTTCCCTTGGCCTTCCCTTTGCTGCCTTTTAAAGAATTCATACGAGGAGTTTCAGGATGAGAGGGACTATAGAAATGCACAGTAGCTATCAGTCCTAGAAAAAAAAAATATGGATCCGTTTCTGAGTGCCCTACCTTGGATCAACCAGATGTCATGCCTTTCGGTGTCCAGATTTCCTTGATTCTTACAACTTTTCCTACTGATTTCATACCTTCTATCTCTCTCATAAAAATTAGTTAAAGCCTATTTTACTTAATATTCTTCCTATAGTTTCTTGTGTTTTCTCTCAACCTACATTTCGTATTTAGAAAATAATGCTCATTTTGTACCTTTTTCTCCTGCTGCCTGAGTAGTTCCAAAATCCCCTGTTCCTCCAATAATCCTTTATCTACCACCTCTCTGTGGAAAAGTTAAACTTTTCTTTAATTATTTTATTAGTGCGTGACTAATAAATCTTCCCTAGAGCAGGATTGCTCCCGTTGTTTTTGTCATTTTTCACAATAAAGTCTTAGAAGGCATCACATACTTCATTTAAATCTGTTTTTAAGGCTTCTGTTGGATCTGAAGAAATGGTTCTAGTTTTGCTCCAGAGGTAGGAGTTCCCACCGGCATGCTCAGTTTTGCTCGTAGAGTGGGACTCAATGTTGAGTCACTCAGCCACCAGTCTGACTTTAAGGGGGCATTTTGGTCCTGGTGGTTGGGTTGCTCTATTGTTCCCAAGTCTTAATTCCTCTTCCCTGTGCCTGAATCCTGATATTTGTAACTGTCCTTAAAATCCTTGTTTTTAAGGGGCTCCTGGGTGGCTCAAACGGTTAAGCGACTGACTTCTGGCTCAGGTCATGATCTCATGGTTCGTGGGTTCAAGACCTGCATCGGGTTCTGTGCTGATAGCTCAGAGCCTGGAGCCTGCTTCAGATTCTCTGTCTCCCTCTCTCTGCCCCTCCCCCACTTGCACTCTGCCTCTCTCTCTCTCTCTCTCAAAAATAGGTAACATTAAAAAACAATCCTTGTCCTTAAAATCCATTCTGTCTCAAGTGCTCTAAGACATATTCCTGGCATTCTCCCCTAATCCTTATCTATCCAATGGTGATTTCTGTCTAGTACCCCAGTGTCCTCCCAGACTGACACCCTGCCATGTTTTCTGCCAGGTCACCTCCTAGGAATGGAGCTGGGTGCCTGGGTCCTGACTCCAGCTCCCCCTCAGGATGAATGCCCCTGTACCCATCCCACACATCCAATTCTGATGCTGCACATGCTGGGAGCTCCATTATTCTGTTGAAAATATTTCTTTCTGTAGCTTGAAATTTTGTTAAAAACATTGCTATATCTCTTGAATCCTGCACATAGCTCAGAAAAGGAAGGAGAGGTAGAAATGAACGTGGAAAGGAAGAAAATGAACCTTTATTGTGTACCTTTTTTGGACCCTTTGGCACCACGGGCACATGCCATTAATGAACTCTTTTGTTCCCACAAGAATTCTGTGAAATAGCTTTGTTTCCATCTTACAGGTAAAAGAAAAATAAATAAATAAAAAAGAAAGAAAAGAAAAGGAAAGAAAAGAAAAGGAACACAAAAAGCCCCAAATGAGGAATTTGACTCAGCAGTGAGAGCCTCAACCTGGAATCAAACCTGGGTCTTTGGCTTCTGAATCTCTGTGATGTTTCAGCACGCCGGGCTGCACCCTGCCAGTATGACCAATTCAGGTTTTATATTCTGTGCGTCCCTGCTTCTCTGTTCTAAGTTATTCGATGCTCGCTGTTAAATTAAAGCGAATGAAAACAATGTAGAAAATGTGATTACAAGTGACAAAATGGAAAGCCTGTCTCATTATTTCATGGTCACAGCCAGAGCTGAAGGTTCTGGTGATGACGGCATGAAATAAACACATTAGTTGCTCAGCATGAATGCTCGAGAGAGTATTTTCATTATGGTATGGGTTTCTAAATTATTTCCCTTGGACCCATTAAGGAAGCTACAAATCATGAAACATAATTAATGGAACCCGCAAAACTCTCAAAGAAGAGCAAAAACTCTGATGACTGACATTTGTTTTAAATAAAAGGAAGTGTCTGTAATTGCAAAGCCCGAATTAAAATGCCATCAGCCGCATTAATAGAAATCAGTCCCGTTCTTCATTTTCACTAATGTTAGTGTTTACTTATTCACTAACTAACGAAGAGCTTAGGGAAGTTAACTGCGGAGGGAGTATCTAAATGAGAGTCTACGGCAAGTCTCATGGAACGTCCTTCAGCAAAGGCAATAAATGCCCTTTGGACCTAAGCTGATTGAAACAGTAAGACAGACTGTCTTGCTTCCGTTCTCTGGTGTCTGCTGTGGGTCCTGCCATTCCTGAGTCTTTCCAGAGCAGACAATGGGTGAGATAAAGTTGGGATTTTTTCACATTACATCAAAATCACTTGCAATTCATCTGAGTTTTAATGAGAAAACAACTTAATTTAGTGGGAGAAAAATGAAAAACAATGTTTTTAACGTACCTAGTGTGTGTGGTGGGGGAGGGGCACTGTTTAGTTACAATTATATGGTAGGGCGCCTGGGTGGCTCAGTCCTTTACGCATCTGACTTTGGCTCAGGTCATGATCTCATGGTTTGTGAGTTTGAGCCCGCATTGGGTGAGACCTGCTTCTCTCTCTCTCTCTCTCTCTCTCTCTCTCTCTCAAAACAAAGAAAATAATTATTGGTAGATTAAAGTTTGTGTTTGTTTTTATACGAAACAGGCACACCTGAGATCATCTGAAAATTCAAAGAATTCCTAAAATGTGGATCGTATATATATATATGATGGCTTTTGCAATCTAGCACATGGTAGATACCTCAACATTTTTTGAATGAACGAAACCACATGGGTCAGAGGACATTCTTAACAACTGACTTAACTTTGTAATTAGGTTTGTGTTCATGCCAGGTTGTCTCAGACCACTGAGGGAGTTTCCGAATCAAATGTGAATCCACAGTGACCTCAGGATAGGCTCTGGCCTGAGGCTGGGTGTATCCTGGTCTCTTCCAGATGATTCGGCCAAGGGGTTGGATAGGGCCCTCTTGGGATAATTTCTGCCTGCTCTTAATTCCAGTGATAAACTTCAACAAGGGCAGTGGAAATGAAAGCATGAAGGATGAGGTATAAAGACCTTTTCACGGGGACATTCTGGTAAATGTTAGAATTTCTTTATGGGACAGAAGCGGACTAGGGAAAACTAGGAACAGTCCATCTAGGGACAATGTAAAAACAAGTTCTTCTGTCTTGGAAAAAATAAAAGAGGCAATTTATATAAAAGCAGTGAACAAAGAGCCTGGAACATGGAACAGACATTTAATAAATACTAGTTCCTTTCATTTCCCTTCTTGACAAAGTAGGCTTAGAACATCTTTTTTTGGTAGTATTGTGGATGTGTGTGCATGCGTGTGTGTGTGTGTGTGTGTGTGTGTGTGTGTGTGTGTGTGTTTGGAGGAGGATGCTAGGTAAGGAGGGAATGAAATAACTGTATTCCCAAAATATACATATGCGATAGGAGAATATATTGAGTATATATTTGGTGCCATTCTCACAATCCCTTCTAACCTCTACTGGGAGATTAACTAGGCAAAGCACACACACCTCTTCACTAGAAAAATTCATAAGGAAAGATATGATTCAGGCTTTGAGTGTCACAATAGACATCTGAAGACCCTAGCAGAGATAAGAGCTTTGGGGGAAAAGATGGGAGAGGGTTGAATTGAAAGAGCCTGGATCTTCTAAATGTCAAGAGTAGGATGTTGACCTAAATATCCCGTGGTGTTGCAGAAATGATGGTAGGTCAGGATAAGTAAGTAAAGATTCCTCAACGTGGGGGACTGAGGAGCACATGAGACAAAAGTCAAGAGGAAGAGAAGCTGGTGGGCATCTCTCACCAAAGGACAGCTTCAGGAGCTGAGCAGAGGCGGGTGATGGCTGATGAGAGCCTCCTGTATGTGCAGAGATCTGAACACAGACCTGGGAATTGAGATGTGATATAAATCTTGTGTCACCAAGATATGGAAGCAGCAGACCATCCTAGTGCTCCCAGATCCATGGGCCATAGGAAGGCACAAATGCCAGTGAGTGCAGAGGGCTGGTTGACCTGAAAGTGTCCCACGGTTGGGAGGAGAATGTGCTAAGAATTGGTACCTAAGCTTGTCATGTGGGACTGCCTTTCCTCAGCACATGCTTCCCCTGGCACATGGCCACGACTAACCTTCAAACACACCACTCTCGGCACTCACTATGGACAATCCATGATGCTGGATTATCTTCCAGCATTTCGAATTAACTTCAAGGAAAAGAAGCCTAAGGGGAAAAATCCTCAACTGACTGGGTGCAATGGGGTGAAGAAATAGAAACTCCATTTAGTTATTAAAAAATAAAGACTATGTTTCTTACACACTTGAGTGTGCACAGTTTAAAAAAAAAAAAAAAATATATATATATATATATATATATATATATATGCAAATGCATAAAAGCTGGGTGGCCCCAGTGGGGGCACGTTTGAGAACAGAAGAGAAAATTAGAATTTTGTTTCTTCTGGAAAAGTTAAGAGGGCACTGAGATACTTTGGAGGGCTCCTGCACCATCTCAAACCAAAAACTTTTGAAAAATACTAAGCAGGTTAAGTTATACATGGCGCCATTTTTAAGATAGAATATTTCTTACAGTCTCAGAGGCTGTGTTCTGACTAACATATTTCAGATAGCTCTGTTTAGCCTTTCTCATAAAGACAAAATAAGCATGAGTGTCATACAATTCTTCTACTGAATCTGCCTCCTCATATTTGACCTGAAACTATCTTTCTTATTCTTTGTATCAGAAACAGTTTCCCCTATGGTTTCCCAGCTTGTTTTTATTACTAGGGTCGAAACTGCTGCCGTTTTAGGCAGGAAGCCCATCTTGGGTGGGGTTTCAGAACAGAAAGGGTCCGGCAGGAGACCTCAGGGCAACAAGAGTTTCATGTGATAGAAGTGAAACACGCCCTAACCACAAACTAAAATAAAGGAAAACCACACTAGAAGATTAATATCTCTCGAAGGCCATGGGATTTCATCCAGTTAAATATTTATTCTTTTCTTTCCTATGCATTGATTTCTTCCTTTTCATGCTAGTACAAATTTCTTTCTTGCCCTTGATGTAACAATTTGAGCAAAAATAAATCACTCTCAACCTGTTGGATGATTTCTCCAGAGGTGGTATATGTTGGGGCGAACAGCCCTGGATTAAGAGAGGGATCAAGGTTATGCACTCAGTGTCACCACTTAGGAGATTTTGGGGCAAGTTCCTCTGTGTATTCGTCTGCTCTGGCTGTCATAACAAAACACCATAGACTGGGTGGCTTAAAAAAACAGAAATTAGTTTTCTCACAGTTTGGAAGCCTGGAAGTCTGAGGTGACGGTGCCAATAGGGTTGGATTCCGCTGAGAGCTTTCTTCGGGCTTGTAGAGGCCACCTTTTTGCCATATGCTCACAGGACGGAGAGGGAGAAAGATCTCCCTCTCTCTTCCTCTACTCATAAGGCCACCAATCTTATCAGGTTAGGACCCTACCCTTATGACCTCATTTAACCATAATTACCTCCTAAAAACGCTATCTTCAAATACAGTCACACTGGGAATTAAAGCTTCAATACAGGAATTTGAGGGGGGGCGGGTATATAATTCAGTCGATAGGGCCCTGTATCTTAGTTTCTTAATCTAAAATAAGCTCCAAAGGTAAAAGAGCAAATGAGACCATTAAGATATATGAAAGTTCTTTGCAAATGATCAAATCCTCTGCAAATGGAAGATATCAATTAATAAAAACAATAACATTGAATAAAAACACCATCAGTAGAAAGGCTGGTGTATTTCTGACTTCTGAGTTGCATACGAACATTTGAAAAATCCCTTAACCATGTATGTACCTCAGTCCAGGCAAATTGGAACAGCAATGTCCTGAAATAGACTATCTAAATGAATGTGTAATCATTTGAACCGATAATGAAATATTTGTTCTTGTCTAAGCAATTAACTTCAGGATACCTAATAATTGCCTCTTACATCCCTTCTAAGTTGCATCCCATGTGCGAATATCGAATCACTATCCTAATAGCATTTAAATATCACTCATCACCCTAGTCAACATATCTACATCTGAAAACCTTCTGCAGAGGCCTCCACTTGCATTAAGTGTCTGATTTCTGTAAATAATACCAAAAAGTTAAGGCTTTGCCATTTTAATCTCCTTAACTATTATTTATTATTTTTGAATACCGGCAATATAACCAGGGCCGTGTAAAATAAGAGAAAAATATTACCCCAGCATGTAATCAGAAGAGCAAACGATTCAAACAGATTTGAAGGATGGTTGTAAGACTTGGTAGCTTTCCTTCTTTAGGGTGTTGGCTATTTTTAAACCTGTTTCACCATGGTGCCTTTAGCAACTATTACTGTGATCACACAGGGCACATGCTACTTTTGAAAAGCTATATTCAGACTGACTTCCTGTTTCTGTGTTAGTCAGTATGGTAACAGGGGACAGACATTTTTCTCAAAGAAAGGGTCTCCCCTTCCATTGGAACCCACGGGAACAGCTCCTCCACAGGCATAGGACATCCTGAAGTCTCATTCTATAGAGATGACTGACCATATTTACAACAACAATAATAAACAATAAAAGACAGTAGTTTTTAAGCTGAAGTTCATGAACGGCTTTATGGGATCTGTAAATTCCATGTAAGGTGGATTTCAATGGTCTCTCAAAAGGTCTATGCTTAAAAATGTTGGGGGTGCCTGAGTGGCTTAGTTGGTTAAGTGTCCGACTCCTGATCTCAGCTAAAGTCATGATCTCATGATTCATCAGATCGAGCCCCCTGTTGGACTCTACTGGCTTCAGCATGGAGCCTGCTGCAGATTCTCTCTCTCCCTCTCTCTCTCTGCCCCTCCTTTGCTCATGACCTCTCTCTCAAAATAAATAAATAAACATTTAAAAAATGAATAATGAAAAGGTTTGAAGTCACAGAAATAAATATCAGTTAATTGCATGCTTTTTAAGTTAAGAAGTCAAGAACACAGTTAAGAAGTGCGTGCTTCTTATCCAGATGGCTAACAGACACTTGAAAAGATGCTCAACATCACTCATCATCAGGGAAATGCAAATCAAAACCACAATGAGATATCACCTCACACCTGTCAGAGTGGCTAACATTAACAACTTGGGAAACAACAGATGTTGACGAGGATGTGGAGAAAGAGGATCTTTCTGGCACCGCTGGTGGGAACGCAAACTAGTGCAGCCACTCTGGAAAACAGTATGGAGGTTCCTCAAAGAATTAAACATAGAACTATCCTATGACCCAGCAATTGCACTACTAGGTATTTATCCAAATGATACAAAATTGCTGATTCAAAGGGGCCCAGGCACCCCAATGTTTATAGCAGCACTATCAATAATAGCCAAATTATGGAACGAGCCCAAATGTCTACTGACTGATGAATGGATGAAGAAGATGTGGTTTATATATACAATGGAATACTACTCGGCAGTGAAAAAGAATGAAATCTTGCCGGTTCCAACAATGTGGATGGAACTGGTGGGTATTAGGCTAAGCGAAATTAGTCAGAGAAAGACAGCTATCCAATGACTTCACTCACATGTGGAACTTGAAAAACTCAATTGGTGAATATAGGGGAAGGGAAGGAAAAATAAGATAAAAACAGAGAGGGAAGCAAACCATAAGAGACTCTTAAATACAGAGAACAAACTGAGGGTTGCTGGAGGGAGGTGGGTGGGGGAGGGGTTAAATGGGTGGCAGGCATTAAGGAGGACACTTTTTGGGATGAGCACTCCTATGTGAGAGATGAATCGCTGCGTTCTACTCCTGAAGCCAAGACTGTACTGTATGGTAACTAACTTGAATTCAAAGAAAAAAAAAAGTGCATACCTCTTTCCCATAGGACTTTCTTTAACATATTGTTAATGTTAATATTAAAAAAGAAAACTATAGCATACTCTTATGATGGGTAAGGCACTATACTTAATGCCATGGAGAACACAAATATAAACAAAGCCTGCGGCCCCTACGTCCTCCAGGGTCACACAATCTTACAGAAGAGTAAAGAAATTTATAAAAACAGGGTGCCTGGGTGGCTCAGTCAGTCAGGCATTTGACTTCGGTTTAGGTCATGATCTCACATTCATGGGTTCATGTCCCGTGTCGGGTTCTGTGCTGACAGCTCAGAGCCTGGAACCTGTTTCAGATTCTGTGTCTCCCACGCTCTCTGCCCCTCCCCCACTCATGCTCTTTCTGTCTCTCAAAAACCAATAAATTAAAAAAAATTATTTCAGAATGTATGAAAAAAACAGTAAAGCAAGGCAGACTGTGATAAAGGCCATAGAGTAGGCATAAAAGAATTCTTAAGGAACCTGTCAAAGACATTAACACTCCCTGGAAGAAGTTGTATTTGGATGGGGCTTTGAAAAGTAAATAGAATTTCACCAGGTATAATTTGGGGAAGAACATTCTTAGCAGGAGGAGGAGCTTCAGTAAATGTGGGGAAGGGAAAGCATGAGGTGTGTTCAGACCGCTGATCTGGGGGGCAGTGGGAAATAGCATGGCCAATTCTTGGGTATTTTGGGTCAGGGAGTGTGTCAAAACGTCATTTAGGTGGGAGAAGAGTAAATGAAAAATCCGTAGCAATAGTCCAGCTCAAAAAGGAATGATGCCTGAAGTCAGACATTATCCTTGGGAAAGGAAAACGGAGTGAGGATGCAAGTTGTATGCAGGTTCCAGCATTGAATATGTAAGAGAATCATGAGGCAGAGACGGGAACCAGAAATAGGCGATGCTTAACATATTAGAGGCTATTGCGTTGGGAGTGTAGTTTTTATGGAGTTGAATTTGTCCCCGTAGGTACAGAATGGTCAGTGTTTTGATAATTCACCCCTCTCTGTAACATCAATAGACTGTTCATGAACCCTTTCACTATAGGTGTGATGGAATTCTCTTGCTGCTTAGAAAGAAGACACTGGTATTAATGATCTCCTATTGGACTTGAGAAGATATATACGCACTAAAACACAAGGTGAAGTTTAGTTCTTCAGCAGAAGTCAGTGACGGTCACCAAAATGGGTGAGGAGGAAGAAGAGGAGGGTTCAGGCAATAATAATGCTTAAAATCACTGGTTCATGGTGACCCAGCAAAGCCTTGAGAGGCGGGTTTGTTGGGATCTCCAAGATTGGAAGCTGGTGATCTTGTTGAGGGAGGCTGTGTGAGAGAGGAGAGAGAGAGGAGGAAGGTCCTTTGGAGGATATACCTCAGAGAGGAGGGAGGAAGTTTCGAGGCAATGAAAGCAGCCTGAGAAGATAACAGGAAGGTAGAAGGGAACTGGGAGAGAGTCACATCATGGAAGCAAAGGTGCAAGAAGGAAATGGTGGTCGTTGGGGTGTGCAATATTGAGAGAGACTGAGAAACACGTGGTCCAAGGAGAGGCCATCGGATTTGACATTGGCACTTTGCTCAAGACCTCAAGGAAAACAGTTTTAATAGAGTGGTGGCTGGAAGAGACACTTAAGGGAAGTGGGGAGGGACCCCCACCGAGGATGTGGAAAAGGGAGCACTGCACACACCTAGGGGAGGTGTCGTGGCAACTGCACGCTTGAGACGGTCAAAGGGAAAGAGAAGCAGAGACTCTGAGAGCAAGAAAGGGAAGGAGAGAGAGGACTGTGGAGAGACAGCAGAGAGCGGAAGAAATAAAACTGAAGAGAGAGTGGGAGAGGAGGAAAATAAAAATGTAGAGAAATTCTTACACTTAGGGATAAAGGTCCATAATATCATGATTACTTACATTTATCTTCATGTGAAATTTGTCCTTTTGTAGAAAGTAGGTTTAGCGTCAGAAACGTAAAGGAATGCAAAGAATCAGAAGAGCCACTAAATACGCCATCGCACGGACAGCCATTCCCAAGGACTGGGGAGTATTCACTGAGCTTTCGGGAGTATAGATTTGCAGTGTCTCCAACTATCCCAGTCTCTGGATCTCGTCTGTCACTACTCAGCAGCCAGGGAGCCGGGGTGCTAACAGACAGAGGGAGTGCCTCCCTGGTCGGGGATGAAAACTGGGTGGGGTGGGTGTGCTGGCAGAAAATCAAGCGGCATGAGGTCTGTTGGGTCTGCCTGGAACAGAGAGGAACGTGAAGCCGGAATGCACTGATTATTTCATGTGGATTGGTCCCGTGTCTTTTTTTTTTTATATATATATAATTTTTTTTGTTTTTACATTTAAATATAAAAATACTATTCTGCTTTGTGTTATGAACGGAGGACACCAAGCAGTAAGAACTTTTTCTTCTAAGGTAGGTCAATCCATCCTTCTGCTGAGCTTGTCTTCAGGTGAGGGCATATAGCCCCAGGTAAGGGAAGTGCTGTACCAGGAGGAGAGGGGCATTTTCCTGCCTGGTTCTCTCCTAAATCTCACTTTTATTTTTTATTTATTTATTTTTTTAAATTTTTTTTTTAACGTTTATTTATTTTTGAGACAGAGAGAGACAGAGCATGAACGGGGGAGGGTCACAGAGAGAGGGAGACACAGAATCTGAAACAGGCTCCAGGCTCTGAGCTGTCGACACAGAGCCCGACGCGGGGCTCGAACTCATGGACAGCGAGATCGTGACCTGAGCCGAAGTCGGACGCTTAACCGACCAAGCCACCCAGGCGCCCCCTAAATCTCACTTTTAATAGAAAGCTGGTTATAACTTTATAACAAAGTGGAACTTCCCACCAAGAGAGGAAATCCTAACCTAACCCCAGAGTAAGTAACCCTCCCCCCACCCCAGCACTCAGCTACCTCGAAGAAAAAGCCCTCCCCCTCCCTTCACAAATACTATGCTCTGTCCGGATAGCTACACCTATTGGACAAACACACCTGATTAAATGGAAACAGTGGTTATGTCTCCCCACCCCCTCCCCACTAATGTACTAGACAGTTTCAGTGACAGGGAAAAAAGAGGGGGGATGTAAAAAGATTAAGAACTTGACCCCTCTTATCCTGGTCAAAGAAAGCAAGAGATGTTAACTGGGCATGAGGAATAAAAAAAGACCTTGATATTCTGCCCTTTGAGTTATAGCTATTAGGACAGTCAAGAGAGGGGCAAACATGGAGGCAGGATGGAGAATTAGGAGGGGTTTGATGGCTGCAAGTCTAGTCCATTTAGTTTTTGTACTGGAAGGGTTCATCGCCAGTTTCGTTGAGAAGACACGTGCGGATGAGGGCTTCTGTCACCGAAAAGGGGTCACAGTTGGCAGAGGGGCGACGGTCTTCAAAGTAACCCTTCTTCTCCTGGCCGATAGGCCGGGGAATGCGGATGCTAGCACTTCGGTTGGCCACACCAGCAGAAAAGTCGTTGATGTTGGAGGTTTCGTGGAATCCGGCTAGGCGCCGGGCATTATCCAGGCCCCCTTTGGGGTCGTAGGCTCGGATATGGTACTGGTGCCGCTTGTTCAGTTTCTCGATGGACTCCTCAATGTACTTCAGACCATTCTCCTCTCGCATGGCCTTGGTGCTGAAGTTGGTGTGGCAGCTGGCACCATTCCAATTCCCAGGAATGGGCTTAGGATCGAAGGTTGCTATCACTCCAAACTCTTCACATACACGATGCAAGATGAAATGGGCCACCCAGAGATGATCTCCCATGTCGATTCCTTTGGTCCCGTGTCTTAAGCTTGACTGTAAACTTCTGCAGGTGGTGTCGTACAGGGGTTAACGGCACATGTTTTGGGGACACCTGGGTGGCTCAGTTGGTTAAGCGTCTCTTGATTTCAGCTCAGGTCACGATCTTGCAGTTCGTGTGTTTGAGTCCTGCGTCGGGCTCTGCACTGACTGTGTAGAGCCCGCTTGGGGTTCTCTCTCTCTCTCTCTCTCTCTCTGCCCCCCACCAAATAAATTTAAAAACTTAAAAAAAAGAGCACATGTTTTGGGGTGAGGACAGAGCTGGCTGAGAATTGTAAAATCCTGAGGGAGACTTGTAAAATGCTGGCCTTTGGAACGCCCAACCCTGCTCCCAGGAGGTGGCATTTTTGGATACTCATGAGTAAGAACCGATGATCAAAACACATTTGCTTCTTGTCTGCTGCTCCGGAAAAAATCAGTCTGACAACATTCCAAAGAAAATAAATATAATAGTAATAAGACTTCTATTAATATACTTGAGAAGCATATGTTATAAAACTGAGGAAGCATCTTTACTGTTACTGTTGAAAGTCTAACTGAATGTATGGGGCGCCTGGGTGGCGCAGTCGGTTAAGCGTCCGACTTCAGCCAGGTCACGATCTCACGGCCTGTGAGTTCGAGCCCCGCGTCAGGCCCTGGGCTGATGGCTCGGAGCCTGGAGCCTGTTTCCGATTCTGTGTCTCCCTCTCTCTCTGCCCCTCCCCCGTTCATGCTCTGTCTCTCTCTGTCCCAAAAAATAAATAAAAAGCGTTGAAAAAAAAAAAAATTAAAAAAAAAAAAAAAAAAAAAAAGAAAGTCTAACTGAATGTAGATATGTATTTGCCCCTTCATAATAAAGCGTTCAACTTGAATTCATAGGAATTAAAACTTTTTCGTGTTTCGATTAGTGCCATAGCAGAATTGCTGTGTCTTTCCAATATTAATTACCAAGCATATTAAAGAGAAAAAAATGCCACCTCCTTAAAAACCCACGTTGCAGTCTGAATGACTCTATAATACATATTTTTAATTGGAAAATACATAGCTTCTCTTTGCTCAAGGAACTGTACTCATAATTTGTGTTGTGCTGTTTTGTACCCTAAAGCTAAAAATTAATAGGGAAAAAATTGAGAGCAAAGAGGTTAATGTCTAGTTTATTGAGGGAATGGCTTATTCCTTTCATGAGAATAATTGACATCCAAGGCCACCAATCTCAACATTAAATAGCAAAGAAATAAAACAGTGACCCCAAAACAAAACTAATTCTTCTTGCCCCAAACTCAAATACCTGTGATCAGTCTGAAAGAAAACAAAGGGCTCATCAATATCTTATCTCAGAAGTATAAAATAATTAACTTTTCTTCATCTGAAAACATTTTTACTTTTTTATGTTTATTTTGAGAGAGAGAGAGAGAGAGAGAGAGAGAGAGAGTGTGTGTGTGTGTGTGTGTGCGTGTGTGCACATGCAAGTGGACAGTCAGCACAGAGCCTGATGCGGGCTCGAACTCACGAACTTCGAGATCATGACTTGAGCCAAAATCAAGAGTCAGATGCTCAACCGACTGAGCCACCCAGGTGCCCTTTATTTATTTTCTTTTTAAAAATACTGTTATGGTGGTGTGTTTGCATATAATAAAATGCAAATAAAATGCATTGTAAGCATATCATTTGATAAGTTTTGGAAAATGCAGGTACCTGTGATCACCACCACAATCTTGGTACAGAATATTTCCATCACACCAAAATGTCCCTGGTCTAACTGCAGCTAATTCCCCACCGACCCCCTGCCCAGAACAAGCTCTGTTCTGCTATCTGATAGACTGTTGGTTTTGCCTGCTCTAGAATTTCACATAAAGGGAATCATACAGAACGTATTCTTTTTTTCTGGCTTCTCTCACTAAGTAAAATATTATTGCATTTATCAGTAATTCATTTCTTTTTTTTTTTATTGCTAAGTAGTGTTCCATTGTATAGTTATATCAAAATTTATTTACCCCTTAATCTGTTCAGAGGATACTTGAGCTATTTCCAGATTGGGACTATTACGAATCAACTGCGCTGAACATTTGAATCCAACTGTTTCAGGGCACACATCTTTTCTTTACTCATGGGTAAATTCCTGAGTGAAATGAACAGTACCATTGTTACATTCCACCAAAATAGAAAGTTCCAGTGGTTCTACATTTTTGCTAATGTCACTAATGATGTCTTCTTTGTGTTGTGATTTTTTTTTTTTTTTTTTTTACTTTGAGTTCACAGGAGTTCTTTGAGATCCAAGTTTTGGGGAAGGGATTCTAGAGAGAGGATTTGTGTTTTCTTTTTCTAGTTGAATCAGACTGCTTATCCAATATCCTTGCATCAGAAATCTCCAGATGCTCCAGTTTTTGTTCTTCTGAGGCTGTTCACACTTCCCTGATTTTCTAAGCTGTGACGGAAGTTCTACTCTGTGGACCCACGTCCCTGTTCATTCCTAGTCACAATTACCAGAGGCACTGAGTGAGTTTTTACCTCTTACAACTAGGTGAACCTAAGGAAATCTCCTGAATTGTAAGTGGGTGTGGAATACAAGTGCCAGGAAAGAAATCTAGAGGTTCGTCCTTAATCTGTCACATGACCTTGGAGCGTCCATGTCCACATTTATTCGGAAGAAACAGGTCCTTCTTCCAGGGCCCATGTAAGTATACTGTGGAGTTACTTTGTTGCAAACCCAGAAAACCCTGCTATGCGCCAGCCTGGCAGCTTGGCGTCAGGCTCCACATGGCTGATCCCGGAGCCAATCAGACGCGAAGTCGGAGAAAGAAGGATGGGGGAGTTGCGTTGGAAATTCCACATGCAGGATCAGTGATGCAAATGCAGCAATATCCAGCTTGCAGTGCCAGTTTCTGGTTGTGTGAAATTTAGGGAAATGTCTTTTTCCATTAAGCAGATAGAATACCGTACTGAAGAAACACGGCTTTTGTGTTCAGTGTCTGCCAAAAGGGTGTGTGAGTCCCAGCACTTGGTGCTGTTGACTCTTGGCTGTGTCTCAGCTCACAGGGTAAAAACAGGTACACCCTTTTCCAATTTCTAGTGCTTATTTATTTACCTGGTAACATCGTGGGCTTTGGGGATAGTTGGCTCATTGATTAATCACTGCCTTAAGCAACTAATTTTTTTTCCTAGTTCAAAGGTTTTTCACATTTGAAAAGTTGGGCCTGCATAGTAACTCATCAGATGTCAGTGGTTTACAAGTACGTTTTGTACTTGTAGGTTCATTGGCCCGGAGTTTAGAATTACAAATTTAGTCGCAACCATGCATTCCACCGTCTGGCTATCGGCAGGGAACACTGGGAAGTACGAGCCTCAGCATGCACAAGTGCGTATCTGCAATGCATTTGCGTGTCTCTACAGAAGGAAGATGAATCAGAAAGAAATGAAAAATGGAATTATAGGTAATATTTTCCCTCGCTGCTATGCTCTAAACATCTATATACAGTCATACTGTAGGATTACTTAGAGAGAACTGGGGATTTTTTTAATACACTATTTTGTTTAGAACAGCTGTAGTTCACGGCAAAATCGAACAGAAGGTAGAGCTTTCCCCGGACCCCACACATGCATAGCTTCTCCTACGGTCGACATCCTAGCACCAGAGGGGTACATCTGTTACAACCCATGAATCTCCAGTGACACATCATTATCACCCGAAGTCCATGGTTTACATGAAGGTCACTCTTGGTGTAGTACCGTCTATTAGTCTGAACAAATGTATAAGATGTATCTATCGCTATGGTATTATATAGAGAGTATTTTTACTGCCTTAAAAATCCTTCGTGCTCCATCTATTCAACACCCCCGCCTCCCTAACCCCTGGCAACCACTGATCCTTTCGCCGTCTGCATAGTTTTGCCTTTTCTGGAATATCACACGGTATGTAGCCTTTTCAGATTGGCTTCCTTTACTTTATAAAATGTTCCTCTATGTCTTTTCATGGTTCATTTCTTTTTAGTGCTGAATGATATTCCATTGTCTAGATGTACCCCAGTTTAACTGGGGGGGAGTTTAGAAAAATTTACTCTTTGGGGTATTTAGGAGGTAATCACATTTAGGAGGCAACCCACAGTTCAACTGGGGGATTTTTAAAAAGATGTTGCTCTTTGGGGGTGTTTAGGAGGTAAACACGTAATCAAGTGGTATTAAAGAGCCCCTTAAAGTGGAAACAGGAAATGAAAAACCCAAGATAGTTGTGGGAATGGAAATGAGATTGCATAACCGCAATCAATACATGTTTGAACTGAACATAAAGAGGGCTGTTTCCTGGAATAAAACTTGTGTGCAGGGAGTCAAAGCAACCTGGGCCACAATTAACCATATTAGTTGTCACTTTCCCTATCAGAAGATGATTGCCTTCCAGTCATTCGGTATCCTTACAACTAGTCTCATTAAATGGGTCAGCCAGTGGTTCAGGGGAAAACTTGGCAAGAGGTCAGAGAAAAGCTGTTTCTCTGTGCCTGGTCTGTAAATAAACACAGGTATCTCCCACTTACTGGAAGTTCAAGGTACTTGAACATTGCTTTTACAAAAGACCTACATTAGTGCCTATCTGCACTGATGAAAAGAAATCCAAAGAGGACTTTCACTTCTACCAAAAAAAAAAAAAAAAAAAAGCAAAGAATGAAAAGAGCATTGGGCATTTGTTTTGCGGTGGGTCATTACAGAGACAACATGTACTCTGAGCAGCAAGAGTGTTCCCACCAAGCTCCTTCCCCAGGAACTCAGCTCAATATCTTGGTACCAAGGCTTCATAGCTGTGAACTTTTGTCTGTGAGCACCTGTGATTTATCTTGACTTATTTTGTCCATCCGTTAGCTGGATGTGTCCTAAGATATCAGAGAAACCTAAAAGAGGTTATTACTGTGTGGTCTGGGAATGCTCAAGAATGCTCAAAAATGTTTCCATGTAAATTGATGGTCATTGCTTTGCTGTTTTACATCCTTTCAGATAAGGAAAGCTTTTGAAGGAACTTTCTACTTACAGATGGTGGGGACAACCTGTACTTATTTTTATAAAGCAGTTAGTGAAAAATTCACATTCTTTTTTTTAAAAATGTTTTTATTTATTTTTGAGACAGAGAGAGACAGAGCATGAGCAGGGGAGGGGCAGAGAGAGGGAGACACAGAATCTGAAACAGGCTCCAGGCTCTGAGCTGTCAGCGCAGAGCCCGACGCAGGGCTTGAACTCACAGACCGTGAGATCATGACCTGAGCTGAAGTCGGACGCTTAACCGACTGAGCCACCCAAGCGCTCCGAAAAATTCACATTCTAAGAGGCACTCTTAAATCAAGTCTTTCCACAAAATTCTGAACATTTTCTACCCCAGCGAATCCTATTACCCCAGTACGTATTCTTCAGCCTTCTGCTGGTGAAGCTTTCCTTCTTGAATTGTTTCAAAAGCCCCAATAGTGTCTTAAGTGGGGTGGATAAAGAGAGTTTCTTTCAAGGCTAAACTCTGAGGACTGAGCGGGCTACGGGTTTTGGGCTCTACTTACTTTAAGAAGAGATGACCCACCCTTATGAGACGACTGGCAGTGTTGACATCCAACCAGAAGCTTTCATTTTTTTTTGATTTGGGGCCCGAGGATTAGCCTTTTTCTGGTTTCAGAAAGAAATATCACAAAGTAGCAGGCAGGCGCCATTTTCTATGACATCAAGCGACTCCACCCCCCCCCCCCCAATTTGGTACATTTTTGTAATTTTTGTTCTTGAGATTATAGTAGTCCAGACATCCCGTTTTTATTTATCAATAATTGATTCATTAATTCAAGCAACACCTACTGAGCACCTACTATGTGTCAGATACTGTTCTAGGCACTAAGGATGCAACAGTGAACTAGAAAGAAAAGAGCTGTTTCCTCATGGACTTTATCTTCTAGACGGAGAAATAAGGTATTAGCAAGTAGACCAGTTAGATAGTTTTGAGGGTGGTAAGAGTCAGGAGGGAAATACAATAACTTAATAAACTGGAGAGTCGCCAGGGGTGGGGGTTGTTTCACCTAAGGTGGTCAGGGAAGGACTTCACAGCCCTGGACAACAACAACAAAGTCAATTTTTCTTTAAATAAGTGATTTAAGTTTCTAGGGAGAAACAGGGTACCACTGTGGATATATACACCAACCGCCAATTCTGGCCATCAGGGATTCTCCGGCTCTCTTACCCTAAAGTGAATCTTGCCAACCACTAAGGCCCCCTGCATCCACAGGGACTTGACTGCTCCATTTTAAAAGAGTAGACCATCAAGTGTCTTAGAGATACTTAGGATATGTGGAAACATAAAATAAAGACCTCTCTCTACACTCCGAGAAGAAAAACAACCAAACAAACCCAGAAACAAATGATCCCAGAGGAAGTAGTGCTAAATGTAGGAAATAGGTACAAACTTCAAACAAACGGTGAACATGTGCTGAGCTCAGGGAAGGGCATTTTTGCAGCAGGCTCAGAAAACAACTGGTTTACAGAGGAGAAGAAACACGGAGGGCTCTGCAAGGTATGTCCTTAGAATAAAGAGAGCAAGATGGAATAGATAACAGAACTGAAACGTTGAAAAATCCTGGGAAATGATTAGAGCACAAAATGCAAGGGAAAAAGGTAAGGCTCTCAGACACTCCAGTGAACAACAACAACCAAGCACCCAATCTCCCTAAGACAGTTTTAATCCCAAACTGCAGTTAACTAAATGTGCTGTGACTTTTAGAATTGGCAGATATAAAGCAGGAGAATCCATTGGAACTAAATTTTAGGATTATGCTCCAAGTATCGGAGGGGTTATGGCATTACAATCTTGGAGAAAGAAGAATACTCATGGCACACCCGGGTCTCTGCGGAGGACAAGAATTATGTGATTACAAGAACGTAAACACCATCTATGGGTATTGACCTCTGCAATCAGCTTGCAAAGAAATCACAAAAGACGTAACCACCATAACTACACGAAAGAAAAGCTAGATGAAAGACTGACTACACGAAAGAAAAGCTTGACAGATGCCAAGGGTGAATGGGGGAGTGGGCAGCGAAGGGAAGAGGGAATCCACTGGTGTCACCAGCTCCCAAATGGGGAGCCAAGAGGACTGTGCGTCTGGATAAGATGAGGAGGTGTTAAGTCAGAAGTTACAGACACAAACCGAGAGCAGTGATCTAATTGTATTGGGAGGCCGAGGGCAGAGGCGGTAGGATGTGGTACAAGACACAATCATCCATCTATCACAGCAGGAAGTTACAGATAATCATTACAGATGATACGCCATGAAATGTCACATTAAGTGTACTATTTAGAGGGGCTCCTGGGTGGCTCAGTCTTTTAAGCCTCGGACTCTTGGTTTTGGCTCAGGTCCTGATCTCACGGCTTTGTGGGTTTGAGCCCCACGTTGGGCTCTGTGCTGACAGTGTGGAGCCTGCTTGGGATTCTCTCTCTCTCCCTCTCTCTCTGCCTCTCCCCGACTTGTGCTGTCTCGGTTACTCTTAAAATATATAAATAAACTTAAAAAAAAGCATACTATTTAGAGATTCATGGGTAAGCACCAGAAGACTCATTTAAAAGTGGTGTCCTCTAGAAAAAGATATCACAGATGTGGATGGGTTGACCAAATAACTGGTCTTTTCCATTAGAAACCTGTGGTGCTAAACAATTTATACATATAAAATTTGTATCCTGAGGAAATTTCTGAGCCACCTTTGCTCCCAGCCCATCAGGGGGCCCATAAATGCCTTCATCATCTGATGAGATGAGCCTATGAACCTTTCCAGCATAATGATACAAACTCTTCAATAATTTAGTTTGGGGAGGCAGGAGAGAAAGCCGCTGTTCATTGAGTAGGAGGGGAAAATCTCACCTTAATGTCTTCAGACTATCCTTTTCAGGGTATTTTTTTAGTGTAGTCAATACATATATATAACATAAAATTTGCCATCATAATCATTGTAAGTGTAGGCTGCAGTGGTATTCATTATATTCATTATGTAATGCAATCGTCACCACTGTCTAGTTCCAAAATTCTGCCCTTCAACAGAAACTCTGTACCCAGTAAACAATAACTTGCCACCACCTTCCTCTCAGCCCCTGGTAATTTCCATCCTGCTTTCCATCTCTATGGATTTTCCCATTCTATGCACCTCATATAACGGGAATCAAACAATATCTGCCCTTTTGTATCCTGCTTATTTCACTAATCTTCAAACTACTTTTTCACAATTTTCTGAAATATTCTTAGGCCAATGGCAGGATGCGAAAGTCATGGGAAATGTGACGGCAAAGTATTTAGCTCCATATACAATTTTGATGGCACCAGAAAAAAAAAAAAAAAAAAGTATCTATCCATTGGGAACAATGGCTGCTGGGTTTTCCAGAATCCAGGACCAGTGACTGAACCCACACAGTCTCTTCCTGGGTCATTACAGCAGAGAAGCACATTTTGCTAGTGTGGGGAAGAAGGTCACATGACAGCTGCTGCCTTCTGAGCAGCACTGATGCAGGACTGTTCCCAGCAAATCAGAGCCGGCAGCCAGCTTCAACGCTCAGCCCGAGTCACCTGCTACTTCTGACGGCAGCTGAGAAGGGCCGGGTGGCTGCACGCATGGTTTAATAAGATGGGTCACCCAAATCTGACTTGACCACACAGGTGTCAGGGGCACCTATGCCCGCGAGGGACACTGTGTTTTTGCTGGTAGAATTGCTGCCTTTTTCTGTGTTCCCCAATACTGTTTTGTTCATGCTCCGCATTTTCCTTTCTGGAACTTCTCACATGTTGCAGTGTGTTTGCAAGGAACGTGTGTATCACATGCGCAGTGATGTTGAGTTACAACTCACCTGAAGAGAATAAACCGTCTCTTGATATTTGTATTGATCTTCTATTACCAGCTAAAATTAGTTGCAAGGGTATAGCAATTTGTAAGAAAAGTTGAGACAGGACTGATAACTGGCGGATTATTTCCCATGCTTTCTTGAATCGCCGTCACTCTTGACAGGTACCCTCGAATGCAGTTATGCAGGGGGCATGGTAAATTGTCAGCATTTCATTAAAAATAAACCTCTGGATATAACAGGGTGACGACTTACCATACCCAAAAGCACAGAGAATACCAATATAGTTGCAAGAGCGTCCCCAGGGAGTTCAAGAGCAAAGCATGAATGGATCCACCTTTTCAGCATCTGCAAAGACATAGCAGGGAGAATCTTGAGTTTCTCAGAGGTGACCGTTCCTGTGAGGGAATTATAGCTGTAATGTAGATGTCACAATGAGTTGGAGGGTGGGAGCTCTGATTTCACAAGCTACCAGACGTGAGGGATATATGAATGTGTGTGTGTGTGTGTGTGTGTTAGGGTGATGGGAGGAGAGCTTTTAGGAGAGCCGCTTTATTCTGCAAACTAGTGGGGTGTCACCTACAATGAGCCCATATAAAGAATTTTTCCGCAGGGCTGTTTTCAAGAGCATTCCCATTAAAGGGAACACTCCAGGCCAGAGATAGGGATGGATACTAAGCGCCTACAAAGCATGAAAGGAGAAGCGAGCTACAGGGTCTCGAAAAAGGGGCCGAATCTGCGCCAGACCTGGGGCTGTACTGGGCTGTTCGCTTTCAGGAAAGGAGGTGGCAGACAGGGATGGACACATTAGAGATGGACACGCTAAAAATGGCTTGGCTGATGGACGGGGCACAGGACAGGACAAGGTGGGGAGCGGGCTCGACAAGCGTGCCTGTGTGAAGGAGAATTTAGCCGATATGCGTGTCTGAAGCGTGATGCAAGGCATTGGTGTGGTGGCCGCTTAAGATCGCCGATTTATGCCTGGATGGAGAAGGCAAGCGAGGTCGTTCTTGGCAGGTGCTCAAGCATGCATTCCCACTCTGTGTTTAAACACATTTATTCCTCTGTTCTAGTAAGAGTGAGCAAAACAGTTCAACCTGACCCTTATGTGCTGCTAGTCTCAGGAGGCGTTGGTGCTGCCCCAAGGAGCAGGTGTAACCTGGGGGCAGAGCTCTCTTGGCCTTACAGGATCTGAAATGAAGGTGTGGTGATCACTTGATTTTCTTTGCTGTCTTCCATCCTCACAGTTTGGGATCACCGTCAACCACCTGCTTCCAGGCGCCTATTGTCTGGGTGGGTTTCGGGGGGATGACCATGTGATGCGCCTGCCCAGGCTGGCCTGACCTACTCCGGATCGGGCCAGTATTCCTGGGGGCACGCTGTGGCTTTTCTCTTCTCTCAGACGTCACAACCAACTGATCCGGACATGTGGCAGTGCTACCTTCAGATACATGCAGAACCTCGCCACTTTTCACCCACTTCGTGGCGAACACACGCATCCTGCCCGCTGCCAGCCTGTCTTCTGCTTCTCCCCCACAGCCTCACTCAACGCCTCTGCCCAGAGCCCTCCAGCGGCCCCCACCCCACTCACAGTGAAAGCCAAGTCCCCGATACGGTGTGCAAGGAAGATCCCCCCCAGAACGTGACACCTCTGCTCCACTCCAGCCACACCGGCCTCTCTGCCCTTGCGCGGACACACTGACTTTGCTCTTGCCTCTGTGCCTTGCTCGCTCTGTCCCCACACTCTGGAGCCCTTGCTCCCCAATATCCACACAGCTCACTTCTTCACCTCGTTGCTCCCAGGCCCGGTTCCTTCTAGCCTTCCCCCGCCATCCCATCTAACACCTCCTCTTGCCCCCATCCTACCCTATCTTGTCTTCCCTGCCTTCTCATTCTCCATTGCATTAATCACCATCTGCTATATACTTTATTTATCGTATTTATAGTCTATCACCCCTGATAGAATGCAAATGCACAGGGAGCAGGGATTTCGTCTGCTGCTATAGGCCTGGTGTCTAGAATAGCATCTGGCATAGAGCAGGTCTCAATACATATTTGCTGAGTGAATAAATGAATGAATGTCTCTCATTTTCTATTCCCAGAACCAGGACCTGGGCTTGTTGTAATGTGTGTCCCCGATTCAGACTCTGTGTCTGAGATCCTCATCTTAACAGTATGCCCTGCCCCCGGCCCTTGATGACTTGGGCTTGTTTTCTCTTGTCACTGTCCTTTTGTGCTACCCATCACTGCAATGTCTGGGGAGCTGGGGGCAGCCGTCTTCTCCCCACTGGGGCTCTCCGCGGCTGCCTGCTGGTCTGCCTGCCACAGTCACTTGCCAGCATCTGTTTTCAGGGCACCTCGTGTCCTCGCCTACTATCACTCCTCACCACAATTCCGTGATGCCTGTAGGAAGTACAGCCTGTCCTCTGTCACCATGCTCTGCAAGGACCTGTCCTGCAGCCCTGAGGACCCACCATCACCTGTCAAAGTAACATGTCCAGTTTGGAGTACAACATATGGTCACAGTTTCTTTTCCTATCCACATTAAGTGACTGAGCCCCCGTCTTGCCTTTGATGAGAGATGTTTCTTTCACCTTGGGGATTCTTGTCCCATGATCACAAGAATCTCAGGGTCCTACTCAATCCTAAGATTTACATCAAGAAAGGAAACCCAGAAATCTATTCGGTCCACTGGGGAGTCCTGGGTTGTCGTCACCTGCCACATGGTGTCACTGTTGAAATATTGAAAGCCTGGAAGCTGGTGCTGCCCTTGTCTGCTTGCAGGAGGGCTGCTGAAGTAGTGAGGTGCCACCACTGATACAGGGAAATTCAGGAGCCTGGGTCCATCCAGTTATCCAGTGAACAAAGATGCTTCAGGAACAGGGCAATGTGGCTGCCCGCTCTGGGTGAAGGGCTGGAAGAGGAAGTCCAGCCCTCCCAGTTCCTCTGAGCTGCCGTCACTGCGCACCGATGTGGGCCTGGGCTCTGTGGGAGCTGGCTGGTTAATTCATGCATGTATCCACCCGGATGCAGACCTGTGCGTGCTTCCCCCTAGGCCCGCATATCCACCCGGATGCAGACCTGGGCGCGCTTCCCCCTAGGCCCGCATATCCACCCGGATGCAGACCTGTGCGCGCTTCCCCCCAGACCTATCAAAGGGGTGAGTTCCTAAGAAGTCTTAAGCGGACTCCTGTCCTGCCTGGGATCAGGCTCTTCCCCAAACCCCAAGTTCTGATCCTGAGAGTACAAGAAATCCTTCTCTTGCCTTGTGATCCAAACAGAGCCTGCCCCATTTTGTATCTCAGAAAGAATGACATTTCTTTTAAAGAAAAAGAAAATCATCTGATTACACATACAGTGAGACCCATGTTTTAGGTACTTGCCTCCCCCAATTAGATGTGTATACTTTTAGACTGCCTAAGACTTCCTGGTCTTTTGTTCCGCCGCTATCATGAGATACAACAGAGCTTGACTTTGATGGAAAAAGAAACCCAAAGAGAGTAGAGAACTTTACAAGAAGGATGCTACAGGGAGAAAGACCAAGGAGACTCATTTCCTCACTAGCAGGAAAAATAATCCTGGTAATAGTTACCATCCATGGAGCGACGACTATGTGCCTGGCACTTTGGGCAACACTATCTCACTCAACCCTTATAACAATCCTGAAAGAGAAACATTATTAGCAGACAGGTAGAGAAGAGAAAGGTGAGATGTGGAGAAACAAAGTCCAAGCATAAAGCCAGAGATGATGCAACAGGCTCAGGATTTAGATTTAAGTATTCCGGACTCTAAAGCTTGGATTCTTTCCAATGTACTACACTTCCTCGGTAGCAACTGAGTAACTGCTGAGTGTCTTGGCCCTTGACTGTTGAGGGTACACACGAGGGTACACACATGACTGATCACTCCCAGACTTGACTGCTACAGAAACCGTTCACCTACCACACAAAGTCGTCCCATCCTTTTGGTTCTGGGAGTGTCTGCTTAAGTCAGTATCTCCTTTCCCTTTTGAAATTCTATTTCAACTCTTGTTTTCAGTGCCGAATGATAGTTTTCTGATCTATTCCTTCTTCTCCTAGATGCAGGAAAGGAGGGAGTGCCCAGCTACCTGGACTTTTGGAGCCCGAAGACCCTCTGGGATACCTTGGAGCACACAATTGTCCTTATTGCCAGGTGACTCTGGTGCCTCCAATAAAGGTGAGGCTGGTTCTTTCCTGATGTGTGATCAGAGTTCTGGGCCTTGGAATTGTCTAGCAAGGTGCAATTCTTTTTCTCTCTTTGGAGTTTAAATGACCCCTATAATTGATAGGTGCTGTAGTCACAAAATGAACTTTTGAAGTGCAGACAATAAAAGGCTGCTACCTTGGAAAATAGTGAGAAGTTCTCTCACTCGGTGTTGCCTTCATCTCACGGTTGATCATTTTGCAGGGTTCTCTTGCCCAAGAGCAGTTTTCTTATGACTCAGAAAAATCCCCTAGGCTCTTGCAATCCATTTGAGGTCATTAAAATGCTTGAGTGAACTAAGTTCCTCTCTGTTTAAGAGAAACTCAGGTAGGAGGTGTGTCTGGTTACAGGCCTCAAAATGCAATAGGAATTATCTCAGAAGAGGAGCATTTCCATTTTCTAGTGCCTTCACATGAGCATATTCAAGGAGTCCAAATCCTCTTGTATGTTAGCATCTTTTTTTGAGTTGTCTTTTAAGGATTTCTACGTAGGAACTACATGATCATGTATTTGTGTTTTCAATGTCTCCGAGCACATCCCAGAGAAGGAGAGGTGTCTCCAAATGGGGAAAAGTGAACAAAATTTCATAACCCTTTAAGTAGAACACTTACCATACAAAGATTTTTTGGTTCGTTTTCTTTCTGAAATGTGGGTAGGAAAAGAAACGACAGAGAGCTCGAGGTTCTTAATCTTAGAGCTTCTCCCTACACTCGGGGTTCCTTCTGCCCAAGGATCTCAATTTTACCGAAAACTTAAAGGCATGAAAAACTTCGCCTGACGTGGGAGGGCATCATCAATGTTATGGCAATGGCTGTAACTGTCTCCATACTTAGTTATGTGAATCTTACTCCTGTTCCTGACTCTACCAATGCATACGTTTTGGTTTACCTCCCTTTGAGGATAATGGTGTAGAACCAAAACATTTTTCATCTACGAAATGGATTTCACTTGAAATATGTACTCATTAATTTTCCCAATAATGTGTAGGTCATACCATTAATTACTGAACGTCATGGGATGTCTTGCATTGGAGACAGCAGGCATATCTGTCAGGTGCTTGTTATTAATTTCTGAGGAGTTTTTCTTCAATCTTGTCAATAAGCACTGTGAACTTTCCTTCTTGACGATCCTAGAAGGGAAAGCAGACATTTGTGGATTTGGTGTTAGGAATCAGATATGAGAGTTTCTCCAATCTACTTTTTACAGTATGTTCGAAGTAAAATTAACAGAACAAAGCGACTTGCTAATATAAATGAGAGCTGCCAGCATTCCAATTTCTGGTTAAAATTCAAAGAACTAAAGTATTTCACAAAGGCAATGGAATCTATTCCAAAGTAATAAAAATAAATTCCTCTCTAAAGAATAAGAACCTTAAGTATCTTCAATGCTTCCTGAAACTCTGGAATAGAGTCTACAAATTCTATCGGGCATCACAAACTCAAATGTCTCCAGGGCCAGGTCAGTGATGTTAATTTTAGAGGATCATCTTGGTCTGCAGAATGCTCATATTATTGAGGGGGGGCAGCTCTTCCCAGTTGTTTCCATTTGGAAATGGGGACCTGGTCTTCTCAGAACTTTCATGTCTTCGAGAGAAGCTCTAAGTCCAGATTTGTAGGAGAAAGCTCCTGTACCCTTGACCTGGACTTTCACAGGCTGTTTTATTTCATCTCAGATAGTATCTCTACATCTCAAACAACTTTTAGCAGGGAAACAATAGCATCTGACATCTGGCCGCATGAGTCAATGATACAAATTTCCCTAAGGATAGTCAAGGGAAGGGGAATATCACATTATTCAATGATTTTATATATATATATATATATATATATATATATATATATATATATATACACACACACACACACACACATATATATATACACACACACACATATATATATATACATATACACATACATATATACACATACACACACACACACACACATATATATATATATATATATATGAAGACAAGCTCTTTTAAAAACAATCTACTACAAGTTATGAATGAACACAATCATATAATTAAATAATATTGTTTAGGGGCACCTGGGTGGCTCAGTCGGTTAAGCATCTGACTCTTTATCTCAGCTCAGGTAATGATCTCAAGGTTCCTAGGATTGAGCCCCACATCAGGCTCTGCACTGTCAGAGAATCCCTGTTTGGGATTCTCTCTCCCTCTCTCTCTGTCCCTCCCCTGCTCTGTCTGTCTGTCTCTCTCTCTCAAATAAATAAACTTTAAAAAATATTGTTTAAAAAGACTAACCTTTTTAAATTTTTTATGTTTTTTTTTAATTTTTGAGAGAGACAGAGAGAGAGAGAGAGAGAGAGAGAGAGAGAGACAGAGCATGAGCAGGGGAGGGGCAGAGAGAGAGGGGGACACAGAATCTGAAGCGGGCTCCAGGCTCTGAGCTGTCAGCACAGAACCCAATGCAGGGCTCAAACTCACAGACCGCAAGATCATGACCTGAGCTGAAGTCTGATGCTTAACCGACTGAACCACCCAGGCTCCCCAAAAAGACTAACCTTTTTATTAGCTAAGCTAATTGCTAAATTTTGATGAATGTGTTTTAGGGATTATATAGTTTGAGGCAAAATTGAATGATCCACATACATTTTTTTGGCTAAATGTATATTGTTTTTATCCATTAACTTCGGTTTTCCTTGTGAGAGCCCTGGAGACCCTGAATTTACCATAGACATAGATGACACAGGGCCAAGTCTCAGCCCTTGATTTTGGTACTTTGGGACTCAAGGTCTCTTTAGTTAGGAAAGATCTCTTTTGGACTTACTTCTTTCTTGCCTTTGATCCCTCTGTAGTGGACAGACCTGTTTATAAAATACCAATGTGAAGGCTCTCCTAAACTCAGTTAAATGTATTTGCTTGCATTTCTTGGTGAACCTCATCTACATGCTCCAAATTTCTAACTCAGATAAACTTGAATGAGTTAACCTCTTCATGCCTGAGTACTAACATGAAGGTGCTGGCTTTACACATTTCCAAGGCTCCTTCACCATTCTGGCCAATGCACTGTGTTCTCTGATTTCCAGGGCCATCCTCTGGTTAGGGTATAATTCATTTCTATATACTTTGATGATGCCAGACCAGTTTGAGATGTCTTCCTAACCCACTGTGGTTTACTCCTCTTCTTTTTCTTCCACATTCCCAGTGAATAGCTCCTCCATAACTGTGTGTTAGGACCTACCAGCCTGTGTGGGATGTGTGTGTATCTAGTCTTAGAGCTTGTCAAGAATAGGGGCAGCACATTTATCTTATATTCCTAGCATGCAGTGTATTTGGGCATGTAATAGGCATGCAATGAATGAACAAATTCTCACATTAGGGTTCCTGATTTTATCAAACACTTTTTCCTCTGCATACTTTTAAAACAACTTTTGAAAAAAAATACCTCTTGATTTTGAAAAATTGGGGTTCTTCAAAGTATCTAAGATTCAACTCACTATGAAAAAAATGAGTTGTACTGACAATTTGGTTTCATACTATACATGCATCCATCCATCCATACACACACGTATATGTATATGTTTCATACATAGTTTTCAATGTTGATGACATTGATTAGGACAATACTGAAGCCCAAATTCATAGACCTAACCTATTTGGTCAGTCTTTGTGTTTTGGTCCTAGGTACTAATGGCATATCCAAAGCAATATTCTCTTACACACATTTCATGCCCAGTACAGTGTGGTGCATTGTTTGAGAACAGTTATGTAAGTACAGAATAGGCTCAGGATAGGACAGATTGTGGTTACTCTTTAAAAAATATATGATGACCCAACTTTGAGCATAGTTAAGAGGTTTTTGGACATATGAAGAATGCTCATGTTTGCCTCAGGGATATTAACTAAGAAAAGATAACCATCTTTAGTTTAAATACCACTGAAATTACATTTAAAGATGCCTCAGCCAATTCATATGATGTAGAAAAGTCTCCTAAAAGGAACATTTGTTATGTTATGTTATTTAGCTTATGTACTTAACCAACGTATACAAAGACACGTATTCAAGATTCCAAGAGCAGAACCTCAACTTATATAACAGAACTTTACAGTGGTAGGAAAAACAAGGGTTTCATTGAACAACAGTTTGCTTTGTGATCATACTGTAGAACCAAACAATTCTAGACCCAAAACCCAAAACTCTGAATTGCTCCTGCCTGGTCCTACTGACCTGAAGTCCTGTAATCACACTGGATAGACTGAGAAACCCCTGGATTCACAATTCAGATCTTCTGGATCTGTGCCTTTATCAGCAAGTCCATTATTTTAATGTACTGCTCAGAAGAGACAACTAAGAAACAGGTGGACACATTATTTGACTGTTTTGAAGGCAACCACGTGGGTGGGCAAAGGAAGCTTTGACCCTCTCAGCACTGGTAATCATCTGGGTCACTTGTCCTTATACAGGGGGCAATCTTTTATGTGCCAGTATGGAAAGGGCTAGTTGTCTGATGATATTTAACAACTGGGATCTCTGAGATAGATCCAGTAGAGGGATATATCTTCTGGAGACTGGGGGTTTTCCTGGGGCAGTTCCTGCAGGGGAATGAGACTAAGTCTGGGAAAAAAATAAAAGCCCTCTGGCACTCACCACTTCCTTTTGAATTCACCTGAAGAATATGGTCTACTTCTGAGGTCAAATGTCCAGCAGTCCCTGGAGGGAGCCTGTCTTACTACTCAGTATCAGGATGAGAAGAGGGGACTTTGCTTTCTCCTCAAGTGTGTTCAGAGACTAACCTTTGAAACAGCTTAGCCAAATGGAAGATTTTTCTTTGAAGGACTTGTAGATAAGTGGTTAATAACTTGCTCTTCCAAAAAGTAGAAATCTCCAAATATTTCCATTTAAATATATATGTTTCCTGTACTCTACAATAAATTGTATTTAGGTATTCAATTTAATTAAAATTAAATGTATTCAAAAGCTATTCACTTTCTCTCAAAGGCCTTATGTCTATAAAGATGAGATCACATATTCATAGAGGCTTTTATTTAAGCATATTCTCAAAGTGGCTCTTAGTAAAATCCCTGAACTTTTGCCCTAGTGTCCTGTTAATGGGTGGTGTCAGGGATTCTGGCCTTCAAGGACATGATTATGGCTTTGGCCATGCCCATTATTGATTCTATAGTGAGTCAGGTTCAATTTTGATTTAGGATGAAGCCATTTCCTTTGATGAGGTGAATGAACTCTTCCTGGATCACCCCAGATATTCATTATCTGGCAGGAGTTAGTCACAGAATTTCAATTGGATTCTTAGAAAAAAAGAAATAGGTCTGAAAATAGGGACCATCCTGCCCAGGCTCATAGGGAGAAAGGGAAGATGACAGTGAAAGGCTCCTCTACACAAAGGCTCGTCATGCCTAGGTTATCACTTCTCCATCTGCCCGAACTCTCGCTTCCCATTTCTGTCCTGTTTACCTGGTCTCCTCTCCACCTGTGTTCTATCTGAGTTCCACCCACACTCCTGAGCTCGCTCTGCTTATTTCAGACCCAGCCTCTGCTATTCGTCCGGCAAATTGGTGAGGAGTTCATGGTTTCCCCCTCATCTAGACAGCTCTTCTCTTTGATTCAGGACAGTGGTTTTCACAGCAGACAGAACTGAGTTCAAATCCCAACCCTTCCTCTTACTAACCTCGTGACATTCCACAAGTCTTTAGGTCGCCCTAGGCTTCAGTTTAACCATCTGTGAAATGGGCTTAATAACACATGTCTCAGAGTTGGTGTAAAGATGAAAGGATGTGAGGCATGCTAAGTGTTTAAACCGACTGGCAGCTAATCCCCAATTACATACTGATTTGAATAACATCCTACCTTTCTCTCGCTGACAAAATTTGTCTCTCGCTGACAAAAACTGATTTGAATAACATCCTACCTTTCTCTCGTTCACAAAGCGTTTTCTATTACTCTACTGACGTTACCTTAACCACCACGTAAGCTGCTGCAGGAATTACTCTTAGAACGCTGTGGCACTAACACCACACGGGAAGCTATGGTACCATTGAAAGGCCACAGGCTTCCGAGGCTGCTGCTCTGGGGTTGGGATCCCGGCTCTGCCATATGTCCTAGCTGCACTCTGACTGACTCACTTCACCCTTCTTGCCCTAGATAGAGAATACACGGAAGCCTCATTGGATTGTTGATTAAATAAGGTAATATGTATTGAAGGCTTAATCTGTGCTAAGTCCTGTCCTAAATTCTCATGAGCACCATCTGAGTTACAGGGAAACTGAGGCTCAGAGAGGTTCGGGCACTTGCAAGAGGTGACGTCGGATGTGGGCTGCGGGGACCAAGGCAGCCGTCCCAAAGCGTGCCATGCTGGCATGTTGAGTATTTTGAATCAAAGTTACTTAAGAGACAGTCCGTGCATGAACACTCAGGCCCCTGTGTCCCCCTGAAAGCAGGAAATTAAACTCCCATGTAACAGGTACTTTCTCTTTACCAGGAGGTGAGGAGACAACCTTTTCACCAGAAATGGGAAATTGAGAGCCATATGAACAATGCACCCTTGTTACTTTTTACTAATTTACTACCACAACCCAAATTCTGTTTCGAATTCCTTACTAATCCAAACGCCCAAAGTTTTGTCTTGTTTTGTTTTTGTCCTATCAAATCCTCACAGAGTTATGGTCTCTTTGTCTCAAATGTAGGACAATGACCTGCCTTGGTCATTTCCTCAGGTCTCAATGTCACAATCGGGCCTCCCCTGTGTACACATCATAAAATTTTACTTTTTCTCCTGTTAATCTGTCTCATGTAAATTTAACTTTTAGTCCAGCCAGAAGGCTGTGAGGGTCCAGCAGAATGGACCCTTCAGAGCCCAGGGGTGGCCCCCGTGGGCCACTCATGAAAGGGCTTTCTGGGTGTGACCCCAGAGGAAGGCTGGGACAGCGCTCCCTGCTCGGCAATGTTGAAATGCTTCGTGTAAAGGCTTCGTCTCCCCGGTGAGACTGTAAGCTTCTTCAGAGCATAGGGTGTGTTTTTGGTTTGCTCTCATTTCCCCAGTACTTAGCAGAGCATTGCGTTATAACAGGCATTTAATAAATTTCCCGTTGATTTACATGTGTAGTGGTCACACTCCCAGCTCCTGAGGGCTTTCTGGAAGCCTCTCACGGGGTAGTGGTTTACTTGTCAACAAGAAGGACGACGTAGGAATGATGCTGACATGATAGTTAAGGGATTCTGAGCACTTGTTTTGTACCTGGAAGTTGATGTGGATTACTTCACTTACTCCTCTCAGCAATCTGACAAATTATATGCTATAATGAACCTGTGTTACAGATGAGGAAACTGAGCCTGCGCAACTATGTGATCTGCCTAATGTCCCGGGGCTACGAAGGCTGGAGGTTAGAAGCCCAGATTTGAAACCGGCAGTCTGATTCTGGAGCCTGACTTCTTCCTGACTTCTTAAAAATCGGCCTGATGACCTGCCAATTTCTTGTTTCACGATTCTTTTTGTAATTTTCTTTACTGTGGCAAAATATGCATGCCATAAAATTTACCATTTTAACCAGTTTGAAGCACACAGTTCAGTGGCATCAACTACAAACACATAGTTGTGCAATCACCACCATCTGTCTCCAGAACTTTCTCATCTTCCCCAACAGGAACTCTGTCCCCATTAAACACGAACTCCTCATTCCTCTCTTCCTCCGCCTTCCTCTGAAAATGTGTTTTCTTTCAAGGTGAGTATTTCAGTGTGAAAGGTGACTATTCTAATACGTTTAAAAAATTTTAATGTTTATTATTTATTTTTGAAAGAGAGAGAGAGAGAGAGAGACAGAGCTCAAGTGGGGGACCGTTAGAGAGAGAGGGAGACAGCAGGCTCCAGGTTCTGAGCTGTCAGCGCAGAGCCCCGTGTGGGGCTCAAACTCACGAACTGTGAGATCGTGACCTGAGCCGAAGTCGGATGCCCAACCGACTGAGCCACCCAGGTGCCCCATGACCATTTCAATTATTGAGGACTAGTCTGAGAATTTCTGTCATGGAAGTTTTGGCAAATTCTGTACCCTGATGATTGTCTCACTCACCTTGGTCCTGGAGCCTTGTGACCTTGTTTTCTGACTGATATCAGCGGGCCTGGGGGGCAGAAAGGTCTTTGGTGACAGATGGCTTCTCCTGTTTAAATCAGTCCTCTTACAGATTTTTCCCATCTCCGGGCTTGTTCATTTTTCTGTTAGTGCTGCCACATCCCCATGATGTGGGCCCAGAATTCTGAGTCACTGGCTTTACTTACGTCAAAGAGAGGTACGATGACAAAGGAAAACCACCGTAATTAATATCTGCCATAAACTGTGTGCTGACTTGTTGCGTGAGGGGGAATGCTTGTATTATGGGTGTAAAATTTTCAGCAGCACCCATAGCTCAGTCACAGGTAGAGTTGAAACAAAACAATCTGGCCAGAAGTACTAGAAATAATCCATCTGTGTATCTAATGAGGGGAAGTGACAGACTCTGTTCCTATTGTCCTTTCGCAGACATGCCTCTTCAGGTTGTGGATGGCATGACATTTTTCATCTTGACAAGGCCAGTTTATGAAACAGACACAGGGGCAGAGCCAGAAGATCACAGATGTTTTAATGCTCCATTCCAGCCAACGTCCTTGTGAGAGCCACTTAAAGTCACCACGTCTTTAAAATACAGCTTATTCCACAGCAGCAACGGTGCCTATGTAACATAAGATTATTTTGCATAATGTCTCTATGGATATGGATATAATTATAGATAATCTCAGTTTTTGTCTTCAGTTTCCAGGTTGATACAGACTATATTTTTGATTCCTCCCTTCTTGGTGCGTATATCCCTTGAAATTTACTTTTTCTTCATTTTCCCAACTTCCTGGCCTTTATGTCTGCTTTCACATACGATAGAAATCTTATGCCCTTTGCATCCAGCTTTACTGAGCAAGATTCTTCTGTTTTTCAATGATTTCAAACAATTCCATCATTCCATGAAGCCTTCCTCGACAAACCTAAAAGGAGGTTGATAATTTGTTTTCATTAACTTTCTTAAGATTTACCTTTATGGGACTCAGACTTAATGTCATTTAAAACACTTTTTATTGAATGATCACATATGGAAAAGTGCACACACTGTCACTCCACAAGTCACTAAATCTCATCTGAACGTACCCACAGAATGAGAGCAGAGATAAAGAAACAAAACGTTACAGTGACTTCTAGGAGCACAGATTAGTTTTGCTTATTTTCAGACTTTATATAGATAGAATCACACCATTTACATTCTTTTGCTTCAGGTATTTTTTTTTTTTGTCCTACAATTTGAAATTGAGATCAGAATAAGATCGCAATTGGTTGTTATGCCATTTATGTCTTTTCTATGTATCCTGTCCATCTCTTATCTTTTGAAGTGTTTTAAAAAAGAAACTGGGATGCTAATCCTGTAAAGTCTCCTGTAGTCTGTTTTTGCTAATTGCATCCCTTAGTTCTTAGGATATGTGCCTGTCTTTAATGAAAATTGGTGGTCCGATACAGAGGCTTCATCAGATTCAGAAGGCATATAAAGTCTGGCCTTACTGTTTGTGGTGTCATCAGCCACTGGGAAATCATTGCCTGACTCCTAGATGAGGACACAGAAGCATGGAAAGGTTAAGTGATTTGGCCAAGTGCTCAAGGCAGAGCTGAGATCTGCATGAATCTATTCCAGTGCACTCTACACAACAGACCAGCATTGAAAACTTACTGTAATTGCTGAGTGTGATTCAAATATATTTGTAGTTACTAGTGACTCAAGTATCTAACTCTTGCTTTTGTGTTTTCTCTGGAAGGCACGGGCCATGTTCTTTGTATTGCTTCTATAGTGCACAACGTTATTTATGATGGCAGTGGTTATGTGTGCATTGGGGAGGAAGAATTTTACTCCGCCTTTTAAGGTTCTTCCAGCTGGACCAAAAATTAATGTGCTATGAGACAGACTGACGGTAGAAAATCAAACAAAAGTTTAATAACACATATACCTCCTGTATATATAGTTTTTCTCGGACAGACCCAGAAATAAGTCCCAGAAATGGCTGAAACTGTAACCTTAAATACCATCTCCAGCTAAAAGATGTTGGGGGTTGGGAGTCCCTTATGGGAGGTTACCAGGACAAGTGTAGTAAGCAAGAATAAGGTTGTTAATGTAGATTTAAGGCCATGCTTTCTCCACTGATAATAGTTTCTAGAGACTTAGAGTCATCTGCCTCTTCTGGTACTGAGGGAGATACTTACAAATGGAAATTTTTCTTAACATGTAAATATCTCTTACAAAAAGGTAACTTCTACTGGGTTTTGAGAGTTCCTCCTGTGTCTGCTGTTTCTTAAAAATGACCAGCTTAGAATAATCAATAGGCCAAAGATGCATATCTTAGGAGGGCAATATTTGCTCCCCTACATGTGAAAACAGAGTAGAAAGACCTACTTTTTAGGACATTTTTATTTTAGAAGAATGGTATTAAATTCAGCTAAATATGTATTTAGAAGCACATACCATGTGCTTAGCAAAGTGAAAATGTAAATAAAAACAAGGAAAAGATAACAACCCTGCCGTTAAAGAGATCCCAAACTGGGGTGCCTGGGTGACTCCGTCAGTTGAGTATCTGCCTTTTGGTTTTGACTCAGGTCATGATTTCACAGGGTGAGATCGAGCCCCAAGTTGGGCCCTGCATGAGGCATGGAGCCTGCTTAAGATTCTGTCTCTTCCCCTCTCCCTCTGCCTCCCACTCACTCTCATTCTTTCTCTCTCTAAAAAACAAAAACAAAAACAAAAACACAAAAAAAACAAATCCCCAACTTTTTCACAGAATCTTATGTCTGAGAGGGACTGCTCACATATATATGGTCAGTGGGAAAAAGAACTAGTTTCTGAGTCTGAAGACAGGGATTAATATTTCCCCTGTGTTGTTTTCTGGCCCTGTGACGAGGCAGACAGTTTAATGACTACAGGTTTTAGTTTCCTCATGTATAAAAAGGGAGCCTGTCCCACATAATGGTTATGAGTTTAAATGAAATAGTGATTGCAAAGAACATTATAGTAATGATACTTCCATATCATCTCTGCTTGGATATTACAAGAATGGGAGAAACTGCTGCTTTAAAAGCAAGTGCTTCATTTAAAAAAAAAAAACTATAATTATTATAATATTTTCCTTTGACTGAACCAAAATCTTCCTTCTTGTAACTTCTGACCATTGATTCTGATCAGTATCTTCCAGTAGAAGCATAAATCTTTCTTCTCGGTGTTAATGTCAACCTTTCTCATGTTAGCCCTTCAGATACATGAAGACCGCTATCATCGCATTTCTATTTTCTAGGAAAACCATCCCCAACTCATTTGATCATTTTCCCCATGCCAGGGTTCTCGACTAGTGATTTTTAGCACAGAATACACATCAGAATCACCTGGGAATTTTTAAAAAGCATGCAGTTTGAAAAGCCTCTCCAGGGGCACCTGGTTCAGTTGGTAGAGCACGCAGCTCTTGATCTTAGGGTTAGGAGTTCGAGCCCAGGTTGGGGGTAGAGATTGCTTAAATAAACAAACTTAAAAAACAAAAAGGAGAAGGAAAAGCTCTCTGACTGATTTGTAAGTTCTTATTTAACTCGGTATCTTAACTTGTTTTGAAAACTTTTCAAACTTGTCAGTAGCTTCCTTAAAATATGACTCCCTAATCCAAACAAACATTATAGGCATATGTGGAGGACCAGCTGAAGTGTTTACGGTCTGCTAGCTCTTGTAGCAAGCAAATCAAAAGATGATGAACGATTAAACACAATGGAAGTTTATGTCTTACTGATAGGAGTTTAAAGTGGACTTTCCTGATTGATGGGTGACTCTCTTCCAAGCACTGATTTAGGGTGCCAGACTTATTGCTTCCTATAGTTCCGGACTATTTTCAAAACCTGACCTCAAGGGTCAATAGGCTTACTACATCAAGCTGGGGGAAAAAAAGAGCATGGGGCATATGGGCATTTTTACAGACCTAGCCTGAAGCAGTGTGCATACTTTGGGTCATAAAACCACACGGTCACACCCAGTTGCAAAGAAGTGTACCTAGAAATGGGAGAAATTGAGTTTGAGAGACAGCTAGCTAGTCTGTACTGCTACTGTATATGATGTGTTATAACTACTTCTTCTGACATCAGGAATACCACCTGTTGATGAGGTGAATGAGTTTAAACTGCCTGGACAAGAGAAAACAACTTAAAGTTAAAAGATAAGCAGAGAGTGGAAGACAATGAAACGTTTATAACATCTCTAATGTTTGGGGTAGCTATGTTATACTGTTAACTTATTGAAGTAACAGTCAGCTAAATGCTTTTAGTTGTTTTTGAAAGACATGCCAAGTCAGGTTCCTCTCCATTCAATAATCATTCAACTGTTTTTTTTTTTTAATTTTTTTTAATGTTTATTTATTTCTGAGACAGAGAGAGACAGAGCATGAGTGGGGGAGGGGCAGAGAGAGAGGGGGGACACAGAATCCAAAGCAGGCTCCAGGCTCTGAGCTATCAGCACAGAGCCCGACGCGGGGCTTGAACTCACGAACCACGAGATCATGACCTGAGCCGAAGTCGGACATTCAACCGACTGAGCCATCCAGGCGCCCCTCAACTGTTTTTTAAAACACCTATTCATCAGACTTTATATCATGTTAGTTGAGAGCCATCAAGCTATTACGCAACATATAGCAAAGCTTTGCAGCAGAAATCTTCCTTTCTCTTTAGCAGAGACATCATGTACAGAGAAAAAGGTACAACCTGTGTCATGTAATTAAATTTGCATTATATAATACTGATTTCTATTTACTTAGTGCTTCCATTATTTCTAGGCACTCTGTTAAATATTTCACCTGCATTCAGTTTTTAAATACTCACAACCATCTTGGCAATAGATATCATTATCTTCCTTTCACAGGACTACTGACTGTCAAAATTAGGGTTGAAAGGTAGGTATATCTTACTTCAAAGATGAATTTTCAATTGTTTTTCTGTGTCATTTCCTAGGTACACAATACCTCTTATAAAATGCCAAATAAGGAGACAGAAAATGTGAATGTTATCAGGGAAGATTATATTGGAAGTAAGATTTGTTACGACCCTAAATAAAGAGTAGGATCTAGCGAAAATGATGAAGGGCAAGAGTTTATTTAGATGTCATATTTTTCACTAGGGAGCCCAATCATTCTATAAGCAACCATCTTTTGGGCTTTGGCAGATAGGATGTTAACAATGAAGACTGAGCTATAGGGAAGTGCACTGAGGCACTGCAGTGGTTTGAGCCTCTTCAAGACACATGGATTTCCAGTGTTTGTCTCTCTTTGAATATATATTTTCATTGCTCTACTTGAGGATATTTAAATATCCATAACTGAAAATAGGAATTATACATGTTGGAAGCCAGTAAAAAAAAAAAAAACCCACTCGTTTGGATGCGTTTTCTAGCCAGTTTGCTCGTTCCTAATGCTATGTCTCCGCCTGGTGGGAGGTTATGGAATTACAGTAAATTTAAAAGGGCTCATTGGGTAGAATGATGATCACATCCGTTGTAAAAATCAGTCAGCTGATTATAGGAAACAAGGAGAAAAAAAAAAACCCCTAGCAACAACAATACAAACTATGCCATTTCCTTAAATTACGTGTCCTTATTAAAGTGAACTCCTTAAGATATATTGATTTCTTCCCCACAGAGAGCTATACTGCTTTTCTGCATGCACTATGAGGGACATTGATTGGAAAGCATCAATGCTTACTGCATTTAAGGGTTGTAGCCCTTCTCAAAAACTAATGCTTTCTTTGGTGGTATGTATTTAATGGAAAGAAAAACTTCATCTAAAATAAAATTGACATCAATTCAAGGGGAGGGGGCTGTGGTGGGAGGAATAAATCAGGAATAAATTTCAAAACTTTCCCGTGGATTTATATCAATCACACGCATGACTAACATAACTGGAGATTATAACAGTATTGATACGGTTTAACTCATTTGGTTGCGGTTAGTATATTCTGGCCATTAAAGCTTTTACGAATCATTTCTGTCCATTCCCTGGCAAAAGCATAAATTAACATAATATCAGCCTCTTGGTTTAGAAACAGAGATGAGAATTGGTCTATCTCAGAATCACTTGTGGCCTTTTTGGGTATATACCCTGGAGTTAGAAATAGCACGAAATGTTTTTGTCATATTTGTTATGTATGGAAGCACTGAAACCAGACTGAGACTTGTATTAAAAGTGCACCTACCCTGTGTGTGAGAAGGGAGCTATGAATCAAGTTACATCAGCTTTTAAAAACTAAATGATTCCTTAGACGGCTATGGGAAATGAATTAACAATTGGTAAACATCCTAAGAGACCTAAATTTGGTTATGTGCTTCAAATACATAATCTGCGTATGCAAAGAAGGTACTATTTTCCCAATTTACAGAGAGGGAGAAAGATAATTAAGTAACTTGCTTAGGGTCACATTGCTATTGTGATATAATAATATCACAGGTATGGGTTGGTAGGCCTAGCCCCAAATCCTCATCTTTCCCACTGCTTCATTTATATTCACATCCTTCATTTTAGTGAGGAAGCCCTACTGAAACCAGCACTTAAATGTAGGAAGGCCAGTTAAGGAGGTGATTCAGAGTCAAGTCAATGAAAATGCTCAATAAAATTCAGAATGGGGGCACCTGGGTGGCTCAGTTAGTTAAGCACCCCACTCTTGGTTTCGGTTCAGGTCATTATCTCGCAGTTTGTGGGTTCAAACCCACACTAGGCTCTGTGCTGGCAGTGCAGAGCCTGCTTGGGATTCTCTCTCTTTCCCCCTCTCTGTGCCCCTCCCGCATGCTCTTTCTCTCTCTCAAAATAAATAAATAAACTTAAAAAAAATCAAAACCTGTGATACCTTATACTAGTATGTGATTTCTTCTATTTGTAATATGCATTGGTTTAAAAAACCGGTTACAGACATCATTTCATGTGGTCCTGAGCAATCCCAAGAGGAAATGAAGAAATAACGGTGATCTTCTCTTTTTATAGGTCAAGAGACTGAGGCTCGGAGAAATTGTTTCTCAAGACCATCGAACAACTTTCAGTGTGTGGTTTCTGCATGCCCAAAAGGAGAGGGTAATTGTTATACATCTTTCCCCTCCAACCCTCCAACCTCCAACCTTATCATGGGCTTTCCGTGCCTGATGCAAAGCAGGGGGACAATGAAGATGGGAATCACAATGGATTTTACCTCCTGGCATCCTTGTCATCCTTTGGTCCAGACTCTCAGAAGTTTATAACTCAGTACTTGTAAGTACAAAAGTGGTAAAAAAAAAAAAAAAAAAAAGTACTAATGACATCCAACAAGATGCAAATTCCAAGCCAAACATGAAAATAATGATTTCACTATTAGTGTCAATTGTTTCAAATGACCTTCTGCTACATGTTTGAGTTTTTGTTCTACTAGAAGACACATGTATTCAATAACTATTGGTCAAATTAATTGGTTACTGAAATCCACAGTACTAAGTGGAGGGGGTTGACGTGATGGGGGGGCAAATTTGCCACTTGCTAACTGTGAGACACTCTTCTGTTCAATGTTTCCTAATCATTTCTTCATCTTAAAAATAGATCTAGTATTGCCTATTTCATAGGTTTTAATGAGGAGTAAAAAATAATAGCACATGCAGAGGGCACTGTGAAATGTAGGCTACATGGCAGGAACTCAATTACCGTGGATATTTATAAAACATATTTTCTGAATTGTCTGAATTACGTCTTACAGGAGAGAACAAAAGAACTCCATTAAACATATTAATGGCAGAGATATTTAAACATATTCGTACTGTAGCAATATATGGGCATAATCTAATGACTTATTTTAGTTCTCAAGAAAATATGACATTTAATTGTTTCTAAAATAATGGAAAGGAAATTAAGTTAGGAGTTAAAAGGAGTTCTGGCTCTATTATTTAGCATCTCTCTGACATTGAGAAAGCCACTTAGAATCTTTGAAATTCAGTGTCCTCATCAATGAAATGAGATTATCTACCCTCATTACCTTCTATATGCGTTGTTTAAAATACCAATTGATTCCTGAAAGTGAAAGGTGATTTTTTTCCCCCTGTACTGTACTATTGTATCAATCTACCCATATAGAGCATTGTTTCCTGGCTACCTATGGGAGGAAATGGGGTCTCCTTTGCCAATCTTTGAATCTCAAATCCAGAACAGTTGACTCTAGCAGGTACTTCACGTCAAGAAAAAAGTGACAGATTATTTTGAATACACTGCTTCTGCTGTATTTTCCTTGGAAGCCTCTTGGGTTGACATTCGTTCCCATCAACCATGTTGTATTGAAAGCTGTTTTTCTTTTTTTTTTTTCAGGGGTGGGGCGCTGCAAGGGCCTTAATGGTTTGACATCAGTGACCTTCTTAGGCTGATGCTGTTGCTAGAATCCTCAGAGAGACCTTGTGTGCCCAGAACGTTCAGGGCAATTTTTCAGTCCCAGGGGCAACAGTCTAGATTGAATTAGCTTTGGCTCTTCCATCACTAAATAGACGGCACAGCAGGCCTGCCTCAGGGCATAAAAGCATCGATTCAATTCCAGTAATAGGCTTAATGAAGTACCTTCACCGTGTTCCAGGGTGCCAATTCTCTAAAAATCACCCTGAAATGTAAAGCTTAAGCAACACTGGAGCTAACCCAATCAATTTAGAGACACAACAGAAAACAAGAAAAAGTTACATCGATATTGTAAAGGATATGCTTGCATTTTCTCCAACCCTAGGGTTGAAAGTGATCTTGAGACAGCAACTAATGCATCCCTCAGCTTCCACGGTGGATTATGATAGAACCGTCTGAAAGAAGTCAGAATCGACTCTAAATTTCTAAATGCTTAAGGTGCCACACCTGCTCTGTAACACAGCCAACTCTCTAACAACCTTTGCCGTCTTCATTAGAAGGAAATCACCCACTCACCGAATATTGCCTTGATCCAAGAGACTTCCACGTTACGTTGACAGCCAGATACATAGAAATGACAGGAAATTAAGGGGGTAATACAGAATTATCAATGTAAACTCGCATGTTATATGCTGCATTTTCTAGTGCATTTTCATACCCGGTTTCTCATAAGAAAGGATCTGCAGTGAAGTTTACGGGCCTGGGACAAAAGGAAGAAGGAACGAGCCAGTGAGGACAGATAAGGGGTGGGGTTACAGCATCCTAAGTTTGAGGGAATCTTAAATTTTATCAAATCCAGTCTCCCTCCTGCCGAAGGATGATCTCGGTCTGCCTATGTGACGATCGTCGGCTCCTGCTCCCATATTCCTAACGCAGGGACGCGTCGAGGTGATGAGGCAGGGCTGTCCATCATCGAGTGGTTCCATCTGCTAGAATGTACTTCGTTATATTTAGCCAAAATCTGCCTCCTGTAACTCCTTCCACTTCTGCCTTTGCCTTTGGTGACAAGGAAGCAAAAGTCTGTTCTTTATTCATAGGAAAGCTATTCAAAACTTAAGGACAAAATAGGTCCCTACCATGCAAATCTTCTCTGTGCTGAACAGTCCGGCTGTTTCAGCAATGATCACGGCCCGGCTTTTAGGTTCCTAAGTCCTCTGGGTGTGGACTTCCACCTGGAAAGACACAAGTTCCTTGCTATTCCAAAACTGTTCTGTGTCTTAGTGGCATCAGCATCCCCTGGGAGCTAGTTATAAATGCAGACTCTCAGACCCCGTGCCAGACCTACTAACAAGATGGTTTGTATGAGCATCAAAGTTTGAGAAGCACTGTTATAGTTTGCTGGGATGTGTCTCAAAACACAGCAATTAGAATTACCTAAATCCTTCGAGCGTGGTCCAAGGACCACAAAATATTGTGCGATTATTTCGCTGGCTATGTACATTATATTTGTATTAAATCTCCTATCATTGCTTTATTTTTTATTTATTTTTTTCAGCAAATGCCTCAAATGGTTAATACCTCCTAAAGTTATGACTAACAAGAAGGTCCCGATCTTTTTCCACACAAACTATTGTTAATCATATTTGCTTCTTCTGGCAACAGTGTAGTTGATATTTTCACCTATATATAAGAATACACACATATCATTATTAAATTTTATCCTGTTGGTTATAGCCAATTTTTCTGCTCTGTTGGGATAATTTTGAAGCTTTACTTCATCAGCCATCACATTACTTATTTCTCCCAGCTGTATCCTTTAAAAATAGATGAGCATGTCTCTCTTTATTTAAGACACCGATAAAAATAGTGAATAAAACAAGGCTAAGGGCAGAATGCAGTAATATATTTCTAGAAACTTCCTTCAAAGAAACACAGTAAGTTCTACAAATGTTTGCTGGGACTCTGTTATGTGGTTGGAAACTACCCTGTGTTACCTATCTGGAGTACACGGAGAATGAGGCAACGTTCCTGTCCTTGAGAAGCCCACCTCTAATGTGAATTCCGAACCTGGAGATCATGCAAAGACATCTCTTGCCAGGGCTAGCATCCCTTCATTAAGCTAATTATGGTAACAGAGTCCATGTCTGTGTGCCCTGAGGCAGGTCAGCTTTGCCACCTAATTAGCGATGAAAGAACCAAAGCTAATTCAATCTAGTCTGTCACTCTCTAGACTGAGGAATTATCCCAGACATCGTGAGAACACAAGCCTCTCTCCTGAAATTATAAGAAAGGACAGCCAAAACCAGAAGGTTTTTTTCTCCTGAGGAGGTCAGTGAATCAAAGAGCAAATGTGACCTTCTAAAATGCATACCTTGGAAAGAGATAAAAGAAACTCATCATATGCAAAGCACATAGCAGTATCTCAGACTGATGGCACAAGAGAGTATGAAGAAAGACCGTAATTTATGACTAATTTTGTATTAGTGAGCTGATGCTTCAGAATTGATCCACCATCAATTAAAGAGGTCAAACTCAAGATCTATAACAAATGTGAATGAATTTTAAAAAACATCCAGCTCTGTGTAAGAAAGACCTGAATGAAAACATTTAAAACTGACCGATGTCTTGAGCATTTGAGCCCATGCTAATCTAATTCAATTTTCAATTACCTTGGAATTGAAGATTCTTTGTCCCACTGGCCCTAACAACCTTGTGGGCTTCCAAATTCACTGGCATCTTCCTACTTTGCCCCTGGATCCTAACATTCTTCACTTAACAATCAATCAACAAATGTTTACAAGATTCCTTTTATGAGCCAAGCCTTCATAAAACTCACATTCTAGAGGGGAGAAATTGAAAATAAAGAAGTACGTCAGTAAATAAATGAGGTTAGTTTAGCTAGTGACAAACACTGCAAAGAAAAGAAACCATGGTAAGTTGTGAGTGACGCAGGCGTGTGCTCCTTCACATTGGACAAATGTTTTCCATTTCCAAGAGAAAACTGTTTCTGGCAAAGGGAACGTTCCCATCCAAATCTCCCCAAGACCAAGTCCTGGGCCCCCATTGCTTTATCCCCTACCCCACCCAGCTTCTTCTTGTCCAGTGGGTCTCAGCCATTGTCTGCTCTACCTCATTTTCAATGGATACCCTATATCGTGTAGCTAGTTTGAACATTATATTTATAGCACTTGCAAATTCTCTCTTATCTGGGCCTTGTGAATTGAATTCCTGGCTTAGGGTTTTCTTTCAGACCCTTCTTTCCAAGTCCACCCATGGCTCACTCCTCCGAGTAGAACCCAGGAACTTTTACTCTGTGCCCCCACAGTGCCCTGTGCTTTCCTTTCTCATGGAACTTGTCCTGCCCAGTGTCCCCACCAGGCAGTGAGCTCTTTGAAGGTGGGGGCTAATTGTCCAATGACCATTCATCATCTAGCACAGTGTCTGACACATGTGAGGCCCTGAGACGCTTGAGATCAGTGAATAAGGAATTATTAAGTGGGTTTAGATTCAGATTTTTAACTTCACCTCATCTGGCCAAGTCATACTGCCATGTGTGTTTAATTTATATAAAAAAATATATTTTTCTTCTAATGACATTAACTACCCACAGTTGTTTCATGTGGCTGTATTTTCACCTTGTTAGAAGTATGTTACATTTTTCCATTTAAGTTGAATTCCATTCTATTTAAAATTACTTTGGGCAACCAGTCTTACTGGACAATATGAAATTCAGTGGGACTTTGTGGCACAAGATTTATATATTTCTAATTCACCTCTGGTATGTATCTTGATCAGTTTTAAATGACACATGGCAATATACCTTTGATTTTTCACTTTATTTAGTTAAAAAAATTTTTAATGTTTACTTTTGAGAGAGAGAGAGAAAGAGAGAGAGAGAGAGCAGGGGAGGGGCAGAGAGAGAGAGGGAGACACAGAATCTGAACCAGGCTCCAGGCTCCAGGCTCTGAGAGGTCAGCACATAGCCCGATGTGGGGCTCGAACTCATGAACCGCGAGATCATGACCTAAGCTGAAGTCGGACGCTTAACTGACTGAGCCACCCAAGGCACCCCAATTTTTCACTTTAGACTTTCTATCATTTATGTGTCCTTGTTCTCCAAGAAATCTCTTGAGGTTATTTTAAACCGTTCTCCTTTGACATAAGAAGAAGTCATAATTTTTCAGGAAAACCAGCCTGTGAAAACAAGCAATTTTAAGCGTGGCTTAAAATTCAAAAAAACAGGGACATTCTTACATACATAAGTAATAAAAGAAGTACTGTGATTTTGGAAAAGAAAGAAAGTCTTTATGCTTCTCCCCAAATTCTCTTGTAGCCAATGAATCTTCTGTAATTCCACATTTTTAAGATTTTCTTGTTAAAATGCAAATTCTCTTAGGAAGGATACATTAAGTCTTGTTCACACTGAAATTTAAGTGGCTAACATCAGATTTTTTTCCAGAGGAAAAGTTAATAGCTTATATACTCCCAGACTCTGAGGGGAGAAGGAAGGGAATAAGAAAGAACTAGAGAGATGTGGATATATAAAAAATGGTCTCAGAACCCCTCAATTAAATGTTGTCAACTATGAAGGTCTGCAGGAGTTGACCTTGCCATTTGGGCAAGGGCCTGAGGTCGAGCTTGAGAGAATGTGTTTCTCTCTCTCTCTATTCTTCCCAGTTAGTTTTCAGATTCAATATTGCTAAATCCTTTAATAAGTTTCTGAGGACATACCATGAAATGTGAGGAAATAAATCCCTTGCTTATTCTGGAATTCAGAGTGAAATATCCTTCATTTATTGATTTTGAGTATGCAAGTGATTCTGGCCAGTCATTTATTAGTAATGGGCAAAATAATTTAAACTATTCAATAAGTGTGCTATGCCCATCCGTGTATTTACATATGTCTTCATAAGAATCATCAAGGGTAATTTTACATTTATCTATTCAAGCTCTGGCCAACGTTGAATTTAGCAATAAATTACTCACAGGCACTTTTTATTTTAAAGCCAGATTAGGATTCCAAATTGTATGTGTTTGTCAAATACTGAATAATTCAGATGTCTTTTAATCAGTTCTAACTGCAAATGCTGTGGGTAGGAAATAGGACTTAGAAGGGAAGGTGTCATAGAACCCAACAGAGAAAAAGAGCGAGAAGTGAATTAACCACTGCAGGTGGTTACTAAGAAAGTAAACAGTGAAAGGTAGAGACAGTGGATAATTTGGATGGAAAGGTTTTTTGGGCTGATGGTGAAGGAAGGCCAGGCATGAATAAAAGCAGCTAACATTATTAAGTGCTGTGTTCTTGGAATTATACAAACTGTCAGATGATGGTTATCTAACTGGTCAGTGGCCATGTGACTTGAGAGCTCAAACTCGAAACCACTGCATCCTATGGAGAGGGATTCAGATACAGGCAAGATGGAAGAATATGCAAAATAGACGAAGACCTTGGGATATAAATTTTGGGGATTAGAGGCCCACACACTGTGGTTCCATCCTCTCTGTGAGCCATTCTCAGTACCTTCAGTCAGTATCCACTTTATCTCTTCCGGGATCCCACAGAACTTTACATGAAACTGTTGTAACACTGGCCTAGGCTGATTTGTTCTTCATTATACACTGAGTTTTTTCAAAAATTATTTTAAAACAACTTTACTGAGGTACAATGAGGTCTAAGTGACACACAATAAACTGCACATATTTAAAACATATAATTTGGTAAGTTTGACATATTTTTTGCTCAGGAAACCATTATCAGGGTCAAGATAGTGAACGTATGCATCACCTCCAATAGTTCGTTGGTGTACCATTATAATCCCTCCCTTTATCCCTTGTATCAGTCAGGTTTCTCCAGAGAAACGGAACCCAAAGGATGTATGTTATAACAAGTTGGTTTATGCAATTGTGGAGACCAAGATGTCCCAAGACCCAGGAGATTCGATGGTGTAGTTCCCATCTGAGACCATGTGCCTGAGAACCAGGAGAGCCAATGGTATAAATTCTAGTCCAACAGCTGGCAGGCTCCAGGCCCAGAAGAGCTGATTTTTCAGTTTGAGTCCAAAGGCAGGAAAAGACTGGCGACCCAGCTCAAATGGTCAGGTAGGAGAGGTTCCCTCTCACCAAGCCTTTTTATTCCATTTAGGTCTTCAATTGATTGGATGGGACCCACCCACATTAGGGAGGGCAATCTGCTTCACTCAGTCTACCTATGCAAATGTTAATCTTATCCAGAAACATCATCACAGACACACCCAGAACAAAGCTTGATCAAATGTCCAGGCCCCCTGTGGCCCAGTCCAGGTGACAGATAAAATCACACCTCTCCTCCTTGCCCCTGTGTCTGGGCAACTACCGATCTGCTTTCTGACGCCATACATTAGTTTGCATTTCTTAGAGTTTTATATCAACGAATTCACACGTCATGTACTGTACTCTGTTTTTGTCTGTTTTCTATTGTATAGATGTATCACAAAAGATGGACATACAGGCTATCTGTAGTTTTGAACTCGTGTAAGTAAAGCTGCTACGTACAAGCCTTCATGTGGGCATATACTTTTAGTTCTCTTGAGTAAATTGCCTGGAAGCGGCATGGATGGATCACATGGGAGGTGTATCTTTAACATTTGCAGAAATGGCCACACTCTTCTCTGAACTCGTGTACCATTGTACATTCCTAGTAGCAGTGCATGAAAGGTTCAGTTCTTGTAGAACCTTGCTAACACTTGGTATGGTCAGTCTTTAATTTTGTCCACTCTAGGTGTGTGGTGGTATCTTGTTTTAGTTTCAATCTGAATTTTCCTAATGACTAATGATACTATGCATCTTTTCACATGCTTATTTGTCAGCTACACATCATCTTTGGTGAAAGCGTCAATTCAAATATTTTGGTCATTTTTATTGGGCTGTTTATTTTATTATTGATTTTTGAGCATCCTTTATGCACACGTATTTTATTGGATATATCATTTGCAAGTATTTTCTCACATCTTGTGGTTTGCTTATCTCTTTACAGTGTCTTTTTCAGAGAAGAGGTTTTTGATTTGATGAAGTTCAGTTTAACAGTTTGTTCTTTTATGCATTATGACTTAGGTGTTGTTTTAGAAAAAATATTTGCCTAACCCCAAACTGCAAAATTCTTTCTATGTTTTCTTCCCTAAGATGTATAGTTTTAGTACCTATAATATTTTGAGTTTTTAGTTGTTCATGGTGCAAGTTATAATCGAAGTTCTTCTTTCATCTTTTGCATAAGAAAATCTCATTCTTCCAGTACCATTGGCTGAAAAGACTATCCTTTCTTCATTGAATTACATTTGTACCTTTGCTGAAAGACATCTGTCCATGTATGAGGTCCTTTTTCCTGGATTCTCTACTCTACTATGTTGGTCTATTTTTCTATCTTCATGCTAAGATGACTGTTTGGATTACTATTGCTTTAAGTAGTAATAGTGTTAATCCTGAAACTTTAGTTTTCATTTTCAAAGATTTTGGCTAATTAAGATCCTTTGTATTTCAGTACAAATTTTTGAATGTCTGTAATCTCTAAACAAAAATTTTTGGAATTTTGATTACAGTGAATATAGATCAATTTCGGGAGAACTGACATTTGACAGTTGTGTCTTCCAAACTGTGAATCTGATATATCTCTTCATGTATTTGGGATTTCCCTAAACTCTCTCAGCAATATCTTGTACTTCTTAGTGTATATCTATGGCACATCTTTTGTTGGATTTCTTTCTAAGAATTTCATAGTTTTAATCTTATAAATGGTACATTAAAATATCAGTTTTTAATTGTTTGTTGTTACTGACAAGATCCAACTGATCTTTGTACATTGACCTTGTATGTTGAAGTCTTACTACTCCCAGTCATGGGTTGTAGGAAGTTCTTTGTAGATTACACTGGGTTTTATACATAGATTATCATGTTGTGAATAAAGACAACAGTAAAGACAGTTTTACTTCTTCCTTTCTAATTTGGATGCCCTTCCTTCCTCCCCTCCTTCTGCCCTCCTGCCTTCTCTCCCTCTAACTCTGTCTGTGTCTGTCTCTCTCTATTATATCCTCCAGCACAATGTTGGATACAAGTAGAGAGAGCACTGTTTTCCTCTGATTCCTCAGATGGTTCTTCCCCGAGCCTTGGGTGGTTTCTTCATATGCATATGCTGATCAGTATTCAGTGAAATTCTCAAGGGGGATCCTCTTTAGACACCAACGTTCCCCTCTGCATGCAACTCTCATCTTCTGTACTGAGTTTTGAGAAGGCTAGTGTTGGTTTTCACAGGCTCTCAAGTCTGACTCCTGACCTCCAGGATTCTGCTGGACTCTAAGTGGTCTCTCCTTCCTACATTGTTGTCTATAAACTCTCTCCAGGCAGTAGGCTTGGGCAATTTTAGAGTTTACCTTGTTTGTTTCCCATCTCTTGGGGATTACTGTCCTTCAGTGCCTGTGTTTTACTACCTGTTGTGTCATATATTTCTTCTTTGTTTGTTTGCTTGTTTGTTTGCTTCAAGGTAAATCTGGTTTTTCTTCTTAGTCAAGAAGTTATATACACTGATAAGTCAGAACGTATTACAATGTTTTCAATGAAAAAAATAACAGTTGCTACCTCCCAATACTTGTCCCCTAGCATCAATTACTTTAAAAGTTTTGAGCTGTTTCTTCTGGAACTTAACTCCATATTTCTACTTGCATGCCTATACTTCTTTTTTGAATATTTTTCTTTTTCTAAATTTATTTTTAAAGTTCATTTATTTATTTTTGAGAGGGAGAGAGAGAGAGAGCATGAGCAAGGTAGGGGGAGAGAGAGAATCCCAGTCTCCACACTGTCAGCACAGAGCCCGATGTGGAACTCGAACTCACGAACTATGAGATCATGACCTGAGCCAAAGTCGGGAGTCGGGCGCCCAGCCGACTGAGTCACCCAGGCACCCCCTTGATTTTTCAATTTTGGGCTTTGGCTCTCTATTCTCTATCCTGCCGAGAACCTTCCCACACATGCATATTTCCCCTCCCCACCCTGACCTTCTAATTTAGGTATGTCATAATTTGTGATTACATATAAAACAGGTTTTCTATATATATAACACCAGAAATACTGTTTACAGTTAAGCCACAGAGTACAACAAAATTAAAATTTTATCTTTAAATAGTATTTCTTTTTCTTGGGGTTTAAAATCAAGCTTGCCCCAGTATCAGATCATCTAGAAAGCTTTACAAGAATATATACTTCTAGACTCTAACTTGGATCTGAATTTGGAACTCTAGGCTGGAACCTCAGAGGAAGTATTTTTTAAAACACTCATGGGTCACTGAGACCCAGCTGGTCTTCTGAAGTTTGGGAATGACTGCCTTCGGGCTCTCATGTCATTTGCGCACAAGTGCATGGTTGTAACGACAATACCATTTTCATCACTATTGAACTGTCAGGTGGCACTGAAGTTGTGCCATCCTGGACTTCTCTCTGACTCTACACATCAGTCGTAACACACTATGATCTCATCTGTCAACTGGCACCACGGTGGTGGCCTGGTCTCTGCTAACAATGACTGGATTATAATTGGACCTGACCTTGTGGACCCGGGGCATGGTGTTCAAATTGCTGGGTTCACTGAACTGAATTAAGAGTTAACAGCCTCTTTTGAGAAGTCAAATATGGGGGATTGACTCAACTGCTCATGTGCACCTATATTTCAGTGGTACCAGTTTGCAAAATTACCGATTTTGGTTGGAGGTAGCCTTGAACACAGTGTGTCGTGCAAATAAATTGTCATTAGCACCACCTGTCTCTCCATTAGCTTCTGTAGCCTGATTAGATTTACACCATATCAGGAAGTATTCAAAGCGTGCAAATGGCAAGGCTTCACCCCGTTTAGCCATCCAGTGGGAACCAGAGTACAAGAAAGTGAATTAACTCTCTGCCCTTGAAAATCTAGGGACTGTTTTTAAGAAGTAAATATTACGTTAGGCATATCCTCCTGAGACATAAACTCCAGGTCCTTCCTGGAAGATGTTTCAACCTTTCTCAATAATCATCACAAATGCTAATGCCAGATGCATAATTAACAAAGCACATGCACATGTTGGGAACTTGTGAACACTAAAGTTTGGCTTAATAATCAGGCAGACTCCCAATATGTAAGCAACACAAACACAGTCTCTGAAGAGCTGTGCCACATAATTTACCTTCATGTTACAGTTTTGAAAGTCAATGTCCTTGCCTCATAGTCTGTCACAGACATGAATTCTAATAATTTCAAAGCCCAAGACTTTGTATGGTCCCTTCCTTGAGGGAGTATTCCACACTTCATTAGTGAAAACTGGTTTGAAAATTTTGATTTGTAGAAATACTATAAAATCTAACATACTCCATCAACCACAATTTCCCAGAACATTTGGAAACTGAACTTCATAACATCAACTTTTGCCTTTGCATGAAGCTTGTTGCCTTTCAGGGAGCATATTAGAAAATGTGCTTTAGGAAATAATACAAATAAGAGTTCTCCAGAACAAAGCAAACTGGCCATTAACTTATAAGTCCAGCCATCCATCTACCCACCCATCCATCCGTCCATCCATCCATCCACTCGTTCATTCAAGAAATATTTAATGAGTCCCTTCTATGGGCCAGGCACTGGGGTACTGAGAAGTACTATGAATTAAAAATAACATAGTAACAGGGAAGAAGGTAACAGGAGGCTTGGGTGGGGTGTGTGTTATTTTAAATAGAGAAAAAACCTTTGATGAAACATTATTTTGGCAGAGACCTAAATGAAGTGAGAAAATAAGTCATGGGAATGTGTAAGGAACATGTTTCAGAAAAGGGAAAAGCAGGCGCAAATGTCCTGAGGCAGAAGCCTGTTGGGATGTTTCAGAAATAGCAAAGAGGACAGAAGAATAAAAGGGATGGGAGATGGGATCAGAGGGTCAGAAGGGAGCCAGGTCTTGCTACAGTATGAAATGTGATTTGAACATGATTTTAAATGTGAACAGAGGCTGTTCGCAGGTCTTATGCAAGAGAGTGACATGGCCTGACTTAAGTTTTTAGAGGATCCCTGTGAATGCTTTGTGGAATTTAGATATGGTAGAGGCAGGGGCAGGGAAACCCAGGGAAGGAGGCAGGGGTTTGTAGCGTTTGGGACCCTTATACCCATGTGAAACACATAACAATAAAGGAGAAACAGGAGATCTTTGAAGGCAAGTTAAATATCATAGATTTATTGCTATAGCTATGATACCTTCAGAAGAGTCCTACATCACTTTAATTCAGTTGCATAACTTAAATACTAAAATAAAATGTATCATGTTTTAAAAAACATGGCAGGTGCTCCTGTCTTCGTCTAAGAAAAAGGAAGGTAATAAAATAAGTGAAATCCTTTTTTTACTGCACCCTGGGCATAAATTGTTACTTGCCCAGAGTTTATGGGACAGTGTTGTTTGTGAGGCTGAGTTATCAACTGTCGGGTGTGTAGGTTTTCCAAGAGTTGATTATACGCTACCTTCAAAGAACAAATTCAGAAAAAGAAAAGAATTCTGAGGGTCTTTTTTTCCCCTGAAGATACAAAAATTATTAAGATTCATTGTTTTCTAATATTAAATTGTGTGAAAACATAAACATCTGTCTCATAATGCAGATTCTAGGGTTCAATCCCCAGAGGTCTGAAATTATAAATTTCAAGTGAGGTCCAAGAATCTTTATTTTTAACCTGATCTACAGAAGTGAACAATCTGCTCTTATTTCAGATAATCATTTAAGAATAGTTTTTCTCAAAAGTAAGCTTCAGCTAAAAGCTTTACAATACATGTTTGATCAAGATCATGAAGTTCAGATGTTTATATTCTTGGTATCAGAGGATCCACTCAGACTCTGCAGTCTCTTGGAAATTCTTCTTTTCTTGTCCTCGTCTCACATGGTGATTGAGGGACAGCCATTTCCCACAATATGACCTTATTTCTGCTCCTTCTGCTCATCTCTAGCTACAGTTGATTGGTCCAGAAGAGCTGTTCTGACCTAAGTCAAGCTAATTAGACCTGTTCTTCAGGACCAGAGAATCAAGCGTCCTGGCTGATGTCATTAGATAGACAATGTGAGAATGTTTTACAGAATATTGGAGTGAGTTGTCAGTAGGAGATAAAAATTAAGCCCACACAGGATATGAAAATAGTCCCAATAGTATCTGTATTCTCATTCCAGTAATTCCTGAAATTCAGTTACACTTGCCGCTCAGAATCTGTATTAGCAATTGCTGCATCACAATGCTGCTTAACAGGGGCACCTGGGAGGTTCAGTCGGTTGAGTGCATGACTTTGGCTCAGGTCAGGATCTACTGCTTTTGAGTGTGAGCCCCGTGTCAGGCTCTGTGCTAACAGCTTGGAGCCTGGAGCCTGGAGCCTGCTTCTGATTCTGTCTCTGTCCCTCATCTACTCGCTCTTTGTCTCTCTCTCTCTCTCTCTCAAATATAAAGTAAAACATTAAAAAATTTTTTTAAAAATGCTGCTTAACAGTCTAAAACACCACTATTCCTTTATTATATCTGGTGACGTCTACAGGTCAGCAATTCAGACATGGCAGCGGGAGTGGCTTGTATCTGCTCCATGATGCCTGGTGTCTAAGCTGGGAGACTCAAAGCCTGGGAGCCGGGATTGTCTAAATCTTATTCACTCACTTGTCTAGTGGTTGGTGCTCGCCAGTGGGTGAGACCTTAATTAAGTTGTTCAGTTTGTTGGAACACCCTCATGTGACCTCTCCACACGACCGCCGGCTTCCTCACAACATGGTGATGTAAGGTGACCAGCCATCATGGTTTTCCTTGGAACTCATGAGTTTCCCAGGAAATGGGACAGTCAGTGCTAAAACTCGAGAAGCCCCTTATAAGCCAGGATGAGTTATAAGTTATCCACCCTACATGATGTCTGGATTCCAATGGCAGGTCCTGAAGAGATAGATAAATAGTATGTCAGAAGGAAGCTGTATCTTTTTTTTTTTTTTAACCTAGTGTTAGAGGTCAAATAGTATTCTGCCATGCTCCGTTGGCTGGGTCAGTCATAAGCTACAGCTCAGATTCAAGAGACTAAAATATATAATCCCTCTGCTTGATGGGAAGAGTGTCAGTCACACTGTAAAATGAGCATGTGGAAATGGCTAAATATATCAGTGCAGCCATAAAGATGACCCTGATGATCTAACACGCAATTTGCTACAATATTCTTCTATAAATCCCATTTTTCCTCAAGTTAGCTCAAACTGGGCTTCTGTCACTTGCAAGCAAAATAATGATTTTTTAAACCCTCAATATAACCAGTTAATAATATTTTAACAATCAACTGAAAGTCTGGGTTGAGTTATCAATATTAAGGAGCCTAACCTATTCCTGAACAACTACTCCCCACCGTATAAGCTAAGGGAAGGAGGCTGAGGGAATGACTGCAGACAGGCCACAATTTTCTCCCAGAGTCTGGATCTGCCCCCAAACATGGACAATTTACACGATCAGGGCCCTAAAGTTTCACACTGTAACGCTCTTAGCTGAGAAACATTATAAGCAGTCATTACTGATTTCCTAACATAGTTATTAAAAAAACAAAAGAAAAAAGCTCAAGGGAACTCCTCACCACCAACAGAACTTCACAGAATTCCGGTGAACTTTTCAAGCTAGAGTAATTGCAAAATTTGCCTTTAGGTAATGACTGACACACTATGAAGTACAGTTAATTATCCGGCAGGTAAAGGGGAGTCTGGGCGGTAGAGTAGAGAGAAGTCGATCGGAGACGAGGAACACTTTGGGGTCAAAAGATTTGAAAGCAGCCCATCTCTGTCCCCGTCACGAGCTCTGTGTGGTACCCACGACAACACTACCAATCATTCTCCCGTAGGTGACCCAGCTCACCAGAATCTGAGCTTGACTGTAGCTGAAAGAGTCTTTTTACAGAAAACTGGTGGAAGGAAGACATTCAGCCCCTTGTCTGTGTTGGGGGCTTCTCCCACTATCCCTCTTTGTTGTTGGGAAAGGAAATCAATTTAATTACACTTTCAGAAAAAAAAGTTTAAGGTGAAATGACCAAAAGAAAAGTAAGAATTAAAAGAAAGAAAAACCTTTAAGATACATATTAAAATGAAAAAATAAATAAAAAGCACAATTTAAAATGACCAATACTGTAGGAATGCTCAGGAAAAGATCTCAAGAATAACTTTAATCAGGTTTGAAACTCTGAAATAAAAAGATCATAAGCAATTAAAGTAATAGGACATTGGGGCGCCTGGGTGGCTCAGTTGGTTAAGCACCACCTTCGGCTCAGGTCATGATCTCCTGATGGTTTGTGGGTTCGAGCCCCGCGTCGGGCTCTGTGCTGACAGCTAGGAGCCTGGAGCCTGCTTTGGATGCTGTGTCTCCCTCTCTCTCTCTGCCCCTCCCCCACTCATGCTCTGTCTCTCTGTCTCTCTGTCTCTCTCTCTCAAAAATGAATAAGCATTAAATTTTTTTTAAAATAGGACATAAAAATAGGGTGTGTGGCATAAAAATAAAAATTAGAATCAGGTTGAAAGGTAAGAAATTGCATAGGGAATTAAATCAGAATAAATTAGAAATGTGATTTCCTAAGGTGATCTCCCCTAGACTGCTGAAATTAACATGGCCCACACAGGCTAAGCCGTGGGCTCACATTTCTCCTTTCCTCTGTACTTCCCCACTAGCTCTGGCGTCAGAATCCTAGGAGAAAAGTGTGTCATCTTTACTTCAAACCTAATTTCACAGCTGAGCCAATGGGCCTCGAGTTCCCAGTTACAGCCACTACAACCTTGCCTTCCGAGCAAAAAAAGCTCTGCTTAGTGCAGTCAAGTACACAATCCACTTGCTTATAGGATGTTACGTCTGTCAGTCAGGCCTTGCACGGGACTTGGAGAGCAGTCAGCTCAAGGTTAAAGTCTCTGGCAAGGACGGCACGCTGGGATTCTGTTCAGCTGCTTTCAGCAGATCCTCATGTGTTCACTCTTTTCATCTTATTAGCAAAAGCTTTGGGAAGATGAAACCTATCATCTGTATACAGAAAGATACTATTTTTCTCGTTTGCCAGGGAAAAACAGTATGCATCTAGTTAATCCAAGAAATACATGAAGCTGTTTGGGTATTTGGAAGAGAGGAAAATAGCATCCTTTGAAAAGCAGGTTAACAATATTTATACACAAAGGATAGGATTATCCATCGAATGGAGAAATCCTCTGTAAAGGTAAAGAGAGCCTGGAGTTGTAATTTAGTAAGTAGAATCCTAAAAAATAACATGTTATCTTATTTAGAGAAACGCTGAAAAGATTCACATACACATACACACACAGAGTTGATCAATGGCTCTATAGTCTCGGTGAGCCAACAAAATCTGGTTTCACCAAACTCTATCGATAAATGGCAGCTTATGAGATCTTTGGCCACAGACTGGCTTTATCTTACTAATCACTTGTATCATATGCCATGATATTTGAAATTTCAATAAAACTAAAATAAAAGACAGATTAAATCATAGCTGTGGATTCATAGGAATTGAGATCGGAGTACGATAAATTAGAAGATTTTGAAAGCACACTACAATTCTTGCCGAGTTCATAGACTCACATGCTGTGGACAGATCATTACTGTCTCCAAATCCTGTTAATCTGGAGCTGGAGAGCAGACAGCAAGGTGGAAAAGAGTCTAGCAACAGTGACATGTTCCTGATATAGGATACTGTATGGAGAAAACAGAAGTGCAATTTATTAAGAACATAGCAGTGTTTGTTTTGATGGAGTATATGATAGTCTAACGAGATTACAGACACATTTGCCCATATAGGAAAAGCTGTTCCTGAGAACCTGTTAGAATATATAGTTGAGCAAAGAATGAAACCCATATCATAAATAGAAGTAGTAAAATGTTTCATCCTGATACCTTTCGACAAATCTCATGTAGCAGAAGGTACACTGTTCTCTAGAAGTGAGAGAAACTAAAAAACTCAGATAAATTGTCCTGAGTCATGAGAAATAACTCTGATACATCAGTGGAGATCTGTATTCCACATTTTTAATATATTTACATCTATTAAAAATAGTATGACCAAATTTGAGTTTGTCCACTAAGATCTGTCATATTCTGAATTTTTCTCAAGAAATAGAAAATTTAAGAAATCATATTTACTTCATAAATTTTAGGATGGTTTCTTCTATGTCTTTCTTGGGGGCATGTGCGTGTGCGCACACACACACACACACAAACACACACACACACTTGCAGTGATTTCTGCATTTGGAGCTTATCTATCTATTCATTCTCTCTTACATGAACATATATTCATGGCACACATTAGCCTGGTGTAGACCTTATAGCAAAATTTTGAAGACAGATTTATTTAATTTTTAGATCAAACACAACTGATGGCCTAAGCAAATATCACATAAATCCCAGGGACGAAAGATTAAAAAATGGTGATTTATTCCTTTTTCTATTACTTGCTTATGCAGCAGATTGGAGGTTTGTATATTCCCAGATACATGTGGATCTAGTCTAGCAGTCAGTATGGATACCAATAATCAATTTTCAGTTGATTGTTTATTCAAAAAAACTGCCAATAATGTCTCCTTCTGGTTTTGCTTTGCTGGCTTGGAAACTGCTTGTAATCACTTAACACATGCCATTGTAATCTCCTCTGAGGGTTTATCCAGGGATAATGAGTTCCTGACACGTGACCCCTCTGTGTCCACTGTGGATGTCAACAGTCCATCAAAGCATGCTTTCCTCTGGAACCTAGATGTGACCTCAGAATCGTCCTCAACACAATACTCCAATTTGCCAATCACTGTCAATTGACTGGCATTTGTACCTAAGATGAAACTTATTTGCCTTCTCTGGCAAAGTACAAAGTATTCTTGCATTTTTATTTAAGCTAAGATTCACTGGATATTTAATTATTTATGATATAATTGTGAGCGGATGGCAGCCTGCAAGTTATCTACTTATTCTGTGTGAGAGGAAGTAATATCTTGCTTGCAAAGTGCTCCTCATGGGAATATTATGATCAATGCCCAGACACTTTCCATTTTTCAATTTTATGAATGACCTCTTTGCAGCATGCCGATGTTGTGCTGTATGTGTTATGGGATGTCAAATTCATTAGAACAAGTCACAAAGATTTGCAAACAGACACTAATTTGTTGACATTTTAGTGACTTTTGAAAAATTGACTTAAATTTAGCAGCAAAGTCACTAGCACAAAATGCCTTGTTTGTGTATGTATATGTGTATGTGTACATATATATACATATATATATGTACACATACACATATACATGTACATATATATGTACACATACACATATATATGTACACATACACATATATTTTTTCCTATTGAGAGAATAAAATCTGAGTATTGCTTCAGAAATAAACTCCAGGAGGCCCAAAATTCTGAAGAGCTTTCCCAGAGACCTTTTGAAAAATCATGTGCGGCTCAGGTATACATATTTAATTATGTCTGCTTCATTTTTCTTCCAAAATTTAAAATATTTGGAATAATGCTGGATTCGTTTAAAGGCCAAATTAGGTAAGATGTGGGAGGTTTAAATCCTGCTTGGTTTCTAGGTTAGAGAGATTGCCTCTGGGGTAATGTGGCAAGGTTTGTTTTAAGCTCAGGTGACTTGTATCTGTTTATTGCCCCTTGCTGGAGTAAATTACTTAGTAAAATCATTACTAGACAAAGTTGCATGTAGAAATCAGTAATGGGGAAGAGGCATGGGCATCTTTTATGAACTGGAGATGATATTGCTAACTGCCATAATTGGAGCCGATCCTATTAAAACAGCACGATAAAGTGCCGATCATGTCCAATTTTCCCCTCACTTTCAGTATTTGATAACTGAAAAATGTAGGGTTTATTCTGCAGTGATGACTTCCTCAATGCAATTATTCTGGTTCCAATGGATGAACAGATGCTGCTCTAGAAATACAGACAATAGAGAATCAAAACCACCAACCTCTGAGACACAGATTAATACAGTCAATATTTATAATATAATTTAGATTTGGACCCAAATTCTAGGACCACTACAATCTTATTGAATTTCTCTTTAACTCTGGACAAAGCTTTGCATTGGCTTGAGGCAGTATGTAATTTTCCTTCCTTTTAGGAGAATTTTAACTTGCCAGGGTGATGTCTATTCTTGTGGATTAATCATCCCAATTTCTTATGTCTCTGGGAAAAGTCACACTAAGCAAATGCCAAAGACTTTAAAGAACACCATTTAATTCAGTAACTAGTCTAAAAATATGTTTCAGAATATATATTACCTTCCAAAAACCTTTCTGGAGCCTCCACCAAAAAAAAAAAAAATCCAAGAAGCCATGCTTAATTATTTCAGTCTTTGGACAACCTCTAAACATGATCCCTAATTCTCTAATCTGGAGAGTCTTGATCGTTCTTGTGCCCCCAATATAAATGCATGTAGTTCTTCCCCATGAGCATTAGGGTGGTGCTACCCATGCTGGCCCTTTGTTGTATGCAGCTGACTTGTGTGCATGTCAACAGTGGCCTTTCTACCTTTGCCTCTGCTCTCATCCCAGACCCTGGCTCCAGCTTCAGCAGTGGCACTGGCTGGATTTGAGTGGAACACGTTCCAAGAGATGGTTATGAGGGAAGTAACACATTAATAAAACCAGATTTCTTGCCATCAAGAAAGTACTACCTCCTTGAAGAGACAAAATGGGGGAGTCTATGTACTACCTGCAAAACCACATACATACGCACACAGTAAAAACTGAAAACCTAAATGCATATATATGTATATATATATGCATAATTTTATGGTATTATGCGCATAAACACGTGCATGTGTTTGCACACACATACACACACACACACACCCCTACCTGAGGGTGTCTCTCTCTTTATAAAAATTACAAGGATTAAGCCGCCAGCAGTCTCAGTGAGTGCCCTCACTATAATTATTTCATTAATTTTACATGATGTACAACAGTAAGTTTATCGGTGTGCTGTGAAGTATCTTTGCAATTAAAGCTCCATCACACTTGTCAGAATAAATGAACAGAGATCATCCTGCCTCGTAAGATGCTCTGTCTTTATTGTTGGGCTTGCTTCTGTTCTCTCACTAAAACATAACTTGGAGATCTAGAGTGAAGGCTTAGTTTGTGGCCCAGAATTCACACGCAATAAGAGTTTGTTGCATGATAATATACTCAATAAAATTACATGAAAAACAGTGTGGCTGGTACTTTTATCAGTGCTCCTGGGTAAGACGGTTGCTGCCTTCCACATTCCTTATTCCCTGGTGGTGGTCTCCTAATTTTAAGTACAAGCTGGAGGCAGAAGGTGGGAAGATTAGGCACCAAGCTGAGAAAGGCCTCATAAGTGGGAAGGGATGTCTATAGCAAAAAATGCAAAACAACTGAGGTTTCTAGCTTCCTGGGGATTCATTTGTTGGAAAATTGTGTCAGGCAGAAGAGGCCTGACCATCAAGGTAAAGCCAATCTTGGCTCAGCTCATCTGAATCACTAAACTATGCAAATGCAGGAATTAAAAGACTCATGTCAAATTATAGTAATCTGTGGCATGGACAGCATCTCTTCCCTTAATTAGATTTATGTTTTTCAAAGAGTACTCTCTGAAAAACTGTGTTCTACCAGTGAAATCTAATTTGAGCAATGTCATTGCCACAAAACCACACTGCTTCTTTCTCTTTGCCTCTTTGGTGAACATTGGGATGGAAATGCAGCATCGAAAGGCATTTGAAAAAAAATTATTGTTGAGGAAAAAAAAAAAAAGTACAGCCTGAGTTTTAATCCCTTTACTGCCATGAACCAGTAGAGTTTGGGGTGAGTTTTCTCTGTAGCCATTTTTTAAAAATCATATCATCTTTCACTTTTTGAAGAATTTTTCTACTTCAGTTATCTTTTTTTCAAACATAATTGATCTATCTTCACAGTTCCATTCCCATGTGTTCTGATATTATCCATCTTAAAGTATTTTTTTTGAAGTTTATTCATTTATATTGAGAGAGAGAGAGACAGAGACAGAGGAAAGTGGGGGAGGAGCAGAGAGAGAGGGAGAGAGAGAATCTGAAGCAGGCTCTACAGTGTTAGCACAGAGCCCAATGTGGGGCTCAAACTCAGGAACCTGAGATCATGACCTGAGCCGAAACCAAGAGTGGACGCTTAACTGACTGAGCCACTCAAGCACCCACATCTTAATTTAAAAAATAAAAGGAAACCTTACTATGTCCTCATATCCCTCTAATTAACAAACAGTCAGCTTTTCCTCCATTTTCTCTACTCTATCTGTGCTTCTATTACTCCACTGTTGAATTTTCCAAACTGGTCCTCTACTGGTTCTCTCCTAGTTTTCATTTTACCTTTCTTCTCTCCTTTTTTTTTTTTAAGTTTTTCAACTTTATCTTCAGTTCTTCTACTAAGAAACTTCTACCATTTTAAAGTTCAAGAACTCGGCCAACATCACAGAGAAGTAGGGGTAATCCATACTTCCTCTGTATCTCAAAGAAGTGTAGAAGCCAAAGGACTTGAACACCAGAGCCAGGGAGGAAAAGAGACTGAATCTACTAGAAAGAAAATGGGAAGCTGGAAAAAAGATAGGGCTACTCCAAGGAACAAACCAAAGCACACCTGGTGGAGGGTCCAAAATATTACTATGAGTAGGGTAATAAAATAAGCAAAGTCACAACAGAGAGCAAGTAACAATCCCTGAAAAGAACACCTCCTGAAACGCCAGGCCCTGGACAGTGTATGAACCTCCTTTAATATAGCAGTGCTCACAGGTGCAGAGCACACAAGCTTTTAAAATGCATAAGGGACAGAAAACTAGCCAAAATGATGAAACGGAAGAATTCTCCTCAAAAGAAATTCCAGGAAGTAATGACAGCTAATGAATTGATCAAAACCAATTTAAGCAATATAATGGAACAAGAATTTAGAATAATAGTCATAAAATTAATCGCTGGGCTTGAAAAAAAGCATAGAAGACAGCAGAGAATCTATTGCTACAGAGATCAAGGGACTAAAAAATAGTCATGATGAATAAAAAAATGCTATAAATGAGGTGCAAAATAAAATGGAGGCGGCCACAGCACAGACTGAAGAGGCAGAGGAGAGAATAGATTAGAAGACAAAATCATGGAAAAAGAGGAAGCTGAGAAAAAGAGAGATAAAAACAATTCAGGAGTACAAGGGGAGAATTAGAGAACTAAATGATGCAGTCAAACAGAACAATATCCATATCATAGGAATTCCAGAAGAAGAAGAGAGAGAGAAAGGGGCTGAAGGTGTACTTGAACAAACCATAGCTGACAACTTCCCTGATCTGGGGAAGGAAACAAACACTGAAATCCAGGAGGCACAGAAAATTCCCTTCAGATGTAACTTGCATTGATCTTCTGCACAACATATCATAGTGAAACTGGAAAAATACAAAGATAAAGAGAGAATTCTGAAGCAGCTAGGGATAAATGGGCCTTAACATACAAAGGTCGACACATAAGGGTAGTAGCAGACCTATCTATTGAAACTTAGCAGGCCAGAAAGGAATGGCAGGAAATATTAAATGTGATGAACAGAAAAAAATATGCAGTCAAGAATCCTTTACCCAGTAAGTCTGTCATTCAGAACAGAAGGAGAGATCAAAGTTTTCCCAAACAAACAAAAACTGAAGGAATTCATCATCACTAAACCAGCCCTACAAGAGACCCTAAGGGGGACTCTGTGAGGGAAATGTTGCAAGGACCACAAAGTACCAGAGACACCACTACAAACACAAAACCTACAGATATCACAGTCACTCTAAACCCACATCTTTCAATAATAACACTGAATGTAAGTGGACTAAATGCTCCAACCAAAAGACATAGGGTATCAGGATGGATTAAAAAACATAAGACCCATCTATTTGCTGCCTATAAGAGACCCATTTTAGACCTGAGGACACCTTCAGATTGAAACTGAGGGAATAGAGAACTATCTATCATGCTACTGGAAGTCAAAAGAAAGCTGGAATAGCCACACTTCTATCAGACAAACTAGACTTTAAATTAAAGGCTGTAACAAGAGATGAAGAAGGGCATTATATAATAATTACAGGGTCTATCCATCAGGAAGAGCTAACAATTATAAATGTCTATGCACCAAATTTGAAAGCCCCCAAATATATAAAACAATTAATCACAAACATAAGCAACCTTATTGATAAGAATGTGGTAATTGCAGGAGACTTTAATACCACACTTACAACAATGGATAGAACATCTAGACAGAGAATAAATAAAGAAACAAGGGCCCTGAATGATACATTGGATCAGAAGGACTTGACAGATACATTTAGAACTCTGCATCCCAAAACAATAGAATATACTTTCTTCTCAAGTGCACATGGAACATTCTCCAAGATAGATCACATACTGGGTCACAAAACAGCCCTTCATAAGTATAAAAGAATTAAGATCATACCATGCACACTTTCAGACCACAATGCCATGAAACTTGAAATCAACCACAGGAAAAAGTCTGGAAAACCTCCAAAAGCATGGAGGCTAACGAATACCCTACTAAAGAATGAATGGGTCAACCAGGCAATTAGAGAAGAAATTAAAAAATATATGGAAACAAACGAAAATGAAAATACAACAATCCAAAAGCTTTGGGACGCAGCAAAGGCAGTCCTGAGAGGAAAATACATTGCAATCCAGGCCTATCTCAAGAAACAAGAAAAATCCCAAATACAAAATCTAACAGCACACCTAAAGGAAATAGAAGCAGAGCAGCAAAGACACCCCAAACCCAGCAGAAGAGGAGAAATAATAAAGATCAGAGCAGAAATAAACAATATAGAATCTAAAAAAACTGTAGAGCAGATCAATGAAACCAAGAGTTGGTTTTTTGAAAAAATAAACAAAATTGATAAACCTCTAGCCAGGCTTCTCAAAAAGAAAAGGGAGATGACCCAAATAGATAAAATCATGAATGAAAATGGAATTATTACAACCAATCCCTCAGAAATACAAGCAATTATCAGGGAATACTATGAAAAATTATATGCCAACAAACTAGACAACCTGGAAGAAATGGACAAATTCCTAAGCACCCACACACATCCGAAACTCAAACAGGAAGACATAGGAAACTTGAACAGACCCATAACCAGTGAAGAAATTGAATCAGTTATCAAAAATCTCCCAACAAATAAGAGTCCAGGACCAGATGGCTTCCCTGGGGAATTCTACCAGACATTTAAAGCAGAGATAATACCTTTCCTTCTCAAGCTGTTCCAAAAAATAGAAAGGGAAGGAAAAATTCCAGACTTATTCTATGATGCCAGCATTACTTTGATTCCCAAACCAGACAGAGACCCAGCAAAAAAAAAGAGAACCATAGGCCAATATCCCTGATGAATATGGATGCAAAAATTCTCAACAAGATACTAGCAAATCGAATTCAACAGCATATAAGATGAATTATTCACCATGATCAAGTGGGATTCATTCCTGGGATGCAGGGCTGGTTCAATATTCGCAAATCAATCAATGTGATACATCACATTAATAAAAGAAAAGATAAGGACCATATGATGCTGTCAATCGATGCAGAAAAAGCATTTGACAAAATTAAGCATCGTTTTTTACTAAAAACCCTCAAGAAAGTCGGGGTAGAAGGAACATACTTAAACATCATAAAAGCCATTTATGAAAAGCCCACAGCTAATATCATCCTCAATGGGGAAAAACAGAGAACTTTCCCCCTGAGATCAGGAACACGACAGGGATGTCCACTCTCACTGCTGTTGTTTAACATAGTGTTGGAAGTTCTAGCATCAGCAATCAGACAACAAAAGGAAATCAAATGCATCAAAATCGACAAAGATGAAGTCAGATGACATGCATATGACATGATACTATACATGGAAAACCCAACAGACTCCACCAAAAGTCTGCTAGAACTGATACATGAATTCAGCAAAGTTGCAGGATACAAAATTAATGTACAGAAATCGGTTGCATTCTTATACACTAATAATGAAGCAACAGAAAGACAAATAAAGAAACTGATCCCATTCATAAATGCACCAAAAATCATAAAATACCTAGGAATAAACCTACCAAAGATGTAAAAGATCTGTATGCTGAAAACTACAGAAAGCTTGTGAAGGAAACTGAAGAAGATAAAAGGAAAGGAAAAACATTCTGTGCTCATGGATTGGAAGAATAAATATTGTTAAAATGTCAATACTACGCAAAACTATCTACACATTCAATGCAATCCCAATCAAAATTGCACCAGCATTCTTCTCAAAGCTAGAACAAGCAATCCTCAAATTTGTATGGAAACCACAAAAGACCCCGAATAGCCAAAGTAATATTGAAGAAGAAAACCAAAGCAGGAGGCATCACAATCCCAGATTTTAGCCCCTACTACAAAGCTGTAATCATCAAGACAGCATGGTATTGGCACAAAAACAGATACATAGACCAATTGAATAGAATACAGACCCCAGAATTGGACCCACAATAGTATGGCCAACTGATCTTTGACAAAGCAGGAAAGAATATCCAATGGAAAAAAGACAGTCTCTTTAACAAATGGTGCTGGGAGAACTGGACAGCAACATGCAGAAGAATGAAACTAGATCGCTTTCTTACACCATTCACAAAAATAAACTCAAAATGGAGAAAGGACCTCAATGTGAGACAGGAAACCATCAAAACCCTAGAGGAGAAAGCAGGAAAAAACCTCCCTGACCTCAGCTGCAGCAATTTGTTACTTGACACATCTCCAAAGGCAAGGGAATTAAAAGAAGAAATGAACCATTAGGACCTCATCAAGATAAATAGTTCTGCACTGCAAAGGAAACAATCAACAAAACTAAAAGGCAACTGCTGGAATGGGAAAAGATGTTTGCAAATGACATATTGGATAAAGGGCTAGTATCCAAAATCTATAAAGAACTCACCAAACTCCACACCTGAAAAACAAATAATCTAGGGAAGAAATGGGCAGAAAACATGAATAGACACTTTTCTAAAGAAGACATCCAGATGGCCAACAGGCACATGAAAAGATGCTCAACGTCACTCCTCATCAGGGAAATAGAAATCAAAACCACACTGAGATACCACCTCATGCCGGTCAGAGTGGCTAAAATGAACAAATCAGGAGACTATAGATGCTGGAGAGGATGTGGAGAAACGGGAACCCTCTTGCACTGCTGGCGGAAATGCAAACCAGGGCAGCTGATCTGGAAAACAGTGTGTAGCTTCCTCAGAAAATTAAAAATAGACCTACCCTATGACTCAGCAATAGCACTGCTAGGAATTTACCCAAGGGATACAGGAGTACTGATGCATAGGGGCACTTGTACCCCAATGTTTATAGCAGCACTCTCAACAGTAGCCAAATTGTGGAAAAAGCCTAAATGTCCATCAACTGATGAATGGATAAAGAAATTGTGGTTTATATACACAATGGAGTACTACATGGCAATGAGAAAGAATGAAATATGGCCCTTTGTAACAACGTGGATGGAACTGGAGAGCATGATGCTAAGTGAAATAAGCCATACAGAGAAAGACAGATACCATGTTTTCACTCTTATGTGGATCCTGAGAAACTTAACAGAAACCCATGAGGGACGGGAAGGAAAAAAAAAGGTTAGAGTAGGAGAGAGCCAAAGCATAAGAGACTTAAAACCTGAGAACAAACTGAGGGTTGATGGGAGGTGGGAGGGAGGGGAGGGTGGGTGATGGGTATTGAGGAGGGCACCTTTTGGGATGAGCACTGGGTGTTGTATGGAAACCAATTTGACAATAAATTTCATATATTGAAAAAAAATTAAAAATAGATCTACCCTATGACCCAGCAATAGCACTGCTAGGAATTTACCCATGGGATACAGGAGTGCTGATGCATAGGGGCACTTGTACCCCAATGTTTATAGCAGCACTCTCAACAATAGCCAAATTATGGAAAGAGCCCAAAGGTCCATCAACTGAAGAATGGATCAAGAAGATATGGTTTATATGTACAATGGAATACCACTTGGCGATGAGAATGAATGAAATCATGCCATCTGCAGCGACATAGATGGAACTGGAAGGTATTATGCTAAGTGAGTAAGTCAGTCAGAGAAAGACAGATACTCTATGTTTTCACTCATGTGGATTCTGAGAAACTCAACAGAAGACCAGGGGGGAGGGGAAGGGGGGGAAAAGTTACAGAGAGGGAAGGAGGTAAACCATGGGAGACTCTTAAATACTGAGAATAAACTGAGGGTGGATGGGGGGTGGGGGGCAGGGGAAAGTAGGTGATGGGTATTGAGGAAGGCACCTGTTGGGGTGAGCACTGGCTGTTGTATGGAAACCAATTTGACAATAATTTCATTAAAAAAAACACATTCAGCCCACACTTCTAGAAAAAGTTTCCTATACAACTAATTTCCCTTTCTCTTTTCTGCTCTAGCTCTTCTGTTTTCATCATGCCACCAGCACTGATTTCCTAGACATCACAGAAGCCTTTCTGTTGCTGAATGCAAGGGGTGCTTTTGGAGACTCGCACATCACCTCGCCTTGAAGCGTTTTTCCATCTGGGCCATTGTAACACCACACACACCCTGTGTCCTCAGCTCTACAGGCTTCCCCTTGGCGGTTTCATTATTGGCTGCTCCCCTCCACCTGAACTCTCTGCAGATGACTGCATCCCATTGCCACGGCTGTGTGCACAGTACGGACACTGGTTCCTACTCTCCAAAGGCTCTCGCATAATTCCTTACAATGTGAACAGACCCTTCTTAGGAAGGAGCCAAACTGGGAGGCCTTGCCCGGCTCCAGCACGGAGCTCCGAGCCTGGAGGTGGTGACATCCAATAGTTCAGTCTGTAGACTCTGCATCTGGACTGTGCAGATTCTGATGCCATCTCTGCTGCTTAGGTCATTTCCTGGTGTTTTTGTCTCTTTGCTTGTAACACAGGGATGATACCGCTGGTACCTACATCAGAGCATTGTTGTACCTACATCCAGGGCTTTGGCAAGTATCCAACTGTAGCAAAGGCTATTTGCAAGGAAGTGAGAAGAGTCTGAGACTGACCTTCCTCACCAGCTAACAAGTTAGCCCGCTCCTATTTCATAGATGCTGCCAGAAGACACAAGGCTCCTGTGTCGCAAAGAACTATAATACTCACAGCAGAGCAAAGACATGAGTGTCACGTTTATCACTCCCCCCCCCCCACACTGCACCAGTCCAATGGGGCTGATGTCAAGGGACCCAGGTTGACATTACTCAGTTGTCACGTCATAGCTGAACCTCCTCCCCACCCCCAACCTGCGGTTAGGGAATATGCCTTTTTTTTTTAAAGTTAATTTATTTTGAAAGAAAGAAAGAGAGAACCTGAGCAGGGGGAGGGGCAGAGAGAGAGAGAGAGATAGACAGAATCCCAAGCAGACTCCACTCTGTCAGCACAGAGCCCAACACGGGGCTTGACCTCATGAATCATGAGCTCATCACCTGAGCAGAAATCCAGAGTCTGATGCTTAACCAACTGAGCCACCCAGGCGTCCCTGTGTCTTTTCTAATGGGCTGCGAGCATGCCTGCTCTTTGCTCCAAAGCAGACAGCGTCTTCATTATACTGGGAAGTATAAACTCTGCCCTTTGCCTAGGAGCCAGATGGTAGCTCTGTCTTCCAAGGGTGCCTGCTATACGAACACCATTGGAAGGATGGTCTGGGACAAAAGGGCAGTGCCTCACAGGATGTGCAGACTCACGGGGGGACCTTTCTCCCCAACAGTGTTATTGCCAGAAAAGAGGATGCCTCCGTTGGCTATTCCCTATTCCTCCAGCGAGAATTCACTGCTTCCTCTTTTGTGCCCCACAATACTTGGTAAAAATTGTAAATATATTTAATATGTGTAAAGGTGGTCTGCGTCTAGTCTCCCCACAGCCTTGTGAGATCTGTGAGAGCAGGAAGGAGAGATTATTCATCTCTTACTCCTCTTCTTCCTCCTCCTTACATTGCATCCCCCAGAAGGGTGTCTAAAATAGGGCTTCATGTGTGTTGAATTATTTGTAATTTAAAAATTAATGAATATCCTAGGTGGGAAGACTTTTTTTCCTTTAGTCTGTGATGGACACCATGATCATATTTCTAAAGGAACATGTGCTATTCAGGACAGCAGAGAGACACAACTTCCATTAAGCAAATGAACATCTGAGCTTTTAATATAGAAAAGAGAATGAATGTAGCTGCTAGCTAGCACAGTGCCGCTTTCCAAAGGAAAATATTTTTTTCACCTCAAGAACGTAATGGTAAATGCTACATTTCACCCTCACAACATTACAGATTCTGTATAGAGCTATAAAATTTTCTAGATTCAGATTTATTGTTTTAAATGGATATGCAGTACAATGGATATTCTGATTTGAATGGGTATATTCTGCTTTCTTCATTCTCCTTTAGAACCGTCAGACAACTCTTCAAGACTTTGAGAAACTGTGTCCCCAGGGGGGTGAAGAGACACCTATATGTGTAAGTCCATGGAAGTAATTTGCTATGCTATCCATGGGGGTGACAGGTGCTAAAAAAAAAAAATGCAAGCTGATGTTATGACACAAAGCTGAGCTATCGCAGTTTGCACGAAGCATTTGGCATCAAGGGAGTTTGATCTGAAGTGTGATAAATTGGTAAAAGACTGTTATGTGCTTATTCCGTGTTTAAGGTGGTGTCAAATTGTGCCTTAGGAGAAGAGCTTAGTGAATTCTGTCCTAATGAAAATAAATGAATATTTATTTCATGGGTTCTGGGACAGTTATACTTAGGAACATGGTTAGATTTGTTGATGAGGGTGAAGGGGAATTATGGCCAAATGTGAGGCTCCATATGGGAATGGAAAAGACCAGGGATCATATATTACAACGATTAAAGGGCAGAGGTTGCAGGGAGTGTTTTTATGGCTTTAAATTGTACTTCAGCCATTTCCAAGCTACATCATCATGGGGATGTTCCCCCCAATTTTTGAGACCCCAGTTTCCTTGTGAGATATGTGCACCCCAAACTTCCTGTGAAGGTGGAAAGTGCTGAGGCACGTGCACTGCTTAGCCCAGTGCCGATCCTGTAAGTGTGCAATCGTTTGTAACTTGCATATGTATTCTTGCATATGTATTCAGTCGAGAAAGAACTGGCCCAAAGAAAAAGCATCTGTATCTAATAGTTTAGTTTTAGCTGCTAAAAGTGCATTACTGTAATTCCTGGCTGGGGGGGGGGGTCTTTGGTCTGGTTTCTCTCAGGATTCACTAGAATTCTAATTTTTAATTTTCATTGCTTTTCTCTGATGGGCAGATGATTCTTCCTACATTTAAATGAACGTATGACACACATTCAGGATAATGCATAGCTGAGGTAAGCTCACCATACTGGTAGAGATATTATTAATTATCGTTACCATCCACTTTTCAGTGCTTTGTTTCCTTTTAGGGACAGTATTTTTTTTAATTTTCCTTTTTAAAAAATTTTCATTTCAATCCAAGTTAGTTAACATATGGTGTAATAATGGTTTCAGGAGTAAAATTTAGTGATTCATCACTTAATATGACACCCAGTGCTCATCCCAACAAGTGCCCTCCTTAATGCCCATCACCCATTTACCCCATCCCCCCACCCAACACCCCTCCAGCAAACTCGATTTGTTCTCTGTATTTAAGACTCTCTTATGATGGTTTGCCTTCCTGTTTTTATCTTATTTTTCCTTCTCTTCTGCTATGTTCATCTGTTTTGTTTCTTAAATTCCACATGAGTGAAATCACATGATATTTATCTTTCTCCGACTTATTTTGCTTAGCATAATGCATTCTAGTTCCATCTATGTTGTTGCAAATGCAAAATTTCACTTCTTTAATTTCCTTTTGATTGCTGAATAATATTCCATTGTCTGTCTTTCTTTCTTTCTTTCTTTCTTTCTTTCTTTCTTTCTTTCTTTCTTTCTTTCTTTCTTCTTCTCTTTCTATCTATCTATCTATCTATCTATCTATCTATCTATCTATCTATCTAGAGGTAGATCTATACAGATAGGTAGGTAGATAGATAGATAGATAGATAGATAGATAGATAGATAGACCACATCTTCTTTATCCATGGACATTTGGGCTCTTTCCATACTTCCATACTTTGGCTATTGTTGATAGTGCTGCTATAACCATTGGGGTGCATGTGCCCCTTTGAAACAGCACTTCTGTATCCTTTGCATAAATACCTACTAGTGGTATTGCTTGGTTGTAGGGTAGCTATATTTTTAATTTTTTGAGGAACCTCCACACTGTTTTCCAGAGTGCCTGCAGCAGTTTGCATTCCCACCAGCAGTGCAAAAGGGTTCCCCTTTCTCTGCATCCTCGCTAACATCTGTTGTTGCCTGAGTTGATAATTTTACCCATTCTCACAGGTGTGAGGTGGTATCTCATTGACGTTTTGATTTGTGTTTCCCTGATGATGAGCGATGTTGAGCATCTTCTCATGTGTCTATTTGCCATCTGGATGTCTTCTTTGGAAAAGTGTCTGTTCATGTCTCTTGACCATTTATCACCGGATTGTTTTTTGTGTGTTGAGTTTGATAAGATCTTTATAGATTTTGGATGCTAACCCTTTATCCGATATGTCATTTACAAATATCTTCCCCCATTCCAACAGTTGCCTTTTAGTTTTGTTGATTTTTTCCTTTGCTGTGCAGAAACTTTTTATCTTGATGAGGTTCCAATAGTTCATTTTTGCGTTTGTTTCTCTTGCCTCTGTAGATATGTCTAGTAAGAAGTTGCTGCAGCCAAGATCAAAGAGGTTGCTGCCTGTTTTCTCTTCTAGGATTTTGATGGTTTCCTGTCTTATATTTAGGTCTTTCCATTTTGAGTTTATTTTTATGTATGGTGTAAGAAAGTGGTCCAGGTTCTTCTTTGGCATGTCACTGTCCAGTTTTCCCAACACCAATTGCTGAAAAGACTGTCTTTTTTCAATTGGATATTCTTTCCTTCTTGGCCAAAGATTTATTGGCTATACATTTGTGGGTACATTTCTGGGTTCTCTCTTCTGTTCCATTGACTTATATGTCTGTTTTGGGGCCAGTCCCATACTGTCTTGATGATTACAGCTTTGTAATACATATTAAAGTCTGGAATTGTGATGCCTCAAGCTTTGGTTTTCTCTTTCAGAATTGTTTTGGCTATTTGGGGTCTTTTCTGGTTCCATACAAATTTTAGAATTGTTTGTTCTAGCTCTGTGAAGAATGCTGGTGTTACTTTGTTAGGGACTGCATTGAACACGTAGATTACTTTGGGTAGTATCAATATTTTAACAATATTTGTTTTTCTGATCCATGAGCATGGAACGTTTTTCCATTTCTTTGTGTATTCTTCAATTTCTTTCATAAGTGTTTTACAGTGTTCAGCAGACTGATTTTTTACCTCTTGGTTAGGGTTATTCCTAGGTATTTTATGGTTTTTGGTGCAATAGTAAATGAGATAGATTCCTTGATTTCTCTTTCTGCTGCTTCATTATTGGTGTATAGAAATGCAACTGATTTATATACATTGATTTTATATCCTGCAAGTTTGCTGAATTCATGTATTAGTTCTAGAAGGGTTTGGTGGAATCTTTTGGGTTTTCCATGTAGAGTATCATGTCATCTGTGAGGAGTGAAAGTTTGACTTCTGCTTGCCAATTTGGATCCCATTTATTTCTTTTTGTTGTCTGATTGCTGAGGCTAGGACTTCCAACACTACGTTAAACAACAGTGGTGATAGTGGCCATCTCTGTCGTGTTTCTGACCTTGGGGGAAACTCTTAGTTTTCCCCAATGAGGATGATATTAGCGGTGGGTCTTTTGTATATGGCCTTTATGATGTTGAGGTATGTTCCTTTCATTTCTCATTTCTTGAGGGTTTTTATTAAGAAAGGATGCTATATTCTATCAAGTGTTTTTTTTTTTCTGCATCTATTGAGAGGATCATGTGGTTCTTATCCTTTATTTTATTAATGTGATGTATCATGTTGATTGATTGTGGATATTGAACCGCCCCAGCATCCCAGGAAAAAAATCCCACTTGATTATGGTGAATAATTCTTTTAATGTACTCTTGTATTTGGTTTGGTAGTATCTTGTTGAGAGTTTTTGCATCCGTGTTCATCAGGGAGATTGGTCTGTAGTTCTTTTTTAGCAGGGTCTTTGTCTAGTTTTGGAATCAAGGTAATGCTGGCCTCATAGAATGTGTTTGGAAAATTTCCTTCCATTTCTATTTTTTTGGAACAACTTAAAAAGAATAGGTATTAACTCTTCTTTAAATTTTTGGTAGAATTCCCCTGGAAAGCCATCTAGCCCTGGATTCTTGTTCGTTGGGAGATTTTTTATTACTGACTCAATTTCTTTACTGGTTATGAATCTGTTCATATTTTCAACTTCTTCCTGTTTCAGTTTGGTAGTTTATACATTTCTAGGAATTTGTCCATTTCTTCCAGATTGCCCAATTTGTTGGCATATAATCGCTCATAATATTTTCTTCTTATTATTTGCATTTCTGTGGCATTGGTTGTGATCTCTTCTCTTTCATTCATGATTTTATTTATTTGGGTCCCTTCCTTTTTTTTTTTTATCATTCTGGTTAGGGGTTTATCAATTTTTTAAATTCTTTCAAAGAACCAGTTGGCGGTTTCATTCATCTGATCTATTTTTTTTTTTTTGAAAGCAGTGATTTCTGCTCTCATCTATTATTTCACTTCTTCTGTTGGTTTTGGGCTTTATTTGCTGTCCTTTTTCCAGCTCCCTGAGGCATAAGGCCAGGTAGTGTATCTGAGACCTTTCTTCCTTCTTGAGGAAGGCTTGGATTGCTATATACTTCCCTTTTATGACCATCTTTGCTGCATCCCAGAGGTTTTGGACTGTCATGTTTTCATTTTCACTGGATTCATTGTATTTTTTAATTTCCTCTTTAACTTCTTGGTTAACCCATTCATCCTTTAGTAGGATGTTCTTTAATCTCCAAGTATTCATGGTCTTTTCAAATTTTTTCTTGTGGTTGATTTCAAGTTTCATAGTATTGTGGTCTATAAATATGCACGGTATGATCTCAATCTTTTTGTCCTTGTTGAGGGCTGATTTGTGACCCAGTATGTGGCCTATTCTGGAGAACGTTCCATGCACACTTAAGAAGAAAGTGCATTCTGCTGCTTTAGGATGAAATGTTTTCAATATATCTGTTAAGTCCATCTGGTCCAATGTGTCATTCAGAGCCAATGTTTCCTTGTTGACTGTCTGCTTAGATGATCTGCCCATTGCTGTAAGTGGGGGTGTTAAAGTCACCTATTATTATGGTATTATTAGCAATGAGTTTCTTTATGTTTGTGATTGATTTATATATTTGAGTGCTCTCAAGTTAGGGGCATAAATATTTACAATTGTTATATCTTCTTGGTGTATAGACCCCTTGATTATGATATAATGCCCTTCTTTATCTCTTGTTACAGTCTTTGTTTTAAAATGTAGTTTTTCTGGGGCACCTGGGTGGCTCAGTCAGTTAAGCATTCAACTGCTGATTTCAGCTCAGGTCGTGATCTCACAGGTTCATGATTTCAAGCCCTGTGTTGGGATTTGCCCTTACAGGATGGAGCCTGCTTGGGATGCTCTCTCTGTCCCTCTCTCTTTCTCTGCCCCTTTCCTGCTCTCTCAAAAATGAATAAATAAAAATTTAAAGAAAATAAAATCTAGTTTGTCTGATATAAGTATGGCTCCTCCAGCTTTCTTTTGAAGTTCCCTAGTGTGGTACAAGATTCTCCATCCCCTCACTTTCAGTCTGAAGGTGTCTTTAGGTCTCAAATGAGTCTCTTACAGGCAGCATATAGACAGGTCTTGTTGTTTTTGTTTAATCCATTTTGATACCCTATGTCTTTTGATTGGAGCATTTAGTCCATTTACATTTAGAGTGATTATTGAACGATATGAATTTAGTGCCACTGTGTTGCCTGTAGAGTTGGTGTTTCTGGTGATGTTCTCTGGTCCTTTCTAGTCCTTGTTGGTTTTGGTCTTTTTTGTTTTGTTTCATTTTCTTCTCCACTCAGTCTGAGGGCAGTCTTATTCTCCTGATTCCTCCCTAGCATTTCTCTGCAAGTGACAGGAGTCTGCAGGTCCTCTAATCTCAGTATCATAAAACCACTGACTGTACCTCAGAAGCCCAGGTAGACCCTACTGAAGTGCCAGACACTTCCACATCCATGTGAGGTGTCTCAATTCCAATGCTTACTCCTCTTTCCAAGAACTGACTAGTGTTCTGGCTTCCCTTCATTTTCCCACCATGGAATAACAGTGGGGTGTCTTTGTGTGAATGTCTTTTATAGTTCCTGATCTCGAACCTTGGTGAAATTCTAGTCAGACACTTGGTTCCCAGATTCCATCTCTGACTACTCCATTTGCTTCAGGGAACTGTGGCTTTGCAAATAGTGCAGTGAATCAAATTGAGTCCAAAGCCATGGAGTGGAAGGTACTGTTTTAGTCTCATTGTACTGCTTCCAGTGTCTTCTATCTGGTACAAGAGCTGAAATGCTTCCCGAAAGAAAAGCATCCCAATGAGAAGTATAATTATTGCTACAAGCCAGATATTAGCAAATACATATACATAAAACCATATACTCCTCAGATCCTGATTTTGTTTCTTCAGTCAGAGCTATTTTGGGGGAGTTGACTTAAGGGTCACATTTATACAACTGACTGTTACAATGCAGCATGGCAGTTTAAGAGAACAGTGAGTGAACACATCTGTTCTGACAACCTCATCATGTTCCTCTTGATAAGATCAGAAATGTGGGATATATGAAATGTGGGATGTACATCATAAGAAAATATTAGGAAGAAGAAAAGACCAAAGAAGCTTAGTGGTTGGGAGGGGATGAGGTCAAGAGAAGTGAAGAAAAGGCCATACCTGAGGAGGAAGTAGGGAAAGAGGGAGAGATAGAGGGAGAGAGAGGGAAGGAGAGCAAGAGAAGAGAGGGAAAAGGAGTAGGAGGTGGGGGGAGAGGGAGGGAGGAAGACAGAGGGAGGGAAGGAGGGACAGAGAGAGGGAGAAAGGGACAGAAGGAGGCAGAGAAGAGAGAGGGAGGGGAGAGGAAGGGAGGGAAAGCGGGAGTGACAGATAGCAGAGGGAGAGACACTGAGGGGGGGGGAAGGAGAGGGGGAGGGGGAGAGGGAGGGTAGAGAAAGGGAGGGAAAGAAGGAGGGAAAGAGGGAGGGAAGAGCAGGACAATTCCTGCTGAAAAGGGAGGAGAAAAACAGGAAAAGGAGCCGCTGTCTTTAAATATTTCATTAAAGATTCACCACCTAAAAGTATTTTGCATGTGTGTGTTTCTCTCTCTGTTTTTTGCCCATGGATATCAAATATAAGATTTAAAGTAGATTTAACATTCTAATTTAACGAGAGAGAGGAGAGGTACAGCATGAAGGAAAGGTTACGAGTGGCTGTAGGAGTTAGTGAGTTTAATTTGAGCTTCATGATTATGCATGTTGTTATTTCTAGTCGTTTCAGAAAACATATGCAATGAAATTTCCATACAGTGCTTTTGCAGACTGAGGCTTTTTCCTGTTTGCGTCTCCCCCTCCACCTTACTTTTTAATTGTGTTTATACAAAGTAGGCTCTAATTTCTGCCTAGAGCAACACGATTCTCTGCCTCAGCGATATTTTACAAAATATAAGCTCCAGAGGGGGGTGAAGGGAAATTGTGCTAACCTTGAGAGCCTGTCAGCACGCTCCCTCCATAACTCGACTGGCCAGCTGCCTAATGGGAAAAGGAGCAGGGGAGAGGCGCTCAGCCACATATTCAGTCATGTAATGCTGCAATTCTCCCTTCCAGAGGAGTGTGAAATTTTGGAGGAGAGGTCAAAGCGCAAGCTTGAGAAGACAAAATTGTATGTTTCACACATTTCTCAATATCAAGTGTTTGGTCCAAGTTGTCAAATTTTTGTAAATGGAAGAAATGAAGTAAAGGAAACTTCCATCTCATGAGAGCTTTCAGAATGATGTGCTCCACCTGGGGGTGGTTTTTCTTCCCTCACACACACATTCAATCCTCACAACAATCTTGCAAACTTGGCAGAGCAGAAAAACTGAGACTCAGAGAGGTCAGGTAACTTCCCCAAGCCTCAGGAGGAATTTCAAGTCCAGTTTGGCCTCCACCCCAAAATCTACATTCTGCTTCCAAACGACCTCAAAAAAATGAGGGAGATATCAGAAATGGCAAGCAGTAGAAATCACTGTTGCTTTCCTGCCCTGTAAATTTAACCAGAATGAAAAAGGAAAAAAAAATGCTACCTGTTCAAAACATTTTCCATTTGCTATTTTGAGGAAGTCTTAGGGTGAGACATCCAGGTTTATCCAAGAAGAAATTTTAGAAAATGGAGACGAGCATGTAGAGGAGAAATCATTAGTAAGTCTACAGTATCAGAGTTTATGCTTGTTGCTGTATGAAGTTATCCTCAACTTGAATAAATTACAGATTGTAAAAACTAATTTCCCCCTCATGTAAGAACTCTGTGGGAGAACATTTCAAGGAAGGTTAGTAGTTCTGTCATCTTTAATGTGGCTTCCAAGTTTATTCTAGCCATCGCCACTCCAGTCCTCAGGAAGAGAGAAAAGAACATTTGTGCGAGAATTTCTGGACAAATATTACTTCTATTTACATTCTATTTGCAAGAACTAAGTCAAATAGCCCCTCTTAGGCACCGGCAACTGTAGATTCTGGATAACCTATTTTTCCTCTAGTTCTCAGGAGGAAGGGTAGAATGGATTTCAGAGGAAAACTGTCTCCAACCAAAATAACTATTATTATATTCTTTTTTCTATTTCTTCAGAATCTTAATGTGAATACCTATACATACATGATCTAAAAACAGAATTAAGATCATATTATAGCCACTGTTTTGTCACATGATTTTTTCATTAAGCAAATATGTTGGTAATACTGACTCATGTCATTAGGTATTCTTCTGTAGCATCATGGTGATGTAGCACAGATATTCCATCTTGTGAATGTGCCATATTTTACTGACCCAATCCCCTGTAGTTGTTTCTAGCATTTCATCGATATGGAAGTGAGATGCAAGACTGTTTGCAAAAATATGTCTACACTTCTTAGGAAAATTCTTAAAAGTCAATAGGTAAGAAACACTAATATATATTGTAGAAAGGTTGTATTAATTCACTGTCCTATCAGCAGTGTATGCAAATAAAGACACATGGGATTTAATGATACAAGCATCACCTACCCTTGACCTCCATGGCATGATTATCTCCACTACTCATGAAATGCATCCAACTAGGGCTCTGCTTGTGGACATTTAACTGTCACTCAAAAATTACGTATTTCCTCCTCTGCCACTTCCATGGAAAGGATATACTTCCCCATCCTTCCAGTTTGGGTGTGGCCATGTGATCTGCTTTGGCCAATGATGTTAGTCAATTTCATAAGCAGGAGTTGCAATGTTCTTACCTGGCTGGGTGGTCCCTCTTGTTCCTCTATCATTGCCATGAATAAAGTTTCCCCTGGGGAGACTTTAGTGTAAGGATGATGAGACTTGCAGACACACAGGGCCCAAAGGGCAGCGTACAGCAATGTGGCCAAGCCCAGCCTATATCAGGCAACACGTGAGTGAAACCAACACCTTAACATTGTATGCCACTGGAATTTAGTGGTTCTTTATTATGCAGCAGTAGCTGACTGATACAGTGCCAAATGACACCTGACAAAGGACAACCTACTAGTTGTGGAATGTACAACATATCTGGGGCAGGTCTGCTCTCTCCCTGGCTCTTTATACCATTCTCTTTATCTCTATGAATAAGTGATTGTCCTATAATTTCTAGATGTTGGCAGGTGAATGAGCTAAAGTTATCATCTTTGCTGAATCATTTCAGCTTTTTTCCATTTTCACTTTATCTTTGTTCTAAACCTCTGTCCCAGTCTAGTACAAGAGTATGAAGCAGTGTTTGGCTTCTAAAATTTCAAACACTAGTGAGAAAAGGAAAACCTTTATTAGTATAACCAATCACAAACACCCATGGGATGCAACCTTTTACCCTACATCTTGTAAATGCATAGCAGTGAGATCATGAGCCAAGTCTAAACCTGCGAAGTATGGCTATAGTGAGAAGCTATGGCACAGTGTCTTAAGTGCCCATGAAAAGGCACAGCTTTACTAAAAGACAAAACAAACCAACAAGATTAGGAACACATAGCTTAATGAACTCTTATGGATAAACTACAAACACCTATTCCAGAGACTGCCCAAGGCTCTGACCTTATTTGAGGGACAACGTTGGGTATTTTCAACATTTTATTAACTCAAAGAACATCTGCAAGACCATTCCATGGATGATGCCTGCAAGGCCTCAGCTGCTTTATTCCTTCCTTCAACATGCCAAGAATCATGCTAAAAACCAGAGATCCTAAGATGAATACACATGTTCCCTGAGTTCAATAAGTTTGCAACCTAATTGAGGAAGAGAGACACGACATGTAAGTCAACTTTAGAAGTGTCGTAACAGGAGTGCCTGGGTGGCTCAGTCGCTTAGGTGTCCAGCTCTGGATTTTGGGATCAGGTCACAATCCCACTGTCGTGGGATTGAGCCCTGTGTCAGGCTCTGCACTGAGCATGGCGCCTGCTTGGGATTCTCTGTCTCTCTTTCTCTGCCTCTCCTCCACACATATGTGTGTGCATTCTCTCTCAGATACATAAATAAACACTAAAAAAAAAAAGAAGTGTCATAACAGAGCTGTGGACAAGGTGCTATCTAAGGAGAGAGGAACAAAGTGTAGCCAGGGGCCTCCACCAGATTCCTGTTCCCACTTTTGCAAAGCACAATCCATTTCACATACCTTGTCGGTACTGATTTTTGTTTTTCCCGGCCTCCTACTACCAACCTTTCCTACCCTGTTGGTACGCAACTCTCCATTGGTCTCCTTTCTTTACTTTTTAGCCCCAACCCTTATTACTCTTTCCAGAAGGCTTATACAGATTGCCAATTCCTACATATGGTTTGCAGAATGTTTAGAAGATGGCGGTAGGGTTTGGTTCTGTACAAAGATATTTAAAGGGAAAATCATTTAGAAGTAGCTAACGTTGCCTATTATTTTATGACCCATTTGAGACAAGAGCTAGATTGCCTTAATTACATTCATCTGCATCTCAGACATGGTATCAGTATGGGATCCTTGCTGGCAAATTCAGTGCAGAACAGAACATACCAGCTCTGTTCCTCCTTTACCAAGGAGCTCTTGTCCTGCAGAAAATTAGATATTCCTCACTAACAGACTCTATTTTTCCTGACAATGATGCCAAAGCCTTCCGATTAATGACAGAGGACTTTCTTATTAGTTATGAAATAGTCAAGGGCAAATATGTGCTAGTTGGCTGGATAAAACCTATTTTTTTTGTAAATATAAAATTTTGGTTTCCAAACTAGTCAAATACCAACAGGATAATCTGGGTAACCTTATATAAATAAGGCTTCCAAGGCCCCTCCTTTGGAAATTCTGATGGTTACAGAGTGGACCCAGAAATTATATTGTTGTTAATAAGTCTCTCAAGTGATTTTGATCATCACCCTGACTAGGCCATCACAACTCCAGGAAAGCTTGGGGAAAGAACTATAACTCTTGATACATTTAATCCTCATGTTCCTGAAACTATCTCCTTCTTTAGTCAAGATAGTGACTATGATTCTTATTTCTTAGACAGCAGGGATAGTGAAAGACTGAGGTTTATGGACTCCCAAGCTGCAGGACTCAGAAGGATTCCAAGCTCTTGAGTCCAGTGAGTCTCATAGTTGGTGAAGGATTTTTATCTTTGTCTTCCATACATATGTGTATAATCAGGAAGGATGCAATACCGTGGTCCCATCCCTTCTTAGAAGGTCCTGGGGAGGGCATCTCTGCTGGACAACCATAGGAACACCATTTATACTGTCTCTTGAGAGTTTTGAAGAATCTCTTCTTCAATGTATTGGAGCAGTGATGCCTACTTCCCCCACTCCCCATCCCTAGGCTATGAACCAGTACAACACTTTTTGCCCTCTGAAGATTGCCTTGCTCTTTTTCAGATTATAATTACTCCGACTGAGGGACCTAGATCAGTACTCAAAAACTGTGTGGGGGGAATTCAGCCTTGACTTTGATGACTTGTTTCTCCAGGAGCTTTATGGTCCATTGTGGGTTAGGGTACTGACCTATCAAGCATCCCTTGATATAGGATCCATTCTCCTTCTTGCAGATGCCTGGGTTGTAACTCAGGTAACCTATCTGTAAGCTACTTAGCATATCACTGTGAGAACAGTAAAAAATAGTGCCCTTATTTACTAAGACCCCCGGCAAACTACACTTAAATTCCCTGGATACTAGAGTGTGTGTATACAGAGCCTTGAGCTTTTTTTTGAGACTTAACATCTCTCTCTCTCTCTCTCTCTCTCTCTCTCAAACACACACACACACACACACACACACACACACACACACACACATGAGTCAAGGGTTGTGTGTAGGGAGGAAATAAGTAAAACAAAAAAATATACGTGTTACCTGACCTGTTCAATACACAATCATGATCACTAGGCAACGCATACCTGTGAACAGGTGCTGTGAAATCACAGAAGAAATTTGCTCTCAAGAAACTTACGATCAACACATCTGAAATAACATCAAACCATATAAGGCAGAATATAATTAAGTGCTAATGCATGTTAGACTATAATAGAGTGTTTTAGGATCCTATAGCTTTTCCCTCTGGCCACTGTCCTGTATCATCAAAAAGTAAACCAAACCAAACCACCACCACAGACACTAGTGAAAACTTGCCTCATTGGACCATGCCAACTCACTAAACTGCCATCCCTCATTTTGCTAGCACTTTTTTTCCCTCTCTTTTCTCTTTTCCTTTTTGTTTTAACCTAGCAACTAAGCATCACAAATGTAGAAAAACGAAATAGGAAGGTGGGAAAGCTGCCTCCCTTATTTTAGAGCTTGACAAGATGCATTAGCTTTCACATTTTGAGCTCTGTAGGATGTCAGGCACTTCAGAGCAGGGGTGGTATCTATCTTTATGGTGCTACTTGCACAGGCACCCTATTTGGATGAAATCATCCTTTGTTTCATTTATTCTTTTTAAGTAGAGTGTGTCAAGTTCCCCAAAGTTCCTTCTGAAGAGGCATTATGTCCTCCAGGCTCATTTGCAAATCTGGGCACCCCACTGCAGAGCAACATATGCTGTCGACCGTACAGTGGCCCCCTGCTTGAGCTTGTATGCACTCGTCAGGCTTCAGAATGCTCTGCCCAGCAGCTGGAAACACATGGTTGCTGTTTTCTTCGGCCCTTCAGGGACACAGCAGCAGGACGGCACATTTCTTGTGGTCTCATGCCACTTGTCATCACATCTGATGCTCTAAAATGCTCGTTTTTGTGAGGCAGTGGTTGCCTTTGCTGCCCAGAGGGATCTCCTGAGGAGATTTAAGAAAAACACCAAAGCCTGGGACTCACCCCTGAGATTCTGATTTAATGGGTCTGGTTGAGGGTGGCCTGGGCATCCATCTTTAAAGGCTCCCTGGGAAATTCTAGTTTACAGTCAAGATTGAGCAGCAGACAGAGGTGTAGGGTTGAGACTGTCTGCATTGTGGGAGTTAAAATGTAGGTGAGGCCACAAAGGAGAACTTGTGTGCCAGAATGCACACAAATTTCTCTTCGCATTGTCTTCAGACCTACTTCACATTCTCTTAAACGTCTGCTGTGGGGACCAAATATTGTAGTGTGCAGTTGACAAAGAGCCTTGGCAATAGCCAAGTGACTGATTGGAGGTTCTGCTGAATTACTTTTAAATCCAATAATAGGAGTGATTATGAAGGGATGAGAATGATTTGTTTCACTCCATTCTCTATCCACCTGCAAGAATTTATCTTAAATAACACAGATGAGATGATTTCATTCCTTTCCTCAAGGCCTTTTAGCGGCTTCTCATTAGAACGAATCCAAAGTTCTTGCCAATGCTGACCAGCAGCAGGGTTCTTTCCCACCACATGAGCAAGCTTCTTGTTATCTAGGTTTCAGTGCAAATGTTAGATCTTCAGAGAAGCTTTCCCTCCTCCCCCATCTACTCTAGTTGCTTATGCCTCTTTATCTGTTTTGTTGTTTTCAATTGCACACACTGCCCTCTGAAATTGGCTTTTTTTTTTGATACAATTGTTTGTTGTTATCTCCTACCCAGAATATAAGTTCCTTGGAAAACAGGGTCTAGTCTGTGTTGTTCACTCTCATATCCCCAATACCTAGAATAATGACAGCCTGGTGCATACAAGGTACATGGTAACTATTGTTGGAAAGAAGGAAAGAAGGAAGAAAGGAAGGGAGGGAGGAAGGAAGAAAAGGAAAGAAGAAATGTAGGAAGGAGGGAAGAAAGGAAGGAAGGAAGGAAGGAAGGAAGGAAGGAAGGAAGGAAGGAAGGAAGGAAAGAAGGAAGAAGAAGTTCTAGGAAGGTATTAAGTAGCTGAAACTCTCTTCCCATTCCTAGTTTTCCAAATATGTACTTAGTCACCTGCATGTGCAGTCCTAGAACCAATGGAATCTAGATGACATGGATGCCAACAGCCTTGTAGTCTTAGTTGCTCCTTCTCAGAGCTGAGACCTAATTGTTTTAGTGACATTTCCAGCAACAGCCTCCATGAGTGGGAGTCAGGATCCCTATGATGATTGGAAGAAGCAATAACCATCAGCAAGCTTTAGTCATGTTCAAACATCATCCCTGGTGGTGCTTACACATCTCAATAGTCCATGTAGATTATTGAGAATCTATATGCCCTACATGCATGCAAGGCTTATGAAATAAGAGTTTAGGGGAGAAGAGAATCCTGTGTTTGAAATATATGCTACAGGAATGCATGGTGGTAGTTACCATCTATCAAGTGTATGCTACATGCCAGCACGGAGCCAGCTTCCTGATATACATCTGGAGGCTTAGAGGTGTGGGGGAGCATTTGGAGAAAGAAGAGTCCACACAGTTCTTATCTCATCCAGGAAGTGATTTGAAGTCACATTCGCAAGGGGGACCAACAGATGAGAAGCTGCTGTAGGTACAAGAGACCCACAGATGAAACAGACCACAGGTTGCCTGTCCATGTGCTGGTTGTACACTCTCACACTAGACAGTCTTGAAGAACATGAGTGAGATACAAAAAAGATCATGGGCCCCCATCTGAGTGGGAGAGCAAGCCATCCCCTGAGAATTCTAGTGGTGACGTTCTGTTCCCCTATTTTCGGAATAAGGCACTAAATAAACTTTCTGATTCAGTAGCCAGAACACCTGGTACAATCTGGAGTCTACATCTCAAATCCCGGTACTTATGAATATGTAGATGTGTTTCATATCAGCATAGCTCTACCTGAGAATCTTGAGTGCCCCACGCATCCATATGGCTTGGTAGGTCCTGCTGGTGATAATATGTGAAAAACTCGTACTGCTCTGCATGAGGAACAGCATGGTGCTGTAGACCAAGGAGGGAACAATGGAACACCAGGCTCCCTATGTCTGAAGAATCATCTGCTGCCTGAAAGTGTCTTCCCACCTCCTCATTTCTCCTCAGGTTTTTTTCCTCCTGCTTGAAGAGGGGGCGGAATGGGGGTGGGAGCACTGTTTTATATTCCGTTTGCTGCTTTCTGTTCTTTCCATCTTTGCTTTTTCATATGCCTTTATCAAGGACTGGGGATGTACATGGGAGATGTAAATGATGAGATTTTAGGTGTCCTGGGAAGGGCAGTCAGCCGAGCACAGATTGCTACCAGCCCGCTCACCGCAGGTGCTTCTGTTGTACCACCGGTTATGTTTCTTTGGGGTTTCTTCTGATTTAATTTTACCAGATAAGCTAAAACCTGTGTGTATGTGGGGGGGGGGGGGGAGTGGGGGGGGGAAGGGGAGATGTGGCCCTGGAAGTAGCATTGTAGAACAACTCAGGAAGTCTGAGAGTCTAAGACAGGAGACAGGGATCCAGGGAGGGAAAGAGGAAGGGCCACGAATCAGCTACTGGGAATACATTAAGTCATTACACGCGCACTGTCCTTTCCTCCTGGGGAAGCTTCTCCTTCTCAACCCACCCAGACTGCTGTTATTCAGGGCTCTGTCCCTGATCCTCCCCTCCTCCCATGGTGATCTCATCCACACCAGGAGTTTCTGCTGCTATCCATATGTTACAGCCTCTCAAAACTAAATCCCCAGTTCACATGCTCATTCCTGAATGCCTCCTCTTGGGTGGCCCAGAGACACCTCAAATTCAACAGGCACAAATGCAAATTCTTCATCTCTGTCCCTCACTCCAGTCCTCCACACCATGCCTCACTGGCAGACTTGTTTCTTCATCTTATTTCCCACCTCCATGAAGAGCACTGACACATAACGAGGAGCCACGCCTAAGCAGATGTCCCCTCACCATGTCCTAGACACTCCACCCTTTCCTGTCCTCCCCCATGTCTCCAATCTTCCTGTCACTGCCTAAGATGAGCCTTCAACCTTTCCTACCTGGAATCCTGATAATCTCACCTTGAGGTCCACTCCTCCCATCCATGCTAATACTTCCTCATGACCTTATGCCTTTGCACGAGTTCTCACTAACTGAAATAAGCATCATTATACCAGCTATCATGTACTGAGTTTTTGCTGTTTTCTAAAAATTTCCTGCAATCCTCCTGGTAATCCTGTGAAGAACCTGTCATTACGCAGGCAGTAAACAATACACCTAACATTTGCATCCAGGGCTTACCAATTCCAAAGCTTTGCTCTTTTCACTATTGTTTCAGCCTTTTCTCCACATCCACACCCAACCACACTCCCTCCTATTTCTCTGCTCAAGACTTGTCAGTTCCCACTTCCGGTACTGAAGCTGGGAATAGCTTCTCCAAGACATCCTTTTCGAATACACACTCAACATGTCACAATCTACTTTATGTGCCTCTAAAAGCCTCTAAAAGGCTTTCATCACATCTCCTGTTACCCTCTAAGACTGTGAATATCTCGAGGACGGAGATAGTTCATATACATATATCATTTTTCCGACCTTTCTTTCTCCATTCCTGCCTTCTTCTGAAAGGGACTTAAGGCTATGAGGGTAAATATCAGGTCTTTTATCTTTTATCCCCACCACTTAGAACAGCTCTTGATGTGTAAAATGTATCAGGTAAGGTCTTATTAATGAATGAATGATACCAATAAACCTCTGGGAAGTAACAGTAGAATTATTAAAATCTCTGTTTTAGTGAAGAGGAAAGTGAAGTTCAGGCTGGTTGGATGTGCTTGCTCAAGGACACTAACAACTTCGCAACACAGTCAGGACCTGAATATTTGTCTCCCGGTCCAGTGAGATGCAGGAGCCCCACAACTTTTGTTGTTGCTTCTACACCTTTACTTCATTCCCCCCTTGGTCCTACTCTTCCTTGTTCTTTCTCTTCCTTTCCTATCAAGTCACTCTTCTGAAAAGAGGTCCGGGGTTACCCCTGTGCTTCATCCACACCTTATTGCACTCAAACATCCAGAAATTTACTTTTTCTTCCATGTGTTCTCAATTAGCAGCTTGCCCATTCCCTCACCTCCACCCAGAAATGGAGCTGCCTTCCAATAAGGCAATAATATAAGGCTACTTTTCAATTTTTCCACTTACACATCAACCTTGCTGTGTCTTCTCTCTAGATGACAAAGCACATGCATTTCCATTCAATCAACAGCAGAGACCATTCAGCTCCTAAATGCTGTTGGTGTCAATTATGAATTGGATGACATTCAGCTCTCGTCCAAACCTTGATGGAGGCAGGGGATATTTGACAATGTCCAAGAGACTGGTTAACTATTAGCTCCTCGTTTTTTTCCAAAATTCATCCCTTTATCCAGTTAATCTATGGGGAAATTACCTAACCTGTATAAGACTCAGGTTCTTCTATTAATAAGAATAATTATAGTAATACCCACATCATATGGTTATTATGAAGCATTCATGTAAATGCTTGCAAAGTCTGGAACAGAGTTACATTTTGGGACTGCTGTTCTCCACACTCAAGGCCTTCACAGAAGGGTAAAAGCTGTATTTGAAAAATACAGATTTTTATAAGACAGAAACTGCACGGAAGACATTTTCATTTAAATTTCCTTTTGTGAAGAATGTTAGAGTGTCCTGGGAACTCTAGGACACTAGAGTGTCCTAGATCACTAGTTCTGATCTCAAGATAAAAAAAAAAAAGTCTGTCTTTCCTATGAATTGCAGGTTTCCTCTCTAGCAAGCACAATTTATACGAACAAGACCTCATCTTATTTCCATCTCTGTTTTAGAAGCTAAGAAGCAGAGCTGAGCTTTATGTTCAAAGGAGAACTTTCCTAATACCAACTTTCTTTTGTTATGTGCCTTTTATCTTTCCACTTTTCAGTGCTATTAATCTAAATATAATCTGTCTCAAATAATTTTTTGCAGTCCTAGAAAATCAATTCCTAAATAAACAAATAAATGAGCACACTAGTTGGAAAAAACAACTTATTAGCATTTAGCCACACCTCATTGTTTACATGAACAACGATGGATCCTGCATTCAGAAAAAGGGGAGCTGTGGTAGGCAGAATTCTAAGTTAGTCTCTAAGATTCCAGCCTCCCTCCCCCACCCCGATATACATGCCCTGATAATGTCCTCACCTGGAGTATGTGGAATCTGTAAAAGTGATGAGATTTCTCATGCTTAGTTTTGTAACCAGTTAGTTGACTTTTCATTAATCCAAAGGGGGTTTATCTGGGTGGGCCTAACCTAACTGGGTGAGCCTTTTAAAATAAAGCAAAAGTGTCAGACTGTCCAGCTAGCTTCAGGGAAGAAAGTAAACACCTATCACAAGGACCTGCTTATCACAAGGACCATGTGGGGAGCACCAGAGAATACTTTCTAGCTGTTGAAAGCAACCCCCAGCTAATAGCGATGAAGAAAATGGGGGTCAGAGTCCTAAAATGTCAAGGAAATGAATTCTGCCAAAAACATGAGTCTATTTGGAAGAAGACTTTTATCTCCAGATGGGGATTTAGCCTATGTGACCCCTCGATTTCAGCCATGTGAGACCCTGAGCAGAAAACCGAGATATACCTGGACTTCTGACCTACAGGTATTTTATGATAAGAATTAGGTACTATTTGTTTGTAGCAGCTTGTTAATGCAGCCAAAGAAAAGTAATTCACATTTCTAATAAACTAAAACTAAAGTTGTAAACAATTTTGCCTAGTATAAACAACTATGATTTATCACCAATTCCTTGTTGAGGCTGCCCCAAATCTATTTCCCAAGGTATGGTGATGGGTAACATGGAGAGAGGGAGAGGGAGAATGAAACACCATGCCAGGTGGGAGGTATATCACATTTTCAAATCTATTATAAGTGATATATATATAGTACTTAGGTATGAATATAAACGGCATATAGTCACACATATATGTATATAGTGCTGAAGTCGTATTCTGTTAGAAGTGAATCTGTTATCTCGGCCCGTATTTGGGGGAGGTTAGATTTCGTATTTTGGATGGGAAGGTATCAGATAATTTTCATACATGTTTTAAAAACTCCACATCTCCTAGTGTCCCCTGTGTAGAACGGGGCCATGTTCTTAACTTTTTTTTTTTTTTTGAGTTCTACGTAATGTTATCACATGTGTCACTTTGCGTAACTACCTCTACAAATGAAAGAGTGAGCCATACCACCACAAAGGGCTCCCTGGTGTTACTCCTTTATAGCCATACTACCTTCTCCCTCCTAATCTCTAGCCCCTGGCAACCAGTCTCCCTTCCATCTCTATGATTATGTTATTTCAAGAATATTAAATAAATGGAATCATATAGCACATAACCTTTTGAGAATGGGTTTTTTCATCCAGCATAATTTCCTTGGGATCCACCATAGAACATAAGTTCTAGGAATCAATAGTTTATTTCCTTTTGTTGTTGAGTAATACTCCATGATATGGATGTACCACAATTAGTTTAACCATTCAGCCATTGAAGGGCATTTGGGTTGCTTTCAAGTTTTGGTTATTATAAACAGAGCTGCGATAAACATTCATTTGCAGGTTTTGTAGGAAACTAAGTTTTTCTTTCACTGGGATAAATGCCTAAGAGTGCAAATTCTGGCCAATTGTTTTCCAAATATCATCTATATTTGTATTTCTACCAGAAATGTATGAGTCATCCAGTTTTTGTGCACATTCACCAGCTTTTGGTGTTCCAACTATTTTTTTTATTTTAGCCATTATGACAGTTTTGTAGTGATATCTCATGGTTTTAATTTGTGGTTCTTTAATGGCTAATGATGTCAGATATCTTTTAATGTGTTTATTTTCCATTGGCATATTCTCTTCATTGAGATGTCCATTCATGTCTTTGTCATTCTCTAATATATATATATTAGAACTACACTATATATATAGTGTATATATATATATATATACACTGTTGAGCTTTGATAGTTGTTGATATATTCTAGATACAAGTCCTTTATCAGGTATATGGCTTGCAAATACTTTCTCACAGTCTACAGCTCATCTTTTCTTCCTCATAACTCAATATTTTGCAGAGAAAAAAATCCTAATTTTGATGAGGTACAACTTGTTGATTCCTCCTTTAATGAACTGCGATTTTGAGGTCAAGTCTAAGATTCTTACCCAAGTCTGATAACCTGAAGATTTCCTCCTATTGTTTTTGCTAAAAATTTTATAGTTTATAGGTTTAGAACTATGGTCAAAACTTATTTCAAGCTATTGTGATAAATGTTTCCTAATCACTCAAAAAGACTGTCATTTTACTTAGCTGAGCTCTTTAGACTGTCTATATCCTTACTGATTTTTTTGTTTTCTTCCTTTTATCAGTAACTGAGAGAACTACAGGAAAACCCACAAAAATGAATATATATTTTTCTATTTCCTCTTTCAAGCTGTCAATTTTGCTTTGTAAATCTTGAAACTATGTCATCAGCAAAGCACAAATTCACTAATGCTATCTATTGCTAATGAATTGATCTGTTCCTTGTTATGAAATATACTGCTTTATTTCTCATTATATTTCTTAACTTGAAGTCTGTTTTGTTTGATTTTAATATACCAATACCAGCCTTCCTTTGGCTAGTGTTTGCATGGTGTATCTGATTTACATTCTTTATTTTCAATTTGTTGTGTGTCCTTACATGTAAGGTATATATGCTGTAAATATATGGTTCTATTTTTTTAATCCCAATCCAACAATTGTCGTTTTTTTTCTTTTTCTGAGGGAGGAAGGGAGAGGGAGAGGGAAAGGAAGAGGAAGAGAGAGAATGTGCACAAGTGTGCACCCACGTGAGTTGGGGAGGGGCAGAGGGACACACAGAGAGAGAATCCCAAGCCAGCTTCTTGCAAGGCGATGAGCCCAATGTGGGGCCCAATCTCACAAACTGTGAGATCATGACCTGAGCTAAAATCAAGACTCAGACACTTAACTGACTGAGCCACCCAAGTGCCCCATTTGTCTTTTAATTAAAATGAATAGTTTGCCTACATTTAATGTAATTACTGATATAACTGAACTTAAGTATACGGTTTTGCTATTTGTTTTTCTTTTGTCCCATTTTTTCTTTTTCTTATAATCCTTTTGCATTAATTTTTTTAATGCTTATTTGTTTTTGAGAGAGAGAGAGAGAGAGAGAGGCAGAGACAGAGAGACAGAGAAAGAGCATGAACAGAGGGGCAGAGAGAGAGGGAGACACAGAATCCGAAGCAGGCTTCAGGCTCCGAGCCCGATGTGAGATCAGGACGTGACCGGAGATGGGTTGCTTTAACTGACTGAGCCACCCAGACGTCCCCCCCCCACTTTTTTTTTTTTTCATTTTATTGACTAATCAAATATTTGTGTTATTATTTGCTTTGCTTCTATGAGCTCCTTAGAACAAATTCTTTTGATATCTATCCTAGAGGTTATAACATGAATTTTTAACTTTTTACTATTACCTTAAATGAGCACTTTTATCATTTCCTGAGCAATCCAACAATCTTACAATTTAACTCCATGTGTCTTCTTCTTTTTGTATTATGTCATAGATATATCTTGTTATAAAAAACAATATAATTTTATAACTATCCACATTTACCCTTTCTACTGCTCTTAATTCTTTCCTACAGATCTGAGCTTCCATTTTCTTTCCTTTATCCTCACCGTGAAGAACTTCCCACAGTATTTACCAAAATGTGGATATGCAATAAATTCTTTCAGCTTCTGTTCATCTTAAAATATCTAGATTTTTCCTTCATTTTTAAAGCTATCTAGATAGGTCAGCTTATCCCCCACCCCAGCACTTTAAAATTGTTATACAGTTGTCTCCTGGATTTCATGGTTTCTGTTTCAAAGTCAATGATAAATCTTATTGTTGCTTTTTTGAGGATTGCTGGGGTTTTTTTTTCTTCTGTATTCTTCAAAATTTTTCACTTTGCTTTAAATGTAGCAGCACGACTACTATGTGCTTAGGTATGTTTCTCTTTGCATTTATGTGGCTTGAAATTCCCTGAGATTTCTAAATTTGGGGGCTGAAATTTTTCATGGATTTTGGGAAAAAAGCATTATCATTATCCATGCAAATAGTGTTCCCCCACCAATACTCGGTTTTCTCTCCTGTCCTTCTGGAAATCCCTTTACTTACTTGTCACAATTTTTACCCATGGTGTCTTGCATACCTCCTACATCATACTCTTTATTCCCATTTTTTCCTTCTCTGTGCTTCAGTTTGGATTGAGCTGCCTTTAAGTCCACACATTACGTATTTTGCTTATACACATGTCCAGTGAGTTTTCATTTCAGATATATTATTTTATAGTTCAAGAGTATCCACTCTATCCCTTTCTGCGGTTTCCATTCTTTGTGGAGATTCTTCGTCTTTTCATCAAATTTGCCCATATTTTCTTCAAACTTCTTTAAGATATGAGATATACCCAGTTTGAAGTCCTTATCGACTAACTTTATTATCAGAAGTAACTGTGAGTCTGCTTCTTTCTTTTTTCCTCATGAATATTGATTACATTTTCCTTCTTCGTCTTATGCTTATGCTTCCCGAGCTGAGCTGTATGCTGTACCTTGGAGGTAAAGTACCTGCAGGGGGGCCCCGGTGGCATTCCCTGCCAGGACAGCAGCCCCTTTCTTCCACTATGGTGTAGGCATCAGCAGCTGATTCCTTAATCTAATCAGTGACCTAGGTGAGCGAAGGCTGGTTTGCAGGTTGACAGAGACTAACTCTATCTTTGGTTCTTCCCTTTACCCAGAGTGTGTCGTCTTTGGTTTTTGATCGAGAACCTGGTAATTTTCTATTCATGCAGATCTGAGAACAATGGGAGAGACTGTCTCCCCTTCAGAGGATTTCATCTTGGCTCTTTGACTCCCCATCCAATGCCACTTCCAGCTTTAGCAACGGTCTTGAGGAGCAGACAGCTGTGTGTTTAAAGCAGGAATCCTTCCTTAAGTGGAACTTTGTTTCCTAAAGAATGTGCCACTGTAGGAGATCTGAATATTCCTTACAGATCCTGAAAACCCTCCAAATAGACTCAAAACTTAGTTAACATATTCTGGAGAAACAAGCTGGGTATTTAGAGTTCCTGAAGCTTCCAAGTCCATGATGACTAAAAGATTTGCTGACTCATTTTTCTTCTTCCTAAAGCTGATTCTCAACTCATACCTAGAATCAGCAAATATATCCTAGGAAAGAAATGGCTGATGAAGGACTGTTCTAATTAGAAGGACTCTTCCCTCTTGGAATTTTAGCTTATTGAATATTCTTTGCTGCTCTAGCGCTTGAATACTTATATTCATATTTATATTTTTTATATTTATTTGTATATATAAATATTTAAATATTTTCAATATATATATATTTTTCAAATTGTCTGGGTTGTTTCTTTCTTGCACAGGAATGGTGGCATGCCATAATCTATATTTTATTCACATCTGAAAATCTCACATATTTCTTTTTAAGATTTTCTTTTTTAAAATGTTTTTATGTTTATTCTCAAGGGAGAGAGAGACACAGAGTGTGAGCAGGGCAGGGACAAAGAGAGAGGGAGACACAGAATCCGAAGCAGGTTCCAGGCTGAGCTGTCAGCACAGAGCCCAACGTGGGACTCGAACCCATGAACCGTGAGATCATTACCTGAGCCGAAGTCAGACACTTAACCAACTGAGCCACCCAGGTGCCCCAAAACTTTTTTTAAATTTATACTTAAAATGCTTTTCAATATTAGATATTTTAAAGAATGTAGGATACTATCCTGTCATTTGTATTTTCAAGATGTATTTAATCAATATTTCTTTCTGTCCCCTCCTCTCCTTTGCCTCCTTCAGAGATTCCAGCTACACCCTATTAGGTCATTTGAAATTATTCCTATGAATATTCTTGTTGTGGTTAGTGATATGGTTAATTTTCTTTGAAACAGGTCAGTCCTTTTTGGGATTATAAACTTGTCAGGTGGGACAGAACACATTGAATCTAGGGCTAGTTTTCTTTATTACTGATGCAAAATCTTTTTTGCTTAACTCTATCTGTGTTGGTAAACTTATGAATCAACTTGACTAGACAAGGGGTTGCCCATATAGCTGGTAAAACATTATTTCTGGGGGTTCCTGTGAGGGTGTTTCTGAAAGAGATAAGCATTTGCATTGGTAGGCTGAATAAAGAAGATTACTTTGGACAATGTGAATGGGCCTCACCCAATCTGTTGAAAGCGTGAATAGAACAAAATGGTGGAAGAAGGGCACATCTGCTCTTTTTGCTTGAGCTGGGATATCTGCCTTCTCCTGCCCTTGGACACCAATGCTCCTGGTCCTTGGGCCTTCACACTTGGACTGTGACTTATACCATTGATCCCCCAATTCTCCAGCCTTTGGACTTGGAATAAATAACACCACTGGCTTTCTTGGTTCTGCATTTTGCAAACTGCAGATGATGGGACTTCTCTGTCTCCAAAATTGTGTGAGCCAGTTCGTATAATAAATCTCTTAGGATGTTTTAGTTCCTAGCCTTGGGCAGTGTCTTGTCACACATGATCTGATATGTACTCTCAGCTGAAGACTCAAAGAAGATTCTCTGCAGCTCTCTACTCTCCAATACACTATTTTGTGAAGTCCAGTCTCCTGTGTTTTCCCATTGTCCTGGCTCTGTCTTTTCAGCTCAGAGAGTTTAATGGAATCTTCCTAATTTCCCTTTCCCTGTGCTACTGCATGTGAATTCTCTCTAGGTAGTATGTTGGTGTAATCATAGGGCTCACTTTGGTTTCCTGACTCTTAAAGATCACTATCCTTTGTTTTCTGATATCCGACATTTTGAAAATTATCTTTTCATATATTTTCTCCAATTTTTAAATTATTTCTTGGGGTAGGGCAAATCTAGCCCTTGCTTTTCCCTCTTGGTTGGTGGTGGGAGTCTTGTCAAATAATTTTATAATTATTATTTTATATATAAAATTATTATTTATATAATTTTATAATTATTTTATAATTATTATTATCAAATAATTTATAATTATTTCAAATAATTTGAAAATATTTACAAGCATTGCCTTTTCAAATTCTATTTCATTACAGATAAGTAATTCTTCCTTTCTACATTTTAATAATTACGATTAGCATAAAAATGTAATTAGCAATTAGTGTTACACAGGGTTCCTCTCAAGTCATTTTAAATCTATTATCACTTAGTCTAATCGGGTCCCAACAAAAAATAAATATTCTTCAATGAGTAGTTCTCTCCAGGAAGTCTGCTTCTCAAGGATTGATAGGACCTTAGAATTTCATTACTAGAAGGTGCATTTGAGTTTATTTTTGGCAACTCTTGTTTTATGATGAGGATACTGAGGCTCAGGCTGTGAAGATTCTTCAACACAAAACATCAGTGACAGACATTTGGCCAAAGTAAACGGTATATAGACTTGTACCAGCAGACCCCCAGCTTATGATTTTGTTATATTTAACCAAATTTAGGCAGATGTGATGTAGGATATATTTTCCATATATTTCTATATTGCATAGAAATAATGCAATTGGTTTGGCTCTGTATCAATGACATTGTATTACGAACATACTTAGGTACATTTTATTTTAAATATACTTTTGGAAACTGGTATTTGAACTAGTCATTGGTGCTACTAAAAGAACTTGCGTTCAGGTTCTGAATTATAATCTAAAGCAACCATCTTCCTTTCTTGGTTTCTGTTATGTTTCTGACAGCTATTTTAGTTGACAGGCATTCCATCCATGTATTTATTTATTTTTTTTCCTTAACAGCAGATTGTGAACTTGCTCTGTCTCTTCATCAGCATTAACAACTTTCTCTTGAGTAAAAATCAAAAGCCATTTTCCTGGGAAGATACAGGGTGTTTGGAGTTAGGCTGAGTATGTTCTTCTCAGAGAAATGTATCTACATTTCTATTTGTTATTCAGTGTATGGTGGAGACTTCCTGTATCCACCAGGCTGAATTACCCCCGGGCTATCTGGCTTGTATTTTCTTTGCACGTAGTTCTGTATCAAATGTTAGAGGGAACAGTGAAGAAAACAAGAATCCCATCAAACAATTATAATTCTAGGAATTTATTTTAATGAGATTATTGGCAAATTATGAAAGGGCATTTGTACAAAGTTGTTTCCTCGGCATTGTTTATGATAACAAAAGTGAGAAGCAATTTAATGCCCATCAATTACAGAATGGCGTCATTCATCATCAAACGTCATTGAGGATGCACCCATAAAATTATAAACTTTGTGGTCATTATAAATGATGATATTCTATATTTATCAATATAAAAAGATTTCCATAAAGAATTAGTCAATGAAAAGAAAGCTAAATCAGCTTTTAATTTTTATAAAATTTTCTGTAGGCATGTGTAGGCCCATATGTGTGTGTGTGTGTGTGTGTGTGTGTGCGTGTGTGTGTAAAGAGTGGATTGCTTACAAGCTTATTAATCAAAAGGTTAGTATGGTTACTTCCCTGGTTGATGGGACTTTGTATGTATTTGTTTCCTTCTTCATACTTTATTTATAAATTTTACTACAAATTATACAATAAGACTTTCACTCTAAAAGAGGAAAAAGAGGTGCACCTGGGTGGCTCAGTCAGGTAAGTGCCTGACTCTTTGTTTTGGCTCAGGTCATGATCTCCAGGTGGTGAGTTGAAGCCCTGCAATGGGCTCTGCACTGAGCATGGGGTCCTCTCTTTCTCTCCCTCTGCCCCTCCGCTAGCTTGCTCTCTCAAAAAAAAAAAAAAAAGATAAAAAAATGAAAAAAGAAAAAAAGTCTTTTCATTCTGAAAAAAAAGAATTAAGAGAATACACTCCCTATGAGAATCCAGTTAGAATTCAAACACAATGAATGAAGAATATGAGACAATACTGTGCACAAATACCATAAGACATGAGATGTGTGGCAACACGAGTTGAGAAGACAGGAAAACACGTGGGAATTTTATAGAGGATTAAGACCGGATTTGAGCTTTGAGAGGAAACACAAACTCTGGGTAGGGAGAGAGAAAAGAGTATTTCAGGCAGAGTGGGCAATATGAATAAGAAAGGAAGGTCTGATTTGGTGGGCTGGTGCTTTTTAGTGATGGAAAATGAAATTGCACAGAAAATTCAGAACCAAAGTATTTTCTAAAATCTGCAACAGCTACAACATGCACATGTGATTGTGTTAGCTTTGTTTTGGATTATTTTATTTTTAAAGTTTATTTATTTATTTTGAGAGAGAGAGACAGACACAGGAGGGGCAGAGAGACAGGGAGGGAGAGAATCCCACAGCAGGCTCCACACCATCAGCACAGAGCCTGATGCATGGCTCAGTCCCACGAACTGTGAGATCATAACCTGAGCCAGAAGCAAGAGTTGGATATCTAACCAACTGAGCCACCCAGGTGCCCCTGTTTTTGGATTATTTTAAAGCAGAACTTCAATGCTGTTGGTGGGCTTTTTTTGTCAAAGTACTCAGCAAGTCCCTCATTATTATCATTTCTCTCTCTCTCTTTTTTTTTTAGTCCATTTGGGCTGCTATAACAGAAAGCAATAGTTGATGGGGGCTTATAAACAGTAGAAATTTATTTCTCACAGTTCTGGGAAGTCCAAGATCAAGATACTGGCAAATTCAGTGTCTGGTGAGGGTCTGCTTCCTGATTCGTAGACCACTGTCTTTTCACTGTGTCTTCCATAGAGGAACAGGTGGGGGAGCGCTCTGGGGGTCACTTTTATAAGGAACACTAGTCCCAAGGTTAGGGGTTCTCATGCCTCCTGCAACACTCACTCTGCCTCTTGTCCTCTGCCATATCATGTGTTTGGAGTCAGATGTGATTTGAGTCTCAGTTCTTATCACTTATCTGTAAATGTTAGGTCACAAAACTCTTCAAGTCCTCCATTTTCTTACCTATAAAATGGAAGTAATAACAGCTAACGCTCGCCTGAAGATGAGAGAGACAGATTCAGCACATTAGCATGTTTCTTCCTCTTCTTCTCTTCCTTCTTTTTACTATCGTTTTCTGTCTCTGGGTATTCAACTAGGAAACACCAAAGAACTTCTAAAATCTGAATTCTGGACTTCACTGAATTCATTAAGCCCATCATTTATTTGGTTACATACTGCAGTAACTAAAAGCTAAGGTGTACCCATCATCCTTTCTATGCACATCTTAACAAGGACCTTCCAGAAACACAGTTCTTTAAAGTGGAAAAATGTCTTAAGTGGTGAAAGGGTTAGGCTTTGTGGCGGGCCAGTGGGAAAGGTCTCTAGGACACTGAACACATAGAGAACATGTGCTCTCATTTCTATAGCACAATGGTAAAAATTGCTGCATATGCTGAATGATGAGATTAGCATATTCACCATTCAAAATGGGTTTAATGGAAGCCATTATGCCCATTTCCCATTTAGAATCTAAAGCCCAAATAGGATGACTTACATAAGATTTTTAAAATTATAAAAGCTATAATTTAGTGATCATCTACTATGTACCAGGTACTTCACGTGCATATATCTTGAATGCACAATCCATACTTTATGGATAAGGCTTGGACTTAGGAAGTCTAAGTAACTCATGCAAGCTAACACAATGAGTGATGAAGCCACACTTTACACTATCTCTTTTATTCTAGTGTGCTGCCTCTGGATAGATTTATTCAAGAAATATTATCTAATAGGCATTTTGATGTCATTGAACAAAAAGACAGAAATGAAACATTTTAGAATATAATATTAATAGCCAACACTTAAAATAATGCTTCCAATGTGCAAGAAGCTGTTCTAAGAATTACCATGTATGTGCTCATTCAATTCTGTCACCAACCCACTGAGATAGGTATTATTATCATCACCACTTTACATGCAAGGAAACAAAGAAGCTAGCATTTTGGCCAAGACACAAAGTGAATAAGGATCAGAGGTTTAGAATACTAGTCTGGAGTCCTTGGCCAGTACTTTTATGCATTCTTGAATATCATGTACTACTGTATTTAGCAATAGTGATGACACATGGGTCACAGTCTGGGAATCAGGCATCACAAATTATTTTCTGGGACTTCATATGAATACACCAGCCTATACCTACAGTGTCTGGTAGATGGCTGAGCTTGCTGGTACTTCCTGGAGGCTCAGAGCTCCCACATGTCTTCATTTGCTATCCCAAAAGGAACTGAACTGAAGTGAACTTAGGTCGCTGGTTCTCAAATTTGGACATACACTGGAATCACTGGAGGAGATTTAAAAAATACTGATGCCTGAGCCCTACCCCCCACAATTCTGATTTAACTAGTCAAAGGTATGGCTTGGCATCAGGATTTTAAAAATCTTCTCAACCATTTTCATGAGCAGTCAAGTTTGAGAACAACTGACCTAGATCGGCAACTCTCAGTGAATTCCATGGACCCCAGGAAGGTCTCTAGAGGGGGTCCATGAGGTACAAACTACTTTCATAATAATATCAAAACATTAGAGTTTTTTTTCCCCCACTGTGTTGACATGGGTGATGATGGTATATAACCATTGATGGGTAAATGCACTGGTGTCTTAGTATGAATTAAGGCAGTGGCACCAAATTTTATAGAGATGTATTTTCACTGTCACATACTCACGTTAAAAAAAAATCAGTTTGATTTGAGAATATTCTCAATGAAGCAGTGTAACGTATTAATTTTACTGAAACTTGAACCTTGGATATACATTATTTTTATATTCTGAGTAACAAAATGGAATGTATGCATAAAGCACTTCTGCATGCTTGTCTTAAAAAAGAGTACTTGTGTAATTGTTTGCGTTGTAAGCTAAACTAGCCTTTTTATGCGGAGGTGGGGGAAAGAGAAAGTACTGTATTTTTTACTTGAAATTAAGGCTACTGGGCAAATTATGGTTATTTAGACCTGGGTATTTGGTAGACATTTCCTCAAAAATGAGCAAAGTAATTCTTTACCTACAAGGAAAACAACTGGTAATTTTTTTTCTATTTTTTTTTAACATTTATGTATTTTTGAGAGACAGAGTGCAAGGAGGGGATAGGAAGAGAGAGGGTGACACAGAATCTGAACCAGGCTCGAGGCTCTGAGCTGTCAGCACAGAGCCTGGTGTGGGGCTCAAACTCACAAACTATGATATTATGATCTGAGCCAAAGTCAGATGCTTAACCGACTGAGCCACCCAGGCACCCCAATAATTTTTTAAATTTATTGCCAGAGATAAAATTTTAGCTTTTACATGGAAATTAAAATTGTAGAAAACTTGCATCAGCCACTGTGAGCTATGCTGCCCCTTCATACTTAAAGACTTTCCTGAAAGGGTAAGGGGAGGTATTTAAGAAGTAATTTTTTTTGACAGCGGATAATGAAACGTAGTCAAAATTTGGAAAATTAGCGTAATCTTCCAAATGATCAATACATGATATTAAAAATCATGCATGTACAAAAGACTCTCTCAATGTGCTAGATAAACCAATACATTTTTATGTGATGAAGTATGACCAATTCAGGGATATGTTTCAAGATTTCACACTGCAATTAACCTGCAGTTGTACAGAAATCACTACTTGTTGAGTTTTGGTATAGTCAAAAAAGACCATCCACAGTTCTCTGGAAAGACTATTGAAACATTACTCCATTTTTCGAACTATATGTCTGTGTAAGATAGGTTTTCTTCCTATCTTCCAACTAAAGCAATAAATCCTAAGAAACTGAATATAGAGGCAGATTTGAGAATCTGGACGTCTTCTTTTATTTCAGATATTAAAGAGATTTGCAAAAGTGTAATATAACATCACTTTCTTCGGTACTTTTGTTTGAGGTAATATAAATATTTTCATAAAAATGTTAACATGGAATGCATGTAATTACTATTGTAAGTGAAAAAAAAATTTTAATTTCTTTCGATGTTTGTTTATTTTTGAGAGACAGAGAGAGACAGAGCATGAGCAGGGGAGGGGCAGAAAGAGAGAGGCAGACAAAGAATCCAAAGCAGGCTCCAGGCTCTGAGCTGTCATCCCAGAACCTGATGTGGGGCTCAGACTGTGAGATATGACTTGAGCTCAAGTCAGACGCTTAACCGACTGAGCCACCCAGGCGCCCCATGAATAAATATTTTTAAATGATCTATTTTAGTTTCTAACATAGTAGATATCAATATACATCAACATAAACAACCTTTCTTTGGGGAACTAAAAAAATTCTAAGACAACAAAGGGGCCCTGAGACCTCAAAGTTTGTGAATTGCTGACCTAGATCGTTCTGTGTTTCTTGAGTCTTAATTGTTCCTGTCAATCCTTATTCCCACCCAGAATTGATTCTGGGTTGTCTACTGGATTAGCTCTAGGCATCCATATGGCAGCCTTGATCTAGTGACAGCCTCAAACATTCCTTGAGCCACCACCTCTTAACCGCTTACCTTTCTGCCTGCCTTCTCAGGTCCAGGGGAGATTGTTTTTATGTAGGATGTCTCAAGGTAGGGTTCTTTGAGCTCCCTCTTCCCCAGGATGCCTGGGCATTTCCTAGAAGGATAGATCAAAGCAGGTTCAAGAAGAGCTTCATACTGCTTCTAGAAATACGGCTGCCTTTCCTCTCAGCCATGATTGCTGACTAGGGTCTTCCTACCTGGTAGTACCCATTCTGAGGTGCACTGTTCCTTCCTGAAAGTTGGGATTCTTTTGGTTAATTCCCCAAAGCCATTACATATGTGTATATATAAGCCTGAGCCTTTATTATGGGCAGGGCTTGTGCGGTTGCTACCAGTGGGGTTCCTGTGTCATTGTGATGAGGATGCATGTCAGTGGAGTGAGTATCTCTAGCAGCACATGCTGACATACCTGAACCTCAGGGCACCTGTAACCTTACTGAGTCCTTTACACCTAGAGTATTACTAAGCACAGGTGTTGACTACAACTTGCTTTAGGTGCAAGTCTGCATCTGATGTGGGATCGGAACCTAGTTCTACATTCAGACCCCGCTCATTCTACTATAAGCCTGGGAAGAGAACACTTACTTGGACGCCGTGGGCTCCTTTATCTCTGACCCTCTGCTCCCTCCAGGTTCTGGAGGGAGGAATCCTGGAAAAATCATCTATTTCATAATTTCCATCTTCACAAGCACCCCTGGTTTGCTGCCTTGAATGGGATGGCATCTTCTTGTCTGCTTTGTTAGCTTCCTCCCCAGGGACCACTGCAGACAAGTTCTGGGAAAGACACTAGAACCTTTTTGGGGGCATGATAGCACCACCCATGTTTTATTCTCTACTTTTTAATCCAAGAACTCCCTTCAGTGATTCTGCTTTACTTAAATGCTCTATTTGTTATTTCAAGTTAGAAACACAAGCTCTTGGGGCACCTGGGTGGCAGAGTCGGTTAAGCGTCTGACTTTAGCTCTGGTCATGATCTCACGGTTTGTGAGTTTGAGCCCCACATTGGGCTCTGTGCTGATGGCTCAGAGCCTAGAACCTGGCTTTCGATTCTGTGCCTCCCTCTCTCTCTGCCTCTCCCCTGCTTGAGCATGCTCTTGCATGCACACACTCTCTCTCTTTTTCAAAAATAAACATTGGAAAATTTTGAAAAAAATAAGTAAAAACACAAGCTCTTTCAGAAGAAAGATACTTCCTATATGTGGCTCACAAATAAATGAATAACTATATTACTTATTGGCGGAAGCTTTGTGGTCCATAAATACTCCCTAGCTTGAGGGTCAGCTATAATATTCTGTGAGAATTGCAGCATAAACTTTGACTTCTTACAATTGCGTGAAATTCAGTGTTCACCAATTCTTTTGTGTTCCCACACTCCCTGTGGCCCAACTCAGGGCAGTTGATCTTGGTCAGGAAGCAACTTCTAAATAATAAGTGAAAATTCTGTATAACTAAGTGAGAACCACAGTCTTAAGAATGTTGAAATTGTTTTTATGGTAGCATTGATGATTAAAAAATCCATTTCTTGGGGGGTGGGTCAGCATCACCTGCTTTCTTGTAATTCAGAAGTGAATTCTTAGCATTTTCCTTAGGTCATAAGTTCTTATCAAATTTAAAAAAATTTTTAATGTTTATTTATTTTTGAGAAACAGAGAGAGAGAGAGAGACAAAGCATGAATGGGGGAGGGGCAGAGAGAGAGAGCGAGAGAGGGAGACACAGAATCCCAAGCAGGCTCCAGGCTCTGAGCTGTCAGCACAGAGCCCCACACGGGGCTGGAACTCACAAACCACAAGATCATGACCCCGGAGGAAGTCAGACGCTTAAATGACTGAGCCACCTAGGCGCCCCTTATCAAGTTTTATTTTGGTCCCATCTTTACAGGACAAGGTCTGTTGTATCAAAATGGATTAGACTGCCCCTTACTCCAGTTCAAAAATCCAAGCTCCATGACCACCCTTGTGTGCATTGGCTGCCAATGCTCATGCTGATTCTACGCCTCTCATGGCAGTGTTCCTTGGCCTTGTCGACGTTTTAGAGGTGCTCAAGCTTTGGGTCTACCTTCCATTACCAAACCCCTCTATGTAGTGCTTAGGGAAATGCTAGCCCCTGTAAAAATAAACTCCAAAATTATAGTAACTTACAATAAGATTATATTTCATACTCTCCTAAGTCCCATGCAATTCTCTACCATACATAGGGTGATTCAGGGAGCGAGGATCCTCCCACCGTGTAGCTCCTCCCTCCTTCAGATTCCCCCGCACTCTCTGGCTATAGCCCACAAATTATAGGAGGCTGTGCTTCCTAACTGCCTCGGTCCAGAAGCAACTGGTGCATTCCTTCCACACACATTCCATTGGTGACAACTATTCATAGGGTCCACCGGGAGGCAAGGGGAGCTAGGAAATGTAGTTACTGGCTGGGCACCCACTCCCCAAGGAATATAGTATGTAAAGCTATAGTATGTAAGGGGGAACACAATCGTTTTTATTGTAGTAAAAATATAAATTATAAAAGTTACCACTTTTTTAATGCATCTTAAGTGTACGTCTCAGGGGCATTATGTATATTTACACTGTGGCGCCCATCACTGCCACCCACCTTCCAAACTTTTTCATTGTCCAAAACTGGAGCTCTGTACCCATTAAATAGTTTCCTGTCCCCCCCTCTCCCCCAGCCCCTGGAAACCACCATTTGACTTTCTGTGTCTGTGAACCTGACTACTTTAGGTACCTCACACAAGTAAAACCATGGGATATTTTTCGTCTTGTGTCTGCCTTATTTTACTCAGCACGATGTGTTCAGGATTCATCTGTGTTGTAGCAGGTATCAGAATTTCATTTCTTTTTAAGGCTGAATAACATTCCACCGTATGCAGACACGACATTTTATTCATCCACGCATCTGACAACGGACACTTGGGTCATTTTCATCTTTTGGCGATTGTGGTTAATGGGACTATGAACACAGATACACAAGTACCCCTTGGAGTACTTACTTCCAATTCTTCTGGGTATATACCTAGAAGGGGGATTGTTGGATCGTATGGTAATTTTATTTTTAAACTTTTGAGAACCTGGCATGTCGTTTTCCATAGCCACTGCGCTTTTTTACATTGGGGAGCACAACCGTTAATGAACAGTTAATTATCTCTGTGAATTTGTGCAATTAATGGACGTCCACGAGTCTCATTTTCCTCGGAAAAAACAGTTGGTACTACCTCACAGATTATCACGGGGCTTAAATAAAATAGTGTATGCGAAGCCCTTAGCACGTGGCTGGCACGTAGTATGGGATGAAGGAGCAATATTTCTTTTTTCCTCCTCATCTCATACACCCCACATCACCACATCCTACTTTTCCCCCATTCGATTTCCTCCGAGCTTTCATTGGTGAAAGTTAGCTACTCCTGGATTAACAGATGTTCTAGCCCAACCACACCACGTCTGGGACCTGTGCTTTCAGGAGAAGGAGCTAGAACGCTTGGTGGCCGACAGTTTCTGTGGCTGGCTGTTGGGGAGGAAATGCTTAAACAAGAAGCCTGCAGCTCCACCCCAGGGGGTGCCCTAGGGGATGCTCCTCTGCTAAGTTAGTGCTGGGTCTTTGGGGAAAAACTAGTCAACAACTCGGCGACTAAATCATCCTTCCTAAGGCTTCCCCACTTCAGTTTTAGTTAGGATTGCTTCTCTTGCCTGAACAGTTTTCCAATTCACACCTCGCTTTCTTTCTTACTATTCCAGACGGGCCATGCTGATTTAAACAAGAAACTAAGAGTTACTGGACACCATCTGGAATGCCAGTCTGCTAACTGGTGGGAATATCCAGTCACACTAACTGGTGGTGCCCTCAGACGAAAACCAAGACCGACCTCCCTTCACTCCCCTCTGTTCCTCACCTTCTCGCTGGATCTGTGGGGGCATTCAAGGCTCTGCCTCCGTGGGAGCCATGGGCGAGACCACTCTGGCCTTCAGTGAACAGCTTCCGAATTTTGATTCTGGCCCTGCTGGCCCCTCCCCCAGCCCCTCCCTTCACCAAAAGAAGTGACTGGGGAACTTGCTTTCCCTCCAGGCACCAACTTCTTCACCGGGAAATTTAAAGAGGTCAACTAGATCGGGAATTGAATGTGATGATCTCACAGGCTTCCCCAAACTCCAAAGAGTCTGGGGGCCTTTGCTTTCCTTGACAGTTTGAGGTGCTGCGTGATGTCTTCCACACCTTTTATCAAAGCTAAGAAGACATTTACCAGCAGGGAGACATTTTTCTTCATGCACAAACGTACTCATGATCAAAATGTTGGAGGATTATTGTGTTCTTACATGGCAATACACAATCAAACACCAGATGCTCGGCATATTCCAGACAGAAGGGGCAGCTGAGGAATTCGATCGCTTTCATCTGATAGACTGATAACTAAGAGGCCGACACTGACACCTTGATGATGGCTCAGCCTTGGGCTTCCCTCAGACAGACTGCTTTGGAACCACGCACAGAGCCATCTCTGAAGCTGGCCAGGATGGCAGCCGCATGTTTGAGGTGGGGAAGTCGGAATGGTGGGGGCCAGGGGTGACATGAGCTTTACTCAGCCACAAGACTGCGGGCACCGAAGCACTAACAACAAAAGCCCCAAGAAGAGGAACAAATGGAAATGGATGATTCCAGAGAGGCCTCTGGGAGACTGTCAGATGTTCTCTCCAATGCTTTCAAGTGGAATTATAAAGTAAGGTTGGAACGTTTTTACAGGAGGCAAACATGAGAATTTGCAACCATGCCATTATGTTTACAAAAAAAAGGAACGTGGTGAAATCATCTCTGTGACACAGAATAAAGAAAACCTCATAAAATGGAGCCTGGAGGCTAGACGTGGGAACTTTCACAAACCTACCACTCACCGTCAATTGCAGACGCACGTAGGGGGAGACTACCTTGCAAACGCCCTTGCATGCCCACAGGAAGAAGCCTACACTGCACTATCCAAGCAGAAGGGAGAAAGATTTTCTTCTGCAGTACCAACCGAGCCAGTGAGAGACTGTCTCAGCTCAGCCAAGGAAAAGCCAGTACACTTCAAACTCCCAGTTTCCTCCAATGGAAGGAGGAAAATTTTAATTTTAATTTTTAATTTTTTTATTATTTTTTTATTTTTTTGAAGTTTTTTAAATGTTTATTTTTGAGAGACACACAGAGAGAGGCAGAGGGTGAGCGGGAGAGGGGCAGAGAGAGGGGGAGACACAGAATCTAAGGCAGGCTCCAGGCACTGAGCTGTCAGCACAGAGCCCAACATGGGGCTTGAACTCACGAACCGTCAGATCACAACCTGAGCCAAAGTCAGACACTCAACCAACCGAGCTATGCAAGCACCCCTGGACTTTTTGTGTACAAAAGCCTCTTCCAACTCCCCTTTTCACTACAAAATGGCAAAAATAGCAATCCTCTCCTTTGTTTTCCAGACTAGCTTATGGTTTCACCATAGCTTGCAAGTCCTGAATTGCAATTCTCTGCTATTCCTGAATAAGCCCATTTTTGCTGGCGAAATAACTTAGAGTTTTATTTTTAAAGTTGCCCCCATCTATATGGAAAAAGTATATATTTCTTCTGCCACAAAAGGCCATAAGGAGAAGCACTTTAATATTGATATAATACATTATTTGTAAACACGACCACATCTTGATATTTTTAGCAAACACATACCTTGTTATTTGTATCTAAGTACCTGTACTATTTATTGCTAACCTCATCTTTTGGATTCTGTCAAGAATTAGAAAAATGGGTGTCCTGTGGTGTGATCGAATCCGTTCGGGTCAAGAGCTGCCCGACTTTTGTTTTCCTCTCCCTCATTCCTTTTGGGTCCCCTCACCTCCACGGTGCCCAGTGCTTCTGAGGCACGTTCAAGTTCCTCTGTCAACAAACAAAATGATTTCTTACGTGCATTCACACCGGTGTTCTATTGACTTCATGCTCTTCACTTCCAGGGTTTCTTGCGTTTGAAAAGAGAATGGTGTTTGTGGACACCACGCCTAACCTATAGAACGAGGTCTCAAATCAGGGAATTTCAGGCATAAGGGCGACTGGCTTGTTTAGAGAGAAGTCTGATGGCAGAAGGAGCCTCTGGTGAGAGCACTGGGGTGGCTATTTACGTGGCTTACAATTCAAGCCTCTTGCACTGTACCCACAGCATTACCTTTTCTACAAGCTTTATTATTCCCATGAGCTGGGTTTGAGGCTAAATTAGGTTGATATAAATCTCAGCTGGTGGTTGTGGATGCATACCTTAATGAATGAGATCTGGTATAATTTGTCTGCAAATACGACTGTGAACTCCCTCCATCGGCTTCCATTTTCCTGTTCATTGGCTCCGGCAGATGATTTTGCAGGCTGTTTGAGTCACTTCAGGTGAGCCTTCAGCCATGAGCAACCATTGCCATCAAAGCCTCAGCACCGCAGCTGCAGGACCCTGTGGCCCACAGAGGCACGCGGGAGGGAAGCCCGACTCTGTTTATTTGAAAACTAACTTCTCTGATACACAAAACCGCTATGATTCTCCTCACGCCAGGAACCAGAGGCAAAAATTAACGACACGTCAACTCTCAGCTTTCATTCCTATTGGCGTTTGCCTGAATGCTTGGAGTCACGGAACTACTGGTTTGAATGGAACATGAGGATGCCCTGTACTTCTGAAGGGGACAGGAAAATCGAATTTGGGGCGGGGAGGACACAGGGCTTTCTCCAGGTGAACGCCTTCTGGGGCCTGGGGTGGAAGGGGTCAGAAGAACGTGGGAGAGTTTGAAATCATCTCAGGGAATTGATTTTCCCCCTGAGCTGGTCACTCAGGCAACTAACTGGTGCCCCCAGCCATGTGACAATCAGATTCCTTGTCACTCCACACCTCGGTGTCTCATCCTAAGAGGACAATTTCTCTTAAGATTAATAAAGCTGAAAGAGAAGACAATATGACCGTGGAGGGACTACACACTGGATGCCAGAGCCAAGAAGACATCAGCCACCACTGCTGTCTCTGCCCACAAATCCTTTTTGTTCTTTTCCAGTCTCTGTCCTTTTCAGTCAGATTTAGATCCTGAGTCTTCTTTAAATGGGGATTAGCATAACACAGCGTTCTTTGAAAGCCCCACTAAATAAAAGACACTCTGAAGCATCTCTTGATGTTTAATAGATGTCAAATAATGGCAATGTGCTGTTATTAAAAACGTTGGTTTCCTGAAGTGACTCAGAATTGACTTGTTTTTCTTTCTGCACAGAGAGATCTATTTGGCTGTACAATGCCACCCCAGAAAGATGCGGAGCAGTGAATAATTTAATAATTGCACAAAAACATTTTGCACTTTGACAAAGCACATAAAAATAACCCTTCAGTTATAGCATATAGTCATTTCTCCCCATTTTTTCCCTTACAATTTCAAAGGTCAGAAAGAAGACTAAAATTCTTTTGAACAGTGTGTAAAAAGAATTTTATTAAAAGCAGTCCTAATTAATTTAATATACCTGACCTCTTTACTCCATAGAACAAAAGCTGGAGGCTTTACCTATCAGTTGACTAACTGAATTTTACTTACGGCTATTATTGTAAGCTGCGGTCCTGCCATTATCCAGCATTAACATTTACAGCAATGCCTGGTAAACACTGCCATAATTGGTGATGTGAACCAATTGAAGTTATTTCTATAAGGAAGGGTATTATAGGTTACACATTATAATTTCATGTAATTCTGCATTCAGAACACACATACTAGTTAATTGGAAAGATCTAAGATTTTGTTTGTCTCGTGTTCTTCCCAAGTAATTTGAAGTACTGAGAAAAGCACGGGAGGCATGTCAGTGGATCCAGATTTGAGTCTTGGCACTATGATTGACTCACTAACAAGGAAAGAATAGGTTTTGTACTCTGTCACTGGAGGTGGAATGAGCTTACTCTGTCCTGTTATCTGTCAGGGTTACTGCGATGCTCAAAAAAGATAAGGTGATGTTCTTTGTAAATTGCAAAGGATTTCGCACGTGACAGATTTTCTTTATCAATGATGTAAGTCCAAGGGAATGGTAGGCTTATGGTGGAAATGAAAAAAAAAATAGGGAAGGAGGGAAAATGAAATATATTTTTGAGTGGCCACTACATACCAGGCATTTTAGAAATTTTCAGCACATTTAGGCCTTCCAACAGTGGGAATAAAGTGATACGCGGTCACTCATTCAATTTCCAAATCAGAGTTAACATCACTTGTTTAAGATCACGTAGATAGTAAGCATTGGGGTGGGCACTGCTACCCTTTATAGTCTGTCTTTCCAGAGAGAATATGTTTTCTCTTTCAAACATAGTTCCTTGCTGAAGAGGCTGATAAGCATATTTATTTACTCATTTGCTTGTTCAACAAACATTATTTTTTTGCCTTGCTGAATTTTTGTTTGAAATAAGTTTTTTTTTTAATTTTTATTTGGAGGAAGTTTTTGTTTTGGGGGAGGTTTATTTTGTTTTGTTTTGTTTGAGAATTTGGTAGGAAAATTTGCATCTTGTAATAGAACTAAACACCCCTGCCTCTCTGAACTGCTATAATTTTTGGAATTAACTTTAAAGAAATAGCTATTTTTTGTTACTTTAAAATTTGGTTTTTTTCTTTTTTTTTATGATAGGCCCATGCTTTATTCAGTAAGCTGTCGTGCTGCTAAGAATTTAAGTCCCTTGAGGACGGGGTCTGCACAATGAATACTCACTGTAAAACCAGTTTAGCCTACTTTCAACTTTTCTATCAGCGATTTCATGTTGACCAGTTCAATCCATAAGAATAACCTTGTTACATTGCTTTAATATACCCCTTATTTGTTCAATGTATCTGACCTATCCATTTCCTCAGGCCTTTTTAAAAAATTCCAGTGTAGTTAAGATACAGTTTAATATTAGTTTCAGATACAATATAGTGAGTCAACAATTCTATACATTACTCAGTGCTCATCAAGATAAGTGTGCTCTTAATCCCCTTCATCTATTTCACCCATCCCCCTACCCACCTTCCCTCTGGTAACCACCAGTGTGTTCTCTATAGCTAAGGGTTTGTTTTTTGGTTTCTCTCTCTTTTTTCCCTTGTTCATTTGTTTTGTTTCTTCAATTCCACATATGAGCAGAATCATATAGCATTTGTCTTTCTCTGACTGATTTATTTTGCTTAGTATTATGCTCTCTAGCTCCATCCATGTTGCTGCAAATGGCAAGATTTCATCCTTTTTTATGGCTGAGTAATATTCCTGTGTGTGTGTGTGTGTGTGTGTGTGCGCGCGCATCAATCACATTTTCTTTATCCGCTCATCTATTGATGAATACTTAGGTTGTTTCCATAATCTGGCTATTGTAGATAATGCTGCAATAAACATAGGGGTGCATGTATCACTTTGAATTAGTGTTTCTGTATTTTTTGGGTAAATACCCAGTAGTTTGATTGCTGGATCACAAGGTAGTTCTATTTTTAATTGTTTGAGGAAACTCCATACTGATTTCCACAGTGGTTGTACCAGTTTGCATTCCCACCAACAGGGGAAGAAGGTTCCTATTCCTCCTCATCCATGCCAACACTTGTTATTTCTTGTATTTTCAAGTTTAGCCATTCTGACAGGTGTAAGATGATATCTCATTGTGGTTTGAGTCACATTTTCCTGATGTTGAGTGATGTTCAGCACCTTTTCATCTGTCTGTTGGCCATCTGAATGCCTTCTTTGGAAAAGGAACTTAAGCAGTATTAAGAAAATATTTACCATTGGTTTTTTTCCCCTTAAATGCTTGTATTTCCTCAGTTAACCATGCACTATTATAACTTTTATTTATTTGTTTTTGTATTTTTATTGAGATATAATTGACATATTACATTAGTTTCAGGAATATAACATAATGATTCAGTATTTGTATATATTGCAAAATGATGACGATACTAAATCTAGTTAACCTATGTCTCCATGTTCAGTAAACACTTACTCTTTGTCAACAAGAAGTCATTGTTCTTTGTTCTGTTGAGGAAAGAAAAATGAAAAAAATGCAGCGCTATGCTTATGGAATTAAAAATCCATGGTCTACAGTTGATTCTTGGTGTTTCCTGCTGAGGGCAGGGGGAAGGATAATAAAAAACACTGGGAAATAGACAAATTCTCAGACTGATGATGAAGTTTTCTAAGTCATTGCCATTTCTGGTTAATGAAGAACCATGCAGAAACCTCTGTTGTTTTTCGTTTGAAATACAAGAAGATTGGCCATGCTCTGCTTGGTAACTGGAGTCTTACGAACATAAAGAATTGTTAAGAGTGCTGGATCTTGAGTCAGAAGGCTCCTAGCTACACTTACCAATTGTGTAAACCTGTACTCCCAAAGTTGTTAAGAAGATTAAATGAATGGGTGCCTCTGTATGTGTGTGTGTGTGTGTGTGTGTGTGTGTGTGTGTGTGTGTGTTTACATGGCATATAATGTGTGTTAAACACTTAACACAATGCCTGCTTGGCAAGCAGTTCTCCAAGGATCACAATTATTATAATTGACTTGAGGACTCAGGATTTAAGGACACATAAATCATTACTCTGAATGTCAGTTTTGATTGCAAAGGGCAGCTGATCCAGGTAGCCTGTCTGCTTACTGATTGAGCTGAGTTTAGGAATCTCTTAGGTTTATTTATAGTGGATTATCTTACTATTTTTAACCTGAATTCCTGGTAACAGTTTTTATTTATGTTGTTCTTATGAAAGGGTGTGGCAGAAAAAAAGTCTAGCTAACTAAGGGTTTGAATTACTTGATATCTGATAAATTATATTTTGTTAACTCTGCCCTTAAAATGCTCCCTTTTTTCCCCCTGACAACTTCCCTTTAATTATTGTGGGGGATAAGCATAGGAATCCCCCACGCTTACACCAAGGGGTTAACAAGGCATAAATAAATACAAAGCCATAAAATGCTCACACCCGAGTTTGGGTAAACCAGATTGGCACCCCAAGAATAGGGGGTGCAAAAGCACCCCGAGAATAGGGAGGCACAAAGGTGCCAGAAATAGGGAGGTGCAAAGGCACCCCAAAACAGAGAGGGGGTGCAGAGCCCCCAGAATAGAGAGGGAGAGGCAAAGGCCTAAAATAGGTATGGCGCAAAGGTGCCCAATATATAGGTGTATGAAATAGACAAGATTAGATGTTCAGGGTGGAAGCACCCCCAATTTAGTACCTATAGCAGAAAAGCTGCTTTCACCAGAGAATAGGGCCAGGTTAGGTAAATTGGTGAACTGGACTATGGGCTGCTGTGTTGCAGGCAAAGCAGCCCAGAGCACAGATGGCTAACAACAGAAAAGGTTCCTTGTCAACCCTGAGGTTATTTCCCCCTGTCTCATCCCTGAGGCTAGTTAAGGTAAACAGTGGTGCTGTCTCCAGTCCGCTGTAAACAACCCTCCTCCCGACTTCCCGGCACCCGGATTTTGTTTTATATTAACCCAAACCCCTAACCACGAATATCCTCAAGACCCCCTTTCCCTCACGTCCACAAGTTAATGTTCACAGATTCATTGTCCCTTTGTGCATGTCCATTGCCATGTTTGTAAGCCTTCTGATCCTAATAAAAGCGGGGCAAGGGCCCTTCTTTGGGGCTCTTGTCTTTTGCTGGACATTAGCCATCTCTCACTTTCAATCCTGCGTCCCGCTCTTTTGTTAGAGAGAACTTTAGACCCAGAGTCTACGACAAATTATATTTGTTACATTCACGGAATACTTACATTGCATCAGACACTGTTCTAAGTGATTCTCATGAATGAACTTATTCTTCTAAAACCCACTGGGGTGGGTCCTGCTATGGGACATCTATTTGGTGTGACCTGCTGACTCATGGATTAACATAAACCGCGAGAAACAGCAAACACTGAGTGGGGTTTTTGCTTTAGAAGAACCATAGGACTTGTTTTGCAGATAAGGACACCGAGGCTCGAAATGTTAACTAACCTGTCCAAGCAGGTAGGTGTGAGGCTGAGGTCTGAGCACAAGCAGCCTGGCTCCAGACACATAGAACGCATCCCAACCATAAAACCAACCAATTCTATATGTTTTAACGAACATGATGAAATCAACCCTTGTCTCCATGAGGAAGCAACAGGTGTTCGGTGACTGGTAAGCCCCCAGATCTTTCCCTTGGTGCATCATGGTGAAGGAACAAGAACTGGTCGGGGCATTAGGAACCGGAAGCTATGGCTTTCAGAGTCTGACACCAGTTTGCCATGTGGCCTAAATAAACGACTCTCTAATCCTTAGTTTTCTCATCTGTAAAATGAAGTTTTGGACCAGATGATCTCAAGGGACTCTCCTAGTTCTGTAAGTAAGTGGTGTTTGAGTCTGGGAATTGTAAAATTAAGCAAAACTGCCCTACTGTTGATTAAAGTGATCACTATAGATGGACACTGATAAAACAGCTTATCCAGGGTGGAAAGGGGGCGCCATGATTGTTTTTTATTTTGTTTTGTGTTTTCCCCTCAATAGTCTGGCTCAGATCAATCCACTGGATTTGTTAGTTATTCCCTAGGAAAGCAAGGAACTGGGCTGGGATGTGGCACAGAGCAGGTATGTTCTGACGGTGCTGAAAGGAAGGTAGGAAAACAAAGGAGTTTGGGGGCTTCAAGTACTGCTTGGGAGGGTGTTGAGGATGGCGGGGCTGCATGGCAGAAGCAAAGGCTCTGGGGTTGGTGGTGAGAAAGCTGTGGGGAGTCTCTATGTTGTACTTATTCTGAGAGCACTGTTTTGTGGAGCTTTTCTTCCTCCAATGACCAACTGTCTGGGAGCTGACATGTCATTTAAGTTGGCCAATATCAGAATACTTCCTTGAGATTTCTTGTTGTTGTTGTTGTTGTTGTTGTTGTTGTTGTTTTTAATGACTAAAAGGGAAAAGGGGCAACTGCTCTCTGGTGATAAGATGGGAGGCCCAGGACCTGCCAGCAAACTCATTCTCCAATTTGTGGAGGAAATGAACTTGAGAGACTAACCCTGATCTACAAAGGGAAGCACATTCTGGTAATACTGGAGTCTCTGATTCCATTAATTCCAAAATCCATGCCCACAATTATTTTTTTGGTCTTTTTCCCCTAATGTAACCACTTCCTGGACTCTTTAGGCAAACAAATAAACAAACAAACCCACTCCATGTGTCTAAGCTAGCTTTTGTTGCATTTCTATAACACAGAAAGAGGAAATAACAAGAACAATTCAATTCACTAATAATTGAATTTAAGTCAATTAGACTCTGAACCCAGAATGCATGAACTACCTAAGGTAGCATGTAAAATTTTATTGGTTTTTGTATTTCTCTGTTGTAAAGATGCGTGGCTTCTATCAGATTCTCCAAGGGGGGTAGGAGCCAAAAAAGGATAAAAACAATTGCACCGGGGAGTGTGTGCACAGGGGTGAGATCATTGATGCAGGAGTTCAATAACCAGCCATCGACTGACTCCAGCACACATCAAGTGAGTGTCTGCTGAGCTTCAGATACCGCACTAGGTTCACGAAGGACACCAGATAAATGGCATGGCCTCAAGCAGGGCACATCTTGTGGGCAAAAGACACAGCCAGAGGGAAACAGAATGGAGTAATTTTTGTTAACAGAGGCACACGATGTGGGCCCCTGTGGGAAGCAGGAGCTAAGGGCTGTTTCTTGCTAGGGTTTAGGAATGAGGAGCAAAGTGGTGGGCAGAGGTGTGAGGCTCCAAAGTCTGGGCATGGCATCGTCCACCTGTGCGGTGTAGTGGCTGGAAACTCAGATTCTGGTATCAGCCAAGTGGGCTGATGTCCTCCCCAGGCGACTTACTGACTGTGGGACTTTGGACCTGGCATTGCTGAGCTTGAATTTCCCCATTTATACAAGTGAAATAATAATAGTATCCACCTCATGGGGCAGATGGAGGGTCATAACAGTTGGTACAGGGTGAGGGCTCAATAAAAGGTGGCCATCGTGGTTGTGGGTGTTGAATAAGGGGAGATGATGGAGCAGCCTTGGCCAAGAGTGAAGTGAGGACGAGCCAGAGAGGGGGAGATGTGTATAATGACCGAGAACAGCAAATGTGCTTTGCTTGGAACCAGATCCTTCAGATGACTTTGGAGAGGGAAATCAGGATGCTTTGGTGGCCAGGCTTGGGAATTTGGGAGGCAGCAGCAGGTGGCTATGTGTTATGCAAAGGTCTAACATGGTTGAAGCTAGATGTTAGAGTGAAAACTGGCCGCAGGGTGGAGGAAAGGCAGCCCTGGGGGTAAATGGTAGTGACAGGGGAGGAAGGAGAGGGTAGATCAGCGGTCAAGAACCTAGGCTTTGGCGTCAGATACACCTGGTTTTAACTCTTGCCTCTCCCTCTTAGTATTTATTCAAATTTCTAAGACAATCAATTCTTTACAATGATGTGGGAGTAGTATTTACCTGCTAGAGCCATAAAGGAGATAATGCATGTTAATGAGTTAATTTTCCATTTACGTGGCACATAGAAAAACTGCATTTTTAGTTATTATTATTATATTATTGGAGAACAACGAAGTGTTTCTCCCGAGACTGGATCTTTCCTTGTCCCCAGCACAGTCAGCACACAAGGTCTAGAGATGAGGCTCTGGTGGTTCTACCTCCCTTTCTGCCAGTATCATTCCCCACTTAGTACTCTCGCTTAGTATTCGTAGCTTTTTGTGGCTTATATTACTCTGGGTGTTGACAGGCCCACAGCAAACGGATGCCCAAGCTTGGATCTCAATGTGACCCATAGGCGGCCATCATGACAGCAATGCCTGCTTCCTGTCGAGTCAACGCGAGGAGTAGCAACCAGTCCCCACCCAGAACAAAGGCTAAATACTTGGGCTTGTTGCTTAAAATGGGCAAAATCTCTGTGACATTTGTAATGTCATTCTAAGACAGGGAAAAATTGTTTCAAATGGAAAGAGAATTGTAGGCTAAAAAAATGAGAACTCATCTCTTCCTTTTTGAAATCCAGGCACAAAATGATTGATTCTCATTTTAAAACACTGAAGAAGAATTAGAAAAAAAAGTTTTTCGAAAGCAGGCGTTTCAGACCGTGGGGCTGGAAGATATGCCAGGTCATTCCTCCTAACATTTATTAACTTCGTTCTACTGATCTTTCTTTCTGAAGCTTTCCTTCAATTGTATTCTTTCAATTTCATCTTTGAATTTCAATTTCATCTTCCCACACAATGTGCTCCCTTTAAATGCTTTAGGCATTAGGAAGACCCAGGGTAACATCCAGAAAAGAATTGATACACATGGCAATTGTCTGATGGTTACTAATTTCTGTGCAATTCATGTTGGTGATAATGATGACGATGATAAACATTTACAGGGTTCTCACTGTTTTCCGGGCACTGTTCTCAGAGCTTTATGTTTTATTAACTCACTTGATCTTAGCAACTCTATGGGTGAGGCAAGATTGTTTCTTTATCTTGAAGATGAGGAAACTGAGGCACAGGGAAGTTAAACAATGTGGTCAAGGTCACACAGCTCTAGGAAGATAGGGAGATACAATCTATAGATTGTCTATCTGTAACCACAGTTCTTTGATGACCAAACCCATTGCATTCTTAGGATCTTATGTTGCTAGCATGTTACCTTCTTGCCTAAATTAAGATTAACGATCACCTCTGTAATGGTTTCATTAAAATTTCACAAGCTAGGAAGACAAGCTGGCATGACGTACAGACACGGCAGAATATTTCCATTTTCTAAAATTACCTCAGTCCACACCACAGAGAGGTCAAGGTCCTTCATTAGAATGATGGATGCCATCTTCATATTCCTGGCCTTTTAAGCTCCTTTCACTTCTAGGTGATTTCTTCCTTTCCTTGTGGCTCCTCAGTTTCTTTCTTCTTTCTATTTTCTCACCTATTTCTTTCATTCTCTCAGCCAACATGCCTTCCTACTGCTAAATGCTGTAGCACAAACTACTCTTCTTCCTGGAAAAGAAGTAATAAACCAATTTACCTCTTTAGGGGTCACTCTCGTGTACCTGGGAGTGTTACATCAACTAGGTCACTGATATTTAGACCGACTCTGACCCCCATTTCAATTTGTGGGTTCTTTCTCCACAACAAGCAACTCGTCTACACCACCTGGGCGTCCTACAATTCAACTCAATCTTGATACTGTTTCTCTGGAGATAGCATCAGATCCCAAAGGTTGAGGGCTCGCTCCCATAAGCTGTCCCCACTTTAGATGCCAGTCTCAAAGCCAGCATGTTCACTGTACTTCAGACACGGTGGTTGTTAATGACAGCTTCTCACGATCCCCTTCTTGGTTTTGGTGAGTTTGCTAGAGCGGCTCACAGGATTCAGGAAACCAGCTTATTCACTTGATTACCAGTTTATTACAAAGGATATTGTAATCCTTTGTAAAGGATAGGAATCAATAGCCAGATGAAAAGATACATAGGACGAGGTCCCAAGAACAAGAGTTTCTGTCTCAGAGCAGTTTGGGGCCCTGCACGGAGGCACATGAACACGTTCTGGTTCACCAAGCTGGAAGCATTTCGAACCCAGTCCTTCCGGGCCATTGGTTATTGATCTCAGTCATCAGCTCCTCTCCCCAGGGATCAGGAGTGGAGGGAGAGAGGGGATGAAAGTTCCAACCCTCTGATCACTGGTTGGTTCCCCTGGCAACTAGCCTCCAACCTTGGGCTAGGCTTCCAGAAGGTCACTTCATTAACATAACAAAAGACACTTTCTCAGTTTTATCACTTAAGAAATTCCAAGGATGCCACAAACTTGGATGAAGACCAGACATACATTTATTATAAACTGTGTATTATTTTTCGCTCTATGCTATAGTGTGTGCATGTGTGTGTGTCTGAGTATGAAACTATTAGTGGAAATTTTCTCAGAAAAAAGAGGGGGGAGTTTTCTTGTTCTTTGTTTTGCATTGCTTTTAAATTCTAATCTCTTATTATTTTTTTTAAATACAAAGAATTAGGGGCACCTGGGTGGCTCCGTTGGTTATGCGTCCAACTCTTGATTTCTGCCCAGGTCATGATCTCATAGTCGTGAGACTGAGCCCCGCATAGGGCGCCATCTGGAGGGTGGAGCCTGCTTGGGATTCTCTCTCTCCCTCTGCCGTTGCTCCTCCCCTGTTTGTGCTCTCTCTCTCTCAAAAATAAAAAGAAATAAAAATAAAAAATAAAATGAATGAACCACATGTATTCATTAGCTGGGGCTGCCATAACAAAGTACCACAGACTAGGGGCTTGAACAACAGAAATGTGTTTCCTCATGGTTCTGGAGGCTGGAGGCCCCGAGAAATAGGTGTTCCCAGGGTTGGTTTTGAGAGAGGGCCAGGAGGGAAGAATCTTCTGCCGGCCAATCACTCTCTTCTCCCTGGGTCTTCACGTCATCGTCCCTCTGCACGGATCTGTGTCCACCTCTCCTCTTCTTATTAGGACACCAGTCATACCGGATTAGAGCTCACCCTAGTGGCCTCATTTTACTTTAATTACCTCAGTAAAAACCCTGTCTCAGAAAATGGTCACATTTGAGATACTGGGGGTTAGGATTTCAACAGACCAAGTTTTTAGAAAGGATGTAATTCAGTGTGTTACACCATACAAAATAAAGATGCCCATTAGTTCATTTACTTCTACTTCAAAAACAAGCATTCTTATGGGGAGGTTTTTCTTTTACTGGTACTGGCTAAAGAAATGATTGCAAGTATAGACCATGCCGTGTTTCTGGAAATCTTCACAATGTCCCCAGAATGTCTTAAGGTGGATTTTTTTCTTTTCAGTAAAGACAATGTTATAATCTGGGGGTTGCATTTCTGACACAGTATTTTCGGTACTAAATTTTTCCACCATTTTCTCCAGCTGGTGAAAGGTCCAGCTTGGATTTTTACCTTTTCTATGTTTTCTCTTACTTTCTAATCCTTTCTTTTGTGCTTTCTGATTTTTTTTTTTTTTTTTTTGGATTGTAGGGACCAAGGGCAGGCTGCCCCAGGAGGAGTCACTTTGGCATAAAGATTGTTTTGAGTTAAAAGCAAACAAGACCCAGCAGACTCAGGAAAAGGTCTTTACACAGCCCCAAAACTGACTAAAAAGAATTTAGATAGAGGACCTGTTCCAGGGAGAGAGACAGCACCACAAATATCTAGAGTATGATATGGACTAGGGGTGGTAGCCTGGGAGGAATTCAGCAGCATGTTAAAATTCCAGACAACAAACCGAGCATTGCTGGAGGGATGTGGGTGGGGGATGGGCTAGATGGGTGTTGGACATTAAGGCATCTGTTGGGAATGCGTACTGGGTGTTACACGTAAGTGATGAAGCACTAAATTCTACTTCTGAAACCATTACTACACTATATGTTAACTAGCTTGGATTTCAATAAAATTAAAATAATAATAATAATAATAATAATAATAAATAAAGTAAAATAAAATAAAATAAAATAAAATTCCTGGAGTGCCTGGGCGGCTCAGTTGACATCTTCTCAGGTCATGATCTCACAGCTCATGAGCTCGAGCCCCACGTTGGGCTCTGTGCTGACAGCTCAGAGCCTGGAATCCGTTTCTTTTTCTGTGTCCCCCTCCCTCTGTGCCCCTGCCCCACTCACACTGTTTCTCTCAAAAAACGAAATAAGCATTAAAAAATAATATTTAAAAAATTAATTAAATATATAAATTCCTTTCCATGTCCCATGGCCCTTTCCAAATGGCCCAGAAAATGTTTTACTGAACACTCTTCTTCATCTTCTTGAAAATTGTGTGTCTTTCCCCTGAAGTCCCAGACCCCTACCCCCTTCTCCTTAGTTCAGGATGACATATATACCTCATTGTGCTTGAGTGCCTTTGGAATTTTCATGTCTGTGTGGATTCCCTTTATCCACAAAATTACATTTGATTTTCTCCTATTAATCTGTTTTGCATCAATGTGGTTCTTAGCCTGGCTAGTAGGACCTGGAAAGGGACAGGAATTCTTGCTTCTGGACAGAATCACAATGACATCCCAGTACTTTTTACTGAATATCCCTTCCTACATTTATTTTAGAGTGATAATGACCTTCTGACAGGGTTGTGGAAGCTCACATGAAATTAACATGGCAAAGTCTCTTTCTTAATTGTACACAGATTTACTCCTCATTTAAACTGTGAGCTCCTAAGGAACAGGGAACGCATTTAATACCCAGTAGATTTAAAAAGCAGGCACTTGGGGCGCCTGGGTGGCTCAGTCGGTTGAGTGTCCGGCTTCGGCTCAGGTCATGATCTCGTGGTTTGTGAGTTAGAGCCCCGCGTCGGGCTCTGTGCTGACAACTCAGGGCCTGACTCCTGCTTCCGATTCTGTGTCTCCCTCTCTCTCTGCCCCTCCCCTGCTCATGCTCTGTCTCTCTCTGTCTCAAAAAGAAAAAAAATTTAAAAAAAGGCAGGCACTAAAATAAACATCTGTTGGAAAAACAAACCAATTCTATGACCACGAATGTTACATCTTATTATAAATTATAAAATACTCTAATTTCAGTAAGATGCAAGATCCGAGGAGGAGTATGAATCTGGTAGTAGGATGAAGCTATGACTTTGGAAGTGGAGGGTTATAATGATAGGGTTCTCAGATATAAAGCTTGGTCATTCAAGAAAAGGTATTTCCTTCCGGTTGATCTATAGAACTGTGGGTATTATGTGTTGAATTCTATACCCTGCTCAAAAAAAAGAAAATCATATGTTAAAATCCTAACCCCCAGTACCTCAGAATGTGACTCTTTGGGAGTAAGGTCACTGCAGATATTATTAGTGAAGATGAGGTCACACCGGAAGTATGGGAGGCCTCCAATCCTATATAACTGGTGCCCTTATCAGAAGAGGAAATTTGGACACAGAGACAAGCGTAACGGGAGGGTGGCGTGTGACTGTTAAGGAAGACATGAGGGGGAAGCTTCTGGTGACGTTTTGGGGTGATGTTGGGGAGGTCTGGAGTGGACGGCCAAGAAAGAATTCTTGAAAACGTCTTTGGTGCACAAAGGTGATTTTATTAAAACAGAAGAGAGGACCCAGGGGCAGAAAGAGCTGCACTGGGGTTGTGAAGAATGGCGGATTTTATACTATGGAGTTGGGGAGCTAAAGTCAAAAGGGACACCTCCAGAGGGGCTTTGATATGCTAAAGAGGACTCCTAAGATACCTGAGGCCTGGCTGTTGTCAAGCTAAGGTTGTTTTCCCTCTAGTAGGTATTAACTGCAGGATGGTAGGGGGTTCCTGGAGAAATGTTCTACTCTATATTTGCTTCAAGTATTTGTCAGTGGCTGCAGGTTATGAGGGAACTTAGTTCTACCTGCCATTTCCTTCTTGCCTTTGTTCCCCATATCACTGTTGAGGGGTGATGTTGGGGCTCCGGGAAACGGAGTCTATAGGTTTCTGGAGACTAGGCTACGGGTAAGATTGTTTTTGTTTTTGCTTGTAATTTACCAGGACATTTGTAAACTGGTGGAGACTCTTGTCCTGTATGACTGAGATCTCTATCAGCTGGCCTTTTGTTTTCTTTCCCCTCCTTTGTCCTTGGGCAGCCAGGAGAGCTTGAGGAAAATCACACACATCCCACCCTGGGGTGGGGGGTGGGGGGCAGGTGCTAGCTTGTATTTTGCCCTCAGCCTGCCTCAAGCTCCCTCATCATTTCTACAGGCCAAGAAATGTCAAAGATTGCTGGCAAATCACTACAAGCTAGGAAAACAGATTCTCCCTCAGAGTCTTCAGAAGGAACCAATTCTGCCAACACCTTGATCTCGGACTTCTGGCTTCCTGAACTGAGGCAATCAATGTCTGTCCTTAAGCTACTCAGTCTGTGATGTTTTGCTGCAGCAGTAATAGCAAACTCCTACAACCAGACCAACTGGATAGGGTCCATGCCTAGGGTTCCCCTCCTAGGAGTCAGGATCTGGAGCTCAGAGAAAACCCAAGACATCTGAAAATAATGTAGAAATGGGAGTCTTGTGTCTTGGTGCGTGAAGAAGTCCTTGAGGACTTCAGCTCTTCAAAATGGAGATGTCGAAACTACGTAACAGGGTTAAAAGCCAACTACAAACTTTGTTAGGATTCCGTTAGGTTTAAGAGAGTTGGGTGAGGGTGGACAGCAGGCTGATTTCAGATGATATTTGCCTTTTATGAACAATGGGGGTAGGGATGGGGATGGAAGACATCTATCGATGAGGACAGGTTAACTTTCATGCTGTGTTGTGGCAACAGCCTCAAATCATAGCAGTTTTTTTTTTTTAATTTTTTTTTCAACGTTTTTTATTTATTTTTGGGACAGAGAGAGACAGAGCATGAACGGGGGAGGGGCAGAGAGAGAGGGAGACACAGAATCGGAAACAGGCTCCAGGCTCCGAGCCATCAGCCCAGAGCCCGACGCGGGGCTCAAACTCACGGACCGCGAGATCGTGACCCGGCTGAAGTCGGACGCTCAACCGACTGCGCCACCCAGGCGCCCCAGTTTTTAATGGCATGTGTTTATCTTGTGTTTGAGCCATACGTCCAACATAGCTCAGCAGAAGTCTTGGCTCATCAGGGTATCAGGATGGTGGGCCCTCCGAATTAAAAGGCACTCCCATAGTCCCCACAGCACAGGATAGGATACACAACAAATCACATACTGGCTCTCTCAATGTGTATTCATTTTTGAGAGAGAGAGAGAGAGAGAGAAAGAGAATAGGGGAGGGTGATGAGAGAGGGGGCAGAGGATTCGAAGCAACCCTCTGTGCTGACAGCAGCAAGCTGAGCCTGATGGGGAGCTTGAATTCACGAACCACAAGACCATGACCTGAGCCAAAAGAACATACTCAACCAACTGAGTCACCCAGGTGCCCCTAACATACTAGCTCTTAAGGCTTCACTTCCACTCATATTTCACGGACCAAAGGAAAACTTCAAGGGGGTGAAGCCCTCCCAGACCCCCAGAAAGCAGAGAATCAGGACCTTCTGGTGAACAGCACCAGCACATGCTTCCACAAGATCTTTAGAACCACACAATCCAGGCATTAGTTTTATGGACTAGGAAAACAGAATCCAACGATGTGAATTTTGCCAAGAGTCATAGCTATTAAGTGGCAGATCCAGAAGCCCTGATGCTGTGCTCCTTCTGTTCCATCTTCCTGCCTCTTTCACCAGAGTTCAATCAAATCAGCTACAGTTGTATGGCCCACATTTATTATTCAAGGGCCTCTTTGTTCTATAAAGTGTCTGCGACACACATAAAATCATTCCTGGTTGTAAAACAATGACATCGGTCTAGGATAAATGTATTAATGCGCTCTATAACTTAATAGCTAGCCATCCAATAAGAATTCCCTAGTGTTCCCTACCCCACCAATTTAAAAGGGCCATTAACGGGGGTTTTAAAATTCCTATATCTACCACAATTTTCCCATCTTCATATCCATAGCTTCTTTAATTTTTTTGTTTATCATTGATTCATTTTTGAGAGACAGAGGTTATCCGTAGCTTCTGAAGCTGCCACAGCCCCACTGCATTCTTGGGTTAATGAAAATAATCAGCATAAAGCCAACTGGAGTAGTGTAAGTGGATATTTTAAAACATTTTTTTGTCCAATAAGTGCAGTAAAGAGTTCACTCAGCAGGCTGGGAGGATGAAGGACAGTCCTGTGACTCTATTGGCAGAGAGCCCCTGAAAGCACGTGCTGGTTTCTTCTGGATTCCTCCCGATGTGCCTTTGCCACTGGTGATTTTAATCTGTATCCATTAAGTGTCGTAAAATCCATCAACATTAGTATAGAACAGCTTTTCTGAGTTCTCGGAGTCTTTCTAGTGAATCACTGACCTCGAAGATGGTCTTAGGGACCCCCAACAAATCTTCCAAATGGCAAGAAGAGGCATTCAAAAATCATTCCACAGTTGAATCAGCCATCAGGAAAACAGAAAGGATGTTGGAAAGATGCTGTGAGTGGGGGCAAGTGAGTGAGGACCAACCTGTCAGAACTGGCAGAGGGCCTGACCAGGATGGCCTGGGATCTGAGAGGCCGCTTAGATGTGCATTGGCATGGACACAGACAAACAAGCAGTCTGCACAGTTTACTAATGGTGTAGGTGAAGGTGATTTGGAGGTTAATGTTCACTGTAGGAAAGAATAACAGCACATCTTCAAACAGGACAGGAAAAGAGGACTTTTAACCAAAGGCAAGTATTTGCTTATTTGCTAAACCACTGCCTTTCCTAACCACTGTTAAAAACAAATGTTAATAGAGACTTGCCCCAGGTTATAAAACAGGAGATGTGTGAAACGCAAACATGCCGCTTTGTGAAGGTGCAAATGTGTTTGCAGTTAACAACTGGCAGTAATTAAGGTTGCTATTTTCTCAAACAATTGGTTACTTTTGGGAAAGAGCAGTAGAAATATCATGAAGTTTAATGAATTTGCCAACTGTTCCTACCGCATACTTGAATTCGTATAAGTCTCTATATAATCAATCAATGAATAAAAATAAACTTTGAATTAAAAGAAGAAAAAACCCACTAACTACTTTCAGAGATGTATTTGAATGTTCTTTGTCAGTGGTGCAAACACTTCCCTTCTGGATTGGAGAACGTCCCAAGGGCCAGTTTGTACACAGACTGGCCAGTTCTCTTGCAGTCATTTTGCTCTCTGAATCTTGAACTACTCATTCATTTTCAGTGAGGTAATATGCTACGTTGCTTTCCTGATTGTAACGTGCTACACAAAAAGTAAGCAGTGATTCCTTTTTTTTTTTTTTTTTACTGTTTATTTATTTATTTTTGTAGAGAGCAAGCAGGGGAGGGGCAGAGAGAGAGACAGAATCCCAAGCAGCCTCCATGCCATCAGCACAGAGCTCAGCACGGGGCTTGAACTCACGAACTCATGATCATGACCTGAGCCATGACCTTATGGGCAGTGGCCCACAGTATCCCGTGTACAGCTTCTCAAGCATCCTGTTTTTTTCCATCTCAAGTAGAGCTTCTTGGTAAATGGGGGGTGTGGGGGGGTTGACTAGACGTGATCTGGTTGACAATAACAGGCTGGGGCAGACAGGAAGGGCTGAAGGCCTGGGAAGGATTTGTCCACAAGTGTGGGGGAAGCCACAGGAGTGAGGGGATAAGTCAGGGAATATTTTGGCAGACAGAACACGGAGTCCATGGGTATAGCAACTGAGTGATGGGGTATCTGGAAATATGTAGACTGTGGGACAGGCAGTACAGAGCCATGCAGCACAGCAAAGAAGTTACTAACAAGGCCTGGGCGGGTCGCAAAGACAAAGGTTTGCATTTTGGTTTTACCAATCAAAGGCTGTACGGTGTGGGGTAACTCAAAGTCTCTAAGTCTGAATTTTCTCAAATATAAACCAGGACGATAGCAACCTCCAGAATGAGTCACTGTTAAGATAAACTTTGACAATAAGTGTAAGGCATCAACGTAGCGCCTGGCAAGCATTAAGGGATCATTAACTGTCAGTTTATACATATTTATGACGACTATTTTCAAGTTAGAATCCACTGGTTTCAGCTGTGTGGAGAGGGCCGCTTCTGCAGCAAATTCTCCCAGGGAGGAGGGAGATGGGTAATTCAGCTTTGCTGGGCATCATGTGAGCACCAGTCTCTTCCTTAGGACACCTTCCTTCTAGGATCCCTGACCACAGGAGTGTGGTGGCTTCCTGATGCCCAGAAAAGCAGAGGTGTGGGAGGATACACTGCAGCGTGGACATTCCGGAAGAAATGTGTTCCGGGGACAACACACCCCATTACGCAGTGTCAGAGGTAACGAGACGTTTACAGTGTCTGGAGATCCTCTGCCAATGCGTCTCAACACTTCATTTGACTTTGAATGATCTTAATTATTCTTCACACTTGAGCAAAACAGATCTAGCCACTTGCAGAGGATACAGGGGCCATAAAATGCACTAACTGAGCGCCCAGCCTCTGCCTGAGCTCTTCATTCTCCGATCCGGGTAAGAAGAACCCCTCTAACTGATGAAGGAAATGATGCTGAGTCAGTGTCCCTCAGGCAGCTGAGTGGGCAGCTCCGAGGCCACAGAGTTCATGGTTACCATGGGGGCACCTTACCATGGTAACAACGAACAGCAGAGATGGTGCCGCATGCTGAGAAAGAAGAACTCGGAAAAATGGGACAGATGGCCTGTTGTCTGTTTCCACTTTGGTCATGACAGATGAGCAATGGATCCAATTATATGGCTGGAAGGGGAAAGCCATTGAAGACATTTGGGATCTACGGGGCTGGCTGTGGGGCCATGGAACGGCACCAGGTGCGTGCAGTACTGGCTCAGGGGTAGCCATGGTAACTACAGACGTGCTCTGAGAAGTCACACCCTGGACCACACATCACTTGGGGAAGGAAGTGAGGATGGAGGGGGTCACCACCAAGCCCAGCAGACGGTTCGTGCGGTCTGTGCGGACAAGGAGGATTAGGACACATCACTGGCACCACGTAAGACTGAACTGAAAAAAAAAATGCCTTCATTCTTTATCTTTTTTGTCCAAGAAAGATTAAGTACTCACTTGTTGATATTAGTGATAATCACTCAGTGATGCTTCAAATGTTTCCCATGAATGTTGAAAAGAGAGATGATGATTTCACATTAAAGTAAATGATGAGCATATGCCCTAGAAGAGCTTTCTTGAAGTTCGATTTGTAGTACATTAGACGTGTAACTCAATAAAAGGTGTCTTGTCAAATACGTTTGGACAATCTAAAATTAAACAGGTCTCTTCATGAAAGGATCTCACGGTCTTGATGATATAAATTATGGATATCCAAGCACAGCATATAAAATACGGCATTCCCAAAGCTTATTTAAGGAAGTAGCACTTTTTATCTGGAGTATTTGGCGGAAGAGGGAGCAGGGGTATATGTTAGACTCATGTTTTGCAGAAACCCCTTTGTTTTTTGTTTGGTTTTGGTTTTGGTTTTGGTTTTGGGAGAGGGAGGGGCAGACAGGGGTGGGGGCGGAGAGAGAATCCCAAGCAGGTTCCACACCCAGGGCAGAGCCTGACATAGGGCTGGTGAGCCAAAATCAGAGTTGGATGTTTAACCAACGGAGCCATCCAGATACCCAGGAAGCCCCTTTGGAAAAGGCTACATTAGGGCCCGTTAGGAATGATTACAATTCCGACCTGGTGACAAAAATCACCCAAATTTGCATGGTAAAAATGGTTGGGATTTTACTGATCTATTTAAGACCAGGAAAAGTTCGTTACTTGCACTTTCTCCATGTATAAAATGAGAATAAGACCCCAGTCTTGAGTTTTTCATGAGATCCTCCATGCATGTGGCCAATATCATTGTGGCTTCATTAATGTTTCTATTTAGCGTGACATAAAAGCTGTCTCGTGGACGTTTTCCAAATAGGAGGCACTAAATGAAAATAAAAGTTTTCCAGTGATTGGCATATACCACTTTATATTTTAGGAGGCTCACATTCCAAATGCGTTGACATTCTCAAAAACTTTGTTGAAAAATGCTATATACCCTTAGCATAGGGTAATGCTCTGTTCAATTAAGTAGTTAATATATTCATCTCCTAGTAATCTTTTGCAGTGATAGTATAGCACATTCCCAATCAAAGCTGTGATAAAGAAGTTCTACCTCAGAGAGCCTATCCCGAATAATGCAGGATTAATGGCTATGCAACCTGCCCACGTATGCTACAAAAATGTATGCAATGACATATGTTTTCAGACCACTAATCAAATCAGCCTAGAAACTCTTCTGCTGTGCTGGTGTTCCTGTGGCACCAAATTGATAGCAGACCTCTAGCTCAATATTTAATGAATTTTCTCAGGAAATCTTCACCGATAATGAAAAGGACAATGGAGGCTGCAGTGCAAAAAGCTCACAGCCAAAAATATTACAATCGGGCTTGGTGATTGAGCCCGACCTCAAAAGGAACGTGCTTGCCCCGAGGCTGCCGGCATTCGCTGTGTTCTGCAGATGGGCGGGCAGCTGCTGCCTCTGCCAAACCCACGGTCTTAGGTCTGCCCCTTTAGCACTGGGCACCCCTTTAGTACCCCTTTAGCACTGGGCAGAGCTGCAGTGGCTCCGTGAGGAGATGAATGAACACGGTAGGTGGAGGGAGAGAACGCTGCAGAGAGAGGCACAATCCCATCGGAGAGTAAGGAGGTGAGAGCCAGGCTCTGCTTCAAGCTCTACTGCATATGGTTCCCCCGGCTGCAGTCCCTGCCTTCCAGGCTACACCTTGTAAATCACAAGCCAGAGTGGCCTTGGGGCCACTGGGTCTGCTAATGGGCTCTCGTATATTGCACTGAGAGCTCCCACTCAGATGACCTCCACAAATCTTGTTACTTGGAGGTGTGGGTGCCAGAGAAATAAGGATTGTATTTGGAAAGAAAAATTAATCATCCAAATTAAGTGGGAAGATTCTGGTCTGAGGCAGTAAAAGCGTTATTAAAGGAGAAGGAAGAGGTGACAGGGGAGTGTGGTGAAGGATATTCGTATATATGTTGTTAAAGAACGAAATTCAACTGAGTAAAATTTAAAGATCTTGTTGGCTTAATTCAGTAATTCATGAACTGGACAGCATCCCATCTAAGCAGCCAGAAAGTAGCTCTGAGAAGATGTACAAAATGGGAGGCTTTTATAGACAAGAATGAGGAAAGAGTAGATGGTTTCCCTGGGGGCCAGAAGAGATCTACAGGGAGGATTGCCTTGTTAGTGTTGACCAGGTAATTCTAGACTGAATGGTGACACATTAACACCCCTGGGAGAGGCTGAAATTACACTGAGGTATTGTCTTGGTTTCCTGGTGTGGGACTTAGCACAAGCGACACCATTTTGGGCCTACTGTCTCTTTTTGAACAACATGTGACTCTATGGTTGTACGTGAGAATTCAAGCTCAGTGTTTCTTCCAGTTCAGTGTGGTGAATAACAGACTCGATGTGGTAATATGATAATAATGAAAATTATAATAATAGCAACCATTTATTGAGTGCTTGTGATATTTCAGGCACTGTGCTAAGGGCCTTACAGCCTTCGCTTCATCCCATTTTTACTATACACAGGCACTATCATTGTCCCCATTTTACTTATTAGGAAACTGAGGCTCAGAGAGGTAGAGCAGCTCAGTCAAGTTCACACAGCTAGCTGGGAGTAGAGCTTGGTCTTCTAACTCCGATGATGGGAGCTCGTAAACCACAAAGCTATACTGATGATAAGTCATAAAATCTGGGGTGAGGGGGCCAAGTAGATTTAAAATTTTTTTTTGTTTTTAACATTTTATTTATTTTTGAGAGAGAGAGAGACAGAGTGCTAGTGGGGGGAGGGGCAGAGAGAGAGGGAGACACAGAACCCGAAGCAGGCTCCAGGCTCTGAGCTGTCGGCACAGAGCCTGATGTGGGACTCGAACCCATGAGCTGTGAGATCATGACCTGAGCTGAAGTCGGATGCCTAACCGACGGAGCCACCTAAGCGTCCGGGGGGGGTAAAATAGATTTTAATGAGAAGAACACCTATTTCTTGCTATCATAGAGCTGATGCTTAGGAAGAGAAGATAAAGTATTTCAAATAGTAAATGAGATGTTTACAGGCTGGAAAGGGGGAGAGCAGGGTGCTGTTGGGCATTTCACAGGGTCTCCTGACCAAATCCACCCCCTACATCACTCTGCCTCTGTCCACAGCTGTAGACACCAGCCCTGACACATCTGCATGAATATAATTAATTAGAAATTTCAGGTTCATCCCTCCCACCTCAGATCTGATTTCAGAGATTACCCTGATTCTCTGCTCCACACAATGAAAATACAGAATCACTGCGCATATCTTCATCTTCTATTGGCTTCACTGCCTACAGAATAAAAAAGCAATTTATGTACTTGATCTCTACGTCCTTTTGCGCTTCCTGGATGTGGCAAGGGAAGAGAGGCACATCTAAAATTCCGAGTCCCAGTCTTTTTCACCCAACTGATTGTGCTTACGGCCTTGCGAAGAGTCAGACGCAGGATGTGGGAGACGCAGGGTGTGGGTGCCATTGCCCGTTTGGTTCCAGTCAGGTCGATCCTCAGCAGCTAGATTTGACCCTGGAAACCCTGGAAACATTTATCCCTCTACTTTGGATCCTGTCATTCTGCTCTCGTCTGTCCAAGTACCTGGAAGCCATGTTTTTGACTCTGGACAGGTTTTCCAGGAACAGGCCTGTTCCCTGAGGATTCTGGAGACACATGCAGGGGTGTCCCATGTGGAGGCCAGGGGGATAGGCTCTTATTTTCCCCTATCAGCTCCTTCGCCTTGAGGGGAGCTAACCTTTTATTGCTCTCCAGAAGCCAAAGAACAAGGGGTAGGTACAAGAGGAACAGTGAGATCTGAGGAGAGCATCTGCTCCAGACTCATAGCAGGAAACACTCTGCCCCCCCCCCGGGTCCTAATCCCTCAAGGTGGGCGGGGGGGTGCTGTGGAAGGTTTTAGTACAAAACACAACATAACCTATGCTTGACTTCTGACAGCAGCCCAGCAAGTGGGGAACGGGGAACTCAGGTCCTCACAGCAGAGAGCTCTCTCCAAATCCTGTGTTTGTGGAAGGCGGTGCCTTCCAGTGATGATGACCATGCCTGGAACATAGAGCTGCTTTAGTGACTGTCCTTAAGGACAGACATCCTCTTGTCTAGAGTCTCTAGCATGTGAAGTGACACTCTAGTCTTCAGGGACATGTCTCAACACGGGCCCCAGAAAGAGGCAACAGCTTTCACACATTTCAAATTCACTCTTGCAATGGTACAATTGAAATTCTTCCTGCCTCTGTACATTTCATTTTAAACAGCAAATGTGAGAATACAGGCAACTCATAATTCGTTAACTTTTCTGTTCCCGAATATTTAATTCCTGTCCATATACAGTTTAAATAATTGCTTCAAAATACTTTATGAATATCAGCCATCCTAGAATGGATTCCTAAACTGATAGTCAGGTAAAACTCTGTGAAGTCTCTTCCCCAGAGTAAATGATCCCTTTAAAGGAGATTTTTTGTTTCCCTTCCCTTATGTTCATCTGTTTTGTCTCTTAAAGTCCTCATATGAGTGAAGTCATATGATTTGTGTCTTTCTCTGACTGATTAATTTCACTTAGCATAATACTCTCCAGTTCCATCCACACAGTTGCAAATGGCAAGATTTCATTCTTTTTGATTGCTGAGTAATACTCCATTGTATATGTGTGCGTGTGTGTGTATACATAATATACATAATTTATATAATTTTACATTATACATAATTATAAATACATTAAATTATACATTAAATTATACATTTTATATATATATATATATATATATATATATATATATATATATATATATAAACAGGGAGGGGGACAAAACAGAAGAGACTCATAAATATGGAGAACAAACTGAGGGTTACTGGAGGGGTTGTGGGAGGGGGGATGCGCTAAGTGGGTAAGGGCCACTAAGGAATCTACTCCTGAAATCATTGTTGCACTATATGCTAACTAATTTGGATGTAAATTTTTAAAAATAAAAAAACAAAATTAAATAAATAAAGATTAAAGGAGATTTTTTTTCTCACCAAGTCTTGAAAGGTGTGGACATACGAACATATGCATGTAAATAAAACCTTCCAAGTCCTTGCAGCCTATTTTGTATTTTTGCCAGGAAATGAATGCTAGCTTTCCTTCTGAAGGGTTGCTACTGTTTTTCCCTTGGCATATGTATCTTCCAGAATCCTGAATGTGATGGTTCTGTGGTTGCTGCATGGCGTAACTATTAAGAATGCCATGCTTCACTTAATAACCTGCTCTCTTCCCATTTTTCATGGGGCAATGTCCAATTAATTTCACATTGTACTCTTGATGGCAAGAACCAATTGGTTGTTTCAACTCAAAACTTTTCACCTAGATAGAAATAATTATGGTGAGTAAATGAGATTATACAACCAAAAGAGAGAATTGATTTAGCCTTCATTTATAGGATGACACTTCTAATTTTTATGTACCTCACTTAAATTAATCACAGACTTTTCACAAAAGGTGTGCATCCAGAGCCCTGATTTAATAGATTTGCTGGCTGTTTTACAATGTTGAAAGATTAACCTCAGGTTGTGTGTGTAGCACGATGTTTACAGTTTCTATTATAGATGTCATTTGCTGCTGTTCTCTAATTGCAATGATTAACTATGCATTATATTAACAATGACTTATACATTTTTTTGAGCACATGAAGACAATTTATGTCAAGAAGTAAATGCCCACAAGGATGAAGGATTGATGCGTCTGTAACTGGGCCTCCGTGCCTTCCCACATGGCTATGCCAGGACGGTGCCTTCCTCCAGGGCAAGAGCATCTACCTTGATAGGATGTATTTCTTTATACTCTCCAGAAGCCATGAGGAGACAGATCCATAGTTTTTAATTCTGACTCCCAATGAAAGCCGATTTTGGTGACTGGTATGACAATTCTCTAAATACACTGACTAAAGAAAAGCAATATGATTAAAGAGAGCAGCAGTCAATACTGACTCCAAGAAACTATAAATCTTGATATTCCATACAACAAATATGTATGTTTATTATTACTCATTAGAACTGATGAGCCAGAATTTATTTTATTTATTTTATTTATTTAAAAAATTTTTTTTTTCAACGTTTTTTTAAAATTTATTTTTGGGACAGAGAGAGACAGAGCATGAACGGGGGAGGGGCAGAGAGAGAGGGAGACACAGAATCGGAAACAGGCTCCAGGCTCCAAGCCATCAGCCCAGAGCCTGACGCGGGGCTCGAACTCACAGACCGCGAGATCGTGACCTGGCTGAAGTCGGACGCTTAACCGACTGCGCCACCCAGGCGCCCCATGATGAGCCAGAATTTAATGCATCCAGCAAAGGAACCAGATTTCTACTTGCCTACAGCAGATGATGGCTTACGCCAGGTAAATAGTAGAAAAAAGCTAATTTAATTTTGTCATCAGGATTTCCCCACTGAGGAAGGATAAATTGAAAACAGACTACTAGGACACTTTTTAATATCTGTTTATAAGAATCATTAAAGAGGCCCTACCCTCTCTCTTTTTTAAAATTTGTTTTTAATATTTACTTTCGAGAGAAAGAGAGACAGAGTGCAAGTGGGGAAGGGGCGGAGAGAGAGGGAGACACAGAATCTGAAGCAGGCTCCAGGCTCTGAGCTGTCAGCACAGAGTCCGATGTGGGCTCGAACCCACGAACTGCGAGATCATGACCTAAGCCGAAGTCGGACACTTAACTGACTGAGCCACCCAGGCACCCCAAGCCTACACTCTCTTTACTTATGATTAAGGTTTATTATCTGTATTTAAGTTCTACAAACACATAGTCTACTCTGGCCATCATCAAATTGAGTCAGTGAGCTCCCTCTGGGTTTCCCAACTGCATAGTCATGGATCGCTCCTGTATGGACTGAAGGGAGGTTCATTCATTTATTAAACAAATAGTTGTTTAATGCTCATTATATAGCAGGCTGTTCTAGGTGCCAGGGATATGATGATGACCCAAATAAACCAAGTCACTGCTCCCGCAGAACTTAACTGTCTAGCCCTTATGAAAAACAAGAAACGAAGAACAAACAGATCATATGTCATATAGCTCCAGATCAGGATAAATGCTATGAAGAAAATGAGACAGAGTAAGGGGACAGAGTATGAGCGAAGGGTGTGCTATTTTTAAAAGCTGGTGCCAAGGAATGCCTTTCTGAGGAGGTAAACTTCGAGTGGAAAGTTAAATGACATAATCTATATACTTATGTAAAGTATGTAAATCTGTCTGAACTTGGAAAGATGTAATGTTTGGAGGGCACAGAGAAAAAGCCCTGCAATGGACGTGCACTTGTCTTGGGGTGCAGGGTGTAGTTTACTTCTTTCAATGGCATGAGCTCACAGGAACTATTTAAACTGCTATCCAGGTCGTGGGTAAGGGGATAAGAGTGGAAAACAGGGCAAGATTTTAGTACTGAAACCAATAGGAGATTCCAGAAGCAGGGTCCTAATGGGGCCAATGTCTGAGCTGGTGAGGGGGGCCAAAACTAGCTGTCAAATGTAATGGGTCCAATGGCAAAAGGGAAATGGGCAAACGCAGCCAGAGGTGGGTGGAAGCCCATGGATGGAGTGCTGACACAGACCCACAGGGTGCAGAGTCAGGGCTTGGGAGAATGTGGAACAGGCCTTGAGCAGAAGGCTGGAATCCATGGTTACTTTTCTTAAGCCTTGTGTGTGTGTTTCACAGGTGTGCAAGGTGCACTGGAAAGGAGGGGCTCAGGCAGGTTGAGATAAAACAACCTCCTGAGTCCCAGAAAGGTCAGCTGCAGTTTGGAGCTTTCCCCCACATTCTATAAAATGCTGAAGTGGGAGCATGATGAGAGAATCAGAAGTGAAATAGAGTTTCTAGGCTTGTCAAGGGCTAGGGATAAGTTTGCCTCCTTAGAGTGGAAATGGCCACCTTTTCCCCTGCAGCCCAGCACAGCAATGCATCAACTGTCCAAATTTACCGTAGGAACATACTATACAACATGGTTTTTTTTTGTTTTTTTTTGGTTTTTTTTTGTGGCAAATATATTATAAGCTTTGTTTGGCCTAGGTGATAGGGATTTTTTTAGAGCTCCTAAACACTGCCTACCTCTTCTCCTACACACACACACACACACACACACACACACACTCACACTCACACAGAGTCAAGCCATGGGCCTCACGGCTATTTTTCCATTCATTTATTCGTTCATTCAACAATTAGTGAATAGCTAGTTTGTGGCAGGTCTGAAGATACAAAGGTCAGTAACAATTGGTCTGTGACTTTAAGGATCTCCCACCTTCTAAGTCCAGGTTGGGTATGTACATCCCCTGAGCCCCCTTTTGATTCAAGGAACAGCTTCTTTCCTCCCGGGCCTTATGCCACCCTTTACTTAGAACTTTGAGTCTGCCCTGCTGTTCCTGCAGGTGATCTGCTATTTTTTTGGCCTATGCCCCAGAAACCCATCTTTTTCTCTCTCTATTCTCAGGGACAACTTCCTAGATCCTACATGACTAGTCTGTAGTTCATTCTTCCAAGACTAGTCTGTCTTTGCCATTAAAGTTTATAATATCACACTCAAGCCATCCATTCCAACCCAGCAACCTATAGCCACCTGGAGTTTAAAACTCAAATCCTTCTTGGGAGTTTAAGGTTGCAAGTTTAAATCCCACTCAGAGATTCTCCAAACTTATGGAACTTCTAGCCCCTCTCTCTGCTTCCCCCTTAAATCTGTCTCGTTTTATCTCAGGGACGTTATGAGGGACTAGCAGAAGGGGAGAGATCAGGGTTCATTCACACCTGCCCTTTATAGGAGTAACAACACCTTCCTCTTCTGAGGGGTTTGAAATTTAATAGGACATAGGATAGTTCCCGGGAAAATAATAGTTTGAACCATAATTAATTAATTAAATTTATATTTTCTTATTACTGTTCCTCTGCTTGATACAGCCTCCTTAAAAAAGCGTATGAAATAGGGCAAAGATAGAAAGGTGAAAGAGAAACTTAAGATTTCAAATTCAAAGAAAATAGGGATGTTCTTTTTTATATTTCCCGTGGCACCTAGGAGAGAGGGAAAAAGAAGAGAAATAACATTTACTAAGCACCTCCAAAGTGCCAGATGTTTTACAAAGTTTTTCATGTTACTCCAAAAACTAGAGAGCACATTCAAGGTGGCCAATCAATTGGCCGAATATTCTACAACTCATAAATGCTAAGCTGGAATTTAAATCAAGCGATGTTGCAACTGACACTTTATCCTTCCTCATGGGTCTGGAGTTGCATGACCTCGACCTTGCTGGCTTTAGCTTCAACATTTGGGAAATGGCCAGACTGGAATGAGCCTCCTAAAAATACTTCCAGTGAAAAGTCAGCGGCCCAGCTATCATCACTCCCATGTTATCCATGGATAAAAATGTGGATGTTGTTCCCTAGGAATTTTCTGAATCCAGGTACATCTAAATAAAAAGAGTTGTGATATCTTTATCTATACCACCTACATTTATATCTATCTATATCTATATCCATATCTATATATATTTATATCATCTATATCTACATCTATGGATACTGGAATATTATCCATATAAAAGAATGAAATGTTGCCACTTGCCATGACATGGATGGACCTAGAGGGTATAATGCTAAGTGGAATAAGTCCGAGGAAGACAAATATAGCATGATTTCACTATTATGTGCACTTTAGGAAACAAAACAAATAAGCAAAGGTAAAAAAGAGAGAGAGAGGAAGAGACAAGCCAAGAAAGAGACTCTTAACTATACAGAACATACTGATAGTTATCAGAGAGGAGGTGGGTGGAGATGGGGATTAAAGAGTATATTGAGGCTTCTGGGAAGATGGCGGCGTAGGAGGATGCTGAGCTCACCACGTCCTGCGGATCACTTAGATTCCACCCACACCTGCCTAAATAACCCAGAAAATCGCCAGAGGACTAGCAGAATGGATTCTCCGGAGCCAAGTGCAGACGAGAGGCCCACGGAAGAGGGTAGGAAGGGCGGAGAGGCGGTGCGCACTCCACGGACTGGCGGGAAGGAGCCGGACTGGAGGGGCAGCCTGCCGGCCAAGCAGAGCCCCCGAGTCTGGCTGGCAAAAGCAGAGGGGCCAGACGGAGTGTGTTCAGACAGTAAGCAGGACTTAACATCTGAGAGGGTATAAGTTAACAGCTCTGCTCGGAGAGTGGGAGGGCTGGAGGACAACGGGAGGGAGAGTTGTTGAGCCCCGGAGGACAGAGTGCAGCTTGGGGGAGGGGAACAAAGGTGGCTCACCAGCGCCATCTCCCTTGCCCATCCCTCAGCCAAAATCCCAAAGGGAACCGGTTCCTGCCAGGAAACTGGTTTGCACCACGCAAACACCTAATGCTGTGCTTCTGCGGATCCATCCCTCCGGCGGGTCTGACTCCCTCCCGGTGCCACAGGGCCCCTCCCGAAGCGGATCACCAAAGGATAAGCCAGCTGAGCCTGCCCCGTCTGCCCCCCTGCACCTTGCAGATCCACCCCAGCTAATATGCCAGATCCCCAGCACCACAAGCCTGGCAGTGTGCAAGTAGCCCACACGGGCCACCCCACCCCACAGTGAATCCCGCCCCTAGGACAGGGGAAGAGAAGGCACACACCAGTCTGACTGTGGCCCCAGCGGTGGGCTGGGGGCAGATATTGGGTCTGACTGCGGCCCCGCCCACCAATGCAAGTTATTCAAGACAGCACAGGGGAAGTGCCCCGCAGTTCCGCACCACTCCAGGGACTACCCAAAATGACCAAATGGAAGAATTCCCCTCAAAAAAACATCCAGGAAATAACGACAGCTAACGAACTGATCAAAAATGATTTAACAATATAACAGAAAGTGAATTTAGAATAATAGTCATAAAATTAATCACTGGGCTTGAAAACAGTATAGAGGACAGCAGAGAATCTCTTGCTACAGAGATCAAGGGACTAAGGAACAGCCAGGAGGAGCTAAAAAATGCTATTAATGAGCTGCAAAATATAATGGAGACGACCACAGTTCGAATTGAAGAGGCAGAGGAGAGAATAGGTGAACTAGAAGATAAAGTTATGGAAAAAGAGGAAGCTGAGAAAAAGAGAGATAAAAAAAAATCCAGGAGCATGAGGGGAAAATTAGAGAACTAAGTGATGCACTAAAGAGAAATAATATATGCATAATTGGTATTCCAGAGGAGGAAGAGAGAGGGAAAGGTGCTGAAGGTGTACTTGAAGAAATAATAGCTGAGAACTTCCCGGATCTGGGGAAGGAAAAAGGCATTGAAATCCAAGAGGCACAGAGAACTCCCTTCAGACGTAACTTGAATCGATCTTCTGCATGACATATCATAGTGAAACTGGCAAAATACAAGGATAAAGAAAAAATTCTGAAAGCAGCTAGGGATAAACGTGCTCTAACATATAAAGGGAGACCTATAAGACTCGTGACCGATCTCTCTACTGAAACTTGGCAGGCCAGAAAGGAATGGCAGGAGATCTTCAATGTGTTGAACAGAAAAAAATATGCAGCCGAGAATCCTTTATCCAGCAAGTCTCATTTAGAATAGAAGGAGAGATAAAGGTCTTCCCAAACAAACAAAAACTGAAGGAATTCGTCACCACTAGACCAGCTCTACAAGAGATCCTAAGGGGGATCCTGTGAGACAAAGTACCAGAGACATTGCTACAAGCATGAAACCTACAGACATCACAATGACTCTAAACCCATATCTTTTTATAATAACACTGAATGTAAATGGACTAAATGTGCCAACCAAAAAACACAGGGTATCAGAATGGATAAAAAAACAAGACCCATTTATTTGCTGTCTACAAGAGACTCATTTTAGGCATGGGGACACCTTCAGATTGAAAGTGAGGGGATGGAGAACTATTTATCATGCTACTGGAAGTCAAAAGAAAGCTGGAGTAGCCATACTTATATCAGACAAACTAGACTTTAAATTAAAGGCTGTAACAAGAGATGAAGAAGGGCATTATATAATAATAACAGGGTCTATCCATCAAGAAGAGCTAATAATTATAAATGTCTATGTGCCGAATATGGGAGCCCCCAAATATATAAAACAATTACTCACAAACATAAGCAACCTTATTGACAAGAATGTGGTAATTGCAGGGGACTTTAACACCCCACTCACAGCAATGGATAGATCATCTAGACACATGGTCAATAAAGAAACAAGAGCCCTGAATGATACATTGGATCAGATGGACTTGACAGAGATATTAAGAACTCTGCATCCCAAAGAAACAGGATATTCTTTCTTCTCTAGTGCAGATGGAACATTCTCCAAGATAGATTACATACTGGGTCACAAAACAGCCCTTCATAAGTATGCAAGAATTGAGATCATACCATGCATACTTTCAGACCACAATGCTATGAAGCTTGAAATCAACCACAGGAAAAAGTCTGGAAAACCTCCAAAAGCATGGCGGTTAAAGAACACCCTACTAAAGAATGAATGGGTCAACCAGGCAATTAGAGAAGAAATTTAAAAATATATGGAAACAAACAAAAATGAAAATACAACAATCCAAAAGCTTTGAGATGCAGCGAAGGCAGTCCTGAGAGGAAAATATATTGCAATCCAGGCCTACCTCAAGAAACAAGAAAAATCCCAAATACAAAATCTAACAGCACACCTAAAGGAAATAAAAGCAGAACAGCAAAGACACCCTAAACCCAGCAGAAGAAGGGAAATAATAAAGATCAGAAAAGAAATAAACAATATAGAATCTAGAAAACAGTAGAGCAGATCAATGAAACCAAGAGTTGGTTTTTTGAAAAAATAAACAAAATTGATAAACCTCTAGCCAGGCTTCTCAAAAAGAAAAGGGAGATGACCCAAATAGAGAAAATCATGAATGAAAATGGAATTATTACAACTAATCCCTCAGAAATACAAACAATTATCAGGGAATACTATGAAAAATTATATGCCAACAAACTAGACAACCTGGAAGAAATGGACAAATTCCTAAGCACCCACACACTTCCAAAACTCAAAGAGGAAGAAATAGAAAGCTTGAACAGACCCATAACCAGTGAAGAAATTGAATCAGTTATCAAAAATTTCCCAACAAATAAGAGTCCAGGACCAGATGGCTTCCCTGGGGAATTCTACCAGACGTTTAAAGCAGAAATAATACCTATCCTTCTCAAGCTGTTCGAAAAAATAGAAAGGGAAGGATAACTTCCAGACTCATTCTATGAAGCCAGTATTACTTTGATTCCTAAACCAGACAGAGACCCAGTAAAAAAAGAGAACTACAGGCCAATATCCCTGATGAATATGGATGCAAGAATTCTCAACAAGATACTAGCAAATTGAATTCAACAGCATATAAAAAGAATTATTCACCATGATCAAGTGGGATTCATTCCTGGGATGCAGGGCTGGTTCAACATTCGCAAATCAATCAATGTGATACATCACATTAATAAAAGAAAAGATAAGAACCATATGATCCTGTCAATCGATGCAGAAAAGGCCTTTGACAAAATTCAGCAACGTTTCTTAATAAAAACCCTTGAGAAAGTCGGGGTAGAAGGAACATACTTAAACATCATAAAAGCCATTTATGAAAAGCCCACAGCTAACATCATCCTCAATGGGGAAAAACTGAGAGCTTTCCCCACTGAGATCAGGAACACGACAGGGATGTCCACTCTCACTGCTGTTGTTTAACATAGTGTTGGAAGTGTTAGCATCAGCAATTAGACAACAAAAGGAAATCAAAGGCATCCAAATTGGCAAAGATGAAGTCAAGCTTTCACTTTTTGCAGATGACATGATATTATCCATGGAAAATCTGATAGACTCCACCAAAAGTCTGCTAGAACTGATATGTGAATTCAGCAAAATTGCAGGATATAAAATCAATGTACAGAAATCAGTTGCATTCTTATACACTAATAATGAAGCAAAAGAAAGACAAATAAAGAAACTGATCCCATTCACAACTGCACCAAGAAGCATAAAATACCTTGGGATAAATCTAACCAAAGATGTACAAGATCTGTATGCTGAAAACTATAGAAAGCTTATGAAGGAAATTGAAGAAGATATAAAGACATGGAAAAACATTCCATGCTCATGGGTTGGAAGAATAAATATTGTTAAAATGTCAATAATGCCCAAAGCTATCTACACATTCAATGCAATCCCAATCAAAATTGCACCAGCATTCTTCTCCAAGCTAGAAGAAGCAATCCTAAAATTCATATGGAACCACAAAAGGCCCCGAATAGCCAAAGTAATTTTGAAGAAGACCACCAAGGCAGGAGGCATCACAATTCCAGACTTTAGCCTCTACCACAAAGCTGTAATCATCAAGACAGCATGGTGTTGGCATAAAAACAGACACATAGACCAATTGAATAGAATAGAAACTCCAGAACTAGACCCACTAACGTATGGCCAACTCATCTTTGACAAAGCAGGAAAGAATATCCAATGGAAAAAAGACAGTCTCTTTAACAAATGGTGCTGGGAGAACTGGACAGCAAATTGCAGAAGAATGAAACTAGACCACTTTCTTACACCATTCACAAAAATTAACTCAAAATGGATAAAGGACTTGAATGTGAGACAGGAAACTATCAAAACACTAGAGGAGAAGGCAGGAAAAGACCTCTGTGACCTCAGCCGCAGCAATTTCTTACTTGACACATCCTCAAAGGCAAGGGAATTAAAAGCAAAAATGAACTATTGGGACCTCATGAAGATAAAAAGCTTCTGCACAGCAAAGGAAACAATCAACAAAACTAAAAGGCAACCAACGGAATGGGAAAAGATATTTGCAAATGAAATATCGGACAAAGGGCTAGTATCCAAAATCTATAAAGGGCTCACAAACTCCACACCCAAAAAACAAACAATCCAGTGAAGAAATGGGTAGAAAACATGAATAGACACTTTTCTAAAGAGGACATCCAGATGGCCAACAGGCACATGAAAAGATGCTCAACGTCGCTCCTCATCAGGGAAATACAAATCAAAACCACACTCAGATATCACCTCACGCTAGTCAGAGTGGCCAAAATGAACAAATCAGGAGACTATAGATGCTGGCAAGGGTGTGGAGAAACGGGAACCCTCTTGCACTGTTGGTGGGAATGCAAACTGGTGCAGCCACTCTGGAAAACGGTGTGGAGGTTCCTCAAAAAATTAAAAAATAGACCTACCCTATGACCCAGCAATAGCACTGCTGGGAATTTACCCAAGGGATACAGGAGTACTGATGCATAGGGGCACTTGTACCCCAATGTTTACAGCAGCACTCTCAACAATAGCCAAACTGTGGAAAAAGCCTAAATGTCCATCAACTGATGAATGGATAAAGAAATTGTGGTTTATGTACACAATGGAGTACTATGTGGCAATGAGAAAGAATGAAATATGGCCCTTTGTAGCAACATGGATGGAACTGGAGAGTCTTATCCTAAGTGAAAAAAGCCATACAGAGAAAGACAGATACCATATGTTTTCACTCTTATGTGGATCCTGAGAAACTTAACAGAAACCCATGGGGGAGGGGAAGGAAAAAAAAAAGAAAAAAAAGAAGTTAGAGTGGGAAAGAGAGCCAAAGCATAAGAGACTCTTAAACACTGAGAACAAACTGAGGATTGATGGGGGGTGGGAGGGAGGGGAGGGTAGGTGATTGGCATTGAAGAGGGCATCCTTTGGGATGAGCACTGGGTGTTGTATGGAAACTAATTTGACAATAAATTTCATATAATAAAAAAATAAATAAATAAAATAAAAAAAGAATATATTGATAATGATGAAAAATAATAAAATGATAAAAAGGCAATAAAATAAACAAGTGAAAAAAGCTTATAATTGGGAAACTAACTTTATTAAACCGATTTTATAGTAACAACAATAAAATTGTGCAAAATTGAAAAACAATTGTATCTGGGTATTTCGTGTAACTATTTTTTATAAATGTTTTTTAAGTTTATTTTGAGAGAGAGAGAGAGAGAACAAGTGAGCAGGGGAGGGGCAGAGAGAGAGAGAGAGGGAGAGAGAGAATCCCAAGCAGGCTCTGCGCTGTCAGCACAGAGCCTGATGTGGGGCTGGAACTCACAAACCATGAGATCATGACCTGAGGCAAAACCAAGAGTCAGATGCTTAACCAATTGAGCCACTCAGATGCCCCTCATATAACTTTTTAATACTCAGTATTAGCAACATATATTTTAAAGCTATTCAATGTTTGATAAAACAGGGAATTAAAAGTATAAACAGTAAACACAAAGGAATATATCTTTTCACTTAACAATCCTACATTTGTATTCTACAGAAAAAAAATACCAAGATTATATAAAGATTTATCCTCCAGGATGGTAACTGGGATGGTATTTGTAAGTGAAAAAGTAAAAAAGCCTAGATATTCATTAATAGGTATCTTGGTGATGATGGGATAGCACATAGCCATTCAGAGTATGCATGGTTTAGAAGAAAGATGTGCATACATATACATGACACATATACATATATATACATATACATATGCACATATATGTACATATATATGAAAATGTAAGTTGTAGAGTAAAACATGCATGATTCCCCATTTGGGAAAGAAAGTTCCTATGCTGAGGTTCTAAACCCTCATACCTCAGGATGAGACCTTATTTGGAAATTCAGCCACTGCACGTGTAATGAGTTAAGATGCGATCATGTTGGAGTAGCATGGGTCCTAATCCAATGACTGGGGTCATTATAAGAGAAAGCAGGAACATGGACACACGAAGGAAAGGCAGTCACACAAAGAAACAGACACTCCCACAGGGAGAAATCGGCATGAATATGAAGTCAGAGATCGGGGTGAGGCATCTGCAAGTCAAGGAGAGAGGAGACAGGAGCAGGTTCTCCCTCCAAGCCCTTGGAAGGAACCAGCCCTGCCCACACCTTGATGTGAGGCTTCCAGCCCCCAGAACTAGGAGACAGTGTCTGCTGTTTAAGCCTTAAGCCCCTCACCCCCAAAGAAATCGTTGTCTACACTCTAACCAGATTCCTGCTGTCTTGTCTCAGTTTTTTGACAATATAAAATGCCACAGTCTAATTGTTTGGGGCAAACTTTATTCAGGATGGCACCAGTATGCTTTCAAAGGTGACTTTCTCATCATTCCATGCCTGTGGTTATTCAGAGGACTTTACTAGCACCTCTGAAAATAGACCAGCCTCCAGTCAGATTCAGTCAGATGGAGAAATGAGTTTGACCATTTGAATAGCAGTATGAAATAAAATTGACAGATACTTAATTGAGAACGCCTCTGCTCTCTACCTACTGATTTTCTAAAATAAACCAACAGATCAGCTGATGGACAGATTAAAAATCAATGGGAAATTAGAAGGGTAATGTCTGTCTCAAAAAATATGACTTGACACAATGTTCTAATAACTTAGAGCAACCAAAGCACTTGAAAAATTAATGTGAAACCCACCATCGATCATTTCAGATTTTTATGGCCAAGGAAATGCATTTGTATAACTCGATTGCTCAATTGCATAGCAACATCAGGTTTCAGACCCAGAGAAGGGGAGTTTAGATGAAACAGCACTGACCTTTGCTCCTGGTGAGAATCAGAATCAGCATCTCTGAGCACTTCTTCTTTTACATTGTTCTTAATTGGACAGTATTACAGAAATGGCAAGAAATAGGATTTGGTATTGATGGAAGTGGCTTTAATGTATGGGAGTATTGTGACACAGTAATTCCAAGGTTTCCTAATTTGAAAGTGGCTGAATTGTACTTTTTAAAAACTAGATAGTATTTTTATGAACTAATCTCGGGAGGAGACATAGCCAACAAATGTCTAAAATTGATCTATAAAATTTCACTATCTCAGGGATCCAATTACATGAAAATTCAGGTCTCTAACTATGCACATGAAAAAGACAATTGGTCAGCGGTCTAACAGCCTCAGACAGAAATACCAGACAAGTCTGAGAATTGTCAGCATCATACAGAAGCCACAAATTAGGCTGTCAAAAGCCAGTCCCCTTCAATAATTATCCTGTATACACCAGGATCTACAGGAAGAAGAAACCCCTGAAAAAAAATCCTTACAGGGTCAGGCAAGAGCTCCAAGTAAGCCACACTGGCATGAACAGAAACTGCCAAGGGATTTGAGAATTAAGGTCAGTCATAAGCTGGACCTGACAAACCCATAAGAAACTGGCCAAAGAACAGAGTATCTGATACTCTGGGGCCACTCTGGCGTTCAGAGTCCTGCTAATCCTTGTCTGTGAGGCTCAGAGCTTATGCTTTGCATCCTAGTCTATTACATGCAACACTGCCCCCCTTACAGGCATAAAACATTCTCCTCCCCTACACACACACACACACACACACACACACACACACACACACACACTAACCAGCAATGGCCAGGAATATGATAGAAAAATGGTCACATTACTAAAATAATTATTTACTTAGCTTTTCTTCCTGACTCTTGATCTTCATGAGTATTCTTTTCCACTCTTGGGTCCCAAGACTTCATTGCTTTCTGAGTCTTCTCCCAAGAAAAGCAAGCACTGGTCTATACCACTATTATCCTTTGACAGAAATCTACTCATTGGTATGAGAAGAGATGTAAACCACCCATCTCCATACTCAACACACTTTTCTTTGGGAAGGATGCTTTATCCCATGGGATGGTTATCTATGGGCCATTGGAGCCATCCAGGAGGGCCACAGCTGAAGAAACGGATCTCTTGCTGGAGAAGGTGGACATTGGGAAAAGGGGCACAGTGCAGAACAGAACCAAGGTTATCCAATGTAAACTAATATGGGTTTGAACACTGCTTCTAATATTGGTAAACTACATGAAATATGGGAAACATTGTGCTAGACCCTAAACTCATCTCATACCTAGAGATGTCCTAAAAATAAATATTTTAGCTATTTTAGGCTATCCAAAGGAATAATTTCCCTGTTGACACTTTGCACTGACCCCAAAAATCAACCATGACCTCACTGTATTCTCTCCCCTTACCTATGTCTTTACTGCTCTATATTCTTCCAATTGATTCACCATTGCGGTCACTGTTATCACTACCACATCACGGTGGCTGCTGGATGGCTAACCCATTGCCTCATGGCCCAGAATTTATGCCACACAAACCACATGGTGGCCAGGACACCCAGCAGACTTAGGGAGCAGGGAATAGTTGCTTTAGAAGCCATCTAGTGAGGTGATGATAAGTGTGAGAGCAGAGTGCCCTCAGAGTTGAGCTCAGAAGAGTTGTCACAGAAGGGGGACAATAATACAAAGTGTCATTGTTCAAAGTGTTTGCTGCCCTTCTTGCAAAAGCATTCTCTGCCCTGCCCAACTGCCTAGCCATGCAACCTGTAGCAGCTGATGAAGTGAGTACAAGTGTTGGTGTCCCTTCAGAGAAGAAGCCCTAGGGGATAGTGTGTCATAGTCCATGTTATCCCTCTGTTCCATGTGCCACAGTGACCATACTGATCCATAATAGAGACTACTCCACGTGCCTGAGTCCTAAGGCAGAGACATCAGGGAGGAGAGCTACACAGTAGATCTGTCTGTTTGTCTATCCATCTATCTATATCTATCTATCTATCTATCTATCTATCTATCTATCATCCACCTATCTAACAATCAATTAATAAGCTTTTATCATTGTGAGCCACTATGATTTTGGGGTTTTTATCTTGCCTCAGTCTAGCCTAACCTGTTCTGCTGTGATAAGAGAATGTCAGGAATAGAGTAATTCTAGCCAATGACGAATGATATTTAGGGTGTGTGTGTGTCTGAGTGTGTGTGCATGCATACACAAATGTGAGGTAGAACACTGCACAGGAAAAAAGGTCAACAGTAACAAAGATGACAAATAATCAAGAAATAATCAAGTAAAAGAGAGATAAACTAAAAATGTGATTTAGTTTGGCTGTAAGAGTAATAGTGATTACAGTCATTGTTGTGAACTGTTTACCTTTTAGACTGATTTATATGCAACATAATAAAAATTATGCATAACATTAAAACATGCACCTGGTTAACTCTGTTGCAGGCTTTGTTTGATTACAACAATACCTAATATACCTCTAAACGTGTATATTCAATCTTTGTAATTTGTTGTTCATGTAGCAATTTAAAATAATCTGTGAAAACATTCCCATTAAAAGGGTCATATTAGGAAGCACGCTGTGGGTGAGTGTATAGAACAAAAGGAGGATGTGTAACTAAAAAGAGAAAAATAGGAATCTGAGTAAATGAGTAGGATCAGTCTGACCCTGGCCCAAACCATGTAAACATGTATTTATTGCATTGTGTTTCCTCTATCATTCGAGTGAATATCATCCATACTCATAGCTTTGACTACCAGCAATTGATTAATATCTTCAAAAACTATACCCCAGCCCATTCAGCTTCCATGAACTCTATACATAGAATGCCAACTTCCTGTCCATCTTTTCTACTTGGGTGTCTCCAAGGTACCCCAACCCCAACATACTCTAGATCAGAGTCATGGTCTTCCTCTTAAGTTGGTTCTCTTCCTTCCCCCCTTTCTCTTTCCCACCCTTGCCTTAACCTTTAACTACTGTTGATTTTACCCTCGAAATATTTTCATTCTACCCCCTTATTTACAGCTATGCTTTTGCAAACTTAGTCCAAGTTATCGTCATCCCCAGTCTCAAAGAGCCTAACTGGTCTACCCACATCTACTGTGTCCTCTCCAGTTTATCATTCACATTGCCTTTAGGGTGATTTGTAACAAAGTACAGGTCTCATTATTTTACCTCATTGTTTAGAATCCTTAAGTAGTTTCCACTGCTCTTACGGTAAGACCAAAATGTTTATCCACTCCCTGCAGTGGGTATCTGTTACCTCCCCCACCCACTCCCCTCTTACTTGCAGAAATCCCTCTCCAATCTGGTGAGCTCCCTACCACTTAGCTCCATCTTCCCCACATAGGAAGAGCATGAGACCCAACCCGGCAAGTAAGAGTACTTCAGTGACTGGCTCAGAATTGGGCATTATCTCCACAGGAGGGGTCAGTGGCAGCCCTATTCTGGCAATTAATATGAATCCTGGGATAATGAAGGCCTCTCATCTTCTGAGATAAGAGCTTTGAAGTCTGTCTCCAGGGTTGGTCTTTTCGACCATGAGGAGAAAGCCTGGCTGAGAAAGCAGCTCATGCAGGAGACAAGCAAGTTAAGAGATGAAGAGACAGGTGAGTGGTGACATTTGTTTGGGCCAGGGCTGGAAGCCAGCGCCAGATCCTGGCTCTCCCGCTCACATGAGTGTTTATGTTCCTTTTTGACTGAGGCTAAGTTAAATTGAGTTAATATCACAATTAAGAGTCCTTCACGAGAGGGAATCTTCCTCCCCTACCTCATCTCACACCAAGTTAATTCCTTCGGCCCTTGGCCTAGACGTTACTTCTGCAGGGAAACGCTTCCTAATCCTCCAAATAAGGTAAGGCATCTCTGTTATGTTTGCTCATTCTCCTTATCTCCATCTGTGATGATAGATTTATTTATACACTTCCATCTGTGATTACAGAATTTTTCTCTGTCTCCCCTAAGAGACTCCAAGCTCCATGAGGTCACACTGTGGTGCCCCCACCATGTTTGGTGCCTTGTACCGTGCCTGACAAGAGATTTTTGTTGACTGAATGAAGAGAGAGTAACTTGGTGTCAGGCACTGTGCTAAGTGCTTTTGTACACCTTGTGTTTTGTTTTATTTTATTTTATTTTATTTTATTTTATTTTATTTTATTTTATTTTATTTTATTTTATTTTATTTTTAGAGAGAGAAAGAGAAAGAGCATGCAGGGGAGAGGGGCAGAGGGAAAGAGAGAAAGAATCTTATGCAGGCTCCACACTCAGTGCTGAGCTCGAAGCGGGGCTCACTCCTATGACCCTGGGATCATGACCTGAGCAGAAATCAAGAGTCACTGAATTGACTGAGCCACCCAGGTGACCCTACATTATCTCATTTAAACTTTACCACAATCTGTGGCAAATGCTCTGTGATCCATTTACAAATGTGGACACTGAGGCGTGGATATGTTAAGAAATGCTGGCTAATGAATATAAAGAGAGCAATCCAGGACACAAAATGAGGTCTCGTTCCAAATGCAGAGATCTTTTTCTCATGCCACTTTCAAGAGGCGTCCTAACTGTCAATTTGCAGTCTCTCCTTTCCCTACAAAACGCCTGTCTTGACTCCAGTTCCTACAGTATTTTACTCTCTTCTATCTTTTATTTAAATTGGCAGCTCATTAGGGTTAACGCGTTCCAGAAATATTTTCAGCCTTACCTGGAAACTGGAAACATACACCTTTTACTCCAAAAAAGTTCTCAAGATCCAGAAGAAAGAACATTTTTTTTCTCAGAGCAATGGTTCTTGTTTGGGGGTTTAGGGTCTGTCTTGAGCTTCCTCATATTTTTCTATACTAGTCAGTGACTTTCCTTTACACTCCTAAAACTGGCTGGTAGAAAACAAGAGGAGAGAGAATGAGTGAGGGGAAGAGAAGGCAGAGCCCACTTATGCCATTGAGCTGGAATCACTTCAAAGCCCTTGCCTACTCCCCATGCTTCCCGGACCCAGCAGTTGGTAATTTGCGCATCTCAACGACCTGACAACAATATGCACTTAAATGGCAGAAGAGGTTCAAACATAGTAAAGTGATGCTAGAATGTTCAATAATCTGCTTGGCACACGGTATTCAGAACTATAACAATAAATGTTTCGATTAAATGCCCAGGCTCAAAAGAGGCTGCATAAAAGGAAGAATTCCAAAGAGTTCTGGATATGCTGGACAGGTCTCGAGGAGTGCTATTCAAAGAAACCAGCTTTCCAGTTTTTTGCTATAGATGGGCGATAAGATGAGGTAGATGGGTGAACCATTTCTTTCTTTGAGGCAGTCGTGCTACAAAGAAAACACCAGCTGAACCAAAGTGGGTAATGACAACCCTGATGCTGGTATAAGTTTCTTCTGGTCTCATACGGTTAACAGTCTCGCTGACCAGCCTTGGTCTCTCTACTTTCCAGCAGCCATGGCCTTGAAAAGTGGTTTGCAATGCTGGCTGAATACTAGAAGCACCTGGGAGGCTTTATGATCTAGTAACGCGCAAGGAACTTATCCAGAGATTCTGTTTCGGTGGCTTTGGGGCGGCATCAGGTACGTTTTAGCACTTCCCAGGTGACTCGAGCATGCAGTCAGGATCAAGGACTGCTGGTCTTTCTTGTAGCAGGACAGAAGACACGTGGGTTCCTCATGCCGACCTGTGGCAAAGTACCTAGAGCCAAGTACAGCTCACATGGATGGAGCAGCTTATCTTTCAAAATATTTCTTGCTTCTTGGATCTTTTACTAGCCACTCATGGGAAGGAAACAGAACTGAACAGTTACTAAGACAGAGGTGACACGCGTGGAGGGAAGGAACCGACATCTACGGGCCGTTTGGAAGCTGAGGCTTTAAGAAATCTGAATGTAACAGGAGAATTGGTGGATGGCATGACATATCCCACTGCACATGCAGAATGACACAGAGGAGGCAGGTGAAGGACACACACACACACACACACACACACACACACACACACACAAAGCCATAATGGCCTCATTTTCTGACCACCTCCTCCAGCAGGATTTTTTGGGGTAGGATGAAACTATCAAGTGACATCAAAAGAAGGGAAAGTGAGGATTTGGGGAGCCGAGGGCTATGAATATGGCAGTTTGGAGAACAAGGGGAATCTGTCACTTATTTAAAATACCTAAGCTCAGAGTCGAGCCTGGAAAATACGGAGTTCAAGGTTAATGAATGGATGCAGCAGACCTTCAATTCAGGCCACCCATCGCTTTACGCCACACGAGCTTACGACGCACCAGCAGTTACTCAACTCACCCACAAATGAGGATGGGATTCAAAGACAGACCTTATAAACATTTGCGGTGCCATCCGAGTCTCTGCTTAATGGTGACAGCCCTGGAGACCCTGCATTCCAGAAAACCTCATTCTTAAAGCCAATCCAGTCTCCTCTGCAGCACTGTGTTGCCCACACTCAGTGCCAGGCTTCTTTTACAGAAAACATCCCAGAAGGAAGTGTCACAGCATTCTTGCCTCTTGTGTACTCATCTACCGGCTTATCAGGAGTATTTTTAGACACTGAGTACATTCATCTAGGTAGTATCCCAAGATGGAAAACGTACAGGCTTTAGACACTGGCCCTCTAACATCTTTAGGAGACCCTGGGCACATTAATGAACTTCCTTGAACCTTGGGTTCCTTCTGTGTAAAGGGTATAACAATCTCTGTCTCTTAAAGATTGCTATAAAGATCAAACATGGGCTAAAGTCAGCTTTTGCGCAAGCTGCATTTAGTAGAATGCAAGTAGGAAGCAGAAACGTCTTCCATCAACATGCTCTTTGAAATCCGGTCTGCTGAGACTCCCTTTCCCTCCACTCAGTGATGGTTTGGGCACATGTTATAGCTATTCTTGCCACTTCCTGGCATTGAGAAACAGGCTCATCTTAAGAAGTCAGGCCTACCCTTATATCGACATTTTAATTTCTCTACAATTGTGACGCACTGCCCCTCTTCCGGATCAGGCCTGGCCAGTCTTTAGAAACCTGTCTGGGCCGTGGCTTCTGACTTCTTCAGAACGGTGACTGATCAGAGGATGGGAAAGGGGAAAGGTTAGGGAGTAGCTAGTTATCTAGTGTTGGGGCTTTCTGCATAGTGGACACTCGAGCGCTGGTCTTGTCTCTTGTGGGTGCTTTGTAGTGGCTTCAGGGGACCAAAGAAAAACCAAGAAAACAAGGAAATGAATGGCATATGCAAACACTGAACGACTGGTGTCTGGCTTTAAGCAAAGCACGTGGTGTCAGGTTTCTGTAGAGCTAGGAAGAAATTCACCTGCTCGTTGCTGAAAAAGTTCTAAAGAAATATTTTGGATGTACATTTGCTTTCTCTTTATTTGACATCTCTCTCCACCATAACACGGACATTGGTTTCCTTCTCTCTCTCTCTCTCTCTCTTTTAAATTGTAGTAATGTATACATAACATAAAATTTACCATTTTAACCATTTTTAGGTACACAGTTCAGGGTCATTAAGTACATTCACACTGTTGTGCAACCATCACAAGAATCTGTCCCCAGAACTTTTTCATTTTTCCAAACTTAAATTCTAAGTCCTTTGAATGCTAACTCCTCCTCAGTAATTCCCCCCCATCCCCACCCTACCTTCCAGTCTCTGGAGGCCACTGCTCTGCCTTCTGTCTCTATGAATGTGACTGCTCTAGCTACCCCATGTAAGGAGAATCCTACAAGAGTTCTCCTTTTGTGTCTGGCTTATTTTGCTTAGCAATGTTTGCAAGGTTCATCCGTGTTGTAATACGTACGAGAATTTTCTTGCTTTTAAGCAAGAAAGGCTGAATAATGTTCTACTGCATGTACACACCATATTTGGTTGATGCATCCATGTTTCGATGGACATCTGGAGCATTTCTAATGTCCTAGTCTCTTAAACACCATTTTAGATGAAAAGTCTGTGCTGTAAGTAATCAGCAGTTGCTAGAGACACTTTGTCAGTGGAGGATTCCTTGTTTTCTGGCCTGTCCTTCTCCATTCTTCTACAGGGCGGACAAGCACTGGGCAGCAGTTTGATCCCTGTTCACTGAGAACTGTTCACCCTCAGGAAAGGTCCCTGATAACCCACTGCTTCTTCTCAGCATATCTGTTCCCCTCCCCCACTCCCCAACTAGATCAACACTTGAGCTGATTGTGGCCTATTAAAACTGAAATGCACAGACACTGGTCCCCTCTGGCAGAAAGGTCCACATACACCTACCACAGTACTGTCCATCCTGCGATATGATGACCCTGGTGTGGGGGAGTGCCTTGGGCTGTATTTGCTCCCTACAGTTATTCCAAGGCTTTTGTTGATTCAGTCTCTCCCAGAGAGGTTTCTTTTTCCTTTTTTTTTTTTTTTTTTTTTTTTACTTGCAGCCAAATCACTTGACTAATGTCTTCTATATTCCCTTTCTCCTCCTTGTTTTTCTTCTTAGATTTTTCCTCCACTGGCAAAGGAGTTTTGCCCAGGGATGTTTCAGCCAATAGCCCTAAGGCTAAAAGGGATTGTAAACTCCAAGCAAGACTTTTTCAATTCAGCTGAGTGCTGTTCTCTACCCTGGGCTCCCCTCTAAGGCCTGGGTAATTTAAGCTGGTTGTCTGGCCTCCAGGGCCAGGAGACATAGTACATCCACTCAGGCATTTATAGTGAAAAATACTCAAGGTTCTCAGCTGGTGGTATATAAAATCCTGGAGCAAATGTCAACAGACTGGGTGCATGATCAGCTTTCAAAAACCATAATTTTCTCTCGCTTTTTCAGCAAGTTATGCCCCTGAAACTCATACCTTACCTAGACTAGCAGGACATGCGCGACACAATTCACACCTGCGTTGTCTGGACGTGTTTGACCTTAAAAGGTGTCTGCACAAAATGCATCCAAGAGCCAAGCATGAAATCCCCTGTTTCCATTAGTCCACAGGGCTCTCCTACATTAGAACCCTGTATTTGCTTAGGCTGGAGGGATAGAGATCTGTTTGTTAGTAAGAATGGCAATACTTCCACTTACTGAGTCTGTGCTTGTGCTGGATATTTTACATGTGGGAGCTCTAAGCCCTCACTGCAAGATGAGCTTTTCTTATCCCTATTTATAAATGATGAAACTGAGGGGTGTCTGCGTAGCTCAGTCGGTTAAGCATCCAACTTCAGCTCAGGTCACGATCTCACAGTTTGTGAGATCGAGCTCCGCATCGGGCTCTGTGCTGACAGCTTGGAGCCTGGAGCCTGCTTCAGATTCTGTGTCTCCCTCTCTCTCTGCCCCTCCCTCCTTCATGCTCTGTCTCTCTCTGAAATAAACCTTAAAAAAATTAAAAAAAATAAATAAACGAATGACGAAACTGAGGCTCAAGAACAGATAAATAGATTTACGTAAAACTACATAGCTAGAGAGTAATGGGGCAAAGTTTATTTATTTATTTTTTGAAGTTTATTTTTATTTGTTTTGAGAGAGAGAATGAGAGCATGAGCAGGGGCAGAGAGAGAAGAAGAGAAAACGAGAATCCCATGCAGGCTCTGTGCTGTCAGCGCAGAACCCTATGTGGTGGGCTTGAACTCAAGAACCATTAGATCATGACCTGAGCCTAAACTAAGAGTAGGACGCTTAACCGACTAAGCCACCCAGACACCCCGGGGCAAGGTTTTAAACTCAGAGCTTCTAAGTCCAACTTTTAAATTATATAGGTATAGCATGAATTGTGATCAACAAAGACTGGCCTTTCTTAAAAAACATCTTTGAACTCCCACTTGAAAAGGCCCAAGGCAGGGGGTGATGCTCACTCTTTATCATGTGGGTGTGTCCTCGGACATTCTGTGCTCTTGGTCCCCCCACTATTTACCCACAGGCCATCCTTGGGCTGTGTCTACAGGATCTACAGGGTCTAGGAGCTGAGACCAAATGACATCATAGTTATGTCGCTCATCCACCACAGCGGCCAGCCCACAGCCCCGTCTCTGATTGCACATGGGCCCCAGCTGACAGTCATTGTTCTGTAAGTCTCATGTTTGGAGTCGATCCAAATGGAAATTCAGACATCTCCCTGTCATAAAACAATTGATAACGGGAAGGAATTAAATTCAGCGAGTTACTGCATAGCAAGGTTAGAAAAAAATTCCCCTTCTGTTTGGAAACAAAGTCCAATTTCTGCCAAAATTGAAAATGACTTATGTTCATACCATTTGGGAGTCGTGGATGCTTACTCTCAGGAAGAAAACGTGATTTGTCTTAGATGAGGGTGGCTTTGGTCATGAAGATGCCCTTCCTGCAAATCTGCCAGGATTGTCAAACACAGGAACAAAAACCTGGTCAGGCAACTGTTTTAGCCAGTCCTCACCCGGGCTCTCCGGGTCTCTAGCACCCTCCAGATCCAAACACAATGGTTCATTCTCTGATAGCCTTGCCCTTTCTGGTGACCAATGCATCCTCCTTAAAACTCTCTCTTCCAGTTGGTTTTTGTGATGCCACAACATGTTGAGGTCTTCTTCGGTGCCTCTGCTGTATGAATTTCCTTGTTCTTAACCTTCTAGCATTAGGACAGCATTCTCCAAGTCTCTGTCCCAGCCTTCCAGGACTTCTCTCCTCTGGCTGGCACATGGGCACCCACAGTCCGGAGCATCTCTGCCTGTGGTTACCATTGGCCTCTGCCCTGAAGGTCAGGGCCCTACTTCCCAGTCCCTGCTCCTGACTTTCCCAATGTCTGACCTCTACCTGCTTTGGAATTCCTTTGTGCTTCCTCCCCTCTGTCTTGTGGGACATTTGTCATCCTCCTGCCCCTTCCTCATCCTGGGGCTGACAAGCACCAGTTGTCCAGTGCCTCCCCTAGGCTCCCATCTTCTTGTTGCCCTAGGCTTCATCCCAGAGTCTGCACATGGGTCTCTCCCATTAGGTGCGTTTGTCTATTTCCAAATCATGACTCCTCCTGCTCCCTCTCCCAGCCACCACTGAGAGGGGATATTCTCTTGTTGGGCATTGTAGTCTCTATAATGTCTGGCACACTCTCCCACATGTAGTAGGATTCTCTATAAACAGTTTGACTTAATTAAGCACATAGTCAGCAAATTGAATTAAAGCTGGTGTTTATTGCCTCAGGATAACACTTAGGGAAGGGCTATCGAAGATTCGAGAAGGAAAGAGAAAAGAGTGGGAAATTTAAACTTACTACACTGACAAGAAACTCTAACTTAAATGTCTTGTAGAAGTTAGTTTGTTCATATAGTGCAGAGAAGTTTTTGATCTGGTTTACCATGTGTGGATGTGACAATAAAGAGAGTCTCCTGAATGGGTATTCTTTCCTCACTCAGAAAATTTGCCTTTAAACCAATAATAAGTATGACTACAGGATTAAATTATTAATTTGGTAACAGTGTCCCCTATTACTTCTGCAGGAGTCTTTGGGGCAGGTTGCGGATTGACATTTTCTACTATCCAGTGTAGCAATGACAACCTACCATTGTTTTCTTGCCATCCTCTCCTGGGGGAGTCTGATTTCCCATCATTATCTGCGCGATCGCAGAGGATGAGATGTTGACTACTTCCTGTTTGTGGACAGCCCCAGCCAGAGCTGAACCGAGATACATTCCCCAGACAGGCCCATATTTTGGCATCCTTAAAAACCAATATTCTCTAAACATTTAATAAAGGTAAGGATAAACTGATTTTCGATTAACATATATTTTATCCCAAAACAAATTCACTTACTAAATCATTTCCCCCTGGGCAAAGACAGAGTCAATGTTGTGAAAACAATGCTGTAAAAAAAACCTCTTTTCTATAGTTCTGTTCTCTCAGCTTTCATTTGTGATTTCCTGAAGCAGATGTGCCTTCCTTGGGAGACATATTAGAGATGTGAAATGTGGATGAAAATAAACCATTTGTTTTTGCTAAATCTTTCTATGTCATGAATGATACTGTGTTCACAAGTTGCTGATTCGGAGGGTTAGCAATTGTTCATGGGCTGGTTTTGGGGAGAAGTTGCTTTATTCAATGTGCAGAAATGCTCGACAGAGACATGTAAGCCCTGGCAGGGAGCACTGTTTCAAACCTCCTTCAAGGGCATTGCCAAGATCAGCAGCAGTGGAACCAATTTACATTTCCCTGGTTATGTGGGATGTCATGTGTGGAAGGCTGAATCCACCGGCCCCATATATCCGATCTATTTTGACCATGCTTTACCGTCCACGATAGGTCGGCACTGTCTGCCTCGTGAGTCTGGCTCTAACTTCACCCTGGGGCTCACCTGTGCATTTGTTCCTCCTTCTGGCCTGACGCTCTTTGTCTTTCTATTTGTACTTTGTCTTTTCCCTCCATAATTAGTAATGTTTTCCGTAAACTCTTAGATATTTTAACAATTTTGTCATTAGGCCCCACAGAAATTCTCTTCTGTGGCAAACCCATTGTAAGGCACCTGCCAGTCCCTGATTTGACGCCGCCCCACCCGCAGCTGCTTCTGAGGCCAGGAGACTCAATGCTTCTGGCCAGGACCAACTGCACCGAGGACCGTGGCCAGGGAGTTCAAGGGGACCCACAGGTAGTTTGGATGAACCAATACAACTCTCTCTCAGAGGAATTTGGAAGTGATCAGACACTGAGCCAACTAGAAGCCAGCAATCACTCATGACAGGTGATGGTGACGTCAGGACTGCTGTCCCTACCGGGGGTCGTAGGAAGTAGATGAAGCCGGACAAGGAAAGTAGAAAGGGAGCTGGAGAGAAGGCAGGACAGGGAGCCTTCAGTCTGTCCTTGTCTGGCCCTGATACACTTCACTTTTAGATAGTCCTGAGAAATACTACTGTTAAAATAACATCCCCTTTTACTTCAAATTGCCGTGAGATAACCTGTGTTTCTCTCAACACAACAAACTGTGACCAAAGCCCTTTTCTTCTTTATGCTGCCCGGGCTGCCTTGGGTGCCTTCTGGGCTCAGCCTTTCTTCCATCTTTCTTTTTATCACCATCTCCCGAGGAGACAGCAGCTGGGCCCCCTCTGGACAAAGGTGGTGACTGAGAGTCACTTGCCCACTTTATTAATCATGGTAATTAATGACAACTGCCACAACAGAGAGTCAACTAAAACTTTGTAGCTTTTCTCACCAAAAGCTTATTTTTCATTCACGTAACATCCGATGTGGGTCAGGAGGCCTTCCTCCACTGAACAGCTACATCATCTGGAACAAGAGAACTCTGGTCGCCGAGATGCAAACAGAGTGAGATGGAGAAGGCAGGGTGACTCCTAATTAATCGTCTTGGGTTGGGATTGACAGATGCCACCGTCACTTCTACTCAGAGCCCACGGTCCAGAACTCACCTTAGCCGCGTGGACATCTGGGAAGAGGAACGGAACGTACAGAGCACTCAACGAGTACTGGATGTTTCCAGCACCCTTGCGTCTGCCAGCTGCATCTGGAGGCTTGGCCGGTTGCCCTGACAGCTGGCCATGGAAGCTGGGCGGGTGAGGTCCTGCCATGGGTTACTGCAGCGTACTGCCACCGGGTAGTTGTTCGAGGACGAAGGGAGGCCATGAGGCCGAGTGGGTGAGAGCGTGGGCCCTGCAGGAGCCAGGCCACAGACTGGCCAGATCAGACCCCGCTTCCCCAGACCAGGGGAGGGAGGCGGCGCACGGCCAGACGGGCAGGTTCTCTCCCTCAGGTCACTCCGCTCTTGCCCGCCTCCCGGCCACGCTTTGAACACAAGCCTTGCGCAGGTTCTGCGGCAAAGGAACATGAAGCAGGAGCATGACTTTTAAAAAAGAAATGTAATGAAACTTGAACTTTGAAAGGATTGCTGGTCAGAGGCAAGTCCTGCAAACGATTGAGAGCGGGGCCTCTTATATCAGATGCTCTGGGTAGAAGTCCCAGCTCTGCCATTTATTTGCCACCTGTGTGACCTTACACAAGTTATTTAGTCTCTTTTTTTTTAAGTTTTATTTGTTTATTTTGAAAGACACAGAGGCAGCACAAGTCCGGGAGGGGCAGAGAGAGAGAGAGGAAGAGAGAGAATCTGAAGCAGGCTCCATGCTCTCAGCACAGAGCTGACGCGGGGCTCAAACTCACAAAACCGTGAGCTCATTCACGAAACCGTGAGATCATGACCTGAGCTGAAATCAAGAGTCGTACACTTAACTGACTGAGTCACCCAGTTGCCCTGACGTTATTGTTATTATTTAGGCATGTTTGGAGGCCGTGCAGTTATCCCCTCTTCTGCTACTTTGGCACGAAGCACACTGGGAAATTCTTCTAAGCTGTTCTTTCCAATCCAAGCCATGATCATGTAAAATCAGCGTCTCACAACCCCTCTTGAACGGATGAACCAAAGGCATCATGCATTTATTTGACAACCGTCCTCCTTACGTCTGGGCTCCAGCCGAACTATTTTCTGTTCCTCCAATGCACTGGCTTCTGCTCTACCAGCCTCTGTGCACCTGTGCCTGCATCTGCCCACTCTTCTCCAGGGGGTACGGAAGAAGGAGACTTGCCCAGACCTTGGGTCAGCCCGTCTTCTTGTGCCCTAGATCCCACGCTCTCTCATCTTCACAAAGGCCTTGCTTCTTCAACTCTCCCCTCTCTTTTGGGCCATCAATTTCCCTTGATGACTTATTCATTTCTATTAGCCATCAAATTATTTTGGGATATTTCCTATCTTAAAAAAAAAAATCTTTTCCGGACCAAATGCCCCCCTCTAGCTATCACTTCATTTCTCTACTCTTCTTGGTTGCAACATTTTTCACTAAATTGTATTTAAAGTGTCCACTTCCTTTCCTCCCATTTTTCCGGTCTAGTCAAGTTTTAGCCTCCACCGCCTTATCACAGGTCCAAAGAGCACCAAAGATCTCCATGTTGCTAAATCCAATGGTCAATTCTCAATCCCCATCATAGAGACATGAGACTCAATGGATAAATTTCCTCCTTTCAGAAACACTTTCTTTGTCTGGTTTCTAGGTCATGCTCTTTGGTTTCTACTCCTTTCCAAGTTCCTTTGTTGAAATCTTCTCCTCCTCCCAACTTCCAGGTGTGGTTGGGTGGGTTGGGGTTCTGTCCTCTGATCTCTCTTTGTCTGCTCTTACTTCCTAAGTGATAACATCCATTTCTCTAAATACTGACAGCTTCCAAATTTATTCTCATCACTTGACTCTTCTCTTGAATTCCAAATAAGTATATTCTAGAAAGTAGCCAAACTTTGGAGATCCAATCAACATCTCCAACTTCACTTACCTAGAACTGAACCCGTGATTCCTAGTGCTACCAATCTTGTTTGTCCTTCTGTGTTTACCTCAGCAAAGTGATATTGGTGTTCATTCAGTTTGGTTAGGTTACAAACCTTGGCATTGTCATCACCATCCTCTTGGCCTTTCCCTTTCACCTCAGCAGCAAATCCTATCATTGGCACCTTCCGAACACACCCAGAATCTGACCTCCCTGCTGCCACCTCAGTCTACACCACCACCTTCTCCATTGGACAGTCACCTCCAAGCCTGCCTTCTCATTTTCTCCTATGGCTCCCACACCACATCCTTTTGCTTCACACAGAAGCCAAAGCTATATTTCAAAAAAGTTTTAACCAACGCCTCTAAGACCCTATGAGAGCCAGACCCAGGCTACTTTTCCTACTCCCATCTCCACCATGTTGGTCTTCAAGCCATTCTTTCAGCACGCCCAGCATGCTGCTGGCTCGGAACAGCGCTTCCTGTTCCCTCATTCTGGAACAGTCTTCGCCCAGAATATTTTAATGCGGTGGCTCCGTGCATTTCATTTCCATTAATTCCTAAGCCAATTCACGTCTTCCCCATTCACTTCATTCAAATGTCACTTCCTCAGAGCAGTCTTTCATGATGATTTTACCTAAAATATCAGTCTCCATCTTCTCTCCCCTGTAGCTGCTTTATTTTTTATCATAGTGCTTATCAAAAATACGTATTTTTTTTACACATATACATACACACATATATATAACACATATTTCTTAAATGTTATATACATATATAAATATTTCTCTTCCCCACTTGCTCTTAGCTAGTATCTATGTGGGTAAGGAATTTATTTACTTTATCCACCACTGTATGGATGATTTGTCCATAGTTTCACCTCTCCCCGGACCTTCCCTTTCTCTAATTTTTCTTCTGGCCAACTCCTTCTTATTCTGAAAATACCAGTTTATTTTCACTTCCTTTGGGAAACCTTCCCTAGGACAGTTCTAAGTACTGTTTCTATGCGCTCATAAAATACCCGTTACACTCCTATCACAGTGCCCACTATGCCCACTGTTCAGCAGTTTTCTCTTCCTCCAGCTGGGCATCCTGAAAACCAGGCTTCCTCGTGCTTGGCTGTACCTGTCTCTGAGCCATTTCCCCAGGAAGAGACCATGAGATCTCCATCTCTCTGCTGCTAGGAGGAGACGTTACCTTCCCTTCTCCATAAAACAGGAAGAGCTGCCCTCACAGTCTCCTTCTTGTGTGGCTTACAGGACTCCTTGATGGGGCCCTGAGAAGCTGGACTCTAGTCTATCATCCTGCAGTGACTGTCATGAGAGAGCCCGCAAAGTTTCAGGGAGTAGTAAATGCCACCCAGCTGTGAAGGGAGGGGAGTGCTGCTTGGATAACAACCCTGCAGCTACCCTAATGACTTAGAGCACAAGGAACTCGAGTCGTTTTTTAGTCTGTCAGTTTTTCTATTATCCTCAAGACTGAGCATGAAACATTCATTATAGCACGTCCTTATTGATTCAACTGATGAAAATATATTGGTATTAATAACACGAAACTCAAAGGCACCGGGGATAATAAAACAATTGATTGTGAGCATAACGTGTCTTAGAATATTTTTATGTTGTAGTTCTACGCATTTCATTTCCATTCATTACTAAGCCAGCAAGCAGGTGATTTGAGCATCACATCATCAAGCTATATAACCGTTTTTATTTGGTACTTCTATGATTATCTGGGGGAAATAGTTTCATTGGTTGTTAGCAACAGAGTTTAATTTGAGGCAAAAATGAAAAAAAAAACTGTTGGAAAGGATCAACTCACTGATGAAAGGCATAAAGCTGGGGCTTCAAAGGGCTTAAATATGGTCATTAAAAACAATATTCTTTTGGGGTATTTTTAATACTGTTTCCTCTTAGCAAGTTTCAAAAAGAGAGCCTCCTTGGTTTTTGTCTGGAGTCTAACTTAGGTCCTTGTCTTTTGATATTCCGAATATTATGATACGGCATAGGAAAGAAGATCTTTTTTATTTTGGATTATACTCTGTGGCTATGCTTTTACCTGACAAACATTTTTTGCTTGATCACTTTTTTCAGTTCATTTTACTCAAGAAGAGGTTTTTGTCAGCTTCTGGCAAGACTGATCTCACCAAGATGTATGATGTCAAAGTACATAATTATCAATGCACTGCACGAAATAATTATACAAATTATGGGAGCTTTAAAAGAAAAAAAAATCTGAATTCTATCCACCTACCATCAACTGCTCTCATTTTGGCATGTTGTCTTCTGGTTTCTATTTCTATGCCTACATACTTAGCATGCTATCTATGCTTAGAATATATGTTGAGAATGGCACTCATGAAATTTTCTATTTTGTTTTATTCTCTTATCATTTATCAAATTTTTGTTTTTAAATTAATTTTATCATGGCTACATACTATTTCATACAATTCTATAGTTGTCACTTCCATTTGCACCTTGTAAAGAATACTGGAACGGGGATATTCATTCTTATGGGTTCTTCATACGCCTTATTCTTTCTTTAAGGTATCCTTATAAGTAATTTTACCAGGTCAAATTGTCTGAATGTTTTTTTAATCTCATAAAATACATTTCCAAATTACTTTTCAAGAGGGCTGAACAAATTTAAATTGTCCCTATCAGTATATCAGGTACCAGTTTAAAAATATTTTCAACAGGATTATGAATTTTTCACTTTAAATGCTTGTTAATGTAGCCTGTGGCAATCACCCTGTTTCGGGTGAGTGGTTCCAGAGACTATTTTCCTAAATGCTTGCTTGACATTTTTTTCCCCCTTGTGTGCATTTTCTTTTCAGATCCCTTGTTTATTTCCCTTTTGGGTCTAGATAATTTTCTTGCCAACTTCTAAGAGGCTTCAGGTTTGCTGCAAATATTTTCTTAGTCTTTTGGGGTTTTTTGCATTTTAGTTATATTACTTTTTATTGTACCTGAGCTTTCAATACTTACACAGTTGAAATGTTAATGATTTCGTCTTTACAGTTGTCATTCTTTTAAAGATGGATATCATTTTTTAAATCCTACAGTCTGTTGGTTTTCTTCGATTAGAATTTTATATTTGCCTTGTCAATCATGGAGAATTTATGTTGGTAAATGGGTGAGATGAGTATTTTACATCACGCACTTATATTCTTATATCAGTTATTAAATAGCACAAGATTATTTAAAATGCCCTGTTTGGCAGTATGATATTTTTGAAGCTTATTCAATAACATGCCTTGTTGAGTTGGGTAGTGCTCTAGTCCCAAGGAAATGAAAAATGAAAATGACGCTATCTTAGTCATTAAGGAGCTCAGAGTTTAGGCAAGGAAAGAGGTCAGGGAACAGTCCATAAATGGCAAAATTTGGTATTTCACACTGACCACTGAATCCCTGTGCTGGGAAACTGAATTCTGTTCCCTTTTTGTTCCTATTTCTTCTCTTTTTTGTCACACTCTTTTGCTCTTCCCTGTTCCATTTGTCCTCTTCTTCTTGCATCCTCTTTGGCTTGCTTTCTCTTTCTCGCTCTCTTTCTCCCTCCTTCCCACTTTTCTCTCTTTCCCTCCCCATTTGCTATTCTCCCTTCCCTCTCCTTCCTTCTTTCTTTCTTCTCCCTTCCTCCATCTCATCTTCACCCATGCCACCTCCAGAAAAAGAAATGTTTACTCTCTCTTGAGAGACATACATCCTAAATCAATGGCAAGGTGTTAGTCAAAGCATGCGCTTAGGAGCTAAGCAGACCTGAATTCAGATCTTGGCCTTATCACCACCCTCAGTTGTATCAACATAAGAAATTGCATGAAGTCCTTACGTGGCATGGTTCGGACACGCATAAGTTTAAGTTACCACAATTTAGTTAAATAATCCAAGTCCTTCAACAACATGGTTCAGATTTAAGTTACCACACTGCACTGACTGTGAGTAATTGTATAGCTTCAAAAACCTCCCTGCTAGCTTCTCAGCCCACAAATCACATCAGAAATAACAGATGGACATCATGACCAGTGAACAATCCTATCACTTCTTTCAAAGCCTGTGGGTGATCACTCACAACACGCGTCTCCTTTCCATTCGCACACAGGCAGCAAAGAGTGTAGTTGTGTTGCCTTCTTGGGCCCCGGTGATAAACTAACATGATCTTTACAAAAGTGAATAGTCGCAGGAGGAAAGTGACCAACAAAGATGGAAGTGCAGCAAATAAACAAAAGTGATTATCGCTGGAAGTGAAATTGGAACTGAGCATATATGGAGTTTGTAGAAGAAATAGTTGACCTTGGGAATACTGACACTCACTATTCAAGATACTCCAGGTACACAGCCTGTGGAACCTAGTGAAGGTGAATATCTGGACAGAAATGAGGAAAGTACCTGTGATGTAAAGGATGAAGATGTCCCAGAAGAAGTGGTGTCGGCAACTCACTTCATGTTAAAACAATGCTCAAGAGATATTTCACACCATTAGAAAGAACAAAAGATGAAATGTTGGGAGTTCACCCAAACATGGAAAAGAGTATGTATTATAAGCTATATGACAAGAAGATGGCAATCACTGTTCAAACTACTCTTGATACTTTTTTTTCGGAGAAAGAACACACTTTAATTCTCTTAAATTACAGTGTACTAAGAAAATATTGGTTCTACCCTTTTTCACTTCCCTGTATAATTAGAACAGTTATAGAATTCATAATGTTTTGAGAGGAATTTTTAAAAGTCACAAAACAATAGCAATGGTTCCCATCGATTATTAAGATTAAGAGTGTCATTTTCATGGCCCCAAACTAGTTACAAAGTGGTGACTGCATATATGTAAGCTCTGTCAACATTAGTCTCTCTGTAAGTGAAAGGAAAGTATGGTTTCCTAGGACGGCTGTGTCCTTGCTGAACTTTCAATAAAGAGTAGCTGTCATTAATGTTAACATCATTATTATCAACCACCAACCATAGCAACATGGCATAATTCTACCAAGTTGGGTTTAATGCAACTTTTATTGAGCTTGTGTAAAGTATCAAAGAGCTTGTGTAAAGTATCAGAATTAAGTGAGAAAACACAACAACAAATTAGTAAAAAAGCAAATATTTTTCCAGCCATCAGAAAACCGCCCTCATCCCCCTAGATTGCTCCCTCCAAAAGAATCACATTGCTAGTTTTGATAATAAAGTGCTCAAACTCACATTCTAGGACTTGCCTAGAGTACTAATTTCAGGAAGTTCAAATCTTTTTGTATTCATTTAAATTTTTTTTTAACATTTATTCATTTTTGAAAGACAGAGTATGAGCGGGGAAGGGCAGACAGAGAGGGAGACAAAGAATCTGAAGCAGGCGCCAGGCTCTGAGTTGTCAGCACAGAGCTCGACTCAGGGCTTAAACTCATTAGCTGTGAGATGATGACCTAAGGTGAAGTCGGACACTTAACCGACTGAGCCACCCAGGCGCCCCAAATTTTTTTGTGTTCAAAATCTAGTATTTAATTTCTGCTTTCCTTCTGTACCGAGAGACATCCGTGTGGAGGAGTCCAGAAGTCATTATTAGAAGAGTGGGGAGTGGTGGTGGATGGGAATTTAATCAAATGGCATTCTATGCTCTTCCTACAGAAGCTTGTAATTATTCTCTGGTTGAATTGTGCCCACCTATTTATAAAAACAACGATTAATGAACACAAGAGAGAGAGAATCCACGTCAAGAGCCATTGTCATAAGACATTTCCCTCTTCATAGCAAAGTAAATGATTGATTTAATTAAAAAAAATTTTTTTAATGTTTATTTATTTTTGAGAGAGACAGAGACAGAATGCGGGTGGGTTAGGGGCAGAGAGAGAGGGAGACACAGAATCTGAAGCAGGCTCTAGGCTCTGAACTGTCAGCACAGAGCTCGGATGCGGGGCTTGAACTCACCAGCCGTGAGATCATGACCTGAGTTGAAGTCGGACGCTCAGCCGACTGAGCCACCCGGGCGCCCCTGATTTATTTTTTTAATGCCTTCTCTACTTTAGTTTGAAACCATTACTTAGGTAGTTTTCACAAACCAGGGAAAACTGCAGAGCATTCATGAAGCCTCCATTCAGATCAAAGCCGAGCAGTGGCCCATTGTTCATGTCCTATGTTCACGTCTGTACACCTGCGCCCAGCACCAAGCCCTCTCTTTTGGTACCGCCTTGCCCATCCAACCTCATCTGGCTCCCCATCCTCGATTTCAGCCCCTTCACCTCCTTCCTATCCTCCCAACAATGTTTGTTCCTGGCTCAGTGTCCTTACAACTGCTTTTTCCTGGCCTCAAGTGACCTTCCCTCTCTTCTCTATGCAAACAATGCCCACTCTCAAAGTCCATCTCAAATCACATCTCCCGGTGACATATTGCTCATAGCTCCATTCCCCATCCACCTGGACTTTCTCTGATCTGCTCTAGCACTTGTGGTCTACACCAGGGGCCTTTGACACTGTCATTCAAGCTCTTGTCATGTTACTCAATCCTAGTTCAAGTTTCTGGGAG